>NC_142501.1:151961287-153196287 GCF_057876585.1 Rhinolophus sinicus | reverse complement strand
ATTATATACAATAAGTCTTTAACAGGGTTCAGTCACCTATACCGTCCAGATAACCTCAACAACACATTACCCTCTCAAGGCTGCATTCTTAAAGTGGCTGGCACTATGGGAATGATTGGCAGAACATACAAGGACAGAGAAGGTATAAGGAGTCTTTAATTGCCTGGATCCACCTTGTGGGCAACAAGTAGTCCTCTCAACGACCTCCTCCAACAGAAGTATAACTAAATGCAAAGAATGTCAGATGAAGAGATATAGGTTTTAAAAAATCAAATTCTCTCTTTTGTGTTCTTGATTTTGCACTACATATCTTGTATCCACAATACTTAATAAGTATTTTCTATATGGGTGAATCTATAAATATAACAGGTAAAAGACAGAACACCTGGAGAAAATATCATTTCCAATGTGATAATTATGAATAGTTGCTGCTATGAGCACAAACTCAACACTTCCCAGTACTTGTCCATAATGACTTCCCACCAAACATTCGCTTTCTCATTGGGGATGGCTACCCTGCTATGCCACTGACTGTAGAGACTTATTCATTTAATTATTCATTGTAGAATGAACCACTCTGATACCGCTTGAACTCTTTAGAGATGATATTAGAAAATGACAATCTAAAAACCTTTTACTTATTTTCTTTTCCAGTTTGAAAAATCACTTAATTATAGAAAACTCTCATAAATAAATATATATATATATATACATATGTAAATATACATACATATAAAGGAAATGTGTTCTCTGAAAGATAATCACCTTGTTGAAAATGGTGAATTCAGACAATTAGTAATTACTTCCTGTTCACTTTGCTCCTAATTTTTGTACTTAACTTTGAGATATAAAGACAACTTTTGTAGAGGCACACTCAACATTAACTAACAACATTCTCATAAAATTGTTATTTAATGAGAACTACTTTAAACAGAGGAACAATACGTGAAACTACTTTTTTTTTATTTTACTCTATTTGTAGAAAACTCAGTTTTCTGTATTATATCCCAAATACCTTCTGAGGGCTATTGTTTATTTAAAATCAAAGCTAAATATAATTTAATCATCATGATTCCTTCTAAAATTTCCTAAGACCAGTCAGCTATTTCCCAAAGGAAGTAAGGGTGTTTATTGAAAACAATGAGAAGAGTGTTAAATATTCATGTTTTACATTTTAATTATTATTTATAGTTATAATCTACAGCATAGGTTGGCAAATGTTTTCTGTAAAGGGCAAAATAGTAAATATTTTAGGGGTCGCAGACCATTTGGTCTCTGTTAACTATTAAACTGTCACTGTAGCATAAGAGTAGTCATTTACAAAATGTAAATGATTGAGCATGGCTCTGTTCCAATAAAATTTTATTCCTAAAAATAGATTGAGGGCTGGATTTGGCTTGTGAGCTGTAGTTTATTGGTACTGATATATATATATATATATATATATATATATATATGTATGTATTTTAAATTATAATATGAAAGATAGCTGTATTTCTATCTGTAAATTTTAAATTTATAAAATATTTATCTGAGCCTTAGAATTATTGTCTGTTAGACTTTCTCCACTAGAGTATGAATTCCTTGAGGGTAAGGACCTTATCATAAAGAAACTTATATCATCTAGGTGATATGACATAGATGTATAATGACCTAGATGGAAATCTCTATTTCATTGAAAATTATTTTAGAAGTTTTATGTCTATTTTCTCTTTTCAGATGGCATCTCAAAGATCAATGGATCTTAACAATTTGAATAATGAATCATGAGCCATATAATTGAAGTTGCAATCTTTTCTCATCAATTTAAATACTTTTACCAACTTTCTCTATAAGATGTATTAGACTAAGCTTTATCTACACCGAACTTTTATTACTTTCACTATAGTTGGGACCATTTCATCTTCTATAGACTCAAGACTTCTAGCTCCTGTCACATAACACACAAACTGCAGCACCACAAGTTGTTTTGCTGCTGATCTAATCTTGTGTATCACATCGGATATTAAGACTAGGGGAGTGAAATATCCCTATAAACTCTGATTCTTATCAATTTTCCAATTTAAACGTTTTTCTGGTGAAGTGCCATCCTCAACTTGAACTACCACACTTTCCTTTTATGAGTTATTCTCCAAAGTACTGATGTCTACACCTGTATCTATATTGTTAAATGGGAACTTAATATCCTTTAATAGGATGTCCGATTTCTGAAACTTGAATTGCACTGTCAAAATGCCTTAATGCTGTGTTATATGCATGTGTTGGAATTTTTACTATTTTGCTTGAAATTCTTATTACTAACATACTTGTTTCTATATAATCTGAAGATTTTTTTAATTATTATTCATCATATCTTCTCTCATTTCAAACATCAAAAGCCAGTTCAGTTGTGGAATATTTTGTTTGATTCCATTGAGTTTATCTAGTAATAAGTGCTGACTTCTTGCTAAAATCTTTATTCAGTTATAATTTGATAGTGTTTCCCAGGTGTCTCAATGTATAACAATTTTGGTATTATAAGAAATAGAATTTTGTATTATCTTAATTTCCTAATTTTTTATGGTACAACTCTTTTTTCCTAGCTACAGAAAGTTTGAACACTTGATGTATTTAAAATTAATGAGCCGTGTTTTTCATTAAAATATTTTTTTTTACCAATTCTAGTAATCTTTTCTACCACCTAATACCAATGAGCAACGTTTCACCATTTAAAAAGAGCATTAATATGTATTAAAAATAAAGATGAAAGGACAAATGCATTATTTGTGATATGGGAAGAAATGGCACTAATATTCATCTTCACTTATTGTTCCCTTGTTCAAAAGCATGTTTTTATTGTTGCTATAAATCTGAAACAACTCACATTTTGTAAGCTATTTCAGATAATATGGATTTTATTCATATACTTATTTATTTAACTGGGAAATTTAGGCTTAATTGATATCAAGTAAAAAAAAAAATCAGTATGCTGAAATACGTTTCACATAGAAAGATTAAAAGGAATGTGAAGGAGAGATTTAGAGTCATGGACAATAGAATGGAAAACTCAAAAACCAAAAACAAAAACAAAAAACTTGAATATAGTTTCCAGAAAGAAAGACTAGAAGAAATAGAGAAAACATTTAAATTAAAGATTGCTGACAATTTTTTTCCAAGATAGAAACTCTAAATTTTCAAGTAATCTCTCCCTACTAAGTGTTAAACAAAATAGTAATAATTAAGAAATCCACAGCTCATTACAAGTTAGTGAACATACGAAATTAGTACATGGAAGGGCAAAATCTTAAAAGGCCCCCAAAGAATAAAACAAAGTAGTCTTCAAAGTATGGCAATGAGATAAAGATTAAAACAAAAGAGAAGAATTACTTTGAATTATGAATATCAGCTTAGAAATCCAATAATTTATGTCAAGATCATAAAATACATGGATCACTTGATGTCATATTCCACCACGATTGTTCCAATGGCAAACATTGCTAACCAGGCAAAATGTGCTTCCTCTGAGCTATAATGTGGCCTTGGCTCTTTTTCCAACATTGTGGTTGGCATTTGAGATGAACCACGATTTCTGTTAATGATTATGGTTAAAAGAGAATATGAAGGATGGCAGATTTTCAGGCAGTCACAATAAAGTCACTCTGTGCCAAAATGATTTCTTCTCTCCGTCTGGCTTGGCCATTCACATCGGTTTCATGGCCCAGTGATGTCTATGCTTCTTCCTGGTGGGGTTTTCCAGTCGCAGCATAACCTCACTCAATTGTGATTTCTACTCAACTTCCTTCTCCTCTCTGAATTAGTGGGTATAAGTACTTTTCATCCTTCTCTTCTACTTATATTCTAGTTCATAAGATGAGAAGTAAAAAGTCTCACTGCATTTATTTCAATACTGTTGTTATTAGGTTTTCCTATTTTATACCACAGATGAGTTTTATCCTAATTTTATACCATGTTCATTTTCATGAAAGTGTTGGAATTAGGAGAAATGTTGTCATTTTCCTTGGAAGTTCTGCCAATGTCTACTTTTAATATTCCTACACACTGAGAGGTTTTTCTGATGGTCAATGTTGGGAGAAAGTTTTACTAATATCCTAAAGCTATTAAGACTCTGAGATTATTATGCTACAGTGCTTCTCAAATATTTCAGTCAAAATAGTTCTCATAACAGGTGAAAAGGACTGCTTACCTCCAGTTATCTGGAGGCATATTCAAAGCAGTCTTGGTGAACAAAACTTTTTTTGAAATTATAAGTTTTTTCATACAAAGTGTGAAAATATTTCCTAACAATGTTATATCAGTGTAGCTTTAATAATATTTCAAACTCACCAGTAGCTTTGAAAATATTTGAAACTCACCAGTGACTAAACTTGATGCTCCAAAAAGGAACATTGTATTTATTCTCAAAGTAGATACACTTCTCCCTTATACACCACCAGTTAATTCTCTTCTAGAAGGTACTGTACATTAGTTTGAAAAGCCGGGTTCTGTGACAATCATTAAACATGAAAAATATTTTACTGTAATATCAAATAGTTATTTCTGAAATGAGAACAATAAAAATAATCTCAATTTCATAGAGAGACATAACAATCCATTCAAAAAATACCTGAAATTGCAATTACTGATATAAAGTTCCCATTAATTTAATACAATCTTTATGTGTCTTTATCCTATAGCATAGGATAAAATGTAATGGCAAAATATGTCCAAGCACGTGGGCTTTTCTAAGAATGACAACAACAAAATCAATGAATTCTATCAGTTATTGTTTTTGAAATGAATTTCTTAATTCATGAACAATAGCACAAATATATACAAACTATATATAAACATAATGTAAAATAATACTTCACAGAACACTTTACAATTGTGTGAATTGTACAGTAATGATACAAATCAATTGGCAAGCAGAACCAAATGAGATGGCCTAATGCCATTTTCCAAGGTAGACAGGAAATGTTTTTCCTAATAGGACACACTTTATATTCCCTCTATCCTAAAATTTTATTTAGTAACAGGATTAGGAAGTATACCATCAACATGTGTGATTTATTTTCATGAGCTATATAGACAAATCTTTAAATGATGTGCTTTTTAAATTTGTAAGTAATTTATTATACATTTTAAATGCTCCGGTTATTTTACTCTTCAATCTTTCCTTTGGTTTGAAGTCAGAATTAATTCTGAAAAACAAAACAGTGCAATTAGCTCAAAATTTTAGCATGTTTCTGCCACTTATTTTTGTCAATGATCCACACATAGTTTGAAGTTTTGAAAAAGAATGGTGTCTAGAAGTTTAATTTATGTAATTGTTAGAATTTCAAGATTTTTTTTTAATTGAATTTGAGACACAGCATTATGTAAAAAGATGTGAAAGGACTAGATCTCTCCTAAGCTCCAACACTAACTCTGTATAATTTTACAAAAAAATTGACCTACATTCTAACACCTATATCATGATTCAAGCTTTGTTTCCCTTCTAGAACTAAAGTTCTATTTGTTGATGCACTCACATATTGTGGCACTGACAATTTTTCAGCAGCCTGATGACTTATAGTACATTGTTTCAAGGAATGTAAATCATCAAAAGAATTTCACAAAACCATTTTTTTGGCACTTTTAACTGCTTATTGGGAATTTCTTGACAGCTGAGTTCATCAAAAGTGACAACTAACAATTAATTGTGTTTTTCCTCACTACATCTTCAAAGTACTGACTACAACCCTCATTTAAGACCCCAGGAAACATGTATTTTGCTTGTTGTTTTTTTTTGTGTGTGTGTGTGTTTTGTTTTTCGTTTTTGTTTTTGTTTTGTAGAAAACATAGAATTTGGAATTACTAAAAGCAGCATGGGTTAATATCTTGATATATACACTTAAAGGAATATATGAAGGACTAAAGTCAACCCACTCAATAATGAAGAGTTAAATAGATGTTTCACAGCTGAAGTCTTCAACAATACTTTGAATTGCTTATTAATAGAACTTAATAGTAAGAGAAAAGTTAAGCCTATTCTGTATTATTACAAGTTCATTTCATTTACTAATGTCCATTGACAGACAATTTGTAAATTTTAAGAAAATCTTTTTCAAACATTAAAATGTAAATAGAATTTCACCAAGTACATAATGAGGGCATATCATTAAAATGTACACTTTGGTTTAGAATTTAATGATTTTACTTTGATGATGTTAGCTAATCTGGCATGCTAAAATGGGTATCCTTTATGTGTTATTATTGAGGAACTAAAGATTCTGGTATTTGTTTTTTGGAGAGACTGTAGGCATTTTGCAGAGCCATATGCATTGCAACTAAAATATCTGCTGATAAGGAATATTAGTGATACCCACCTTTCCTTTGATTTAGAGGCTAGATTCAAAAACAAAAGGAAATTTGGAAATGATGCTACAAGTAAATTTCCACATAGTTCATCATAGCAAAATATAGGAATAATATGATCATATAAAATCTAAAGACATTAACATCATTGTTAGCTATTAGGGTCTATTGATGGGATGGCAGAATGACAGATTAAAAACAAAAAGAAACAAACAAACAAAAAAAACAACTAGTTACCGCAAGTGTTAATTCATGTGTTCTAAGTGGCTTCCTTCTTATGACCTATAATTTTATTGAGAGATAGTGATTTATAAATGTAAATCTCCCATTGTATTCAAAATCCCTGGGACAATGGCTTGATTTGTTTTGTCTCCTCTGCCCCTCCCCTCTCTTTATGCACATACACTTGCACGCACACTCCTTCACAAATACCCATAGGCATACACAGAATCTTAGAAACCAGCAGGGGTGCAACCAACATATCCATCTCAACATAATTCCTTTGTTTCTGTATTTGTATCAATAATGAAGCTTAACTAAGAAGAAACAAGAAAATTCCAATTTAAAAAGAGAGAAAGAAAACAATGAATAGTAAATGCAAAGATTACAAATATTAAAAGTAGTTTAGCAAAGAATATTTCTCTGTTTATCTTATTTACAAACTCCTACTTTTTTGCTGCTACTGTGTTTGCTGTTAGAAATAAAGATTCTACATATCAATAACATCTCTATAAAGCTGGAATAAAGAGAAATAAAGATTCTAATTTCCTTGCTCTCTTTTAAAATGTTGGAAATGCACCCTTTTGAAATTATTTCTAGGAATTTTATTTCTCAGTAGCACTTAGAGAGGAGATCGATCTCTCTGTATTTTTAAAAATTTCTTATAGAAATAATCAAATTCCAGAATTATAAAGACATTACATTGAAAAGCAGTAGATAAATATATCTCTGATGTTAGTCTTTTGTTACCTTTTGGTAAGTATCATTATGGACATTTCTTTATGCATCTATACATAAAGAAAGATGGCTATATACACATATTCATGCATGCATAGATGGATGGATGGAGAACAAATAGACAGATATATTTTAAAATGCAATCATACTTTAAAAGATATTTAAGATAAGAATTATTAAGTGGAAACAATCCATCTTAACCTGACAATATTAGGGCAGAGTGTTGTCTTTTAGTCAGTTTTCTTGCATCTAAGCTATGTGTCCCAAAAACACATAGGTCGCTGTAAGAGTGGGCTTGGTTTGGGTTGAGTGTACTCTAAAAATTTCAAAGGACATACACTTTATATTCTACAAAGCTGCCTAATTCCTGAGGTTAGACAATGCTGTAGCCCTTCCAGGGCTATCTCTATCTATCTATCTATCTATCTATCTATCTATCTATCTATCTATCTATCTATCTATCTATCTATCAGGGTTTATTCCATTCAGTCAGGACTTATTTCAGTATCATGAGTTTCTGCTCACTATCCCAATTCCTAAACATGCCTAAAAAGTGACATGATCAGAGCCATTCATTCTAGTACCTTCCTGTTACCATTAATATGTAGCACTGTCTATCCTCAATGTCTTTG
Source organism: Rhinolophus sinicus (assembly GCF_057876585.1). Classification (NCBI taxonomy): domain Eukaryota; kingdom Metazoa; phylum Chordata; class Mammalia; order Chiroptera; family Rhinolophidae; genus Rhinolophus; species Rhinolophus sinicus. Next base: position 153,188,362 of record NC_142501.1, on the reverse strand, counting down.
CTCCACATTTTCCACAGCGATATACTCATAACTCGCCCACTTCCATCCCAATCAACTTCAAGATGGGAAGACATTGGTAAGAATTCGGATGATTAATTCCATTCATCTGCTTAACTCAATGCAATTTGTCTAAAGGAGGCCAAGTACAGTGGTTTGCTTTATTCGCAGTTTTGCTTTCTGTGATTTCAGTTACCCATACTTAACTAAGGTCCAAAAATATCGAGTGGAGAATTCCAGAAATAAACATTCATACCTTTTAAATTGCTGCGCCACTTTGAGTAGTGTGATGATATCTTCCGACGGTCAGCTCTGACACACAGGGCCCTTTGTCCAGCATCGCCTGCTTTGGGTGCTCCATGCCCATTAGTCACTTGCTAGTGGAGGGTTTCTGATCAACTGTCACAGTATTACAGTGTTCATGTTCATTAAGCCTCATTTTACTTAATAATGACCCCAAAGCCAAGAGTAGTGATTCTTACAATTCAGATATGCCAAAGAGAAGCTATATGTGCTTCCTTAAATGAAAAGATGAGTACAACAGGATATTTTGAGAGAGACCACATTCACATAATTTTTATTACAGCATATTGCTATAATTGTTCTATTTTATTATTAGCTATAGTTAATCTCTTGTGCTTTATTTATAAATTAAGCTTTATCATAGATATGTCTACATAGGAGAAAAGCATAGCACACATGGGGTTCAGTACCATCCTTTGTTCCAGACATCCACTGGGAGTCTTGAAATGAATGCCCTCTGGGTGAGGGTAGACCACTGTAAACTTCACCCAGAATCTTCCGTTTCTTTCTTTGATAGCTACATTTTTTCCCTTTCGAGAGTTCATTCATTTTTCTCTTATTTACTTGCTTTGTACATATAATTTTTATTTTAATATCTATATTTGTTTCTTCCGTTGTGTATTAAGAAAGGGACCATCTATAATTCTGTATTATTCTGTCCCATGCACATCTGGTCCAAGTTTTAATATCAGATTGCATTTGCTTGCATACAAGTATGTGCACACGCCAATAGAATATGTATGCAGGTTAAAGAGATAAAGTGTACTACTTGCTAAATCCTATTTCAGACAATCATTAGATTAAAATTTTATGTTGTTCGAAAGGAAAAATGCCCACCAAATTATAATTTATGCTTCCTCAACATTTTATAACTTATGTTATACATCCTTTCATCCGGTGTTGGCAAGTTAATCACAGTCTCAGCATGCTTACTAATTTTAACATTATTTCTGAAGTACTGTAACTTCTTTCCCTAATCCAGATCCTCTGTCCCAGCTCCAAGAATAACACATAGCAAACTTTTGAGCATTCATTAACTAAATGTTATGCAATGAACTATTTTTTTAACCTACAGTTTCATTATTAAAAATAATTGCTGGACTTACTAAGTAAACACTGAAAAATAAGTGTGTAAAACATAAATATTAAAATTAAATTGAAATTCCATAATGAGTGACAGCTGAAAGTTAATAGTGAATGATACTACATTAAGGCTGGCAGCTGTCAAGGAATTTACTTTTTAGCTTTAATGTTCAAGTGACATAGCAAAAGCTACATATGCCTTATACCTATAACTATTTTATATGAATATCATTAATCCATATCAAACATGGCATTATAAAACTCTATCATAAAAATGTTACTGTCACTTGATTGAATTGATTTTTATTTTTCGTCTCCCTTTATCTATCATCTATCTATCTACACATATATACACATATACATACACACATATATGTATATATGTGAGTATATACATACACACATATGTGTATATATGTATATACGTGTATATATATATGTGTGTGTGTGTATATATATATATATATATATATATATATTTAAAATGGTCGAATACTTCAGTCTCTGTCTAAAGACTGATGCATCTGATGCTGTGTTCTCTACTCGTGTGCTCTTTGTATCAAAATACTAGTGTTTCTGTAATATTAGGCATGTAAAACATTAATATGTGTTCTACCACTAATTAAATAAGGTGGAAAGGCACCACCTGCTGAAACCCATGCTTGAATATATACAACTGTCATTAGCAGATTAAAAAGCCAGAGTAGGCCTGCATTAAAGAAAAAACAAGTGTTTAACTTTATTAAACCTGGTAGTTACCAAACTTTTGAACGTGCTGATTTTGCATATTGCAGAACTAGCTAGGAACTGGGATTCTCTAAGGATACCTAAGGTTCTGATGAAGGGTAGAGTTATCTAAGCAAATGCAAGTTGATGTAAGAGTTGTATTGACAGTCAAAATGTTTATTTAACCAGCATTCTACCCAGCTGCATTGGCACTGACCAGCCAGAGGATACCCATGCTGGAAAATGGGACCTGGATCCTTTAGATGGGTGCTGGAACACTTGCCTGGTGTTAACCCCTTTCTTCTTGGATGTTTAACAATCACCATAGATGTATTTGAATATTTTACCAGAAGAATGAGTGTATCTCTAAATGTCAACTTTGTATAAGACTAACCTGTCCTAAGGGACAAGTCTGAGAAAAGGAACAGAGGTCAAAGGAGATGTGTTGTCTTTTTCAGTAAATTTGTATTAAATTAAATGAGCTAAATTTTTTTTGTATTGTGAAAATGCACTAAGAAATCCCCTTATTTAAGGCAGAAGTGGAGGGCATAGACAGTCACTGTTTTTTAATTCTGGTGTAACAAAGTCTCTTCTCATTCTGTCAAAGTGTCACTTCCTAATCTTTCTTTTCAAAGTTGCTAACTGATAACTAAGCAGGTTGCATTTATCTGGGATACAAAGTTCAGATTCTTAATCTGAGATCCTCCAGAAACTTATGCTGAGGCATAGATTTTGGCACTAGAAGTTTTGCAGGGAGGTGTAGGGAATCCTACAGGAGAGTGAGGAAGTGATACAGTTAACAGAAGGTAGTTAAAGTATGTATTAATAAGTCAGTCATGACAATAAGAAATGGCATCTTAATTTCTCTTAACACCTTACTCAGCATTATCTCTCTCAAGGGGTTGGGGTTCTGTGCTATTCATTTATAAGCCAACTTCTTGTTGGTGGTGGCGGGGCAGTCATTGATTGAGAGCTAACTCAGGGAAAGAGAGTGGTGTTAATTCAGTGCTTCTTGTGTCCTGTGAGTACAGGCAGATCCTCCTTCCAGTGTTCTGGGGAAAAAAAATATCCACAGACCCAGAAATGCAGAAACTAGCACCTGGAAATGTCAGAGGCATATGGGTGGCCACTGCCAGCTTCTGTTTCTTTAGGGCTACTAGTTAGGCTGACCTAGGGTAGCCTGAACCAAGTTTCATCTCTTCAGAAAGAGATAGACAATGAATTTTCTTTAATCAAATTGCCTGTGAGAAATATCTTGTTACCTAGCAAGGGTAGTGACCAAGGCTCAAAACAAGGAAATCAAGAGCATGGCAAAGAAATGTTTCCATGTACATATTTGTGTGACTTCTAAATGCTAGCTTTTAACAGCAACATCATTTGTCAGTAAGGGATTGATGTGCTATGAAATGTGTCCTCTCCACTTGATTATGATGATTGAATGAATATCTGGCACCATGGTGCCAGAATGTTTAAAAATTCTGGAGGAGGGAGGCACCCAAACTGGTTAATGGATTTCCCACTTAGCTGAGATGCATTTACTTGAACTAAATGTATTTTGGGTTGAAAAATAAAGATGAAAGACTCATCACCCAGAATCGTTAAATGACACTTAAAAATCAATAATAAAAAGACAGTCCACTATAAAAATGGATGAGACTTGTATAGCTCTTCTCTAAGACAATAATTCAATGATCAAAAAAATTAATATATATAGCATTAGTATATAAGGAAATGCAAACTAAAATCATAATAAGGTATCACAACTGCACGGCCTTAAAAGGTTAACATTAAAATTAATTACAATATTAAGTCTTGCTGAGGATGTACAGAAATAAAAATTTTCATGCATGAGGCAATAGAAACATCTTGGTTTGCCTCACAAAATCTTGGGTAAAGCTAATTGTCCCAGTGTCCTCTTTAAAAGGGCCTTTTTTTTTTTTTTTTTTTTTTTTCTTCATTTTAAAAGTATTGTAGTTTGGGCAATGCATTATATGGATAAATTATCTGAACTGTTGGTTGGAGTGGAAATTGGTATGACCACTTTTCGAAGTTTTTGTCTTTTCTATTATATTGGAAATTATATATAGCTTATCCTTCCTTTTCTGTTCTTTTTCTTGCTTTCATGTTTCTTTTCTGTCTTTTCTCCTTGAAAGTTTCTATCCAAAGCCCTTATGTGAGGACAAGGAAGGTAACTTGCAAAAGTTGAGGGGAGTCTGTGGCCTAAAGTGGGGTATAAGAACCCATACAGGGAGGAGGAGAACCCAGGATGGCGAGTGCTCTGCCATGGAGTATTGAAGCCCAAAGAGTATAAGAAGGTTTCCATGTGTGTGTGTTGTACTAGTGTGGAGTTTTGGAACCCGAGTGGGGTGATGAGGGCATTTGGATAAGGTAAAGAGTGTCACTGGTAGTAGTCAATTGGTTATAACAAAGAGGTTGGATCATAAAACCAGATTATTAAGTATAATTTGAGGAAGATTTTGCACAGTCACAGAAGGGAGTTAAAATATAGTTTGGAAAAAAAAAAAAACTGAAATAAACCCTGTGTTACTGGACTGCATCTGGAGTGAGCTCATGGTTGTCAAATCTGGAAAGAACTTAACTTCCCATCAACTATTCAAGGAGTAAATAAATTATGGTATACTCATAGGATGGAATATTAAACCGCAATAAAAATAACTGCTTTGCAGCTACATGAAATAATATAGATGAATCTCATTAATGTATCTTTGAACGAGTTATGCTAGACACAAAAGAATACATGTAATGCAATTCTATTTATGTAACATTTAAAAGCAGGCAAAAATAATTGTATTTAGGGGTGTATGTGCTGTTGGTAAAAACATTTTAAAACATGGAAGGGATTGATGTTAAGTTCAGAATAGGGGCTGTCTTCAGAGAGTCAATGTTATCATTGGAATAAGGAGTTAAGAGGGGTTTCTGAATTTCTGAGTTTCCTAACGTAGGGGAAGGCTATATGGGTGTTTGCATTCTAATAAATAATGGAGTTGTACCATTGTTGCTTTATGTATTCATTTTATATATGCCATCTCAATTAAATCTCTGTTCATTGCTTGTTATAGAGATTTGTGGTTTAAACTTCATAAAGAAGGCTATGTTGTGCTAGCTATGTGCCAAATAAATCTAGCAATTAAAATTCTATTATTGCTTTGTTTCCCAAATTTTATAATAAAAAATCCATTTTTTTCCTAATTTGAAAAATGGAACAAAAGTGAATGTTGGATTACATTTTTAAATTTTATATATATATATATATATATATATATATATATATATATATATATATATATATTTATATATGTAATTTAATATATTTAAAATATATAAATTAGTATATATATTTTATATATACTAAATTATATATATAATTTAGTAGATATATAATTTAGTAGATATACAATTTTGTATATATATGTGTGTGTGTGTGTGTGTGTGTGTGTGTGTGTGCTCAGATTTTTAGCTCAGCTTTAAAATCAAACACTAGTATACAAATGCCTAATTGTATTTGAATAAAACTTATAATTTATTTTTGGTGTAATTTTTGTCAAATGACTATTTTACTTTTCCTACACTAATTTTCTTTGCTTTGTTCTTCATCTTTATGTGAAATCTGCACAAAATATTAGGGGAGGAAATCAAAGCAAGGATATACACATTACAAAATTTAGATCAGTATGATTTAACACCAAAAATACCTTGATGTTACCTGAATATATAGTAAGAGATGTTATAATTGATTTAAATTTCCCCTCTGGCATTCAAAGAATAAAAAAGAATATGTAAAAACATAATTATAAGTATATTGAGACCAATGATAGTGTTAATCAATATGACATTTATTTTTTATTACCTATTAGCATAAAATTACTATGAGTTAAAGTAACAGGGACATCACTAAATAGTAACAAAAATGCATTTGCATTAGAGGTACAGCTTGAAAATTTCTCTAAAATTGTTCATATTCCACTAAATTAACAACTTGTAAAGGCTTTATTTATGTAAAAAGAGACAAAATTTTAAATGTGAAAATGTTCATTGCAATGAGTATAATCTTTTTACATCCCAAATTTTTTCTCTTTTTACGGTACATATCAATGAGGACTTTATAAGTTTATCCCAGGTATTTCCAAAGCATTAACTTGATATTTCTAGTTCTGGTCATGATGGATATTAAACTTAAATCCCTGCCGTAAGCAACTATAAAACTGCACAAAATATAGTTTCTGGCATTGGACAATATTGGATAACATGGGACTGTGGTCCTTGAGAAAAGGGAAACATATGCATATGAGATGAACTCTACATTTATCCAGGATTTTTGCGCGGAGGCACATATGAAACCATAGCACAGAGAAGTGGAGCTTAGAGAGTAGTGTTCTTAATGGATGGAAGAAACAGAAATTGGAGTTTGTGGCTGCTGAAGCTGATGGCATTTACAGAAGAGGCTAATGGAGAGGGAAGACCTGCATAGAAAATGAGCCACATGCATTTTTTATGGAGACTCCTTTAGGTCTTTGGCTAAATATAAAGCTTCACATATCCAACATAAGATTCTGCCAATCCTGGCAGAAAGAAGCACATACTTGGGAAATGTGAGTTGAATGGAAATTCTGGAGGTTACATATTATTGGATGATATTAGGTTTCTGGCTTACTACTGGAATAGAGAGAACTGATGGAAATCTCCAAAATTTCAGTTGGAACCTCAGGAAACCCACTCCTAAGGAATAAGAGTATAGGCTACTATAGACCCACTAGGTCAAAGCTGAAAACCAAACTTTTTCAGGATCAATATGAGCCACCATATGTTAACTGCCTTCTAGAACTAAATCCAATAATTACTAATAGAAAAGGCACCGTCTTAAAAACCACAGCAGTTATAATAACCAGCAAATAACAAAATATTTGTATATATTGGGAAGCAAGTAAGTGTGACTCATAGCCAGGTGATAAAAAGAATGGTCAATAGAAACAGAATAAGCTAGAAAATATCCATAACCTTGAAGACACGTCAATAGAAATTGAAAACTAAAGCACAGAGTTTTTAAAAATTACCTTAAAAAAACATACATAGAACCTGATATTGTGTTAGACAATATCAAACAGTCCACCAAATACAATCTGAAGCTCATGGAATACATGAAAATGTAATTATAAGTATATTGGGACTGGTGACAGTGTGGACCAATATGACATTGATATTGTATTACCTATTAGCACAAAATTAATACAGGATAAAGTGACAGGGGTATCACTAAACAGTAGCAAAATGTAATCTGATGCTCTAAGAAGAGAAGAAAGATGAGAACACAAAATATATTTAAAGAAATAATTATTATTTTCCCCAAAATTTGAGGAAAATATCAACACACAAATTTCAGAAGAACAATAAATGCCAAACCACAAATATATAAACATAACCACAAGTAAGAATATCACAATAACAGTTTCAAAACAAAGATAAAAAGATTGAAAGTAACTAGAGGAAAAAGAAAGAAAAATATACATAGGACAGCAACAAAATGAAAGATTGTTGACCTATTTTCAGAAAAACGTAAGCAAGACGGCAATGAATGACATTTAAAAGGCTAAAAACAACAGCAAAAACGATAACAACAAAGATTTTTTCTAGAATCCTATCCACAATAAAAATCTTTCAAAAGTGAAAGTGAAATAAAATATTTTCAGATTTTAAAAAAAGAAACTCCAAAATTTGTTCCCAATAAAATTATCTTACAAGAAATGCTCATGTAAGTTAATCATGCTAATAGAAAATGGTATCTATAGAAACTTGAATCTACATGAATAGTGAGTACTGAATGAGGTAAACATATGGGGAAATATAAGAGATTTCCCCCCTTATATCTTCAAAATACAATTGCGTGTTTAGAGTAAAACTAATAACATTGCATTATGAGGTTTATAGCATATGCAATATTAAATGTATACTCATACAAAGGACCGAGAAAGGTAAATGGAACATATTGTAGTGAGGTTCTTACAATATATGTATAAAGATATAATGGCAAGTCAAGGTACAAGGTAATAAAAAGGATGAACATTGTAGTCACTGGAGAACCACAGAAAACTCAAATACAAAAAAAAAAAAAAGTATTGCTAAAAAGCCAATAGAGGAAGTATAATTCAATATTTAAAATATTTGATTAATATGAAAGAAAGGTATCATGATAAAAAGAAAGTAGGAAAAAGAAGAGTGACAAAGAGAGAACAATTTTAGCAAGATAATTGAGTTAAACCCTACCACATCAGTAATTTTCAACTGAAAAACAGAGATTTTTCCAAATGGATACAAGTGTAAGACTCAACTGTGTGTTATTATAAGATATTCCCTGAAATTGTAGTTACAGATAGGTTACAATTAAGATAATGAAAAAGATATGGCAAGAAAATAACAGTCATCAGAAAGCTGGAGTACCTTTATTAATATCTGTTAAAATACACTTTAATACAAGGAGTTCCAGAAATAAACATAAAACTTTCATAAAGATTAAAGTTAAATGCATCAAAAAGTTATAACAGTCTTAAATGGGTTTGCTTCTACTACTGAGTCTCAAAATGAATAAAGCAACAAGAGACACAGAAGAGAAGAGTATGAAATGGAAAGAGAAGGAAGAAAAAGACACATATGCCTAGGAAAGAGAAATCTGAGTTAGATAGTCCTGAAGTAAAATTAAAATGGAATATATCAGTGCACACATAAATATCAATATTTAGACATTTTTCTTTAAATCTGTATTACGACTGATATTTGACTTCAAATCTAGGACCTGGAGAATCATTTAACTATTTCAAAAGATTGTTTATTCTTTGTTGAGTATAAACACATTCCATAGATCTATGACAAGAATTAATACTATTATTGATATTTAAAATACAACAAATATTCATTAAGTATATGTAAACAGAGATATGATGGGTATCTGTGTTATGTTTACATTACACAGGTATCTGTGTTATGTTTACATTAAAATTTGCCAGAGTAAGAAATCAAAAGTATAAAACACTTTACATTGTCTTTAGAGACAGGCATCATGTAAAATGTGTACAACTAATGTAATTGTTAGCTGTAAACAACAACAAAAAATAATCATCCTTACCTATTAACTAATTGCTATAGACTAACTGTATGTGTCTCCACAAAATTCATATTGAAACTTAATCCCTAATGTGATAGTGTTTGGAGATGGAGCCTTTGGCGGTGATTAGGTCATGGGGGTGAAGCCCTCATGAATGGGATTAGAGCCCTTATAAAAGAAACCCCAGAGAACTTCTTTACCCCTTCTCCCAAGTGCAGACACAGTGAGGAGATGAACATATAGGAACCAGGAAGAGGACTCTCACCAGACACCAAATCTGCTAGCACCCAACCTCCAGAGCTATGAAAAATAAATTTGTGTTGTTTATAAGCCATGTAGTCTATGCTAATATTGTACCATAAAGCCCCCCACAAACAGACTAAAGTAGAACTATTCACTGGTGATTATAAAACATCAGAAAATACTCAATTTCCAATAACTAAGTAACTTATTAAAATAAAGTAAAATAAAAACAAAACACAACAAATTAAAAAAAGAATGGCAATTTACAGACAATGCCACACAATAGTTAAGCCATAGAGCCATTTTGATTACTCAGAGAGAAATATATATAGTGAAACAGTCCTGAAAAATCTTTAAGTAAAGCAAAATGTCTGTAACAAAAGAGTATCATTAGAAAACATGGTTACATGGAGTTGCTATTATATTGTCATGGACTCAAGGCATCCCATCAAAATTCATATGTGAAGCTCTAACCCTCAATGTGATGGTGTTTGGAGGTGGGACAGTTGGAAGTAATAATGTTAGATGAGGTCATGAAGGTGGAGTTCCACTAATGGGGTTAGTGTCCTTTATTAGAAGAAAAAGAGAGATGAGAGCCACGCCTCCCCCCCTTTTATACCCCTCCTTCCAGGGAGAAGGTAGTGGTCTGCAAGCCGGAAGAGGGCTCTCACCAGGAACAAATCAGCCTTGATCTTGAACTTCCTAGACTCAAGAATTGTGAACTTCAAATCACAAAATTTTTAAATTATGCTACGTGAAAGAAATTGGACACAATGGTCACATATTGTATTATTCCATTTACATAAAATGTCCAGAATAGGCAAATGCAGAAAAATAGCAGTTACCTGAGGCTGGTGGGAGGGAGGAATGGGGAATACTGGCTCACAGGTAGCGGGTTTGTTTTGTGGGTGATGAAAATGTTATGTAACTACAAAGTGGTGATGGTTGTTCAACTTTGTAAGTGTACAAAAATCCACTGAGTTGTACACATTAAAAGAGTGAATTTTACTGTGTGTAAATGACATCTGAATAAGAAAAGGATGAATGCTGGTTAGCATCAAACTTTATGTTACCATGATAGAGTTGAGATACAGCTAATGAATTTTCTATTTTATATAATTTGCATAGTAGGCATGTTCCTTGTGCCTGGTTTTTATAAGAAAACATATTTAATGTAATCATTGGCATCATTATTCTATAGTATCCTACATAAAGGGGGTATAAGAATTGAATCTGGGTGGTGAAGACACCCAAAAAGCTATTTCCAGGGGAAGTGCTCATTTGTATGTTAATTGTAACTTTATTTACAGTAGCTGAGATATGAAGGCAACCTGGGTATCTCTGAATGGTTGAATGGATAAATAAGAGGTGGTACATATATACAGTGGAATATTACTCAGCAATTAGAAAGAATGAAATCTTGCCATCTGTGACAACATGGATGGACCTAGAGGGTATTGTGCTGAGTGTAGTAAGTCAGACAGATAAAGACAAATATCACATGATTTCACTTATAAATGGAATTTAAAGAACAAAGTAAACAAATGAAACAGAAACAAACAGATACAGAAAACATTTTGTTGGTTATCAGATGTGAGGGGGTTCAGGAGTGGGTGAAAACGAGAAGGGATTAAGAAGTACAAATTGGTTGTTATACAGTAGTCGTGGGTTTGTGGGGTATAGCATAAGGGATATAGTCGGTAATATTGTAATAACTATGTATGGTGTTAAATGGATAGTAGATTTATCAGGGTGATAGATGGGAGGATGGTTGGGGGAAGGGTGGAAAGGTGAAGGAATTAAGAAGTACAAATTGGTAGTTATAAAATAGGCATGGGGGTATAAAGTAAAGAAAGCATAGGGAATATAACCAATAAAATGGTAATAACAAGGTATAGTGCCAGGTACATACTAAACTTGTCAGGCGGATCACTTCTTAAATTACATAAATGTCTAACCACTAGGCTGTACACCTGAAACTAATATACAGTGATATTGAATATCAACACTAATTAAAAAAATTTAAAAGGGGAGGAAAACAAAGATGAATAAGAGGTCCAAATTTCCAGGTATAAAACAAATAAGTTGTGGAGATGTAATATACAGCATGAGTATATACATATAGTCAATAATATTGTGATAGTGTGGTATGGTGTCAGCTAATTGCTTGACTTATCATGGTGATCACTTTTTTAGCATAGGGAATATAATCAATAATTTGGTAATAACTGTGTATAGTGCCAGGTGAGTACTGTTGAATAACTATGATGTATACCTGAAACTAATATAATATTGTTTGTTAGCTATATTTTAATAAAAATCTTTAAAAAATATTAATTTATATACTCTAGTGATAAATATGTGTGTATATACACTTATATATGTGGATATTTACATATAAAATACTAAGTTGTTTTGAGATTCAAATTTAAATAATTTTGGCATCTTTTGAGAAAGCTGGAGTTCTGAATTATATTTATCAATATATAGTTCCTGGAATGCTTATCAGCATTTCTAAAACATTTAATCATGTATGACATTAGTAATTATGTGATAGCTATATACCACCTATATGAGTATTTAATTAATAATTACCTTTGATTTTACTTGCATTTAAAGAGCACAATTGAATATGTTTAAAAAGGATATTTTCCATCCATAGAATAAATATAAAGTCAGCATTGCTTGTAACTGAAATAACACAACCCTGAAAGACCTTAACTATGAAATTTAAAACAATAAATAAAATGAAGTTTAGAAAATAAAATTCAATTATTTAGAACCTCCTTAAGCTATCTAGAAATCCATCATTCAATGTGTGACATGTTTGGATTAATATAGCCTCACTAGCTTTTAATTATTCTGTAGCTCTCAAAATATAGATCACTTCTTCCACAATAAATTAGTTCTGCATGTCCTGTGCTCCAGTGTTAATTCTATCACTTTATCACCCGGAAGCTTTGTAATAATTTGTTCATGTCTGTCCTCTGTGACAGACTAGAAGTTCTAGGACAGTGTCATGACTCCCTCGGTCACTGTTCTATTCCTAGTGCCTGGCAAAAAGACAACTATACAGTACGCACTTAACAGGCATTTGTTAGAATAAATGACCAAAGAATGAGTATATGCATAAAAAGTTTTCTAAATTAACTTATTTTGCTTCTACTGTAGGCTTATTTACATTACTTTATAAGGTGTTTTATTATAAATGAGTTAGTAGTATGCACGCCCATGTTTTTGAAAGACCCTAACTTCATTATTTTTAAAATGATGTTTTTAAATTTAATATCTGAACAGCCATTTCGTGTGTGTGTGTGTGTGTGTGTGTGTGTGTGTGTGTGTGTGTTAGAGAGAGAGAGAGAGAGAGAGAGAGAGAGAGAGAGAGAGAGAGAGAGAGCGAGAGAGAGAGAGAGAGAGAGAAAGAGAGAAGAGAGAACATCCGACAATCATTTTACATAATTTATACCAGGGGACAAATAAACCTCTTTGTTTTTCCTTTCCATTTATAGAAACTGGTGAGAGAGAAAAGACAGTCTAAAGATTTAGAACTCTGCTTGTTTCTCTATGTTGGTAAAAGGTGTGAATTGTGTTTCATCAGAGGCATTAAACATGAGTTAGATCTGGGACTGAGCTGGGGATGGAGAGCTAAACTGGTCTGCAAAATAAATGAGGGGATCTTTTGTTTCTTTACTGTGGGTGAGGAATGAAGGAACCAAGAAACTCTAGGGTAAGGAGGTACTGTGTCCTGGGCAAAGGGGTACTGGAAGACAGGGCCTGGGAAGACGTTGGAAGTGGATATGGATTCTGACAACTTGGATAAAAAAAAAAAGTTTCCTTAACAAAATGATGCTTTAGACACATACATTTCCCTGTTTTTAATGTTTTGTACTTGTGCTTTTTGATGTGTTTAATTTTAACTATGGAAATAAAATTGAGTTCTGCATCTTAACCTGTGAAATGTGAGAGAAAAGATAGCCATAAAAAATGAAAGATCCAGAAGTTTCTGAGGGGTAGAAGGAATTGGCTCCTCAGAGAGAACAGGAACTCAGAATCAAAAGTACTGTATCTGTATTAACCAGAGGTCTTTATAAATTCATGGAAATGTTGAGAAGGTCATTGTATTTTCCATAGGAAACAAATAGGTGGATATATCAAATTTTGTTTAAATTTCCAAGAACAGAGTAATATTGGTTAACATCTGGATCACATTTCATTGACTAATTCAATGTGTCTCATGAGTTAATTTGACCCATCACTGTTACTTTAATTTGACAGACATTTAGATTTAATAAACGTCTTCTAATCTTTTGTTCATTTAGGCATTTAACCTTTTTTGAGAGACTGCGTATGGCTAAATGGTGTCGGGTATGGATAATTTAATCAGACAGAGTTTTTTCTGATAATGAACATACATTATTATAGAGAATATTTCATAACTGTATCAAATGATATACAAAGCAGAAAGAGTTAAGCAGCATGAAAATGGACAGATAAAGTTTATGGGTCATCAGAGGAGAGGGAATTTTTCCACATTTGTAAAGAAAAAGAGATATTGATAAAAAAAAATAGAGTTTGCATTGGGCCTAAAAAGGATTTGATCACATAATGAGGTACAAAAAAAACCAAAAATAGATATAGGAAAATGCATGGGGAATATGGAGAACATCAAATTCTTGTGTGTTGTAGCATATGAAGAAGGGAAATAAGTGAATAAATTATAAGGCTAGAATATAGAGTCGGATTTCAGAAACCAAGATTGTCAGTCCTAGGAGTCCTGTCCTTAGCAAGGAAGGATTCTTTACAGGAGTTTTAGGGGGTTGAGGGGAGCAGCAAGAGATTCTGGAACTCTACTTCAGAAATATAAATCCTTTAACTGTATGTTGAATATTTTGCATAGGAATATTGAGAAATCATTGCTAAATTCCTTAAAGAACACACTTGAATTAGGGGGATTACTGAGAAATGGCTTATGGTTGTGGGCACATGTCAGAAAGGTTTCAGAAGTAGAATGTACAGAACAAGGCAATGCAATACCCAGGCTTTCCCATCTGTTAATGCCACTGACGTTCTCACGATTGTTGAAAGGTGAATCATAGGAGTCATTCCAGATATCCCCCTTTTCTTTACCCCACATGATTGATCCCATAATAGATCCTTAATCTCTCCACTGCTTTCCATCTCCAACCTGGCCTCCTTGCTGTTTTTCTATGATTTCACGCTTGCTGTCCTAGCTCATCTCCGCTAAACAGCCAAAGACGTGTATTTTTTTAAATCTTAATTCAACTCATAATTTTCCAATGTAAATATATCAGGGACTTGTTATACTAACAATAAAGTTCTAGTTCCTCACTATGGAGTGTAAAATCTGGTATTATCTGTTCCATGTAGTTCTATAACTCATTATACTTTATCTGTACTGGCTTTTTTAATGTTCTGAAACATACCAACCCTTTTCCCACTTCTAGGACTTTGCATTTGTCTGTCTTGCTGAAATGCAACTTTTTCTTTTTCTTTCTTTCTTTCTTTCCATTTTTTTTTTTTTTTTTTTTTTTTTTAGCTTTGTTGCATGGCAGACTCTGGCTCATCCTTTAGTTGTCAGTACAAATGTTATTGCTTTAGAGCCGCCTTCCCTAATGATTCTCCCTGAAGTACCCACAGTACTTCCAATATTTTATTCTCTGTCATATCAACGTAAACATTTCTTTATGGCAATTGACACAATCCTCTCTTCCACATCACTATTGTTTCCTTCTTAGTAACATAGCAATCTAAAACATCATATTCGTGTATTTGTTTACTTGTTTTTTTTCTTCTTCTGGGAGGTAGCGCTCATATTTTGTCCTTATCTATATCCAAGGAACTAGAAAATTGCCTGACATTTAGGGGCTGAACACTATGCATTTTAAAAATTAGTGGATAAATGATTGCAATAAAACAGAAAGTTATTAAAAATAACTATAACATCATGTTTGAGGGGCTAGGAGAATGGTGATATATTTAATAGAACTGAGGAACTGGTGATAAAAAGCGTGTTAGGAAGGGAAAAGAGCAAGATAGAGAGCAAGAAGGGAGATGCACAGGTTAAGATAACTGATTTTTACAACGTAAGTTTTAGAAGTACAAAGCCCTGTGGGGATATAAAGGTAAATACAGCATGTTTCTATTCCTAGTACTTCCCATTTAGTAGCTTATAGTTCTGTGTGTGAGTATATATATATATGTAACTGTGGAGAGGCAATGAAGTAGATATCTTCAGTTACAGTTTTAGTTCATCTGACCCACTGGAGCCTACGCTGCAAGAATGCCCTGATCAAGAGTATTCTCAGGTCCTGTAAGACAAATCATCTTCCAAGTTTGAACTGTACACATCAGAGTCTAAGCAAAAAAGCAGATGACATATGCAAGTAAGTTATATAAGGGACCATAGAAAATTGTGGGCATGGTTATTAAAAATCAGTAAAGGATAATAAAGCACAGTGGTGACCTGTTAATGCATACGCCTATAAGGATAGCAGCGGGGAGCAGTCACCTAATGGAACCAACCTGGTGTTCATTAGGGAGGATGCTAATAGAATAGAAACCTTCATTTAATTCCTCTGTTCTCCATGATAAACTTCTGACACTGCTCATTGGCCAATTGTGGGAACAGAGTCCCAGAGAGCAATTTCCAGGCTCTTGACCTCACTTGGAAAGGTGCTGGCTCGGGTAGTAGATGGCTGTCAGCTGTAACTAGATGGCTATCAGGTGTAACCAGTTAGCTATTAGCCACTAATATAACTGCTGTGGCTACACTAGCAAGTGGGTTGGTTCAGTTGGCAGAGAAGCTGATGGCGGATTGCGGCTAGCAAGTGGGGTTAGCAAGCGTGGATGGCAGATTGCAGATCATGTAGATCCTACTTCCTGTGTCTCACTCGGCCACCAGCAAGACTGGGGTACAGGAAGACTCCCTGTTTGGGTATTGGCGGATGTTTGCTTTTGTGCCTCCACCAGACGCCATGGAGAATATAGTGGTATGACTCCCCTATCTATGGCTCTGTTGATGTTCCTTTTTGGCCTCACCATATCCCGTGTTCTTGTGTGGGGAGCGGGAACTGGGACCCTGTATGACCAATCCTACAAGAAACCCTAGGGCAAGAGAACCTGTTGTTTATTATATAAAATTCTACCTCCTAAATGACAGAAGAGTTAAGTAGCATGGAGTTCCACTGTTTTGTCCTTATCTGTATCCACAGAGTATAAGCAAAAAAGCAGATGACATATGCAAGTAAGTTATATAAGGCACCATAGAAAATTGTGGGCATGGTTATTAAAAATCAATAAAGGATAATAAAGCACAGTGGGGACCTGAAATAATGTTCCTGGAGTATAGTAGTTCCTCATTAAGCATTTTCTTTTTTTAAAGATTTTTATTAAATATATAGTTAGCATACAATATTATATTAGTTTCAGGTGTACATAATACTCAACCTTTATGTACTTAAAGAAGTGATCACTATAAGTCCAGCAACCATCTGACACCTTATCATGTTATGGCAATATTACTGACTATATTGCCTATTTTGTACATTACATCCGCATGACTTACTTATTTTATATCTGAAAATTTGGACCACTTATTGCCCTTCACCTTTCCTTCCCTTTAAAATTTTTCAGTTACAGTTGACATTCAATATTATTTTACATTAATGTCAGGTGTACAGCATATGGCTAGAAATTTATATAATTTAAGAAGTGATCCCCCTGACATTTCTAGTATCCCCTGGCACTATACATAGTTGTTATCATGGTATTGATTATATTCCCCATACTTCAGTTTATATTGCCATGGTAATTTTGTAACTACTAATTTGTATTTCTTAATCCCTTCATCTTTTTCACCCTGCCCCACAGCTTCCCCGTTTTATTACCCTGATAAATCCAGTAGTCATCTGACACCATATGTAGTTATTACAATATTATTGACTATATTCCTTATGCTATACCCTACATTCTCATGACTACTTTGTAATAACCAATTTGTACTTCTTAATTCCTTCCCTTTTTTCACCCATAACCCCAAACCCTTACCCATCTGGCAACCATTGAAATGTTCACTGTATTTATGAGACTGTTTCTGTTTTGTTTCTCTATTTTGTTCCTTAGATTCCAATATGATCAAAATCACATTGCATCTGCCTTTCACTGTCTGGCATACTCCACTCAGTACAATACCCTCCAGGTCCATCCATGCCTCAGTAGATGGCAAGAACCCATTCCCTTCCATGGCTAAGCAATATTCCATTGTATATATATGTACCACCTCTTCTTTATCTATTCTTCCATCAATGGACACCCAGGCAGCCTCTACATCCTGGCTATTGTAAACAATACTGTAATGAACATATGGATGCATATATCCCTGCAAAAGAGCGTTTTGGGTTTCTTCAGATAAATACCAAGAAGTGGAATTAATGTGTCCTTCTTTGTCTCTTGTTATAGCCTTTGTTTAAAGTCTGGTTTGTCTCCTTTAAATACTGTTTCCCTAGCTTTTTATTCTTTTTCATTTCCATTTTCATGGAATAACTTTTTCCATCCCTTTACTTTCAGTTTGTGTGTGTCTTTCAATCTGAAGTGAGTCTCTTGTAGGCAGCTTATTGCAAGCGTTACAGCCACCCTGTCTTTTTGATTAGAGCATTTATTCCACGTATATTGCAAGCAATAGTTGATAGATATGTAGTTATTGCTATTTATTATTCTTTTTTAAAAATATATTCCGTCTTAAAAAAATCCCTCTAAGATTCCAAGTGTTGAACATGGGACTTGAACTTACATCTTTCAAATTCCAAAATCAGTCACCTGAAAAAGGGATATTCTCTGTTCGCAATGCATACCAATCATCCCTTTCTCCCTGTGGTTGTTAGTTTTCCAAATTATTTTATCATACTTATTCTCCCTTCTATAAATTGAAATAATTAGATGATATGATTTTTAAGATTCATGCCAATTCTGAGGTTCTATTTATCTAGATATGTTATAATTATTTATGTAATATTATAGTATAAAAAAATAAGTGAAGGTTTGGAAGCAAAATATGCGAAATACCAAGGGAACACGAAAGCAGTAATAATTACTCCTCAGTAACCTGGATTCTTAAAGAAATATTCAGGAAGTAAACGCCAAAGGATAAATCAATAACACCTTTACATTAAAAGCAATTACATTATATTGTGGGTATTGTGTTTTTTTATGAGTTGAAACTGCTTTTATAATGGGTGATTTATCACATATGCAATGAAGCTGCCTAATTAATAATAAAATAGAAATTATCAAGTTTGAATTTCATCGAAACCTGTCCTTTAATTATATTGGCTTTCTGAAGTTGGTGTCATGTGATTCCAGAGGGTCTTTCCAAGAGATTCATGGGCCAAACAATATTTTAGAGTTCCTAAAAATAGGAATTGTCATATCTTCTCTTGCACATTAATGTGAGTCATGGAAACTTTTTAGAATTGTATGAAAGGTAAAAAGGACAATGTTTGGAGGTGAACTCTGCAATTTCCAGCCCAGTAATTCTGAATACTTTACTTAACCCTGTCAGCATATTTTATTAGGTTTTTGTGAGAATAATATTATATAGGTTAGATAAAATGCTTGGCATTATTCCTGGTTTATAGCAAACATTGATTAAGTGGTGGCTGCAATTATTAGTATAGGATAGAAAATATCATAACAATTATATGGAAATCCTCTTTCATTGGGTTAAAACAAATAAGCAAAACTTAGTTATTTTAGAGTTTTTAAAATCCCTAAGTAACTTTCTTTTAGTTCGTTTTTCAAGACATGCAGTATTAGAGGCTAAAATTAGATACTAACAGCTCTGTATAATATAAAAAGTTTGAGATGTATTTCAAAAGAGAATAAGGTAAAAATGAGAGTAGTAAGATACATATACTATGCTTATACTTGGGGAGAAAGCATTAGGTGCAAAGAACTACTGAGGACTGGAAGAAATGATTTAGCAAATATTGATATATCATAAACATGAAATATGATCATTTTTATTATAAAATAACATATGCTCACTGAAAATATTCAAGTAATATTTATATACATAAAGCAAAAGGTGAACATGAGGACCCATTCTCCCAGATCTCCTTTTCCCCACATATATATGATAAAGTTCAGTCTTGCTTTGGATTCTCCCTCCTAAACATTTCCAGGAATCCCAGGATTATTTTTATGTGTCATCTGAATATAAGTTAGACCTCTCCATATTATAGTGGGAAAGATAATTTTCCTGAGTCCCAGTGGTGGTTGTATAGATATGTTTATGTCTCTCGCATATAATTCAACCACCTGGTTGCAGAACCTATCCTTCTTAAGCTCTGTTGAACATTGTTGATGTCATTTATTATAAGGGACACACTGAACTCCAATGAGTCACATCCTGTATAATTCCCATGCCTTGAATGCTACAGAACGTGTGACTTGCTTCTAGCCACCAGCAAGTGGCAAAAGTGATGAGACAGTCACCCCATCATAGTTATGCCACCTTTTATAAGTCTCTATTGTAGCAGATTTGAGGAGGAGATTGTCCTACTTGCCTTGAAACAGTCAGTTGCCATGATGTGAAAAGATCTGTTATAGGGTTCTGTGGTAGGAGCTATGAATGGACTTTAGAAGCTGACAGTGGCCACACCTGGCAGTCAAGAAGAAAACAGTCATCTCAACCCTATAGCTGAAAGACACAGAATTCTGCCAACAGCCACATGAACTTGAAAGAAGAACCTGAACTCCTGAAAGGAAAGGAGCCTGGTCAATATCTTGAATGATTGAAGTCTTCTGCTGTGAGATAATAAATAAATTAAGCTACTGTGTTATAAATTCTATTAATGGCCTCAAACTATTCACTAATGGTAGCCTCTGGATAACTATACACAACTTCTGATTTTTCATCACCAGCTCATTCAGAGTGAATTCTACATTATACTAGTACTTTTTCTTCTTCTTCCACATAGATGCTCAGGTGTGGTGATGATGGAAGTAGCGGGAGTAACTAAGAGAAGGTTCAAGTTGGCTACATACTGCACCTGTCGCCAATTCAAGAATCAAGCCTTGCAGTTTAATCCCACCAAATTTCTGTATGGAGGGTGATTTTCAATGTGTCCCAAATGAGTGCACTTCCTGGTTTGCTTTTGAAGCTCTCCAGTGAATCATATAGGTACATTGGTGTAAATCTGACCCCATTGGAAAACAGATCAAGCTCTTTCTCAAAGAACTCCCGTTTTTTTTACAAATCAGAATATTGGGTAGTTAATTTTACTTTTAATTTGTAATTAGGTATTACTATAAAATACATTTGCATTATGAATTACATAAATTAAGATGTGAAATGTGTCACTACCTCTTATAATTTACATTTTAATTTAAATTCTCATCACCTTTTCTTTCTGATATTTCCAAACACTTCTAGTAAAATTTCAACTGTACATATACATATAATCAAGTGTATATCTCTAATATAAAATAAAGAAATGCTATACATTTTTGCCAGCTACAAATACAAAATAGCATCTTTCCAGGATAGTGTAAGTAAATAGATATTCTATTTTTGAATGCATTGTAACGCATTGCAAGTACTCCCACACACATACATATATAGACACATACAGTCGTGTGTGTATATTTGTAAATTATATATACATGTATACATATGTATATGTATACATGTATATATAATTCAGTTTTATTTATTTTCTGTTACTTCTTTTTCCCTCTGAACTGCATATATTTTAAAAGTGGGATTAATTATGTATTTTTAAATGAAAAAATAAGCATGTTTCCAGTATTTAAATAAAATACAAGATTTGACATAAAGAGGTACTTCCTTAAATGAGAAATAAAATGAGTGAGATATTTTATATACTCTTAGTTAAATATTGTTTGGTCCAGGAGTTCTTAGCTCTTCATAAAAAGATAATGCTTTGGCATAATAAGTATTTCTTTGTACAGACTTCTTTGGACAAATTCAATTTACCCCCTTCCTTTCATTGTATATTATTTTTCTTAGCTCATTTTTGAAATATTATGTAAGAGGCTTTTGGTAAATAACTTATGCCAACTGCTAATAATATCTGAATAGCCATTTCAGCCATAACTTGTCTATATATTGACTTTAAGGGTGGTGGTTAACTGTAGCTTCAGTCACAACCCATCATCCGTTAGGTACAGCTCTCAGAATTGTCCACTATGTGAATTCCAACAAGGAAGTATGATATATTAATTATCTTGCATTTCTAAAACATGCTTATGAATCATTCTGGTGTATTTCTGGGAAGATAGTAAAAGGCCCACGTTGCTTCTCAGTTCATCTTGGATGAGAAGCATAACTTCTGGCGGCACTGGCTCAAAATTTCTCTTAGGCAGTCATTTTTCTTTCTGTGGATGGAGAAGGTATTTACTAGTATCATAAAGAAAACTAATCTCCGCACCCTCTCTAATTCAATTGTATGCAGTTAGTTAAAACAAGAATCTTGTGAAAACCTGTTAAGTCTTAGAAAATCAGAACAGAAATTAATTTCAGGATAGTGTTAATAGAGAAAACAGATTGGTTTACTGTAGTTGAGTGTAGAATGTGGATTGGGAATGGGATAGCTTTGCAATGTGTCTAGTTAGCTAGGCTGAACTGCAATTCCCAGAATTTCAATTAGAAAGAGCAACAAGAGAGGTTCCTGGGAGATTTAAAAGGCAGAAGAGAAGTAGCATCCATTTTGCAGCTCACACATTTTTTGAGCATCTGCTGACTCACGGCATTGTTGTGAATCAGCAGCTGAGTCTACAATTGTTCTACTTTTTCTGAAATTCTTCTTCAGCATCTCTGACCTTGTGTGTTTGTTTAGCTTTGTGACAAAGGCTGCGGTTTCTGTAAATTATCCTTATCATCAAGAACAGAGGCAACAAGAAACCACATGGAATTCAGTATGTCTTGGTGGGGTTCTATTTCATGCTTGCGGTTCCAACCTGCTCATGATTTTCCCTTCCTGACTGCCTGCCTGCCCCAAGGATTTCAAGTGCCAGAACAGACAAGGAGCAGCAGCCTTCCAGAGACAGCTTAATCAGCTTATATAATTGAGTAAGGGAGTTCTCTGTAAAACAGACACTAATACACACACACACACACACACACACACACACACACACACACACACACACCCACTACTGTCCTGCTTCCCTGGTTGAATCCTGACTGATACATGAAGTTAAGATAACAGCCATAAACAACTGTTTCATTAACTTTAACTTTTCTTATGAAAGGGGGGCAGGATAATATCTGGAGATAATATGAAGCCAGAGGATGATTCTAACAAATAGAGTTCTTGATTCTGTTTCTATGTTTCTGTTTCCAGAAGAGAGGAAAGTCATGAGGTAGAAGAAAAAGAATACATTCAGTACTAACTTCTTCATGGAAAAAGAAGAAAGGCTGAGAGTGTAGGCACAGATTCACTTGGGTAAGTAGTTTTCTTGTTTTCCCCCAGCTTTATTGAGGTATAATTGACAAAATTGCATGTGTGTGTATGTGTGTGTGTGTAATATACATATACATATGAACACACACACACACACACACACACACACACACGACATCTGACAATTAAGTTTGCGAACTCATCCTAGAAAAAGTGCTACATACCTCATTGCTGAATATCACTATGGTCACCTTCAAAGTACTCCCCTTGGAAAGCTATGCTCCGATGCCAGTGCCTAGTCCACCTTTCAAAGCCATTTTGGAACTCTTCTTCTGGAATGGCCATTAGAGCTGTCATCTTATTATTCTTGATGTCCTGAATGTCATCAAATTGTCTTCCTTTCAATATTTCCTTTATCTTCAGGTAGTAAAAGAAGTCATTGGTGGCCAGATCAGGTGAGTAGGAGGGTGTTCAATACACTTACTTGTTTACTGGCTAAAAACTCCCTCACAGACAGTGCTGTGTGAGCTGGTGCATTGTCGTGATGCAAGAGCCATGAATTATTGGCAAACATTTCAGGTCGTCTAACTTTTTCATGCAACATTTTCAGCACTTTCAAATAGTAGTAAACTTTGTTAACTGTTTGTCCAGTTGGTACAAACTCATGATGAATGATCCCTCTGATATCAAAATAAGTTTAGGCACATGGTTGCAACAAGTTCATGAACTTAATTGTCTAATCATATATCTGTATCTGTATCTATATCTATATATCTATACACACACACACACACACACACACACACACACACACGCACGCACACACAGAGGGTTCCAAAAGAAAAGCTGTATTAAAATTGTAATACTCAATATACACCGATAATAAAAGATGAATACAAGTCATGTTTGACTTCTGCAATTACAAGAGGTGCTCAAAGTGGTTGCCATCAGTGTAATTTTAATACAGTTTTTGTTTCTTAATATGTGTATACATTTTTTGGCAATCTGTGTGTGTGTGTATATATATATATATATATATATATATATATATATATATATAGAGAGAGAGAGAGAGAGAGAGAGAGAGAGAGAGAGAGAAAAAGAGTATGCAATATGATGATTTGATATGTACCCATTGTGAAATGATTAATTACCTCACACAGTTGCCTTTTTTTCCCAACTGTGGTGAAAATACTCCCTTCGTAAATTTCAAGTATACATTAAAGTATATTTAACTACAGTCACTATATTGTATGTTAGCTCCCTAGACCTTTTACATTTGCTAATGAAAGATTATACCGTTTGACTAATATCTCCCCATTCCTTTATTCATTCATTGATGGACACTTAGGTTGTTTCCATATCTTGGCTGTTGTGAATAATGGTGCAAGGGACATTGGAGTACACATATCTCTTTAAGATACTGATTTTACTTGTTTCAGATGTATACCCAGAAGTGGAATAGCTGGATTATATAGTGATTCTATTTTAATTTTTTTTTTTTGAGGAAACTCCATGTATATTTCATGTGGCTATACCAAGTTACATTTCTGTTCATGATGTATATCTGTTCCCATTACTCCACATCTTCGGTAGCTTTTGTTATCTTGTCTTTTTGGTAATAGCCATCCTAAGAGATGCAAGGTGATATCTTATTGTAGTTTAGATTTACATTTTCATCATGATGAGTGATGTTGAGCATCTCTTCATGTACCTATTAGCTATTTGTATGTATTCTTTGAAAAAAATGTCTATTCAAATCCTTTGTCCATTTTTTAATCTTTTTTTTTTTTTTTTTGCTATTGAATTCTAATATAGCTCTCTATATTTAAGACACTAATCCTACTAGAATATGATTTGCAAATAATTCCTTCAGTTTTGTTGGTTACCTTTACATTTTGTTGATGGTTTCCTTTGCTGTGTAGAAGCTTTTTAGTTGATGTTGTCCCATTTGTTATTTTTGTTTTTGTTACCTGCACTTTCGGTGTCACATCCAAAATATCGTTGCCAAGAGCAATGTAAAGGAGCTTTCCCCTGTGTCTCCTTCTGTTAGTTTTATGGTTTCAGGTGCTACATTTAAGTCTTTAATCCATTCTGAGTTATTGTGAGTGGTATAAAATAGGGGTCCAGTTTGATCATTTCACATGTAGATATTCAGTTTTCCCAATACTATTGAAAAAATAAACTATCTTTTTCCAACACCATTTAAAGAATAAACTATCTTTTTCCAGTTGAGGGAAAAATATATATTATATATTAAATACTACATAATAAATATAATATGTCATATATATAGCATATAATAAATCCTATATAATATGATACTTTGGTAATATATTAAAATAATATACATATAATATATTTAATATATCGTATATTTATATAATTATTATATGTATATATTTTTTTCTTGGGTAATATTATAATCGATTGAAAAAAATAACTGCCTTTATTGTGTGATCTGGAAACCTTTATGTTAGGGTTGGCTATTGAGGGGAAACAATACTGTGCTTAGGGAATTCTTCAAGAAATATGCAATAAAAACATCCAAACTTTTAAATAAAGATGTGTGTGTGTATAATATTACTGTATAATATATTTCTGTACTATATAACCAAAGTGAAAATAGACATATATAATTCTAGACATAGCCAATAGTTACGTATACACTATATATGTAACTATTTATATGTGTGTTTATTGTATTTTGTAGTTTATGATACTTTATAGCTATTAATTATGACCATAATAATTGGAGGTAGGTATTATATTTTACCTTGCAGGGGAAAAAAAAATGCTTCTAAAATTTAAATGGGGCCAGTAAATGTTAAAGCTGGGGCACAAACTCAGACATTTTAGCTGTTTTTAGACAATATCATAATCATTATTGCTTAGGAAATAGTAGAGTGTTCAGCTTTTTAAAAAGCAATGCCAAAACAAAACAAATATCTAGCCCTTTTGACACTATTATGTGATTAACCAATTGACTTTCATTTTTTTTTTTTTTTAAGAAATTATAGCAGAGGACTTTTTCTTACATAGGGCAATGAGAGCTTCTCATTTGATATAACTGTCAGTTATGTTAAGCAGTCTGCTAAAAGATCATAATCGTGATAATCATTATCACCACAATATTCCAAAGTATATTTTAAAGTACTAGATTCTATTAAACTTAAAAGAATGGAGGCTAAATTGAATCTTTATATTAAAGAAACATGTTTTCTTCTATCTCTTAATATTGATTCTTGAGGTTTACCTAAACATGGCCATTTTAAGAAATTGCTTCTACTAATGTGGGTAGGTGGAACAAAATAAGTTCTAGGAGAGACACTAGAAGCGAATCCCCACCATTTCATTTGAATAAATAAACTTCTTCTTTTCATGATAAAAATAGTACTTTGAAATGTTAAGTAATATTTTATTTATGTACATAAATGAAAGTCTATTGGCTAATTTAGTTGTAAATAGTCAAAATTGTTAAACCTGAAGAATTAACCAGAATGTTGTTTCATAATTTTGGTTTCTGGAAAAGGACTCATGATTGAACAGTTCATTTGATTACCACCCCACTGAAACTGACAAGAGAATTACAGATTTTTTTCTTCTACTAAAATTTAGTAAGAAAAAGATAATATAATTATAGACATAACCAATGGTAATTTACTATACAAATATAAAAAGATGATAGACACTTAAGCATTGACTAATATTTTTTTTAATTAATGATCCATATTGAATTATGAAACAGGGTTCTTGAAACAAACTATTTTCCTTTCAAATTATAACTATTTTCAACATTCTGTCATGTTTTATCCAATCTAGAAAAAAACAAATCTGACATTTTATTTAAAAGAAAAACTGGAATAATATATTTTTTCTACTTAATAACTGTTAATTAAATATCTAGAACTGTAAAGTCTAATTACCTCAGAATATTCAAGGGTATATAATGTAAAATATAGAGTGTTGTCCTGAGAATTAATTGACTGAACATCTTATTTCTTTATTAAGCCAAAATGTAGGACTCTTAAGAACTACTTTTTTGTTTTGCTTTTTTGTTTTGTTTTGTTTTTCTTTGTTTTGACCTATATGCCATCCTTTACATTTAACTGCCTCTGAGTTACATTTTCTTGGAATTTTATCAAAAAGTAATAGAGCATGTATGATGCTGCAGTGCAGACCTCCTGGTTGAACAAGTATAGTACTTTCTGTCCTCATGTACCACTGTTGAATATCCAGAGATCCATTATTGAATTATAGTCCTTTTTAAGGAAACTCCCTCTGAAATGGTGTACATGTCATAAACTTATCCCATATAGAAATCTTAATATCAAAATGAATTATGAAACATAAATTGTATTATTTTAATACTAATTTGTACTAGCTAATATTTTAGTTATTTAACACAATGATAATGCTGAACAGTAAATAACCACAGAGTCTCAATGCCACACAATGATAAACATTGATTTAGCTTACACATTTGCATGGTGCTTCTGATTGGGCTATGCTCACTCGTGAATCTGTAGTCATTTGCTGAGGGTCTTGTAGGTGGCTCTGTAGATCTTGGATTAAACATAGGCCTGGGTGTTCAGCTGATGGACTGATGAAGTAAGGTAGTCTCAGGTGGGATGGTTTGGGGCCCTTGGATCAACCATACCTTTATGTCTCGCTTCAGAATGCAAGCCCAGGCATGTTCTCATATTAATCACAGAGTAGGAGAAACAAAAGAAAAAGCTCAGGCATTTGTTTCAAACCTCTGCTTTTGTCAGATTTACTTACATTCTTTAGGCAAACCATATCACATGGTTGAACCAAATCATATGATATGAAAATCTACCTCAGTGGGAGGGCACTGTGTGGTGAACTCTATTAAATGCTACTCAGATTCTCCTTAGGAATGAAGGCCAAGCTACTTCAACTTGTGTTGAGTGTTATGGGAAGGCATTACTCAAGTATCAGCTCAGTTTAGGAATTGTCCTAGCGAAAGAAACTCAGCTCACCAAAAATCTTGCTCCTTCCTGGAACAGCTGGTATTCAGTGGCTGGTTGACAAAGGAGAGTCAAGACCTGACCCTTTTACCCCCTGTAAACAATTCTGAATAGTAATTCCATTTTCAAATCTCCCTGTTGGATCATCTGAGTCTTACATAGAGACTGCATTGCAGTTCAACTTCTTCTCTCCAATCCTGCTTCCTCTCATTCCATTCCACATTTATTGAAGCCAAGATCATTCCCTAATTCACTTCCTGTCAGTAATCTCCACCTCAGAATCTACATACTAGGGAATCCAAAAAAACAACACCATGCAAATGACACAAGAAAGGACATGGCTCCTGGGAAAGTTGAACTGAAGTCACAAATGCTATCAATTTAGTAGTTTTCTAGTATAAGAATCTAGTAGTATGAGGGTTGATCACCCTTAAAATATCACAGAGAAGATAGTTTTCTCCTCTTTCATTTTGTCAATTTTCTTTTAGTATTGACTATTGACTCATGTTCTAGTCACCCAGTATCATAACTAATCTGTGTTCACATTTTCTTGCTTTATCTTCTGGTTATGTTACTGCATGCATTACAATGTCTTGTTTATATTGGTTTTTCTTTTAAAGTTTAACTTTTATTCAAATTTGAGTTCAAATCTTACTTTCTACCTATAACTATCCTGATTCCTCCCCATTAGAACTGAACTGATCACTCCTAGCATATTATATCTCATTTTTTAGACTTACCATGTCATCTTCATAATTTGTATCCTTGCCTTACCTCCTAATAAGATCCCCAAGGGTAAGATTCTGTCATAGACACAGTTTTTTTCATTTCTTAGATCATCTAGTAAGGTGATTTAACATAGTTCTTTTTTTTTAATGTAAAAATCTGAATAATTCAAGTCATCTGTTACCCATTGTCTTCCAATAAGCTCTCTCAGTATGGAAATATGTGTCAACAAACATCAAATTTAACAACTCTTTTCTACAAAGAATATGCATGACTTTTCACAGTACAAACATATATCAAATACAAACAATAAAGAAAGCTTCAGCAGCAGTCAGGAAATGCAAAGTTAACAGACGATGTACTCCAAGCTAAATATCTCAATATTGAGCTCTTATTTTTTGAGCTGTAGAATTATATACAAACCATTTATAGAATATATAGTTCTTAGGGTATCTAGGATTTGTTTTAATCAGATATAGCAAGACATACACATATAAAAATAACTATCATGAACTAAAAAGTTTTTACTGGCAGTTCCGTAGGAAGAGGCACTTCCCACCATTCAAGGCCACATAGAGAAGAAGCAGGATGGGGCAGGTGTCAGAGTGAGTGAGGGGAAAATGTGAGTAAAAGCCTTTATTATGATTTCTGTGAGTGAGGCAGGCAAAGCACGCTAAAAAGTTGCCTACTATGAATAATTTGTTGTAGGATCTGTGGCATACTGTCCCTACTTGACCTCAGGGTGATTCGGGCAGGGGAGTAATGATCTATAGTGAAGGAACCTAATAAATGAGGTGGTTAAGTTCTGGGTCGGTTGGTTTACATATATGCATCCTCCCAGGTGAGTTGTTTACTACTATCCCTACGAGAGACAATCCCTCCAGAGTCAGCAAAGCCTCATGATGTTTAAGCATTAAAAAAAAAAAAAAAGTGATAAAAAGAAATTGTTAATATACATACAAACATATATATATACATACATATATATGTGTGTGTGTGTATATATACATATATGTGTGTGTATATATATATATGTGTGTGTGTGTATATATATATATATATATATATATATATATATATATATATATTTGTATTCTTCTTTTCTGGAGCGCATGGACCATATTTTTACAACCCCACCATTGTGTTAATGCATACTGTTGTTCTCAAGAAATAAGTTTTATTGTGTATTATTTATTCAAACTGAAGCATATGAAAAAAATCTATGCAAGCTATTTATACAATCTATCTTCCCCCTAGAAATTATTCCAGTCTAATCAAGAAGCTCTTCTCCTCATTAATAGCTGATATACATAAACTTGTTGCCCTTTGGCTTATCTTGTGGATTTATTTTATAATGAATTGCAGCCTACAAAATAACTTACTTACCAAGTCAGTAGATATATATCAATTCATTCCTTAACTACCCACATCTCACAAACTCTTCATACTCTTAACATAAAAACAAATAAATATATTTGCTTCTATAAAACTCCAAAGTACATTTCATTATTTCAGCTACTCATATGTTTTCAATTCCTCAAGAGTTTCACTGTATAAATAAGTTAATATTTCACCAATTCTTTTTATTAAAAACCAGTATTGCCATTGGGCTCTAGCAACTATAAATCCTAACTCTTTGTTCTCTTACATGGAATGTTTTAGATTTGAAAGCATATGGTTTCTAGGTTGAGATGGTAGAATATATATCAATTCCATCTTGCTGAACTTGATATCATATATGCCTTAATATAATTAACATTAAAAATAAAACTATACATTTCTGTACATAGAGAATATCAGTGAAAATGGTATAGTGAAAGCCTCCAAAAATTTAATTCTCCATAAAAGAAATGGGAAGCTTGAAAAAACATCAGAAACAACATGTTCAGAACTCTGAAAATTATTATAATTCTTGCTGTGATCTCAAAAGCATTAATGCAACAAAAACAGGTGAATCTTGGCAAAAACAGTGAATTTTATAGTATTATAACTTGCTCTGTTGCCATCGCCTGTCAGCTCTTCTATAGCCTTGAAAACCAACATTCCACACTGAGGGTAAAAATCAGCAGCCTGGCAGTCACTGGAGAAACCAGACTGAAGTAAGAGCTACTTAACAGTCTCCTAGAGAATCATTATTTGACCTATGTTGTTTTGTTTTTTAAAGATCCCAGTTTCAGTGGTGTCTTTATTCATCTGACTTGGAGCTCATCCTGTAGGAACAACCTTCAGCCCCAGGATTTTTGTCAAAAACAATAGAGGCAGTTGTTTAACTTTACAGCTATGTGGGGCAGTAGATAATAGTTGGGAAAAAAAGTACTTGGGGCAAAACCAAAACAATAAAAACCCTGCAGAGGGGGGATAATCTTATTTTCAAAGTTGATACATTATATTATTCAATTTGTCCATTTTAAAATAAGACATGCAAATAAAGAAGAAAATATCGGAAAGTAAAAATGAAAATTAGTAAATAAAAACTGTCCTGAGAAAGCCAACATTTTGACTTATTAGACGAAGGCTTTCAATCAGTTATTTGAAATATGTTGAAAGTATGAAAAGAAACAGTACATGAAGAAATAATGGATGGTATGAAATATATGAGAATGCTGTTTTATGAAAAACAGAATATTAATAAAGATATATAAATTATAAAAAAGAACCAAATATAAATTGTGGAGTTGAAAAATAAAACACATGAGATAAAAAATTCCCTATGGAGCTTACCAGCTGATTTGAGCAAGTAGAATTAAGAATGTACGAACTTAAAAATAGGTCAGTTGAGATTATCCAATCTGAGGAACAGAAAATGAAGATAAAAGAACAATCTCAGAGAAATGTGGGAAACAATTATTTGTACCAACATCTGCATGATATCCCAGAAGGAAAGGATAGAGAGAGAGAGTAGAAAAAGTATTTGAGAAAATAATGGCCATAAAATCGACAAATTTGATGAAATAGATTAATATGCACTTTCAAGAAGCTCAACAAAGTCCAAATGAGATACACTTGAAAAGATTCATACTTACTCACACCATATTCTTTGGCATTGAAAACTAATGCCAAAGAGAGGATCTTGAAAGCAACAAGAAAGAAGTAATGCTTCATGTACAGGGGAGTCTTACTCTATAAGGTTAATAGCTGATTTCTCAAGCAAAAACATGGAGACCAGAAGGCAATGAGTTGATATAGTCAATGTGCTAAAAGGAAAAGACTGACAAAATAGAATTTAAAATCCATCAAAACTAACCTTCAAAAATAAAGGAGAAATCATGACATTCTAAGATAAAATCAAAAACAAAAACAAACCAAAAAACCGAGGGAATATGTCACTAGGCAATCTGCCATACAAGAAATACTAAAGAGAATCCCTCAGGATGAAATAAAATAAAAGGACACCCAATAGTAAATTGATATAAATATGTATGAAAAAAAAAGAGCACTGATAATGATAACTACTTAGGTAAAAATAAGAGACCATTTAAACATAATTTTTGAATGTGGATTTTTTTCTCTCACCTGATTTAAAAAGACCTCTGTATAAAGCAGCAAACAGTAAGCTCTGGTTTGGGGCATACAATGTGTAAGGATATAACATATATGGCTATAATAGCACAAAGGAGAGAATGGAATGATGCTATATAAGGGCATTTTCTTTGTATATTCTTGAAATTAATTTATTATTAATCCAACCTCTAGATTATTAATGGTAATCTTTAGTACAATCACTAAGAAAATAACTAAACACACACACACACACACACACATATGTATACTACATACCAGGAGTACCCCAAAAATGTATACACATTTTAAGAGATGTTGTCTATGCTCAAGCAGTAGTTTGTTGTAATCAGAAGTGTCTGGGCACTGATGGTAACCACTTTGAGCACCTCTTGTAATTGCAGAAGTCAAACATGACTTATATTCATCTTTTGTTATTGGTATGTATTGAGCATTACAATTCATACAGTTTTTTCCTTTCTTAAAATGTGTATACATTTTCTTGGCATCTTCTGTGTGTGTGTGTGTGTGTGTGTGTGTATAACAAAGAAATTAAAGTAATACTCTAGAGAATATATATTTAACACAAACATAGTCAATAATGGGGGAATAGAGGAAAATAAGACAAGACATATAGAAAACAAATGGCAAAATGGCAACGCGGCCAGAGGTGCAAATTTATACTGATTAATGTGCACTGGTTAATGAATTTTTTGAAAGATCAGGGCAGTTAGAAGAAATATAGCTGGGAACAAGGAGGTCTGGAGAAGAGATACGTGGATAGACCTCTTCAAGTAGCCATAGACTATAGAGACATGTTTATCCTGTTTGATGCTCCCCAATTAGCAGCCTTTACAGAGGAGGATTGTAATCATCACATGGACAAGAATAAAGAATAAACAAACACTCAAAAGTGAAAAGACAAAGAACCCAATTTAAAAAAAAAAAAAGTTTAAAGGAATAAACAGACATTTCTCCAAAGAAAATATGCAGATGGTCATTAAGCCCTTGGAAAGATTCAACATCATTAGTCATTAAGGAAATGCAAATCAAAACCTTGAGTTACATTATATTGGATATAATAAAAATGCTGAAAAGAACAAGTATTGGCAAGGATATGAGAGATTAGAATACTCATAGATTGCTGTTGGGGTTGTAAAACTGTGTAGCTATTTAGAAAACATTTGTCAGTTCCTCAAAAAGTTAATCAGAATTATCACATTGACCCAGCAATTCTGTTTCAGAGGACTGAAAAAAAAGAAATGTGTGTTCACATACAAACTTGTACATAACTATTCATGACAGTATTATGAATCTAATAGCTACAAAGTAAAAACAACTCAAATGTCCCATTAACTATTAAATGAATAAGCAGAATATGATATTCATACAGTACAAATATTTTGTATATAACCCTGAAGTCAAATTTATATACAAATCACCACATTTTTGTATAACAGCTAACAATTTCTCTTGTGTTAATGATTGTACACAATAATTCAATATCATGTTTTCTTACTAGAATTACAGAAGTCATCATAAAGAGGTAGAATATATTAAAAATGTACTTATATCCATACGTATACTTCTGCTTTACTTATCAGTGACTATGCTTTTAAGTTAGTCTATCGAACAATATATGAACACATGTGTTTTCCATTTTTGATTGGTTTGAATAGTCTGACAAAGATCATTATGGAACGATTTGGTGTTCATTTAGTAAATGTATAGAGTTTTAAAAATAAATGCTATCCAAAGTTTTAATTAAAATATCCTCCATGTGAACCTTGTTTCCCAGATTCAAACACTTTTAAATTACTTTCTTAGGTATATGCCATCAAATTTTTAATTTTTTACTATTTCTTGATTCCTAAAGTTAGCATTATTGAATGACTTTCAACTATGAACAATAAAGGTTGAGGCTTCGTTTCCTCACTCCCATACTCATACATATTTTCTCTCCCCACATCCTCAAAATGATTATAACTCACATTTTTGTTTAAATTAGTATTTGTTGACATCATTATGTGTTAGTATTTTTCATAAACAAACTATGTACTGTACAATGAATACCTTTCCATTCTTGCACAATTGTTTTTGAAGCTAATAATTACCTTGCTTTCATTTGCCTGGGTTTCTTAGCACCCAAATTTCCACAAACAGAATTGTAAATATCTTCTAATATGGTTAACCATATCAGAGAATCCATTTTTTATCTTGGTGATATCTCTCCAGGGTTCTTTGTTTTTCAGTTCTTATGTATACTGGTTGTTTTGTAGGCCTGCTACAAACCTGCCAGCTATACAACTGACATCCTCAGACATTCTTTCAGCATCATTTTGGAAAATTCTTTAATAACTTGTCTCATATATTTGATCCCTCTTTCTGTTTT
Source organism: Rhinolophus sinicus (assembly GCF_057876585.1). Classification (NCBI taxonomy): domain Eukaryota; kingdom Metazoa; phylum Chordata; class Mammalia; order Chiroptera; family Rhinolophidae; genus Rhinolophus; species Rhinolophus sinicus. The sequence continues at coordinate 153,153,844 of NC_142501.1, read as the reverse complement.
AGTAACTTATAGCTTTGTGTCTAAGAAAGAGTGCATGAGAAAAATATCTTGAGATCTTGCACTTCTGAAAGTATTTATATTCTATGTTACTCTTATTTCTTAATTTATCAGACATTATTAGTTTTTTAGGGCTGGCTTAATTAAGTACCAGAAACTCAGTGTGTTAAACAAGAGAAATTTATTGTCTCAGGTCTGAAGGCCCAAAAGAACAAGTTGTTGGCTGGGTTGGTTCCCTCTGAACCCTGTGAAGGAGAATGATTCCTGTGTTTCTCCCATAGCTTCTGGTGGTTTATTGGCAACCTTTTGTGGGCCTTTGCTTGTAGAAGCATCATCCTGATCTCCACTTTTATCTTCATGTACTGTTCTCCTTGTGTGTGTGTCTGTGTACAGATTCCCTATTTTATAAGGATATCAACCATATTAGATTAGAGGCTCACCCTACTCCAGTTATGACCTCATCACTATTTAACTAACTAGATCTTAAACAACACTTACTACAAACAAGGTCACAGTCTTACGTATTGGGGGTTAGGATTTCAACATCTGACTTTTGGGTGACCCAACTCATCCCATAACACAGACCATGTGATTTTTGTTTGTAAGTAATTTTATCTCAGATAATTGAAGGCGTCTTTTTATTATATCCTATATTTTAGTATTGTTGAAAAATTTAATAATTATGTTTCCTGTGAAATTGTGTATGTATAAGGTTTTTCCCTTTTCCTTTTCTGATTTTTCTTTTTTTTCCCTGCTGTTCTGAAATTTTCAAATTTGTTGATGCGGGTGTTCATTATTCTATTAATGAAATCTGTAAATCAGCCCAATCAATTTGTGCATCGAAGTTCAAACATAAAAACAGAACCAGTACGAGAGAGATTTGTGTGTGTGTGTGTGTGTGTGTGTGTATGTATGTGTATATACATATGTATATGTGTATATATTTATATATATGTATATGTGTATATATATACATATTTATATGTATGTATGTGTATATATGTATGTATGTGTATATACATATACATATACATATACATATACATATACATATACATATACATATATATATATATATATATATATATATATATATATATACACACACACACACACACATATATATGTAAATTTATTCTACTGGGGGGTCTGGATAAGTCCAAACTCCACAAGGAAGATACTCAGGAAATGAAAATCATAAGCTGTCAGCCACAGGAGGAATGTCTTCCTTTTTTTGCTGATTAGGTCAGTCCCACCCAGATAATCCAATATACTCTCTTTTAGTTAAAGTAAACTAATTAGGGGCTTACCTTTTCAAGCTACCTTCACAGTAACAGCTAGATTAGTGCTTAAATAACTGGAACTGACCGTAGCCTAGAAAAGCTAAATGGATATCTCTATCCTTACATATCTATATCTATGAATGAAGCTATTGCAATGTGTAAACAAAACTCTCTTGGCTTTGAGAAATTTTGTAGAAATATTTATTGTATAATGCTCTCCTCAATATTTCTTTTATTTTTTTCTCTTTTGAAACTACTGTGTGAAAGCTGTTGGAAACACTTGATTTAATCTATGCTTTTTATAAATTCTATTTTCCACCTTTTGACATTTTTTATATGTTGTAAGCTAGTCTCTTAATTTTATATTTTACTGCCTTAGTAATTTACAAAAACAGTTTTTCTTGTTTTTAATTCGCAATATTTTAATTACTTTTTCTATAAATTTTCCTTTTGTAGTTCCTCAGGTGCAATAGTTTGTTTAATTGCTCTAAGGTTATTTTCTTCAATATTAATGTAAATAAATACATTTATGGTATATTTAGGGGTATATGTGTGTGTATATATATACACACATAAAAGTCTACACTTCTGCGACCTGTGTCATTTCTTTAACCATTGATTTTATTTTTCTTAATATAAGCTTTGGTTCTTGAATTTCCATATTGGAGGATTTTCTGAATAATCTCAGGATGCTTGGATTTTTGCTTATATTTGAGATGGCATATAAAATAAGTAAAGAGCTTATTTTTGTAGACACAAAAAGTGTCTAAGGTTGAATCTCTAGCTAGGGATCTTACCATTTCATTGGCACCCCACTCCTCCCACTGTGCCTTTATTTCTAGAATATTTCCCCTAAGCTAATCAATTTTTCCAGGAAAATAATTCTTCGGTCTTCTTTCTGGAGGAATATTAGCCTGGCTATCTATATGCTAGAAGCCTAAAACTGGAGCTGTCGCTGTTCACTGTGCAGGCTTCCATTTTACCTGTTTTCATTATAGTGCTTTACTCCTGACCTTCAGTATACCTGATAAAGTTCCTAATCTCTCTGCCTCAACCTTTCTAGAAATACACCTCCTACATTCTACCATAGTGGAGATGGAACAATTAACTCTTGAGCATGGTGAAGGAGGACAGTAGTGTCTCACTTCTTATGGTGAAGATAGTAAACCCGTTCACTTTCTTCAGGTTCACCCCTTTCAGTCCCTGTTAAAGAAGAACTTTGTGACTGTGATTGCTCAGTCTTTCTGAGACTCTGTGACTTAAATTCTTATGATTCCCACATCGCCCATCTCCACACACTTAGATTTCAGCTTCTTTGCTTTGATAAGTACTGATAATCTGTTGCTTTCCTTCCTTTAAAAAATGTTATCAGTATTATTCATTTTCTTTATCTCTTCTTGTATTCTCCTCCAATATTTTTTTCTTACTTATACTTTAATGGACTTTTAAGAGCTTTTAGAAATGGACATTTGTGTTCAATTCTCCAAATTTACCCAGACAAGGCATTTACTTGGGTTGTATTTACTAATCCAATCTCATGAGATTAGTATTTTAGCGCTATGTTTATTTTTCTAATTGCGCTGTGTGTGTCATTAGCACATGACGTGAAGTCACCTGCTCGTAGAGACTGTGTGAGCTGTTTACCATCTCTGCTGAGTCTGTGTTCCCAGCTGATTTGGTTAAAGAGCAGTTCTAGGGCTGTAGCAGAACAATTCTGAGATAGTGTTCAGCATTGTCTAACTCTTTTGCAGATATTGATGTACATGGATCATCGAATGGTGTAATTTCCACTGTACAGTTGCTATTGATCTCTTCCAGTGAGTCAATATGTGCCTGGTTTATTCTGAAGTCATTTAGACAATTGTAGGATGACCAGAGATTTCAGTCAAATTCTATTCTTTGGTTTATTAATGTACAGATGAGGAATACTTAATATTCTATACTCTCTTTAATTAACTGTCAAGACTAGAGTTCTGTGATAAGAGTCATGAATCAAAATTAAGATTGAATGTCGTGTAGTCTTCCCTGATGCTGCTACCGCAGAGAGGCTGTTAGGAATGAGGCTTTGAAGCAAGTCTGTAGTGTTACAGTTCTGATTGTCACCTACAGCATGCAGTAGTGGGGAAGTCTGCTGCAATTTCTTCATCATCCAATGCAAATAGTAATAATAATAATAATAACTTCTACTTGTTATAATAAATGATTAAATGTTTGATTAAACTATGTGCTTGGAACATGGTAAATCTCTATTATATTATTATATCATTAAATTGAATAAGTTCAAAAGCTGATAGATATGCAGCTGTAGAAAATTTCAAGATTGGCTATCAACTAGAGCAATAATTTGTCTGGAAGGACAGTTATATATTTTTCTCCTTTGCTGTGGTATTGTCAAGTCTTTCAAATTTCTAAACATTTACTTCAGTAATATTGAAAATTTTTCATATTATATGTTGAGGATTGTTTTTAGATGGATTTTTTTTTAATCAAATATATTGGGATGACTTTGGTTAGTAAAATTATATAGGTTTCAAATGTATATTTCTATAATATGTCATTTATATATTACATTGTGTGTTTACCATCCAGAGTCAGATCTTCTTCCATCGCCATATATTTGACACTCTTTACCCTCTTCTACCATCCCCCAGCCCTCTTTACCCTCTGGTAACCACTGAACTGTTTCTGTGTCTGTGAGGTTTTGTTTGTTTGTCTTATTCATTTGTTGCTTTGAGTTTTATATCCCACTTATGAGTGAAATCATGTGATTCCTGACTTTTCTGTCTGACTTATTTCACTTAGCATGATGGGTTCTTGAAAGGCAGTAAATGTTTTCTGTTTGGGAGCAGTACAGAAAGGAGGATAAAGAAAGAACAGTAGCATCATCTGTGAATTTTAATAGTGACTCCATTCCTTGTTATATCATAGTCCCTTTAATTGCAGATGCAAAATTGAACCATATGACACACAGACTGAAACATTTTCAGCCAGTTTGCACCTCATAGAGCATGCAGACTATTGCTTATGGTCTAGAGATCATCGTACCTTTTATGTTGCCCATATTCTCTTTTGTTTATGTTCTTAAAAGCTATAGCCAAGATTAATGGAAGTACTGATTTGATGCAGAAGAACCTAAGGCCAAGAAAATTTAAAAAGAGCTTAGTGTTTTAAAATGCTTTAGGGTGAAGTAAATGTTCTCATATCTGATCTGTTTATCCTCAATATACTTCTTTTTTTGGGGGGAGGTGACATTTTAATCTCAGTGTCGTCTCATGTGCCTATACCATAGTACAGATGAGGGAAATGATTCAGAGGAGGCGTATACTCTCCCCCACCCCTAAAAGATATCCAGAGGAGGCGTATACAGTAATACTCTCCCCCACCCCTAAAAGATATCCACAGTTTAATTTGTGGAACTTGTGAAAACATTATGTTGCAAGGCAAAATAGACTTTACAGATGTGATTAAATTAGGATCTTGAGATGGGGATACTATCTTGGATTATCCTGGTGGACCCAGTATAAACAGAAGGGTCCTTGTAAATGAAAGAAAAAGAAGGAAGAGTCATTGTTAAAGTTATAAAATCTGAGAAAGGTTTGACTGGTGTTGCCAGCTTTGAAGATGTAGGAAGTTGCTGTGAGCCAAGAAATTCAGGCAGCCTGAGAAATGCAAGGGAAGAAATTTTTCTCTAGAGCCTCCAGAAGGAATATAATACTGCCAATATCTTGATTTTAGCCCAGTAAAATCAATTTTAGACTTCTGATCTCCAGAAATCTCAGATTATAAATCTGTATTATTTTAAGGCATCTAGTGTGTAATAATTTGTTAGAAAAATAATAGCAAATGAATGTAGTAAATTATCAGTTTATAACTTTACAAAGACAGGTAGAAACAACACTTCAGATCTATGACTTACCATACGATAATACAATGTGTCTAAATGTGGTTTGAATTATATATCTTATATATTTACATATGAAAATACAGATTAAGATAAAAACATGTTCTAAAATACTTTTACACTGCAATGTACACTTAACTGGTTTTATCCTATTTGGAAACACTACTCATCTAGGCTAGAATAGTTAAATGATGTCATAGATTACACATAACACATAGAAACATATGGGAACACAGGCCCAGATTTATGTGAGCCATGTTTATGATTTGCATATGACCTGTTGGAGAAGTTGATTGATTCATTGGTACTAGAAATTGCTATTTCCTCATAGTTACTGCCTTTGATTTTCTTCCCATTTTTTTTATTTGCTTTGCCAACCTGTCTTTACTCACTTCTAGCTTTTTAATTAGGATTGGGTTGAGGTGTTTTCGCATCCTACCTCTGCCGCCTTTCTTTCATGAAGTCTCCTAGAAATGAGTGACTCTCCTTTGCCAAGATAAGTAAGTCAATATTTTCACTTGATTCAATCCTCCTTCAGAACTGCCCATTAATCTCCCTGCTTCTTCTGATGGCATCTTAATTTTCTCCTTCTTGTTTACACTCTCTCTTCTGCTTTCAAACATGACATGTACCCCACATCTTCCACCATCAAAAAATAATTGTGCCACATTTTATGATACCACCCTATAAATCTCTTTCCTTTTCATATAATTTTGAAAGAGTAATCTACAACCACTTTTTCTACTAATGTATTTTTATGTTTCCCATGGATATTACCCAGATTTGTTTTAGAAATAAAGGGGACCCTGATGCAATGCCTACATTCTCTTAAGATAAGGAGAACCTAAACTAACTATTGGGTGGGTTAGGTAAAATATACTAAAAGTGTATTTCAATGGTTCCGTTGCAGTCTTCACTCTCGAAATATTGGCAGCATTTGACATTACAGTCATGAGGCACATAACTATGTTTCAGTCAACCATGGACTACATATATGGCAGTGGTACCATAAGATTATAAGGCAGCTGAAAAATTGCTGTCGTCTAGTGACAAGGTACCCATCATAATGTCATAGTACAGTGCAGTACTCATGTGTTTGTAGTGATGCCGGTGTAAACAAACCTACAGTGCTGCCAGTAATAAAAATGTAGCATGTACACTTATGAATAGTACATAGTACATGATAAGGATAAAAATCAACTGTTACTGGTTTCTGTATTTACTACACTATACTTTATTATTATTATTATTTAGATTGTGTTCTTTCTACTTGTTAAAAAATATTTACTGCCAAAGAATATATCATATTCACCTTGTTTACCACATCTCTGCATCATTTTCTCTTGTGCTTGATTTAATCTCATGTTGTTTTGTTCATCATGGCCCCTGAGCATACAAAATCTACTGCTAATGTTGTCACTAAAAAGCTATGTTGAGTGATTGACCTGGAAAATAAATTAAAAGTGATTAAGGACTACAAAGGTGGAAACATCAGTGAGGGTTATTACTCGCCAGTCAAACATGTCCCATCCTATGATAGCTACAATCTTGAAGAACAAGAACAAAGTGACAGAAACTGTTAAAGCATCTGCTTCATTGAAGGCAATGAGACAAAAATTCCAGAGGGGTCTACATCAGACATAGAAAAATTATTTTGCCCTGGATTAAAGACCAGTCATAGAAGTGTATTCCACTCAACACCATGATAATTATGGCCACAAAGTTTGCTTTCAGTTTTGAAAGAAAAGGCTGGATATAACTACAATGTTGAATTTCCTGCTAGCTCTGTGTGGGTTAAATGTTACTCATTACCTAATTTGAAAATGAGTGGTAAGTCTGTGAGTGCTCATGTGAAGGCAGCTGAAGAATTTTTGGAAACTCTAGTTAAGCCGGTTATAGAGAAAAAGTACTTACCAGAGCAAATAATTATTGTGAACGAAAATCCCTATTCTGAAAATGGATACCTGAAAGGACTTTCATCCAAAAGGAAGCTAAGTCAATTCCAGGTTTCAAGGCTGTTAGGGACAGGGTAACAGTCTTGCTTGGGGGCAATATTGTAGGCTGCAAATCAAAACCTTTTGTGATCTGGCACTATGAGAATGCAGAACCTTCAAGCATCTCAATGAGCACAAACTGCCAGGGTACTGCAGGAGCAATAAGAAGGCATAGATGTCTTCTAAGATGCCCTCCTGAATTGCTATGCCAGAAAAATGGAGAAGTACCGTTGGGAGAATAGCATGTCTTTCAAGATTTTGCTTATTGGTGACAGTGCCCCCAGATATCTTCCTTTTATTGGTGATCTTCGTCCAAATATCAGAGTGGTGTTTCTCCCTCCAAACATCTCCTCTTTGATCCAACCAATGGATCAAGGTGTTCTTGCGGTTTATAAGGCCTACTCCTGGAGGAGGACCTTTGCCCAGGCTATTGCTTCAACTAAAGAAGACACCAAGAAGACACTGATGCAATTCTGGAAAATAATACTATCTATGACTGCATCCAGAACCTTGCTTGGACTTGGGGTGATGTCACCAAACAGTGTATGAATGGAATCTGGAAGAAAACACTCAAGAGATTCATCCAAGACTTCAAAGGATTTGTCAAGAATGAAGAGATTGCAAAAATCAACGAGGTTGTGGTTGAGATGACAACAATTTTATCCTGAGTGTGGATGAAGGTGACCTTGAGGAGCTCTTAGATGTGGTTTCTGAGGAACTGACTAATGAGGAGTTGTTTGAGCTGGAACAGGAATGCATAGCTAGATAAGAAGGAAAGAAAAGGAAACTTCAAGAGAAGAAAAAGAACACCCCAAGATAATTTAGTGAAGGGTTTAGCAGAAACTTTTGTGGAACTTAATGAGGTCCTTAAAAAGTTTCAAAACATAGATCCCAACACCAAAATGTTTTCATCAGTAGAGAGAAATGTACATAGTGCATTATCTACTTACAAAATAATCTATGACGAATGAATGAATGAATGAATGAATGACCAAGAAAACCATCTTGGACATATTTCTAAAAAGGGTAAAACCTCCTCAGTAAGGGCCTCTGGCAGGTCCTTTAGGAGGTATTCCAGATTAAGGCATACCTTATATTCCTTCTTCTAATAAGAAGTTTAATATGGGAAATTACGTATTTATTAGTGTTACTGCCACTGAAGACCTTGCAATGAGACAAGATGTTGAGGTGGATGGCCCTGTATAGGCCTAAGCTAATGTGTGTGTTTTTGTCTTAGTTTTTAACCAAAAAGTTTAAAGATTTAAAACAATTTAAAAAGTAGAAATATTCTTATAGAATGAGGATATAAAGAAAGAAAATAGTTTTGTATAGCTGTACAATATGTTTGTGTTTTAAGCGAAATGCTATTTAGGGCCAAAAAGTTTAAAAATTTTTTAAAGTAAGAAAGTTACAATAAGCTAAGGTTAATTTATTATTGAAGAAAAATATTTTTAAACAAGCTTAGGGTAACCTAAGTGTACAGTGTGTATAGAGTCTCCAGGAGTGTACTGTAATGACCTAGGCCTTCACAGTCACTAACCACTCACTCATTGATTCACCCAGAGCAATTTCCAGTCCTACAAGCTCCATTTATGTGCCCTATGCAAGTATACCATTTTGCATGTCTCCTATCATATTTTTACTGTACCTTTTTCTATGTTCAGTTATACTTAGATATACAAATATGTCAACAGTTGCCTACAGTATTCAGTCCAGTAACATGCTGTACAGGTTTTTAGCCTAGGAGCAATAAGCTAAACCATATAGCCTTGGTGTGTAGTGGACTACACCATTTAGATTTGTGTAAGTGAATTCTCATATTCACACCATGATGAAATTGCCTAACGATGCATTTCTCAGAACATGTCCCCATCATGAAGCAAGGCGTGACTATATTGATTACACATCATTAGCACTTATGAACCTATTCTTCATCTCTAGACCATTGTTAAGCTAGAAGATTATTGTGAGCATTCATTCCTTCCTATTCCCAAAGCCTGATATTCAAGCAATCACTAGTCCTATTTTATCAGAAAAATAGAAGACACTGTAACTCGTTAGTAGAGAAAAATTTAAATATAAATTGGTCAAAAAGGTTGGGGGAGAAAAGAAAGGCAGGCAAATCACTGGGATCAATAATGCAGGCACGCACAGGAAAACAGATTTGCAGAGTCCAGATCTTAGTGCTGCAGCATCATCTCCAAGTTAGTTCTGATTCGACCCTAGGAGCTGAGAACTCTGGAGGGAAACTTGGAAGTCGACACCACAGATGTCACACTCTGTTCCAGAACCCAGAAGAAAAAAAAAGAGAGTCCCTTCTCCTCTACTTTTTATATCTCCTGACTTCCTCCAATGCCTCTCCTTGGCAGAACAGAACCAGGAACCAGTTGGCAAAAAACTTGAAAAATGCAGTTTGTGGGATCTCAGCCCCTTCCAGTTACAGAAAGAGGTCAAGTGGATGGGAGAAGTTGGAGAAGCAGAGTCTAGACTGCTTGGAAAAGTTAGAGGAGTGAAATAAAGGCAGGTATAGTCAGACGGTTATGGAGAAAAATACTACCCTGCATCCCCATCCTAGGCAAATAGTTTTATAGAATGACTAGGATCAGAGAGTGGAGAGCAGAGAGGCAAATTACCCACAGTTACTCAGCATTTATTCATCTTACTTTTTTCAATCATGTCAGTTTTTTTTCTTATATTTAAGATTGCATGCAATAACAATAAGACATCATGTTTCCACTTAAAACAATACAAGCCTCACTTATACACTGTCTCCCTCTTCCAAAGAGGATAGTCACAAAGTCCATCTGCTTCCATATTCATCTCTGATTAATGTTAATTCCTCTTTGCATTCAATTATAATACTGTCTGAATATTTTGTTACTCAAATTTGGTGATATCTAAATTTGTAAAGATCACCAACACCAGGTTAACTATGAAAATAAACAAAAAATAGGGGAAGAGAATGGAAATAATTGGTTAATATATGCGTATATTACTACAGTTCCCATTTCTGAACTCAGCACAAAGACATGGTTACTATTTGTTGCTTCATTCTTTCATTTGTATTCATGTTGTTTCTGCCCTCAGCCAGAACTTCGGCTGGTTGGGGTTATTTACCTGCTGAAGTGACAAAACCTTCACTCCTGAAGGCTGTTAGTTGTTAGCAATCTTTGCATGGCAGTACAGGACTGTAAAAATGACTACAAGCTGAGAAATTTTTAAAGATTAAATTTTTTTAATTAAAAATATTTTTAAAATTTGAATGAAAAAATGTTAAGGTGACAGAACAACTAACTTTTCTAGTAGACGCGTCAGTTCAAAAAGTTATCATTCTGTGACCTTTGGGTTTTTGTTGGAACATTGAAAACTCTTACTGCTGGTTATAAGGTACAGGCCACTGAAGAAGAGTAAATGTAATTAGTATACTGTAATTTAAAACAGTAGAATCATTAAAAATTGAAGTGTTTTGTTTCTTTGTAAAACTTCACCAAGAATTGTTTGAACAGTGCTTGTCTTTGTTTTCATGTCGTATGTCTTACAATATGGAGTGAGCATGTTTTCCACCCCTTGGTGAATTGTCATACTTCATTTTGAGTATGCTTTGGAAATGTTATCCTTCCAAAATGTTATCCTTTGTGCTTTTATGTCGTGATGTGTTTGGGACAGTCCCTTTAATGTGATATTTGCCCAGGACCATTATCATCCTTTTTATCGCTTTCATCATTTATATCAATGACTTCACCTTTGTTAGACTCTACCTTCGTTTTTCCAAATGGCAGTAGTGTCAACATTAGCTATTTTTTCTATAACTCCATTTATGTTCCACTCAAATGTTACTTCTAGTAGTGCAGTTTTCATTTTTGTTGTACTTTCTTTTTTTTTTTTTTTTTTTGGTGGGAAAATTCCCTTTTTTTTGTCAATGGTCACATAGGTTTGTCACTGGGACACACGTACAGGACATAACTACTTTCCTGTCTGAGCATGAAGGAAATAACAGATGCACAGTGACCAATCATCAACAGACTTTGAAAAGAGTGACATGATTGGTTATTGACCATGATGTGCATATTATTTACATAGTGATTTATGGATTGCAGAGCTGGCAGTGAAGATTGTGTTTCATAAAATTACTCAAAGTTAATACACCATGGTATTTAGAATCTGAACTCCTGTATTCCTGGGAGACGAGTACTTAACTATAGTAACTAAAATCTGTGCATAATGAGGATTGTTTATACATATTGCTTCTTCTTGATGATGAAATGCTGTTGCACATCCCATGTTTATGGCTTTCTGGATCAGATAATACCCAGTTCATAAATAACAGTCCAGTTTGCAGAATTTTAGGTCCCAGCCAGGACCAAATGGCAAGCCAAAATCTGTTTCTAAAAGTAGAAGTTATTTGCAGAAGATTCCGTTTTGTTCAAAACCCTAGAATTCTGAAATACTGAGACTTACCAGAGGCTCTAAATTCCTAAAATCTTTCAATTTGCTTTTTCTTCTGTAACTCCTCTGGCTGGCGTTATTTCCATATGCTGACAATCTTAATTCTGAATATCATGATTTCATTACTTGAGAGAAGAGTCAGATTCCTAAAGATGCTCCCTGAATCCTAGTTTTTCAGCTGTCATAATTATGACGTAGTGATATTTACAAGATGGAAATCTTACCATGTAAATACTCTGCTTAAGATCTGGGACCATTTGCTTAAATCTTTTAGGACAAATAAAAAACTCCTTAGCATACAACAGAGGGTTGTTCATGATATGGCATCCATTTAATTTTCAGCTCTTTTTCTTAGATTCCATGGTCCATGTGGGTTCCTAAACAAACTCTGGCTTTCTTACTTCTGTTCTTTCCACACGGTGCTCTCACTGCTTAAAACTTCAACTTTACCTGGATAACTATTGTTTATCTAACAAAATAATCCAAATAATAAATCTTTGGGCATGATTTCCATCACGCATTTTATTGGAATAATTTTTATCTTCTAATTTTGGGGCTGTCACTATTTAAAAATTTATGACATTACATTGTGCTTTATCCCTATTTTTTAGTGTCTTTCACTGCTCTTTGATAACAGAAAATGTATTGATTTTTTGTACCTAAAGCTTAGTACAACAAAGTGTACGTTCTTTTTGAATCTCTTTCCCCCTGTATTCTGTGACAATATTTTCTTAGTCTCCTCTTTTGTCTTTAGTTGCTGCTATTCATCATTCTAAATCTCTGGATCTTCACTTGTGTTCATCTCATTGCATTGTTTTTTTTCAAGTTCTAACCAAAGTGCTCCTATTTTTATTGATGTATATGTACTTCCTTAATGATCCCATTTAATCCACATGGCTTTAAATATTATCTTTGAATTTGTGATATATATATACCCATATCTTCATTCTAAACACTTTCAAATATCCTAGGTGGCTTCACTACTGTTTATTTGAAATCTTTATTTTAATGCTCCAAAATATTCATGACACAGAAAAATAATACCTCTGTCCCCAACAACATATTTCTCCTCTTAATCTTTTAAGTAATTGAATCATTGCCTATTCAATTTTTAGAACCATTCATTCCTTTTATCATTTATTAAATATATTTAATTCACGACAAAAAAATTGAGTATATTCTATTTCCTATGCAGCATGCTAAATTATAGGAATAAAGAGTTGAAAAACATAAAAATACTTGCATTTAAAGAGTCAAAAGAGTGGCAAAAGCACTGTAATTGTGAAATGTTTCTCTATGAAAACAATTCTTTGTTATTTGGGGCCAAGTTGTCATAAGCATCTTTAAAAAAATAGATATAACTTAAATGTTGAGTTTCCCAAGTGATGAAAGAATATATGCAAAAACAGGGAGCTGTGTAAGAAATATTTTATGTTGCCTGATCTCCCTAAATCTCAAAATGTTTAAATCCTTTCAAATTGCTCCTCTGAAACCTCAGTAAAATGCATTATTTGCATTCTATAAGGACCACAGGCCTCTGTACCAGCTACATCATCTTTTCTCCAAACTTTGTTTTTTCTCCCTTCTCCTCTATCCTAAATATGTATAGCATCAACTTAAGAAGAAAACAGATTATGGCACTTTATTGCATAAAAATAACCATTAGCTCCTATTTTCTACAAGATAAATGCAAATCATTTACCATATATGAACCTTTATATCCAGCATCATAATTTTTCGTCTCTTATATCCCCACCAAAACACATTCAAAAGCAAAAATCCAAGGTCTCGGTGAAAAGTTAGTGGACTTAATGAGTAACCACTTACCAAAATCACTTAATGAGTAACAGTGAGCTGTTCACTATATGACCTTGGAGCTGTACAGCTAGCTCTGTGCAGTCTCTCTCTCTCAACAGATTTTTTCTTCAGTAGACTTTCCTTTTTAAATTGTATTCCTTATTGAGCTCTCTTCTTCCTTGAATTTCATAGATCATGTTATTTATAATATTTTTGTGGTACTCAGTATACTATACAGTGCTTTATAATTAAATAAATAAAAGTTATTAGCTATGTGTTTGTTAAAACTCATTAACGTCTCTCTTATCTATCTATCAATTATCTTTCTACTATCTAACAATGTATCTAATCCATTCATTCTATCCCTATATAATTGTTTTCCTCTGGGATGTTTATAGCCTTCTTAATGGGAATTTTCATTTATCCTTTAAGATTTAATTGAATTCTTATAAGCTTGTAAGTACATTCATTCAACAAACCATAACAGTTTTCTTATTTTCTTGATTCAGTTAACCATATTTTCCTCTGCATAATATTTATTATAAGGATAATGACTGTTATCACATTGTATTATAACTATGTTTTGCTTATCAGTTTTTGAACATTAATTTAGCTCTTTGGGGCAGAACACTTACTTCTCTAACTTAGAGTAATGCCTGGCTCATTATTTATGTTCAATAAATATTTGTAGACTAAGCAAATAAAGCTTCGATCTAAACTGCTTTTAGGAATTAATACATTTTTCCATAAAAAACTCAGGTTTTTAAAATATAGAGCATCTGACTTGCTAAATGCTAAACTTTACAACCTATGCCAAGAAAGAATATGCCTTAAGAAGATGGGCTAATAACCAAACTAGGGAGTACTATCTAAAATATTTGACCACTTCTGATATACATTATTTTCTACATTTCTAATTGGCATGATGGGGAGTGATATACATTGAAACAAAACAAAACAAAAGTGAAATGAAGCTCTAGAGCTAAGAGTTTTCAAATGTTCCTTGGGTTATTATTTTCTGTGGGATATAGTAGTTTGGAAGGAGGAGTGATTCTTTCCTCATTCTCACAGGAGCTATCATGGTCAGGAGAGTCCATAAATTCTATCCTGTCACTTTGAATTGTAGGTGAAAAGTGGATGTCTGTTTATAGATAGAGCAAGTTCTTATTCCATAATTGTCTCTTCTTCCTAGGGGTAAAGCCATCATTATTTATTTTGTAAGAACACTTGGAGAAGTACTACCATGTTTCCCTGAAAATAAGATCGGGTCTTATATTAATTTTTGTTTCAAAAGATGCATTAGGGCTTATTTTCAGGGGATGTCTTATTTTTCTCATGTAAAGCAATCTACATTTATTCAAACACAGTCATGTCATCTTCTTCTGAAACATCATCATAACATACTAAATGCATCATCTGGCTGACGATCTTTACCGGGGCTTATTTTTGGGGTAGGTCTTATTTTTGGGGAAACATGGTATGAATGTTCTGGTACATTACATACTCATTTCTACTATCTACTCACCCACTCATACCATGGACTTTTCCTTCCACATGGTTGTATCAAGGACAAATTCTTTAGATGATTTGAATTCTTATCTATAATTATTTCTTATCAGCAGTCTTCACAGGCTGCTTCAACTGAGCAAGGACCTCAGTGTGAGAGCAATCACAGGGACATTTTTCTTGAAGACTTTCATTCTCTAATGTTTCTCTTAACATCTTAAGTCGTTGCTCTGAAGAACGATGGCAGGTTTCCATGCCTGCAATACTGATTTTACCAGGACAGAGTAAATGCCTATGTTAGATTGATTTTTTTTTTATCTTAATGTAAAATTCTATATTTTACTTATTACTTCAATCAAATTTCTTAGAATAATATTCTTTAACAGTTATCTTGCAAGAAACAGGAGTACTGAATTAAGTTGTACTCTATTATGCATCAACCAGCTCAGAAATAAATCAAGGAACTAATTAATATCTTATCAGATTTGATTGTAAATGGAACATTACATTCATATAGGAAGAGTTGTTCCTTATTAAATTTAGTAAACTTTTTTGGCCTTAAGTTTGTTCATTTAAAGCTACAAAGGTACCTCCGTGAATAGTTGTACAGTAGAATATTCTGCAGGATTGACTCTTATCAGTTTAAACAGGCAACTAAATTGACTGATACTTTCAGTGACCATTTACTTTTTGGTGAACTGATTAAATCAATAAAAATTCTATGACCATATTCTATGAATGTAAATTATAAGAAATAATTCAAACAGTAAGATAAAGTAATACATTTACTTCTATGAGCATTAATACATTTCAATATATTATTTTACCCATTTTTACTAGCAATAAACATTCTTAATCAGACTGTGAAGAGAATATTGAATTAGTCAATTAAAGAGTAGAGAAAGGCTGCAAAGGAATAAAAAGAATAGCAAAGCAATCCTGATTATTTGAAAACAGACAATAATTAGATTAACTTCTACAGATAATGTATTATTTCTTGTCATTGATTTATTCTACTTCTTTTAGCCAATGTCTAATTCAAAAATATTTCATAAGTGCTCAGTGCTTGCAAGTACTCTGTTGTGTATTATAGGATATACAATTAATAATAAAAAATACAAAGCTACTTGGAGGAAGCTCCATTTTGGATGATATATAAGTGGTGATATGGTTATAACCTATAAGCAAATAAAATAACTTTGTATTGGGAATTAGGAGATGACCCTTCTCTACCATTATTTTAGATCCTTCTTTTTCCAATCTTCATAGACATGAGGATAAAAATGTGTTAATTATTTCTGGGAATCATAAACATATGTTCTCAGTATAAAAGTCCAGTCTTAATATGTATCAAGATCTAAGAACACTTGACATAAATTTTAACATATGCACAGACAATGACTTTATATCTATCTCTCTTATTCCTCATATTTTCTCCTTCCCATGTAGAATTGGCACAATCCAAATGGGCACATGAATGTAAGAGAAAATGTGTGTGTGTGTGTGTGTGTGTGTGTGTGTGCGCGCACGCGCACGCGCATGCGTGCGTAGAAACTATTAAAACAGTTATTCTTTGTGTGAACATGCTCTCTCATGCAAAGACTTTGAGCGGATTCATAATACAGTTAACACAGTATTGATAAACAGATTTATTCTTAAGTAGACTTTCTTTTTCTTTTTTTAATTAAAGTTTATTAGGGTGATGACTGTTAGCAAAGTTACATAGGCTTCAGGTGTACAATTCTGTAATACATCATCTGTATATCACCTTGTGTGTTAATTATTGTGCTCTCTTCTTCCTTGAATTTCAAAGATCATTTTACTTCTAAGATTTTGTGGCACTCAATATGCATACACCATATAGTACTTTATAATTAAATAAATAAAAGTTATTAGCTGTGTGTTTGATAAAAACATATTTGAGTGATATCCCTAGGTATTAGGTACTTAAGATAATGCCAACCAGCCTCTAGACACTAGAGTTATATTTCTAGCCCTGAGTTAAACTTTCTGATTATTATTTCCTGGGGTGTTGGCCCCAAATCTCTATGTAGTCCCATTCTTGATGAATTTGGTTGAGGTGTGATTAAACCATCAAGAATATCCTTGACCCGTAGAATAAGACTGATGTAAAACTAAACTGAAATAATATTTTTCTTGACTTATTCTCTCTAGAACTCACAAAATATTCCAAAGTACTATCCCATTGCAAAACACCGCCTAAGCCAAACCAGACATATATTCCTGTCATTGAGGGCCCCAGGCCTAGAGTTAGAGAACAATCCTCAGGCCTCATCTAAGTGAGAATTCTTTCTTTGTGAGTGGAGTAAAAAGAGAGGAACTTACATTCTTCCTTCAGGTTAGGATACTTAAACTCTTCTACATGGAATATCTGCTGCTGCCCTTCAAAATCTGCACTTAGGTCAAAAGCATCGCTTTCCCACGGAAGAGGAGATCACATCCTCAGAAACCTTATGCCCACACCTTCATAATACCACATTTATAATCCTTGGCACTGTTTCTATGTTTAGACATGGGATCAATAGAATGGGTAGCTTAGCACCTCACAAATGTATAAGATATTCTTTCAGATGTTGCCCTAAAAACATCTGAAATTTATCAGGACATTACTAAAATTAAGTATGCCCCAAGGACACATTAAATATTTGGCCAAGAATGTACACTGTGGTCCAATTGTCTTCTCAAATTATGCATAGTTATAGCTAGATTTGCCAGATGTTGCCATGTGCATCCTAAAATAAATTGGTCTATAACATGCAGTTTCAGTAATATAAATATGCAAAAATTTACCTCCTCATCTTAAATTTTAACAATAGGAAGATGACTTAGTCTTTTAAAGAAAGTGAAGTCCCTGAGTTAAAAAAAAAAAAATGTGTATTCCCTTTTTTTTATTTCTTCATTTGTCTGCTTGTCCTTGCCAGATTCCTTATTAGATGAATAATTCTGGACTCACTTTTTGAGATACAAATATTTTTGATCCCCTAAACTGTCAAAGACATTACAAGAAGGGAAAATACAAGCCATTAGCCTGCATACACATTGGTGCTAAACTCATAAACAAATATCGCCACTCCAAGACAATAAATTGTAATCACATTAGACAATGAATCAAAATAATTTACTACATTAGCAAAATACAGAAAATTCATATGATTATCTTAATAGATGCAGAAAAATAAATTAATAGAAGTTAACAGTTTTATAATAAAAAAAATATTAGCAAAGTAGAAGGAATAGGAGAGAACTTAACCTAGTAAAAGATAACTAACAAGGACAAGAGCAAACCAAATACCGTAACAAACATCAGGAGTTGAAGGATTTTCCTCTGAAATCAGGCTTTTCTTTTGAATGTGGATTTCTACTATCATCATATATATTCAAAATCTGATCATCATTTCCAGAAAGTATAATAAGGTAACATAAATAAATAAATTGTATACATATTAGAATGGAAGGAATAAATGTGTCATTGTTCACAATTGACATGTTTTTTGTATGCAGAAAATCTGTAAGAGAATACAGATTAACAACTGTAATTAATAAGTGAATTAGTAAGTTTCCTAGAAATAAATCAATTGTATTTTTATATTAAGTAGACTTTGAAATTCATAAAAAATATACAACTTAAAATATCACAAAATTTAAATAACAGAGCAAAACTAACAAAGTTCTGTATATTAATATACACATATACAAATCAATGTGTAGACAATTTCAAGGTGAACCCAAATAAATGGAGGACTATGTCATGTTTTTGGATTGAAAGACTAAATATTGTAATTTTGTCAGTTCTGTTCAAATTTTCTGAATATGTGCTACAACTCCAACAACTACCCTAACAGATTTTTTTTGGTGAAAACTGATCAGGTTCTTGTTAAAGTTATATGGCAATGCAGAGGCAAAGTAAAGACTAGCCAAGGCAATCTTGGAGAACATTATTTGGAGAACTTACATTACCAATTATCAAGATTTAGAATTAGCTACATGAATTTTTAAAAGTTTGTTATTTCATTTTATTTCCATCTTTGGATTATTATTCGTAACTGTCTTCTCGAAGGTTTAAACTATAAATCTTTAATTAATCACATCCTACCATCTAATAATACTGCAGTATGCTTCTTTATGCCAATTATAGGAACCTTACAACCTTGTACCCTTAGTTCCTCCCTCTCATATTTTATTCTATTGTTGTCATACATTTTACAATTATATGCTATAAACACCACAATATATCGTGAATATTTTTGCTTTCTACACTAAATTTTAAAGTAATTAAAATAAGAACTAAGTTTTTAAAATATTTTTCTTCATATTCACCATTACTGGAGATTTTTATTTCTTTCTGAAGATCCAAGCTTCTGTCTGGCATATGTTCCCTCTGTCTGAAGACATTTCTTTAAGATTTATTGTAGGGTAGGGCATGTCTATGAGAAATGGATTCCCTCAGTTATATTTTGTCTCAAAAATGTTTATTTCATCACCTTAATTTTTGAAAGATATTTTTGCTGATTGTTTCTCATTTTTTCTGGTACTTGAAAGATGTCACTCTGTTGTCTTCTGTTTTCATCTCTGCCTTAGGGACAATAAGTTTTGTCGCCCATCCACAGCACCAGACTTTTCTTCCCTAGGAGTGATGGCTGTGGGCAGGAGCTCATCCCTTTCTTGAATCAGTGGCTCCATCCATCCTCCAGTATGGCATCACAGAGGGAAGTCTTCTCAGTCTCCTGCCTATACCCAAACACTTCTATGACTTTAGTTGAGGTTTGTGGAGAAGGTTTTACAAGTGGGCATAAACTCCTATATGTCTGTGGTTCCCATAAATTCTATATTCTCATGCTAGACCACACTTAACCTCTAGCAATTTATAAAAGAAAGGGAAACAAATAGCTGGATTCTTTTCACCCTCTTATAAAATTTCTGGCTTGTGTTTCTCCTGTGCCCTGCCACAGGTCAGCCAGGGCTCAGGCCCTGTCATCTCTCATTGGAGGATTTTAGATCTCAGGGTACTCGGTTGCCATGTGATCTCAGACCTTTCTGATCGCTTCAGAGATCTTTGTCCTTGTTCGGTTTGGAGTGATGCTATTTCCAGCAATCTACATACTACGTAGGCAAAAAGGGTCTCTCTCAATCAATATCTTGTTTCTTGTGAACAATACAAATATTTCAGAATGTTTTATCTCTTTCTAGTTTATTGGTACTATTTTCTAGTTTGTTGTATCTATCTTTTCCTGAGTTTACAAGTGAGAGATTTTTATTATTTCCACATGTGATTTCTAAAAAAAAAAAAAAAAAATAGATTCTTTGAAAAGAAAGTTTATCATTTTGTTTGCTTACTACTTTTTTCTTGCATACCAGACCATCTATTTGGTTTCATGAAAGTACTGTAGGGAATGTATTCCTTCTTTCCATGAATTTTTTGATAGTAAATACACACTATATTTGTTTGAAATGTTTTTTTATTTATTCATACTTTTTGAAATACAGCTTCATTAGCACAAAATTCAAGGTTTTCAGTTATTTTTCTCCAAAGCACTTTAAAGATATTTCACTGATTTCTGGCTTCCTTTGTGGCATCAAGAAGTTGGATGGATGTCAATCTAAATATTTTTATCTGTAGGCAATCTACCGTTTGCTTCTTACTCTTCTTATGTGTTTCTTTACTTTTTCCCCCTTCAGTTTTACTACTATATATCTAGGTATGAATTTATTTGTATTTATCCTGCTTGATATAAAATCCTGTATATGAAAAATCATGCCTTTCACCAATTCTACAATTGGTCTGTTATCTTGCTGACTATTGCTTTGATTGTGTTTTAATAACTGTAATTTTTAATTTGTCAATTAGTTTTATGACTACACGAACACGAGAGAAAGGAACCTCTTTGTATAATTCTTAGTTTTGTCACAGATGTGTATTCACAATAGACAGGGAGGAAGAAAAATCATGCATCACAAAATAAAGAAACACCCAGGTGAAAGAAAAAAAAAATGTACTTCAGTACTTACATTTCTAAAAATGGTAGGTCACTTTCAAATTATTTTTCCCATATTAAAGAGCATAGAGTCTCAGGAGTGAAGAAAAATTGAGAATTTTCTTCCATCTGAGACAGAGAAATACATCCCAGGCTAAACTGAGGAGAAGAAAACTCATTATTCATAGCGTAGTGTCATTCACCCTGGAGGCTTTCAACAATATAATTGATGATGATGATGATGTGACAGCCTATGTGTACTTCTCTTTAGTCCTTGACATTATAGCTTTCATTATTCTGTCTACATGTAACAAAGTAAACTACAAAGTCAGTCAATATAAACTAGAGTTTTGGGAGGTAAAAAGATGTCAGATTTCAAAATAATAATTCTTTCTTCTGGATTCCTTCTTTATTCAAAACCACTTGCAGTGACAGTTTTTCTCCTTATTATGCCTTTGCAAAAATCATCCCTGATTGCAATGAACTCTGTCTCCGATTTTTGTGACACACATCTGAGAATTATGGCACTAGCATTTACCCTCTTGTTCACATCAAACTGCTCCTTCTGTTCTTGGAATAATTCAGAAGACATGATATTTGATATGCAGTCTTAAAGAACATAGGCAATTTCTATTGATGTCAATGATAGCGACCTCTTGTTTTTGAAAGAAAGGCCTGACCTTTTAGACCACCTTTACGGCCAATATAGATACTGCTTTAAAGGCAAATGACAAGGAAATGACTCAGAATGGAGGAATTTCAAAACTTACAGGGACCCTGAGATTTTATTCCAATCCTGTCATTTTATGTATTAAGAAACTAAGTCTGCAAGAAATTCTAATTTGCTCAAAGGCACACATTTATTTAGATTCTAGAATTCTTATTTCCTGGATCATAATGAATCAATTAATTAATACATCATTTTATTAACATTCCTTTTTTTAGCACAAATCAATTTTGTGTGAAGTTGTTCAATACAGAAAATATTATAGAGGTTGATTTTCAAAAGATATATATATATAGATAGATAGATAGATAGATAGATAGATAGATAGATAGATAGATAGATACATAGATACATACATACATACATACATACATACATACATACATACATAGATCATAGATAGATAGAGATAGATATATCTATAGATATAGATATAGATATATGTTATGCAGCTTATTGTTGCCAACAGATTAATATGTCCAATGATGGATATGGAGCAGTCTGGCACTTTTTTTTCACAAGTTAACTCCTACTCAAGCATTTCTCTTTCTTTCCCAGGGAAATGGAAAAATAGATCACAGGCCTTAGAAAATTGTTTCTCACTCTTGTCAGTTGACCTGCATTGGTTTTTGAAAGATTAAAAAAAAAAAATCCTTGCTAAAACAATGATTTTCTTTTCCTTTTTTCTTTTGCAACGTCAAACTTTTCACTTAGCACCAATTTCTCTGTAACTTGTGTCTTGTAGATGGTGGGTTTTTATAGTTTATGGGGGACAAAACACCAATCAGAAAAACTTAACATTAAGAGTGAATAGTTCACAGTACTAATCTTAGGTATGTTTGACTTTAAAAGGAAGACTAGATGAAGAAACTTTTTATTCAAATGGTGAAACTACAAATGTTAGTGTTAGAAGGCTACTGGCTAATTTGCCAATTTAATGCAGTCAAATGGGGTGGAAGGTTATAATTTTTTGCCACTTATCACTACTGAATAATGATCAACCTTCAAAAGTCCTCATTGATTGCAGCCTTGAAAATGTTGCTGTGTTTCAGCTTTCTGATATATTACTTAAAAAGTTAACATCTTTTGCTGGAGCAGTTATTAACATAACCATTGCTGCCTCTCACTTTTTAAATTTAGCAGACTCTAATTTAGACTTGACTAACAGCCAGACCTTTTCCCAAGTACTTTACAAATATTAACTATGTACTCCTCACTTAAAAAAATGAATCTTTGGAGGTAGGTCCTATTATTAACCCCATCACAAAAATGAAGAAATTGACATTATATAATGTGTCTGGGTCAAACGCATAGTTGACGAGGATCATCTGTTAATGTATTCCGAAGGCAAAGGAGTTCAGAATTTAAATATTAAAAAAACTTTACAAAGAAAGAAAAACTTACTCATCATAATTTGTAAAGGAGATAAACACTTTTCAATACTTAATCCATGATGGTTTTGTTATTAATTATATCAGAAAACTTGGACTGAAAAGTAGAATGATTGGAGTATCAGATTTGGTGGGATATTCTCTTTCCCTGGATATTTCAGGAGCACAGAAATGGACTTAACCTGAGACTAGAGTTTTACTAGCATCCTGTTACACAATTCTTCAATATATGAAGTTTCCATCACCTAAATGATTTACATAGCTATTATTCTCTCATCATACAAAAGTACATAAAGTTCAGTATCTAATGACCTTTTTTGAGGAATGAGATCACTCATTCTGTGAACCCAAAGCACCTTATTTTTTCATAGTCACACTGACTAGCTTGTGCCATGCAATCTATTTTTTAAGAATAAAACTCTGCTATATCAAATTATCTACAGTTTAAAATTTGAAAGTAACAAAATAAAATAAATAAACTAAAACAGACTATTGATCAGAATTCTACAATTGAAATAGTCCACACATGTCTTCTAGTTATAGACAAGTTATTTTTCTAGTTACTTTGCCTTTTAAAAATATGTTATCCATTCATCTATCGAAGGACATTTTGGTTATTTCCATGTCTTGGCCACCATAAACAAAGTTGCAATGAACATTGGAGCACACGTGTCTTTATCTCTATATGTTTTCAGATTTTTTGGGTAGATACCCAGGAGAGGGATTGCTGGGTCATATGGAATACTATTCGGTGGTAAGAAAAGATGATATAGGAACATTTGTGACAACATGGATGGATCTTGAGAGTGCAATGCTGAGCGAAATAAGTCAGACAGAAAAAGCAGAGAACCATGTAATTTCACTGATATGTGGTATATAAACCAAAAACAACAAAAGAACAAGACAAACAAATGAGAAACAGAAACTCATAGACACAGACAATGGTTTGGTGGTTGCCAGAGGGTAAGGGGGTGGGGGGTGGGGGGTGGGAGATGAGGGTAAGGGAGATCGAATATATGGTGATGGAAGGAGAACTGACTCTGGGTGATGAACACACAATGGGATTTATAGATGATGTAATACAGAATTGTACACCTGAAATCTATGTAATTTTACTAACAATTGTCACCCCAATAAATTTAATAAAAAAATGTGTTAAATATATTAATTTATCTCATCAAAAAATAAATAAAATAAAATAAAAATAAAAAAAATTATCTCATCAAAAGTTTTTAAATGTAAAATATGTTTATATAGCTGTTGTCATATATTTTAAGTAATTATTTAATAGGTTAATTATAGCACATAAGCAATGTTTCCAACGTAATCAGTTGGAAAAAAGATGACATTGACTTTTGGAAGTGGTTTCATTCTTGACATAAAGTTAATTTTAAATAAAACTATTAAAATATTTTATTTCATCATCAACGTATACATCCTTTGCTCACATTTTAGGATGATTTTTCTTAAGATTCTTTCCACTTAAAACTGTTGAAAATAGTTAATGATCTATAAAACAGGTTTCTGATTCCAGTAAGAAAATTCTTTTGTGCTTTTTAACTGAATCACTTGGTGTTTACCTTTATAGTATGGATAAACAATACAATAATTTGATTTTACCTAATAGAGGTTATTAAATTTTTATTGAAGATACTATAACTGTACCTCATCAATAGTTAAACGTTTCTCTTAAAAAGTAGATGAGAAAGATAAATGGGCTTCTTTGCTATATATTATAAAACTTGTTCACCATGGTCATTAAGGTTGAATTACAAAAACGTAGTAGAAAATAATAAAATAGATATATCTATGAGCCCATTAAAAGATTTAATAGATACTAACAATTTTCATAATTGATTAAGGATATTTTTTTCTCTATGTGTGTATTTCTCTCTTAATGTAAAATGAAACACATAACACTAAAGCTTGAGTTTCTACCCCTTCCACGACCCTCTGTACCCACAGTAACCACTCTCCTGAATTAGCATGTATCCGTCAGTTGTGTCTTTCTATATCTAAAAATTTTATGTTCTGTTGTTTTATGTATTTTTTTTAAATATATGGCATTGTATAGCATATATATTGATTTACAACTTTCCAATATTTTTTTAAGCATTAAGATACACTTTTATTGCAATATTATTGGGTTTTCTATATTTCTCTTTCCACCTGAAATAATAAGAATCTAGACAATTCAGTTATCAATATCACTTTCTTATGAACAGAAAGATTAATATCTACCTTTTAGAGTAACAGGTATTCTTTGTCAATTTGAGTACTCCACCATTTTAAAAATATGTTTCATAAAGAACCTAGTAATTACATTACCTGGAAACAGACACACATTTTCTTTTTTTGGAGTTGTGAATAAAAGATAAATGTTGATACTTTTAAAAAGTGGTTCCAGGTGAAATATGATAAAAAAGAGTTAGCTGTCTTTAAAATATTTCAAGGTTTTAAGCTTGAAAAATAAATTAGCTATACTGAGATCACATTCTTTGAGGTTTACTTCCTGTTATAAAGAGTAGCATAATTCATTTTTTAAAGATTTTTATTAAAATATAGCTAACATACAACATTATATTACTTTCAGCGGTACACCATAGTTATTCATCATTTATACACCTAAAGAAGTGATCATCATGATAAATCCAACAACCATTGGCACTGTACCATGCTATCACAATATTGACTATATTCCCTGTGCTGTACATTACATCCCCATAACTTACTGGTTTTATACCTGAAGATTTGATTATCTTACCTGAAGATCTTATTACCCTTCACCTTTCCTCCCCCTTTTTAATTTTTCAATTACAGTTGACATTCAATATTAATTTGTATTAATTTCAGGTGTATAGCATAGTGGTTTTATATATATATATATATATATATATATATATATATATATATATATATATATATATATATATATATTTGTACAATTTAAGAAAGGAGTCCCCTGACTATTCTAGTACCCACCTGGCACTATAAATAGTTGTTACCATATTACTGCCTATATTCCCTGTGCTTTACATCCCTATGATTATTTTGTAACTATCAGTTTGTGCTTCTTACTCCCTTCACATTTTCTGCCCCCAACCCCTCCCATCTATCACCCCTATAAATCTAGTACCCGTCTGACACCATATACAGTGATCACAATATCATTCATTATATTCCTTATGCTATACCATATATCCCATGATTACTGTGCTACAACCAATTTGTACTTCCTAATTTCTTCCCATTTTTTCACTCACACCAACACCTCTCCATCTGGTGACCATCAAAATGTTTTCTGTATCTACGAGTTTTTTTTTGTTTGTTTTTTTTTCTTCAGATTCCACA
The DNA here is from genome assembly GCF_057876585.1 of Rhinolophus sinicus. Taxonomy (NCBI): domain Eukaryota; kingdom Metazoa; phylum Chordata; class Mammalia; order Chiroptera; family Rhinolophidae; genus Rhinolophus; species Rhinolophus sinicus. The sequence continues at coordinate 153,127,458 of NC_142501.1, read as the reverse complement.
TATAAGCAAACTCTCATTGCATCTGTCTTTCTGTCTGACACTCTACTCAACACAATTTCCTCAAAGTCCATAAATTCCACCACAGATGGAAAGAAGCTATCCACTTGCCTGGCCAAGCAGTATTCCATTATATATATATCCCCTATATATATAATGGAGTACTGCTATATATATATCACCTACTCTTTATCCATTCATCCATTGACAGACACCTATGGTGCCTCCATATTTTGGCCATTGTAAACAATGCTGCAATGGACACATGGACGCACACATCCCCTCAAAGTAGTGTTTGGGTTTCTTCAGATAAAGACTCTGAAGTGGGATTACTGGGTCCTTTTATGTCTCTTGCTATAGGCTTTCATTTAAAGTCTATTTTGTCTGGTATGAGTATTGCTACCCCAGATTTTTTGTTTTTTTCTTTCTTTTTTTCTTCATTCTGATTTTTGTGAAATATCTTTTTCCATCCCTTTACTTTCCATCTGTGTGTCTTTCATTCTGGAGTCTTTTGTAGACAGCATATGTAAGGGTTTTGTTTTCTTATCCATTCAGCCATCCTATGTATTTTGATTGGAACATTTAATCCATTTACTTTGAAAATAATTGTTGACAGACATGTAGCTGTGGCCATTTTATTATTAATAATTTTTATTTTTTAATTTTTTATTTATTTGTTTATTTATTTTGTCTTAAAGAAGTCCCTCTAACATTCCTTGTAGTACTGGTTTGGTTATGATGAACTCCTTTGGCTTTTTCTTGTCTGGGAAGCTCTTTATTGTCCTTTGATTCTAAATATTAGCTTTTCTGGGTAGAGTAATCTTGGTTGTAGGTCCTTGCTTTTTATTATGTTGAATATTTTGCACTAATCCCTTCTGGCCTGCAAAGTTCTTGCTGAGAAAACAGCTGACAATTTTATGGGAGCTCCCTAATAAGTTACTAGTTGTCTTTATCTTACTGCTTTTAGAATTCTCTCTTTGTCTTTAACTTTTGCCATTTTTAATTATAATGTGTCTTGGGGTGGCTTATTGGGCTTCATCTTGTTTGGGACCCTCTGTACTTCCTGGACTTGTATGTCTGTTTCCTTTGACAGGTTAGGAACCTATTCAGTCATTATTTGTTCAGATAAGTTCTCATTCTCTTGATTTGTCTCTTCTGCTTCTCGTACCCCTATCATGTGAATGTTGTTATTCTTGATGTTGTACCAGAGGTCTTTCAAACTCTCCTCATTTGGTTGGATTCTTTTTTCTTTTTACTGTTCTCATTGGGTGTTTTCTGCTGCCTTGTCTTCCGAATCGCTGATTTGATCCTCTGCTTCAACTTATCTGCTGGTGATTCCTCTTAGTGCTTTCTTCATTTCAGTTATTGTACTTTTCACTTATGACTGGTTCTTATTGATGGTTTCTGTGTCCTTTTTCATGCTTGCTATCTCTTTGTCAGTTCTCACTAAGTTTTTTAAGCATTCTTATAACTATTGTTTTGAACTCTTTATCTAGTAGGTTCATTGCTTCCATTTTGTTTAGTTCTTTTTCTGCAGTTTTCTCCTGTTCTTTCATTTGGGATATATTTCTTTCTTTCCTCATTTTGGCAGCCTCTCTGTTTGTTTCTATGTATTAGGTCCCCCAGTCTTGTCCAGGTGGTTTATGTAGTAGGTGACCTGTGGGGCCTAGTGACACATTCTTCCTGGTTATCTGCACCAGGCCCTCCAGGAATGTCCCTTGTGTGGGTTGTGTGTGCCCTCCTGTCATAGCTGAGACTTGGTTGCTCTTGTCATATCAATTAATAGACTGACCCTCAGTCTGATTGGTTGTGGGATTTGGCCACATCCACAGCTTACAGACTGCTGTGTGTGGTTCTTACCCAACTGAGTGGGATTTTCCCTAGTGGGCTCTGGTACCTGTTGGGACCTCCCTCTGTGGGTGCCATTTCTGGGGCTAATTGGGCAGTACTCTGCTTTGGTCTGAAGCCAACCTCCAAGTGTGTTGGTTCTGGGGCATTTTGAGAGGGGTTCTGGTGTAGGCCTGTGTCAGCCACTGTCTGTGACTTGCCAATTACTACCTGGTAAGAGCTATAAAGTGATCCACAGTTGTTTGCTGCCTGTGCTAACAGTGGAGGTACATGGGAGAAATCACACTGCGAACCAAGTATGCCTTCCACCAGTACTGGGCCTGGGGAAGCTCCAGAAAAAGCCAGGGCACCCTGAGGCCTCCTGCCACATGTCAGCTTTCTTAAGGTTTAAAGATAAAACCTCATGTGGTATGTAATTTGGGTGAGGTAAGGTTGGTCTCAAGTAGTCACTAGAGTGGGAAGAGTTGTGGTCATCAGCTTAATGTAAATTCTGGGTATGTGCCAATGCTAAGCCTAAAACTATTCAGCAAAAGTCTCAGAGCACACCAAAGCCAGTCACAGCCCACCTGGGGTCTGTTGGACTCTGTTAGTTCCCCAAGAAACTATGTACAATGTGGGTGGGACTGGCAGCTCTTGAGAAAGTGCCTCCGGCATTGGGGGAGTTGAGTGAGGTGGGGTCCCAGTGAGTCTGAAGGATAAAGCTGCAGAGCTCACCAGTTCAATCAGATTCATATTTGACTGTGAGTGTAGGGGGAGGTCTGAATGAGAGGAGGACCTCTCACAGGGAGAATTCAGACTATACTGCGGCCCTCCTAGTGTAGCCACACAACTCAGTCTGTCCCCCATATGTCTCCAACATCCCCCGAGTTACTGTCCCTGAGCTGGAGCCCAAGGTGAGCACCTGGGAGTGAGAGAGAGTTTGTGCACAGGCCCTTTAAGAGGTTACCTGGTTTTCCAGCCACCTACTATTCTACCCAGATGGTCAGAATCCCCACTGTTTTCCACAGCCAGATGTTGTGGGGACTGTTTTTCCAGGCACCCTTACTCTGGGCTTGGGAGGCAGGTGTGGGTCTGGGGTCCCTTGCACATCTGGGGGGAACCTCCACAGCCAAGATATCACTCCCAGTTCTCAATCATCTCATGGACGTTTGGGGTTAGCCAGTTCTTCATCTCTGCCCCTCCTGGTAGTCTAGACGTAGCTTCTTCTTTATATCCTTAGTTATAAAACTTCTGTTCAGTGCGACTCCAAATGGTTCTCCAGATTGATTGTCCTATAATTTAGTTGTAATTTTAATTTGTTCACAGAACAAAGGAGGCACAGTGTTTATTTACTCCACTGTCTTGGATGCCTACAACATTCCTATATTTATTTAATATTTGTTTTTGAGATTTATCTTTATTGCTTTCTGTAGTCTTATTTATTCATTGTAATTCTGTTTACACAAAATTCCACTTTTATTATTAAATTATATTTTATCATTTCCTCTTCTGAAGAATATATACATTTGTTTGTTTGTTTGTTTTAAAATGACAAATTTACTGCACTTAACCTCATTAATCTTTACTTGTCTCCTTGGCAGGGATATATTATAGGTAGCATAGGTAGGTCATAATATTGGAGGGAAAGGAATAGGTTTTTGATAAAATGCCATTAAGAATAGAGTAACAAATCCTCTTAGGATATAAAATAAAATTATATACTGGGAGTGCCAAACAAATGTATACAATTAGACACTTTGGCCAATGTTGCTCAAGAAGTAGTTTGCCATAATCCCGTGTTTCCCTGCAAGTAAGACCTAGCCGGACAATGAGCTCTAATGCATCTTTTGGAGCAAAAATTAATATAAGACCCAGTATCATGTATTATGTATTATATTATATTATATTATATTATATTATATTATATTATATTACATTACATTACATTATATTATTATATTATATTATAAAGACCCAGTCTTATATTACAGTGAAATAAAACCAAGTCAAGTCTTATATTAATTTTTGCTCCAAAAGATGCATTAGAGCTAATTGTCCGACTACGTCTTATTTTCGGGGAAACATGATCACAAGTGTCTGGATGCTGATTATAATGACTTTGAGCACCTCTTGCAACTGTAGAAGTCAAATGTGATTTGTATTCATCTTTTGTTATCAGTATATATTGAGTATTACAATTTTAAGTGTTTTTTCTTTTATTAAAATCTGTGTCCTTTTTTTTGGCACCCTTTGTATACGTAGATATAAAATTATCCTCCTTCCCTCTCTCCCTTTCTTTCTTTATTCCTTCCTTCCTTCTTCCTTCTTTCCTTCCCTCCTTCTTTCTTCTTTCTTTTCTTCTTTCCTTCCTTTTTCCCTTCCTTCCTTCCTTCCCTCCATAAATATTTGAAAACCTATTATGTGTCAGCCACTATTCTAGGCACTTGGGGTATATTAGTCAACAATTCAAAGATCCCTGAAAACCTGGGCGAAAACCTAACATTAATCTAGGAGTTTTGTCTTTTCTTGGGGCTTCTGAGATATGCACATCCTTATGTGTGTTTTTTCCCCTCTTCCTTACTGGTCTATAAATATACAACATTTTTGCACTTTTAAGAGATATAGAAGCTTTATCTATTTTTTTAATAATGAAAGTGTAAAATTTTGAAATGCCTTTAAACACAAAACTATCCCATCATATCTAGTACCCAGCAAAGAAGACACCGTGGGTAGAGAAAATGGCAAGGTCAGAATGGCAAATGTGATTAAATGCATGTTGTGTCCTGAAAATCCCAAGTACTCCAGGTTGGATGAAGCACAGGAAATATGTTTCAGGGAATATGTCTGTAATAGAATTAAGTCTGTAAAAACAGATTGGGCCATATTGTACACTTTTGCTTTGATGAGCAGCCTCCAGTTAAGAACATTTCTTCTTTTAAGTGGGTTAACTATTTCTATTAATTACTGTTGCTTAAACTTCATTTACTTAACAATCTTTTTTGTGAAAACTCTGCAAGGGTAAATGTCCACTTTACACTCTGGGAATTGCTGAAATTATGAATAAGATTTTTATTAAAAAATGATCCCCAAATTTAATTTACTCTAAAGTGTGCATTAAACTCACAAAGATATGTTTCATTTATTTTCAGACCAATAAATTCCAAGGTTTCCTATCATTCTATATGTAACTGGATGAAGATAATACCACCAACTTCATATAAGAAAATAAAACCTTAATGTTAGAATTTTATCACCCAAATATTCTTATAACACTTCTCTTTCCACTAAGAATAGAAAATAAAAAAAAAATACTGATTGTCATTTTGTTTTTCTTGTCCACATTATATTAGACTCAATATATACTTTTTTCTCCCAAGTCCTTGCTGACTCTTTAAATTAGGTTTGGTGGACTGGTGCTTATTTTCATGTTGCCTAGGCTGGACAAAAAAGAAATAATCTCAGCTCTAATAATTAGCTAGAAAGTATTAGTGGCTAATTTTTGTCATTTATATGGTTTGTGCAGTATTAGCAGATGGAAAGAGAAGACATTTTTTAGGAGTAGTTGAAATAGAAGTCCATTTCACTAGAAATAAAATTGTATTTGAAGTTCATTTAACTGAGCATTTTAAGAAAATTTAATTAAAAACATCTCTGGACAAAACATATAAAGGGTTTGCTAAGGATCCATCATAACTCATATTCTCTGGCATTCAGAGAGCGGGTAGGGCCCATCACTCTTACGATTGTGTTTCCACTTTCTGTTGACACCATTAAATTGTCTAGAGATGTTTGTAGTAGAGAGTATTACAGGCAGCAGCAAAAGCTGGAGTCACTGAAAGACAATGATGTCTACATAGGAAAGATATACATGATAAACAAGGTGAATTGGTAATGTAGGAATAGTTCAAACTATTAATGCAATGGTAAGGGAGAGTCACAAATTTGAAATATAATACATGGGGTAAAGTGAAACAATTTCAACTCATAATTTAATAATTAAACAGAAATTATAAATAATTTTGACCTAATAAATTCCCGGTGTTTTTGTGTGTTTTGTTTTGTATTTTGTGTGTTTGTTTTGTATATTTTGATTTTTTTCATAAGTTTTCCCTTTATATAAAAGATCCTGGTACACCTTTCTCTGCCATTCATAAGTAGCTTTATGTAGAAGCTTTTCAGGGAAATCTAGTCTCTCAAACAGGAAATTTTTATAACCTAATTAGATTGTCTGAGTGCTTCACTGTTACAATGATAAACAATATACAAACACCGGACTGTCACCTGAACATTCAGCATAGATGAATTTGCATTTGAATAGGTGCCAGAATGTGTTTCTTGCTTTTGGATCCACTGCATCATGCATTCTTTTAGCCTTTTGTAAAAGAAAAATCTGCTGCAAAATTGCAGAAAGCCTTGTTAATTCATTTTTTTAATGAATAATGCCCTTTGGCATTCTCTTTGATAGTCATGGTTTGCTGGAATGAATAGCATACACTTCTATTTTTGGATTACTACAGCCCTTTTCAAGCTTGAATATGCCTTGGGGGTAAAATAGAGGGTTATCCATTTGTACACAGGAGAGAAAGTACTTAGATGAATACCAAAATAGTATTTGGGTGCATAACAAATTTGCTCAGTGGACGATGAGGGTGAAATGAGTTTGCCCATGGACTAATATTTTAATGGGACATATGCAAGGTTATGCCCTCACATACAATGTGAATTACATAATCTAGGTGGTTTCCCAGAAAATGTAGCAAATAGTAATTTCCAAACTATGTTTTTCTCTGTTATTTATATACTTTTATGGACTAGAATTTAAGTAATTTTAGCATTCATTGAGAGGCTACAAAGGTCCAATTACTATGCAAAGAACTGAGGATATAGACAAGTATTAAATGTAATCTCTAACTTTAGAATTTATATCATATCAGAGGAAACAGACAAATGTCTAGCTAACTACGATGCAATGTTATAGGTGGCATAGTAGAGACATAAAAAGTATAATTGTAGCTAAATGGAAAGAGCAATTCATTTTGTAAGGAGGGACATCTGGACAAATTGTACAAAATATTAGACATTTGAACTGAGAACTGAAGCACTGGTTGATTTGTGGCAGGTACAAAGGATGCTCGAGTATTTCAACAGGGGGAGCACTGCAGGCAAAATTACTACGTCAAGGGAAATCGTTGGGTAATGGTGAGGACGAAGATGTGCTCCTGGGACACGGGAAGAGATGAGGCTTGGAAAATAAGATGTCAGGATCAGTTTCTACGTAAATTTGCCTTTGTAGAAATAGCTAACACCGGGATCTGACAGTCTGGGGCCCATAATGATTCCAGAACAATTTATGTGTGTTCATTGTTTTGAAACAGCTGCCATTGAATACCAGTGAACATTTTGAGAATTTGGAATGAGTACATGTTTTAAATTAAGTCTTGATACTGGACTTTCCTTTCTGCATTAGCAGTGGTATATCCCACGCGTAACATCAATATAAGCAAATAAGATAAAAATTATGTAAATTTAATAAGGTTTGTAGAGGTACAGGTAAAGATTCTAGTCCTATTAAAATGTTCAATGAAGAACAAAGGATTCCATAGTCAATTAAGTTTGGGAGACTAATAAATTACCTTTTATAAGGGTCACATTCAGAATGGGGTTCTGAAAATCATGAAATAGACAATCTTATTTAACTTTGTTAAACTCACTTGTTTGAGCAAAAGTATGTATTTTTTCTTAACATAAAAATCTGTTAACATTCTGTGGGGACAGAGCCACAGAGAGTAGTTTACAGGCTCTCGGCCTCACGTGATGGGTGCTGGCTCGGGTGGTGATTGGCCGACGGCTGTGGCCGGTTAGCCGATTGGCCGCTGGTATAACTGCTGCGGCTACGAGGATTGCCGAAGAGCCGAGCAGAGCCAAGGAGAGTGGAAGAGGAGAGCCGAGAGAGAGGAACAGAGTCGAGAGAGAGGAGGAGAGTCGTCGATCGGTCGGTTGGCGGAAAGGGGATGGCAGGTCACGCGTCCGGTGGGCCCAGCCTCCAATGAGACTGTGGTGGTATGGCTCCCCTACCTATGGCTCCGTGGGTGTTCCTTTTCGGCCTCACCGTATCCTGCATTCTTGTGTGGGGAGCGGGAACAGAGACCCCGCAGGCCGCCCCACCTGAAAGATGGCGCAGCGAGCAGGGTCTCCCGCATGACACATTCTATAGAACTAATTTACCAAAAAACATACTTCTTGGCGCATACAAGACTATAAATACTTCAAAAGTGAGTGTCATTAGATTATTAAGTAATGGCAGATATATGAGATGCACAATTTACCAAGCACATATATGAACCATGAACCAGTCCTGTGTGTGTGTGTGTGTGTGTGTGTGTGTTTTCCTTAAATCCAACCCTTTCCTGCCTGGTGCTGGGCCATATATTATGGGGGGCTGACTCTCTGACTCTACAGGCTGTGGCAGCAGATGTGCAGCTCAGTTAAACCGATCAGAAAGAGTGGTGAAAAATTAGAGGTTGAAACTAAGGAAAAAGCAAAGATATGTATCCTTTTTCTGGAAGTTTCTTTATCCCCCCTTGGCTCCAGCTGTATCTAAATAGGGTATAAGTGGATCTAGCAGCTTTTGGCTCAGCCATCCCCTAGGTGTCAATGTCCCCACTTCTTTACTTTATAATACACTTAGAATTTGTAGTTTCTCCTGCTGTTGCTAATACTTTACCATTTCCAGCTTGACTTCATAGCTCTTTCATTAGCAGTGTGGCAAGTCATTTGAAACATTCTGAGAGAACTTTCTGTTTCCCTGGTAGGTGGACCCTGACTGGTACAATACTGTAAAACATTCTTCACAGACATTAGATTTGTACAATTACTTTAAGAGGTCACTATTACGTTCCTTTTCTTAGAATTTTTTTTTTAAATCATAATACAGAGTCTGTAATTCTACTAAATTTTACTGAATCTAAAACCAAAGCTACTCCATCATATAAAAAATGCTATTCACAAAAGCCCTCTCTACAAAGCAGAGAATAACAATATGAATAAAAAGGAGTGCTTGAACTCCCAGCTGACTCCAGTCATCTCCCTCATTAGCAGGATGCATAGTAAATCTCATTTCAACTCATGTTTGAGAATCTTGCCCTCATATCTTCTTCAAAGCATTTATAACATCCTGCCTCCATCCTAAAAGTCAGAATGGCAGGACATTTTTTCCTAAGTCCAGGTTTTTAAGATGCAATCCTACCTATACTTTGGTTGAAAGCTGCTTGAAGCTATATGCAATCATATTTTAATACTGATAGATCTGACAGACATAGCCTGAGCTTTATCTTTATGTATCTAAATCTATGATAAGAACAAAGCTAACTTTAGGGTTGTATATATGTCTTCTAGTCTGGTAACAGAGTACTCGTCATTTAGTACTAAATATATTGAGGCAATCGTAAATGGTCCCTGCCTCCTTTTGAAAACGAAACACATTTTTTCCCTCTTTTATTATAGATACAAATTTCAAGACATTAGGTAATACTAAGGGAGGACTACTATAATTTGTTTCTATCTAGATATTTTATACAGTGTTCTTTTTCGTTGCATTTTCCAACCTGCTGTTCAATGACATCATTAAAACATCAAAATCACTTCTTTTATAATAGACAATATTCCTAGTCAGTTGAACTTAATAGGAATATTATCATCAGTATTTAATGCCAAGTCTCTAATTCTTTTCTCTCTTACTTCATGTCTAATAATAGAGATCCTATATTTTCTCTTTTCCTTTTCTCTTTTACTTTAACAATTTAATAACAATAGTGGTATATATTTTATTTCTTTTGGTGAATCAGCAAACAAAATGCTTTTCCTTTTCATTGACATAAATTCTCAAAACAGTGACTTTAAGGATATGTTTTGAACAGGAGACATTCACTGGAAATAAAGCTGTGTTTTAGATAGCTGACTTTTTTGCAAGCTTTGATAGATTTTTATTTTCAACATTCTTTTTGGGGAACAGTAAACTTTGAAAATCATATCAGAAGCCGCCTTTTTTTATTTGTAAGTTTTTTAGGCATTGGGCAAAGTGGTATTTAATAAGATGAAAGCCATATCAAGTAGCAATTAGATTTCTCAATACTTACTATACTCCAAACTCTCTGGTGACAAGCAGAAAATGCACATATGAGATTAATCAACTACAAAGCAAAAGTTGGTAAGCATGCACAAGTATCATTCAGGTTTTGTTTAAGGCAACTGCAAACATTGGTAAGGATGCACTGTCACCAGAAATGGAGGCCAGAAAAAGAGCACCCACTTGAAATTTGAAAAAGGAAAATATGTCTAAATTTTATATAATTTCAACACTTTCATTGAACTACCCTTCAAATACTCATGTAAATAGAAGGTCATATGCAAATGAAAAAACACAACGATAAGCAAGCAAGCCACATGGTTATACAGAATCAATCGAACAATATTAATCTTGGGGTTCTAATAACTTGTATCCTAATATCAAGAAAGTCTCATTTTAAGCCCTTTAAAATTATTTTTAAAAAGTGTATATGCATACACATGTTTTACAAGGTGATAGGCATGAATTGAAATTCTGTAGACTACTTTGGTCTTAGGGAGGTATTAGAAAAATGTTCTTATTTAGTGAAGCTAATTAACTAACTACATATATTTTTATGCCTGTAGTTTGTATATACATGTTCTTTAAGGTTGTGCCTACACAGTACATTTTAAATAATCATTTATTCAATGTAATGAAATAAAAGTGAAAGTGAAAGTGATTCTCCAACTGGAGAGGGATCTAACCATCTAATGTTCAGTACACATTAATAAAAAGATCTCAAGTGACATATGCTAAGTTTATGTCTGAACTCTAGAACATGTTGCTTTGTTTTCTTTTTTTCTTTTTAATTTAAGTATAGTTGGTATACAATATTATATTGGTTTTAGGTGTACAATATATTGACTCAACATCTAAATATCTTTCAATGTGATGATCTCACTAAGTCTACTCATCATCTGTCACCTTGCAAACTTATCACAATATTACTGACTATATTCCCCTTCACCTTTTTTCACCCATTGTCCAAACCCTCGTCTCTGGCAATCATCACTTTGATCTCTGTTTCTATGAGTCTATTTTTTACTTTGTTTTGTTTTGTTTGCTTGTTTGTTTATTTAGATTCCACATACAAGTGAAACCGTAGAGTATTTGTCTTTCTCCATCTGACTTATTTCACTTAACATTATACCCTCTAGATTCATCCATGCTGTTTCAAATGCCAAGATTCCATTTTTTGTAATTGCTGAGTAATATTCTATTATGTATACTCATATATACCACATCTTCATCCTCTATTCATCTATTGATGGACATTTTGTTTGCTTCCATAACTTGGTTGTTGTAAACAACGCTGCAATGAGGTCAGAAGTGTACATATCTTTTCAAATTACTGTTTTTATTTTGTTTGGATAAATACCAGAAGTGGGATTGCTGGGTCATATGGTAGATCTACTTTTGGTTTATTGAGGAATTTCTATAATATTTTCCATAGTGGTATACCAATCCCTTTTCTCCACATCCTCACCAGCACTTGTTATTTGTTGACTTTTTAATGATAGCCATTCTGACAGGAGTGAGGAGTGGTTTTGATTTGCATTTCCCTGATAATTAGTCATGTTGAGCATCTTTTCATATGTCTAATGACCAACTATATGTTTTATTACTTGAGTATGTGATTTATACTCCTTGAATATGTTTCTACTTTGGAGATCATTTAAAATGACTGCCTCATAATGCCATTAGAACATTAAAGAAGGTAATATGAGTTACAGGGCTCAAAAGAACATAAAAAGTGATAGTTAATTTTTAATCCTTTTTAATTCAAATTTTGCCTAATCAGTCAATGAAAGATGTTCTTTAATATACTGACACAAAAGGTTTTGGAATTTTAACAGTTCAAATTTTTACATATTGCTGAATCACAACAAATAAAATATATTGATATTTATTTCCAAGATATATTTAATCTAAAAGCTATAATTACATGGCAATTCCTAGAACTTAACTTTTCAAAGTAGTGTTCATTTTCTCCTTATAGTTTATCAAATAAATAATTAATAATAAATATGTTCTTGATGTTGATATGGATGTGAGTTTTTATTTTACAAAATCAATTGCAGAGTCATTTCTGATGGTTCTTATACTTCTTTAGAGGTATATATAATTTATACATTTGTGTGAAAATAGAGACTGGAAAAAGTGGTGGTAGGAATAGTGGAAGTGTAATCTGTCAGAGAGATTTTATTAAAATAAAATAGCTATGCTCTATTTTGTTTGAATGACCTCCTCCAAACTTAAACCAAGTTGGCTGCAATCTTGAATATATTCCAAACCTGATAAACAGAAATGGAAAATGTAGAGGGATCACGGGGAATCAAACAATATCTTTCAAATGTGGTAATAACTAAAATGAGAACACCCCATGTAGTAATACTGAAAGTTATCTTTTAGAATTCTCAGCCTCTTGGATTTGCAAAGCAATCAGAGTAGCTATTCCTGTTGGATAAAATATTCTTTTATATAAGTGTTGGCTCAGAGAAGATCTTCACAAAAACAAACAAAAAAACAAACTCAACTCAGTCAAACCATTGTACATGAAGGACTTAAAAGCAAGTTCCACAAGTTAACCAGATTACAGTACCCACAGAACACTGTGACAGGCACTAAGTCTGAACCCATGCATGGTTCCAGCTGAAGGGAAAGGAGACCTGAGATCATACAAGAGATGATAAGTTCCAAAAAAGCTAAAAAGAAGGCCAGATCCCAATTTTTAACCTCTTGGCAATAAGGAACTGCCCATTTCTCAGGTCAGAAAAATGGCATGGTGAATAGTATTTTACAAAGGCAGAACTTGTGATTAATTTTTAGGTCAAGAAATCATTTGAAATTTTGAGATTTTATTGAAAGCTAAGGAACATTTCTCCTCAAAATAACTATGTGCATTTATACAACAAGTTTCCCGGTATATTACAGGAGTTCATGGACACATAGAATCCAAATTAATAACAGCTTTCTCCATGGTAAAGTATATTTGATATGGACTGAAGTAGAGACGAGATATGAGGCTGTAGCAGTCCAGGTATGAATCGATAAGTTATCTATTAGGATGGTGAAAGTAAGAATAGAAAGGATTGAATGGATGTCAGATTCAAGAAGGAAGAATCCACAGGATTGTTTTTTTTCAATATTTTTATATTAAACTTACATTTTAAGGTAATTCATATCATGGTTTAGCCAATGTCTTTCCATTTCATCTATTGAGGAATCTCATGTTCATTAACGGGTAGAGTTTTACGTGTTGTTTAACATATCAAAACAAAAATGCTGAGAAATAGTTTTAGCAGTTGTTGTTTTTTTAACATAAGATCTCAGTTCATATAAGTTTAAGTTTTACAATTTTAATCTTCTGAACACCAAAGCTCATAACTTTACCACTTAAACTCCACTGCCTAAATTGCTGACTCATCTATTTCTTGATCATTTTGGTCATATAATTTTTCTATTCTAAAAGAATTAGAAAATTAATGATAGAAATATGAAGTAGTAAGACAAGAAATTGAGTCTATGTCATGATCGTAAAGCAGTGTAAATTTACCTCACAATTTCTATAAGTCACCAATCTAGGCACAATGTGGCTGGATTTTCTGTTCAAGTATCTGTTGGTTTTTGAAAGGAGTTTTGGGGGTAAAATCTAAAACTGACCCTGTACATGGAGGGCAAGGAGAGACCAAAGTAGGAGGCAAATCACTCCAGATTCTTAGGTGGCAGGTTTAATAAGCAAGGCAACTTACATATGAGGTTTGTCTTGGGCAGTCAAAAGATAAGTAGATCTACACCCTTGTATGCTAGATTCCTAAAAGTTCATATAGAGACCTTAACTGGGTTCAGTCACATATCAGTCTAGGTGGTTTCAACAACACATTGTTCTTTTAAGGCTGCATCCTTGAAAATGGCTCCCACTGTGGGAATGAAAATTCATCCCACTGTGGGATGAATCATACATTCCAAGGACATGGGAGGGGGTGAGGAGCCAGGTTTAGCTAGGAGCCAGGTCAACCAGCCTGCAGTCATGTCCTCTTCATTACCTCTTGATTACCTCCTCCAACAGTGTCATTAGGCTGAAATCAAGGCTGAGGCTGTAGTTATTGTCTGGGGCTTGTGGTCCTTTTCCAACTTTATTGGTTATTGGCAGAATTAATATCCTTGTGGTTTTAGGACTGCATTTTTTTTTTTTTTAATTTTCCTGCTAACTGTAAGCCAGGGATCACTCTCAGTATCTAGAAATCACCTTCAATTCCTTGTCATGTGATTCCACAGGTAGTTGACAACATGAAGTTTTGTTTTCTCTCATGCTTACCAGCGTACCTTTCTTTGATGGCCTCTTCTATGGCCATCTGTAGAAAACTCTCTGTCTTTAAAGAGCTCAAGTAATTAATTCAGGTCCATTCAGATAATTTCTCTATCTTAAGGTCAACTGTTTAGGAACATAAATTATGTCTACAAAATTCCTTCAAGCAGTGCCTAGATTAACACTCAATTGAATAACTGGGAGAAAGGATGAGCCTACCTGGGACTGGGAATCTTGGGGGAGGGGTTCATCTTAGAATGCTGTCTCCTACACGCACTAAAATAATAACAGCTCAGTAAAGTAAATACAGAAATGCAGTAATCTTTCCAGTTTTCATCTTTCTCTAAGAAGTAATCAACTTATCTATTAATGCTTGTCATTTTAATAAAACTATTTTTTCATTCTTGTCTCTCTCCAACGATAATAATAAGCTTTTTGAGGGGAGCAATTTTGTGTTAAATATTAAGTATCCCCAAGTAGCACAATGCCTGGCAGATAAAAGGTACTCAACATGAATTAGTGGAAATCATTCTTAACACTAATAATTTCAAAATTATTGCAACGCTTATCCGTGCATCTCACTGTGGACAATCATATCCGAGGAGATGGTGTTATGGAAAATGTAAAAGTTAAGAATGCAGTAATTTATGTACCACAATGATATTTTACACGTGAAGAAAACAAGACCCTATATTCCTTGTATAGTCACTTAGAAAGTGGCATTTTGTGCTTTAATTTTAGAAGAGATGTTTCTGACTAAGGAGACATTTGGTTATGTTTTTTTTTAAATGTCAACAGTACAAGAGAGAATGTCACATCTGTTTTTAATCTCCCCCCGCCCCGTTTCATTTCTGACATCTAGAAAAGACCCACAAAAGCAGGCAAGAGATAAAAGAAAGAGATGGCTTAGAGTGATGTCCATTCTTTGCTCTAACATAGGTCTGCTACTGCCTCAGCTTCACTGAACATGTGTAAAAGTGTTAATATGTCAAAAGATCTATCACAATTTGCCCTTAATATTTATCTTTCCTCCACTAAGAAAAGTGGATGAACAAGTGGAAAATGTAGGGGCATATAAACTAATAGTTACTAACATATTTATTTAAATAATCCATTACTGCTTCTGAATATAATTAGAACGAGAACTAAATCATAATTTCTAAATTATTGTTGACTAAGCACTGCTGAAAACCAGAAAAATCAAGACATATGTTTTTTTTACATTCATGTTACTTTCTTAATATTTTTGTTTTGTTTTGTTTTAATTCAGAGACCAAAAAAAAACAAAAACAAACAAACACAAAACCACTATATTTTACAGTGTTTTTCCTTTTCTTTTTTTTTTTCATCCTATTCAAAGGCTTGTTTGTTTTTTTCACCTCTGGAAGTAAAACCTTGAATATAACATAGGATCTGCTCCAGCCACTGATATGAAATTTCACCCCCAACTGTAAATCTAAGACTTTAATTTTAATGTGAGAGAAATTCTACAGCTATTCAAGAAAACACTCATTTTCTGATTAGGATATAAAATGGAGTTTCTGTGGAACAGTGAGTAACTTTTTAAAATTTTTTTATCCTAATGCTTGATGATAAAAGTAAAAATGCTGTTTATTTCATCTATTTTATTTTTAATAGCATCTTTACGCTGTAGGATGCAATAGTCAATCTTCTTTATGTTGTGGGTAAAGGTAGAATAAGTTAATTTTTGGAATTGGTTAAAGCATTTATAGCAAAGAAATAGGATTGAGTTTCCCCAGATATTAATACGAATTTTATTTGGAAGTGGAGAAATATCATAGCCTCTTTTTACTGTGCATAGTCATAAGGTTTTATTAACAAGCCCATTTAAAAAGTACATTAGTTGAAAAATAGACATCTTCTATGAATCATATGTGGAAATACTACATGCAAAAACCAGGGTGACAAACAAGAGATGGAAATACGAAATAAGGAAGGGAGAGTAATGCCTAAAAATGGCAGTGAATAGCAGTGATGTTTAACATTTTTAAAACTGGATAACTACACATCACACACACACACACACACAAAAAAACACAAACAAACAAAAAAAAACAACTACTTTTGTGCATGCTGAATTTGACCTATCAGCATCCACCTCAGGCAGCCAGTACTCCCTTGTGTTGAATCCTCCTCACCACCTAGCAAACACTGTAGATGGCTGCAAAGAATCTTCTTTCAGTTCACTGAAATTCATCCCTTGTCTTTGAAGAAGATAAATATATATATATATATATATATATATATATATATATATATATATATATATATATATATAAAATCAATCCATCCAGAAAGAGTTTGTTCTTCACTTTATTATCTTTGTTATACTCACATAGTCTGGTGTTTCCTAACTTCAGCTACAGAGGCAGGAAGTAAATGTCAAACTGGAAAAATGTCACGAATCCCTCAGTAAGTCACTCTGTACCTACTGAGGCACATTTAGTATGCTAGTTGTTCCAACTCTATGATAGATGAAGCTTATGGCTTATAAGTACATGGTGCCTACATTGAACCAGGAGATAAAAACACCCTATATAAGTGTGCTTATCTTTATTCTCAAATGCTTCAGCTAGGCAGAAATAGGGGCTGTGCCTATTACTTCTGGCCCAATGTGAAGTGATACAGGCATATCTATCAAATTGGCAAAATTTAACTTTTATAATATTCCTAGTATTCCAAACTTTCCCACACTGACAATTATTAAATAATAGAATCATCTGCAAAATATAAGAAACCGTTCTATAAAATATAACAAATAACTTAGATAGATGTATAGGCTCTTAAAAAACAATGAATTTTTTTTTAAATTATGACTTCTTTAAAATTTTTGTAGAGTCCAGAGTTCCATTCTTGATACATTTATTTGCTTTCAATATTCTTTCTGAGAAACAATGTTTCATTTTGTAGCATCAAGGTCAATTTTATGGTGACTACTGCCCCCTAAAATCTCTGATGTCCAATATGTTTCCCACATAGGCCCACTTCTATTTCCAAATTATTTCCAAACTCTAGTTTACTGTTTTCTGCCATCCTCTAAAGCCTGCTCTTCTTTTTGCAGGGCAGATGGCCTCTGGTGCCAGGAATCCAACAGTCTACAGGGAGAGAAAGAGTACTGATAATTAGTATATAATTTTATATATGCTATAAGAAATTAAGGTAAAGGAAAAAAATACAAGAAATATACTGAGGAGGAATTTTTAACTGATATTAATACCGTCTTGTGATTCCAAATTAAATTTAGGTTAATCATGCAATTATGATTTCCATATTAGTCATATAATTATATCTACATTCTTCAGCATGACATCAACGGTTCCACACTCTTTCCTCAACCAAATGGCCAATCTCATATCCCATCAGTTCCCTTGCCTGCCCCCTCTTTATATGCCAATTACAATCATATAGATATGTTTTTCAGAATATGTCTTTTGTATCTTTGTGCTATCATGACTTAACCTAAAATGCTTTCATCTACCAATTGGAGCGAGTGGATCATTTGGTAATACTCAGTTCAAATAATACTTTTATGATGCTTTCTACCTTCCAAGGCAAGACTTTGATGCAACAATCCCATTATTCAATTTTTCTTATGTTTTATATCATAAGATATATATGTGATATATCATTTGTTATATATATGCACATTATCTATTCATATGTATATTTTAATCTTACCATATTTTACAATGATTATTTTAGTATTAGACACAGTTTCACTGAGCTCCAAACTTTGTCATTTACCTACTATATAGCTTAGTGTAGAATACATGCTTTGGTAATATTTCACCAGTTTTATGTATCTTTTATGTCACAAGTAATGCTTCCTTCTGGTAAAATATTTTTTGAAAAACATAGAACGGATTGTAACAGCTTCATTAAACAAGTGTTGTTGTTTTTTAATTTAAGTATCATCAAAACACAACTTATTTTTTGCTTCCCACTTGCCTTTTCAATCTCCTTAGTGGGGTATATTTTCCCACTTCCTCTGGATAAAAACTCTGGGAGAACATGTACCTTCTTTGGTTATTCTTAGGTTATGAAATTCAAGCAATTACTTGAAGTGGAACAAAATGGTTTCAATTCAGACCTTAGAGCATCCATCTCAATATACTAACGTGCACTTCCTTTTGCATTCCAGGGTAACCTGTCTCCTCTTTTCTTGCATGTAGAGCCAGCTCATTCCGGGCTTCATCTTTACATTGGGTGAAAAGCTTGTGTTTATTTCTCTCCTTTTAATCACTTCCTTATATTTTTGACTTAGCGTTCCAAAACCACTAGAGAGAAAAGTTCAGGGATATGGTTCTTATTCCCAAGTTCTTATTCCACTCTGGACCTGGCTGTGCTTGAAGCAGAATGTTCTCATATGTACTTTGCTGGGTTCTCTACAGGCCCCTTGACTGGAATCATCCAATTGTAATTCTCCAGAGGCTGCTGCTGGTTTTAGCAGATCACTTCACTCAGAAACTCTCCATTGAAGTTTAAAAAAAAAAAAATGACCCCCAGCCTGATAATTGATTTGAATACTTGCATTTGGACACATTGCTTTAGAAATATCATATCAACTCTGTCATAGTACCACAGTGGAAAATTTCAATTAAACATTAAATTTTATATAATCAAGAAAATAAAAGTCAATTCCTAGTGCCAAATGTCCTACACAGAGATGACTGTGAATAGATCTGTGGATATTTTCCAAACATTTTTAGCTATATAGACTATATCAGTATACACATATATTAGTATATCTGTGTGTATGTGAATTTGTAGCTATTTTTATAGAGATATATATATATACCTATACATATGTATACTGTAAATGCACATATACTGTACATGTATATGTGCACTGCATACACACACGCACACACACACAAGTATATAGACTTCAGCAACTTGCCTGATAACTTAGCTTTTGTGGATGTCTTTCCTAGTCTACATATTAATTTCCTTGGAGTGGTGCAATGTCTGTTATATCCTTTTCTTTTATTATTTTTTTCAATAGCTAAAAAGGGCAAATATTTGAAAGACACCATCTGTTTCTTGGGTGAGCCATGAGAGACCTACTTAACTAGGAAGTAGCAGAGTCCAGGTGGACAGAGAGTGGCAGTTGTATTAACAAGCATTAATGAATAACTTTGGCTGTAACTGTCTTCTGCATTGAAAAGACAAAAAATAATACAATGTCTAGTGTTACATCTGTTCAGTGGGCTCCACTGGTCAAAGAACGTGCTGGCAACTATATTTACCATGTTATATATCTCTTTAAATTGTTTATTTTGGCATTACATGGATATATCATTTTGCTAAAATGAAGCTTTGTGGAATTTATCTGTTAGATAAAATTATATAAATCAATTTCTCTGTCTCTGTCTCTCTCTCTCCACACCATGCGCGCGCACACACACACACACACACACACACACACACACATATTATGAGCCGTTCTCCACATCCAGCCAACTAGCCTATTCCTCTCCAGCTTTCCACACGATGTTCTGTGTCCCATCACTGCTAACATAGGTAACTTTTCTTCTCCGAAACTCCCAGACATTCCTGCTACTGGTAGTCAATAAGCAGCAAAATCAACTTTATTTTCATCTTCTACTATGAACAATTGTTCATTTCCTTAGCTTACATTAATGTAGAATCTACTCTCGAGGTTAGTATTTACTCCCTCACATATTAGTTTCTAGGTATAGGAATTAGGAGTGGTGTCTCTTTGCATCTCCCATTGTTGCTTACAGTCTATTATTTATCTTCTTATTCGTAAATTATGTTCATTTATGTCCTCATTTTCTGGCTCTGCTATCCACTCCATTTTTCTGTTACATATAGTTCTTATCCCGGCTCCCTGTCATTCTCTCCACCACAGGGGGCAGCTTCATCATCTGCGTGGACCACTCATTCAATACAAGAGCTTCTTTATTCACTGACTCTCCTGCACCAAACTAATCTTCACTTCAGTTGCTCCCAGAATCACACACTGGAGTTTGTTGTAATTTGAGCACTAAAAATCACTAAATGAAGTATTTTACCCTATAATTACAAAATCCTATTCCTATAGCTTGCTTCAACTACTCATCAAAGAAGTTTTTAACCCATTGTCCTCTATAAATTAAAGATGGATTAAAGCCTCCATTTTACTCCATCTGTCTATATCTGAACACATTCTATCCCACATTCCTTCTGTTGGAACAGGGTCACTCATGACCCCTCCAACCCAGCCATATGTGCTTTTGGATTTTATTCTATTCTCGTTTTTTTTTTGGAAAGCTTACGCTATCGTCTCTTTCTTTTCTAAGTGTCTCTCTCTCTCTCTCTCTCTCTCTCTCTCTCTCTCTCTCTCTCTCTCTCTCTCTCTCTCTCTCTCTCTGTCTTCTTCCCTCTCTCCTTCCCTCCCTCACTACCTCTCTCCTTTCCTCCACCCCCTTTCCTCTTTCATATATGTCCTTTGTCAATTGGATCCTTTCACTGCTTTTACAAAATGTAAATATTATTAAAAACAAAAGAAAAGTAAATACACACACATTTACACACATACACACCACACAGATCTCTCTCTCTCACACACACACACACACACACACACACACCCCTCCTCTCTAACCCCTTAATTAGGCTTTCCCTAATTTTCTCTCCTATTAATCTCTTTAAAAGTTTTATTTCTAAGCTCATTCTTTCTTTTCTGTAACTCTCATAGTCCCCACTTACTACCCAATTCACTCTAATTGGGTTTATATCCTCATCACTCATCTCAAGTACTCTTGCAAAAGTATTCAATGACATCTATGTTGTTCAATTCAAAGGACATTTTTCAGTCCACAAATTGCATGTTCTTTTGACAGCAAACAACTTTGTTAACAAAATCCCACTTTTGTAAACTCTTCCTTTTGGTTTCATGACCACATACACTCATAGGCTTTTTCTTGCCTTTCCACAAACACTGTCTACTTTCTTTCACTGTCTTCCTTTACTCAGCCATTTAATTTTGGGTATTCTCAATACCTATTCTCAGATTCTCTTACCTTCTCCTTCAATTTCTTTCCCTAGATTATCTCATCTATTTGAGAGTTTTAATCACCTCCTATATGCTGATGATATGTAAATTTATACTTCTAGCCTATAACTATATATTTCTTCTGAGCTTTAACAGAGTACATCTAAAAGTCCACCTGACATTTGCACTTGAATGTCTTACAGAAAGTTCAGAATCATTATGCCGTATCACAGACTAAAGGTTTTTCTGTATTAAAATAAAATTTACTCCAGTGTTTTCTTCTACTGTCCCTTCTATCAATAAATGGTAACAACATTTATCCATTTGCAAGCCAGTGATCTCAGATTCATACCAGATACTTAACCTTCTTTTAACCCAAATCTAAAACAACATAAATTCTCATTGATTTTGCATCCTACATATGTCTTACTCTTTCTATTTTTCCTCAAGCTTCACTGCTAACATCCTCATGCAAGCTCTTGAAATGACTTCCTGACTGGTCTCCTTGTTTTCCCTGGAGTCCATCATCCATACACCTTTCTCCTACATGTTCTTATTGTGGAATTATAATTTGCAAAAATAATTTCAGCATATCTTTTTTGTTCTTAAAATCTCAAATGTATTTCCTGTACTTAAATAGCACAGTTATGATTTTAATTATTATTTCATGAGCAAAACTATCCTTAGAATAATAATTAAAGTTATCACTCTTTTGTTTTCTTTTTTTTTTTTTTTTAACATCTGACATGACCTAGCCTTAACTACTTCTTCACAGTCATCTGACACAATGCCTCCTCTACACTGTGCCCAATTCTCTGGACTCATCTTACTGGCCTTCTTTTATTTCCTTAGACTCTTTATGCAAATCTTGTGATAGTCTTTACACAGGTCATTTGTCTTAAACTTTACCTAGTTATTTCCCTCTCTTACTTTAGATGCTTTTGTAACCCAATTGTTGCTTTGTCAGGGAAGCATTCTTCTATCACACTCATACATCCATAATATCATGTGCTGATTAGAGATTTAATTTAGTATTCATTTTTATGAAAATTTGGTCAGTTTGATTCATTTTAGGTAAAGTTCATGAAAGCAGGAGTCCCCTGTCTGCTTTTATTAACATTTGTTGTCAGATGTTCACCACTCCAAGTAAAGTCTTATATATGCTGTAGGCACTGAAAATAATTTTGTGAAAAAACAGATAACTTTACCTCTTGTTTCATAGAGGCAATATTTCTTTTATGCTGTTGAGGATGCCGAGCTATTTTTTCAACATGATTTCAATGAATGAATTTCTGAAAGACCAGTAGAAAGTATTCCTTTTCCCTTTGTCTAAGGGTTTTGTTTATTTTTCCAATAGACCTAAAGTTTGAGGGTTTTCTCTTGCCTCTTTCTCAAATGAATAAAGATTTTAGCAAATATAATATTTATCTGTATTTCATGTGTATGTACTAGATTAATCTTCTTGGTTATTTTGAAAGTCTGCATTCTGTTCCATCGCCTGGAAAGAGGCAGAGGCGCACAACTCTTAGACTAATTTCCAGGTCCAGATGATATTCATCAAGTACAGTCCTGATAGACAAAGCTTTATCACATCTCTGGTTTTCCCTCAGGATTTGTTCAAATAGAAATTTGTTTATTGCTCAGAATGATATAAAGGATTTTTCTGATGTTACTCCTTCCAAGAGGATTTTACTTATGCAAATATCTTAGTCTGAAATAAACTGTCACTTCAAGTTTCCTTCCTAATATTATTGGACATTTCAATCTCTGAATGGCTCAATAGAAGAAATGGAGGAAGGAGACAGTTTTTGTTTTATTTTGTTTTTTGTTTGTTTCTTTACAATGTAGTGTAAAGCAATATGTACCATAAAGCAAATCTTTATTTTATTAATGTAAAAATCAAGGAGTAAAAGGGAAATAAACTGTCTTAAGAATGATCTCACAAGAAACCAATTAAACTCATTGCTAAACATATAGAAAGTCAGTTAAAGAGATACAACTGAAAATAATATATGTGGTACCATTTAAACTTCTCACACTAGTTACAATTTAAACTTTTAACCATACAGGGTTTCATCTTCTTTCCCTTGGCTTTGATATCCATTCCTCTTTATTATGTTTGATCTACCAAATCTGTTAACATTTAAAAAACTATTTTTCAATTACAGTTGGCATACAATATTTACAACGCAAGTCTAGCACCCATCTGACACCATACATAGTTATTATACAATGTTATTGACTATATTCCCTATGATATACTTACATCCACATGACTATTTTCAGAGCTGGCAAATGTACATTGTAATCCCTTTCACCTTTTTCACCCATTCCCCCACCATCCTTCCTATCTGGCGACCATCAATTTGTTCTCTGTATCTATAAGTTTGTTTATATTTTGTTTTTCATTTATTTTGTTTTTTATATTTTATATTTGATTTTTTTATATAAGTGAAAATATACGGTATTTATCTTTCTCCGACATATATCTTAGCATAAAACCCTTTAGTTCTATCCATGTTATAGCAAATGGCAAGATTTTAAACTTTTGTATGGCTGAGTAATATTCCATTGTATATATGTGCCACATGTTTTTCCATTTGTCTGGACACTTCGGTTGCTTCCATATCTTGGCTATTATAAATAATGCTGCAGTAAATATAGGGGTCCATATATCATTTTGAATTAGTGTTTTGGATTTCTTTGGATAAATACCCAGAAGTGGACTAGCTGGGTCATATAGTAGTTCTAATTTTAATCTTTTGAGGAACCTCCACACTGTTTTCCATATGGCTACACCAATATACAATCACACCTACAGTGCATGAGAGTTCCTTTTTCTCCACATCCTCACCAACTCCTGTTTGTTGATTTATTGATGGTAACCATTCTGATAGGTGTTAGGTGGTATCTCACTGTGGTTTTTATTTGCATTTCTCTGATGATTAGTGATGCTGAGCATCTTTTCACTTGTCTTGGGACTACATCAAACCAAAAAGGTTTTGCACAACAAAGGAAACCATCAACAAAACAAAATACAGTCTACTTAATCAAAGAAGATATTCACCATTCATACATCTGATAACTGGTTAATATCCAAAATATGTAAGGAACTCATACAACTTAACCCCAACCTCCCCCAAAAATACAATTACAAAACGGGCAGAGGAACTAAATGGACGTTTCTCCAAAGAGGACATACAGATGGCCACCCAATCTACTAATCTCATGTAAAGGAACTATTATATTCTCTTTTGGGAAGTGTTTTGGAAAGGGATAACAAATTTCCAGTATCTAATAAAATATAAAATGCAAAAACATTCTGACCCACTATTATCTTATAAAAAGTTTTTCCTTCAAGAACATTCCATAAAATACAAATACATATATACAATGATGCATGTTGTATCATTGAGAAAGATCAAAATTCCTATACAACAGAAATTGAACACTGTCTATAAAAATACATAAGAAAATATTAAATGGATATCTCTGGACAGTATGATTTGGCAGACTGAAAGGGCTATAATTTTCACTTTCTACATTTCAGTATTATTAAAATGTGTGTGTGTGTGTGTGTGTGTGTGTGTGTGTGTGTGTTTGTGACCATAAACTTTTAGCACTGATAGAATGAAAACTGAACATACTAAAATATGTAGAAGAAAACAAAAGAAAGAAAATGGAAATGGGAGTGCTTATGCTGAAGAGGCAGGTGCTCGGTTTCTCTTTTTGGTGTGTTTGCTTTGGATCCTCTAAGTCTGAGGGACAGTGGGTAGAGGTTGGGGGACCTGGGGAGAAGCCAAAGGGTATTAAGCTGATAGAAGAGTGTTAGTCATCAGTTGTAATTTTTAATTCCATTGTAAATAGGGGATATAATGCTCAGAGTTTTATAATCAATTGACTCTTGAATCCAGTTTGCTTTATAAGTTTTTGACATTTTATTTATATTTTTTGCTTTCATAGGTGTCTTAGTAAATATGTCTTAGTATATGCACAGTATTAGATAAGGCTAACAAGATACCATTTTAAACATAAGTTGATGAATGTATTAAATTAAGTAGTCCAAAATAATAAGGTTTAGATGTAGGGCATCTTAAATTAATTATTATAGACACTGTAGGACTTAGAATAGTTAGATACATATTTAGGATTAGCAAATAAGAAGATATCTGTGTCACAGTCTTCACATTATAATTAGAATTGGATAGGGTACTTATATTTCTATCTCGCTTTCCAAATTTCTAAATAAAATAATGATGCCAGTCCAACTAACTTCATTGAGATGACATATTGAAAAATGTATACAATACTGTACAAGGGCACAGAGATTAACAATGTGAACCAGATTTCATCAGAAGAGCAGCACTGGAAGGAGACTATCTCCAGTTGTCATGTGGATGGACGTGCCAACAGCCCCCTGACTGGGGTCTCTGACTCCAGTGCTACCACCTCCCACGGTCCATTCTCCATTCAAGGATTTAGTGATATTTAAAAAATGGATTACTTCATATTACTTTTTGCTAATATACCTCCAATTGCTTCCTATCACATTAGAATGAAATATAAACTCCACCATGATCTAGATGACCCGATACAATCAGCCCCTGCCTGACTCCCGAACCCCATCACAGATTCTCTCTGTTGTTCCCACAGCTCAAGTCAGCTTAGTATACTTCAAATACACCAGTCTCTTTCTCCATGCTTTTCCTTTTTTCACTTACTAGAATATTTTTTTATTTAGCTTTTGGCATTGTTCTTCTTACATTATTTATCTCCACTTAGATACTCTCTCTTTCATAACCTATCAAAATAGTCCTGCCTATCAATCTTATCTCTTTACTCTGAAACTCTTTTATATATTTAAATATTTAATTGCTAATTGTCTGAATGATTCTACCAGCATGTAAGTTCCATTTGGTCAGAGGTTCTCTTTTCAGTAATATATCCTGAGACTAAGACAGGCAAATATTAGGTTCCCAGTATATATTTGATGAAGATCTATGAGTACTTGGATGAATAAATGGTATATGATATAAAAACTACCTAGCTGTCCTCTTTTCCCTATATTTTATTTCATTTTCATTTTTTTTCTTTTTGCATTTAATTTATAGAGTTGCATCTCATTTTAATATCCATAATAAATCACTCTAAAATTGGTGATTATTCAGGCTTTAATTAAATTAGCAAAATACAAAGCTACATTTGTCATCTGATCTGTTATCAGGACAGTTTGACAATTACCTTTTTCTTAAAGTTTTTTTTAAATATTTATGTGGTCAGTTTGGAATCATTCTACGAGTATGTTTCCCATTGATCACTTTTTCCTGCAGTACAGTGAAATGTGATGATACATGTAAGCTTCTCCTACTAACATAGGCATATAGGCACACACTTACATTCTAGCATTTCCTAATGATTCCATCTGTTGTGTTGTGTTAAGTTAGTGGACCAAAGGAACAGCAATCCACCAGGCCATTGAAGGATTTCTCTCATTTTCACTTAACATAGGAGCCTCAGTGTTGACATCTGGATAATATGTCTCCAAATGCGCTCATGGCAGTTTTATGAGCCCGGTAGAAATACAGTTGAACTTGGTGGTTTACTACTTGTTTATTTGGTTTTATTTTTAGTTTTATTTTAATTTTATACACACATGCAAAATGTCACTCTCTATCCTATATACAAAGTAATAGCTTCTTATGTCTAATTATTTACTTAAGAAATATAAATCTGAATAGTAAAATTATAAAACATCAGTAAATTAATTAACAAACATTTAATTTAGATAAATAAATAAATAAAATAATTCAACTACATGACCATTTGCTTTCTCTTTTCTTTTGTTAATATGCTAGGAACTCTTCCTTAAGTGTTTACAGGTCTTATTTAATCTAATCATGAGAACAACCCTATGCAGTGGATTTGGTTGTCCTTATTTTATAGATGAGGTGAGTGAATCTGAGAGAATTAAAATAATTTTGCCAGAGCACACAGCTGAAAAGTGATAGAGCCAGGCTATTAACTCAGGACTGGCCTAAAATTTAGAGGCTACTCACTATACCACTGTGTAATCTTGGAAAAATCATTTAGCCTCTCGGATCCCTGAGTTACACACCTATGAAACACAGTATTTACACCATTCATATCCATTCCTGTAGAAGGTTGGGGTATTGGAAGACCTTGTCCAGCCTGGGCTTCTTTCCTTAGCTCCTGACAGCCTCATAGAGTTTACGTCCTAATTTTATGTAGGTCCTGTTGTCTTTTCTTTTTCATGTGTTTGGGGACATAAAAATGTAGCAATCCCAATACTTATCACTTGGTAAGATAATTGTCACATTTAATTAAGAGGATTCTCACAAATTAAAAGAATGAAATATACATTAGCTCAGAACACCACTTTAAGTGGTCTCAGCAGACCACAAGGCTTTCACCTTTCATACCTTCTCCAATCATTTTGCGCAGTTCTTGATGATTTGACTTTCTGCATCTAGAGTTCTAGAACAGGGGCAAGTGCTCTGAGATGAGGTGATAGTGGATACACAGTCACTAATCTGAGGGACTTCTTGAGTTTTTGTTTGTTTCTACAAGTTCCTGAAGAATTGGAAAGTGGCCAGTCACAATGACCAGTTGTTCATTTGTCAGGTTAAATATGTTACATGATTGATGCTCTGATTGTTAGTAAGCAAGGAACAGGCCAAAAGGTCAGCTATTGGCTCTATTTCAGGAATCAGTGTATGGTTTCCATCGCTATATTGAATGACAACTCAAATAGTCATGGGTGTTTAGATTAAAACTTCAATTTAAAAGTCTGAATGTTAGGACAAAAACTCCCTTATTTTCCTGGCATGGAGAGTAAACCAATATATAGAGGCAAGTTTTAATGTTAATTTAGGAGACGGTAAGGACTATGGTGAACTGGAGTGAATATGACCTGCCTAAAGATGTTTTCTAAATATTTATTTGGATAACTAACTATAGACATTTATCAGAAAACTCATAAACATACATAATAGTTTAGGGGTTACAAGAGGGGAAGGGGGAAGGGGAGAACTAAAATTGGGTAAATGGGATCTCATATATGGTGATGGAAAGTGAACTGACTCTGTGTGGTGAACACACAATGTGAGATACAGATAATGTATTGCAGAATCGTACACCTGAAATCTATGTAACTTTACTAACAATTGTCACCCCAATAAACTTTAATTAAAAAATAAAAAGTGAATAGCAGTTCAGGGACATATAGGACTATAACAATATAAACATTAATATCATCAGTGTCCCAGGAGAGGAAAAAATGTGTGGGGCTGAAGAAATATTAAACAAACAACAACAAAAAAGTCTAATGAATCTGAAATAGAATTAAAACTCTTTGGGGGAAAAAAAGAAAGAATCAGTGTATTTGTGTAATGTAGGACAGTACAAATAGTGTGTGTAGTTTCAGTATTTGGATATGTATGTGGCATATGAACCTTTGTAATACAACTTGAGAACAAGTACAAGGATTTTGTGATAATTAAATAAGATAATGCTTGTGATTTAGTCATTACGTTGTCCGACTTTAGGCAATGTTTAATAAATAGAAGCTATATAACATTTTATAGTAGTCATTTTGTAAAATGCTATAATTAATAACTACCAAAGTTAATAATTTTGTTTTTATTTCTCAAGATTGCTCTTGTTTTTATATCTCAAGATTGTTGTGGCTATTCAGGGTCCTTCATAATTCCATATACATTTTAAGGTTATTTATTCTAGTTCTGTGAAAAATGTCATTGATAATTAAATATGACAATGAGATAAAACTTCACTCCTGTCAGAATGGCAATCATCAACGAATCAACAAATAACAAATGTTGGTGAGGATATGGAGAATAGGGGACTCTTGTGCACTGTTGGTGGGATTGCAGATTGGTGTAGCCACTATGGAAAACAGTATGGAAGTACCTTAAAAAATGGAAAATGGAACTACCTCATGACCCAGGATTTCTACTCCTGGGTATTTATCCAAAGAAATCCAAAACACTAATTCAAAAAAATATATACAGCCCTATGTTTATTGCCATGCTAGTAGTCATAATAGCCAAGACATGGAAACAATCAAAATACCCATCGATAGACAACTGGATAAAGAAACTGTGGTACATTTATACAATGGAGTATTACTTGGCTATAGAAAATAATGAAGTCTTACCATTTGCAACAACATGAATGGACCTTGAGAACATTATGCTAAGTGAAACAAGTAAGCCTGAGAAAAACAAATACCATATGATCTCACATGTGGAATCTAAATAACAGAATAAAAGAGCAAACAAAACAGAAATGGACTCAGAGATATACAAAAAAAAAAAAAAAAAAAACTTGGTTGTTAGATGGGAGGAGGGAGGAGATGGGGATAAAGTGAAGGGATTAGAAAGAGCAAATTAGTAGACACAATATAGTCATAAGGATATGAAATACAGTATGGGGAATATAATCAATGTTGTAAAGATTATGTAAGGTTCCCAATTGTCCCCGGACTTACCAAGAGGATTACTTCATAGACTGTGTAGATGCATGACCAATGAACGGTACAACTGAAGCTGAAGTAGAATAATATTGTATGTCAAGTATAAGAAAAAATCATATATATATATATATATATATATATATATATAGTCACGGGAGGTGGTATAGCATAAGGAAGGTAGTCAATGGTATTGTAACAGTTATATGTCAGAGAGGTGGTAGCTTGGGGGCAGGGGGTTATCACTTTGTGAGGGGTGTAAATGTCTATTGTGTTGCTTTGTATACCTGAAACTAAAAAAAAAAAAAAAAAAAAAAAAAAGACTTACTATTAATCTTCAATAATCAAGACAGCATAGTATTTGTGAAAAAAATAGACAAATTATGGAAAAGGATGAGAGACTCCAACAACAGAACTATTCAAATATAGTCAGCCAATCTTTGACACAGCAGCAAAGACAAGTTCATGGAGAAATGATAGCCTTTTCCACAAATGGTGACAGGACAGTTGGAAATTCAAATGAAAACAAACAAAAAACAGAAATCCTAGACAGAGAAATTATACCTTTTATAGAAATAAACTAAAAATAAGTCATAGACCTAAATATAAAATAAGAATTATAAAACTTTTGGAAAAATGCTTTGCAGAAAACTCATATAATGTTGTGTTTATTTGTGTGTTTTTAGATACAACACCAAAAGCACAAAACATAAAAGAAAAAAAAGATAAATATTAAAATCTTCTCCTGTGTAAAAACCTTTCAAGAAAATAAAAATATAATCCATAGGCTGAGAGAAAATTTTTGCAAACCATATACCTGATAAAGGACCATTATCCGAAATAGAAAAACATTTCTTAAAATTCAACAACAAGAAAATAATTAATCCACTATAAAAATGGGCCAATTACCTTAACAGACTCCTCACCAAAGAAGATATAAAAATGGTAAATAAGCATAAGAAAAGATGTGCTACATCATGAATTGCAAATTTAAACAACAGGGACACCACTATGCACCCATTGGAATGTCTAAAATCCAATAATTGACGATGCCAATTGCTGGTGAGAATGCAGAGCAACAGGAAGTCTCCTTCATTGCTAGAATGAATGAAAAATGGTCGAGTCACTTGGGAAGAGTTTGACAGTTTCTCTCAAAGCTAAACATAGTTTACCATATGATCTAGCAATCAGAAGTGGGGATATCAGTGTGAACTCATTTTTACTCAATATAGATGTAGATAGTTATATATAGAAATATTTGAAGATATGCTTATATGCACAGGTTAGTATGCTTGCATATAATTTCTTGTTCTGTCAGCTGAGAGAGCCCAGAAGCAATGAAATCCCAGTGGCAATATGTACACTAACCACCTACATCTTGGTTTCTGATACCACTCTCCAATAAAAGGAATGCTCCATGGAGAAATGGCTGGTTCGATGACTATGGTAGGAAATATACAAGATGAACCTGCAGCACCTTATAGTGACAGAAATTAAAGAAGTGCTGAAACAAACACAAAAATCACTGCAATTATGGGGATATATCAAAGAGACACAAAGTAAATAGCCAAAACTGTAGCAATTTAGCAACAAAAGAAATGAAGTAGTCTTGAATTATAATGCAAAGTTTAAAACAAATAGTAGGAGTCTATACTAAATAAATATGTGATTGAATGACTCAATATGTGGGATAATAGAAAAAAACTCTGCAGAAGAATTCCAAATAATTTATGTAGATAACTAAGTGGAACATAGATCCTTATTCTTTAAATGTGGGCTATGAAAAGTGACTTCCTTCTAAAATGTACAGTATAAAAGGGGGAGGGATGGCAGTTAAAGTAATTTTATAGTGGAGAAACTTGATAAACACTATCTCAACCAGATGATCAAGGTTAACATCAACATATGTCATGTTGCTACAATGTACCCTTGATATGATGATATGAAAATGGCACTGCACCTCTTTGAACATCCTCCCAAAACACATATCCTTGGTCTAATCATTAGAAAAACATCAGGCTAATCCCAAATGTGGGACACTCAACAAAAATATCTGAATAGTACTCTTCAAAACTTTCAAGTTCACCTAAGCAAGGAAAGTCTTAGAAAATGTCACAGTCAACAGGAGCCTAAGGGGACAGGATGATTAAATGTGATATTCTGGACAGGATCCCAGAAGAGAAAAAGGACATTAGGTGAAAACTAAGAAAGCCTAAATAAACTGTGGACTTTAGTTAATAATAATGCATCGATATTTGTTCATCAATTCTGATGACTGCACCATAGTAATGCACGATGACAATAACTGGGGAGACTGTGTGTGTGGCATATGAAACTCAATAAATATTGTTCACTCAGTGGAATACTGTCTTAACAATTTTTTGTAACTCTACAACTGTTTTAAAATAAAACCTTTGTTTAAAAAAAAGTAGGAGAATTAGATTTGGTAGAATTATAGTCACTTCAAAATGTTTAAGATAGTTGTTATCATCATCACTCAGCAGTAGCAGAATCAATGTCATAAATTAAATTCAAAATATAGTATTCAACAAAGAGAAGTTACATTAGTATGCAAACATAAGACACTAAATCTCACTCATAAATATTGAAAAATCAAATAAAGATTTAAAATATATTTTTGACCTATTAATTGAGGCAAAATATAGAAATTACAAGGCTCCAATTTGGCAAGAGTGTATTAAAACTGGTACTTGAGGGAATAAAGGTTTGTTTTAAAGAGATTCAAATTATTTGCAGAGTAATAAAACATTATTGTGATCGACCCCATTAATACTAATTCTAGAAATATTCCCTAACAAAATGAATCAGAGGCGAATAAAAATCATATGCATGATAATGATTTTGTCATGATGTTTTTTTTTAAAAGTGGAATTATTCTAAATGCACATGTTAATAGAATGAATAAATATTGTTCGCTTAGTGGAATATATCAAGGGCAATGCATATTCTGATCTGTGTTGTAAAGAGACCACTCCAATTGCTTAGTTGAAAATAGACTGTAAATGGGGAGCAGTAGGAATGTAAGTAGCATTCAGTTAGGATATATTAGTGAACTCCAGGCAGAAAATGGTGGCAGTTAGGTACAGGATAATGAAAGTGAAGATACTGAGAAGTGGTTATTCTTTGGATCTGCTTTGAAGATTGATTTCTAAAGATTTTCTGATGGATTGGATGTGGGATGTGAGAAAGAATAAGTCAAGTATTACTCCAAGGATTTCTTTCCAAAAAACAACCGAAAGAAAGGACTTAGCATTCAAAGAAAGGAGAGACTGTAAAAGAGCAGGTTTTTTGGGAAAAGTCAAGAATTTGGTTTTAGAAATTTTAAGTTTGAGATACTTACAGTTTATTTTGAAGAAGAGGTATTTCATAGTGGGATGAATACTGGTGGGGATGATCCAGAATTGAGCACACAAATTTTAAAAAGAATAATGATTCCATAAAATTTTGAAATAATTGCTAGAGTTATTTCCTTGAGTAGGTCTTAGGACCCAGTTTATAAGTAGGATAATTGATTTTAAATAAGAACAAATATTATTATTCAAACTAACAGGAGGATAAACAAAGTAGATAGACACAGAAACAGGTATGTGGATGAAGGTGTGATTGCAGCATGGGGAAATTCTTTCGTTATTGCTTTACTATCAGTAGGTAGCCATGTGACAAAGACAGGTGCATATGTGATGGAGGCTTGAAGAGGGAAAAAGTGTTTACAATAATTATCCAGGAGAGTGGAAGAGTAAATGAAGTAAGGTTAGAGTACTCAGAACTCTCTAATTTTAATGGTGATTTATTTAAGGGAGGGCAGCATAAACATGCTTGTAGGTTTAACAGAAGCATTGCCAGCTCTGTGGGTGCAGACTTGAGTTGGTGGAGAATTACATTTGACAATGGAAAATTACACTGAATTACATTTGGGTAGTATTTTGGGCATAAGGTGGGAGAAGAAAGAATCAAGGGAAATTAAGGCTGTCTGCAGAAAGTGATTATGTTCATTGGCCATGGCATCAACAATGGGTAAAAAGTGAAATAGTAGTAAGGAACAGAAAGAAGTGTGGAAGGATAAAGGAGTGATAAGTCCTGTTCCATTGAAGAATTGTTGCAAGGAATATATTAGAAACGCTGAAAATGAGAGTTTTTGGAATGGAACATTTGACATTGTAATGGAAATAGTGCACTTATTGGCAATATAAAGGTCCAAAGTATAATATATAATAATAAGGTAGTTGGGATGGTTTACTTGGTATATTAATCGAGAGAGAGAGAGAGAGAGAGAGAGAGAGAGAGAGAGAGAGAGAGAGAGAGAGTTTTAAAAAGCAGGCAATATAAAGGATCATTTATGTGATATTAAAATTACCAAAATTTATGGCAAAATTAGTATTGAAGAGTGGAACACTGTTTTAGAATCTAAATCTTCATGGAATAATGGACTGCATTTGAGATTCTATAGATAACTGCATGTCTTAGAAATAAAAGAAACAAAGTAAATAAGGTAAGTATTCAACTTCAGAAGTGTGTGATAAGATAGCCAATCTCTAAAGAAATACTGCTAACACAAATCCATACCTTTTCATAATCATCTAACACACACACACACACACACACACACACACACACACACACAATAAGGTTGCCAAGATTTAGAGAAATATGAACTTACATACACTGCTTGTGGACCAATAATTGCACAACTACTTTGGAAGCAAATTAGATTTTACTTAATAAATGTGAAGATAAACATACAGTCAGTCTCTGTGTTGAAAGAGGTCATCAATCAGAAGCTCCTCACCGTCTTTCTAATATATATTCTAGCTACTTTTCACATAGTGGAAGCCATTTTCAAGGATGCAGGTTTGAGAGAGCAATGTGTTATTGAGACCATCTAGATGGTACATGTGACTTAACCCAGTTAAGACCTCCATATTAACTTTTAAGATTCTGGTGGCTGGGTGCAGAGATCTATTCATCTTTTGGCCACCCAAGACAAGCCTTATGTATAAGCTCCCATGTTTATTAAATCTGCCATTTACTGACCAGGAGCGGTCTGCTTCAACAGTCTCCCTTGTCCTCTATGTAGTGGGGCCACGTTGCAAATCAACACCCTATAATTCAACTTCTAAGGGTAATTTCGTAAGCTACATTTCCTATACTTCCTTGAACTTAAAAGTCACAAGGGTGGCTGTTTTTCAAAAATGGCCCCAGACTCCTCTGGAGAGTATCCTGGAAAAATTTTGTTAAGAGTTATCCTAAATTAAGTAACGATAAAATGATTTTTACCAGTTGGGATCCACTGCCCTAGATGAACACTAGCACATAGGAACAATGGGTATGCAGAGAGCATTTATTTCAACTTAGTTTATCACAAACAGAAAAATTCAACTGAAATATTCATCAATAAGGAAATGAACAAATAGTGATACACTCATATAATGAATTATTCAAAGTTTTTAAAATGAATGAATAGGCCTATATTACTTAAAGGAGTAAATAAAAAGCATAGAGGCAAAATAACAGACACTATATTTTCACAAAACATGGTAACAGGAAACATGCCAAACAATATTATACTTCTCTATATACACATATATAGATAAAAATTGAGACAATGTAAATGATGAATACCATATGTCAGACAGTGGCATCACCTCTAGAGGCATTAACAAAAATGAATGAGATGAATAGAATACATAGAGTTCAAATTTATCAATAATATTTTATTTTAAAAATGTATCTGATACTATGGTAATGATTTACTATGGTAAATCATTAGTGTTTTATGAAGATATACAATAGTTTTATAGTTTCAAATTTATGTTTTTTGTATAAAACTAGAAATTTATACCTACATATTTATATTTGGCCTATTTTATTAACTTTGTAAATTTATTTAATAAAATAACTTATAATTCCTTGCATGAACAACAGCCACAAATAAAGCCTATACTTTGTGATACTGATGATTTTTATCTTTTGTTACCAGGAACACTTTATTTTCTATATCACTTTAACACTTTGTTGCACTAATATAACCACAATTAAATACATAGCTAATTATTCATGGTTAGTCTATAAAATAATTGTTAGTCTTATACTAGAAAACAGGCATTATAAACCAATAAGCAATTGATATCTCATTGTAAAAGTTTTTAGATTGCAGTAAATGGGTTTCAGTGTTTAGAGGCAAGTTGATTACATAAGTAATATACAGTCAAAAAATAACAAAGAAATATAAAAGGAAATTCTTCCTCCCCAACCAAGTGTTACCAGAAGGAATTTTTCTCATGATTCTTGTATTTTGGACACATTATGAATCTGTCCTTCCTGCTTAACTTTGAGGTCCTTCATGCCAAGTTTGGTTCCTTCATTTTTGTGACCTCCCAAAGGTAGACCTCAGTCTGACTCTGGCTCAATACACCTGTGAATTGAATTCATGTCAGTTGCAGTAACAAGAAACACACACACACACACACACACACACACACACACACACACACACACACAGGCATAACAATTCACAAAACGATTCCATATTCTAATTCTTGAGTATGCTAATAAATGACCAAATACTGGAAATTTGAAAGAGCAACAAAACAAAATACAATATAGAAATTACTATCTCATTGGCTTCCTGGGATCTGTCTTTACATGACATTCACACAGGATTACAACCGAACATAAAAAGAAAAGGAAAAAAAAAAAAAAAGTAGTCTACTATTTTAAAAATCAGATTATCACTGTGCTTAAAAAATATTCAGACTATCTTTACCTTACTTCGATATATACTCCACATTGCATGTGACATGTTTACTATTTTTTAAAGAATATAAATCTATGATTAGCATTGTAGGTGAAAATGTTAAGAAAGGTAATCTCTTGTTAAAAAAAGAAAAATGGAGACTAAGAACTTCCATCCCATAAATGGACAAAATAAGTGACAAATTTGGGGTTAAATACCTTTCTCTTTCTACGTGAAAATATCACGCCTCTATCAGAGTAAATTTTCTCGGTGCACAGAGATACATTTTGATGTATTTAGTGATATATTCAGAAAATGTATGCATGGAATACTCAGTCCCCCAAACTTTACTCAAGGTGATATGCAGGTCTGTAGGATAAGGCACCTGAATGTCTTCCAACTTTGCTAGTAAGACTACAATTTGATGGTCTTGTACTACAGGTATTGCACCACTAAATACCACTTACTCTTGAATGTTTCTTTGCTTTCTCTTGTCCGCAAAGTAAAGTGCTCTATTAAGAGAGCCTTTTATCATCTGCCTCCACAATACTTGGTTAACACTGTCTGCAGTGCAGGTGTTTCCATTCTAACCATTTTTAGCCAAGAGTAGTAAACAAATAGTGAATGCTGTTTGACAAGCTTAAAAATTATTTTTCAGAATGATTTCCTGAAGCCATATCTTTGTGTACTATGAAAGTGAGATCTAAAAATATTTTTGATTACTTGGCACATTCTCTCCAAAAGTGGGTTTCTATTGGAATAAATCCTTATTTTTCTTAAAAAAAAAAAAAAAAAGAAAGAAAGAAAAACCCTCAGCAATGTCTATACACATTTTGGCTGCCTTCAATATTGCAAACTGTGGAATAAATCTCAGGACAGATCATGAAGAATCATAGTTACAGATAAATAAAGGATTATTTATGCAGCATCTCATTTCTTTAACAAGATGGGAAGTAAAATGCCTTTTTTTTTTTTCCTGAAAGATGTTATATTGATTAGAAATGTTTTATATATGAAGTGTGTCTTATTGATCTAAGGTATTTTGCCGGTTTCCTTTTCTTTCAGTCTATGTATTTATGATCTCGTTAGTAAGACTTTTATAACAAGTCAAGTTAGGTTCAAATTGAACAACTTCCTACTAGTCCCAGGTATTAATATTTTCTGTACAGATACTAACCATAGGGGTGTGTGTGTGTGTGTGTGTGTGTGTGTGTGTGTGTGTATGTGCGTGTGTCTCCTACATAAACTACTGGTCTTTATAACTTCAGTTCTTCCTAGGTGAGAAGGATGGAAACCCTGATTATAGCTAGTTCTTTAGCATTTTGTAATACTGTTTGTCAAGTTGACTTGCTACATAGTAAAGCCTAAATTTGCTAAGAAGTCTTGCTTCTGTTTAATCTAAATTATATAATTAAAAGCAACATGGGACAGTATTTTGTTTTAATGCAATACTTTTGTGTGTGTGTGTTTGTGTGTGTTTTGTTTTGTTTTTAACTACATGGTATTATAGAGATAATGATTCATTGGGACACTACTCCGTGAATAGGATGTAGGACAATTTAAGTTTAGGCCATCTCAAAATGAAATGATTTTGGAGCTTTAACACCCAGTCTTCTTTGATTAGATATCATATCCAACCTGTTTATGGTCAAATGATATTCTATATGTTATAGAATTATAATCAGTCTTACACATACACACACACACACACAAACACACACAAATGACCTTATTAGGAATAATTCCTCAAAAATTTTGTTTAAAAAGTAACTATGCTGCATGTTTTCAAATCAAAGAATCATTTAATGATATGTTCCTGCTAGGGACATAAATCAAATCTAAAAGTAGTTATCTAAGATAATTATATTTATTTGTAAATTTTTCCTTGTTGACTTTGTTATAAATATATATATATGAATATATATATATATATATGTATATATATATATATATATGTATATATATATGTATATATATATATATACATATATATATATATATATATATATATGAATGGGCCTCATACGATATCTTCATGATTAGAAAGATTGTAATGTTAATAATCAAAATTTTTATCTTATTTATAACATTTGGACAAGCCTTATGAGCAAATGGTATTCAAAAATAAATGCTACATCTCATGTAGAAAGCATTATAATAATTTAAAGTTTCTTATTTCTGTTGTGATTCTGCCAATATTCAGTAAATTACTGTCAGGTCAAAAGTTGTTTGTAAATGTGATTAGAATTTTCAAAGTATCATCTGCTTATGGATACAAAAGAAGTCAGATCAGCAACAGAAACTAACTTTGGCTTTTTGCTTCTGTTTGTCAATTCGAAGGGCTCCCTCTATATCTGAAGGAGTATCTGAATGAATCTTACATCTGCAGCAATCCCACAATGCCTGTGCTGAGGATTCCAGCGAGAACAATGTCCTGCTGTCCTACACATCCCCCTCACATGCTACCTCTGCTCTGTGCAGCGCTGCTCTACCAGGTACGCTCCACTGGTGTGTCCTGCCATTATGATATTAAGTAACATTATTCTGCTCCTCTGTGTGGAATAGTTCTCTGCTAGTGACCACAAAGATCCATAAAATGGGAAATCTGAGCAGTGGTCTGAAAAAGCCAGAAAATGGTCCTCCTGGTGTTATGTTAATAACTTGCTTTTCGAGACATGTGGTTTTGTACATGTCAGTGACATAGCTCTTTGATTTAGCCCATAGCATGTTCAGATGTGTTATAGTGACTGAAATGTACTTTAAAATACTTCGGTACACATAGATGTTTCACATATTGCTCATCTCTATCATTTCAGTAGTGGGTTAACAATTAAATTAACTAGGAATTCACATTCCAGGAAGAACTGCAAAAGGGCTTAAGCAATCTTTATCTTTTACCAAGCAGAGGTTTTAATAATTAGCATAATGATGTTACAGATTATTTTACAGGTTGAAAGATTGATATTCAAAATGTAAAAATTATAACTGTTTTGCTTTGCATGGAAAGTAGATGGCTGATGTTGTTTGGAATGTGTCCCTTAAATCAGGATTCAGTCCAATTCTGTGTACAGATGCTTATCAGAGAATTCTGCTGCCCGACTCGGGCTATACGTTTAGGTGTATCATTCCTATAGAATATTAATGTGCCTGCCTCTAGTGAAGCTTCCATTGTAGGTACTCTCAGAATATCTAAAAGGACAGAGAGTTGAAGTTACCAAACAGATTGTTTGGCTGTTTGTGTGCCTGCTTACTAATAGACTTGTATTTATAGCAGATATTTATTGCAGAATTCAGACCGTGACTTTACTCTACTCCACCTAGCTGGAAAAGAGGGAGGGAATGGGGAAATAGGGAGAATGCGTGTATGGTCCCTATGTACCTCTTACTCTTCAAGGTTAACAATATTTTACAACAAGAATTCTAATAATCCTTACTATTCAAAATGGCTCTTGTCAGTTTGCACAGCAAGCATCATTCAAAATCTCCTGAGAGCTGTGATGCTGGATTTCACTTTTTGCACCTATTTTCTTATTCTCCCAGGATGAGTTATCTTGAAAGAGATTCCACAGTCCTCCTGTACATTAAACAGAGTTGGCCCAATCCAGAAATACATGCTCCAACGTATACTCAGGTATATCTGCATTTCCAGTGGAACAGAGCTTTATCTCATTTCCCCGGCTTGTCTGTACATGTTCAAATGTTTCTCAAAGGGCCTTTCCTGTCAGTTTTCACATAGGCCCAGGCCTGAACAAATCCCTAACAGCAGACCCAGGATAAGTATAAATTAATAATTCTAACATAGAAGAAAAAATATAAGCAATATGCTGAGTTATGTGTGATTTGTAGATGAGTATTTTCTAATGAGATTGAGCTACACATAATTTGGGGGAAGCATTAGTTTTTAAAGAGGACGTATGTTTCCATCAGACTCTTGAGAAATATTTGTATTTAGTTATCAGATTTGATACCTGAGGATCAGAGCTAATTTTAGTTAACAACCGAGTTAAAATAAGACCTTTTTGGCATCTGTTTCTTAAGGAGCATTTATGTTCATTACCAATATATAAACAAATATCTTTTTTCCCCCTGAAGTTTCATTTTTGTGTGTGTGGATACTAAAAAATGCTTCTCCGTAAAACCTATGCCAAGGCCCTTAGGGTGTCAGGTAACTGGCTACCAGTTAGATTTGAATTTCAGATAAAGAACAAATAATGTCTTATTATCAGCATAATCTATGCGTTTGAGACACACACACACATACACACACACATATATATGTATGTATGTGTATATATATATATATATATATATATATTAAACAAATTGGAATTTATCACAAGTTCACATTTAAGGGGATGTTCCATATTCTTATTTGTTAAATCTGGCAACCATAATCTGTATACAACCTATTAGCAATTATTTGGGGAATAGGATAGTAACATGGAGCTGATTTATTTCAGTAGCAAGTTACCGTGTGTGTGTGTGTGTGTGTGTGTGTGTGTGTGTGTGTACACACATATGCAATAACAGTTTTAGGCAATTTTGGCATAAAATAAACCTCATTCATGTTGATACAAGTGTCTTTTATATCTTTTCCAATCTACGCAATTTGAGGACATGTTTACCTTCCTGAAAATGTTGACTACTGCCCCAATTCTGAAGATAAGTGCAGCACAGTCCCCTTACCCAACCCACTTTCCTTGGGTCTTTCAGTTTAAGAATCTTTTCAATTCAAAAGCCAGTATAAAGCCAAAAGTAAATCCTTCTCCTGGACACAACTGTGAGCCAAACTCTAAGTTCTCTGATTTGGAAGGCTCAACTTCCAATCAGCTAGCAAGTCTCTGCTTTCAATTTATTTATTTCTTCATTTCCTGTATACTGTATTTTAGGTCCTCTGCTCTTAATCTTCCTCGCTGAATTAGTCTCCAAGAACTGATTTTCCATTTTTCTTTTCTGGGTTTTATTGGTGAGATTTCCGGGGCTAACTGCACATATAGACTGTCCCTAAAGGAAAATATTCTGTGTATTAGACTCCATTTTCTAGTGTTTCTCTACTCTCTTTGCTTTGCATATGTGAGAGATTATACATTCCCATCAATCCTGTTAGGGACCAAAAGAGCCTCAGTGCACTTGTTTTTAATATGTTGCATTCTGAGACCTTTCTCTAAGGAGCTCAGTGTACATTACTAACATTATATAATTAGATCACACAGCACCTGTGTGAGGCTTTGATTTCCTGCTCTTGTAGCTTCCAAATGATGACATGGCCACAAGGTCACGCAGCAAAGTTAGAAAACTTCTCAAATTGTTTAAAGGAGATCATAAAACATTCCATCATTCCTTTAACTTTAAATTCAGACATGCCTCTTCTCCAGCTCCTCCCCCTCAAGTATCCTCCTTTCGTTGTTCTAGTTAATGCCATCCCATTATTTCTCTTTGAAATATACATCTCTATGATGTTAAGGACTGTGCATAATTTATAGATTTAAATGCCAGCTCATCAGTTAATTGTACTACTATGGGCAACTTATTCAAACTTTTTGAGCCTTTTTCAAACATGAAAAATACATTCATTCAGAGTTATTATAAAAATTTAGAGTAGTGGCGGGCAGGCTGCGCTTGGTCGCGGTACCCCCGCGGATCCCCACTCTGCTGCGGAGAGGGAGCCCACTGTACCGGACACCTGAGCACTCGCTCCAGTACTCGCCAACTCAGGAATAAAGGTGACATTGGCCTTTCCATAAAAAAAAAAAAAAAAAAAAAAAAAAAAAAAAAAAATTAGAGTAGTGAATGTGAAAACATCTGTTATCTGCTACATTGCCCAGCATTCAGCAGACATTAGCTAGCCTTTATTGTTATTGTTAGAATAAATAGATTTGAGGCTAGGTAAACAGTTGCTGTATACGAGGGCCTTACGGAATTTTTTATAGAAATTCAATATTGGACTTTCCACAGTTACCTCCTTTAAAGTATTTTAAAGGAGTTACCTCCTTTAAAATAACTGAAATGATAATCCATACTCTGCACTTGTAAGAATTAGATGAAAGGAATTGTCATTGGTATATAAGAGGCAGTAAATCATTAGTGAAAATATTAAGGGGGAGAATATCTTTAGGAAATTTAAGTGGCAGGCTCTTAGAAGCGCTTACTGATCTGCATGCCTCCTTGTAAATATTCTTGAGGGCACTTATCAGTAAACACTAATAATAATTTTTGATATTAAGACTTCTTAATTATATAATTTATGTATTTTTAAAATGATGATCATTTATTACACAAAATTCAGTTCTTGGGGAAATCTTTGGCTCTTGAAAAGGTATGTCCTAATTCTCACATAAAGAAGAGTTCAAATGAAATTTGTTCACGCTTTTGTCAAAGTTTCTTCAGTCTGTTTGGTCATTTGGAAACAAACCTGTGTGATCACCTAACAAATTATACCTGGTGCTAAGTACTAGTTCAATAATGTTAGTTCCTTGTGCTGACTGCAGGGGTCATCTTTCATATATTATTTCTCCCACTTGTGTTAGTGTTCATTACAATATTTAGAGTACTCTAAATGTTTCATATTTCTGCATATTTCATATAAAACCAATGGATACCACTTTCATTTTGGCCTGTCAACTTAGACTTGCCATTTTAGTTATTTTTTGTCTTTTAAAATGACATACCATATATAAAGTGAATCTTTAAATCAAAATTAATAGATTTCCATAGTCTGTGGCAGTTTCCTCCTTTACATTTTCTACCAGTCATTTCTAAACACCCCAACCTCCTTGGAGCAATCTAAATATATACAAGATGTTTGTAATCACACCCATCACTTAAGTTGTTGGTAAACCTCAAACTCAACCATACAGAGATGAGAATAGGGGCTGAATTCTGCCCACCGATATTCATACAAAAATCCGATAGAAAACAATTACAGTTTTATTAGAGTTTTGTGGGATTTTTTTTGAGAGTCGAAATTGGTTTAACCATGTCTAAATCACTCCAACATTAGCATGGAATGTGACAGAAAAATGTGTACCTTTACAGGGGAATATGAAATGGAAAAATACTAAAAAAATGGATAATCTTCCCATCTTTTTACTCTCTTCCACCTTCTTGTTGAACATATAAATGACTTTTCCTGCACTAACTTAAATTAGTGGCAAGTATCTTAATTATAAATTTCTAATTCAGGTTTTGAACTCCTCTAAATGAAACACAATCTGCTGTAGGCCAAATACAGAACATCTGTAAACCAGATGATACAGTAAAAAATGGGAAGTATGTAACTCTGGGTGGGACCCTTCTCACATGGTATTGAAGTTACTAAACTAATGTATCTGTCTCCTCTAACTTGGCAATTTCCTTACAATCACCATAGATTTCAAACTTCAGGGATTCATGGAGGCAAAAATGCTTCCCCAGATCTCTCCTACAGGACTGAAACATACATTCCCCAGCTGTTGAGAGTGTTGGCTACATAACTATCACATCTCTCTCTGGGTTTCTCTCAGAAGAAAGAAGCTACCTCCATGAAGGTTATGACTCCTTCCCAGGGCAACTCATATCCAATGACTGTTTGATTAAGGAGGGACAAAGCCTGATCCCCTTACCACAATTTGAAGCAACTCTGTTGGCCATTATAGTTTCAGAGCTCATCATGGCACCATCTGATCTTTCCATTGAAACACATCACATTTCATCTTCTCCTTCTGCTTCATCTTGCTCCCCCTTCTTTATTTTAGGTGTACATCCTGTGTACTTTCTTAAACAATCTTCCTGAATGCAACTCAATCAACTTCCTGGCTCTTAGTCTGTAGGATCCTTAGGGAGTATTTCCTGAAGAACTGGGAGACACCAGTGACCTGCATCAGCCTTTTCACTGTGGCATTATCTGGAATATATACTTCAAACCAAACTGATTAATGGCTGATTTGGTAGCAAACCTACGGAAACAGAATTAAATTAGGTCCAAATATTATTCACTCTAGTCATCAAACCCAAGATAGGTCTTTCTAGTGTAGCCTACTCCTTACTATTCATGGTCTGGAAATATTCATCTTCTTTAAAAGCTCTGAATAGTAAAGTAGTCTGTGTTTGGTAGACAAAAGTGAACAATTAGTCTAGGCATTATTCTAAATATTCATGTCAATTCACTCATTTATTTATATCTCTTTGTATCCCTGTTTAACAGATGAGGAAACCGAAGCACAGACTACTTTAATTTACCTAAGATCGCAGAAGTAAAAAGTAGAAGAGATTTAAATCCTAAATATTTTACCATGCAAGATTCAGGCAGGGAAAAGGTAAAAAGAGAGTTTTCAGGATCACTAAAAGAGAAACTGAAGATTTTGAATCATGTAAAGTATATTTAAGCAGCAACATAGTCAGCAGTTCCCTAGAGTATATGTGTATGT
Source organism: Rhinolophus sinicus (assembly GCF_057876585.1). Lineage (NCBI taxonomy): Eukaryota > Metazoa > Chordata > Mammalia > Chiroptera > Rhinolophidae > Rhinolophus > Rhinolophus sinicus. The sequence goes on along the minus strand of NC_142501.1, from coordinate 153,082,529 downwards.
GTAGAAAAGTATGTTGGTGGTAAACCAGCAGGCCAAGGTATCTGTTTTTTACTTTGTGTAAGTGCAGTGAATGGCTGAATTGTTTTGAGAAGGAAACCAAGAGGACACCACGGGTATGTAAGGAAAAAAGATTTAATATAGTTTCATAGTATTTATTTCAGAAATTATATCTACCTTGAAATCTATTGACATCTAAGTTTTGTTGTAGCATGCTTTAACTCTCTCTTTCATCTGTCTTTAGTTTTGGGGTTAATGAGAGCTCTTCTTCCAATAAGACAAAGGTGACCCATTTGAGCCTTTTAAAATATATATATATATATATATATATATATATATATATATATATATATATATAACCTTCTTTAAAAGAAGATTAATATATATATACACATATATAATATATATTATATAAATATACTTATGAATTATTTTTTTTACAGAGGCAAATGTAAATTTTCAAGTTGGAAAAATCAAGGCTATTCTGTGTTAAATAGCTCATTTGGAGATTTGTTTTAATATAAGCATTAGATTGGATATTCTTTTGATGAAAGATAGCAGAGGATGGCAGTTCCCCTGAACTAAGGATAATCTAAGAATGAATGCTTTCCTGAAAAGAATCAAGTACCAGGAAACTGATATTAAAGAAAACATTTAACAAAGAAATATCTTCAATAAAAAATTCCACAGATTATAACTGAATTTGGTCCCTCAACTTGCCATGACAGAAATTTCCTATAAATGGCACTAATAAATTTACTTTTGCCATGAAAATCTGACTGTATGATTGGTCAAGTTTAAGGAAAACACATGAGTACCTTGTAAAGTATAAGTTAAAATGAAGCATAAATACTTTTTATTCAAATAGAATCTGTTGTCATTTCTTCTACTTTCGTACTTTAATCATTTCACTGAGTTTTTCTTTTCATCTGAAAATGACAATTCAATGCCTCAAAGTGATTGATTCCAAAAATTAAAATAAACACACAAATAAAATAATAATAAAATCGTAACAAACCACATTTGTGGTAAAAAATCAATAAAAACTGATAAGTAATATCCTTAAACTCACTTACTCCATTTAATTATGGAGTATTGTGCAAAGGTGCAATACTTTTTTTGCTATAAATATAAACATACAAAGGATTTTAAAATAAATCATAAATATTAACTTAAATGCTGCAGCTGGATATTTGGATTTATACCAAATTCTGTGACTTCTCACTAATAAATGTGACATCACTTTCTGTTAATTATGATAATAGTCTTTTAATATGCTGTAGAATAAGAGCCAAGTATTTTTGACATATGAAAATGACTGACTCTATCCATTTCTTCCTACCCTTCTAACTTTGTTTTATCCCTCACGATGTTTTAATCATTTATCAGTTCAATCACTGCAATGTCCTCACATCCATTTTTTTATATCAGTTTAAAACATATTCATTAAAAATTTTACATCTTTTTTTTATGTTACTCTCCATGTCTTTTTATTGATTGTATATTAAAATACTCTTCTTAACTTCTTTCTACTATAGAATTGTTTCCTGTGTTTTTTTTCTATTTGCTCTTCAAACTCATTTAAATATATTGCTTCTAATTCTCATTTGTTCCCTTTTCCAATTCTCCAACAACAGATTTTTCCATAGTGTTCTAAACCAACCTCCTGATTGAATTTGCTCATCAAGACTCATTTATACACTCCTAGAGAGAAAAATAATGGAAAATGGCAATAATAATGGAAAATTCTCTACAATTTAGGAAGACATTTTAGTTGGTTACATCACATCATTAAATTCAGCATTTACTAAACACCTATTATATGAGAACCAGAGTATATGATCAAAGTAAATCCTGTCAAAAATTGGGAATTGTTTAGTATCTTTTCTAAGTTCAATTTGAAAGCAGAATACTTAGATTTAGTTCAAGTGTATTTTATTTTGAAAATGTTAAAACAGAGTGATTGTCAGTAAGCTGTCTTACATTTTGAGTTCTTTGTTTCCTTTTATTTTTATTTATTTATGTTCTTATTTAGGCCTGCATAATCACATGCCAAAAGCATGTATTTGGCAGAGATTTAACTGGAGATATCGCTGTCATCTATGGAGTAAATCTCTTTTTTCCTATGTAAAAGTTAACAGTCTAGGGGAAACCGGTCTCATTGGCACAGGTACTCAGTGTTATTAAAACTTGAATAATAACACACTATTTAATAATTTCAGGTTGATTTGAAATATTTTAAAGCACATTATATATGTGTGTATATATATAGACATAGATGATATAGATATAGATATGGATATATATATATATATATATATATATATATATATATATATATATATACTAATTTTACCCAATAAGGATGTTTTTATATGTAAGATAATGTTAATAATATATTCAGATAGCATTAGCCTCACCATTTACTCATGGATATTTCTTGTCCATTTAAAATGCTATGACTCTCTAAAGATCAGATGTTATTTGACACAATCTGATCAAATGAAAACAATATTTTTATTTTTATTTTTTCTTAAATTAAAAACTTAAAATTATGTAGTTTATTGGAAATTTCATACTAAGACCATCATTTTGTCAAGCTTAGGAAATTTCAGTTATAGAACAACAAAATCCAAGCAATTAAAGATTTTCCAATATGAAAATTCAAACATTTTTTTTGTATGTAACAATATCCATGTTTTTACTATTTTCACTGTAGTGTATCTAACTAGTTTATAACTACTATGTATATTTACATGTTTAATTATTGCATTTATTTAGGTTTTTGACAAAGTTAAAGATATTTAGGAACTTGAAATGTGCTTCTTTGAAGATATTAACATATGCATTTAAAACTAAACATCTTCCCAAACAGGATTATTCAAAGAAACAGAGCCCATGATATATTGATTTGAACCAGTTAATTAATGGTGGTTTATATTTATTAATATTTTCTATCTTTGAAGAAGTTTTATGAGGTCCTTTTATGTCAATTAATCTGTTCCATCTATATAATAACTAAATGAGTTAGTAGCTATAATTTATCTCCATTTTATAGTTGAGGAAACTGAGATATAGAAAGGTAATGTACTGAAATTTAGAGATATATAGAAAGTGAGAGAACAAGAATTTGAATATTCCTTGATATTATTTTTTTTATTCTGGATTTGCCCTTTTTACATTTTAGTGGGCTGTTTCCTGCATGTGATTATATTGTATTTGGATGGAATTTAGACTTTTCATTTTAAAAGAAACTTGGCTATTATGATGCTTCATAATTATAAATATTTTACTACATACTATTGAGGATGGAGAGCCTGACATATATGCAGGCCATGCGTGCAAATTAATCAACTTAAGGTAGTGTAATGGAGACTGTGCAAATAGATGTCCAACTCAGAACCCTATTTACACAAACAAAAAAGAAGAAAGCCTTGTATAATTCATGATTCTCAGTTAAGCAGATGTGAGAATATAATTGGCTTTGCTCTAGTAATCAGAGAATTTGAGAAATTAATCAATATTCAATGACTATCACTATTTCTGACTAAGCACTGTTTCAGTTAATGTGTAAAACAGATAAATAAAATAGTTATTCACAAAATAATCTTACTCTCTAGTGGTGGACACACACAGTTAAATGATAAAAATATGTCAACTTATAAGCAATTTTGCAATAGGAGAAGGCACTAGTACTATGAAAACACATACCATCTATAGGTTCTGGCTGGGTGACTTTGGAAAATTTTATTCTCTCCTTCCACAAATACTACTGAATATCTACTTACATGTCATGTACTGTCCTTAGCTGTTGGAGTACAAAGATAAACAATGCAGGTTTTCTTTAGTAGTTCATAGTCTAAAAGTCAAAGGGAACACATATGTAGAAAAATAAGTGTGTGCTATGATACAAGTTCTCATATGAACTTTTGGGGACAAACATGAGTATTAAAGTAGATGTTTAAAATGATTTGTGAGGTAATAGATAGGGGACACACGTGAAAAAGAAAAGTATGAGAGAATGTTATACACAAGAATTGGTTCCAATAGAGCATATCTGTATGGACTGAGAAAAATAAAACTCAAGATATAGCAAAGCCAAATAAGAAAGGTCTAGTAAAACAATTAGAAGGAAATTTGGATCTTTCCCTTAGGTCCCTGATTTTTTTTTTTAATTGGTTTTGGAACTTTCATTTGCATAAAAAAACAAACATTCTGTTCTTTGGCTTAAGTTATACCTTTGAGATTTTTTTTTCTTTAAATGATGGGAAGAACTGAAATTAGATTATTATGGAAGCCAAGACAACAAGTGATAGAAACCTGAACTACGATAGGCAGGAGGATCAAATACATGGAATAATTTGAAATAATATTACAAAAATTTAGTAAATGTTGGATAAACTAGTGAAGGATAGAGGGAATAAAAATTTGTCCTGTGTGCTACATATGGTTGCATTAATTTCCCTACCAGTTTGTATGCATATATAGCCTAGGGGTAAATAACACTTCCTGACCTACTGTGTGACCCAAGTTAGAGAATATTTTATGTGAAAAAAAATGCTTTGTGAGAACAGATAAATAGCTTCAGGGTAAATCACACTTTCTTACTTAATGTATGAGCCATGTTAGAGACTTTTTATGTGAAAAGATGTGCTTTGTGGCATCTGATAAATTTTATTAAATTCTGTCTTGTATAGCAGAAGCAAAAATTAGATTTTTACCCATATTCTTGGCTTTGAGATTGGATAAAAAGATTTGAAATACAATTGTAATGTTTTTGCCAGGTATTAACAATAACATAAGTCTAAAGCTGATTGATGGATTTGGACTGTATCTCCAAATGTCATCATGGCACACTAGGTAAGGATCAAAGTGAATAATGTTATTAGCAATGCCATTAATGTGGCTTAGACATATAGCTGAATTTACAGTTTTCATTAAGAATATCCTGATATTCTGCTCTCCTTCTATCCCTTCTTGTGTAATTTTAAATTCCCTCCCTCCCACTTATATTTAAATAAATTGGAAAAGTCATCCACTGGTCAAAGATGTGCAGGATCAAGAGTATAGGGGTTGATGTGAATGAGAACTGAAAACTACATTAATGGCTTCACTCAATTCATATAATGTATGTGTCCAGTTGCTTACTATTTAAAAAAATTAAGAGTTTAAATGTGCTCCAATTGGGTGATTCTAGTTCTGGTAATTGGATGTGATTTACATAGTTCATATTTTTTTTTTTATTGTTGTTGCTTTGCTCAGAGCATATTACAGTCATCCATAGATTGAACAAAGACAAAAAAGCCCAGCACTTCATGGTTCTAAAAAAAGTTAAACTTTTGCCTTGGGAAAAAGTTTGAACTGGTGGTCTAGGACTAAAGTGTTCAATTAAATTGGCTCCTGTTTTCTTTCTTTACTTCCATTTGTTTGATTTACAATAAAATTTGACATTTTAATCAAGCTGTGGATGAATGTCAAATGAAATCTCTACCCCATATACTTAAGTGATAAAGGATGTGAAAAATGTCACATTTTTTCTTCTCAAATTTCAAAAATTCATTAGGTACTACTTCCTGAAAGCCCTAAATTGGAATCATGTATAATTTAAAATGATTTCAGCACTTACGTGTGATATGATTTTTAAACATATACTCTTTGTTTTCTTATTTAATTAAAAAAAATCAGTACATTCTACTTGTAAAATAATATTACTTATTATATTACCAGAGCTGAATAGCACACAAAAAATTTCCGTCAATGAACATGTGATCTCCTCAGCTAGGAATTTAAGCATTCCTTTTAATTTTTCCCATCTTTTTTCTTTTTTTTTTAAATTACAGTTTGTATACAATATTATATAAGTTTCAGGTGTACAACATAGTGATTAGACATTTATATAAGTTGCGAAGTAATCACCCCAAAAAATCTAGTACCCATCAGATACCATACATAGTTATTACAATATTATTGACTATATTCCTTATGCTATAATTTACATCCCCATGACTATTCTATAACTACCCATTTGTACTTCTAAATCCCTTCCCCTACTTCAGCCATCTCCAACCCCCATCCCAACTGGCAGCCATCAAATGTTCTTTGTATCTATGAGTTTGTTTCTGTTTTGTTTGTTTATTTTTGCTTTTCATCACTTTAAATATTTCATGTCAATCCTTTCTGGCCTGCAAAGTTTCTGTTGAGAAATCAGCTGTTAGTCTTATGGGAGCTCCCTTGTAGGTAACTAGCTGCTTTTCTCTTGTTGCTTTTGAGATTCTCTCTTTGTCTTTAACTTTTGACATTTTAATTATGATATGTCTTTGTGTAGGCCTCTTTAGGTTCATCTTGTTTTTGGACTCTTTTTACTTCCTGGGATTGTATGTCTTTTTTTTTTTCCCCCCCAGGTTAGGGAAATTTTCTGTCATTATTCAAATAGGTTTTCAATTCCTTGCTCTCTCTCTTCTCCTCCTAGCACCACAGTGATGCAAATGTTGGTACGCTTTATGTTGTCCCATAGGCCCTTAAACTATCCTTGTTTTTTTGGATTCTTTTTGCTGTTTTGATTGGGTATTTTCTACTACCTTGTCTTCCAAATCTCTGTTTAAATCCTCTGATTCAATCTAATCTGTTGATATCTTCTAATGCATTCATCACTTCAGTTATTATATTCTTAATTTATGACTGGCTCATTTTTATGTTTTCTATCTTATTTTTATGTTTTCTGTCTCTTTGTCGAAGTTCTCACTGAGATCACTGAGCATCCTTATAACCAGTATTTTGAACCCTGCATCTGGTAGACTGCTTGTCTCCATTTTGTGTAGTGTTTTTTTCTGCAGATTTGTTCTGTTCTTTCATTTAGGATATGTTTCTTTGTCTCTCAATTTTGGCTGCCTCCCTGTGTTTGTTTTCTACTGGATTAGGTAGGGCTGCTATGTCTCCCAGTCTTAGTAGAGTGTCCTTAGGCAGTAGGTGTCCCGTGGGGCCCAGTGGTATAGTCTCCCTGGTCACCTGACTCAGATGTTCCATGTGTGTCACTTATGTGAGGTGTGTGTACCCTCCTGTTGTAGTTGAACCTTGGTTACTGTTTGCCCATCAGTGATAGAAACTGACCGTTGGACTGATTGGTTGTGATAACTGACCATGACAACAGTGAAGGAGCTGTTGTGCAGCGGCTGACCCTACAGAGCAGGATCCACTTTAGCAGGTCTCTGGTGCCTGTCCAGTCTGCCCTTTGGATGTGTTGCCCACAAAGTCTGCTAGAGTGGTGCTCCAGTTTGGTCAGAAGCTAGCCACAGGGTGTACCTACCCCAGGGACTCCTGGGAGGGGCCCTGCTGCAGTCCGAGTTCAGCTGCAGCCTGTGCTCTGCCCAGAGCTACCTGCCATGTGCCATAAAGCAATCCATAGATGACCACCACCCCCACTGGGCTTAGAGGTGCTTGAGAGACCAAGTAATAAACTGAGAATGGCTGCTGCTAGTTCTGGGCCTGGGTTGCTCAGCCAGAGATTTGGGATATGTCAAAACCGTATTCTACTTGTTTGGTTTTGTAAACCTTTGAGAGATTTTAGAAAAGTCCAAAGTGTGAGCCAAGACAGGCCATTTGTATGGAAAAGCTACTGGAGCAGCTACAGTGGGTCTGCAAGTTGAGTGGGGTGGAGTCTTAGGGAATCATCATAGTGGGGTGAACAGTCTTAGCCAGGTTGATGGAGATTCAGATATGGTGGCAGCTTATGTCTTCAGGCTGGGAGTGGGGAGGGCTCAATAAAGAAATAATGTATTCTGCCAGCATTTCTCTCTGGGAGAAAGCTGCCTCTCTAGCCCTTGCCCTGACACCAGACAATTTAGATCCTCCCTTTATGTGCCTGGCACATTTCAAGCTGCTGTCCATGTGTGGGCCCTTTAAGAGAAATATCTGGGACTCCAACTGCCCTCTGTCTCACTCAGCCACAATCTCTGCTGGTTTCCACAGCCAGAAGTTATGGGGACTTCTCTTCCGGGCAGTGGAATCCTGGGCTGGAGAATCTGGTGTGGGGCTGGGACTCCTCACTCCTCCAGGGGTAACTCCACAGCTGAGATATTTGTCATGATTTTTAACTGCCACATGTAGGTGTGGGACCAGCCCATTCCAAGTCTCTGCCCCTCCTACCAGTCTCCACATGATTTCTTCTGTGTGAGCTTAGTTGTAGGATTTATGTTTAGCTAGGCTTCAGGTGAATCTCAGTGATGGTTGTCTGTAGTTTAGTTGTAATTTGGATGTGTTTGTGAGAGGTGAAAGAATAGCATTTACCTACTTAAGTATTCTTTGTGAAACTCCTAATAAATGCCTGAGGCTTTTTTTTTTTTTTTTCTCTATTTCATATTATATAGCTTATACTCTAGCTGAATTTTACTCATTATTCTTTCCTGTGTGTGCCTGGAACTTGCCTCCATGTCTTCATTTATACTATTTTACTGGCTGCCATGTCTTCCTCCACTTCGATTTCTTCTTTCCATTATGTTTCAGCAGCTGACCCAGGTTTTAAAATCACTAATCATTCCCTTAACAAAAATTGTCCTCTCTCTTTTGAACCACCATATCATATACATTTAAATTATGTAGTATTACAATGGCAGAGTTATGTATATGCATACCTATTTTGGAGTTGTCTTATTGTCAGTTTTTTTTCTAGCAGACTGTAAGCTATGCAATGACAACGATAATGTGTTACTCTTAACCTGTTTTAGCAATTAGAACAGTGGGTAAAAATACTCTATAAATCAATTTTGGAATTGAAATATTCTTCCCTGATAATATTAATTTTTGTTCCTAATTTGTGATTTTTGTTCTGAGTCTCTTATAATTTCCTTGACTGTATTATTTACCATTTATTTAACTATTTTTGTATATTGTTATTCATGAAATCTGATAACATCATATATATTTTGTATTCTCTCAGCTGTACAGCACATTAAACCTATAATAGATGCTCAATAAAATACTGTAGCTTGCTATATTTAATTCCTTTGATAATTATGATTTTATTTAGAATATAAGAAAACTTATTTGATGCAGAATCACAGTTCCCCTTGGTATTTTTAAGAGAATGCAACATTATTCAGATTATAGAACATCGAAGAATTTAGAGTAGAATGTTTAAAGGTAAAACAAAATAATGAATATGAATTATGCAAATACTATAACCAACTTATTATTAATCCAATGAATTTATTTTACTAGGGATTGAATGCTAATCCCTATGATATGTTTATTCAAGGTATGTATAGTGCAATGTTGTGTAGGAAAGAATCAAAGTAAGGCTGCATCATCCAAACAGCCTATGCAAAATGCTAAATTACTATCATTCCTCTGATGGATTTTGAGCTCAGGGTGGCAAAATACTGAGGGTGCCAGAAAAATATATACGCATTTCAAGAAAGGAAAAAACTGTATTAAAATTGTAATACTCAATATATACCAATAACAAAAGATGAATACAAGTCATGTATTTACATTTTTTTGGCATCCCCTGTATAACTCATTTGACCATTGACCACTTTTCCCCACTTTGGTAAGAGAGTGAACAAGAGAATGACAATTTAATTTTCCTGTGAGATCCAGAAAACAAGCAATCTATGTATCTGAATAGTTTCAGGAAGGATCAGGTTTACATTTTTTCTTGCTGTGTGTTGAGCTGTTGATTGCTTTGTTTTTAAGCAATGCATTTATGACCCATGGCTTTTCAGCCTCAAAGTAACAGCACTTTTAGGCTTTTTAAACCTGCAGTGGCCTTATTTCTACAGTATTATAAGTTTTTTCACCAGCAGACTTGTTTTAAGACTACAATGAGTCCAACTGCCTGCTCAGAAAATGTGCTGTAACTTCTGCCTGAGCCTTAAGACATTTTAGAAGCTCTTCCTCACATGAGAGAAAAGGCACCAAGCCACTGTGCACATGCATAAATCTGTCAATTATCTAGTATCTGGCACTAAGTTCATGTCACTAAAGGGAAAAAATATGCTGAGAGATTGCAGTTCCAGCACAGAAATTGTTATTTGGTTTCTTTTTATTTATTTATTTTTTGGGGGGTTTGTTTTGTTTTGCATGTATAAAGTTTACAATTGATCCCTTCAACTGTGGGGGGGGGGGAGAATACAGATATGCAAGCATGAAAAGCATTCACAGAATATTAATGCTAAAGAAAGACTTTTAGGAACCGATTTTTATCTCTTGAACGTGTGAATAATAGAAAAGTTTAATTTCTGAAATATGACTATTATCTATGAATTTTGATAGTAGAAGAAAGCAAACTGTGGTGAATTGGGCCACCACTCTTTTGAGCAATCTTAGTAGGTATTTTCTTGTTTGGCGTGAATTGTCATTTTTGAATTGGTGTAGGGATGATTTTTGCTAATTTAAATAGGGAATGGATATGTAGGTGGAGGATGGGTAAGGAAGGTGGGGAGGCTGGAGCAGAGAAAATCAGAGCAGATAAGTTACAGTATGTAAAATAGTGGCCAGGGGTGCTATTATTGACATCATTTGTAAATAAATGGAAGGTGATCACATCCTGATTTAGTCACATGCTTGAGGCTCTTAATCTGACCGTAGCAAGTAGCCACACTGTGGAAAACCCTAACACTTGATTGCTACAGAGCATTCTGGTTAATTGTCTTGGAGCCCAGTTATATACCTGCATTCCAAATTCAGAGCTCACTACTTTTATGAAAATATAGCTTCTGAGAATATTGAAAGATGTAGGCAGCCCAGGATGTTCAAATGAAGAGAAAAAAAAAAAAATGTTTCTCAAACAATTATTGTAAATAGAGTTAGTATGTGATGATCAGGGTAGGCTTTTCAAAACTTTTAGATATAAATCAAACCTTAAAATGCAAGCTAGCAAAATATTCAGTATTACACTTGGGAGAGTGTGTTCCTAAAGCTGAAATTTAAGACATTTTTCTGCCAACTTCTTCCCTGATTTATCCAAGTATTTAAGTTGCTAAACTTTTGATGACTCATCCTGGGTATTGATTTTAGCAAAGCTCCTAACTTGATGGTCATTTCAAAAGTAAGAATAAAAACATAATGGTAAATTCTCAAGTTTTTTACCTAAGAACAATTCATTAGAAAAGATCCAAAGTGAAATTTAATTCAAAGTTAGATGCTCTTTACCATCCAACGCACTAAGGAAGATAAAGTGAATATGTCGGTTCTTTCAAATTTCTACCTGTATTTTAATAAACTATTCTAGAATCAAACACACTTTAAATTTTTTTCATTATCTGCATTTGGAGTTTATTAATGCTTTTGATCATTCCAATTAAATCAAATAAGTGAGAGAGATTATTATTATCACAACAAAAATATAAAAAATAAAAGGAAATGTAAAAAATCATTGAACTGATGCAATTTTTAAATCAATTTTTGATTCACATGCAGCGTAAGAAATAATACAGCGAGATCTCATCTACTCTCTATACAGTTCCACTGGTGGTAACATCTTATAAAACTATAGCATAACATCATAACCAGGTTATTAACTGTAATTCAGTCAAGATACACGATTCCATTACCATAAAATCCCTCATGTTGCCTCTTTATAGCCACACCTACTGTCACACTCCCATATCGTGAACAACCACTAAACTGTACTTCATTTTTACGATTTCATATTTCATAAATGTAACATATATGTATCCCATGGGTGCTTGGAAAGAATGCATATTCTGCTGTTGTTGGATGAAGGTGTTATATAAATGTCAGTTATAACCTGTGGGTTGATGGTGTTGTTCAGGTCTATATCTTTAATGATTTTCTGTCTAGTTGTTTAATCAGTTGTTCAGATTGGGATGTTGAATTCTCCAACTATAGTTGTGGATATGTGTGTTTCTTTCAATTCTAGTTTAGGCTTCACGTACTATGTATCTCTGTTGCTTGCTACGTACATATTTAGGATTGCTGTGACTACTAAGAGGATTAACATTTTATTATTATGTATTTATTTATTATTATGTCCCTCTCTGTCGCTAGTAATTTTCTCTGCTCTGAAGTATACTTCATCTGACACTAATATGGTCATTCTTGCTTTCTTTTGATTAATATTTGCACGATACAAGTTTTTCCATCCTTTTATACTTAGTGTAACTGTGTCGTTATATTTGAAGTGAGTTTCTGGTAAATAGCAAATAGTTGATTCATGTTATTTAAATTAATTCTGACAACACCTTACTTCTCGTTAGTTTATTTAGACCATATACATTTAATGTAATTATTGGTAAGTTAGGACCTACGTCTGTTTTTTCTTTCTGTTTATCTTACGTTTATTGTTTTTCTCTTTTCTTTTTCTAGCCTTCCTTCATGTTGTTTGAATATGTTTTAGTATTCCATTTACGTTTATTTATAGTGTTTTGAACCATATCGCCTTATATAGGTTTTGTAGTGATTACTCTAGATATTATATTATAGATACAAAACCTATTACAGCCTACTAGCGTGGGTATTTTACCATTCAAATAAAGTGTCAAAACCTCACCAATTTTAATGCCTCCTTACCCTCTCGTTTGTAATATAAGTATCTTAAACATTTCCCCCACATGTATTTAGAATCACATCAGTCATTTTTATAATTTTTGCTGTCACTTGAGGGGAGGAAGAGCTTTTCATTACTTCTGGGTGGGGATGGGATTTCTGAATATCTCCTAGGTGTCTAATGATAGCCCTCTGGCTGTGGATAGTAGGCATGCCAGTCACTGCTCTCAAGACCTCCACTGACACCATGGGGTAGAGGGTAACTTCACTAAGTCTGGTGGAGGTGAAAGTCCCTACTCTCTACAGGCTTCCACTGACAATACTCCAGTGAGGAATGGGACAGTTGCTTTGTTACTTCCAGGTATGCCTGAAAGTTTAGGTTCCCTATATGGTTTTTACTGGTCTGACAAGTTGGCAAGGTGCACCTTTCGATTTGGTGAGTGTGAAAGTTTTTCTTCCCCACTTCGCCTTTTCTGACGCGAATGGGAATGGGACCGCCATTTTTTTCTGTGGTGTTTGGCTTAAACAGACCAGCTGTAGTCTAAATATTCTCTCTCTTGCTAGGCTGCCCATCCCTGGTCTTTCTAGGCTTTTTATGTCTATGCTTGTTAACATTTCAAGTGTGTTGTCTTCTTTAGCTATATATGAAGTAAAAAGAAAAAAAACAAGAAACTCACTAACCCTACTATTCCTTGCTTCCCGAAGTCGCTACCCTGCTTGCTCTCTTCTTTCCACCTTTCAAAGTCTTTTTATATGTCTTTTATGGTGTGTAAGGTTTTTAGTGGCATGTAGTTGAAGAACAAGGACAAGTAAGTACACTTACTCCATTTTCCTGGAAGCATAAGTCTGATTGTTTTTTCTTAAATGCTTTTGAAAATGTAATAACGGTTATGGTAATTCCCCGGAAAAATACAGAAGACACATTCATATCACAAATATTACACAGAATTCAATAAACTCAAAGACATACTATAATACATTTCATCCATAGACCTCCTTATTAGATTAAGGTTTCCTTTTATTAGTTTTTACCCTTGTTGTTGTTGTTTTTTTAATTACTCACCTTAGAAAGAAATTTTGAGTATTAACTCTCTACTAATCATTCTATTAATGTTTTAACTGCTATTTAAATGTACCACTCAAGACTTTAAGAAGAAATCATCTTAATTTTAGATGTAAAGAATTTGAGACATAGATTATGCAGTCTTTCTAAAGAATTAAGAGTGATTTAGAATGTAACTCTTAGTATAATATAATAATCAAGTTACAACTAGGCTAACAAGTATGTTATCATGGCCATGACAGTGCTTTGGGAAGACAGTCTCTTCCTCGTGTATTATAGAATACATGTGGCCTATTGGAGCTGCATAACACTAAAGCCTTCTCATGTGTATATTGGATGTGCCAAAAGTATTCTAGATTCATTCTTAATTGTTTATTATAGAGTAAACAACCCTCTTTCATGTTTAAGCCCTTCATACCCTTTTGTTCAAGATAGAACAAATGCCAAGATATTCAAATGTAGATTTTTTTAAAGTCACATAACAAAAGGTGTGGATTATGTAATGTATTTTCTATAAAACAATTTTAAACTTCACTCAGTGCCTGTATTAGTAAGACTGTGGTCATTTTGAAACTATATAAGCAATATTGTAGGAAAAGCATATAATTAATTATGTGAATGTTGTTAGAAAACAAAATATTTAGCAAAAAAGTTACAATATAAAATCAAAGAAGTTGAATAAAGCTTAACTTTTAATATTGCAATATTAAAGATAAATTAGAAATGTCAATTTAAACTCATCATTAATATGTATGTGAGGACATAAAGAAAAAGACACCACAGCAGCAATGAGTACTCCTAGTCCCCAGATTTTGGCTTCTAAAATATTATTATTCATTACATTTTCTTAGGTACTGAAAATAACTCGGGCTGGTTTTAGGTCTGGAGAAGGGAAAGTGCACGGTGAGCATCCACTGATAATGGGACACGAGATACGGGATTTCATTTTACTCTACTTTCAACTGTCTATGTTTGAAATTTTCATAGTAAAATGTAAATACAAGAGAAATACAAAATTGAAAAGAATAAGGGAAGGAAAGAAAGGAGGGAGGGAGGGAGGGAGGAAGGAAGGAAGGAAGGAAGGAAGGAAGGAAGGAAGGAAGGAAGGAAGGAAGAAAGGAAGGAAGAAAGGAAGGGAGAAAAGCACTTACCTTTGTTATCATATGGATCCCTAGCAAACTCTGGCCATTACTTGCACATTCCTTCCTGAATAGGAACTCCATATCACATTTCCTTCTCACTTGTGTCTAGCAAAGTCATAGTTTGTTAAAGGTAATGAAGTTTTATATTTTAAGGATGATGGATTTTAAATGTATACTTCCTGACAAGGACATAACAGTTTGAGATTTTAACCAACAGCATTTCAGGTAAAGCACATATATTTCTAATATAGATTATTTAGGAGAGTTGTTGAATTTTCAAGTTTCTTTCGCCCAGTTTATGTTTGTTACTCTGAAATCCTTTTGAGTGTACTCTCTACATGTGCCTTTCGCCTACAACCAAGGTCCTCCTGTCAATTAATTTAATTCTCCTATGTACTATTCTGCACATATAGTACACAGGAGAATTAAACCCCAACCTTCCATCCCTAGAACTATAAAAGTGAGAATAAGAGTTACTGATAATTAGACAAAATGATGCATGTATTTCTTTTGGTATAATGCCTGGTTTGTAACAGCTATTCAAGCAATATTAAGTAACTAAAGAGTGTATGACATATAACCTATTCCCAAACTATACTCACAATTTGCTATTGCTAAAAGATTACTAACACTTAACTCTTTTATAAATAATGATACAGCAAGCCACCCTGTTAATTTATTTTCATGTATATTTTGTGCAACATATATAAGTGTGTGTATGCATTTCATTTTATATATATATAGTGTTTATGTGTGTGTATTTATATATTTATATTATAGTGTATATCAAAACTGACCATAGCTCTAAATGATAAATTCCATTAAAAGTTCTTGGCCTAAGTGAACATAGATATCTTACTCATAGTTTCATTTTCCATGAAATACAAATTCAGAGCCTTCAATGCTCATTCATTTGGTGATTTAATATATTACAGTCATTTCTGAGATGAATCTTGATCTTGTTTCTGATAATCTCTTAGTTTCTTCTAGCACCCCACCCCTGTTTCTTATAATCTGAATCTGTATTCACCTGCTAATAGACTACTTCAAATTAAGGCATTTGCCCAGGAATGATTTATTCTCAGTTTTTTTTAAATTTAATTGTGGTACATGCCCAAACATAAAATTAACCATTTTAGGCATTTTAAAGTATACATTTCAATAGTATTACGTACATTCACATTGTTATGCAACCATTACCACCATTTGACTCCAGAGCTCTTCTCATAACATTGAAAATCTTGGCGCAATATATGATTCCCCCATTTCCCCCTTTCCCGGTCCCATATAACAGCCATTCTACTTTTCACCTTTATAAATTTGACTATACTAAGTACCTCATATAATGGATTCATACAGTGTTTGTCTTTTTTTGTTACTGGCTTTTTTAACTCAGCATAATGACCTCAGTGTTCATCCATGTTAAACCGTGTGTCAGAGTTTTCTTCCTTTTTAAGGCTGAATAATATTCCACCCTATGCTTATACCATATTTTGTTTATCTATTCAACTGTCAGTGAACCCTTGGGTTGCTTCTACTTTGGGACTATGTGAATAATTCTATTACAAACATTGGTGAACAAATATACCTTTGGGACACCACTTTCATCTTTGAGAGGATATATACTGAGAAGTAGAATTGCTGGATAATATGGTGCTTTTATTTTTAATTTTTCAAGGAACTTCCATACTGTTTTCCATAGCAGCTGCACTATTTGGTCTGCATATCTGTCTTTATACCAATATACACTGCTTTGATTACTGTAGTTTTGTCAGATGTTTGAAATCAGAAAACATGACACTTTCACTTTGTTCTTTTTTCAAGATTATTTTGGCTATTGGGTGGTCTTTTGAGATTCCATAATAATTTTAGGACAGATTTTTCTTTTTTGCAAAAAAAGCTATTTGGATTTTGAAAGGATTGCATTGAATCTGTAGCTCATTGTGAGGGAGTAATTCTTGAACTCACTGTCCCTCCATTGTCTCTAAAAGCTCTCCTGAGAGAAATAAAATGCAAATATTCAGCAAGGATTGCTCAAAGAATGTTTCATTAATCCAATGTCCTCTATATTCTCATGTATTTTCTTGGTTCAGTCCTGATCAGCAGAGAGCAAATTTCCAGACTGCCTTATAGTTCTTCTTCTACCCTCATTTCTCACTTTCTGTTGTTGTAGCGGCACTAGCTAAAGAGCCATTCTCTAAAGTAATTATTTGCTTTTTTTTTTTTTTTTTTTTTTTTTTTTTTACCTAAACCAAAGAGATATCAAATGAATCTCTCACACAACCACTTTTTGGAGTAAATATGTCTTCATATATAAATCCATTCTCTTTTTGAGGTTGTATAGTTGAGTTTATTATTATTATTCATTTAAATTTTAATAAAACTACTATAGTTGAATATTAAATACAAATACATTTTTGACAGTAATTTGGTGTCTAAAACACTGATCAGAATTTATTCTGATAAATTAACCTTGGTGTTGAGCACCAATAGCACATTCAAAAATGTGCATGCAACTATTTTTACACATTTTACAATATTTTGTGTCCCTTTGTTATATTCCTTTTCTTAAGTTAGAGTAAATAATGATTAAAAAATGATATGAGAGAAAACTAAGTATTTCAATTTTATTATAAAAGAATATCCTGGTATAGAACTTAGAATCAAAATTTATAAAGCTTTTAAATGGACTTTGCCATTTACTTACATTATTTAATAAATAATTTTGCCTTTTCTTGGAAATTTCTGAAATGGAAGCAAATAATTTAAGAAGTAAAACTTTTTTTCCTACTTAAATATCTTGAAGTACGTGCTATTCTGAAAATATTGAACATTTCCAAGGCAATTGACATCTCTTTGTTGCTTTGCATTTTAACAGCGTTAATGACATATAATAACTGCACTTGTTTAAGTATATAATTTTATAAGTTTTGTCATATGTATATCACTGTAAAATCATAATGATCAAGAAAATTAACATATCCACCATCCCTAAAATTTTTCAGTTGCTGCTGTGCATAGATTCTCATTTCCAGCTGATAAAATTTTCTTCTGCTTGAGAGTATTCCTTTAATATTTCTTGAAATACAGCTCTGCTAGTGATTAATTTTGTAAGCTCTTGTATATCTGAATACATCTCATTTAATTTAGTATTTGAGAGAGATTTTTTTGCTGGACATAGAATTCTAAATAGTCTGTTCCCTTACCCCCCCCCCCCCCATATCAATACTATCTTTTGACTTGGTTGTTCGTGAGGAGAAGTCTATTGTCATACTTATTTCATTCCTGAATACACAGTGTATATTCTCCTTGGCTCCTTTCAAAATCTTCCCTTTATCATTTGTTGTAAGTAATTTAATATTATTTGCCTTTGTGTAGCTTTCTTTATATAATGTTTCCTAGATATTGTTAAAACTCCATAAAATTGTAGGTTTACCTTTTTCAATAAATTTTGAAAAATTTCTATCATCCTTAGTTTCTTCAAATGTATTTTATTTTCTGTCCACCATACCTTCTCTCTTTTGGAAATGCTTAAAGTGTTTCACAGCACACTGATGTTGTGTTTTGTTTTCATTTATTCTTCAGACTTTTTTCTTTGGATTTTTTTTTTTTTTTAATGTCTTCAAGCACTATTTTCCCCCTGAAATTTCTATAATGTATTTAATCCTATGCAGTGTGTTTTTCATCACAGACAACATTTTTATCTATAGGAACCTGATACTTGCAATATCTGGCATGTCTTTGCTTAACACCGTCAATGTGTCATCTAAGCTTCTTGGACATATGGAATAGAATTGTAATAACTGCTCAAACTTCCTGTCTACTAATTCAGTCTTTTGATGTTTCTATGCTGGTTACAATTAATTGATTATTTTAATTTGAGGGTTATTTTATTGCTCATATGCATGCTTGGTAAATTTGATTAGTGAAGCACTAATAGCACTTAGTCTCAGACTAATTTTCACCACTACTAAAGAATAATCCTCCTGGAAACTCTGCCCAATATCCCATGGATTATGAGTATTTTCCTATCACAAGTGAGATCAGCAAATATTCCCAGACTTGTGAGAATTTGGAGTATTCCACCCTCTAATTCTTTTGGGTGATTCTTTCACTAAGCTCAGTTAATTTACTCAGTTAATTTGTCTGTAGTTTTAGTTGTTCCAGATAGAAGGGTAAATCCATCTTATATTATCTTGCCTAGTTCCTTTGCATTTTACACTTGTTTAGTTTCTATTATCTATATTTAATTTATTTCATTTTTATTGCCTTTTTTAAAAACAACTATTTAAAAGGTTTGAGGACCATATTAAGAGTAGGTAAATACTGTATTTTCATAACATTTGTGTGCAGTGTGCTGAGTTAATTTGATTAAATAGGAAGCAATAAGAACTCACAGCAATAATTTGGAGACTATATATAGACCAATAAAGGAAGTAAAATGTTTCTTTTTAAAAATGAAATAAATGTATTTGGAATTCAAAAATAAGGAATTCAAAATTTATTTTAATGAATGTGGAAAAAGGTATAAAACAATGCATGATCCAATATACATTAAAATTTTTAAATTAATTTAATTTCATGAAAAAAGTTACATGAGTTACTCAGAAAAAAACAATTTTCTAAGACTGTATAATATGTACTTTGTATATTGTTTAACATTATGCCACTCCAATTCCTGAAAATATTCCTGTAGGACAATTTTCCGATGCTTAGTCTACTTCAGAAATTCATGAAAGTTGACTTTTGAGGGTCAAGAGAGAATGCTATTGGTGTTAACGCCACATGGAGAAGTGTCTTGTTTTTTGTTTGTTTTGTTTTGTTTTCACACACTGGATTTTGGCTCATATATGCAACAATTAAGATACTTCAAGGATTATAGAGAGTCATTTTAAGCCGTTCTACTCATTTCTTTTTTAATTTTCCCAGAAATAGTTACAAAAAAATAAAGATGCACAAATACATAACTTAAAAGATATGCACACATTAAATATATTTTTTACCAAGTATCTCTAGAGTGACAAGAGATATCCCTGCTAATTTTTAATAATAACATATCATCATTCTACATTTTCAAACTTTTAAATATTACACAAGTTAAAGAAGCCTGCTCCCATTTTTTTTAAATAAATCAAATACTGTTTATAGTGAAGGACTTTTTAATGATATAACATTTTAGTGTCTAAGCAGTAGAATTGCTCTGGGTACTATTTGAAAGCCCTTTGAACTGACAATCCTTTGTGCACTCAAATTCTCAGTACTGAAACCAGTGGTAATACCCATGCTTAACTACATGGAGAACAAAGAGAAGATTATGACAAGATTTACTTTGTATAATAATTGAAAAGTAGAGGTAAAAAATACTGTATTGACAAGAGATTTCGGGCATGTTTTATACTTTCATGTATTGTAAAGCAAATCTATTAAGAAGTGTTATGATATATTTGTGCAAACTAAATGATTTTATAATTATACCCGGGTGTTTTATTTAATGATAACAATAAATTAAGAATGCGAAATACACTCTTTTTTATAGTAGAAGAGGTGCTGATTAATTAAGTATCTCAAGTAAGTACAAAGAGTAAAAAGTGGAATTTATTTACAAACTTTGAATTTCTAGGTGAGTTTGTGTTTATAAACAGCATATAAATTTTATTTTGTGAAGGATAATGTCACATTTATATTTCCAAATTATGTTATTGCTGCATGTTGCTTTATAATTTAAATGGTCATGAGCAGCAATTTTTGGGTAACATATAGATCTTATATACTGCAACTTATACTTTCACACGATAGAAATAAAAAATATATTTACATTCACACAGTGCCAATGTATGCTTAATCATTGTTGTCATACTGTGCTCTTGACTCTCAAAAAGATGGAGCATCACTTTGCTGCATATGTTGCCGTATATATTTAAAATCTTACTGATGCTAAATCTAACATCTAAGAGGAAATTCAACTCCTAGTTACTGTCAGAACTAGAAAAAAATGTGTTCCTAAACAGTGACCATCTGTCAAACAAAACTGTACTGAAGTAGAGTGTGGTACCCACATGGTAGAATCTGATTTACTGAAATTGAACTGGGAACGCTGCATGCATTTCACATAAGAAAGGGTTTCAATTTGCCCATGGAGAGAGATATAAAAGGAAAAATTCACTCTTCTTGCAGAAGCATTGCTTGTATTTTCCTCATTATCCTACCAAGATGTTTAATGAAGAAAAATAAGTAGAGGGATGCAGGCAACCACACAAACAAGTTTTCATGCATATGAACATATTTGTCTAACTATATATATGTATCTATCTATATATGTATATATATAGATAGATATTGCTATATATCTATATAGCTATATCTATATCTATAAATATCCATATATCCATATACATACATACATATATATATGTAGTTTAATTATATGTAGGTCCTACTGAAAGATATTGTATATGTGATAAGCTGGAAGAAACACCTAATAGATTTATTATAGCATGCACAGTAAATTCAGGACTGTGGGAAATTCTTTGGAACCGATAAGACCACACCCAGTTTCCTCCCATTTCAATGGTACAATGCAGTATAGGCTGATTTTCACCACTTTAGTTTCATTTTCAAACTCTATAGCTAAATGATTGAGATGAATTCTCTATATGCCAAATCCTTTTTGGTCACTCTTCTATTTAGCATTAGCATCCTGCAGAGAAAGTATTAGAAGACTCAATGCTTTTTCCATTTGTATGCATAAAACAGAACGTTTTTGGTTTCTTCTTTATCCAAATGTAGAGATGATTAAATCATTTTCTTCTTCATAAATTAATGTTACATAAATTCAGTTATCAAAATTGGCAGGCCAACCAGAAGTAAATTAAACACAGATTATTTGCTAGCAACTATTTTATACAATAGTTTTCAATCAATGCATGCTGGATCTATTTAATGTAATAACCCCAATGTTTTGCCTTAAGTGTTGGTTCTTATTTAGAATTCATAACTGTTGCTTTATTGCCAGAGGTTTTAATGCAGAAGGATGAAATATTATTTGATTTCCTTCTTTCGACGTTATATTTTGACCACAGCACATACAGAGCCCACACATTCTTTGACGTTCCTGGTTGGATCACTGACATTTCCTTCAATTCCATCTCTCTGAGTCTTTTGTAGGGTCTCGTTTATTCAGAATATTAATTTCACTGCCATTTTTGATAGTCATCCTAAAAAAATATACTCATTTACTTTCCATAAGGAAATGTGTTGGTTTTTATTTCCCTCCAGTTCAACACTGGTTATGAGCAACTTGTTACCACTCTCCAAAACATAGTTCCTTCCTCAGGTAAAATGTATGTCCTTGATACATCTCTTACTCACACATCAACCTGGTGTCCAATATCATGCCAGGCACAGTGTGGATGGTTAATGGATGTTTGTTGAATTAATAAAGTCACAAATAAACAAATGTTAGCTCATTAGGTGACTTTTACCTTTTACTTCTCTTTTAATAATGATGCAAAAATGTCTCTTTAAGACTACTGCTGATCATTTCAGCACCACCGGTCTCTTGCCCCAGCTGGGAGGGAATGCTCTCTGATTTCACCTGTACTCCTGGCTCCCTCACACAACTCTCACCTGCAGGTGGGGTGGGGGAGGGTTGCTGCACCTGTGATATAGTCCAAGAAGCTCTGTGTTCTTAACCACAGAAGGGTGGCCCACGCATGTGTAGCCCAAACATGCACAGCCCTGAAAAGACAAGGAAGTTAAAACCCCCGGAGCTGACCTTTGCCCATTGTGATATAGGAGCAAGTGGATAAAATCTTCCCCTTTACAAGCCCTTCTAAATAGTTGTTAACATAGAATTTATATGATTCCTCAGGCGCATAATCCCACAGATCAGATGATCAGTCACCATAGTGTCGTAGGGCAACTTGCTATTATATCTTGTCATGAACTGTTTTTCATTTCTTGCTTAATTTTTCTTATACTTCAATCACGGGACTTCATTATCTAATAAAACAATGCACATAAACTCCATGTCAATGGTTCTGTTTTCTGGGGAACCCAGGCAAATGAGCCCATGTCAAACCAGGCAACAATTTCTTTGTACCTCTTCTCTTTTTAGGTCTTCACTTTTAATGTACAGACTTTCAATGTTTCAAATATACCCTTCATTATACCAAAATGGTAGTTAATTCATTTATTAAGTACAATTTTTATATGCCCTCGACTTTACTAAGTCATAGAAAGTCTAAGATGAAAGACATGTCTTAGTTTTAAAGTTTACAGATTAGGACCAATGAAAAAATACATAGATAAAACAAATACAATGCCTTACAGAGGAAAACAAAGTGACTGAGATATCCAAAGTCCTACAATTATCTAAAATAAGAGGCAAGATTAATTTCAAATAGAAGAACATGTATTTTAATTTTTACTTATCAGATTAATGTTCCTGGTCTCTCTGTTCTTGAAATCCATGACTACTTGTGTAAGGGATTCTACCCATGGGATAGTGGAGGAAGAAACTGGGCATTTGTGGCTCATTCTGTCCTTGCAGTAACTGCTGTCAGACACTGTATTTATGTGATTTTCTGGGTAGGAGAGGCCATGGTTTCCCCTGAGGCCTCTGACTGTTGTGGGGAGTACATTAATGGGCCAATCCTTAATTTCTCTCTATAACCACACCCTCTGCAATATGCCTTCATAGTTCCTTTCACCAATGAGGCAAAATGTATTTCCTAGACCTTTGTTTCTGAGCTTAGCCACGTGATATGCTTTGACCAAAGGGATGTTAACAGATGTGATCTATGTATAAGCTTGAAAAAGCATGTGATTCCACTCTTAACTCTTGTCCTCTGTTACCACTATGATTTCAAGAATGAATTAGTGTACTATAGGTAAGACACAGTAGCCCCTGTTATCCCGTTTGACAGTCAACTAAAATCCAGAAATGTGAGTGAGTCCAATTAAAGCCAGAAGAGCCACCCAGCCTGGATGCTGACCCATATTTGCATGTTAAATCAGTGCCCGTTGGTTTATGTCATTACTTTGGGGAGTGATTTGTTGTGGGGAATTATTGTAGCAGTAGATAATTGATGCAGAAATTGGCTCCTGTAGTGGAGTGCTGCTTGCTATAACAGGAACCTAAACTATGTGACATTCGTTTGGAGGCTGGATGACAGCAGAAAGGAGGTGTTAGTAGAGACTGGAAAATAGTGAGAACAGTGTTAGAGAAGCCTGGGAAAAAATGACAAGGAAACTTCTAAAGGGGTCTGAAAAATGGCCACCTGTGTTGTCTTTGTAATCATCAAGTAAAAAGGTTGCCTCAGGTTGGCTTTTTTTTATTTTGTTTTTTTGTTTTTGTTTTTGTTTTTTAAATATTCCTAAAGAGCTTTGGATTTGGGAAGAGTTGTCTAAGCAAAATATTGAAAGACTATATTTACTTATTTTAGCTATTTATGAAGAAATGTATGAAATAAAAAATAACTGAACACATTGGAATTAAAATTATAAGAGAATACACAGGAATCAGGACTTGCTAGGTTGCAAAATACAGCTATTTTTTATATCTACTGAGCCAAAGATTCTAAAAGTGAGACTTAGTGTCAGGATAAAGATCAAATCGATAGTGTGGTTATGAAATCTTTTGTTAAGACCTCTCAAAGAATGAAGGTGGTATCTAGCAGATAGTCTTTGCTGGACAAAAGTGTTTTTGGAAAACTCAAAGTCATGAGACTTAAAAAGCTATGGGCTAGCCTGCTAGTGAGAGGCATTTATAAAAAACGACTATTTGTATGACTTTTGGAGCAATGTAAAATATAATCAGGTACACAGAAAGTCCACAAATATTTTAGGGGAGTTGTGTTTATAAAATTGCAGCCAGCATGCAACTGATCCTGTTGAAATTGTAAAATTACCCCGTGAGCCTTTAACCATCTATGGGAAAGTAGAATAAGAAAGTTGCTTAGATTGATATTTTACGTACTGATTTGTTGTTCCGCTTACATATACTGGAAAAAGGAGAAACATACATAGTTTTGTTTCTTCAAAATCTCAATATGTAGCTTCTCCTTGGACTTGGTGATTATTTGTGTCAAGTTTGTACCTTGGACTCAGTGACTATCTATTTGTGTAGGGGTTGTCAGTAATTTCAAGAAAGGCTAAAACAGTTCAGGCCAACATTCTCATATTCAAGTATCAGGTAAATTCAATCGCTTATACCAGGATCAGAAAATTTATCTGCTAAGAGTCAGATAGGAGGTATTTTAGGGTTTGTTGGCCATAAGGTCTCTGTTACCACTACTCCACTCTGACACTATAGCTGAATTTGTCATAGACAATACATATATGAATGAGCATGGTTGTGTTCCGCATAACTTTAATGGCTTAGGAACTATAGTTGGCTGCATTCTGATTTATTCCCAAATATAGAAATCCAGGATAAAAGCACAGTTGTCACATAAAAGCATTCTATTGCTTTTGTGCTGAAGTGTTCATATAACTTGAATCAAGGTAAACATGGCATTCTAAGCAATCTTACATTTAAGTATTTGTAAAATTGCTCTGTAAATTCTTAAGTTGATGTAGATTGATATTTACAACTCATGTTATAAGAACTATGAGGATTTCATTTAGTGTGGCTATTGAATACTGAGAAAATTACAGCGCACATAAATGCACTCTTGCCAATATTTTTTTCTGCAATATTTTACTTTAGGAATTTCTGTATGCCTAAATGGAATGTGTTCCTAAGTGTGTATCTATATACCACAAAGCTAAATTATGGGATTTGAAATCCGAGATGTATGTTACTGAACATACAAAGACAGAAAATCCTTTCTCATCTTAAGAAATAATGTGTGTGTATTAGATAGAGAAAGCTAACAAGTTTTCAAGTTGGTACTAATTTCAATTTTTGCAAGCATAATTTATTCTGTTTTAAGTAGGAAAACAAGCCATCTGTCAAATGTGTTTGTCCTTCTAATATCATTAGTATTATAATTAGAAGAAATTTAATGTAGATACTACATGTATATTGATGACTGAATTATATTTGGTAGAAATATGAATTTCATTTTAGGAAAAGTCAGAAAAACAATGACAATGGATTATGAGTACATTGCTATTTTAGACTAAAATTTTGCTTTCTATTTTGGTGATAAGAATATTTATTTTATGGAAAATTTGTTTTATAATTTTTATCCATATATTTTTAAAGAGCTATTTATAGTCCTTCTACACTTCACTTGGGCAAAAATTCTAATAATCAAAAATTTCTCTCACACACAAAAAAATCAATCAATTAATTTGATCCCAGTTTGGAATAGAAGAAGAGAGTAGGATATTCAGAGACACAAATATACTATGACTGGCTGACAATTTCCCCCTTATTTAGTTTTCTTCTAGCCCAATTGATTAATTTTGTTATTCAATCATTTAAATTAATGTTACCTGAGAATCTACCTTGTGCTAGATATCATGCTATTGACAAGATAGATAGATTCCTTGAACTCACAGATTACAATGTACCAGGTGAGAGAAATTTTAAACAAATAAATTTAAATGTACATGGTGTGATAGAAAATACCATGTGTAATAACAATTTAAGAATGGGGAACAGATTTTTTTAAGGCCAGCAAAGAAAAGCTCTTCTAAGTACATTGGTTTTCTCCTTAGATCTGAAGAACCAGCAGGAATTAGGCAGTTGAAAGTGTGTGAACAGCATTTTAAGCAGAGGAATGAACATAATGCAAAGGACCTATGAGAAATAAAATGTGTTACACTTCAGGTACTGAAAGAGGGTCAGTGTGGTCAAAGCATGATAATACAGAGCAAGAATATGAGAAAAAAAGGCCAGAAAGTTAAATTGTAGCTAATTAGTGTGCGTCTTGTCATGTTTTAAGAACTTTAGTTTTTCAACCAGTGAGCATAGATATCCATTAAAGGATTATAATCAGTCAAGAGTTATAATTAGTTTCTTTTTAAAGATGAATAATAATCTATTGTCTGAATGTACCACAGTTTATTTATCTATTAACCTACTAAAGGACATCTTGGTTGCTTCCAAGTTTCAGCAATTATGAATAAAGGTGCTATAAACATCCATATAAAGGTTTTTGTGTGGATATACATTTTCAGTTCCTTTGGGTAAATACCAACAAACATGATTGCTAGCTGGTGCCGTAAGCTTACATTCAGTTTCTGATAAGAAACCACCAGACTGTCTTTCAAAGTAACTATATCATTTTGCGTTCCCACCAGCAATGAATGACAGAATGTTGTTCCTCATTCTATCCAAATTTTTGCATTGTCAGTGTTCCATATTTTGTCCATTGTAATTGGTATGTAGTGGCATTTTATTGTTTGCATTTACGTGATGACATATAATGTGGAGCATGTTTTCATATGCTTATTTTCCATTTGTACATCTTCTCTGGTGAGACATTTGTTAAAAGTCTTTGGCACCTTTTTAATTGAGTTTGTTTTCTTATTGAGTTATAAAAGTATTTTGTATACAGTTTCCTATTTAAAAAATTTCTGCGGTTCTTTTTTTATTTGTTTAATTTTTTTTTTTTTTTCGTAAAAATGTGCCCAAACTAAATATTAAGAGATCATTTCCAAGGGAAAAGGAAGTGATGTCACTTTTATTGCTAATAAAGGTGAGACAATTCTATGTTTTTGAGATATGCGTGATGCCATTGACCAGAATTTGGAGTTCAAGTGAAACAGTGGATGGTGAGAAACAGAAGATTGCTGATAGCCACAGCCTAATGCTATTTACTGAAAAAGCAACATTTAAATCTTAACAGTAAAGCCAGAGATACTTCCTTTCTCTTAGGTATAAAACAAAATATTTTCACTATCTGGATATTTCCTTTCACGTACACATGATGAACTTTCATTTACCAGAGAACCTGGCCCTGTTTTTCTGTGTCTGTAGCAGAGTGTCCCTGTAGCATGGGGGCTCATCCCTACGTCACCAACCACATTATCTTCACAAAGAATGGCATCCCCAGTTGGGATTGGATCCTCTGAGCCATGGCAGGGTCAGATGGTAATGGAGACATTCCTCTGTATCCTCCCCTCTTCAGTCATTTTTAATAGCACAATCTCAACAGTGGTGTAATTTGTTTTTCTTTCCTAAACCACACTGTGGAGACCAAGGATGACAGTGCTATAGGGCACTATATATGTATGAAACAGGAGGAAGAAAGTCATTCAGTGTTTTCCAAAAACAGATTTATCTTTACATAGTGTAAATTGACTTTTAAAGAAAGTATTTTATAAATAAGTATGCAATAATAAGTTTTCATATTGGTGAGTAAAGGGCTAAAAAAGCCCTGTGTTAGTGTTTACCATGAATTCTTAAGTAGTGCTCTTAAAATCATTAACAATAATTCTTCACAAATGCAAAATAAAATGGCAATATGTTATATTTAAAAAGAAAAAGGTTTATTTTATATGTTTGAATAACTTAAGAGCAAACATTATTTATGAGATTTACGGGGACTGAAATAATAATGTATTTCTTTGCAATGCTTTCCGGGATGATTATAAAAAATCATTTATTAAATCCTTACTAGGCCCTGGTTAAGCATTTTACATGTATTAGCATACAGAATGTCCATCAATTATGAAGTTGGCATGATCGGTATCACTATTGTACATGTGGGAAGCTGAAACATTGAGACAGAGAGTCTAATTTGCCAAAGGGTACCCAGACAATAGTCATTGGAGAACCTTGAATCAGAACCCAGGCTATCCGAGTAAAGATCCCCACTTATCCATTAGGATACACACAATAGGGAACTCAGGTCTCATATTCAGGATCAGAGTAGATTTTATTTTATTTTTAAATCTTTAATTGCATCAGGTCCCCTCTACTATTATTTTGGGGTAAACTTAGGCATACTATAAATATTATCTCTAGAATTGCTCCAGGATGAGTATTCTAATGTACTGGTTTTGTGAACTTGCATTGCCTTCTCTCTAGTCTTTCCCATTGTTTTGAGCTGTTTCTTTTTTTGTCCTTTTGTATCACCCCTTTGAATGATGCTTTTCTTAGACTATGTGTTGCTGGTCCTGATACCACTCTCAGTTTCAGTGATTCAAGAGAACTCATAGAATTCAGAAAAGCTGTTATACTTATGGTTATGGCTTATAGCAAAAGAATATAGATTCAAGTCAGCAAAGGAAAAAAGATGAAGAGAGATGACTACCAGAGACCAGACACAAGCTTACAATTTTCCTCTCTCAGTAGAATTGCATTGATAGCACTTAATTCTCCCAGCAGTGATGTGTAACAATACGAATGGAGTATTGCCAACCAGAGAAGCTCACCTGAGGCTTGGTGTCAAGGAGTTTTATTGGTGATTGGTCACAAAGGCATGAAGTACTCATATGGTTGCATTTAGCTTCTGAGTATCCAGCCCCTCCAAGTTGATCAAGTTGATACTTCATGACTCATCTCCCACCATAAATCACATATTTATCTTAAACTATCTGGTGTAGTCAAAGGCCCCAGGTTTACAAAACGCCATTATCAGGTAAGATATTAAAAGTGTTTAGGGGTTATATCCTGAAAGCCAGTGAAGCTTACCATCTTTCCTGGAAAATAAGACCTAACCGGAAAATAAGCCCTAGCATGATTTTTCAGGATGACTTCCCCTGAACATAAGCCCTAATTTTTGGAGCAAAAATTAATGTAAGACCTGGTCTTATTTTGGGGGAAAACATGATAGTTTTTTTTAGAGTGTACAGTGTTTGGACACTCAAAACATGTTGTATCCTTTTAGTGCACAGAATGTCAGCTTCATTCTTTGTCTATAAGCTTTATCACTGAATACCCACAGCATTTCATATCTATTCTGATTCTATATTATGGAATATTCACCAGATGGCCTCACCCTCAGTCTTTTACAGTCCATGCTCAAATAACCCTCAGTTGTATAAAAGGAGAATTATACTGGTGTAATTATTACTTTTTATTTTTTATGGCTGTGAAATCATTAAAAATCAGAATACGCCACTTTGCAAAAATGTTGACAAACTATAAACTGAATCACATTTGTAAAACTTCTGGATATTTATGTGCACGTCACTCCACCATATCTTCCTGTAAAAAAGAAAAAAACATAATTATTTTTTAAATGACTAACTGCCCTTAATTTGCCTTGTACTTATCAAGATTGATCTATTTGGAATATTCTTCCCTATTTTTTAAAAAGTTGAAATATTTATAGTGATAGAGTTTGCATTTTTATTGTGGTAAAATATGACTAACAAAATTTACAGTTTTAACTATTTTTAAGTGTACAATTCAGTGGCATTAAATACATTACCATTATTGTGCAGATATCACCACTATCCATTTTCAGAACTTTTTAATCTTCTCAAACTTAAATTCTGTACCCATTAAATAATAACTCCCCATTCCTCATAGTAACCATTATTCTGTTTTCTGTTTCTGAATTTTACTACTCTAGTACCACATATAAGTAGAATAAAACAATATTTTTCTGTTGCATCTGCCTTATTTCACTTAGTGTGATGTTTTCAAGGTTCATTCATGTTGAACTTGTATCAGAATTTCATTCTTTTTAAAGGTGGAATATTATTTTATTGTATGCTTATACCACATTTTTATTTTTTATTCAGTCATCTCTGAATGGGCACTTGAATTGTGTTCATGTTTTGGCTGGTGTGAATAAAGCTGCTATAAATATTGGTGTGTAAATATCTGCTCAAGTCCCTCTTTTCAGTTTGTTAAGCTATATATAACTATAAGTGAAATTGCTAGGTCATATGGTAATGCTATGTTTAACTTTTTGAGAAACTACCATGCCATTTTCTACAGTGACTGAACCATTTTACATTCCCCAGCAATTCACAAATGTTCCAATTTCCCCACATTTTCACCAACAGTTATTTTGTTTTCTTTATAACAGTCATTCAAGTGAATATGAAGTGGTAAGTCATTTTGGTTTTGATTTGCATTTTTCAAAGATTAGTGATATTGAGTATCTTCGTATGTGCATATTGGCCATTAGCATATCTTTCTTGGCTAAATGTCTATTTACATCCTTTGTCCATTTTTAAATTGCGTTGTTTGTTTTAAATTGGGATTGGTAGTTCTTTACATATTCTGGGTGTAAATCCTTACCAGATACATATGGTTTGCAAATATTTTCTCCTGTGGGCTGCCTTTTCACTTTATGGATAGTATTCTTTGATGCTCTTATTATTTTTATTCTGATAAAATCCAATTCATCTATTTTTCTTCTGTGTTTTTGGTGTTATATCCAAGAAATCATGGCCAATCTAATGTCATAAAGCTTTCCCTATGTTTTCTTCTAAGAGTTTTATACTTTTGGCTCTTATGTTTATGTCTGATTCATTTGTAGTTAATTTTTGTATACAGTATAATGTAAAGATCTAGCTTCATTCTTTTGCATGTGGATATCCATTTTTCCCAGCATCATTTATTTCTTCAAACAAAAAAGTGAGAGCACCACTACCCTCCCCCTCTGGAAACAGAAAATGTTGAGACTTGGGTTTATTTCCAATGACACTTGCAGTGCAATTTGAAATTGTTCTTAGTGCTAACTGACAAAACAAAGACAAAAGGACCTAGATATACTTGGCATGCGTAGTGAAATAATGAGAACTAATGGTGCCATAAAAGTCCAACATATCCACCCACCCTCCTCTGTTCCCTCCAAAATACATGCCTACAGTGACTTATCAGCTAATGAATAGCCAAGAAAAAAACATATTTGTATAACAAATATATTTTATTATACAGGAAGACCAATAAAAAACATAAAAATGTACCTACGAGCAAATAAAGATAACACAAGAAGTAGAAGAAAATATTTAAATGATTTAAAAACAAAAATAAAAAACAAACAAACCAAAAAATGGAATGCTATGAAGAGAGAAAATTCAGAAAATAATAAAAAACTGCTTTTATAAATTAAAAATACCATAGCACAAATTAAATAAAGTAACTAAATAGAAGAGTTATGTGATAAAATGAAGTCATATCCTCAGAAACCTGAACAAAAGACAAATAAAAATGGAAAAGAGTAGAAAGTTATAAAAATGTTAAGAGGTCAGTACAGAAAGTCCAGTATATTAATAGGCATTTTAAAAAAGGAGAGGAGAAAAGCTATCAAAAAACTAAAAAAAAAAAAAAAAGTCTCAACTCAAGGATAAATGTTTAAAAAAATAAAGCTATCCAGAACAATGAATGAAATAAACAAAGAATAACATAATGAAGTTTTGGAAAAATATTGATAATGAAAATATTATGAAAGCTTCCAGAAAAAGCAATAAGTATCTGAATAGTTTCGGACTTGTAGAAAGGTAATATGAAAACAAAAATAATTCCAAATTTTAATAATAAATGATTAGCAACCTCTACATACATATATATATGTATATATGTATGTATATATATATGTATATATGTATATATATGCAGCTATATTTTAATGATGAGAAAGTATAGCATACACACACACACAGATTTATTACAGATACACACATACACACGTAGCATATCATACCATGTCCGAATATACACCCACTCTTTAGAACTACTAGAAGATGTGATCCACTAACTGAGGAAGGAAAGCAAGAAAGTGGAGGAAGTCTTGCTATCCAAGAAACAAGATTCAATACGGCAAATATAAACGGAATCTCTAGGTTTATTGTAGAGGAACTTCCAGAATGAAAGCCAGTCCTCTAAATTTAGAGGGGCAAGTTAGTGCTTTTAGAGGGTTATCTACAAGCATATAAAAGGAACTGATCAAATAATTGCTGATTAGTAATATATATTCTGCAAAAATTTGGGAGAAATTAATATGACTATGGTAGCAATTAATATAAAAGCAATTAATAACTCAAAAGAAACAAAATTAGAGAACAGTATACTACATGGTAGATATCACAAAATTTTTTGATAATAAACACCCTCTATTTATATAACCAAAAATTGTGACATTGAGAGGATGGGGGCCTGGAGGTTTCAATCTGTGTTGTGGTGAGGATGGTTATATGCCTTTAATTGTGGAAAATTATAACAAATTAAATCCTCAAGTTTCTATTATACGAAATTAACAATATCTAACACTAAAGGAAAAAATAGTTGTAATTAATACTGAGAATAAGAAATTATGAACCAGAAGGAACACAAATATAGCTAAAGGTAAAAGCTTTTGAGAACAGGAGTTAATAGTGGAGAATTTGGGAACAGAAAATGTTGCTTTTAATTAAGCCTTGTAGAATCATTTGACATTTTAAAACATGTGCATGCATTGCTTTGATAAAAGTAACAATATAATTTAATTTGCCATTGATATTTCATTCTAGTTTTCTGATTTATGAAATCTTAAAAAGAGGTTTCTTATTTTGCTATAGTGAGCTTGCCCATGAAAGTAAGTTTTGCCACTTAACGATTTAAATATTCCTTTTAGCACTAAATTAAAATTAGTAATGGTGTTAGGCCTGAGTTCCAGTTAAATAAAATAATGTATTATTATTTAAGCATATGCACCTACATGTATAACAATTGGATTTAGGTTAATTATACACTTTCCTGTGTATAGCAGCTTTTTAAAAAAATTCCACATGAGCTTTATCCAAATACTATAAAGAATGTTACAGTTTTCAACATAATGTAGATTATTTTGCTACACTTAGTATTATTTTAATATTTATAACTAGGTCATTCTTTGTTCTATTTTTAGAAGAAAAGAAAATCCTGAAATAGCAAAGGTTGACGTACCTTAGAAGAAAGGTACTGTATTTTCCAGAGAGAAATTACTTAATGGGGTTACTGCTTGTTTTATAATAAGTGCTATATTTAATTTTGAGTCCCCCATATTTGTAAAGTACTAATTATTTTTCAAACAAATTCTCTTTTGTTCAAAGCAGATTCTATGGTACTCTTTTTTTCCTAATAATAGGATTTGAAAGAAAGTAAATAGTAAAGGATAATCAGGTGTATTCCTTTCAATTTCTAAAATTTTTGGTACCTAATTACTCTGGAGTTATTTGTGATATTTGTGTCATTAAAATAATGATTTAATGATCCAAGGATTTGTTAGGATGCCTGGATTAATTCATGCAATTGTAGTCTTAAACATTACTATTGGTTGTGTTTTACAAAAAGCAAGAAATTATTGTGGAACAGTTGGAAATATAGCTAGTCTTGACCTTTCTATTTAGTGATAGTGATTTCTCATTTTGAGTACTCTGACTCAGGAATTAAGGAAAAGAACATAATTAATCACTTTGTTCTCAATCTCGAAATCTTCAAAATAACTCTTTCTATAGTCTTGCTGAATTGACCACAAAAAATTTGGTTTATATTTTACCAAAACTTCTCCTAAAGGAACTAAATCATTGCTAGTCATGATGAAAGCCTCATTTCTAAGAGTTAATTCATCAGTGAAAGAAACATAATCCCTATTTATGCTATATCAAACTTCAAAGGACATTAAACTGTGAAGTTAAGATTCCTCTGCTCTTATCAGCCGCTGGAGAGGAACAAAATGAAGGTAATGATTATTGGTCAGAAGGGTACAGTAGCTATGATTCATATTATATGAATAAGGGAGTTGTTTTGTGTCTAATTTAAGTCTATAGTTTTCCCAATAAGAAAAACACTTTGGTAGGGATTGAACATAACCAAGTTTTGGTACAGGAAGCTTTGCAAAATAGCTCCTATGACCCGCAACATATATCTTAAGGGAGAAAAGTGGAAAGTAAGAATTTCCTTCCCGTGAGAGACCTGCAAGTGTTGGACGCTATTATTACCACCACTTCTACTCCCTATCCTTTTAGAATAACAGCTGTCCAATTCAAACTTTAATGGGTGTTTTGAGAACTGAAGTGCATTTTTGTCCTTTTTCCCTTAGTTTTTCTAGCTAGATCAGACACACACTGCCACATTTCTTTGTCTCGTAATACTTGAACAGCCCAATCTTGGAAAATTTTGGTCATTTCTATTGCATTGTATTTCTTTAGTGAGTTATGAGAGGATTGGAATAAAAAAGTAAACTGATTAGAATTGATTTATCCATTTGTAACAGACTATGGTGTAGAAGTTCTGGAACTCAGAATCATTCAGGGCGAGAACATTTGGGTTACATATTGGCACACAGTTACTTAGTTTTACTAAAAATCATTAATACTGCCAGGAATTTCAAGCTGGGTGAAATGTGGGTGAACCAAGGACAAAAATATGATCTGGGAGCTGGTGATCATAAAATTAAGTTGGTAGCTCTTCCAAAATAAATTGCAGCAACCGTGCGTGTCAGTGGCCAAGAAATCAATACTTGTTAGCATTCTCAGTGGGGAAAAAGGCTTTGCAACTATTTATCTGTAACACATATTGTATAATCATCAGTCATGGAACTGTATCCTAATATATGCGCGCTGGAGGTTCGGCCCTGTATCTGCATTTTTTAATTAGTCCCAGTATGAAAGCAATCCTGCAATTTGGATGTAAAAAGCAAATACATGTAGGTAGCATAAACATTACTGGAGAAGAATACCTACGTTTTCCTTCTCTCTAATGATGAGAGAAAACAATACCTGACATTTTAACTACACTGTGCTCTTGTCTATTGTAGTGAATTGTACCTTTAAGAGCCATTGGGTGGTGTGGATGAGCAATAGTACTTGCAACTGCAAGACGTTCCAATCCTCACAGCTGTCAGTAAAGCCGACACTAATGTGTCCTGAAAGAGTGATTAATGGGTTTTGACAATATCACTGCATTGCATATTTAATCAGATTATACATCTGTTAGAGATGGTTTGCTTCTAACATCTGCAATTCGAGTCCACAATCAGTATTCAGATCAGTGCTATAGCAGAAGCGTGAAACTCCTATGTCAGTCTTACTGTTGACAAGTTAAAACTGCAGGCCAGGGATGTATGAATCATGACGTTCTCTTGATTCATTTAACTTTTTTTTTTTCAAAATTTCCTAGAAATTTATCTGTGTTTAAGTTAATGTTCATTAACAAGGAAGGAAATAAATACTGAGATTGCCCAAAAAATGTATACATGTTTTAAGAAAGGAAAACTGCGTTAAATTGTAATACTCAATATATACTGATAACAAAAGATGAATACAAATCACATTTGACTTCTGCAATTACAAGAGGTGCTCAAAGTGGTTACCATCAGCATCCAGATACTTCTGATTATATTGAACTACTGCTTGAGCAACGTTGACCAAGTGTGCACTTGTATACATTTTTTGACACCCCCGGTATATATGATCATTCATTACACTCTTAAGAGATGCAGAATGGTTTGATGCCATCCTAAAGTTGGGACTACTTGCTTATAATTTCAAAATAGTATTTCGTGTTATATAAAATGTGAAAAAAAGAAATGTATTCAAAATTGCAAAAGCAAGATTTAGAATTAAGCCTTATTTTCTTCTCAGTATTTATTCATTTCCAATATGTAGTTGGAAAATATTCCTGTTATACAAGAAACCATTGCAACACTAGCCTTTTGCAGCTTAATCCCAACAGAAACTTTACCATAAAAATGTGTCCTTAATCTTTCTTACTCTGATCTCCAGCATCTTATCAACAACCAAGTCACATATCCTTTCTATATGATTTTTTCTTTCTATATGTTTTTATTAACATTCACTCCTCAAAACCTGCAATCTGCTTTGAACCGAATATAATTAGTATTATGATACTAATGAAACTATCCTTGCCAAGGTGATTGATAACATCTAGTTACAAACCCAAATGATCAGTCTCTAGGCCTTATTTTACTTGATCTCACTGTATTATTTAACAAAGCAATGCTACTTATTCCATTGTTGAAACTTTGTTCATTTTTTTTTTTCTTGTGATCTATGCATGCCCCATTTTCTTTCAAATTTTCTTGGCATTTCGTCTTGGTTTGCTCTGTATCATCCTCCATCTCTGACTTATCCTTAAATATGGTATTCCAAGTACTTTCATCAATCATCTTTTCTATTATGAATAAAGCTGCCGTAAACATTTCTGTACACAGTTTTAGGAGAGCATATCTTTACTTCGGATGATGGATGATGAAGGCATAGAATTAGAATTATTGGTTCATGGTAATTATATATATATATATAATTAAAAACCATCAAACTATTTTCAAAAATTGTTATACAATTTCCCTTACACATAAGCAATGCATTAGATGTCCCATAACTCCAAAATCTCCCTAAAATAGTATTTTCAATATTTTTTTAGTTTTAATTTTAATCTTCCTAGCTGGTGTGTAGTGATGGTTGGTAGCTCACTTTTTTTCTAAAATAAATATTTTAAGCAATAATGGTCCCTGTAAGGACCGCTTTAGCAGCAAGTAAAAATTTTGATATGTCATTTTAATTTTCATTTAGCACAAAATATTTTCTAAAATCTCTTCTGAATTTTTAAACCATGTATTATTCAAAATGTGTTTTTTTTTATTTCCAAGGATTTATGGGTTTTATAATTTAATTCCATTTACTAAGAGAAGATATTGTGCACTATTTCAGTTATTTTAAATATGCTGAGACAATTACTTTGTGCAACAAATCATGTTTTGTTGAATGTACCATTTGAACCTGGGGAAAAAAATGTTTGGGTGTTCTGTTCTATAATTGTTATTTGTATCCAATTTACATCTTCTATATCTCATTAATATTCTATGGTTAACAAAGAGAAACATTGAAATTGCCACAATACTTGTAGTTTTGTCTATTACTCTTTTCAAGTATATTACTTGTTGCTTTGTTATTAGGTACTTATGATGAGGATTGGTATTTCTTTTCAATTAACTGTCCCCTTTATCAATATCAAATATATTTTCATTGTCTCAGAAATATTTCTTACTTTGAAATCTAGATATTTTGATACCGATATAATCATTCCAGTCATTTTTTGTTAGTGTTTGCATAGTATATCTTTCTCCATTTTTATAACCTCCCTTTTCATATAAAGTAGCTTTTCTATAGACAACATTCAGCTGTGTCTTGCTATTATTTCACTTTGTTAAGGTTTCTCTTTTAATTGGTGTGTTAAGATGATTTCCAATTAATGTAATTATTTGATTAGGTTTAAATCTTCACATCACTATTATGTGACATCTGTTTTTTGTTCTTATTTTCCTCTTTTCCTGTGTTCTTTTGAGTTGAGTTCTTTTAGCATACCAATTTTTCCATTATTAGCTTATTTAGCTATGCTTTTTTGGATATGTTAAAAATAATGGATGTTCTATGGTTAAAAAAACCATCTGTTATCACTGTGTACCTTAAAATGATTGTAAACAACTTCAATGTAATTTAACCAATTTATCACAGTATGCGCAGTAAACTACAGTCTATTATTCTTTCCCATCCTATTGTTGCTATACCTTTTCTTCTATACATATTATAAACATTATAATACAATTAAGAAATTATTTTCAAAGTAAAAGTGTCTTTTATTTACTCACATATTTTCCATTCCATTGCTTTTTAATTTTCTGTATAGATCCAAGTTTCCACTTGGTAATTTCTTCCTGCATGAGAAATTGCCTTTAATATTATTTGTACTGAAGGTTTGCTTGCAGTAAGTTATCTCATTTTTCACTTTCTTAGAAATACTTGAAAGTATATTTTTGCTGAGTTTAGATTTCAGTTTGATAGTTTTCATCTAATTTAACATTTTAATGTTGCCTTCTTTCTTGCACTGTGTGTAACAAGTACAAAGTTGTTGATTTTTGTCTATTTGTTTCTCTGTACATATGTCCCTGGCCCACCTCCTACTTGGAAACTTTGAAGACTTTCTCTTTATTACTGGTTTCAGCAATATTTTCTGGACTTATCTTGATGCGGCTTTTTTTGTGATTATCTGCTTGAGAATGATTGAGATGCTTAGATCAGTGACTGTATACTATTCATTAAACTTAACACAGTTTTTTAAATAAAAGTTTATTGGGGTGAGGAGAACGGACTCTGGGTGGTGAACACACAATGTGACATATAAATGATGTATTACAGAATTATACTCCTAAAGCCTATGAAACTTTAAATTTAATACATTTTAAACATTATGTATTCAATTAAAATTATCTGTTCTCTGCTCTTTGACTATAATAACATATATGCTAGAATTTATATCTCAAGGCTATTGAAGCCCTTTTCATTGGTTTTATTTTTGTTTTATCTGTATCTTTCATTTTCAGTAGTTTTTATTGCTGTTTTTCAACATTGGTGATTCTTTCTCTTCTAGTATCTAGTCAACTGTTAATCGCATCAAGAGACGATTTCAAATTCTATGGTCCCACTAATCCCTCTTCTGGGTATCTACCCAAGGAATTTGAAAACATTTATTCGTAAAGATATGTATATCCCCCTAAGGGGCCAGCAGGGCGGTAGATGAGGGTAAAAGGGATCAAATATATGGTGATGGGAGGATAACTGACTCTGGGTGGTGAACACACAATGTGATATATAGATGATGTATTACAGAATTTTACACCTGAAACCTATGTAACGTTATTAACAACTGTCACCCCAGTAAACTTTAAAAGAACAGATATGTGTACCCTATGTTAATTGCAGCACTATTCACCGTGGTCGAGACATGGAAACAACCGAAGTGTCCTTCAATAGGTGACTGGATATAGATGTGATACACACACACACACACACACACAAAACACACACACACACACACACACACACACACACACACACACACACACAATAGAATACTATTCATCCCTAAGAAAAGATGAAATACTGCCATGAGAACATCATGCTAAGCGAAATAAAGTCAGACAGAAAAAGTCAAGAACCATATGATTTCACTCATATATGGGATATAAAACTGAAAGCAACAAACGAACAAACAAGACAAAGAAAGAAAAACTCATAAACACAGACAACAATATGGTAGTTACCTGAGGAAAAGGGGAGTGATGTGGAGGCAGAAAAGGATAAAGGGGGTCAAATGTATGGTGACAAAAGAAGACTTTACTTTGAGTGGTGAACACACAATGCAATATACAGATAATCTATTATGAAACTGTACACTGGAAACCTAGATAACTATTAGCCAATGTTATGCCAATAAATTTAATAAAAATTCAAACTATATATTGTATTTTTCAAATTAAGACTTTTTTAAGGACAGTGTTTGATTCACAGCAAAATTGATGGGAAGGTAGTTTTCCATATACTCCCTGCTCCCACACATACATATCCTCTCCCATTATCAATATCCCCCACCAGATTGGTAAATTTATTACAAGTGACGAACCTACATTAACACATCATAATCACTCAAAGTCAGTAGTTTACATTAATGTTCATTCTTGATGTACATTCTATGTGTTTGGATAAGTGTGTAACATGTATCTATCATTATGGTATTATACAGAGTATTTCCACTGCCCTAAAATTCTCTATGCTTCACCTATTCATCTCTGTCCATTTCTCTCTTCCCTTACCAACAACTGATCTTTTCACTTTTACCATATTTTTTCCAGAGTGTCATGTAGGGGAAATCGTTCAGTATGTAGCTTTTTAAGATTGGCTTCTTTCACTTAGTAATATGAATTAATAGCTTGATAACTCATTGTTTTTTTTAACACTGAATAACATTCCTTGTCTAAGTGTACCACAGTTTATTTATGCATTCACCTACTGAATGACATCTTGATTGCTTCCAAATTTTAGCAATTATGAATAACTTTGCTGTAAATATTTCTGTGCAGGTTGTGTATGGACATACATTTTCAACTCCTTGGGTAAATAAGCAGGGCAATTGTTTCATCATATCCTAAGAATATCTTTAGTTTTGTAAGGAACCACCAAACTGTTTTCCAAAGTAGTTATATGTGATTCGATACTAGACATTGTAAATTTATAGTCTTGAGTGATGCATATTATATTCCTATAAGGGGCATTGGATTTTTCTTTTGCCTATTAGCTAAATTACATGTTGTTCAGGTATATTATTTTGAGACATTTTTAAAGGAGAGGTTTAGAATATCTTGTTCTATAGTTCTTGTTAACCCCATTCCTAAGGTTTGGAATCTTATGGGTCTGCACTAAAAGCCTGAGTATTCCACAAGTTCTTTTCACTCTAGCTTATTATTAGCCAAGCATCTCCTACTCCTGAGTGAGCACTGAGATTTGTCCAGCTTACGGTTTTTTTGTTTTCTTTGTCTGGCCTCATGAAGTTTCACCCTATGCATGTGAATTAATGGGACTTCTTGCATTCCTCTCCACATGCAAATTTAGTATTCTGGTCCACAAATTAAGTTTTTCCTTACCGAATTCTTCCTTACCTCTTCCTTACCAAATCCTTATCTCTATTTCTCAATCTCTCTATCTCCTGAAGTCAGCAAATCCAATCTGTTCTGCTTGAGATATCATTTCTTATACCAGAATTGGGAATATAAGTCAAAAATTAATATAGTTCAGAAAACTAGAAAATTGAAGATTTTGTATAATGTTTTTTTCCCCCTCAGTTATCTGCCATCTGAATACCACTAATATACATATTTTATATAGTTTTCTACCTTTTCCCAATTGAATGTTAACTTCTCATTTAATGCATTGTGGCTGGAAGCAGTTTATCTTATTTTGTTTTTATTTACATTTCCCTAAATTAGATATGCAATTAAAGCTTTTTTATTGTATTTGTTGGTTACTTGGATATACTTTATTTGGAAGTTCCTATTCCTATATGTCGTTAGTGGTTGTTTGCCGTGTGTGTGTGTGTGTGTGTGTGTGTGTGTGTGTGTATTCTTTTATAAGTGCTCTTTGCTATTTGTGTTATCACATTTTTTTTGTTTACTTTCATATCATGTTGTCTGATGGAAGGATAGTCTTAGTTTTAATGTAGTATAATTTATCAAGAACTTTATTTATGTTTTGACCCTTTGCTCCTGTTTTAAGAAATTGGTTTCAACAGATAATCATGGTATCATCCTATGTAATCATCTTGAAATATTACTATTTTTGTTATTTACATTCAGATCAGCAGTCCTCCTGGAACTCATTTTTGTGAATATTGTGATGAAGTAGGGTCATAACTATTTCTATATCTTTCCACCTGGCACCAGTAATTAAAAAGACCACTGCTCTGAACCATAAATCTTCCCTCCTGTTTCTGAGCTTTCTATTTTGTTCCACGGATTCATTTGTCTATTCTTCTATCAAAACAATACACTCTCATTACTATATTTTAGTAACTGGTAATGTAAGACATCCTACCATGCCCTATTTTTCAAAATCATTTTACCAAGTCTTATGTAAATCTTTTCATATGTATAGTTTTTAGTTAAATTATATATATATATATATATATATATATATAGATATAGATATAGATATAGATATAGATATAGATATAGATATAGATGTATATAGATATACTATT
The DNA here is from genome assembly GCF_057876585.1 of Rhinolophus sinicus. Taxonomy (NCBI): domain Eukaryota; kingdom Metazoa; phylum Chordata; class Mammalia; order Chiroptera; family Rhinolophidae; genus Rhinolophus; species Rhinolophus sinicus. The sequence continues at coordinate 153,040,393 of NC_142501.1, read as the reverse complement.
TTGAATGAGATAGTATTGAATATATATAGTGATAAGTTATTTTAGGACAACAGTTTTAAAATTTTTTGAGTTTTCCAATCTATGTATGCATTGCACTGTTCTAGTTATTTGGGGACTCTTCAAATGTTCCCAATACTTATTTTGTAGATATGTTTCCAGAAAAATTACATTTTGGAATTATTCTTGGAAAAACATGAGATGATCTGTATAAAGCACGCAGGAAATAGTTGTCACCAATATTTCATAGTTAGTGTTTGAGAGGCAGTGTTAAGCAGCTCATTGGTCTTCAAACTGTTCCTAGGTGCTTCCGCCCAGGGAGAGAAAAAATTTGTGGAGATGTCATTGTTAGTCTCCTTTCATTACTGCGTTCAGAGCCATCCTGATTTTACGAGAGTAGTCTCACACATCAACTTCCACATAAGAATCTTTTGACACAAGACTAGTTTTTAAAAGCCTCAGTACCATGAAGTTTATTAGCTTTTCACTCTAGTAAGCCTGAATTTGAATTCCGATTTTCTTATTTACTAGTATTGTGTGGCTGAGCCATGTACTTCACCCTTTCAAATTTTAGTTTGCTCATGTATAAAATGGAGACAATAAAAATTACATGCAAGTTTATTATAAGTCTTAAATATGAAATGGTATAGCATGCGGTTGACATTCAGTAAGAATGGTAGCTTCTTTATTTTTATGATGCAGTATGAATAGCAGGAACTCTAGAAATCACTTATTGTGACATTCATTCTGTAGCTGAAAAACTGAAACTCATTCATACACTCATCCGACAAGTATTTATGGGTTCCTTACTAAATGCTAACGGGGGTAAAGAGTGTCAGGCAGTGAAGGTGCTATTATAGAAGTGGTGCTCAGGGAAGAACTTTAGAATGAAGAAATATATTAGCAGCGACTTCAGTTGAAATGATACAGTGACTCATGCAAATGTCTGAAGAGAGTTTGGAAAAGAAGCAATCATGTGTAAAATACCCTGGGGAAGCAATGAGCTTGTAGGTTCAAGAAACAGCAATAGTGGAGTATGCTATGCTATGTGGATAGTGGTACAAAATTAATTTTGAGACATAAGCTAAGACCATATACTGAAAATGGTGTAGGTTATATTGGGGGAAACCACTGGAGAATTTTGGGCAAGGAAGTGAAATAGTTTGATGTAGAAGTTGTTTTGCGTTTAGTCAAACAAATCTATGTTTCTTCCTCTTTGTTTAAATGTAATGTATAAAATTTCTCAAGCCTCAATAACATAGATTGTAATACTGACAATCTTATTTCTTCAAGAACAGACTTGAATATGCTGATGTTCAATACTTTGCAATGACACTAAGACCCTCTAAAATCACCTTTATTGACAAAATACAAAATGATTTAACTTGCTTGTAAGATCAGTATATTCTTTCCGGCTGGTGTCATAGTTAAAATGATCTAATTTCTTATAATTTATCTGAAAAGGTGAGTTTAAAATACTTTCATTATGTTTTATTTCTCCCTTAATTAATATTTTATGATATATATAGCTTTTCCTGTACAAATAATTCCTATTCAGATATTAGTACTTTCTATTTATAAATTTTAATTCATTTTTGCTTCAAAACTAGTATTTAAATTTAAACAAATTATTTTAATGAATTTACATTGGTGATGTGCAGTAATCAAAGTGATAAAAATCTTATAATGGACTTGGGACATTGTTAGTTTCCATCTTAACTAAATTCTGACCAGTCTCCCCAAATGTTACTTAACCTGTATCTCAGTCTTTACTCAGGAGAATAGGTTAATGACAATATCTAGCCTCAAACATGCTCCATACCGATAATGTATTAGAAGTTACAATGGAAAAGTGTACTTTAAAAACAATCTAAAATACTTTATTAGAGTCCAAATATTGAACATAGAGCCTATTCACAGCATGTCCTAAGTTTCTAATTAACAATGAATCAAAAGAAGCTATTAAGCTTCTGTGGCATATCTATTCTTAATAAACCTCATGCTGCTTAATGCTCAAAATTCTATTGTCCTCTTAATATCTTTATAGATTTTTATAGGACCAATATAATAGTATGTCTGAGGGATAATTATTTTTATAAACATTTATAAAGAATTATTTCAACATTTTCCTCTTCTTCTTGCACACTATAACTATTTAACTTTCTGATTTCTCTGCATATTTTCTTAGAAGTGAAATATTGTCCAGCAATCATGGAACAATTTCAAGGTGTACCTTTCTTCTCAATATGCTGACCTATTCGGCATATGTTCAAATTTCCCAGGTTTTTGTTCACAGGCATGTCTGATCAATGTTTAATTTGGGCAGACTTCATTAGTTTTTCATTGTACTGACTTTTTGTTTTTTTTTTCTGTACAAAACATTTACATTTACAGAACAAGCATTTTCAGTCATGTAATGAAAATAATGCTCTATTAAATTTATTCTATGCTATCATGTTATTTAAATGCAATTGGTATAGTCATAATACAGTATTTTTTTTTTGCAAAGAAATTGGTAGATATTAGAATAGAGTATTTTGCTAAAGTAGGTATACTTTAAGAAATAAACAAATAATTATGTCTATTTCTTTGTCCACTAAATTACGGCAGAGAAAGTGATAACTCCAAATTTGTGGCATGTAGTGGTTAAATTAGTACATTCTTATACTGTTGCTGATTCTAAAAAATACTACAAAATGGAAAGGCAATATGAAATATGAAACTCATAGATATAACCACATAGATGGCCTTATCTTTTGACTTAGGAATCCCACTCTCATATATGTAAGTTAAAAGAATAATTGAACAAAAGTCAAAACAAAAAGAAAACAGAAACAAAAACTTATACTCATAAAAAGACACGTGATTTTTTTCTATTGATTAAAAACATAGAAAAAAGGAATAGTTTATTAAACTGAGATAAATGTGATATGCCACCGATCAGCCATTAAAGTTTATGATTAATTAGACTATATTGTAACAATAATTCTTTAATAATATGGATTGAAGGAAAAGTAGTGAAAAAAAGACATACGTAATAATGCGTTCAAGTAACTTCGAGCATGTATATAGATTCAGATTAGATGGCAACATAGAAAACTAGAAGTAGATGTTTTAAGTTAAAAAGATTAAATATATTTTAAATTATTTAAAGAGTATTAATATTTTGATACAGTATCAGTTTTAAGTGGCTATATAGGGTTTCCATGGAAATGCTAACAATAGTTTATACTGTTAATAATACATGTGCTGTATATTTTAACAAGAGAATTAAAACTCATAATTTTGACAAGGCAAATTAAATTATTGTCATCACAATACAAAACATTACAAATTATTTAGATCAAATTAATACAAAATATGTTCCATTTTATACTTTCACAATTCAGAAAAGGTTTTGAGTAAAATTAAAGTAATTCAAATTATAAAATTCATTTAAAACAATGAATTATTTCATAAATCGAAATATAACACTATCATGTTTTAATATACATAGTTCCAATTTGTTTTCCATGTGGATATTCAACAATTAAAGTTATTCTAGCTAACTCAAGGACTCTGTTTTTCCTAAAAACTTTCTATTTAAAAAGGATTATGATGTTTGTAGCATTATTCACAACAACCAAGATGGAAACAACTAAATGTCTACTATTCTTGTGCCTTATAATATTCAGACATTCCTTAACCCTTAATTCATGCTATATTAAATTCAGGAGGCCACAAAGAATAACGCAGAAAGTCTACCTATTTAGAATGCTTATCAGCTCATCTCACATTCAACAAATGTGGCTAATCTTTAGATACAAATAAACCACCACAAACATCCAGCAGATCTATAACCAGGGTAGAATACTCAAATTCATTGGTGGTCTCAAGAAATACACTTGAAGCTGCTCTTCTAAGACAAATGTCCACAGTCGCAGTGTAGTTCTGTGCTGCCAAGATTTTGACTGCCTCTAGAACTTTGGGAAGTGATAGATCAGTAAGTTGCCACCATAGTAACATGCTACTCCTGCCACTACCAGGAAGTCTTGTGCTAAAATGGAAAACTGATGGTGCAATTGAGAGCTCCAGAGCTATGCTTCTTCTGTTGTGATATGCAGCAGCAAAATACTCACACACTGCCTCCTGATGCCCTTCAAGCCAGGAAACGGGCACTGAAACTTCTGAAATAGCTGCTGGACAGAACAAGGGAGAAGGGAAAGGAGGCAAATGTGGCCATTGATGCAATTGCCAGAGGAAATAGCAAAAGTAGCAGATTTTGGTCAGGCTTCTACCTCGCAGTGTTCTATTTCTGCTGCTTTCCGAACATTCTGGAGATGAATTTGATAGGTGAAACTTCAAACCTATCTGTAAATTGAGTTCTATGCTTTCTAGCATCTGGTTTCTGTGGTAGAAATGCATACTAGGAAGAGGTTGGAATGAATGCTCTGTCAGCAGATTGACAGTATCTGCTAAAACAACATTGCGAAAAAACTTTGCATGCTCTGAGAATATGTTGAAACATAGTTGAAGATTTTATATTTGTACCAAGCATAGACAACACCTGACTGGTTTCATCACCTAAGAATTATTCATCACTATATTAGTGTCCCAGTGAACTATGATCAATGGTTAGAGATGAAAAAAATATTAGTAATTAGTTTTTGTATGACACCTTGACTGGAATATACTAAATGAATATCAAATATTGGGAGCTATGCTATTTAAATGATGCTAAACCAGTGGATGTATCCTTGAAGGGCCCATAGTTTATTAATTAATAATAAAAACATTACCCAAATAATTTCAGAATGTCATAAATTATAAGAGACAGAGAATTATAGTATTCAAATCCTGTTTCACATTTGAAGAAACCCATTATTTAATATTAACATTTCTGCAATTGGTATGCAACTTAAGTACATTTCATGCAAACAACATTTATGATACAGAGGTCTTTGTCTTCATGTGCATGGACTTAAAGATATGTACTTAAACTACTATGTTCACCATATTTGCGTTTTCTGTATTACTATACTATTTGAATTTTTTAATTTTAATTTAATTGGCATTAAAAGGTCTTTTCACAATCTATAAATTTGACAACACTGGAGAAGTACTCACATTATAGTTGTAATAATGGTATTATTATGAATTAAATCTCTTAAATATATATTTTAGAGATACACGTTGAACAATATATATACATGTTGAACGATAAAGTATACATATGTATTGAACTATTAATAAATTACATGATTTACTTTAAATATTCTAGTAAGAGGAGGGAAATGAATGAGGGTATAAATTACTTCATAATTTTTAAAGCTGAGTGGAAGATACATTGAAATTCATTATACATATTTTTCTACTTTTGTATATATTCAAAATTTCCATAATGGAAAAAACTAAATGGAAAAAAATTAAAGGCTTCAAAATTTAGAAGCTTGTTTTTATATTAAAAGCAAGGTGTATTCTGTTTGCAAAATGAAAGAAAAATAATGGTAAGTCATATGGTAAAAATAAATGTCCATGTAATTATAAAAGAAATGTATTAAAAAGTAAAGATAAACAAATGAAATACAACAATAAAATATATTTGAATGATAAGAGATTGCACAATAAATTTGAGATTAAATTTGGATTAAGAAATTTGAATTCAGACTCTATCTTACTAGAGTTCAGCTAATCTTTAAAGGATTTTACTTAACTCTTTACAACATACTTATTATATATTTGTATTTTCTGTCTTTTATTAGATTAGTCTGATTCACATTTCTTAACCTTCTTACTACTTCATGAAATGCTGAAATGTCAATTGCTTTAGAAGAAGAAGCATTTGCCTTATTTGGTTGTTACAAATTAATTCATCATAACATCAGCTGACATCTTAATATAGCTACATAATACTCAAAACACATGTATCAACTAATAATTTTATTGCTAAAAATCCTATTATAGAGTATCTTTATTTACACAAGAAGCAGAATAAAACATGCATACACTTTACAGATAATACAGTTTGAAAGAAGCTATTAAACCAGGAAAATTTGTGATAAGGTTTGTTTTTCTCTATACATACGTTTTCAGCTGTACATATATGATATTTAAGCAATATTAAAGTCCCCATAGGAAAACAGATCAATATCTCATCTTCATTTAGAAAGGACTAGCCTTAGGATTCCAAATAAAGTGTTTCTGGTTACATGTTCCTTTGTTACAATGCCCCTTATTAATATTTGGCACTACATTATTGATGGTTTCATGTATATTCTTGCCCCTGATTAATATTTGGCACTAAATTATTGATGGCTTCATGTATATTCTTCACATATGTTTGTAGCTTCATGCATTTCGTGTCCTTAATCCAAGGTCATTTAACTGACCTTTACTAGGAAGGGGTGTTTAGTTATGCTTTTGTATTATTTTATGGACTCTAGGAAATTAATCACATTACTGATTACATCACATTCTAAAATATTACAAAAGTTACGTAAGAGAAAAACTGGGTGGATAAGTGCACACACAATTATTTTGCTCGTCATTGGGCTGGAAAAGTCACTGTAAAAATATGAAAAAGCATGACTGGGAGGGATTCAGATTTTATCATCCTTTTTGTCTTCATGTAATGCCAAACAAAAGCTATTAAAAGTCAAGAAGTTAAACATGAAAGCTTTACCAATGGATACAGCCCCTTGGTAAACAAGTCAAAGTTGCTGTGACCCTTACTTTTACTTATAGAAACTGCTTTCTCTCCTATCTAATCTTTTATAGCATTTCAATTGCATTCTCTCTTTACTGGAATTGAAAAATCATTTATTATAATCTGCCATAAAATGATCCTCCGCGTATATATGACAACTCTTTCTAATCTGATTCTTTTTCTTCTCTTCAATCAGTCTGAAATTATGTCAGGTATGTTCTGTTGGATCTGTTTTGTATCTTAGTTTAATATTCTTCTCTTCCTCTTTTAAGTCTTTACTAGTAAAAATAGAGGTCAAAACATTTAGAAAACTTTAAATTCTATAAAGATGATGAGATGGTTGCCTTACATCTTCAATAGACTTTTCAGAAAGGCTTTGCAATCTAGATGATTGCATGAAGTAAACATTCCTTTTTCATTGTGTCCAATTACTTTGATATTTTTTTTTTCCTGAATGCTAAAATTACTAGGGGGTTAAGGTGAAAATCTGATAAATAATACAATACTATTAGAAATAAAACTACATACTGAGTTTTAAACTGGAAGTTTACAATATAAAGAATCAGAGATTAGATTCATAAATTGCATTCTCATCACAAAAACATATGTATTACACCTATTAAAGCTCAACTATAATTTTGTTTAATGCATTAACACAGCTACAAGGGTTCTTTAAATTGAAGATTTAAAAAGAAAGTCCAGTTACCCCGTAAGGTGCTAATAATTTTTACACAACCATTGTCCCAAAAAGTAGTGGCTCTTTTTCAAAGTGAATTTAACTCTTTTACCCCATTGGCAAGGCCATGACAATTGAGAAGTGGTATGACTTTAAACCTCTCGATTTTTGCATGAGTAGTTTGGAAAATGCTCCTTCTCTCTTCCATATTTTTCCTATTTGTATCTATCTTTGAACACATTTCTATGAAACACTTTTCCTGATTTCCCTTTTCTAGGTTAGATTCTCTTCTTATGTTGTCCCATAATGCCTCTACCTCTCCAATCAACAAATTTATTAAAAGATGTTAAAGTTGTCGCATATTTGTCTTTTTTCCCCCTATAATAGACAGTTCATAAAATCAATAACCTTGTCTGACTTAATCATCATTTCTTCCCTGGTGTGCCATGCACTATTCCTGAAATACACATAGCTGGTTGAATACCTGAATATTCACTGAAATAAAAAACTTTTTTTTTTTTTTTTTACACAGGTCTATAATGGCCTGAGACATAGTGACACATAAAAGAAAAAGTAAAAGAGAGATAGGAGTTTACCAGCCAATAAAGTAGAGATCAAGACCACAAACCATGATACACTCACCTAAGTAACGAGGCCATTTTGGGAGAGTATGCAGCCCTTTACCTTGTCCAACACACTAACATCACTAGAACTAACACACAAACACTACTAGGAAGACATAGCAACAAGTATTTTTAAACTTTTGCATGGAACACTGAATTCTGTGCTTATTCTCTTTTCAAACATTTGGGTTTTGAAAATAGTGCTCTAAACTTTTATAAGTTCATAAATAATTTAGGAAGTTATGACAAAGCTTTAGGATTGTCATAGGAATACCCTATGTCATAGGGATGCCTGGGATACACAGAACCACAAAGGGACTCAAATGAAAATGATCTTTGCAGAGATATATAGCATTTTGAAATTTTAAGTAAAAATAGTATATATATATATATATATATATATATATATATATATATATATACACACACACACTATATATAGTAAAATAGTATATATATACACATATATATGTGTACATATATATGTGTGTATATATATATTGTTTTTTTACAGGAGAAATGTATGGACAAACAAGCCAAAACTAAAGAGAAAATCATAAAATTTAAAATTAAACAAAGATAATAACTGAAGTGAATACAGTCCCAAGGAAAATTGTATTGTTAAAAGTTTAGGGCATGACTGAAATATAAAATGTTTTTTCTTGTGCATGTTAGAGATTTGACATTTTTGGATGATGTAGTCCCTATCATCCTATTTACTTTCAGTGTAATTATATATTTGGTTAAGCCTTACATGTTTTGCTATTACATAAGAGATGATAATAACAGTGTATGATTCAGAAATTCAAATTCAGAAAAACCACATGTCCTCTGAATTATATAATTATATAATAGGTTTTCCAAGCTACTTTTATTTTAAAAATTGATAATTTTTTTCATTCAACTAGTTACTGTGCTGGAATTAAAAATGTGTATTAAACAGATTTGACCTTAGAGAAGGGAATAACGAATTACAATTCTGTTCAAAACTTCAAATTAGTATAACAGATGGTTAAGTGATTTATTAGGATTAATATTTATTGGGATTATTTATTAGTGATGAATTTCAACTGCTCCAGTCTAATTTCTGTCACTCAGAAATTTAGACTGAATAGTAGGGGATACATCAGTTGAGAAAATGGAAGAAAGTTTTAGATCCCATTAAATTAGGTATGGCTATAATTTTTATCTTTTCCTTCCATGAGTTCTGAATTTTTAGAATTTGCTGGTTTCATTTTTAGAACTCATCACAATGTTGAGGCACATTAGTCCTTGTTTCCTCCCTAAAAATATAAGCCTAGAACATAAAGCAATTGATACCAATAATGACTCAACAAGGTATAGACCTTTAGTTGGAACATAGAACGTTTCAACCTGGTTATGACACAGTAAAAGAGTGAGGGCCATGATCATTTCAGTTTAGTGGAGAATTAAGTAATCTACTTTCTGTGGTACATTAGGGTTAGAAATCATGTGTGCATGGGTGAGGATATTTGAATACAAAGAGATATGTGAAATGAGGACAATGGACTAGATGATTGCTTACTTATTCTTAAATAAAGCAGAAAAGTAACAATTTGATACCGTGTTTTCTAGTTTTAGACATATAAGCTGTGAACTATGACGACCCTACAGAAAGGTTTTCGGTATCCTCAGACAGATGAAAATCACATCCCAAAACACATTGCCCACGATGTCAAAATTCAACATCACATATTTTCAGCCGTGTTGATTTCCATAGCTAACATTGGAGCGCTTATTACAAAAATTGGAACCATGTATAACTGAAATCATACAATATTTGTATTTCTCAGTCTGATTTATTTTACTTAGCATGAAAAAGAAAGACATAAAGGAAGGAAGGAGGGAGGGAGGGAGGAGCTAAGTCATCAATTTACATTCAAAATTCCAAGAATTTTGTAGGCAACATAAACACATTTCTGTAGGTATTATATCAATGTGAATTTATAGATGGCTGCCGGAGGGCAAAACTATAATTTTAATGCTTGCCATATTGGTTGCTATTTACACACTATAACAATATATTTAAAGAAAATATGGAGGTAGAGGACTCTGGATCTAGTAGTTAACTGAGTAGGCTAAGGCAAACTTGAATCCAGGATTCACCCATTCAAGTTAATATTATAGAATATATAGAAATGTAATCAAAGATTGTTTAAAAAGAATTAGTAAAGATCTTTTGTGTATGTCCATATTTTATCTCTGACAATATTCCTGTCAGTACTAAAAACATACTGCTTTGTTTAGTGACTATTGATTAGGAAGTCCATACATACCATACGCTAAAGTGGCCATCCTGCACTTTCCCAAAAGATATAAAGACCCTCAAAGTAGAGGAGAGGTCAAGGGTGGTCCAGCACAATTAGCAGCCGGTTAAGGATTCAGGGTCCTAACAAATAATACTCTACACAATTGATACTAACTTGCTTTACATTTCAGTAATGTATTTAGATAAAACAGGTAAACAAACTAACTAAAAATCCCTTCATTTCCTAGTTTATGACAAGAATATGAATGTTAAAATTAGTTACGCATAGATCATTTAGGAGATTAATATGTTATATACCCTAGAATCTTAGAGCCACACATTATACAAAGTATCACAATTGGTAAGGACATGTTAATGTGTAATCAAAATTATTTCTAAAACTGAGATAATCAAGAACTTATCAAGGCATATTGGCCATATTGTAGAAAAAGAATTAGTCAGTTGGCCATTGTTTAACCATTATTCAAATAAAGGAGAAGACTTTCCTTTTTATGGTGCTTTAAGGTTGGTAGTATAGTCTGATGGGCTCTGAGATAGACCCACCTGAAATATATCTCTTTCACTTATGCCTAAAACTCAGTAAGCGAATAATTATTTCTGAATCCTAAATGTTGTTTTTTTCTTATGGTTTTTTCTTTAAAAGCAGATACTTTTAGATAGTACGTGCCATACATTGCTTACACTTTTGTATACAGTGACTTTTAAGAGAGGTGAAACAAGTTAAATTGAATCAAAATCAACTGGAATGATGTAGAACATTATACAGCTCTCACTATCTAAACTATGTGTCTTGCACTCATCATATTAATTTTACTTTGGGTAAGAACTCTAGAATAAAATGAGACTAGACATCTGAATAGAATATGTGCTGATGGGAGGGCACAGAAGAGAATACTGTAGTGATGTCTCAGAGTATGCACCAAAATTTTCCCCTCCATTGCCCTACATTATAATTTGATGTAGGTTGGAATCTGTAATCAGACACAATTGAGAAGTACAGATACCTGTGTTTAGATTTAGAAGTGGGTTGGGTAGGAGAAAACTGAAAAAACAGAAGTGTTGAAGATATGATGTGTCTTTAAGAGGATGTCATGAAACATATTCTGAAATTATTTTTACTGAAAAATATGGCAGGTTGCTAATTACAAATAGGATCCTCAATCATTAGGGAAATCTCCACTTCTTGATGGGAGAAAAATGCTTCAAATATCACATGCTATCTTTTATAAGGCTCAAAAGACTTCAAATAAAAATTTATCCCAAATACAGTACTTTTAATTATTTGCACGATCATTTATATTCTAAATGTCAATTAAAAGTCACAACACATATTCATTCCTGATTTGGAGATCAAACTAAATCTGTTGCTAACAGCAGGCATGTGGTTGAGATATTTAGTTTGCATACACAGTATACATTCAATGTTTCATTACATTAAAAGATAAGCCAGGATTTTACCCTATGAAATTGAGGGACAATTCTCAAATATCAATTTTATAGATGACATTTTATTTGAAAACTTTGAATGTTTTCATAGCCCCATTTAAAATTTGGAAGATTATCATTATGCATCTTGTCTGTGATTTGCTAATATAAACAAACCAAATAAATGAAATTGTATAATGTAAAAATTATAAAATGATAAGAATAACTTTTGTTCTATTTAGTATTTTAATCTGATATTGTCCTAGAGTGTGTTCTCTGGAAACAGACTATCAGTGGGTGATAGGACAAGTTGCATTTAAACTTATTGGGGAGTTCTCTCAGGAGATACACTTGTGGAGATGTGGAAGCAGGTTGGAAGAGGGAGAAGCTGAGGCATAACGTAACGGAAACTGAGCCTTTCATGCAATACTAGCATCAATTGGATCCTGTTGCCAGAAGCTGGTACCCACCCTGAAGAATGAGAAAGAGGGATACGTTTAGTGGGAAGGAAAGTCACCAGGTGTCTGTTGGGGCTTCCCATTTAAACAGTAAATGGGGATATGCAGCAACCATTGTCTGAGAAGGACAGGGTAACAAGTGGCTCCTTGGTCTTGTTCATTCCATTGGTTGCTAGCTAAGCCTGAAGGAATTCTGGAATTGATGGTGGACAATGAGAATGAAGAGAATCTGTTTCAGCCTTTTGGTCAGTTGCAGCACAGAAGTCTTTAATTCATTCCATTAGCCTTTCACTTGTACATTTACCCAAAAAACAAGAATAGTCAAAGTCCTGGAGAAGCTGTAATTCTGTTATAGCAAGCAAGTGAATCTGGGCAATGCAGAGAGGATACCATTAGACTTTAGTGGATTTTCTGGCATTCAACCAAGACCTACAACGCATATGTCTATCTCCAGTTCAGAATCACCTCTGAGCTCTTCTTGTATGATATCCACTGTTTGGAGCCTATAACAAGGAAGAGTTTGCTGTAGCAATAGAAAGATCATGCTTGTCTATTGACAAGCTGGAATCTTGTCATAACTTGTTCTGGTTTGTAAAGTTCTAGTTCTCTCTTTTTTTTTTTTTATTGAATAAATAATGAATTTCTTTTCATGATGTGATAAGAGACCAAGATTGTTTACTTTTTCACATCTGATAAAAATGAAAGGGGCTATGCATGTTCTTCTGCAAGGAGGTAAATGTGCCAATACAAAATTTCTTACAGATGTATCAGATGAGACAAAGTTTGAATTCCATCCCTACAGGTACTTTGAATAGATACAAACTCTCACTATTTGCTATATGGCCATTTCTATACTTGCATTGCAAGTATGTTAGATTGAATTGGTCTCATAGCATGTTGATGAAGGAGACATGGAAATTTGTGTCTTTTAAAATACTGAATAGGATAGAAGTCTTGCAAATAATTGTTGCAGAGACTGTTTTAGAATCGGTATCTCTGATACCAGTCCCCCATACTTTCTATCGTGATTCATGTTTTCATTTTTTATCTGTCATTGCATTTAAATATTTAGTATTTTTCTACTAAAATAGTTTAGCCTATTAAAATGTTATTTTATGGGGAAATAGAAAGAAATACTCTCAATTAAGGAAATGAAACATTTTTAGTGTAAGAGAATTATGATATCAAATACGCTGGTAAGTAGAGGAGCTGAAAGGGATTTGTGTGTTTATTTGATTCAACCCTCTCCTTTGAAATGTAAGGAAATTAGACCCAGAAGAAGCTAAGTGACAAAGGTAGATCTTATATTAATAGCAGAACTTAGACAAGAGTCTAGGTTCTTTGATTCTCAATCTGGGTTTCTTATCCCAGATTTCCCCAAAGAGTCAGTTGTTTCTTATCCCAGATTGCCCAAAATGATGGAAACTACTGTAATAGTACATTTTAAAGGAAACAAATCAAGTTAGAAACGCACTAAATTGTGTCATCTTATTTATGCTTTTCTCATATATGTATTACAATTTCAATGAACTTTTTTTTTCATTTTATTGTTTATTTTCTTTGGAGTGTAGTTATGACAGCAGCTAGTGCATTTTTATAATAGGAAATTGACATGCAGAACTCATTCTTTTTATACTATTTTTGATGGCTTTATGTTGGATAGTATTAGAAGTAATAATAATTTTTAATTTCTTAAAAATAACTATTAAACTTTATAGTTACAGTGATAAGCTATGGTTCTTATTTGGAGTTTAACATTTAATGACTATTCTTCTAGAAACCTGAGCAAGTTAAATGAATGTCAAAATGCAAAGAAAATAAAAGGTTGGGTTTTACGTATGTTAAATTGTAAGATACCACGTGAAAACCAAACACTTTCAATATTTTCTCAACTCCCCGTCCCCAATATTAAGTCACAAATCAGACATGCACAGTGGTATTTTTCTTCCTTTGCTCTCTTAGTTGCACATTTTGTAATTTCTGAAAATTTGTTGTGGTCCTTGAAAATTTTATTTGCTGCCAGTAACAGAGGACACATCCGCCCTTGTTTTCTCTCTGGATCCAAATCTCTGTATAGCAGGCTGTCTTATAAGCTACAAGGTTTACCAAATCATCTACTCTACTATTGCATTATTTTAGGGTTGTGCTTTGCTTCCTGGATTTTTAATAATACAAAGCTGGCCAGTGATTTGTCAAGTAATGGATCAATGCTGTGATTTAGAATTCAAGACTAGAATATCTTGTATTATTATTATTTATTACAAAACACTTGTTACAAAATGTAACTTGGTTGATTGTTTGCTCAGCTTGTTAAGAAAATCCACGTAGTTTCATTGTCCAAGAAGAAGGTCCTAAATCTTGAATCACTGAATTCCCTGCTGTTCAAGAGACTATAAAGGGACAAACAGAGATGCTGTGCCTGATTGTTTATCAACTAACAAAGTTGTCATTATATATCATCCAGAGAGAAAGATAATTTATATTAAAGAAATATTTATGCTATGTTATAATCAAAGTAGGGAGAACTCCAGGTTTCCCCCAATAATGTCTGCATTGTGTCACTTTTGGAGGTATGCGTTTTAAAGAAATAATGCAATGTGTCGGTACTCCAAAGATAACTGATATCCCTGTGTCTGTGCAGAAAGCATAGTTTTCTCCTGACTTTTTTTACAAAAAAAAAAAAAAAAATCTCTTTGCCAGCAAAGTAATGTTTCAATCAATTTCTCTCTTAGCTTATGTAAGAGAAACTGATTAAAAGTAAAATAAGGATGATTCACAGATGGAACATGAAGCACACTGTTCCCCCTGGATATTAAAGAACAAACAAACAAGGTTTCTTCAGACTTCAATTTTCTGTCAGAATGATCAGAGAACAGTAACTGAATGACAGCCATTAGTGAAAATTCAAGGCCAACCACAGCAGTAGCTTTTGGTAACTTCCTGAGAGTATCTCATGGGACTATGAGATTGACAAAACAGGATTCTTTCTGTCATGTCAGACGTCTGAATGATGGCCTTTATTAAAGACTGACATCTGGGCAATTAAGTACATTTTGAACTTTTGTACTTCTTCTTTTGTGTCATGTTCCCATTTTTAGTCAAGAGAAGTAACACCTTGCCTCTTTGATGTAGTTGTGCAACATTTAAACATCTGCTCAGGACTTTCTTCTTGATTAGACCTGTCTTTATGCGGCCCAGCATACTAGAAATTTTATCCAAATTCTGTCTTTTAGTGCTGATCAATTGCCAAGGCTTAACCACCACTACTTCTGAAAACTTCTCAAGTTTCTTTCTAAGTCTTTCTCTCCTGTTTTCTGTCTCTCCATCTCTCTCTCTCTCTCTCTCTCTCTCTCTCTCCCTCCTATTGAATTATTTTAGTCCATAATTACATGTGACCTGAATTTCTGTCAAGAGCCTCCTATCTGGTCTCTGCCTCAGGCTGCCTCCCTTTCAAGATGTTTCCACACTGTAGTCAAGAGTGATCACTCAAAATTTCAGCTTTGGTGTGTGATCCCAATGCTTGAAAGACTTCAACAACTTTTGCATTAGTTTTAATTTTAGACCTGACTCATTAAAATGATGTGAAATTACTTATTTTTTTGGCCCAGGCTTGCACCTTCAGCTTTAGCTCTCATTCATCTCCTTTTCCTACCTCTTGCCCTACTTAATGCGTTGCAATTCGACAAATGCCACACAGTCTCTCTCACCACTCCATTTACATATTCTAGTCCCTCTACTTGAAATTCCTTTCTGCTTGGGCAACTCCTCTGTCTACTTCAGATTTCTCTTTACATATTATTTCCTTAGGGGTAGTTTTGCTTATTTCTCCAAGACTAGATGGGGTGGCTCTCCTATGGCTACCCAAGACTGTGTTCTGTGTTTAGCCCATAGTAGCACTTACCAAGTTACACTGCAATTATTTGCTTCCTTGTTGTCTCATCTCCTAGCCGATAAATTCCTTCAGAACAGAACCTAGTATTGTTAGCTGTTTCACACCTAACTCATTGAACAGTTAGTAGATGCATAATAAATATTTATTAGATGCATCAATTAATAAAATTAACATGGTTTTATTTATATGTATTGAGACTTATAAGCCTACATGAACTTAGATGCAACCTTGAGAAGATAGGCAGGGGGGTAGTGAGACCTGCAATTAGCTGAAGTACTCAGAATAAGTTTTTGCATTTCTGTAAAAAGGTAATGCAATGTGGAAACTATATTAAACTATAGAAAAAGTTTCTTACACACAAAAGAGGCAAGCAAAAATAGGTGACAGTAAATGTCCTACCTGATCTATTTGGTTTATTTCTGCAATAATAATTCAAAGTACTTATTGACAATTTCATAATGCAACTTTCTGTGAGTGTAGGAGTCAATTCACAGAAGTATTTTGTGAGGCATATTAACAGTCATGTGTTTGAATGACAAAGGAAGGCTTCCTTACTTCCAGCCCTAGAAACTGAGAATTACCATAAACTATGAATTTGGGAAATACTAGGGAACTTGTCACATATACTTTTAGGGCTTTTCTAGGCAGTTAGTTATGGAAGACTTTCACGAGGTACTTACCTAGAATCAACTAGTTAACTCATTTTGGAGAAATTATAGTTTCCACCCCTCTGATCTACATTTCTACACTTAGACCAACCTATTTATGACTACTGGGTTTCCAATATTTGAGGGAAAGGGAAATGCAACAAGGAAAGGAAAAATTATTCCTGTGACTTATTTATTATAGTAAATATAAACAACTTGTGGAAATATTGAAAGACAGCCAAGCTTGTATTGGAAAATCTTGATTTCCAACGCAAGATTTGCTATTTATAAGTGTTGTTTTTTTTTCAACTAAAGTTAAATCACAGGAAGGATTACTTAAAAATTGTGGATGTTAAAATTTTGATCACTGAATTAAAAAAAAAAAAGTCATTAAGCAGGATGAGCAGCAAAATAGAAAAGGTATAAGAACAAATTAATAGTGAGCTAGGTCAGGTCTAAAAAACATCTCTCTATTAGAACTTCCAACCGAGAGTAGAGATCATGTGAGATAGGGAATTACCTGAAAATAATTGAGGAATCTTTCTCCAATCTTTATTAGACATGATTGTTCAGAACTAAAAGCCAAAGAATATATATTGGATTCTATCATCTGTCAAGTACTGAAACCTGCAATATAGTCATGAGTTAAAAACAAACAAACAAACAAACAAAAAATACAATTTTGCTGCCATCACAGAACTCACATACTAGAAGAAATTCATAAATCAGTGTACATTTTTCACATGAAAACTATTGCTTAGTACTATAACTGGCATTTTATTTTTCCCGTGTGTCCCAGGAACAATGCAAGAGAGTTAACCAAATGTGAAAACCTCTTATAGCAGTGGCAAGGGTTTGTTAATCCTCATCTACGTGTGGGGAACTGCTGCCTCATGTAGGACTACTGGCTCCTGTTGTTTGGGTCTCATAGGTCCACATGTAGTAAAGGAAGAATATCTTATCCAGAGCTTTGGGAATTCCATTCACTCATTCATTCAAAAAGATAGCAAGACTGAGTGCTTGCTGTTTGCTAAAGCCTTTTTTAGACTAGAGAGATAGGAACAAAATATTGTATTCTTGTAGGGTCACAGAATATGAGTGTTGAGAGAAAAATGATGTGGATGTCTGTAATAGATTATGTATACCTGCTGATTACACATTGAGATAAGTTTTGCATAGATTATTACATAAAGGGATGTGAAACCAGGAGCTTACAGAAACTGAAAGGTAAAAGAAGGTACAGAAGATCCTGTGGGCAAATGGGAGATTGATTCCTTCTGTGAGAATTATGGTAGATCAATTCTGACTAAAGGATCACAAATGGGATGACAAACATGCAAATACCTAGATGCAAGCATGCTACCTCAGATACCCACATATGTATGTGTGGGTTTGAAATAATAAACGCATCACATACGAGGTAAAGAAGCATTTTTTTACTTCAAAATGTACCTTTTAATTCCAGCTTGTAACAACACAAAATATTCAATTAAGGAAAATAATAAATATATATGGTTTTTTTGAGACAGCTTCTGAGCAATAGGGGAATCTTTCATAGAAAAATTAAGGTTAAATATATTATCATTTTGCTGTAAAAGCCACCATCATTAATATATATAGAAATAATTCATAGGTATTTGAATTCTTTCTAAGGCAGTCGTAAAAATTCAGCAAAGAAAAGGCTTACATAGCTTTAAGACTCCATATTCTAAATTTGTAGAATGTTCACAGATTTCTATGAAAGGAATAGTCACTGCTAGCTGTTAGAATGTCAAGGAGGTCTGTAAAATTCAGACAGAAAGTCTCTATATTCTGAAGATTCAGTGTTATTCAATATTATACACAGAGACTGAGTTCAAGTCACAACTTGAGTGACAGAATTTGGTACATGAAATTGGTACTAAAGGACCTGACCTTTATTCTATAAGCCATAGACAGCCACAGAATGTTGCAAGCAGGTGGACAACATACTCAGATTTACATTTTTGAAAGATCACTATGTCTGCAGTGTGAAAGGAGAATAGGAGGTGACAAGACTACAGACTAGGACATAATTCAGTCTATGGAGCAATCCACTGAGAGATGTCAAATGGGGTCTTGGGCTAAAATGCAAATTGTCAGGATAGATTGGTTAGAGAGATAATAAGAAAGTATTTAAAAAGCTAAAATCAATGAGAATTTCAAATGCAAGACTTGGCCATCATTTGCATTTGCAGGGGGACATGTTTGGCAACCAATGGTGAAGAAAAAAAGGATTTTTCTGGATGTCTTCGACTTGGGAGTGTAGGTGCAAAATAAGTACTAGTACAATAGGCTAGAATGATGAAGTAACTGAAGTGAAAAATTTGAAGTGTTGTGATATTAGACCTAAAATGTGTTAAAGAAGAAAAGAAAACCCAAATGTGGCACGAGATTATAGCTGAAGAAAAACTCCTATAGGTGGAATTCTCTAAGACTTTGAAGAAAGGGATACTGACTAAATAAGAAAATAAAATATTTAAAAAGATGGAAAAAAAGGTTACAACCTCTAGTGTTAGTGGTGGCCATCCCAATAACAAAACAGGCCTTTGCTTATTTTAGTAGTAATAATGTGCTTTACATTCATGTATATATACTATGTATTAGAAATGCAAGCATAGTGATGGCCACTTTTTTTTTTTTTTTTTACATGCCAGAGGGTAACAATTAGGAGTAGTGGGGACTGTGGTGAGCTACACAGGGTATGACATATATAAAGGAAGCAACAATTACTTAACTCCAGCCTATTGTTGTCATGGACAAGTCATCCAGTGAGGGGATTAAGAGTATGGAATCTGTATCCAGATGACTTATCTAGATGCCTATGTCTGTTCCTTATTAGGACAATGATGTCTGGAAAATCATTGAACCCATCTATCTCAATTTCTTCATGTGTAAAATGGAGGTCATGATATTTCTTACCCCATAGTGCTTTTATTACTACTAAATTTCTTAATTCACTATAAGCACTTACAAATGGATCTCACGCATAGTGGGCACTCATTAAAAGAATACCCAGATTTTTGGCAAACAATTTTCTTCTTATCAACCAACACTGAAGTACTGGTCGTGGTGTCTTGCATCACTGAATTGAGAAGGATTGGGTACTAAGAGGATCCTAGAAGGTGTTTGAAGACTCATCATACAAAATTTCGGAAGTTGAAGTTTTATGGGTGTAATATAGTTCAGAGTATGGCCATTGGAATGATTTGAAGTTAATTCTGGGTAAAATTTCAAGGAATTTTGGGACTAAATTTCATTTGTTTTCTATCTAGAAGTAGAAGTCACTCATGATAATGGGTTATGTTTTCTATCAGCATGTTGGTATGTGTGTGTGCATGCATGCATGTATGTATAATAAAAAAAGACAACCAAATGCAAAATAAATAGCTCTAATTGCCAGGATACTGCAAATTAAAGTTTTAGAAAATATTGAATGAATTATTTTATTAAATGAGATTTAGAATTTCTGTTTTCAGATTATAAACAAACTCTTAGGAGAAAAGGATCATAAACACTTTCACTGCAATTCAAACTCTAATTTCACATACAGTCATGTGCCTATTAACAGGAATATATTCTGAAATATATGTCATTAGATAATTTCCTTGTTGTGCAAATGACATAGACTGCACTTATACAAACCTAGATGGTATACCCTACTACACTCCTAGGCTAAATGGTATAGCCTATTGCTCCTAGGCTACAAGCCTGTACGAAACAATATAAGATTAAATCAAACACAGAAGCAATGTGCAATCAAGAGACTTTGTAAACATGAGATGTGTGATGCTGTAACCCACATACTGTTTTACATCAAACTTTTTTTAATAAGTAGAAAGTGTACACTCTAAAATAATGATAAAATTATAGTATATAAATACAGAAACCACTATCATAGTTGCTTATTATCATTATCAAGTATTATGTACTATACTTGATTGTATGTGTTATACTCTTTAGGAC
This sequence comes from Rhinolophus sinicus, assembly GCF_057876585.1. NCBI lineage: Eukaryota > Metazoa > Chordata > Mammalia > Chiroptera > Rhinolophidae > Rhinolophus > Rhinolophus sinicus. The sequence continues at coordinate 153,019,716 of NC_142501.1, read as the reverse complement.
TGGCAGTGCAGTAGGGTTGTTTACACCAGCATCACCATAAAATGTGAATAACGCCTTGTGCGATGACTTTATGATGGGTATGATGGCATTAGGTAGGAATTTTTCAGTTCATTATGATCTTATGGAACTACCATCATACATGGGGTCGTTACGGACCACAAACTTATGCGGTAGGTACATGACTGTATGCCATAGAAAAAGTGACTTCTTGATATCAAACTTGTTAAGATTTGTGTTGAAATTGAGGAAGGATGGAAGGAAGGGAGGGAGGGAGGGAGGGAGGGAGGGAGAGAGGGAGGGAGGGAGGGAGGGAGGGAGGAAGAAAGAAAGAGAAAGAAAGAAAGAAAGAAAGAAAGAAAGAAAGAAAGAAAGAAAGAAAGAAAGAAAGAAAGAAAGAAAGAAAGAAAAAGAAAGAGAAAGAAAAAGAAAGAACGCGTTTAGTTTGTTTTACACCTCATTGATGTTATGCACTGGTCAACTATGATGACCAACGATTATCATATTGACAATGATCTTCAGAAAGATTAATCCTATCCAAGTAGTAAATTATTTCAGAATCATATAGCAAAAATTATGGAACAAGAAAGTTATATAATTTTGGAGGAGATTAGTTAAACAGCATATAGGCTGAGTTGAAAGAGACTTATGATGGCTCACGTTCGTTTGAAATAGTTTTTACTCTCCCTGAATATTAATCTCATTTTTTATGAATTCCAGTAGCTGACAAGTATGTTTTAATATTACAGTTACAACTTTCCAGAATCAAAAGTGATATATAAAATGATTTTAATCCACTCAAATCAATGTTTTTAACTGAATATTTTAGTTTGAGTTAATATGTATTTTAAAGTATGTGTTTTTTAAAAACATTCTTGCAAAATCGTTGACTCATTATAGGAATTTTGAAGGTTAGTGTACTATGTGCCATTAACTGACAATTTTTATTGAAGTGCTGTGTAATGGAATACTTTTTTTTTAAGTTAAATGTGCATTCACTATTGCATTCATGTAGCTATTCACAAAGCAATAATATAATCATTGTTATTTTGTTTTGAGTTTCCTGTACTATAAATTTTAATATAGAAAGTAGGAAAACTTGTTAGCTTGCACTGTGAAAAATTATTTTGTGACATTTATTTTTTCTTATTGAATTAAATACATAATTACACTTTCTGAAATTCTCTATTTTTTGTATATGAAATGAATTATCTTAACTCAGCACTCAGCTTTCCAACAAAACTAGTCTCTTCAGAAATTTGTGATCATTTATCAAATCTAAATCAATAATTTTTATAATTGAATAATACGTAGGAAGCAACATGAATATATAAGAAAAATCTAAGTATAAAAATAATATGTATAATAAAAGCTTCTGATATATGCTAAAACTGTATATATATTTTTATCATTTATATAGTGTGGAAATATTCTGTGCCCTTTCTCTACATAATTCAAAATGCTAGAACAAAAATCTAATTTCTATTATGGAGGAATTTAGTGAGATATCAAGAAAATTCATATTTACAGTAAAGGTAAAGTTTTCCATAAAACAAACATGTTTTCCATGCAGCTGAGCATCAGCTGGGAACTGCAGTAACAGTTTTCATGAGACTTGTTCATTATACACTCCCATGGGTAACAAACAGAAATACTGAAAAGTACTTTGTTATGGAGGGAGGGGTTAATAAGTATATATATGTATATATATATGTACATATATATATATATTCATTTTTTAAATATATATATATATATATATATATATATATATATATATATATATTTTTTTTTTTTTTTTTTTTTTTTTTAATTTAGTTTTGTATTTTTTGAGAAAATGAACCTGAAAAGATATGGTCTTAAAACTGCAGGCCATTGCACGGAGCTGTAATTTAAAACTGTCAACAAGCTAATCTTCAGTGATTGTCTTTTTAAAGGAGTCTGCTTATTTAAACTATTCATTCTATGTGATTCGGTGATTCATCTGTTAGCTGTAACATTAAATTGACCCCTTAGGTATTGACCTAACCCTAAGTGATCCTGGAAGTTGCAAGATTTGTACTATACAGATCAAAGTGCCTTTATCCCAGGAAGGACAGTAGAAACAGAGAAAGGTTGTCCAGGAGAGACCATGGATAAAAGGCAATGTCTTCATACTAGATCTCACCCCTCCCCCACCCCCAGCCCCACTCCCGTGGATTTTTAAAATTATCAATTTGCACTGAACAACTTCCATGAGAAAACTATAGCTCTCCCTCTTCTGCTTCCTAGCAGCTTTAGTAATTCTGTCCTGGGGGATTTGTGACTAGTTTACATGGAGATATATATATTTAACATTAGGAGATAAATACATTTTAAATAGTAAGGATTACTATTCAATGAATATTGAAATTATGGAGATAAAGGAAACCTTTCTTTAAGTTAAACCAGTAAGTGGTATAGGGAGAATACACAAATGCCTCCTGGTCACAAATTTCCAGGAATTATAATAATGCAAATACATGGATATCAATAATGTTATTTACTATTTTAACTAAATTTAAAGAAAGAATTAGCACAAAGCTATGACATATTATTAATTACATATATAAATGTTAGCCTAAAATAATTTAAAACTCTCTAGTCTCTTGTGACATGCTCCTATACTTAGTGTTACATGATTAAAAAAAAATATCTGTACATACATCATTTGCCCATTGGTAAATTATACAATGGTATTTTATTTAAATCACTGTAATAAAGTGTACTCATGATGCAGTTTAATAGTATTGGAAATGCAGAAAACTACATGAATTAGCATCATTGTTTTGTCTCTATTCATTGCCAGTTTAGTCTTTTATAAACTGAAGAAAAATGGGGAAACGGGGAGAAAACTCCTATGCCTGTCAGGATTAATTGCACTGCCAGTGTTGTTAATTTCCCTCTATTGGAAAGAGTGCTAAAAGAAAGCCCCTAAAACAAAATTAGATGAAAACATAGTCAAGATTCCCAAAAGTACTCTTATTGATACAATTATTGATAAAGCCCTAATATCCATTCTTCAATGATAATTTTGAAACATTTAAACTTCAGAGTATCCTGAAAGGCGCCCTTTTTGGAACCAAGCTGTGGACATCTGGAGTGATTGTTTTACGTTAACAGTGTTAGGTGAAGTGTGGGTGGATGTTAGCATCTCTCTTCTTTAGAAATGTTTTGGAACGGTACTGTACAATACCCTGCAGAACAGGCAAATTCCTGTAATTATGCCACAAAACCCTGCCATTGCTGGCTACAGAGATTTTATACACATAGCAACTGAAAGGCTGTATTTTCAGGGACCATTTCTTTAGTTAGTAACAAGAGTGGTGAAATAATAGGGCCTTTTATTTCTAGAGTTCTTTAGTTCAAAGATCTCAAAGGAAGCGATAGTCATGATCTCATTAATGAGTAAAGCAACTCTGTGAGAAAACATACAACCAATAACCATATTCTACATATAGGGAGACTTGGGCTTATAAAGTTGTGTGTGAGACCCAATTATTTTTATGTCTGTATGTGATGGGAATAGTAATGGGAATGTGACACTGTGAGACCTCCACTGCACAAAGTAATACACTCAACACCTCCCAAGCAGATTGCTTGATTACATAAGGTGGTTGTATTTTGCCTTAGTTTCCTTCCTAGCTCAGTTCCTAATTCCCACAAAGTCATGGAAGTTCCTTTATATAAAACAAAATCATAATCATAATATATTTGCTAAGGGAGGTTTTCCATAAAGGCTTAAATATGATCTTTCCATCAAGGTGATGTTTTAGTTTTATATATGGTGCCTGATATGAGTTGATGCCATGATTTTGATTCAGTCAACAAATGGTAGTATAATAGTATTTTGCTATGGTTATGATAAATCTCATATTAGGATAAAATCAAAATTCTGAGAGAATGAATTAGAGAGGCATTTGGAAAAGGTTGTGGCATTTGGTTTATTGAGGAAGTCCAAGTTCATTCACTTTGTGTGTATTTAGGAAAATAATTTTGAAATTCCACGTCAGTGGTATCCATGAAGTCCTAAAGATAAAGATCAAAGATGAAGAGCATTGATAGGCATTTACATGCCACTAGATTTAGAGAATTATCAAAAACTGCCTTCAGAGTAGATTAGCCCATGCTAAAGTTTAATGTTTTTTCATGAACATTCTCCTGAACCAATTTTCACAAAGTAAAAATGATTGAGTACTGTTCTTTTAACATCTATTGCTATGCTTCCTGGAGAATAGTGAAATCCATAAGTATTGAAGCATTTCAAATGGCTAGTTCTTATATATAAAAGATAAATGCATAGAATTGTAGATGCATCTCACTTCTAATGACAATTGTTTTTCTTCACTTAGAGGAATTAAGAATAATTCTCATATTTATGTTTCAATAGTCAGTATTTAAAATTTATGATTCAAAAATGTTTTGCTAAGATAAATGTACTTGAACTCACAGTAAGTGCATGTCATCAACCATGATACTTAGATGCTATGGCTGAGTTTGAACAGCAGTTTTAGCATTCTTCATCACTAGAAAAATTCCAGTATTTCCCTCATTTTCTTAAGTCATAAATGGAAATATTTAATAATAATATTGCTTGATCAATAAGTCAACATGATTTTAAGAGTGGTTATTAAATACTAGCATTCTATGCTTCAACCATTTCTAATTTTCTTGGAGAAAGCAAAATGTTTAAGCAACTTTCCTTAGTGATGTGAAGAAAATTTAGTTCATCATTTAAATGACGTTCAGCTAAAAAATGGCCTAGGTGATAAACTTGTCTAAGTCCTTTCTCTTTTACTTGAAAGCCATTGAAGAGGGTAAACGAGTTCTAATATATGGTAATGGAAAGAGAACTGACCTTGGGTGGTGAACACACAATGTGAGATATAGATAATGTATTACAGAATTGTACACCTGAAATCTATGTAACTTTACTAACAATTGTTGCCCTAATAAACTTTAATTTAAAGAAAAGAAAAAGAAAGCCATTGAATAGACACCACTGCAGAGGTTAAATGACTTGTTAATGGTCATATGCTACCATACATGAGAATGAGGAATCTGATTCCATCCTCTAAAATATCCACCCAGAACTTTATACTTAGCATGCCATTTACAGGTTCTTAAAGTCATTTAAATCTTATTGCAAATAGAATCTCAACCACTACTTTCTGGAATTTTCTTTGTTCCCTTTGAGAAGTGTCAGAATTGTCCTTTCCTTTGTTTTTCACAAAACAGTGAAAATAATCTAAGGTATGTCTTTTCGTTACATAATCTGTTTACAGACTACTGTCCAGAATATTTTTTTTTACAGATATTAATTAAAATTTTTATTGAGACCCTACAGGTTACCCCAGTATGTATGGCAGCCCTGATTGTCCTTATTCTATTAAGCCAAACAATGCAGTTAAAAGGAAAATAAAATTTTAAAACTGTTTGATATAATGTATCCTCTAAATTCAAACTTATATTTTCTCAAAGGATATTGTTAATATTAAATAAAGTTATATATAATCAGATGCTGAAAAAAGTTAAGTTCCCTTCTTTCTTTTCTTATTTGTAGAAAAATCTGGTACAGTAAATATTATCCCAAATACGTTAATCTTGAATATAAAGTCAAATAGACTATTGGTAGTTTATTTGAAGCGACAATTGCCATAAAATAAAAAGTGTTAATATTAAATTTATTTGCATACATGACTTCTACTGAAATCCAAGTTAATTATTCACATTTAAAAAAATAAGACTGAGGATATGAGCTATGATTTCATGTAAAATAAAAATTGATATTTATATCCTGTGATTGCAAGTGAAATGTACTTTGAATGCTGTGCTACCCCAAATGATTATATGTTGGACCAAATTGAGTGTGTGTGTGTGTGTGTGTGTGTGTGTGTGTGAGCACTTCTTGCATTGGTTATCATGGCTGTGTAACAAATTGCCACAAAACCTAATGACTTAAAGCAACACACACGCACAAAATGTCTAATATTTTCCTTCTGTTGGTTAGAAATCTGGACAGTGCTTCGCTGGGTCCTTTGCTTTACAGTCACTCACAAGGCTGCAGTAAAAGTGTGGGCTTAGTCTGTGCACTCATCTGAAGCGTTAACTGGAGGAGAAGTGCTTCCAGCTTTCTCGGTAGTTGTTGGCAGCATTCAGCTCCTCAGAGGTCTTTGCCACAGGGACTTCTCCAAAGTGGCAGTCAAAAGCCAGTAAGAAAGAGAGAGTCTTCCAGCAAAACAGAAGTCATAATCTCTTGTAACCTAATCACAGAACAGGCATTTAGTTACATTTATTCTATTGGTTAGATTTCATTAGGTCTGGTCCACACAAAAAGAGAGGGAATTTCACAATGGCATGGATACTAGGAGGTGGGGATCCTTGAGAAATATATTCAAAAACTGCCTAAGATACTTCTTCAAAGTGATACTTTAAACATTTACTTGGTGTCCAAAAAGTTAACTGAAGGCTGAGGAATGTGTGTTAGGTCTAAGATATGATGTACAAAATGGAAGCATAATCTACAAAGTATATGTCACTGAGGTAAATGAGCAGCTAAGACATTTATGACTTAATTCAGACTCATATGAAGTAAAAACTTTATAAATCTAATAAATAGTATAAGATTTAATTGTGATGCTTGAGGATCTGTTGGAGTTTATACAATAAGGAACTTTTTTTAAGGAAGTATATAGGTTTCTAAAAATGTATTGGGGTGACATTGGTTAATAAAATTATATAGGTTTCAAGTATACAGTTCTATTATACATCATCTGTATATTATATTGTGTATTCACCACTCAGAGTCAGTTCTTCTTCCATCACCACGTATTTGACGCCCTTTACCCTCTTCTATCTCCCTCCCCACTTACCGTCTGGTAACCAATAAACTGTTGTCTGTGTCTATCAATTTTTGCTTGTTTGTTTGTCTTGTTCACTGTTGCTTTCACTTGTGCATAGGATATAAAATTGAGAGGTTTTTTAAAATTGATTTTGGTTTTAATTTGTTCTGATTGCTGTAAATCTTTGCATTTATCTATATCTGAGTGTACATGCTCTGATACTTTTTTTTTTGGTTCCTATTTTGGCTCCTTTTTCCACTAGTTACATGTCTTAGACAAGTCACTTAATTTTCTTTACCTCAGTTTCCTCATTCTTAAGTTAGAAAGATGTTTAAAAATTAATGCACAAAATATATATTCAGTAAATGATAATTATGATAATACCTTTTTCCCATACTTCAGGTAATTCTCATAGATGATGAATTGACTCATTTATATACTCATCCAATTAATAGCAAAGATTTATTAAATGCTGCCATAGTACATTAGTTGTTTATATGCTATTATGTGCTGTGGACACTGAAGATAACTTGACATTAACATTTTTAATGTTATGGCGATTGCCATTCTAGAGGCAGAAACAAGATGCTATAGGAGCACAAAAAGGGGCAACTGACTTACCCTAGCGGCTTAGCAAAGGTGTACAAAACTCCTGAATCATATCTAAGATGGTGAGGAGTCCACTGAATGAGGGGAAAATGGTATTTCTGGTAGATAAAATGGCACATGAAGATATCAATATATGGGATCCTTCAGAGATGTACGATTCATTTAGGAAAAGTAAATTGCTTCTTATAGCTGATGAATAAGTACTTGTGGAGACCCCATTGCAGGTGAGTTTAGAAGGATAGGAGGAATGGAACTCATGAAAGGCTTTATGTCCTTAGCAGGGGGTTGCATATTTTATAAAAATTAAAAAAAAAAGACAAATATAGGGGAAAAGTATGAGTTTTCTTTCAGAAGCAAGGGAATTACATTACTATGTTTGATTAATTCAAAATAATACCTGAAATATTATGCATTGTGTCTAAGAGAATATTTTCCAATGGAAAAAAAATATTAAACTACTCTGAACTGGACTCAGCTGTAGTTAGCCTGACCTCTGTATATCTCAAGTAGATGTTTTAGCTAAAATAAGAGATCAGTTTATAGGACTGGATATATGAAATGATTGATATGAGGTACTTGCAACCTTATATAATTTTTGAATATATGTTCAGTTAATATTCAGTCTATGGAAAAATGAAGAGTGATAAAAAGAGCTTTAAAGACAAATTTCATATTTTAAATTTATTTCAAGTATTTTATAGCTTTATTAGCACCCTAAAGAAATAAATGAATGAAAGAAAATCCGAACTATAGCCTTAGCAATGAATGATAACCTAATATGAATTGGAAAAGAGAGAATTCCATTTATAGTTAAGTGACAAATACATAGCTATATGAAAATTATCACTTTTGCAATGAAGTCGAAGACAAAGCTTTACAATAAGTATAGTCTCTACATGAAATGGAGAGGGTATTCAGCAGTATGTGGGGTTCAGTGAGTTAAATGCTCAATTTAGTAAATTTTGTCATATGGACATTATACCTCAATAAATTTGTTTTCAAATGTGTTAAAAATAAATAAAACTAGTGCACATCTGTCTTACCTTCACCCCTCAAAATGAAGGAAAAATAATTTCATCAGGTAGCTGAAAACTTTTTAAAAATGTGAGAGGTTTTTCTCTTAACCAATCAATATAGGATTCTGGGATCTTTGAATCTTGGAAAACAGGAGAGAGAGATAGAAAGAGATAGAGAGATACGTAGATAGATAGATACATGATTGACAGATAATAGAGACATAGATGATAGATAGGGAATTTAGAGTGACTCATTTACCTTTTTCTGATATCAATTTTAGTTCATAAATTTGTACATTCTTCATTCTGTGTTTCAACTACCCAGTTTTTCTACTTTTTATCTATTATTCTTATGGTGTGTTACACCTCACTTTCTCTTTTATGCAAGGGAGTTAAAGGTCTTCTTAAGATAATAATTCCACCTAAAATATACTGTTTTTAAGCAAAATTTGTATATGCAGAATGTGATATGTAAGTGAGAACCGAGAAAATACAGTATTATTGCAAACCATTTAAGTTGAACTCATGGTGAAATTGCTTTCTATTATGTCATAGACACCTTGTCAAAAAAGATTTATTCAATACTAAAGCAATACTTTTATATGTGAATTTGAAAAACTCTCTCTTCCTTCCAAAATTAATGTCTCAAAGGACAACCTAAACAAAGATGTCTTAGGAAACACTATGACATTTTTTATTAGGATAAATTCATGTTTACACAAAAGTAAATCAAACTAAAATGAGAAGATGTTATTCTGAGAAGCTATTTGATGATAAAATAAAATTTTAAATATGGTAAATTTCCAGTTAAGGTAGATAATTCATTGTCAATCATGGTCTAAACAGCCAACATTTAAAACAATTATTTAAAAAATTAGTGATCCATCGTTTCCATTATAGGTCTGTAGATATTTGGTACCAACAATACTGAAGTAATCACTAACTAACTATGGACAGTAAAGCTAAGTCTATTTATGAAACAGTTTTGTTGTCTTCATAAAACCTACAACTACTGAGATGATTTCAACAGGTTTCTAGAGTAACAAAAGCGATAAAATTCAAATATGAGCAACCAACATTAATCCTAATGTCCCCTGAATCATATAGTTATATAAAAGGTGAGGGAACAGATTCAGAAGAAAAACTCTTATTTGCATCTTTTACATCCTCTCTTTAGACCTTCCACTAATGGGATACATGAGTATTATAAACCACAGCTTCTGTGCGACTTCAATTTCTGAACTGAAAATCAGGATAATGTTTCTACTACAATCTCAGCAGACTAATCGTATAAATTCAGAATAAAAGTTACTATATAGCAAATGCAATTGTTCATGTAACATATTAACCTAAATATTGGAATAGGTCATAAGAACAATACATTTCAAAGGGGGATTTAGCTTATATTCAACTTCCCTGGAGCTATAATGAGCTTTGAATTCAATGTTAGGTTCTAATTTCCTTAAATATAAAAAGTTATAAGTAAAGTCAATGTGAGGTTTATATTAGAATGCGTTTATGATGTACTTGTAGGCCAACGAGGAGATGGGGCTAATTTCCTGCTATATTTTACTGAATGCACTAGAATAATAAATGCCCACCATGAGATTTAAAAATCCACTTAGAGCCTCTTTGTCAAAGGCCAGAGAAATAGAAATGAAAATTTTCCAGAAATAACCACCCCTAAAAAAACTTTGCAGTAATTAGGAACCAGCGATGAGAACATTTCATTGGAGAATAAGGGTAAAGCCAGGAAGTACTTATAAACTTGTCCTGAATTTTCACCAATACTTTATGCAAAGAATTTAATGCTTATCAGAGTGTATTTTCCCATTTATGTTAAATCCTTAAATTCACATATTTAGAATGTGACACATAATATATTTATATAATGCCACCTAACAAAATAATTTAATATATTTTTTATGAATATGGTAAGTAAAAAAATGGTGCTAAATAAATATATTTGACAGAAATGCAGCATTCTTTGACTGCTAGTAATTTTAGCAAAAGGAAAAATATAACACTATTTTTAATATTTTGAAAGCCTTATTTTATTGTTGTGTAATATTTGCATTTCTCCAAACTCACACTATATTGATATCATTGATAATATGTTTTTAGCCTTATTTCAAATCAAGTTTAAAGAAGGCAATTTTTTTTTTTAAATTGACTTAGAAATAATTGTGAATACTTATGTGGCAGATATTTATTTGGGGCTTCCAAGGATCCCTTCCAGAAAGCACTCACTGCCCAACTGCAGGAGAGTGGTTATCAGGGAGATTCCAACAGTCTGCACCCTCAGGGTCTGCCTCAGTTTCCCAGTATATGGGCTTCTTTTCTAGGGGCCCCCAACCAACGCCTAGCTCTTTACCTGACATGGTGTTCCTCTAATGAATGATTTTTGCTTCAGGGCTCCCCTTTATGCTGGCATGTCTACATTGATTCCTTAGAGGTGGATAAAAGAAACAAAAGAGAGAGAAAAAAAAAAAAAAAACAACTGAGGGAAATTAACAGGCAAATCAAATGACATGTGAGAGTCAGAGGGCCTCTTTAGTGGCTTACAAGAAACTCATTTCAAACAAACCAACAAAAATGATAGCTGAAGGTGAACAAAATTTGGAAAGAATAAATAGAACAGGTAGATGATAAGTCGCATTTAAGACACTGACACCAACTCCAGTGATGAGCACTGAAGTTTATCCTACTAGCATCCCCTTTCTAAATCTTCACTCATGAAGAGTTGCTCACTCTGGAGGGCCTGCCTTTTAAATGTTCATAGAAACGTGGATCTGTGTTGTATAATTAAGGACTTGCTGCTCAGCTACAAGGAATATGCTTAGCTGACAGTCTTTGGCCCTTAGTTCTATCAGCGTCTACTTCAACATTCAATCTGAGGTCAGGATCTTTCAGGGGCAACCTCTGGCCAATGGCCAATCGATCTAGTCATTGTCAGTCAAAGCCAAGCTCTTCTTAGGGTGGCAACCGTGCAATGGCTGAGCAAGGAGGTGGTGTAACTACATAGCCATTCCACCCACCACAGAATTTCTCTAACAGGCTCTTTTCTTTATAGCTCACAGTTGGGTTGGTAGAGACCCTGGTAGGTCTATATCTTGGTCTGGCAGTCCCTCTATTTAGTCATGATACCTCCTCTTTCTCTTTGAACAAGTTACTCCTCAATACACCTTTTGCCTTACTAACTTTGTCTCAACATTGGCTTCTCATAACCCTAACCTCACTGTTCCACTGTAATCAGTTGATATCAATTTTCAATATTTCCTGCAGAGAGTGTTGATGGTATTTATTCATTCATTGTTTTCCTACAAATTTTAAACATATTTTGTTTAATTAGTTTCAGGTGTACAAAACAATGTAATAGTTAGACATTTACACCCCTCACAAAGTGATAACCCCTTTCCCCCAGACTACTGCCATTCTGACATTATATATAGCTGTTACAATTCCACTGACTCTATTCTCTATGCTGTACTACACATCCTGTGACTATGTATATGTGTATATATATATATATATATATATATATATATATATGTATATATATATATATATATGTGTATATATATATATATATATATATACATATATATATATATATATATATATAAAATTATAGTTGACATTCAGCATTATTCAGCTTTAGCTTCAGGTATATACAACAGTGATCAGGCATCTACACTATCCATGACGTGGTCTCCCTAATAAGACAAGTGTCCATCGGATACCCTACAAAATCTTTACTACATTATTGATTATATTCCCCAAACTGTTTCTCGTATCCCTGTGGTGATTTTGTTGTTACCAATTTGTGCTTTTTAATCCCCTCACCTTCTTTAAATATAGTTTGTCACAGTCCAAAGCATGGAGCTAGATTCTGTCCATGGCAGTATGTTGGATACACTGGTTATTCTCATAAGAATACTGCCTTTAAGAAATTGACAATAATACGATTGATAAGACAGATTCATAAATAAAAATGTGGTAGTTATGTTCATTAAACATTTAGGAAAAAAATTACTGTGAGTATTCAGGTAGGCAAGTCATTGTTTTCTTTTGCGGAGTAAGAGCAGACATGATATAGGACATGGCACCTGATCTGGGCCAGAAAGAAGGAAAAATATATGGTCTGTGAAAAGCTATGACAGGATCAATGTGGGCAGAAGATGTAAGTGTGGCTTCTCTCTTTTCACATATCTAGACACATAAAATTAAATATAGTTGGTTTGTGGTTTTATCTTTTGGCAGTAAGTCCAAATAAGGATAAATGAAAAGATGGTAGGGACATATATTGGAGTAATCAGAAAGTAATCTCCACCAGACATTAGAAGAACAATAAGGAAAATAGTTAAAAAGGATTACCTCTGGGTTAGATAGTATATGGTTTGGAAGTAGTGAAATATTTACTTTTAATTACAACTTACAGAAAATACTGTGCAAAAATATTCAATAGCTATTATGTACAATACGGCTATATAATGACAGAATAGCACTAGTAATACATAGCTTACTAGAGTAAAAGCTGTATAAAACAAAATAATCAGCAAAACACTATTTTTTTTAATTACATGTATGTTGTATATATACTCATATGTATTAATATAAATAAAACATATATATATATATATATATATATATATATATATATATATATATATGACTTTTAGAATGAACTATATCAATGTCTCCTTTGTTTATTTGTGTGTGTTTTTTCTCATTTGTCCTAAAATATTGCACTGGTTACGTATCAGTTAAAAATTGTGTGTCTGTTGTATAATTTAAACTCACATAGCCTAATTATATAATCTAATATATAATGTAAGTTTATCTAAGAAGTTTATATAATCAAAGTAAATCATTTAAAAACCTAATGTTCATCTGCATGATTCAAATGTGGATGAAAGGATTCTAGGCAGCTATCATTGGAAGAATATTCTTCTTTTCGGCATAATACAGGGATTTTACAAATTCATAACATAGTTTTGAAGCAATGATAGTAGTGAGTGGCTTTAAATTTATTGCTCAAAAAATCATATAAATACAAATAATTTTAGTCTCTTTTTGGTATTATTGCATCATTAACTCCATTATATCAAAATGGTAATAAATTCAAATATTAAAAAACAAAAAGATGAATTACTTGTGTTAGCGCTATATGAAACACTGGTTGACTAGATAGACTAGGGAGGAATACAGAATGACCTGGTGAGAAGCCATCTGTATTTTTATCCAACTCTTTAAAAGCATTTCTCCTGCTGTCATTATCATAGTGTTCAATAACAATGTAGCAGAAGCTTAATCACCAGGATATCATGGGTGTATTTCACGCCCTTTTGATATGCTTTTATTGCCACTTGAAACATTTCAGGGTTAATTGTCTTTATTAGGCATATTTCCATATCCACTTGTGATCCGCAACATGGATTTTTACAAATGTCTGAAAAGCCATCAATATGTCAGTCTAAAACCAAATTGTATGTGCTAAAACATAAGAAATGTAAAGAGTATTGAAATGAATGTAGCTCCCAATATAAACAGGCATGTGCAAATTCATCTGATTGTGTTTATATAATATATTATTTAATTGTTAGAAGCTTTATGTAAAATTATTGAATTATTTTACAATATATTTCCAATATGTAATTTAAAAGTTTTACATATTACAAGTTTATTATAATGAACTTTAATAATAATTCATTTTTTGCCAATTTTCTCCGATTTATCCAATTAACTGTGGATTTAAATCATTACATATTCATTTTTTATGCCATTCATTACTACACAATGTGTGTTAAAATATTTCATGAAACTGTACAGATATTCTAATTCTGCCAAGTTTAGCTGTACATATTGTGGGCTACTTTATGCATAGCAGATGAGTTTAGAATTGCCTTATCTCTCTGGTGAGAGATCTTCTGTTATTGTGTAAAGACATTTTTCTTTTTAATCACAAATAATGCAAATATATTCTGGATAGATACAAATATAGATAAAGATACTAATATTACTATAAATCAGCAATCAAACATTGTACTGTTAGATTTCATTATTTTACTGGAATAACTTTTCAGTTTTCACTTTTAAAGTTTCTGAGAACTTATATTTTAATTGTGTCATTGTAAACGGTTTATTTTTGTTATTTCCAATTTTTCACATGTACAAATATGTCATGTACGTGGCAGTCACTACAGCTAATTTTTGTATAAGGTCCAAGAGGACAGTGCTATCTTGTTTTCTCATGTAATCACTCAGTTGACACAAATTTGCAGACATCGAGGGACCCATCAATTCAGGTCATGCTCTTTCAGACTGAAGGAGTATGACTTCCATAATGTAACAAGTTGTCCTGATTACCTTATTACATAGTTATTTATTCCAAGTAGGAAGAATATAACAGATAACTTTACTTTCAGGTAATTAATTTAAAGTTTTGACATAAATACTCTTGTGATTACTTCTGTGGGACAAAATTGCCGCATCTAGAAGACGGAAGTATACCTAAAGATTGAAAGGCTTCCCATTAAAACATATAGGGGAAAATGATATTTATAATATTATTACAATAATAATATTACTTCCGTTTATTATTTCATGTGTGCCCAGTACTGTGCTAACCACTTTATATTCAGAACACAAAACTAATATAAATGGGACATAGAAGAAATTGGATTCCAAACTCAATTTCTCTTGATGCTAAAGGTAGTGCATGCCACAATATAAAATTAATAGTACAGGAGAAACACATTTCTTGGTAGCTGCAGCTGCCACATACCATTGCAAGCCCTATCCAGCAGTCTCTTCAGTCAGGTGTCTGGAAACGCAAAGAAGGCTCAATATGTGGAGGCCACATGGGCTCCTTCTTACAAGCCGGGAGCCAGGCTGCAGGGCATTCTCATCACCTGAGCCTTAACGAGCACCAAAGACACAGAAGAAGCCTGCATCCTGCTCAATGAATGGGACCATCACTTGTTTGACCCCAAAAAGTTTACAGACAAGGATGAGCAGCCCCCTGAAAGTGAGGAAGACGATGATGCAGAGGCTGCCCTGAAGAATGAAGTTGGTGACATTAAGGCATCCACGGAGATGAGCCTAAGAAGATTCCAGTAAGTGAAGATTGGAGTAAATGATGGAGTCTTCATCAGGACACTTGCCATCGAATCTGAGAAATCGGTATATCATATTCTCCCAGGATATGTACAAAACCAAGAAGAAGAAGACTTGGGTTATTCTACCAATTGTACCCATGTCAGGCACATGCAAAGCTTTCTTAGAAGATACGAAAAAATATGCAAAACCTTTTCTGGAACCCTCGTTTAAAGCTCCAAATAAAGGGACATTTCAGATTGTATACAAATCTGGAAATAACAGTCACATGAATAGAGAACAAGTTATCAAAGAATTGGCAGGGATAGTAGGAAGCCTCAATTTAGAAAAAAAGTGGACCTTACCAAGCTACAGTACACAGTGGTAGTAGAAATCATTAAAGCTGTCTGCTGCCCGAATGTTGTGAAAGATTACATGTTGTTCAGAAAATACAATCTCCGGGAGGTGCTAAGGAGCCACCACAGCTTCATCCAGAGTGGGCAGCGACGGCAGGACATAGGAAAGAAGCTAAATTGGAATCTGGTGACAGGTCGCATCAAGATGACCCCACAGAAGAAAAAAAGTAACCAGCAGGTAGTACCAGAGATTAGTGAGGAGCTAGGGCAGACAAAACCAGCATCTGAGACACCGGAGGTGAATGAGGGAGGATCTAAACCTGAACTTGCAGGTTAAGTCATAGAAGGATCTGAGTCCAATGAAAATGACCTCTCATAGGAAAAAAATAATAATAATTATAATTTCCAATTGGACGTGAGTTTCTCAACTGGCATTCTGTGAGTTCTTGCTGGGATTCCATATAAAATTGTGACTAAAAAGACAGTCTTTGAACTCTTTGTGCTGCATAATATTGTACTCACAGGGCAAAACAGTGACTGGGGAGCCCTGTTTAACAGTTTTGTTAGAGATCTTTCCAGCCCTGTCTCGCAGTGTGCAGGAGGCCCATATTGCACCTGGTTGAGCTAGGAGAGGCAGTGGCTAATTGGTGAACACCCACAGAGGGGAGTGTGGGGTATGATGTTGGCCTCTCCCTCATGATTACCTTCCACAGCCTCTCCTTCTGCATTGCCAACTGACTTACGGGAGCCAACAAGCTGTGAAATATAAACTTAGGGGGAAATTCTCATTCTAAGGAATGGGTTTTTTTTGTGTTGCAACTCAGTTGTCCCCTGCCACTTTGTTGTAAACATTACATAAACATGGGGTACATAGGTTAGACATATTAATAAATTGTTTTCTGAAGTTTTGGTACTTTTTGTGATTTCTTGTTTAGCTATTATGCCCATTTTTGTATTTTATTAACATTTGTTTGTTACAAATACATTTTATGGTCCAGTGCTGTGATTTTTTATGGCGAGGTGTGAGATAGAAGAGGACCATGCTAGGCATACGTAGAACTACAGATATTTCTGATAAGGTAGAGATAAAGAATTAGTCTTCAAGTTACTCAGTATATTAGTGAAACAAGGAATGCAAAGAAATTCTTTCTGTATATGAAAACTATTTTTCAATGGTTTTATAGGGACTCATAATCCAGGCTGTCCCATTCCATTGTATATTGTCTGTGGGATGCAATTTACAAATAGCATTTGTTCCAGCACTTGTAACTATAAATCATAGCCATTTATCAGTAAAAATGTTGATTGTTTTAAATAGCTTTTCGAATATCAAAACAATAAAGTCTTTCATTAAAAATATCACATTCAGTGAAAAGGTTTAGGAAGCAAATAATCTAGTAGCAGAATTTACTCCAGAAAAGAAAATTTCACGTAGTCGGTAAGAATCTAATAATACCCACATTAAAATGCTAGTACAAGAAGAACAAGAAATTGAAAACACTTTACTCCAATTTAATAAATTGCCTTATGTTACATGACGCTAAAGAGGTTTTGTGTAATTAACTGAAAAACAGCAGTTTTTCTATCTGGGGTTGACAAGTTGACAGATTTCAAGAATGTTTGACATACAGTAGCAATTGTAAGATTTGTACATGATGATGGACTTCAAGAAAATTTTTCTGCTGCTAGCAGCCTCCCAAAACAAACGCCAATAGAAATTTAATGGGTTGTCATATCTGGAAAACAAAGGTCTGTCTGTACTCCTGGTGCCTCATCAGTGGTTGGCTTCATGAGACAAGTCTTGCTTCATTTTGAAAAAAGAAAATCCTGATGTGTTGTAGCACACTGCTGTCTTTACAGAGAGGTGCTGATATATATATATATATATATATATATATATATATGTATATATATATATATATGTATATGTATATGTATATGTATATATGTATTACATGTAATGCTATATATATGTATATATACATGTATATATGTAGTACATATAATGCTATATATATATAATATATATATAATATATACATTATATATTATATATATATATAATATATATATAATGCTGATACAAACAAATTTTGGGGTCCAGCACCTCTCATATGTGCACAGTGGTACCTCGGTTTTAGAACATAATCCTTTCTATGCGAAATGGATTAATCCGTTCCAGACCTTTAAAATCAACCCCTAAAACTGCAAATTTAGCGTGAATTTTACTATCTAATGATACTATAGATCCATAAAATTTATGGCGTTTGTAAACTGAAATGTTCCTCAAAGGAGACTTTTGAAAACCAAGGTACCACTCAATATGTATGTATATATGTATATATATATATATATATATATATATATATATATATATATATATATATATACATACATATATGTATATGTATATATAGATAGATAACTAGCTAGCTAGCTAGATAGATAGATAGATATAGATATATACATATATGTATATATATATGTATATATCTCCTTCTGGATGAAACGAAGAAAGTTCTGGGTAATGCTACAAAAATGGTTAACTTTATTAAAGACCCATTTATGCAAGAATATTTTTAAAAACCACAAAACTAAAACCTAAACAAAAAGCACAAAACTCTTCTACATACAGAAACCCATTGGCTTATCAAAGGCAGAGTTCTCAAGAGGATATCTGAGTTGATGGGGAATTTGCAGGGTACTTACAAGAAAATGCTATGCCAGATTTTGCTGAATGCTCTGAAGATGAAGAATGGCTCAGAAACTAGTCTAGTACACATTTTTCATTGGGTGAACAAATGAATGAGTTTGCAAGGTCCTGGGGAAAATGTTGTTTCTCAAAAGTGACAAGATTCTTAGATTAAAAAGTAATGGACTCTGGAACAATCACATTGCCCAAGGAACTCTTGAAATGTTTCTACAGCGACTTCTGCTTCAGAATGAAGAAAGATAACAAGTCTCAAGCCACTAAAACTGCTTGAAGAACTGCAAAACCAAATTAAATAACATTTCCCCTCCTTTTCCTAACACGTGTGTATGACTGGGAGAGGAACCCCTTCTCTAAATCCTCTCAGCCTGAGAATCTGTCTGAGAGAAAAGAACAAACTCTTAGCCCTAGACTGACAGTTCTGGATTTCTGTGAAATAAAGGTATCCTTCAATTTAGTGCTCACACTCACATACCATGAGGGATTCCTTAATTTGAAAGTGTTTTCAAGGGTTCCTCCAGGGCAAAACTACTGAAAAAAGCTGGAAGAGCAAAGAAGATTACAAAATAAAATGTCCAGATTGAAAATATTAAGGGGCTGTGAAATTAGCTTTTGGAGATGGGTTTATTCTTAAATTTTGAAAATTTTGAAAGTAATATAAATGTGAAATCTTCCCTCACAAATGGCTCTGTCTGTTTAATGGCTAGGAAACATGGGGATATATATTTATCATCCTAGCTAGCGGTACCACTTGGCAAACCAGTCAGGAAGGATTGCCAAGGACAAAGGAAGGATTGTGGGACAAAGAATAGGGCCTTGCTAATGCAGATGAGGTTGGAGCTTCCTTAGGTATCTTTACATGTTTAGAATGTTACTCTCAATAGACTGAAGTCATCTTGAAACAATGGTAGGAGCATTGTAAGTATCATTTTGGGGGAACACAGGATAGGATTTGGTGCCTTCAGATTTACTCCAAGACAATACTTTTATTTCTATAGTTCAAGACTCTGGGACTCTGGGAATAAAATTCCCCACATGCTTACAGAACATACATATAACTGTGGAATGGGGTTCCATTTACTTAGTGAAGGCTGTTACTGTATAGAAAGTTGGAGTTTTGTAGTTTGTTTTAATCCTTTTTTTGTGTTTATTTGACTTTGGTAGGACCTGAGTGTGGCAAGAGCTATTTTTCCCTTGCTATAAAGTACTGTATTCTGTTGGAGTCTGAATTAATTCATTGAAGGATTTGTTTTCAGGTTTACCAAATGTTTATATCACTGACATTTGAGCATGTTATTTTATAAATGAAGAGATTCCAGGGTTAGAATTGAATGTTTTTTTTGTTTTTTTTTCTTTTTAACTTTTATTTTTAAAAAAATTATGTCAGTTTAGAAAAGTCCACCTCCGTGTTCTGGTTCAGTAAGCTTATTTTGCTTTACAGAGGAAAGAGTGTTAAACTTGGTATCTTAAAACATGTTTCTCTAAGGTTAAACATGATTTCTAAATGTTATTTTTACTTGTATTTTGCTTCTGGTATGGTCAAATATTGAGCTTCTTTTTCATAGTTCCTGACTTTTGCAGAAAAATCAAAATACATTTGTTCCATTAAAAAAAAAAAAAAGGTAGTAGTACAAGCAAACTTAAATCATATTCGTTTCTACTTAAACACTCTTTTACTGAATATGTGTAAGTTTCCATTATTGTTTTTATTTGCCTTTTTGTTTACTTTCAAGTCATTGATTCCCTGGTTCTAATTGTCAGACAGACCCCCATGTCTATGTTCATCTATACCAACTTGACTTACTCCTGCTGTATTATTCTTAAACTCACCCTGCTCACAATCTTATTTCATGCTACCTTATTTCCCTTTGGATTCTTGATTAAAACTTTAAATTCACTTTGTACATGTGTTGTTTTATCCTAGTTTACCACAATTGGAATTTCTAGTTGTGGTTCAAGATGATTACCTTGTAAAGATTGGGTTTCCCTTTCTCTGCTTTCAATGTTCAAATGTTGGGCCTAAAATATATCAATCTTGCAGTTATATTGAAGACCCTATATAAATTGTTCCTAATTTACATTTTCTGATTTATCATCTAGCTTTCCATACCACCATTTTGATCCATGGTAAATACAACATCTAGGCCTTTGCTCTTTTTTGCTTAAGCTTTTTATTTTATTAAATTACAATTATAGGATTCATACTGAGGGATGGTTACGGCATTTGTAAAAGATTTGGAGGTTTCCTATAAGCAAGGGTAGAAATTCAAGTGTGCAGAAGACAAAGTTTATTCCTAAGGCAATGGAACGGTTCCTGTAGCTTTTTAATTAATGAAAGTGATACAAAATGATTTTGTGAGAAATATTCTGAAAATTATACTGACAATATTGATCAAGAAGAAAGAACAGGACAGAGGAATAAAGTTGGAATCTACTTTAATAAACTTAATATATGAAGTGGCAGAGTTCTGAGCTAAATTTGTAGCAGTAGGTATTAAGAGGCAGAAATAATTGTGGTTGATAATAAAAAGAGAATAATCTGGTTCATAATATTTCATTTGCTTTGTGAGATAAAGAAGAGGTAATGATTGAGGACTATTTAAATTTTCTTTGAGTAACTGACCAAAATTTGTTGCATTTGGAATAGCAGAAGGATAGGCATAGTTGGGGAGTAGATGGTAAGTTCCATATTAGATCTATTATACTTAAAGGTACTGGAAAAATGTTTACATGAAAATGTCTTTCAGCCAGTTGAAAATGAAGTAGAAGTTTAGGTGAGAAGTCAAATTTAAAGATGTAAGTTTTAAAATTCATCCCCATGGGCATAATAGTAAATATTGTAAGACTGAGTAGATCTCTTGTAGAGAAAAGAGATGGTCAGATATACAAACCTGGGAAACGCTCATACAATCCAGAGAGTTAGAGGCAAGAAAGGACAGAGTGAAGGAAATGCCTACCACAATGAGCTATTTTGAGCTGTCTTTTATTTCATTGTGGAGACTTTGAGCACATAAGTTAAATTCTTAAATATATATTTAATAATTATATATGTATATATATGACTATATTATATATATATATGGCTTGCACATTGTCATAGACATTTAAGACACTTTGGTTGAAATAAAATGAAGGTTTCAAAGAGAGTTAGAAATAGAAACAAAACAAGTGAATTAGGGGAAGACAATTTCTGGACTGGTAGCCTACATTGAAACTCTGGCAGGGAGGAAGCTAAGAAAATTAACAGAGAAAATATTGAATATGGCTACTATTATATCATTAATTACTTCTGAGATCAGAGTAAACATGTTCAAATGAAGCAAAATATTAAAATCGTATTCCTGGAATTTACATCTGTAGCTCCCAAAACTTCTCTTATCTATGGTAAATTTTACTATTTTGATATGACATATAAGTGTTATTAATCTTTTATCCTCACTTGATTAATAGAGAAACTGAGGCAGAGAGTCAGGAGACATGTTTTACAAATGCTGGATTAAAGGCCAGAATTTTAAATATGGCATACTTTTCCTTGGATATCAATCTAAATACTGTATATTGCTACTGAGACAAGCAATTTTTTTCTTTATGATGTGATCAGTTCATGCATGGAGTCAAATCATATATAAACAACAATCAATTCAAATTAAATCATTCCAATTTTAGATGTAAAACCTACCAAGGCATCCCATGTCACATAATTGTATAATTCACTGTAATTACATAATGCTCATATGGTGCTAAAAAATTGATAGCCTGACTTTAAAGAAAAATGACTTAAACCCATCTTAATTTAAAATGCAATGATCACATTACTAATAATAAGATTAGTGCTAAATTTTGGAATTGTAGTCCCCAGGAAATTTATGACTTTTCTCTTGAACAACTTTAACAACATTCAGAGGAAACACCAGGAGAAAATATATTTAAAAAATGCTTCTATATTTGTCAGTATTTCCTCATTAAAAATTCTTTCTTTACAGTCCGTTGAGATTATAAATATATTTGGTCACAAATAGCAGCAATCTCTTTTTAATTAGCCTCATCATTAGTGATTTATTGAGTAATAAAATAAGCCAGATTCTGGAGCTTTGATTACTTCTTAAGGAGTAAAATCTGGCATTCCAAAGGTTTTAGACTAAATCAAAGAAGACCAAGTTCCTGCTATTCTAATGCTCCATATATTACAACTAGAGTCAGAAGGGAATTGCTAATTGACTTATAACCCTAAAACTTCAAGGTAATAGTTGTAACAACTTTTGTTGGCCCACAATATATTTAAAATAGGCTTTTAATAAAAAAGTCTGAAATGACTGCTTTTCAATACTGAACATAGGAATTTATTCAAAGAAAAATTGTCCACAAGATCCATGCCTGGAAACAAGGCATCCGGCTTCTATAAGACTTACCATATGACCCAGCAATCCCTCTTCTGGGTATCTACCAAAAATTCTGATAACATTTATCCATAAAGATATATGTACCCCTTTGTTCATTGCTGCATTAGTCACAGTGGCCAAGACATGAAAACAGCTGAAGTGTTCTTCGATAGGATTGGATAAAGAAGATGTGACACATATATGCAGTGGAATATTAGCCATAAGAAAAGATGAAATACTGCCATTTACAACAACATGGATGGGATATAAAACTGAAAGCAACAAATGAAAAGACAAACAAACTCATGGATACAAACAACAGTTTAGTGGTTACCAGAGGGTAAAGGGAAGGAGGGTGGTAGAAGAAGAGGGAAAAGGGGGGGGGGTCAAATATATGGTGATAGAAGGGAATTGTCTTTGGGTGGTGAACATACAATGCAATATATAGATGATGTATTATAAAACTGTGCACTTGAAACCTATGCAATTTTACTAAGCAATATCACTCCAATAAATTATATATATATGTAAAGTAAATGCTCTGGCAAAGCAGGTTTGCTCACTGAGGAAAGTATGTATGGGGGATCAGACAAAGTGCAATATACAACCTACTGGGAAGCAATGTGCTAGCTGGGAGTGAAACAAACAAAAAGGCAAGATTATTTAAGGAAACTTCCAGAAGCTTCCCACCAGCCTTAACTGATACTTTTTCCAAGAGATTTTATGCTTTTGTCAGAGAAAGCAAAAATATATTTTACTTTAAGATTACATTTAAATACATATTGAAAAAGACTTATCTTACTAGATTTATTTTTTTTATAGTATATGTCAAAATTTTAGTCATGTCTGGACTCACATATTTTTATCACCAATAAATTTATGTGTTATCCACAAAAAAATTCATTTCTTGCAAATTGTCTGAGTTCAGTCTATGTCTCCAAATCTTACTTTTCTTATTGTTCCTAACTTTCATTATGGAAAATTTCACACAATGTAACAAAATAGAGACACTATAATAATGAATCCTGATGGGTTCATTTTAATTTTGTGTATTCCCCTATATCACCAACATTAACAGATTTGTATAGGTAAATTTCAGATAGCACATTATTTCATCCATAAATATTTAGGTATACATATCTCTAAAAATGACTATTTTAAAATATTACCACACATTAATAACAACAATTTTAATTAATAAAATGTCCAGTTAGTTTTCAAATTACTGAAATTGTCTTTTAATTTTTTTAGCAATTTGTTTATACAAATCAGGGACAAATTAAGGCCCATGCATTACAATTTATTCACATTTTTTTAATCTATAGTTTTTTCTTTCCACCTCTTACCCCCTGACCCTCTATGTCCCCCAAATTATTGTTTTCTAACTATCTGTTTAGTTGATTGTCCTGGGGGATTTCCTCAAACCTAAATTCACTGATTTCATCCCTTTGGCTTTGCTGTTTAATATTTTCCTGGTCTTCTCTGATTCTATAAATTGGTAGTTAGATCTAGGTATTCAATCAGATATGAGTTCAATTTTGTGGAAAGTTTATTTTATAAGATTCATTGTGTATTTTCACTGGTATATGCATTAGGCCTAGTTTTACTTTATTTGAGTATGCATTTATTTAGTTAGTTATGAGATGAAGTTTAAGATATATGAACTAAAGTCTTCTTCATTATGAAGGTAAAATATGTACCATTAGCTCTCAAACAATTTTGTTAGGAAATTTACCCAGTTTTTTTGTCTTGTGATGTCCAAATTAAAAAAATGATTTCTAAATACATGGCAAAAATTAATAATAGTTGCAAACTGGCTTCCCTCCAGAAGCTGTTTTTACAGTTCTTTATTTATCCTTTCTACTCCTGCAATTCTTTATGAAAACCTACAAACCATAATAAATCTAAGAGCTGTGGAAAGAAAGCAGACTGAGATGAAAGCATGAGGAGACATGCATTATCTTAGATTTTAAGAGTATATCTAAATAACTAAGTTAATAAACTAATTATAAATCATAATTTACAATCTAAAACTATGTCTAAGTGAAGTATTTTAATTTTTGTTCACAATATTTCATACAATTTCCAGAATCAAACAACCTGTAAGACTGTTATTTTTTTCTTAAAAAAAGTCATAGGTTAAGAAATTTTGAGTAATGTGGCTTTATAACCTTTAGTTGGACTGAAATACTGTACTGAATTCTATGACAAAATATTTCCTGTCTATTGGAGACTCTGTATGTATACAATGAAATATGTGTATGTGTGTGTGTATATATATATATATATATATATATATATATATATATATATATATATATGTATATATTCCAAAATATAATTCACTCCCTGATTAAGAGGCAGCTCAATCAGGAAATAGCTCTCATTGATTTACCAGCAATTCTGGATTATGTTTAGAACAATTGTGACACTGTTGGCACTCCTCCTAATGTAACTCAATAACTACACATACCACAGCAGTATTCTGTTCCACTGCAGTTATTGACCAAAACATAATTTCGGAAATTTCTATTCTCTTTCATAAGTGCATATTTCCTTCTTACAAATCTTGCATTAATGTCATTCATAGTTACTAAAAGGTTTATAATCCCTAGATATTTGTTAATGTGTAATACTGACACTCTGCCATGCAAAATCTTTGTCCTTTACAAAAATCTAGAAAGTTCAATATAAACCTCAGGTTGTGCTTCTTAAACTGGGGAATGCAATGATTTGTCAAGGAGTGTCCAAAGCCAAAGAATAAACTGATTCATCTACATGCATACACATGATGCAAGTGATTGCAAATGTGTGTGTATGTGTGTGTGTGTGTATGTTGTTGTCGCTGTTTGAAAATTGAAAATTAGGCAATGTTAGTACAGAAATATATTTGAAGTGAGAAGGAATACATTGGCAAATTACAAAGAAAAGTTATTCTGTTTTCACCAGTGTCCTTACTGCTCATTCTTTGTCAAAACAATCATAGCGTCAAACTGCGCACTGTAATATTTCAAATATCAGGTTTAAGGAACCAATTGCATAAGCTATGTTTAAGCTGTTTCTGAACCATATTCTTGGATGAGAGCAAGTAAACATGATCACTTGGCTATGTTTAGATATCTGTGAAGAAAGATAAACACCACAATATTTAATATTAAACTAATACTCATCCACGTGTTACAATTTGGTTTGGTTTTCTGAATGCAAAGTATATTCTGGGTAGTATGTCTTGTATAACTAGATTGTAAGAATGGAAGAACGGTTCTTAGTTTGTTTTGCATGGGAAATGATAACATCTGTAGTTAAATCCATTCCATTAGAAGTTAAGTTTCTTCTAGACAGTACGCCCTAACTAATTTTATGAGGCCAACATTACCCTGATACCAAAACCTGGAAGGTACAACACAACAAAAGAGAACTACAGGCCAGTATCTCTGATGAATACAGATGCAAAAATCCTAAACAAAATTCTAGCAAATCGAATGCAACAATGCATTAGAAAGACTATTCATCACGACCAAGTGGGGTTCATCCCAGGGGCACAAGGATGGTTCAACATATGCAAATCCATCAATGTGATACATCACATAAGCAAAATAAAGGACAAAAATCATATGATTATATCAATTGAGGCAGAAAAAGCATTTGACAAGATACAACATCCACCTATGATTAAAACACTTAATAAAATAGGTATAGATGGAAAATACCTTAACATAATAAAGGCCATGTATGACAAACCCTCAGCTAATCTCATAATTAACTGTGAACAACAGAAGCCCTTTGTTCTACATTCAGAACACAACAGGGCTGTCCCCTATCACCTCTGTATTTCAACATAGTGTTGGAAGTCCTTGCCAGAGCAATCAGGCAAGAGAAAGAAACAAACAAAAGGCATCCAAACTGGGAATGAAGAAGTTAAATTGTCACTCTTTGCAGATGACATGATGCTGTACGTAGAAAACCCTAAAGACTCCACCAAAAAGCTATTAGAAACAATCAATGAATACAGTAATGTGGCCAGCTACAAAATCAGCATACAAAAAAAGTCATTTGCATTCCTATATACTAACAATAAAATCTCAGAAAAAGAAATTTAAAAAAAAGTTCATTTTCCAATTACAGCAAAAATAATAAAATACCTAGGAATAAACTAAAGCAAGGATGTGAAAGACATATATGCTGAAAACTACAAGACATTTTTAAAAGAAATTGAAAAAGACACAATGAAATGGAAAAACATTCCGTGCTTATGGATTGGAAGAATCAACATAGTTAAAATGGCCATATTACCCAAAGTAATATACAGATTTAGTGGAATCCCCATCAAAATCCCAATGGCATTTTTTAAAGAAATAGAAGAAATATCATCAGATTTGTTTGGAATCACAAAAGATCCCAAATAGCCAAGCAATCTTAAGAAAAAGAACAATGCTGGAGGTATCACACTCCCTGACTTTAGCTTGTACTACAGGGCCACAATAATCAAAACAGCATGGTATTGGCAGAAAAATAGACACATAGACCAATGGAATAGAATTGAGAACATAGAAATAAACCCCCATAAATATGGACAGATAATTTTTGACAAAGAAGCTAAAAACATAGAATGGTGAAAAGACAGCCTCTTCAATAAATGGTGCTGGGAGAATTGGAAAGCCACACGCAAAAGAATGAAACTGGACTCCTATTTGTCAACATGTACCAAAATTAATTTGAAGTGGATCAAAGACTTAAGCATATGACCTGAAACAATAAACTGCATAGAAGAAAACATAGGTACTAAACTTATGGATCTTAGGTTCAAAGAACATTTTATGTATTTGACCCCAAAGGTAAGGGAAGTAAAAGCTAAAATAAATGAATGGGACTATATCAAACTTAAAAGATTCCGCACAGCAAAAGAAACCATCGACAAAATAAGGAGGCAACCAACTGAATGGGAGAAGATTTTTGCAAACAGTGTCTCCGATTAGGGGTTAATATCCAAAATATACAAGAAACTCATGCAACTCAACAACAAAAAAACAAACAACCCAACTGAAAAATGGGCAGAGGACCTGAAGAGACATTTCTCCAAAGAGGACATACAAATGGCAAATAGACATGAAAAAATGCTCAACATCACTAATCATCAGAGAAAGGCACATTAAAAACCACAATGAGATATCACCTCACCCCTGTTAGAATGGCTATCATCAACAAGACAAATAGTAACAAGTGTTGGAGAGGCTGTGGAGAAAAAGGAACCCTCATACACTGTTGGTGGGAATGCAGACTGGTGCAGCCACTATGGAAGGCAGTGTGGAGGTTCCTCAAAAAATTAAAAATAGAATTACCGTATAACCCAGCAATCCCACTCCTAGGTATGTACCCAAAAAATCTGAAAACATTTATCAATAAAGACACGTGTGCTCCAATGTTCATTGCAGCTTTATTTATGGTGGCCAAGACATGGAAACAACCAAAATGTCCTTTGATAAGTGAATGGATAAAGAAGTTGTGGTATATATACACAATGGGATACTATTTGGCAGTAAGAAAAGATGAAATAGGATCATTTGTGACAACATGGATGGATCTTGAGTATATAATGCTAAGCGAAATAATTCAGACAGAAAAAGCAGAGAACCATATGATTTCATTGATATGTGGTATGTGAACCAAAAACAACAAAAGAACAGGACAAACAAATGAGAAACAAAGACTCATAGACACAGAAAATAGTTTGGTGGTTACCAGAGGGTAAGGGGGGAGAGGGGTGGTAGATGAGGGTAAAGGGGATCCAATATATGGTGATGGAAGAACTGACTCTGGGTGGTGAACACACAATGGGATTTATAGATGATGTAATATAGAATTGCACACCTGAAATCTATGTAACTTTACTAACAATTGTCACCCCAATAAACTTTAATTAACAAAAGAAGAAATTAAGTTTCTTCTTCGAAAACGTATTTTAAGGAACTATTTTCTTGAGAGACCGAGCTATGCATGAGGGATCCTTTGACCTCACAGTAAGAAAATATACTTTTTTGAGATTACCATCAAGAGTAACTGAAAGTGTTCCCCATACTAACTCTTCAGCATCATTCTGTGCATCTGTTCTTAAAAATTATCTTGATATAGATAAAAAAGGGGTGAGAAAAATATTTTCATTTGTGTCCACTTATATGGAAATTCTGCAATATTTCTAAAATATCATGCCAGTGTTACAAAATTTCCCAATTGTTGAACATGACCAAGTATCAATTTTTTTAATTTAACCAAACATCTAATATTTGTAAACATGACACAATAGCATTTCACCTAAACATAAAAACAGAAAAGGAATTATTTTTTCAGGAGACTGAGTAAATCACTTAGGTTATGTTGTTTATTATATCACCCCAGAGTTAATACAATGAAAATTTTTCCCTATTTTTAAGAGAAAAAGAAGAGCCCTTTTAAACTATTTCTTCAGAGTCCTGAAGGAAGTGGCTCCATCTATTCTACCTTTAGTGGCACACTCATGGAAATGTCTCTGAAGTCATCTCTACCATGGTTTATGTTTTTATGTAAGAAGTAATTTTTTCCTATGGAGAGTACACAGTTCTCTGACATTATTACACAGTATCTCTGAGATGATTAATTTTGTGTCAACCTGATTGAGCTAAGGGAGGCCTAGATAGCTGGTGAAACATTATTGCTTGGTGTGTTTGTGAGCGGTTTTCTGAAAGAGATTAGTATTAGCTTTAGCAAAGTGAGTAAAGAGATTCACCCTCACCGGTGTAAACTGGTATCATTCAGTCCATAAAGAGTCCGAATAAAACAAAAAGATGAAGGAAGGGTGAATTACCTTTCTTTCTTCCTGAGCTGTAACATCCATTTTTCCTTTCGTTGTACATCAGCACTCATGGTTCTTAGGCATTTGGAGTTGTACTGAATTACACCACTGGCTTTCCTGGTTCTCTAGCTTATATGAGCCTGTGTCTATGTTTTTATTTTGATTCTGTTTCTCTAGCAAATGCTGACTAATACCTCTATTTTCCAAAATTTCACTAGCAATTAAGCCATAGTAGGCTCATTTGGGAAATCAGAGTACTGGGTAAATAAGAATAACACATAATTCTAGATTTTATGCATTCTTTATTATTTTAGTAATTAAGCAAATCAGGAATAACGTTAATTATAGAGAATATTTATATGTTGGCTTGGAGTTATTTGTTTTTTCTTATAACAATTGAATTATCTGTATGGTCACTTACATTATCAAATATAAATAGCCAACTGTGTATTAGTCTGGAAGTGTTAGTCTGGAAATAATTAAAGGGATTTCGGCAATTATAGGTAAATGTCTGGAAATTAGCAGAGACCTGACAGCATATTAACAGAGCATAAGGGGTAAAGATACAGTTAAGGGGTAACGTTAATGCCACCAGTGATCAGAATTTCAAAAATAACCAGGTGTCATCCCAGTGTCATCTCATCCCATTGCCACATTTTGTACATTTTAGGGTTCTCTCTCTCTCTCTCTCTCTCTCTCTCTCTCTCTCTCTCTCTCTCTCTCTCTCGCTTTCTTACTAATGTTGATGAAAATATAACTGAATCTTGGTCAGATAAGTAGGCAAAGAAGGAGTTACAAGAGGAATCAATGTTAGATCTAAGAAAAATTTAGCTGTAATATCCTTATATGCCTACAGTTTTTTATATTAATAATGTAACAGTTTAACCTTGATGTTTGTTTAGCTCATTCCCTTTCTTAGATACAACTTTTAGACAAGTACAATTCCCTATAAACTGCATTTTAGATATAGGTTTTCCATTAGTATTCCAAAATTTGGAAAAATCATAAAATAGTGGTCGTTTATTGGGGGGAAAAGTACTTTTATCTTGTTTTATAAGCTTTTCCTGATCATTTTTGTTTAAATTAATGGAGCCCTGCACATAAGAATGTTCATAGTCTGAAAGTAGTGAGTGCAGTGTCAAATTAATCTGTGTGGCTTATCACAAATCTGAGGATGACCCTTAATCACACAAGGGTTGAGAGCATGGCCATAATGTTTTATGTGCCACTACTTGACTCACTGACATTTCACCCTTGGGGTTTTAAAATCATGTTGTGGAACTCTTAAGGACACCATTAACTCCAACTAGTACTGCAGTTCTTTGCCTTTGGCTTTTATCTTCAGCTGCCATATTCCAAAATATCCACACGATTTACGATATCTAATGAAAGTAGCTGATGAACAAACAGGTTCTCTGAGCTTTAGTAAAATAGAATGTTTTGTACAGAATATATTAGCTTTTAATTGTTGTTTGATGGGTATAAAGTTACAATTATACACCGTGAGTGAGTTCCAGAGATCCACCCAACAACATAGTGCCTATAGTTAACAATAAAAAATATTGTGTATTTAAAACTTGTTAAGAAGGTTGATCTCAGGTTAAGTCTTCTTATCCTCCTCCCCCTCAAAATAACACCAAACACAAGTAAACTTTTGGAGGTGATAAATATGTTTATTATCCGGATTGTGGTGATGGTATATATGCCTACGTCCAAATCAACCAAACCTCATATGTTAATTATGTGCAATTTTTTGTATACTAATTATACTTCAATAAAGCTAGAGAGAAAAAGAAACAATGCTTGTAGGTCAAATGCAAGCTTTTTTGCCTTTTCAGAAAAAAATAGAAAATAGGAGGAAAAAGAACTGCAGGAAGAGGGAGAGGAAATATTTTCTGTTAGGGTCATTATAACAAAGAAACTGAATATTCGTAGGTCCAAATTACTGTTAGTCAAAACCAAATTAACTGTAGCTGTCAAAATAGTTATTTAACATCAGGTTCGTTAAAAATGCATTTGACTGTATTTCTACATACTCTTATGTCAGTGGCTAAAAACCATCAAAAACAGCTCTAGTTGAACAAGTTGGGCTTATTACTCATTGCAGTGAGAGAGAAGGCTCACGGCAGGGAATCATGAGGCATCTCAGTAAGAGGGCATTCAAAATAACTTCCTATAGGATGTGGGCTGGTGTTACTGAGATTTTAGAGAGATTTTAAGGAAGCAAAGCTTTGCTTTGTATTGGATATTGCCAGGGGGGTAGTATTGTAATAAATCATATCAAGAAGGAGGGAAAATTAGGCACAAACTAAAATACTTGAGGACTCAGTGAGGTAATGGATGCAACGTGATTAATTCTTGCACAATTTAATTTACTTATTATAATGATTATTGCAATTTTGGGCTTCATTTATCAGGCTTATAATATTGAAAAATACTTGCTCATTAAGTATGTCTCCATAACCTGTACTTTTAAAATGTTTTTACAACCTGTCAGTAAATTATTACAATTTATTAATCCTTACTGATTTAATATCTCAAATTTGATTCTCCTCATGCTATGTTTCTCAAGTTTTTATAGGAATGATGGTCTGTAAATTGACAAAAATGATTTAAATTGTCGCTGTATTCTCTCCATAAGATATTGTGTATGGTGTGTAACATATGAAATCATGTATATCATTCTAGATGTGAAATATAAATTTAGACCTTGAAGCATATCTCTGGGAAAGTTTGTGTAAATTGCACATATTGTTCTTTAGTGGTGAAAGGATGACTTTTAAGTTAACCTGTCCTGAAATTTTATCTCTGCCATTTACTAAGGTGAAAATCTAAAAGAAATTATTCCACACACCAGCTTCATTTCCTGGCCCATAAAACAGCATCTGTATTATTTACCTTATTGATGTATTTTAAGGAATACATACAATAATGTGTGTATCGAACTTGACACATAGTACCTTTTTCATGATAGCTATTATCTTATTAATAAGTACTTTAAACAGCTATTTCATAAAGGTTTATGAAAAGGATGGAGATAAGGTTTCTAATTTTCTATTTCTTGGTGTGCAGATACTACTCTTTTGTGTGTGCAATAACCCTGTCTTGATTGAGAGGAGGAATATAGTCTCAGAATTTCCCTCAAAGCCACATTAAATAAATGATCGTCTAGCATTTTAGATTTAAGTTGTTTCATGTTTCACCAGAACTAGAAATAGAATTACAGAAAAGTAACTTGATAGATCTCATGGTGAGTTTTAAGCTAAGCAAATTATATACATACAGCACCCTGGAAGAAGTAATTCAGTAATATAGCTTTAAGTGCAATAATAATGATAAGTTTTTCACTCTAGTAGTAGAATAGGAGAAGAACAAATAACAGATGAATTCATAAAGTTATTTGTTTTTCTACTTTAGATTAAAATCTGAGATAAAATGTTATAAACACATTTATAAGCAAAGCAATTCTTCTTTCCTCTATTCTTTACTTTTAATATTTTTTCATTTATTTTGTATGCATTCTACAAATATATCTGAATATATATTATATACAATAAACTAATCTAGGAGTTTTATTTGAATAAAACAGATGAAACTCTCATGGAGCTCACACTTGCTAGCCTCAAACTTTATTTAGCAACAATGAAAAAAAACAAAAAAAACATTTTATGCCATGGTGGCTGCTGACCTAACAAAAAAGAAAAATAAATAAATAAATGTAAACAAAAACTTGTAAAGATTATGTGTTCATTCTATTATGCCCCTTTTAAACTTAAAATATATTAAAAACAATATACATTTTAATGACCAGCCTAATCTCTTTGAGCTTTCTCTTACTTTGTTCTCATGCATATATATGATACATTTATAGAAATAGACCAGCAACATCAGTGTCCTCTGTTTAAAATATCATCAAAGGTTAACATCATTTTAGAAACATACAAGGATTGTATGTATTTGAAAATTCTTTAAGAGAATACAGTTTCATATACCACTGTCTTAGAAAAGGCCTTTATCTATTATTGTTGGTATGTCTACAACAATCTACTAATCGGTCGCCCTGACACTGGGTTTATCCACTTCCAATCACTTAGGGGGAAAAAAATCCAGTATCACTGTATTGGGTGATCATATCCAATATCAAGTAAGCATGATCATATCAATTCTTCCATGAAATTCTACACAATCTTCTTTGAATCTTTTGAATAAATCAAGCATTCCTACCCTTTGATTATGCCTTGCCATTTTTCTCTCTTACTCCCTATGTCCCAACCAGACTCAACTGCTTGAGAGATTCCAGATCAAGTTTGCTGGATTATCCTTATCCGACCCATTACACCTAATATTTGGTCTGACTAAATCCAATTAGTGCATCTGACTCAGGCTAAATTTCAGCTCTCCAAAGATGTTTTTCCTATTTGCTAGGTTTCAAGGGGCCTCCTCACCATCCTATCTCACAGGTCAGCTTAAGGATTTCCTAACCCTCCCATTGTTTCCCTCTATTTAATATAGTACTTCTGTTTATGTATATTTTCCTCATAAGCTGTATGAAGGCTATTTGTTTTTCCATTATCTAGATCAGTCCTTGGAATGCACTTGATGCAAAATAAATATATGTTGAATAAATCAGTAAATTACTGAAAAGATAACAAAAACAAAAACCATTGTACAAAGCCACAATCCTTTCTCTGAAACCCATTGAACCAGAAGAGTTTTAGAATTCAAAGCTGTTTAGATAGGCAATATGTTCTGAAAGGTAATATGGTGCAAATTCTACAGACTATGTAACAACTCAGTGGATTAGGGGACAACAGTGAGTAATAAAATAGGTTAATATTTATTTAGCAAAACATGAGTATTTCTACTAAACAGGGGTAAGTAAATACAAGTAGCGACATGTCAAATTGGGATAAATGAATGCTAGTAACTAGCCACATTCAGTTGAAGTCAGATTTTACTGCCCAAAGTGTTTAGCGAGCATACAATGCAATATATAGACGATGTATTATAAAACTGTACACCTGAAACTTATATAATGTTATTAACCAATGTTACTGCAATAGATTTAATTTAAAAATGATAAAATGTGCCTCCTCCTACCCCCCAAATAGAGTTTAGATTAGATCAATTTTGTTGTCAGATGAGTTACCAAAAACAAACAAATAAATAAATAAATAAAACAAAATAAAGAAAGAAAGAAAATAAATCTTTAATTTCTAGGCCTTTTGGATTTTAGAATTGCAGACTAGGAATTGTAGGTCTTTGTCAGTGTATGGATTTTGCCACAACCTAATAAAACCTTACTAGGTTGTACAGGTTCTACATACATTCATTCCCTAGGTATAACAATGTATCTCAGAAGGTCCAGCATGATTAGGTACACACTATGCCTGTTGCCTCTCAGGG
The DNA here is from genome assembly GCF_057876585.1 of Rhinolophus sinicus. Taxonomy (NCBI): domain Eukaryota; kingdom Metazoa; phylum Chordata; class Mammalia; order Chiroptera; family Rhinolophidae; genus Rhinolophus; species Rhinolophus sinicus. The sequence continues at coordinate 152,984,459 of NC_142501.1, read as the reverse complement.
TCACATTAAAATTACACACAAATTATAGAACAATCAACCGCGAGAATCATCTAACTGAATAGAACCCTTATGACTAAAGATGTAAAGAAGAGGTCACATTGAGACTGGTAGGAGAGGCAAAGACACAAAATGTGCTGACCCCAAACCCATAGCTAGTGGTTCAACATGGGGAGGAGCACCATGGTGGAAGAGGTCCCCCCCTCCCCGAAGAGGGAGTATTCTCAGCCCCAACTGGGTTCTCCAGCCATGGGTCATGTGCTTGAAGGAAGAGTACACATAACATCTGGCAGTGAAAATCAGCGAGGACTCCGTCTGGCCCTCCCGGTGAGATAGAAGGTGGCTGGAAACACAGATGTCCTCTTGACGGGCCTGCACACAGAATGACTGTATCACAAACACTCATCTGGAATCTGGTGGAGGGGTGGCAACTCAAGAGGAGCCAGAGACATATGGGTACAGTCTGAATTGTGTGGCCCTCAAGGCAAGGGCTAGAGGGACTGCTGCCATTGTCCCTGTGTAGAGCCTGCGTGACGTGTAATCTATAAGAGGGCTCTAAGTTCCTTCCCCAAAGAGCCGAATCAAAGACCTCATTGTTCTGGTAAAATCCATGTATGAGTACCACCTTGGTGAGGCCCTGGGTTCTCACCCGTACAGCTACTGCTGCATCACCATGGGCACTCTCAGCTCCTGGGCAGCCGGCCCTGCCCCACAGCTGCAGAAGCCTTTTACAGCAGCAGATGGCCCACAGTGGCCTAGAGAAATTTTGATGGCAGACAGTCAGCCACAACTTCACTGCAACCTCTTTTGGGTGGCTCTCAGGGTTCTGTGGGCCTGAGGCAAGTGCCTGGCCACGGTTTCCTCAGGGAGTTTTGTGAAGCGGTCACGGGGCTGGTACTGGTACAAGAACCAAATCTGCCTTAACTTTGTAAAAGCTATTGCCCACACCCTGTGACTTTCTGGAAACCTATCCTGCTGAGCTAGAGCCACGTCACCAGGGACAATTTCAACACCCAGTCAACCATCCCAGCCCATGTACCTTAGGAGGCTCTTTCAACTGGTGGACCTAACGGGCAAGGGGCCCTGGGCCTTTTGTTAAGCTGCTCCAAGGCCCAGTACTGGTGGCAGCCAGCCATGGTTCACAGACAGGCCACCCCCACATGCCTCCCTGTCCAGCACAGGCAGCAACCAAAGAGTGTCAGTAACATAATCATGGTAGAAGAATTTAACAGTCCACTGAAGCCAATGGACAGATCTTCCAGACAGAAGATCAACATAGAAAGAGTGGCCCTAAATGACATACTAGATTAAATAGATTTAATTGATATTTTTAGAGCATTTCACCTCAAAGAAACAGAATATACATTCTTTACAAATGCACATGGAACATTTTCCAAGATAAGTCACATGTTAGGCCACAAAACAAGTCTCAATAAATTTCAAAGGATTGCAATCATATCGCATCTTACTGACCACAGTGGTATGAAAATAGAAATCAATTACAAGAAAAAAAAACCCTGGAAAACACGCAAACACGTGGAGACTAAATAACATGCAACTAAATAATGAATAAATAAAATTTAAAAAATGGAAGTAGAAGTGAAAGCCGACACCACTGAAATACAAAACATTTTAGGAAAATACTATGAGCAACTATACATCAACAAATTGGACAATCTAGAAGAAATGGATAAATTCCTAGAAGCATACAATCTTCCAAGGCTGAATCAAGAAGAAACAGAAAATCTGAACAGACAGATTACTACCAACAAAATTGAATCAGTAATCAACAAGTTGCCAACAAACAAAAGTCCTAGACCAGATGGTTTCACAGGTGAATTTTACCAAACATTCAAGAAATAATTAACATCTCTTCTCCTCTAATCCAAAAATCCAAAAGGCAGGAAGATTCCCAAGATCATTCTATGAGGCCACCATTACCCTAATTCCAAAAATAGACATTACACTACAAAACAGAAAAGAAAAAGAAAAAGAAAACTATAGGCTGATATCTCTAATGAACATAGATGCAACAATCCTCAACATAATATTAGGAAACCAAAATCAGCAGTGCATTGAAAGATCATACACCATGATCAAGTGAGATTCATTCCTGGTATGCAAGGTTGGTTCAATATTTGCAAATCAATTAACATGATACACCACATAAACAAAATGAAAAAATAAAAATCATGTGGTCGTGTCAATAGATGCAGAAAAAGAATTTAACAAAATCCAACATCCATGTATGATGAAAACTCTCAGCAAAGTGGGAATAAAGGGAACATATATCAACACAATAAAGGCCATGTATGACAAACCCACAACTAACATCATACCCAAAGGGGAAAAGCTAAAAGCATTCTCCTTAAGATTAGGAACAAGACAAGGATGTCCACTTTCACCACGTTTATTCAACATAGTACTGGAAGTTTTAGCCACAGCAATCAGACAAGAGAAAACCAAATAAAAAAATAAATAAATAAAACATCCAAATGGGAAAGGAAGAAGTAAAATTATCATTATTTGCAGATTACATGATACTATATATAGAGAACCCCAAACATTCCACCAAAAAAAACCAAAAAACTGTTAGAATAAATGAAATTAGTAAAGTAGCAGGATACAAAATTAATGTTCAGAAATCAGTTGCATTTTTTACACTAATAACGAACTATAAGAAAGAGAAATTAAGAAAATAGCCCCATTTAAAATTGCAACAACAAAAAAAGAATAAATAAGTAAAATACTTAGGAACTGAGGAAGTAAAAGACCTCTACTCAGAAAACTATAAGACATTGTACAGACAAATTATTGAAGATCCAAATAAATAGAAAACATACACCATGCTCATGGATAGGAAGAATTAATACAGTTAAGATGGCCATACTACCCAAAGCAATCTATAGATTCAGTGCAATCCCCATCAAAATATCAATGGCATTTTTCACACAACTAGAACAAATAATCCTAAAATGATATGGAACAATGAAAGACCCCAAATAGCCATGGCAATCCTGAGAAAGAAGAGCAAAGCTGGAGGTATCACTCTACCTGATATCAAACTATATTACAAGGTCATAGTGATCAAAGCAGCATGGTATTGGCATTAAAACAGACACATAGATCAATGGAACAAAATAGAGATTCCAGAAATAAAGCCATGCCCATATAGCCCTTTAATCTATGACAAAGGAAGCAAGGATATACATTGGGGTAAAAACAGTCTATTCAATAAATGGTGCTGGGAAAACTGGATAGATACATGCAAAATAATGAAACTGAACCACCTTCTTATTCCATATACAAGAATAAACTCAAAATGGATTAAAGACTTAAATGTTAGACCCAAAACCATAAAACTCCTAGCAGAAAATACAGGAAGTAAACTTTCTAACAACGCTCTTAGTAATATTTTCTATGATATATCTTCTTGGGCAAGGGAAACAAAAGAAAAAACATAAGTGGGATTACATCCAACTAAATTTTTTTGCACAGCAAAGGAAACCATCAACAGAACAAAAAGACAGCATACTGAATGGGAAAAGATATTTGCCAATGATACATCTGATAAGAGGTTAATATCCAAAATGTATTTAAAAAACAAATTCATACAACTCAAAATGAAATAAACAAACAATCCAATTGAAAAATGGGCAGAGGACCTAAATAGACATTTCTCCAAACAGGGCAGACAGATGGCCAATAGACATGTGAAGAGAGACTCAGTGTCACTAATCATTAGAGAAATGTAAATCAAAACTACAATGAGATATCACTTCACACCTGTCAGGATGGCTATTATCAATAAACCAACAAACAATAAGTGTCTGTGAGGATGTGGAGAAAAGAGAACCTTTGTGCGTTGTTGGTGGGATTGCAAATTGGTGCAGTCACTGCAGAAAATAATATGGAGGCTACTCAAAAAATTCAAAATAGAACTACCTTATGACCCAGCAATTCCACTCCTGGGTGTCTATCCCAAGAAATTTAAAACACTTATTCGAAAAGATATACATACCACTGTTTACTGCAGTGCTATTCACAATAGCCAAGTTATTAAAACAACCAAAATACCCATTAATACACAACTAGATAAACAAATGATGGTACAAATATACGACAGAGTATTACTCTGACAAGAAAAAGAATGAAATCTTACCATTTGCAACAACATGGATAGACCTAGAGGGTTTTATGCCAAGTGACGTAAGTCAGACTGAGAAATAAAAATACTATACGATCTCACTTATATGTGGAATCTAAAGAAGAGAATAAATGAACAAACAAAGCAGAAACAGACTCATAGATAAAGAGAACAAACTGATGGTTATTAGATGGGAGGATAGTTTGGATGCTGGATAGAAAATGTGAAGGGATTCGGAAATTAAATTGGTAGTTACAAAATAGTCATGGGGATGTGAAGTACAGTTTGGGGAGTATAGTCTATAATATTGTAAAAACTGTGTATAGTGCAGATGGGTACTAGATTTATCAAAGGAATCACTTTATAAATTATATAAATGCCTAACTACTATGCTATATGCCTGAAACTAATATAAAATAGTATTGAATGTCAACTATACAAAATATAGTCATGGGATGTAAAGTATAGCACAGGGAATATTGTCAATGGTATTGCAATTGCTATGTGTGGTGTCAGAAGGGTAGGTAGACTTATTGGGTTTATCACTTCATGACGTGTGTAAATGTCTAATCATAATGGGTTTTGCACACCTGAAACTAATAATAAAAAAATTGAAACTAGAACCACCACATGATCCAGCAATTCCACTTCTGGATGTTTATCTGAACAAAACAAAAACACTAACTCAAAAAGATTTATGTACCCACATGTTTATTGCAGCATTACTTACGGTAGCCAAGATATAGAAACAACCTAAGTGTCCAACGATAGATGAATGGCTAAAGATGTGGTATATATGCACAATTGAATATTATTGTGCTATTAAAAAGACTGAAATCTTGCCATTTGCAAAACATGGATAGACCTGCAGGGCATTATGTCAAATGAAATAAGTCAGAGAAAGACAAATACTGTATGATATCACTTCTATATATGGATTCTTTAAGAAAAAAAAGAAAGAAAAAAACCAAGGTCATAGATACAAAGAACAGACTGGAGGTTGCCAGAGGCAAGGTTTAGGTGGTAGGTAAAGTGAGTAAAAGGGGTTAAAAGGTACCAACTTACAGTAATAAAATAAATAAGTCCTGGGCATGTAATGTACATCATCATGACTATAGTTCATAATAATATATTGTATATTTGAAAATTGCTAAGACTAAATCTTAATGTTAACTGGACTTATTATGGCGATCATTTTACAATATATATAAATTTCAAATCATTATGTTGTACAACTGAAACTAATATACAGGTTGTAAGTCACTTATATGTCAATTTTTTAAATTAAAAATAATTTTTTTAAAGTTTGAAAAAATGTATCACAAAGCTTCAAACTTTGTATATTTTGCTAAGTAAATTTTCCTTGTAAATTATAGCACTACACCAATTTATTCTTTTCCTAGTTATCCAATAGTGAAATTGTGTTTTCCTTCAAAATTAAACTAAGTTTTCTGTATATGGTAGAAGTATTAACCACTTGGCATTTAGACAAAAAAAATAGTTTAAAATATTTTCTTCTTTCGTTTATTGTTATTTTATTACATATACCTTTAATACTTATTTATCTCAAAATATCGTTCTTTTAAAATTATGTTTTTGAGATATATGTAATAGATTATATTTCTTTTTTTAATGTCACTATTTCAAAACCAGACTCTGAATTTCTGTTGAATAGACCCAATTTTCTCTAAAACATTTAACTCTTTTTTTTCCCTTTTGTTCATTCACTCATTGTATAAAATTAAAAATATGTTTTCAGACATACCAATGCTCCTGACGCACATGCCACTCACTTGCAGCAGTTTCTCTTCTGTGGTATATTCACAGTGTAACTGTTAATTAGATTTCCATCTTCATACTTATTCAAGTTGAATTTAGTCACTAGAATCCTTATAGTTAATTTCTAGATTGGACAGAATTTGTGTTTCTTAAATTTTGAAGGTCACTGCTACTATGACATACTCTTTAAAACTTTTTACTATAGGTAAAGATATGAAAATCTTCATTAAAATAAAGATTGCAGTCCACGTTAAACCCCTTCAACAAGAGACTGAAATAAAGGAACTAATTCTGCTCTCCCCCAATATGGCGTTGTAGACCACAAGTCTATTAGTTCGGCTTTGTACATATTGCAGTTTGATATAGTAGTTGAAAAGCAGCCAGATAACAGGGAATTACAGTAATCAAGTTCCTGGAAGGGGCGGTGGGATCAAGGTACTGAACAGACTTTCAATCTTGTTGTAAGACCAACACAAATAAAGATAGGCAATGGTCCTCCTGTGCCAGGAGGGATATGGATAGGGAGAAAAGAAGAAAAATGACTTCAGAGCTAAGACTAAACTATATTTATTCTTAGAAAAGAACAGAAAGGAATAAATCATATATATATATATATATAAATCCTAAAATAATGAAATTGAAATTTGATCAAAAACTATGTATATCAAATGTAAAATGAAATGACTTAATTATGAAGTCACTTAAATGAGATGATATAATTTTATTTATTATTTGTGTGAGTTGAATTATATGAAATTTATTATACGATATTATACAAACATAACTGGTATTACAGAGTTCCACAAAACTCAGGAAAAAACATAATGTAATAATGTTTAAATATACTCATAGGTAAATGCTACTGAGTTGTAGTAAATGGTTCCTTTATATAAACCTTTTCAAGTATGAGTATCCAGAGTAGCTTGGTTACTCTAAATGAAACCAAACCACATTTGAATCTTTCTTTCATTCACTGGCATACTTTGCTTTTGGGAAGCAGACAAGGAGGAGAAATAAGTTAGGTGAAGGAAGATCAGAAGAAAAAGGAGGGAGAATAGGTAAGAAGAATTATATCCAGAACAATGTAGACCACTCTCTTGCGGGAAGCTAAGACCTAAATCAATCTGAAGCTGCTCTTGAAATGCAGCATGCGTTTCCAAACATTATATTAAAATTTCATGATCAATAATGCTGAAAGCCGCAGAACATACAAGCAAAATAAATGCTGACAATTCACCAGCATCTGAATTTAATAAAATGTCATTCTCCAGCCTCAGCAGTAGTGCCAGGAGGAGATGGCTGTCCTGATTAGAATCTGTCAAATGAATCTCCATTTGTCAGGTAATAATAAACTCAGGATAGTACCTTTTGTTCCAGTTGTGTTTGCTCTCCAAAATACAGCACTTAATTCATATTTTAATATAATTCTACTGTTTTCAACACTGAGTCAACAAATCAAAGACGCCTTCCTCCGGGGAGGAGGGGCTGGGAAATCCATTATTATTAAGTTCTTTGATTCCATATGTAGCTAGCATCTAGGCTTGAGGACTGGTCCTCTCTCAGTTAAGCAGGTTCGGTTCCAGGAGCTCTGCATATGTATTCACACACCACTCCTCATTTTCAGTGTAGTTTCATCATCTTTGGAGACATGTTACTTATTTTTTCTGTTGATCGGTTTACTTAGATTTTGCAGTTCTTTCTGATTCAGTCTAGGAAGATTATGCATTTCTAAGAACTTGTTCATTTCTTCTAGGTTATTGAATTTGGTGGCATATATCCTTTCATAGTATTTTTGTATGATCCTTTGTATTTCTGTGGTAATTGTCGTAACTTCTCCTCTTTCATTTCTGATTTTGTTTATGTATTTTCTATTTTATCCTTAGTGAGTCTAGCCAGGGGTAGGGGGATTTGTCAATTCTATTAATTTTCTCAAAGAAATATCGCTTTGTTGCATTATTTTTTTCTATTGTCTTTTTGTTCTCTATTTCGTTTAGTTCTGCTCTCATTTTTATTATTTTCTTCCTACTGACTTTGGTTTTCATATGTTCTTCTTTTTCTAGTTCTTTAAAATGTAATGCTAGATTGTTTATTTGGGAGTTTTCTTGTTTGTTGAGATAGGCCTGTAATGACATACATTTCCTCCTTATTACTGCTTTTGCAATATTCCAACAATTATGATATGTTGTATTTTCATTCTGAATTGTTCCTATGTATCTTTTGATCCCTTCTTTTATTTTTTCTTTGACCCCGTAATTCTTTAGTAGCATGTTGTTCAACATATGCAAATCGATCAATGTGATATAGCATATAAACAAAATAAAACACAAAATCATTTGATCATATTAATAGATGCACAAATACATTTGACACGTTATAATATTCATAGATGATTAAAACACTTACTAAAATGGGGATAGAAGGGAAGTACCTCAACATATTAGATTGGTGCGAAAGTAATGGTGGTTTTTGCAATTACTTTTAACCTTTTAAACTACAGTTACTTTTGCACCAACCTAATAATGAAGGACATATATGGCAAATCCTCAGCTGACATCTTAACGGTGAAAAACTGAAAGCTTTTCCTCTAAGATCAGGAACAAGACAAAGATGCCCCCTCTCATCACTGTTATTCAATATAGTATTGGAAGTCCTAGCCAGAGCGATCACACAAGAGAAAGAACCAAAAGATACCCAAATTGGAAACGAAAAAGTAAAATTGTCAGTTTTTGCAGACGACATGATACTTTATACAGAAAACCCTAAAGACTACATACACACACACAAGTATTAGAAAATATATATATATATATATATATATATATATATATATATATGTATATATATATATATATATATATATATATATATATATATACAGTAAAATTGCTGGATACAAAATCAATGTACAAAAACCCATTGCATTCCTATAAACCAACAATGAAATTGCAGAAAAAGAAATGAAAAAAGAAATTTCCCTTGCATTTACAGGAAAAATAATAAAACACCTAGGAACAGATTTAACAAAGGCTATGGAGGACTATACACTGAAAAATATAAGACATTAATAAATGAAACTGAAAAAAACACACAGAAATGGAAAGTTATTCTGTGTACATGGATTGGAAGAATCAACATAGTTAAAATGGCTGTATTACCCAAAGCAATATACAGATTTAATGCAGTACTATCGAAATCCCAGTGGCATTTTTGTTTTAAGAAATAGAACAAAAACTCATCAGATTTGTATGGAATCATAAAAGATGCTGAATAGCCAAAGCAATCCTGAAGAAAAAGAGTGAGACTGGAGGTATCACTTTCCCTGGCATCAATTTATACTATAAAAAGAAAATAACCAAAACTGCATAGTATTAGCAGAAAAACAGAAACACAGAACAATGGGGTAGAACTGAGAATCCAGAAATAAAACCACATATTATGGGCACATAATTTTTGACAAAGAACCAAAAGTATACAATGGAGAAAAGAAAGCCTCTTCAATATATGGAACTGGGGAAATTAGAAAGCCACATGCAAAAGAATGAAACTAGACTGCTACCTGTCACCACATACCAAAATTAACTCAAAACAAATTAAAGACCTAAGCATAAAACCTGAAACAATAAATTGCACAGAAAATAAAAAACATACATACTAAACTCATGGACATTGGGTTTAGAGAGAATTTTATGAATTTGACTGCAGAGGCAGGGAAGCAAAAGCAAAAAATAAATGAATAGGACTATATCAAACTAAAAAGCTTCTGAACAGCAAAAGAAACCATCAAGAAAACAAAGAGGCAGATATTTGGCAGAAGATATTTGCCAACAACTCCTCCAATAAGGGATTAATATCCAAAATATATAAAGAAATCATACAACTTAATAACAACAAAAAACTCAACAGTCTAATTAAACAATGAGCAGGGAACCTAAACAAACACAAGTGGCCACCTGAAATATGAAAAATTGCTCAACTTTACTACCATGGTTCTCCGAAAATAAAACCTAGCCAGACGATCAGTTCTAATGCATCTTTTGGAGCAAAACTTAATAAAAGACTGGGTCTTACATTATATAAGACCCGGTCTTATAGTAAAATAACAAGTCTTATATTAAGTTTTGCTCCAAAAGATGTATTAGAGATGATTGTCTGGCTAGGTTTTGTTTTCTGGGAAACAGGGTAGCTATTAGGGAAATAGAAATCAAAACTACAATGAGATACCACCGCACACCAGTGGTATCTCATTGGAATGGCTATTGTCAGCAAGACAATTAATAACAAGTGTTGGAAAGGCTGTTGGAAAAAAGGAACCCTGATGCACTGCTGGTAGGAATATAAATTGGTATAGCCACTATGGGAAAGAGTATGGAGATTCCTCAGAAAATTAAGAATAGAATTAATATACAACCCAGAAATCCCTCTTCTGACTATCTACCCAAGAAATCTTAAAACATTTATCCATAAAGATGTATGTACCCCTATGTTCATTGATTCATTATTCACTGTGGCCAAGACATGGAAACAACCAAAGTGTCCTTCAATAGAAGATTGGTTAAAAAAAAAAAAAAATATATATATATATATATATATATATATATATATATATATATATATATATATATATAGTGCATACATACAATGGAATATAACTTGGCCATAAGAAAAGATGAAATACTGCCATTTGTGAGAACTTGGATGGATATTGAGATTATCATGGTAAGTGAAATAAGGCAGAAAAAGTAGAGAACCATATGATTTCACTCATATATGGGATATAAAACTGAAAGCAACAAATATACGAGACAAACACAAATTCATAGACAGAGGCAGCAGTTTAGTGGTTACCAGAGGGTAAAGGGAGAAGGGAAGGTGGTAGAAGAGAGTAAAAGGGGTCAAATATACGGTGATGGAAGGAGAACTGACTTTGGGAGGTTACACACAATGCAATATATAGATGATGCATTATAGGATTGTATACTTTAAACCTATATAATTGTACTTTCCAATGTTATCCCAATAAATTTAATAAAAAATTTAAAAAATCTTTACAAAAATGTATTGCTGTATGGTTTTTAGTCTATTGTTAAATATTGCTATAGTCTTAAAATTTCTATTAACATAGGGTACTGGAATAATCCTGAGAGGCATCCTTAAGTGCTGAGCGTTGCCCTTAACTTGTTATACCTACCACCTGATCACTTTGTTCATGATTCTCTTTCTGTTCTAAGTATTTATTCAGGGATCAGTTCAGTTATTCATTTATCTATTTCATTCACTTAATAAATATTGATTGGTAACCTATGTATCAGACTCTATGATCAGCACTTGAAGAATCCCTTACAATGACTACTGCTGAACGTTTTCTGACATTTGCTCCATCATTTGACCTATATTCTGAAGTTTCTCATTCTTGTCTTATCTGTACCACTATGGTTAGAGCTCTAAGATATAAATTTCCAAATTTGTGAGAGTGTAATGGACATCATCTGGCATAGATTCAAATAGGTGGTTGAAGATGGCAGAGAAAGCTTTCAACTATGAAAACTGTGATTTCATGAAAAGACAGCTTTAAGTAATAATGTGTTGTGCTTTTTTTTTTCTTGATTAAAGTATGGAATTGACTTAGTGTGATTTGGTTACAGCCAATAGAACATACGTTTTAACAGTTTGAATCAACCTCCAGGATGAAAAGAAGTATATAATTTCTCAAAAAACCATTATAAAAAAGTGGTACTTGAGTGGGCTCTGGGTATGGGCAGCCATGCCTGGTAGTTTTGCTGTAAACATCTTTGCCAAAGTCATGTTTGTTGCAAGCATTATTGCTGTGGCAAAGATGTTTAAAATGAATCCACCTAGAACCCTAAACTGGAACCTGTAAATATTTCAACTTACATGTCAAAACAGAATTTGCAGATGTAACTGAATTAATGGTTGTGAGATGGAAAGATTATCCTGAATTATCTGGGAGTCCAGTGTAATCACAAGGGTCTATAAAAGTTAAGAGAGAGCTAAAGAGGGAGTCAGGATGCGGCAATGTAAGAACGACTTGAGCCACCATTACTGACTTTGTAGGTAGAAGGGGGTGACACAAGGCAAAGAATGGTGGCATCCTCTGAAGATGGAAAAAGCAAGAAAAAAACAGTCTTCCCTAGAGCTTCCAAAAGGAAACACAGCTCTGTGGGCACTTTGATTCTAACCCACTGAGACATTGTTGGATGCTGATTTACAGAACTTTAAGATAGTCAAGTTGTGTGTATACTGGATTCTGGATACAGATCAACTGGACTCAAATCATTTTTCTGTCACTTCTGTGTAACCTTAGGCAAGATACTTAACCTCTCTGAAATCCAGTATCCTCCTTTGTAAAGTGTTCAAACTCTTGTAAAGTCACTGAGAGTATTACATAAGTTAACACATGTAATGCACATAAAATAGTGTATGACATATAGGAAACCCTTATATGAGCGTTACCTATTATTATTATCATATATGCCACAAAGAGCAAGACACATTCTGGAGATTTTTAAGTCTAAATGTATTCAAATAATTTATCCATTGCACAAATTGACATTTTATTTTTGATTGCAATATAAACAATTTATGCAGGAGAAATGATCTGCAGAAGTGATAAATGTGGTATCTAAAATCACTTGGAAACATGAGGGCAATATTTAGCAGTTTTATGTGTAACATAAAGACACATTTAATATAAAACTTGTATATCTTATACACACAAACAGATACACACATACATATGATGAGAACAACAGAAAACATCAAGAAGCAGATATCCAAGCTTTCTGACTTGAATGTAATAGACCACTAAAATAATCTATTGGTCCTTTCCCAAGTGTATCTATACCCACTATCACTCAACAGGTATTTCACTCCAATTTACTTATTCTATGAATGGTTCATGGAAAATGTATTTTATAATGTGTTATTCCTTCTACACTGACTATTTGATAAATGAAGATTGAATACTAATAATAAATTATTAACTTCTAGATGATAAAAAATCTCAAACGCTGTTGAATACTTACAGGCAGTATTAAGGTCTATATGATTGCTTAATCAGATCTCAGGGGATCATTGAGAATGCCAATGAAATGGAAATTAACTATGTTTTATATCTTTAAATATGCAGTGGTTTCTCCTGTGTAACCATTTCAGACAGAGGTGATCGGTGACCATTAATTAGGTAATTGAATATAAATCAGACCCTTTTCCCCCAAAGGGAAAAGCTTAACTTCCAAATTTCTGTTAGCCTTTTATTGTATTCGTAGTTTGAGTTGAACTTCCTACCGATTAGCTGCGTTATTCTATGGTAAAACAATCTTTCAGACAGGAGAAAGAAATCAACTAATCACTGTGCCTCACAAAATCACCTCGAAGACTGAAGAGTTAAAGAAAATAAAATTCTTAAGTAGTCAAGATTTATAAATCATCAGTTTTCTGAGAATCTCACAGATACTGCTTTAGTTTATGTCATCTAGGCTGTGGTAACAAATAGACACTAACATTTCATGGCTTATAATAGAACATCTGTGCACATGTGCAGGTCTTTGTGGGCTGTTCTACTTCAAAATCTTTCAGGCACTCAGTTTGCCAGACATTTTGCCATCTTCAGCATTGGCTTTCAAATTCAGCCTGTCCTTATCAGCATAGTCAAGCCTAAATTGCCACCTTCAGTTTCCAGCTGGAGAAAGAGGAAAGAGGAAGAATGAGAGTACATGGGAGATTTTCATGTTCCACCATAGAAGTAGCACTTATCATTTATTCTCAAATGCAACAGCCTGGACTCAATCACAAAACCACACCTGCAATGGAGCCTGGAAAATATAGTATGGCTGTGTACCCTGGAAGAAAAAGACATGAATTTTGTTGAAGTACCAGAATGCATTGCTGAAAAATGTAGTTATGAGAATATGCCCATTAAAGAAGGGGAATTAAATATTAATAGCATACTGATGAAAACGATAAAATAACTTTGAGTAAAATATTGAACAGAACTAAGCATAATCAGAGGAAGATGCACTCGTTGTCATTACCTGGATGCACTTTAGCCTGGCAGGCAGACTGTTTATGAGTGTTTTCATATGTCGTAACCTCTACTGCTTTTCTTCTATCACCAAGCTTTATTCAAGTGTGAAAACTAGTAAAAGGAAATTATGCACTGAACTTGCCATAGATACAACCACCATCACTTTGAAATTCTCCATATGCAGGGATAAATTCAGCTTAGAACCTTACTTATTCTCTGGTCAGTCTTCCCTATATTAGAAAATAAGAAATATTTAATAAATATACCACCACAGTTACCACTAAATAGCATAGGTTTTGTGGAAACATACTGACATTGGACTTGGGTAAAGATTAAGCCAGACCATGCGTGGACAGAAGGGGTCAAGAGGCCCCTGATGGGAATATAACTTCCATTAGTTATCCTGGGAAGATTTTGAGTTCCATCGTGTGTGTGTGTGTGTGTGTGTGTGTGTGTGTGTGTGTGTGTGTGTGATATACCAGCTTGTTTTCGATTAAATGAGTGACTTTATGTTATACACAAAACTACTAAATGCTGCCCATAGGTTTCCAAGTGGCTTTAGATACTTCATTTATCACTTCTGTAGAACATTTCTCCTGCATAAATTGTTTATATTGCAATCAAGGATAAAATGACTATTTGTTCATTGGTAAGTTATTTAAGTACATTTATATTTAAAAATCTTCCAGACTTTGATAAAGGATTGGGAGATAAAAATTTGGATGTTTTTCTTAGACAAATATGAAGTTAATAACTGGTGTTAGGTAGGGCGATGCTCCTCATTCTTTGAAGTCAAGAACAGGAATGAGCAGGAAAAAATAGTTTAAAACTACACTACAGGAGTTGGCAAACTAAAATTCTAATACATGTGAGGAAATATAATTAAGAAATCCATAAGCATTCTTAGGCAAAATTTAAAAAATTAAACAATCTGAAAATGAATAAGAATCGATATATATATATATATACACACACACACACACACACAATTATTATTCTTGTATTCTATAATAATGCTTTTGTAGACTAGATGAATTTTGAAAACTTCTTTTGGGATTGGTATATGTTCATATGGGGGCATTATTTGTTTTTGTCACATTGAGTGTTCTCTTCATTACATTGTGGAACAGTCTTACTTTTTTCCCTCATTTGAAACTGGTAACATTCCTTGATATCAACTAAAGGCTTAAGTATATCATATACAATGTCAGGAAATTTATTACTACATATGCAATTTGTCTTATTTGGATAGATTATGAGAGTTGCTGCTGAATTTACTCAAGAAAAAATAATTTTTAATGACATTAAATGAAAATTGTAATCAGAGAAACAAATATGTTGAATGCCAATTGCATCTTGGATTTGTATTGTTTGTGTGTGTGTATATATATATATATATATATATATATATATACATATATACACACACATATATATAACACATATATACATATATATATAACATATGTATAAAACACATATATTTATATATGTGTATATATATACATCTTATATAATTAAAGGCATACTGAATAGTGGAAATATACATGTGTTTGAGCATTCAATAAACCTGATGTCAAATCTTTAATTCAATCATGTGACTTTGAATAAATCTTACTGGATGTTACTTGAAAATTAATTTCTTAACTGTAAAGTATATGTCAGGATTGCATAAGGTAAAGTGTGTAAGATGAATTTTACATTGCCTGACACTTCCTGGCTGCTTGATAAATAGTAGTATTTATTGTGATTATTTTATTATCTTTGTGGTTATTATCACCTGCTAACATAGGCATATAATTTCATCCTTGGTTTGTTTTCAATATTAAATGAAAAAAACCTTAAAAAGTATGTTTAGTAATCTGTAGTCCTCTGAGAAATGACACAATGTTCAGAGTTATTCTAGGTTAAAGAGAGTGACCTCCCCTGGAGGGACAGCACTGTTATTTGAGGAAAAAAAGAGAGAGAGAGTTAATTTTATACGTAGTATTCAGCATTGGCCTCAAAATGCAGGGCATATAGTGCTTTGTTTATGTGGTAATTTTGTAAATACTGGATATTTTAATACTGAACCAGTTTGATTTAATATATATGTTTTAGATCTATACAGCATATGGGTCCATCTCCATAAAGAGAATATGGATCCATATAGCATGTAACACTGGTTAGTTATTAAGAAATTTGTTCATTATTAAGAAACATGTAAAATGTGCAACCACTTCTAAAAACAGGTCACTTATCTTTGAAATCTGTTCATCTATTGGTACATTCACATCACTCCAAAATTCTGTGCCTTGATTCATCAAATTTTAGGGAAAGTTATGTTTACTCAAAAACATTTTCAGGACTTAGTCTGTGTAGTAAACACTATAATTGGTAGAAAAATATAGCGGTGATGACAGAGTTGTAGTTCTTGTCCTCATGGAGCTTTCAGTCCAGAAGGAAGACATGTGAATATAACAACAATGTATTGCAAAGGAGAAGTCTAGTCTGATACTGGACTAGAACAAGATAATCCAAATCATATTCTGCAACTTTTTATGTTTTCAAATATACTGTTGTTTCCATATTGTGTTTTGCTTCTATTCCATTTCAATGCAATAGATATTTATTACTTTATTATAGCCAAAACATTCCAGTAACAAATGGGAAAAAAATGTATTGCCCTAGAAGTTGATACCAATGGCAATTATTGAATACATTTAGAATGTATTAATGGACAGTACACCATTGAGTTTCTTTGTACAATTAGTTTGGTGCATATCCCTTATTGTTTCAGGCCGGTGCAATGGAGACATTAGGCATGCTTCCGACAAAAATCTGTAAATAGCAATTTCACAGAATAATGTGTACTTTGCATGAACATGATGTCACAGCTATTATAGCTTTACTGGAGTTCTTGATGAGTCCTGACTTGTTTATCCACGATAGAACACTGAAAGACAGATATTTAATTGTTTTCTGAAGCCATTAACTTAAAAGAGGAAGGCCAGTTGATTCCAGTTTGTGAAGCTAGGTCATTTGGCTTATCCTGAAATTCCGAGAAGCTTCATATATTTCTAGGAGATGAAAATACTTCAGAGGACTTTTAAAAGAAAAGCTTATTCTCGAACTACTCCTAAAACACAGGTTTCCTTAAATGAATCCTACGAGTTATCCAAGCAAATCAAGCCAAAACGTATCCGAAATGCTGCTTCACTTAGTACTCAGTTTTACACCTTTTTCATAGTTTAGTCATTATAATACAAACTCTTCTATTTATTCCTGTCTGTTAAAAAAAAGGAATTATTTGCTTAGTAGCTTTTGTCTTTGTTCTCTTAAAATTGCCTCTTACAGTCTGCTGAAAGCTAGCACTGAAAAGAGTATTTATGGTTTGTATGTAAAATTGTTTGTTTTAAATTATGTTTGAACTGAATTGGGAAGTTTCAAAAGGTGGTGGTTGGAAATGTAAGTCTAAAATTAATGTGTCCACATTTGTTTGGACTTCAAATCTGAACAATTCCTTCTATGTTCTGTGCAAAAGCCATCAATAACAACAAAATAAAAACAAACAAAAAGTATTTTATTCATGGTTGGAGCTGTGTAGCAGGTATCACTTCTAGAATAATATAACATAGAAAATTGCCCAAAGTTCTTGTCATTTAATATGTATGCCTTTATCCCATACCATTTACTTATGTGGTAAATAAAATTAAAGACACATTAAATGAGTCCAGCTTTTTCAGATTTCTGTGTAGTAAATGTGAGAAAGACATATTCAAATATATTTTAATAGGAACAAAATAAAGTCTTTTTTGTTCTGCCAGTTGTAAGTGAAAAAACAAAACAAACAAAACAAATAAACAAAAACAAACAAACAATAAAAAACAGCAACAAACTTGAACTACCACCTGGATAGATTTCTGAAACTGTGTTGCAATTCTTAACACGTTCTACTCCTATCACAATAAATCCTTTCTTGAGGTTGACTTCTCATTCTTTTAGCAATTAACACAATTTATCAGGTCATGAATATGCAACAAAAATTACCCTTGACAGATTTTTCTCCATCCTGGTTATAAAACCAGGTTTCCTTTTCCATATGGCATTCCAACTGCTGGCACAATTGTTTTATTTCATTGGCATAAACTGCCCGATCGCTGATTTCCATTGCCTTTTTTTTATCAATGTTTGCCCAAAGTAACCATTTCTGCAACTTAAAGCAGAAGTACTAAATGATTACACTTGGCATAAACTGACCTATTATTGTTTTCCATTGCCTTTTTCTTATCAGTCTGTGTCCCAATTAACCATTTCTGCCACTTAAAGCAGAATTATTCAGTTACTATATTTTAAAAATGGCAAGAACTTTTGGACAACTGGGTGAGTTTTAAACAAAGAGCTGAAATTAGATGGACATGTCATTGCATGACAATCCGATTACATAAATGCACTATGAAAATATCATTCTACATCTAATGCCTAAGGTATGAACCTTTTATTATTATAGTCTCTATTTTGCATTCTTAACATAAAAAGTAAAGTTGAATGTAAAGAACAGGCAAAATGCAAAAGGAGGTGTGAATTTATTTTTAGTACTGTTGAAAGCCTGCTCTCTAACCCTTTGTAAGCCAGAGCTCTGGGTTTCAGTTTACTTGATCTACAAAAAATGTGTGATGTTTATTCTTTGTGTGTGTACATCAGAGGGATAAGAAGATCCTGTGGGAAACACCACATGGAATGTTTCTGACTTCTTGTACATTTGGAACAACAAAAACCAGGGATGATGTAATTATTAGTTTGGTACTTTTTTAATAATAGTAGAATTTCACAGTGCTCTTTCTTTCATTTAGTTTCCAATTTAAATTTAAAAATTAGTACAACTTGAGGAAAATATAACCTTCAGTAAAATTTTAGTATATTTAAAAGCTCAACTATTCTATCTCTTCCAGGGTTTTAAAGTCAATGAGATTTTAGGGAGCATTTGCTATCCTGAGGTTGACAGACTTTTAAAATTTTTATTTTATTAAGTTTTTAATGTTATTCAGTAGTCTTGGTAACAAATTACAAGAGAATATGGTATGGACAACATTTATAAAAATTAGACTAAAAATTAATGGTTGTCTAACAGCTATATATCCATGACATAAATATTGGTAAACACACACACACACACACACACACACACACAAACACAAAGATATATTTAAGACAGAATATTACAAAAGATGACATTCTAATCTTGAAACTGGAATATCCCTAATAAAATCAGTCTTTTGTAATATCACTTGGAAACAAATGTTAAAGTTACCCAAGTTTGTGTACAAAAGGCTTCATATACATAGATGGACTCTGCCCGTGAGCCGATAGCTAGTGAAGATATGCAAGTATTATGCAAGAAGCTGTACATCTACAAGAGAATCTAACTAATATTAAATCTTAGTGATCAATTACCCCAACAAATCACTGTCCCTTTTGTGGCATTGTAGTATTCCATAGTCACTTGGTTTCTGACTTGCTAGCTGCTAAGCATCCATGTTATCACAGCATGCTGCAAAACGTAGAATATTCAATACTTGGTGTCTGACAGTTTCATGGGACATTCAGTCTTCCTAAGTGCTTTCAAATGCCAGATTTTGTTTATACTTAATGTGGGTTTTTATTTTATTCTTGTGCCACACCAGTGTGTGCCCTCCTGAGTAAAGATTGAATTTGAAAGGGAGAATAGAAAGGTTTATACTTGAAACGAACAACTTGACAATTTCGCCTCTGTAAGAAAATGTGGCCATCATGAATGTTCTCTCTTGCCTTTTTTATTGCCTCCTTCTCTGCTTGGATAAAAAGTGCCTGGGAAGTAGTTAAGAATGTTACATATCCACAGTAAGTGCTTATTCTCTGGTAACACTCACTGATGGTCTTTGGTTTTTTTAGATTCTAAACTAGAAGCAGCATATCCTCATCTAATTTAAATATTTCCCCCATAGACTCAAACTTTCAATTTCTATTAACTGATTCCTAAATTGTGTTAATTCCTACCGTTGCTTAGACTGCCAATTGTAACAGAAAAACTAAGAAAAATAAAAAGGAGGGGGGACATAAAAGGAATATATTAACCAGATAATCATTTGATGTAAGATATATTGCTTGTGTAAATTCACAGCAACTTCATTTCCTAATCTGAAATTTTGATTTCGATAGTCTCTCCTCAGTTTAGGAATTATATTTTTTAAAATGTATTTTTAAAAGCAATCTATCTTGTTAAGACTTAACAACTATCTAATATTCAAGTGAAATTTAGTAAAAAAGTGAACAAACAGATCATGCAATAATGTAATACATCAGAAACACACAAGCCCAATGTAGTTACAGTTTTAGAGCAATGGATTGTATATTGAACCATGTGTACAGTTGAAGATTGTGAGAATGAGGTCTCCTGGTGTGTGTGTGTGTGTGTGTGTGTGTGTGTGTGTGTGAGAGAGAGAGACAGAAGGTAAGGTGAGAGTTAATTGGAGTGAACCGCATGCATGTCCATGCTTCATCTTAATTCAGGAACCTATTTTGAAATTTCAGGGAAGCTCCAATAAAGAGAGAAAATGCCCCATTATCTCATGAAAACATGGATTACATTACAACACGTTTCCTACCAAAGGGAACATTTTTTCATTACTTAATACTAAAGTGCTGAAACCATTAGCATACACTTTTAGACTTAAACATGTGTATTATGTGCCTGCGCCTCCCAATGGAGATCACAAGTGGTGTCATATTGCACTGTGGGTCCATTAGTAACATAATGGCTTCCATCCACAGGTCTAATGGTTGAAATTGAAACGCAGGTTTTTGTGGTTGTTGTTGTTGTTTAATTCAGAAAAGAAAGGAAGGAAGGGAGGGAAAGAAAGAAAGAGGAAGGAAGGAAGCAAGTAAAGAAGGGAGGAAGGAAAAGAAAAGGAAAGAGGACAGGAAGGGAAAGGAAATTTATCTCTCTTGCTCTTTTTAAGTACACAGTCAGCTTCAAGCTGTGCTTCTGTTGAGTGATTCAGGATGTGACACTTCAAAAAAATATGAACGAATCAAAAAATCCAGTACTTTGAAAGAGCTGTCTAGAATATGCAAGAATTAATAAAGGGCATAGCCCATGTAAACTTACTTAACAAGATGTTTTTCTCATGAGACAGAGGAGAACTGTAACTAACATTTTAAAATCTGGGCATGTGACCTAATTTGGGATAGCTAACTAAGGACATGCTAAAACTTGTTTGCATAGATCATGTACAAAAAAAGCTAATTGGCTCCTCAGTGTGACTTACAATAGCATCCTTATTGCAATATTGCCTCAATTACTAGAAAGAAAAGGGGAACAGAAAATTTATAGTCATGAAAGATACGAACAACTCCATTACTGGAAAGATGGAAAAAAATAATTCCATGGTAAAATTTCAAGTATCGAAATAACATGTATTATGAATGTTCTCCTTTTTTTTTCTTACACTGTTTTGGGAAGATATGAAAAATAAGAGGTGGGACAGTTGATTAAAATATATCACACTGTAAGTGAAGCATTACTCTCTGACTGTTAATATGGCAGACAGGACAATTAAGAGGGAATTTGTTGCAGAGATATTTGGCTCACAGGTATTATTTTTTATTGTAAGAGCAAGAGTTTTTCCAAGAAATCTAGTTGTATTCTTGGTTACTGAATAGTGTCCTAAGGCCACCAAGCTCCATTAAATCTCTCTCTTTTTATTGTGCCCTGCTGAGAATAGTGATTCTGATCATTATTTTCTTAGGAAAACACAGGCATATGTTCACTCATTCTGCCATGTTGCACTTAAGTGATTAAAAATTCATGTTCCAAGTAAGAAGCTGTTAAGTAGCTAATTATTTATTCTATTTACAAGATATGCCCCAACTGGTTAGGGAAAATGGATTCTGGGGCCTGAAGAAAGCATTAAATTCATTTAGGGTGAGAAGGCCAACCTGCCTCCTGGTGGGTATATTACCAAGTAGTACAAATTGAAAGAGTGCCTTAAGCAAACAAACTATCCACTAAATAAATGGCATATTCATTTTAGGTAGATGTGGCATATCATTTACCTCTTAATAATTCCACACATAAAATATATTTGAAATTCATTGTCAGAGAAACTCAATTCATTATGTATCCCAAACTAGCTATTGAGTGGAAGAACTTTTGAAATTGAATACATATCATACAAAAGGGTGCTTTAAAAATGAAGGATCAGATAAAAAAGAGACATAAAAGAAGATAAAAATTATATTTTTAAAAATTCTATACCAAAGATATGCACACTAAATTGTTAAAGAATATATTTAGAATGCAATTGCAAATGGTCACTAAAACCAGTAACAAAGAGATTTTTATAAAGCCCTCAAACTTAGTAAAGTGGCTATCACGGGGATACTTGACAGAAGCAATATAAAGAAACAAATTTATATTCTGTAAAATTAATTCAGTAACACTGTCAATTGTCATATTATTCTGATGATTTGTATAAAGAATATACAAGTTGTGGAAGAATGATAAGAAAGTATGGGGTAGAGTACATGAGTATGTTCTGTAAAGTTTTTCACTGGTTTTTCAGAAAGTCTGTTGAAAAGTGCCTGAACAGAAATAACAGCTGAAAAGGTGACTGCAGAATCCTGAAACACCTAAATGACCATTTTATGAACTTTCAATCTTTCCTGAAACTTCTGTGAGAATGTTGAATGTCCTGGGACTAAGATCTCCACACCCATAGTGTTAAATATTTCTAAATAAATATGTGATTAAATATTTATTAAAAATATTTAGGGAATAGGTCATTCTCATTAATTAAATAAACTAAGTTAATAAACATCACCTGATTAGCAAATTTTATAGAGTTTTGTACATTTACATAAGTCATTATAATAAAATCAAATCTTCATTGTATTTTTCATAATTCAGGACATAATTTTATGTCATAATTATGGGTAATTTTAGCATTACAACTGCATTATTTTTCTAAGTCAAAGGAATAATACAGGATAGACTCCACCACATCAGGTTTTCTTTTGGATCCTACTACTTAAGGCTATCATCTTATGTTATTTCTGATAATATAACAGATGATATAATGAATCATTGATAAAGTTATAGCTACAAAAGTCCAATCAGTACTTGTGACAACTATCTCAATATTCTGATCACTGTGCCATTTATATGTTTTTATTTTTTATTTTTTATTTCCCAACAATGAGCAGGCTAATACAATATAAAATACAAATGTGTTACTTAGAATCATAATTACAAATATTCTGGGTATGATTTTTTTTTTTTTTCTGGGTGTGATTCTCGTTTGACATTGCTTGATTACATTTTTAACTCTTCAGCTCCATAGGGATAATCTTTATATTCTTTGTCTTTACATAGGTAGAGCTTGCAAAGCATTTATTATAACACTGATTGAATAATTATCTTCCATTACTTTACATTTTATCCTGCCAATTTTAAGTTCAGCCTGCCTCTAATACTATTGCTATTGCTTAAATAATTAGATGAGATATATAAAAAATAAAAATTTCAAAGTAGTGTTTCCATTTCCATGAAGCTTCATACTATACTGATTTAACTCTTAATCACCCAGAACAGTTGTAGACAAACCATAGCCTCAAGGTCAAATTCACTCTACCATCTGTTTTTGTATATAAAGCTTTATTGGACCATTGTTAGATATGGGCCTCAAGCAATACTTAGTGAAAAAAAAAAAAAATTCCACGTATAAAGTCTGGGAATATATAGCACCTACTCAGGGGGATTTAATGTGTGCCTGGTCTGACAATCACTGATGTAACTTGATCTTTTTAACTATATTTTTTGAGTTTTTTCAAAATATTTTTCAAAAAAAAAAAAAAAAAAAAAAAAAAAAATATATATATATATATATATATATATATATATATATATATATATATGATTTCTATGTGAGTGTCCACTCATAGCCACATATTCTCATTGCCTGATACTTTGGGACATATTTTAGAATATATGTGTGTGTGTGTGTGTATGTGTATATGTATACATATATACATACATATATATTTACATATATGTATATATATGTGTGTGTGTCTACACACACATATACATACTGGGGTGCCAAAAAATGTATATACATGATTTGTATTCATCTTTTGTTATCAGTATATATTGAGTACTACAATTTTAATACAGTTTTTTCCTTTCTTAAAATGTGTATACATTTTTGGCACCCTCTGTATATATAGTTTTTATATGTGTCCCCCAAAGCATCTGGCACTGGATAGTAGAGGAGAAATAGAATTAGATATTTACAGAGCCTGGAACTAGTTTATGGAAACTTCTCCAGTATTCACATACTTAATGTTATTAGTGAGGAATTTGATTCTCATAATAGCCTAGTCAAAATTGAAGTTCTTTCTTGTCAGAAATATACTTGATTATGCAGCACATTTAAATGCTTGATACACCATTTTATCAATAGTGAATAATGCTAGAGAAAAGATAGATTTATCTTTCCCTCTCTTTTACAAACTTTTCAGCTTAAAATTTAAACTATACATTGTACCAAATCAAATTAAAATTTACAATTACAAAATTATTGTCAAATAAAGAAGCAATCAACACAAATTCAAAGTATAGGGAGAAGTGTTATAAAATTATGCCGGGAAGTTAATAAAAGTACGATGTCATTTCTCTGAATTTTGAGTTGTTAGTTGCATTGTCAGATTTTTGGCAGAAGGAGAAGCCACCTCTGTGAGGTTGGCAGAATAGAGAAATACCTGCATGGTGACAGTACTTATTACCCTGTGGATCATGCAAAGTAGTATATCACTTACCTGGGTACTCCTGTTACCAAAACTGAAAAATTATACTTTCACTCTTTTTGGTGAACCATTTTCCTATAGTTTTCTTTAAATAGCAAATTTCCAAGGAATAAATGAAAACTCATCTATATCTTGGTTTAAATTCTTTTTTCATTTATTCCTTCATTTATATTTGTTCCTTATGCCAGAAAAAGGAATTGGGCAATGTTAAATCAGTAAGGAAGAAATAAATTTTTAGGATGTAGAAAAAAAAAAAAAACCAGAATAAATAAACAAAGAAACAAAAACAGAGTGGACGTATCAACAAAGATAAATTTTAACTGCCACAACTGTGCCTAAATTCATCCTTCAGCTTTAGAATGCTGAAACCTCTTGATAATACTTTAAATATGTAACCTGATGAATGGAAAATATTTCCCTATTCTATGCAAAATGATAATACGCCTTGTATATCCCTACAGTCATTTCTAGGGAATTCAAATAAATTAGCATTAGTAAAAATACTGTGAGTTTATTTAGTTCTTCCCTTTTTTACACATTAAACATTTGAGGAAAATTAAATATTTTCTCAGGTTCTCATAGCAAGCTGAGGGCAGAGCAAGAATAAGAACTGATATCTTTCAGTTCTGGTGCTTGAGCTGCAACACTTGAGGGCAGTGGTCCTTACCTATTAAATATCCCTGAGGCTTAACCTAAGTTTTGTCATCCTTTCCCAGTTTTCTTTCTTTTATTAAACTGGCACAAAGCTTCCTCTAAAAGCTTTTTACACCAATTATTCCTTACATGATAATAATACCAAAAATCTAAAGTTATTTTCTTTAGACTTATTTTTAACTTTACAAATGTAGAAATGGGAGTGGAGATAAAAAGCTGATGAGGGTTATTACTTTGGACCTGGAGTTTTTAGGGTGAAAACTGCAGAATATCTAAGCTCTCTGGAGATATAATATAAATACAATAAATTACACTTTAGTATTTTTCCAGACCCTCCAAGTTTCCTCAGGATAACACATTTTCCTTTTTAAAAACCTGTGTTTTTACTTTATAGTCTCCAATTATTAAAGAAGAAATTTTGCTTACTAGGAGAGACCAGAGCATAGAAAATATTAAACTG
This sequence comes from Rhinolophus sinicus, assembly GCF_057876585.1. Lineage (NCBI taxonomy): Eukaryota > Metazoa > Chordata > Mammalia > Chiroptera > Rhinolophidae > Rhinolophus > Rhinolophus sinicus. Next base: position 152,958,554 of record NC_142501.1, on the reverse strand, counting down.
AAACCTATAATTTTGGTTGAAGAATAATTGATCGCATACACATTTATGTCTTTCTCTATAGCATATTATAAAGATGTCAAATACATCAATGTGTTATAAAAACAGAATCCTAATCAAGTTATTTTAAGAAGTTTCATTGGGGTCTAAGGTGGAGAAAAGTGATCCATAAGACTAATTATTTGACATACATAACAAAGCCAAACTACATAAAGTATTCTTACTTTTCAAAGTATTCTACCGGGAAACTATATACTTATCCAAAACAATCTTGTAGCATTCAAAAGTGTTTATAAAGTTCCTATGATGCTATTTATTTTTAATTTAAAAATCATGACACATACTTTTGACCATCCGTAGTGATGACAACTCTATATTAATTGATAATGAATTAGTTTTGGAAGCCATTAAAAGTTATTCAGAGTAAAGTCCAATGAATGTTTGTTTATTGGGTCTCTAGGTTTGAAAAGTTACTACACAATAGCAAGATTCTAATGTCATTTTGGTTGAGAAACAGAACAAACAAAAACATATTACATTACAGGCAGATTTATATAATAATGTCCATGACTCCATCAAGGGTCTTATTCTCCCAGCATATTTTGTTCATATTGTTCACACTGCGTGTACTGTGCTCATGCGATATTCTTACCTGAAAAGAGAAACATTTATTTTTCATTTCAATATTTATTGGTGTAAAATGAAACAAAAATTCCCCTATATCCTCTACACCTTTGTAGTATACCAACTAAATTTATGTACCTCAAAATAGAGGGAAAATCTAACCAACAAAAATATGACCAAAAAAAAAAATAAATTAATCAAAAAATACTACAAATACTGATTTTCAAATATCCATTTGTCTATTTTGGTAGTAACCAGCCAAAAGTTTAAGTATATATAATATACATATATAAATTAACCCTAGTAAATTACTTTAATAGGAGAAATAATTGAAAGGCTCTCAATAATAATGTCACTGATATACAACAAGAGTTTAGGTTATTTTCATCTGGCGGATCAAATGTTTTACCGTAGCGTCTTCTCTTGTTTCTTTACACATTAATATATCTGCAGGCCTCTCTGAGTGTCTGCAATGGCTTGGCTATAGCTGTCTGCCATTTCTGATATATTGTCATTTCTTTCCAACTGAAGGATTTCCTTTATTGCAATGATTAGTTAAAAGTTTTAAGCAAAGGATAATAACCCCCGTGTTGGAGAGATATAATGAAAAGGGATAGTAATGATGGTAAGTTGTGCATATTTCAATTAATTGTGAAAATTCCAAGAAACTGATCATTGGGCTGAGGCTGCTCAATTTTCTCTCCTTTAGGAGACTCTCTGGTACGCTACCTTGAGAATCCGTGTGCATGCATGAATATGTGTCTGTATATATGTGTGCATGTGCATTTGGTTCCTCTTAAAATAGGCATTACTTAAGCACTAGTTTATTTGTCCTTGACATTCATGCTACATAAATGTCATTGCAAATGAGAGGTGCATCACTTTAATATTCCAGTTAAATCTCATAGATCATGATATAGTCAAGAAACTTTGCTGTTAAAAGTAGATACTTCCCTGGTTTGAAAGTAGAAAGGAAATGTATGCTTTATTGCAAACGTAAAATTGGGAGGTGGATCAATGAATGCTTCTCAGAAAGGTGTGTTATTTAAGTATCTTTCTTGCAGTATAGAACCCCATTGCATGTATCAGACACACAATAATGATTACTCAATATGACTAAATTTAAACATGCAAAAAAACTATTTAGGTTTCCCATAATTCTTCATAAACCACATGACTAAACAACATAAAAAAACAAAAACAAAAACAAAAAAACAATAACTCAATCTTGTGAGCTTCACTAAGGAATGAATAATAAGTCTTCAGAGATTTTCCTGGGTGCTAATGCATACTGGTTTCATTAATTTATCATCAGACTTTGCTTAATTGCTCCCATTTTAAAGAGAATTATAACAGTAGATACAGAATGAATGTGGTGGAATAGTCAGGAAAAACAAGTGCCGATTTCATGTGCTTTTTGGGTTTGTTTGTTTGATTTTAACATAGCTGACAATATCAAGATTACAACCACATGTTGAAATTATGTTATAGGTTCTCTGTTCCTGAGAAATACCACCTTAATAAAAAATCCAAGTGCACTTTCTTAGCATTTTTTCCTATTTGCTCCTTTCTTTGTTTTAAGTTGTTGCTTTAAATATTTCTGAGTATATATATATATATATATATATATATATATATATATAGTCTGTGTGTGTGTGTGTGTGTGTGTGTGTGTGTGAGAGAGAGAGAGAGAGAGAGAGAGAGAGAGAGAGAGAGAGAGAGAATGTTGTTATTTACCTTTTTTCTTAATAAAATATCCATCCTAATGCTGTGACTTCAGGATGATATATAGCATTTTCTCTGTAGCAAACTACTTACTTCTTCCAGTCTTTCATCATTTTCTTTCTTATCCCTTAACACTTTTACCTCTTACAGATAAACTTGTAGAGAGAGACCATCTGCAGGTGGAACTTCCTTTTTAAAATTTAAATGATAAACTCTTTTAACACAGGTTGATTGCCAATAGGGGCTACCCAAATTTCAGCTGAATTAATCAATTAATACATTTTAGAATAGATAAACAATATTACCTATGCAATTTCCTTTAATTCCTTGTTATTATCCACCTGTTTTTATATAGGGAAAAATACAAAGAAAAGAAAGGTAAACAAAAAGCTTTAAGCAAAATTGCAATCTTGAATTGCTACTAATAATATCCCACATGTTTCATGTTACTGAATTAGAATTCCAATGTATGCAGTTGATCATTTGTACAAGTATACTACTTAGTTAAATTCGGTGAACATTTTTATTCTATCTCAAATTATATGTTGTATGACTTTTCTGCGCAACATGATGCCATTATTGTTAATGTGTTACGTTAATAGAAATATTTTTTTCCCCAAGGGTTTTACAATTTAAGAAACATGTTCAGCCAAGAAAGTTGTTAAAGTAAAAACATTTATAAGTACTTTATGACATATGGCAAACTACTACATTATTTAGAATGAGGGACAATTCATGTAGGAAAACAAGAGAACCTCAGAGGACATGTGGTTCACTGATCCTAATGAGTAATTTCTGTGAGACCGCCAGCTATGTCTGTCTCATTCTCTGTGGCATTTTCTCAGTGCATATCACATAATAAATGATAAATAAACATAAAAATTGAATTAATATCTTAGGATAAATTCGATGATCGGAAACTAAACTGTGTATTTGTAAACTGTGAATTTATAAAACATTAGTGATGGTTTATTTCATGTTTCAACTAGACTGGACCAGAGGATGCCCAGATAGGTGGTTAAATATTATTCTGGGGTCTGTCTGTGAAGGTGTTTCAGGAAGAGGTCAGCATTTGAATTGCTAGGCTGAGTAAAGCAGATGGTCCTGGTCCTGCCCAATGCGGATGGGCATCATCCAATTTCATTAGCACCTGGATAGAACAAAAAGGTCAAGCAAAATTGATTCACTCTTTGCCTGACTGTTGAGCTGGAATATGATCTTCTCCTGTCCTCAGCTGTCCTGGCTCTCAGGCCTTCCGACCCAGACTGGAATCTACATTGGTTCTATTTCTCTGGAGAACCCTAAAACAAGACTTAAAAGTAAACAGTGTTGAGGAGCTTTCATGTTTTTATTCTTATTTGGTTTTGTTTTGGCTAGAACTCTGTTTTATTATGTTTTCAGAGTAGCCCATTGATGAACCCAATTATGGAAGAAAATGTTATTTATCCCTTCTTCACCCCAAGTCTAAAATGTGGAGCTGAAATGGGACTACTTGTAGAACTTATTTGAGTTCTTTGCAATTGGATGGGAATGGAGAAAGAAATTTAATGAACCTCTGTCTGGAAAATCTACAGAGTGAAAAAGAGTTGGCTTGGTTGGGTAGCTGAAATTTCTCAAGTTTCTTCAGCCAAAAAGATATATAAGGTTTTTCTAAGACTCAAACATGAACTATAAGGGCTAGAGGGGTAATGAAACTGCAACAGAGCATCTGTTTGGTAGGCATTACCTGAAAAACTATGTGCTAAGAAGGAAAATGAAATGCAATATTTTTACCATCTTGTGGAGAGTGATTTGTGTGTGTGTGTGCGTGTGCGTGCATGTGTGTGTGTGTGAAGGAAACAGCAGGTGAGAGAATTCTGAAAATTAGAATGCTCTAATGAGAGAAAATTAGTTGTAAATATATAATTGGACAATAGTGTATATGGACATTTCATGACAGTCCCAGCAAGTTATAACTTTTCTGATTCTCTGAAAACAAGATGGAGAAGTGGAGATTTAAGTCTGAAAAAGAAATTGCCGAAAAACAGTCACTTTAACCAGCTATAATTTCTTGCCTACTGAAAAGTCCAGATGAAGCAGTAAGGAGAAATATGAATAATAATGGAAACGTTGGCTATATTGGAGAGAGACTAGTTTCAAAGTACAGCTTTGAGTCTTTTTTTACTATTTAAATTAATCACAGAAATTGTATTACATACAAATTTATATAATACAGAGCATACAGCTGTTTAAAGTGAGTACAATGATAAACAGTATCTTACCAAGTGTGATGTAATGTTTATATGTCATCTTGCCCCCAACACCAATACATAAAAAAATTCTGCATTTATCACCTTCAATTATATTAGTTTGTAAAGTTATAGTTGTGATTAATATATCAGAGACTTATTTTCCATTGTTTGATTTCATAGTGGGTGTTAGGTAACAATAGCTTCTTAAACCAAAAAAGGTGTGGGGGGTGGGGGGACGATTTAATAAAGAGTTTTTGTTTTTAAATATATAATTACTCCACACCTTTCTTTTACCTTGCAAAGGTGATATTTCATTAAAAAAATTAGACTCTAGAAAACCCTATAATACTATATGTATAAATATGTAAAATAAATATATAAATATATGTAAATATATTAGTTATATAAAATTATAAAATATAATATTTTTATAATATATAATGATATGAAAATTATATATTTATAAATACATATTTATATATAAACATATTTTCACTGAGGTGTTCTGCTTTGAGCTGAGAATGCACTGCTCTTTTAAGAGTTAGTGTTCTTTAACTTAAGAGTATCAACACAACTTTTCAGTCTTACAGTCTACTTTCTAGGTCTTTACAGTAATTATTAGATTAAAACTTTTTTAAATTATTAACTTTTTATTGTCATATTCTTATAAGTGGCAAAATTCATATCTCTGAAGTTCTCGTCTATTGCTGTTAGCACTCTACCAAAATTGTCAAGTTACAGATAAAGGTTTTAACAGCATACCAAATGTTAACTCTGAGATGCATGGCTTTTCCAGTTAAAATAAAAATAAACATAAGAAAATATAATATTCATTGAACTTTTTATAAAGAACACAATTCCTTCTGGGAAGATATTGGAATTCTCAACAAGAAATCTAATATTTAGTTTTAAATAATAAATGTGGAAAGTTATGTAGAATATTTTACTATCTTCTCTTAAATTATTATTACAATGGCCACAGTGTTTACCTCTCTTCAAGTGGACTAGGATACTGGAGGTTGCTTGTGTTCTTAGAGTTTTAAAAAATGTTAGGAATATGTATATATTTTTCTAAATATCCAGCTAATTGAGTAAAACAAAAATTATGATATAATGATATTTCATGTAGTGTACATCAATTAAATGAAAATTTAAAATTTTTCTGTTTACCATGACAATAAATAACATTTTTCAAATATTTTCCAGTAAATAAACAGAAAGTCTCATAGAGGACAATTAACAGATAGCAGTAAAATCAAAGTTTTATTATTTCTCGAAAATTATATGGTTCTTTTGTTACGCTCCCCCAGGTGGTGGCAACTTATAAATTTCAATCAATTGTTGGACTAGGAAAGATCACAAACTCGTTTCATTGTTCCTGTTGATAGAAGCATACACTAGTTCCTGCATTGTGACATTAGTGTTTTACTTTCTTACTGACTTCTGTGCTGACTGTGATGTCATAAACCCATACATATCCACAACTGCAGGATGTATCATACATTTCTGCATACTCTGCGAGCAGAAGCATTTAATGGCTTTGTTCCAGATTGTCTTTTCAAGAACATTTATATAGCAAACATCCTTGGAAGACTATGAAAACATCTCCTTTCAGTTCAAAGGACAGATTTTCTTTGAGCTCAATATTAATAAACATAATGTCTTCATCAGGGCAAAGCTCAGGCAGGGTTACTGAACATTATAAATGAGTCAGATCCCTAAACTCAGGGTTCCACTCCTGTAATATAAATCACTGCTTAGGGTGGGGTTGGGAGTGTGTGTGTGGCTTCATTAGAAAAATAAAGATGGTTTCTCTTACTTGGTACCAAAGTACTACTGAATAGAATATTGGTTTATCGTCATAAAAGCTATGAAGTTACAAGGATTATTTTATCTATTTAACTACAGTGGAAAATAATGATAATACTATACTTTTGGTTCGTGCCATAGCCAATTTTCCACAAATATTCAGTTGTATCCTTCTAATTACCCACTCATATTTAACTTTTGCCCAGCAGAATAGAGAAAGAATTTATGAGTGGGAATTCCTGAACCTCAAGGGAAGTATTGACACCAATTATCTATGAATTGTTAGAGGAAAATGAGAAGAGAACCAGAGCAATTACATGAATTTCGGGTTTTGTCTCTTATGACATTATGATGTGACCCCTAGTATCGCTGTACAAATCAACATTTGAGATTCTAAGAAAGCAGATTAGTATATTTGTGAGGAGAAGAAAAACATCATTTTTCCTTCAATAGTCAAATTGCAAATAAACACAGCTAATTTATGATTCATCCATGATACAAATTTACTGCCATTTAACACTGATCAAGTGTGGTTTCCACAATTCCATAGTATTGGTTAACTCCAGAACACTCTGTGACACTAATCAGATATTCTTTGAGGAATGTAGTAACCAGTATCAGAATGTTTTCTTTTGGTCAATAGTCTACAAAGTATAAGTTATTTAGCAAAGCTGCTCCTTCTAGTTTATACCTTGGCCTTGGATCATAAGGATTCACATAAAACCATCATGTGGTCTCATAAGACTCTTTAGTGCTTAAACACACACATGATTTTTTTTCACCCAAATAAGAATGAGGTCTTTGCTTAATTCTTCTTCATAACTTGAAAATTGCATTGTAGTAGACACTGTTTCTGAATATTACATGAATTTTTTCTTTCAATTGAGGAGACATTGTCATAAAATAAAAATATAAAATGCCCAGCCTAAACCCATATGTTTGGGCCACAGTAAATTTTGTGACTCTCCAAAATTTTCATATTAATAAACTCAGTCTTTTACATTGCCTAATAACACCAAGATGTTCACCCAGAGCACTTTTGAGATTAGCCAAACAAACTAGGAAGAAGAAAATGGAAACTCATGGCAATGCATGACACTAGAAAATGTATTAAATGATGTAATTATTGCTTATTCATAAATAGAATCATAGAGATATTTAAATTGTGTATGAAATATCACTAGTGTTGAAAATGTTTACATTCTCATGTTAAGTGAAAAGTTAGAACATTACATTATATAAGCAAGATACCCTGTCATGTTGTACAAAGAAAGAGGGAAAATTGCCAAAAGTCAGTTAACTGTAGTCACTGAGTGGGTGTGTGTGTTTCTTTTTTTTTTTTTTTTTGGTAGATTTAATTTATTTAATATACTTTTCTGCATTTTATAATGTGCATATTTTACTCATATAATCAACTCCTTCAAAACTACTTATTTTAAGTATATTTTTAAGAGCAATTTAGCTGTGTGTTTTTGTAAAAATTACAAGTTAAATAGTTAAGCACTTATCATTTAAAAAGATTGTACAGTGTAACATTCTGATAATTGTATCACATTAAACTCCCTTCTAGCAGAGAAGGGTAAAAGTGTGAAAACCTTGAAAGAACAGTTTAAACTTTACAAAATGTCTACTGTGTTCTGACATTTATTCCAATCTTCCATGATTAAGCACCTTGTTTTTCCAAGCTTTTCAGCTAATCTACCAAGAATTGATGAAAAATAGTATAGCCTTTTTTTAAATGACACTTGACGTATAGCTTTGTCAGAGGTAGAACCATATGAGCTTTAACTCTCTCTTATTAACCATTCTGAAATCCACTGCGTCGAGAAATTAGGTTCACTTAATAACCTTGTGATATCTAAGGTAAAATTTGCAGTCACTGTATATGCATGTCAAAATCTATTAAAACAAGTGAACAAAGAGTGGATTTGACAAAGCTTAATTAAACAAGTAGATTTTCAACAAGCTTATTCATATGGTGATACAGAGTTTCCCTTAAAAAAATTTGCCATTTAAGTTATCTCTAGTATATATTTTATTAGACAATTTTCTTTTGGTCTGCAACTATATCATTAAATTTATACTTGTGAAAGTACTCTATATTGTTCTACTACATGCCACATATATTTGGATCTAAATTCATGGCAAATTGAAACTCACAAATAACTATAAAAGACTATTTTTTACCAGGTACTGAACAAAATATATGAGCACAGAGATGAGCTTTGATACTGAGCAAATTCAACTTGGAAAGGTAGTTAAGGCAATTTAATTACTTGGTGTCTCATGACAACTATTGTGAGTTTGCAGCACAATTAAGCACCTGTTATTTAGAGCAACCCTGCAACAACCAATGGAAAATTGAGGTAAAAAATGTTTTTGCCCAGCATTTACTTCCATGTACTAATCTATTACTCAGTATTTATTTATTCAATATTAATTGTGTGCATACTATATACTGTGTTAGGAACTGGAGGAGAAATATAAAGCATGCAATGATCTGGCCCTCTCCGTGCTTACTGCTGAATGGCAGTTACAGATAAGTAAAATTAATTCTCAAACACTGAACTGAATTTAAAGACAAAGGAACTATACTCTTCCGTGCAAGTCCTTAAAAGATCTTCACATAGACTTCTTTAAGATGAAAAGACATTCTTAAGGTGTGATGTCTACTTTTAATCATAGAGAATATGTAGAATTGACTAATAATCAGGAATGGGACAATTAAACAATAGCCAAAAAATGTCTAGCAGAGGAAAGAGCATAGATATATTGAGATAGAGAAGAGTTCCATGGAACTCGAAATAGCTAGAAACAGCTGAAATACAGAATGCAAGGGAAAGGGTAAGACTTGAATTATCATTTGTCAATATCTTCTACAGTGTATAAAGTTGTACAATATTTAATTATTTAATGTTTTAACATTTGCAGAATGACTTACCAAAATACACCATTCAACATTTATTTTGTGTTTGTATTAAATACTAGACAAAATGATGTATGACATCATTTGCTTGTAAAGTAAATGAAATGCAGGGAAGATAGCCTCCCACTCCTTACCCCGCCCGCAGCCCTCCCGCACAGATAATAATGCCTAATAGTTATCAAAACCAGATCTTTAAATCAGATCATCTGAATAAACTTAGAATTGTTTCAGGAAAATGCCCCCTTCTGTCTCAAAAACAAAACAAAGCCAAAAATAACACACACACACACACACACACACACACACACACACACACAATTAAGAACTATTCATCGTCAACCTGCTTGAAAACTCAATCATCTTTGTATTAGGTTTAAATCAGATATAATCAAACACTAGAAAGTGCAAAGACATAAAACTCCCTTCATGTATATAACTGAACCCACCTTGACTTTCAAGATTGCAGTTCGTCATGAAGTCATAAAACTCACTGTTGCCAATTCAAGGTCCTTAGTTTCTTTGAGTTTAAATCACAGTGTCCCTTGGTTAATACTGAAGTCCAGGTTTAATAAACTTATACCATCTATTCTTCCATTATGGACACCTAAGCCCACAGAGAGCTTAATTATAAACCTAAAGTTGGGGAATGTTTCTAGAATATTTAGAACCACGTTTGACCAGGTGGCCTGCACTGTGGAGTAGTCTCTCCTACGTGATGTTTGTTTGTCTGACTCTTACTCTGCTTGAATCCATAGTTGATGACCAAATTTCCATTGTGAGCTCTGGTGCTTCTTATCAGGAATTCTTCTTTCAGTATGTTCAAAGGTAAATTGAGGTATATTAAACAATTTAAGTGTTTACTTAAGAAAAAATTGATTCTAATCAGTGAGCACCAAATTGGAAGCTGTCAGGAGTCCTCAGCTGACAGGAGCTAGGGGAAAAATTTATATAGAGAAGGTTCAGAAGCAAAGAAAATAAATTATTTGATTGCCTATAGTAGTTTAAAGCCTAGAGGGCTGTTTGTGGTTGGTTGTCCTTAGGTCTTGATTTCATAACCTTGAGGTATTGAGATTTGGGTTTGCTTATGTAGGCTGCCAAGGAATTAGAGCCACCTCAGACTAGTGACCTCCTTGTTCAATTAATTTAACAGGCACTTGGCCTTCCAACTAGTCTTCCTAAAAGTTTCAAAATATTCTCCACATTTCTCAGATAGTGAGTCTCTTTTAATTGCCTTAATCCTATATGTATAGTCATCTCACTCATGCTCTGCCCCTGAGGTATAAAAAATATGAGTCAGCTACATGGTTTTCTGTTCCTCCTTCCTACAACCTCAGGACTGAGTTAAATTTGCCCTGTACTTTGGGATAACTGGAAATTAACTTTGTGTGGCTTCTATTGTTTCTGTCTCATTTTAGAGATAAGACCTGAGGGGATAAAGATACTGGAAGTCCCTATCAGTGAAAACATTTTTTTTACCTTTTCCTTTGTTTAAATCCTAACCCCAAGTCCAGAAATGCTTGACAACACTTATCCATGTGGAGGTTAAAATAACAAGCTCTTTTTCAATCATAAACACATTCTCAATCTAGGTTAACTGTGCTCTAAATTTCCTAGGATATGTGCTCTTGCTATCGCAAACCAAGATCTTTAGATTGTAAAACACTATTTTTATTTTATCAAGCACCTAACTCTTAAAATTAAAATGCTAGCCTTTGTACACTATGTCTCTGCAAGATATGTTTTTAAAACCAATTTATATACTCAAGTGACTTTGTTTTAGGTTGCATCTGACAAGCTTCACTCAGCAATGAACATTACTGAATTGTTAGTATAAGGGTAAGAGCAACAGAAAAAAAAAATCAGGAATTAAAAACATTGATTATTAGCTGAAAAATTGTCTTACATGCTTCATCAATATTCTTATAATATATTTGCAATGATTATATAATTATAGAGTGAGATAAATTATAACACTTTATGAACGTCTAAGTTATCAGTCAATAAACTATTGTAATGACTGACTAGTCAAAAACATTAACTAAAATACATAGATACACACACACGTAAACACACACACGCATATATATTTATATATGAGTATATTCAAAAAACATGGCTTTTTTCATAGGCCAATTACTAATTTGATACATTAGTCAGTGTACATTTTGGAAATTTTGCCTTAACAAAAATAATTCAAATAAATGAAGAGAAAATTAAATCTACATATGACCTAGAGAAAAATTGATGCTAAATATGGATAGGCAATTTAGGTTAAATACAGAATGAAATATAAATTAATTGTCAAAATAACTAGAAAAAAAATGGCTCTGGTTTATTTGCTAATAAATTTATTTCATTTTTTTCTTTCCTTTTATTTGATCAATATAGTAATTAAAGACTGCTAGGAATTCTAGGAAGAGTTGGGATATTAACAAATAGGCTTGAAATTAAACATTCTTTAATTTATTTAATTTAAAAAAATTGTTTTAATAAGTCAATGTATTCTTTTTTTTTAAGGTGTTTTCAGACACAATATTGTATGATCTAATACTGTATTGGGTTATAGCTAACAAAAGCCCAAGAGGTCTGAAGCAGACCATTAATAGCATGAATTTAGAGGTCTATTGATGTTAGAGTCAGCATGTGTGCAATTCTCTTAGCCTGTCTTTATCAGCTGTAGCCTCACGGTTACAGGATATTCACTGCAGTCGTAGAAGTTATGTTTCTATTAAAGGCAGAATAAAGCACAGAAATATTGTGTTCTAGGTAGAACTCCCTTATAGTCAGCAAGACAAGAGTTTTCAGAGGACCCTTCTCCCCAGCAGATTTAAGCAGATTACTGCTTAAATCTAACACAGTTTAGGCTAGAAGTAAGTCACATAGCTAGTTTTAGCTACAAAAATTAAGGGGAAAAATAGAAAAAAGTCAACCATGGTTGGCTTAATTTAATTATGATCTACTGTTTAGGGGTTAGAAACTTTAATCAGGATTCTGTTAAAACAAAAAAAATGTAGACTGGATATCCAGCCAAAAACAGATTTTGCTACAAAGTTGTCATCAGATTCTGACTGTAAATTAGAACAAAATTCCTCTCCTGATGATCTAAATTGATGTTTTATATCCTATTTCGTTGAGTGAAGGATACAACCTAAGACCACATGATTTCTTTGAAATATTACATTCAATAACTTAGTATCATTCACTCAATCCAAAGGGTCAGTCTTTGTTACCCTTATATTAAAACTTAGAAACTTGGAAATCTGTTAAATCAAGTAATGGGTCACATTTGCTACCAAATTCCCACTGGCATTGGCAAACGACATCATCATCTAAAGCAAGCTTTCCAAATAATCTGCAGACAGTGCTTATTGACCACAGGGAACATCATGGTTTGCAATGACTCTTTTGTTACAGAAGCAAATCCTGCAGTAGTAACTGCAATCTTTATATGCGTTGTGGTATAGGAATATGAAATAGTCTTTAAGTGTTATCATCATCCACTGCCATATCAAAACAATAAGTATCTGATTTCCCAGAGCTAAAGCTCTAGTCTTCAGTTTTTGTTTTTGTTTTGTTTTGTTTTGTTTTCAGTTCTTAAGCATGCATATATATATATATATATATATATATATATATGCATTTTCTCAATGCCATCCAAGTTGGGAATGTTCCCTGGAGTTCCCTGGAGTTGGGAAATTTCATACACCAGCTATGCTCAAAACAAAACCCTAAATCTGGTAAGAGTTATCTGTGCAGATTTCTCTATTTCTTTGGTACACTCCCTTTCAGTGAAGTCCTCCATTTGCCATCAGTCAAGACCACCTCAGTTTATCAAACATAATTTCAAATCTCAAAAATCAATAAGACGTGGTGTCTTGGTCACTTTCTTTCAATGTGATGTCTCTGTTTCTTGTGCACATTGACCCTCATTCTCCCTAATACATCATCTGTAATTAATACTAATTGATGAGAGCTGGTAGTTAGGTGGGAATAAATTGCCCCTTCATTGACTTACAGAACCAAAAGTTAGGCCAGAGTTCATGTTCAGCCATGAAGAAATGGTATATCTGTACTGGATGTTAAAATATTTCTGCATTGTTCAGTGTTCTCACTATTGCACCTTGATCTCTTGGACCCTTTTGCACCTTGTCACTGTCAAACATATGTTAGCTATTGACACAACAGAGGTTCTCCAGGACCAAGCTTCGCTGCTGTGGCTGATATCAGCTCTCATTGGTCCTCACTATTACCTCTGTAGTTGTAGCCAAAACATTTTGAATATTATGTGTAAGTTCATCCCAAGGCCAAAACTATAAAGTTATGCCCTTATCTCAGAAAAACAAGATTAAACTAGTCTTACATCTTATAATTAAAAGATGTATTTTATACCTCATAAAAAAGACAGTTTCTTTCAAGTGTTCCTTCTAGATATAAAATACTACCATAAATTTTATAATAAATACTACTACTGTCTAGACTTTCAATCAAGCACCATGTCATGTAGTTACATATCCCATTGCTGAGATTATATCTAATTATTTCCAGAAATGTAACACGACCTATTTATCTAATCCAAGAGCCAGGGATGGCATAGTAATATGATTTTAAATGACATCTTTCTAATAGGAAATGTTTATGTGTAGAAAAAATATGACTAAGTAAATGCAAATATTATTTTAAATGCAAATATCACTTTCTTTTAGGTATCACTAATATTTCAAAACTTAAAAAAGTAAAAATCAACATTTCTTTCCTTGATGCAGGCTAACCAGATTATGAACTCTGCAGTGTAATCTTATAAATTTTCTGAAACAGAATCTTTAAATCCACCTACTTTTACTGTACTTTCTAAAGCTATTCAATTTATTGTATTATTTTCACTTCTATCGTGATTCCCCGAAAATAAGAGCTAGCTGGACCATCAGCTCTAATGCATCTTTCAGAGCAAAACTTAATATAAGGCCTGGTCTTATTTTAACATAATATAAGACCGGGTATAATATAATATAATGTAATTGTAATGTAGTATAATATAATATAAACTGGGTGTTATACTAATATTTGCTCCAAAAGACGCATTAGAGCTGATGGTCCTGCTAGGTCTTATTTTCGGGGAAACACGATATATCAATCTCTGAGTACTAAACTTAACATACTTATATTTGCTTAAACTTTCAAAGATGTTTATAAGTTATTTCTCAAGTTCTCCAATTCTTTATTTCCTTCCTGGTGACCCTTTATCTGGTTTACTCCATTGGTGGAGTTAAAATTATACTAGATGCCCTGTTTAAACCACTGAGCACTATTTGGCCTCAGCCATTACAATTATCACCCAAACCCTAACCTATGTTAAAAAGAGATCTTTCAAAGACCTCAATTTTCTAATGTTTATTCACTATAATAACTATTTCAGTGGTTTGTGCTTTGTAGGGCTTTATATAAAATGTTAACAAATCACGTATTTTTAACGATTTCGTTTTTACCTTTCACCATATATTTAGCAAAATAAGCAGAAAGTTATAATTATCTTTAGTACAGTTACCATCAAATTATAGAAATTCTATGAACCACCACTTAAATTTCATTACATTGCAATAGGAACCAGACTTTAAGAATTCATTTGTAGACTATAATATAACATTAGTAAGTATATGTAAATTTGTCATTGGCTCTTACTTCTGTCTTCATTAAAAGAAGTGTCAAATGAGTTGATTTAGAATTTTTTGAATTTATAAATTAATTTTCCACACTGGAGTTGATATGAGGTTCTCCCTTTCATGTTCAATTAAAATTGCATTAAACCTATTAAATGTGGCAGTTTTTATGTTTGATATACAACATTTAATTTATGGCTGCTCAAAGCTTTAAACAGAGATGCAGGTAGTATAAACTGAATCCATTCTTTTTCCTTAAGGATGAGGAAGCATGATAGGATGCAAGCCAAGGATGCAAGCAATGCCTCTCAGGTTACAATAGGATCAGGAAGAAAAATTAAGATTGGGGTAAATTAGATCCAAGAAGAAAAAAATCAAAAGTTAAATTCTGTTGCTAAGGAATTTGTCACAACAGTTCTAGGAAACTAATACACATGGTAATATATGCTATCTTGGCCGTTGACTTTCCAGAGCAATAGGATAGCTAACTTGTGATAACTAGTTAATGCCTAAATTAGGGACATCCCTGAAGGGTCCCTCCAGGGATAGCCTGAGGCCTCTGGTGCAACTGCATCACATTTCAACTTCTCCTGCTTTCCAATCCTGCTTCACTACTATCTGATGGCGTTCCTGAGAATATTACTAAATACACCTTGTGCATTCAAATCTTAAAGTCTATTTCCCAGGTTACCCAGACTTTGGTGGTTGGTAGAAGTCTTGATTTTAGGAAGCAGAATCTAAAGTGAAAGTTTAGAGCTGGGTCATCTTCAGGTAAACCATAAATGACTTTGTCACTGATGGAGAAGCTAGAGTATCATATCCATTTTCCATGTTTTATTTTATTTTTCCATCTTGTTCTCTGTTGGACCACAATTACTTAAATGTTTAATAGTGATAACCTAGGATAGAACTACTGTGGAGGGGATTACACTGGTAATCATATTATCTCAGGCTTTGAGAGGTGGGGGATGTAATAATTTTAAGGCTATTTCATGAAGAATAGTGAATGGTTTTGCTGATTGGTCAGTACCTGGTAGAAGAAAGATTAAAAACTTGGGACACAGACAACTGGTAAACTGGCATGCAGATGGAGTTATACAAGTGTGATCTTTTAATGGTGCTATGTCCCCAATAGGTAGAATACATATATCTAGAACTAAGTAGTAGCCATAGGAATTTCTCTTGTTAGCCTCACTCCCAGTGATTTATCTGGATTATTTGGGCTTCCTGACCCTGAAAAGTCTAATCTCTGCAGCGATAGACGTTGCAGTTTCAGACGCTGAATGTTAGGGGAGTCTGAGTAAATGTAATCTGTTGTTGCCCATGGTCACTTTGGGCTCTTTTACCAAAAACCCTGCAGTCAATTAAAAGAGGAACCAAATTGAAAAGGATAATTGATCTTGAGCATCACCAGTAGATAGGGTTGTTCTGATGTAATGGAGGCTGAGAAGATAGTGTTTACCACATTATTAATCCCCTGGGTCATCTATTGAACTTCCCTGATCAATTTTAATGATAAGTAAGCAAGTGTAACAACAGTGATCAAAGGTCATGGAGATCCAAAGGCCCACACCACTCAAGTATGAAAATCTGTGTCACCTCAATAGGTTAGCAACCTAGAACAACAGAAATTTTTAGCTAACCGTGATGGAAACATAAACCCTATAGTACAGGAAGCAAATAATGAATAGATAATTGCAGCCATATGATTAGCTTTGGTGATGGAGACATGCTTGTTCTACCAACTTTCTTATAAGTTATGTAGAAAAGATACCAGCCAGTATCTTGGAGAATATACTCCCAGGTAGAGTGAAGTATTTTACAAAGCAGATAGATCCTAATTGTTCAAGAGGTGGACTGTATTGGATGTTGAAGCTTTGTCCCAGATCCACCTTCAAAACCTACCTGCCAGGACTGACAGTTGCAGACAAATCACAGATGAGACTCAAAAATTTCCCATGGTCAAAGGTAACATATTCCCCACAGTTGTAACCTCTCTCAGGGGTAGCTCACTTCCAAAAAATGGTTTGTGCAGAGGTAAAAAAGGCATAACTTTCTTGCCTTCATGTTCAATATTGCTACAATGTGACCAGCTAAGGCTTCTGTTGCAATTGCATTGCAGTTCAAATTCTCCCTCTGCCTAATCCTGTTTCTCTCATTTATACATGGTAAGATGACAATTATAAAAGTGTACCTTTTGATCACAGGCTACTCTTCATTGAAAATCTGTATATCCTTTATTTTATTTTTTTAATGAAAATTTATTACGGTGACAATGGTTAGTAAAAATACGTGGGTTTCAAGTGTACAATTCTGTAATACATCACCTATAAATCACATTGTGTTCACCAACCAGAGTCAGTTCTTCATTCACTGTATATTTGACCCTATTTTTCCTCATCTACCACCCTTCTCCCTTTGGTTACCACTAAACTATTGTCTGTGTCCGAGAGTTTTTGTTTCTTTATTTGTTTGTCTTGTTCCTTTATTGCTTTCAGTATTATATCCCACTCTTGACTTTTCTGTCTATTTTGCTTAACATAATAATATCAAGACCCATCCATTTTGTTGTAAATGGCACTATTTCATCTTTTCTTATGGAAGAGTAGTATTCCATTGTGTATATGTACCACATCTTCTTTATCCAGTCATCTATTGAAGGACACTTTTGTTGTTTCCATGTCTTTACCATCGTAAATAAAGTGGCAATGAACGTCAGAGCAAATATATCTTTACGGATAATTTTTTTCAAAATTTTGGGATATATACCCAGAGGATGGATTGCTGAGTCATATGGTAATTCTAGTCTTAGTTTTTTGAAGAACCTCCACACTGCCTTCCATAGCAGCTGCACCAGTCTGCATTCCCACCAACAGTGTATGAGGGTTCCTTTTTCTCCACAGCCTCTCCAACACTTGTTACTATTTATCTTGTTGATGATAGCCATTCTAACTGATGATTATTAATGTTGAGCATCTTTTCCTATGTTTATTGGCCATCTGTATGTCCTCTTTGGAGAAATGTCTGTTCAGGTCCTCTGCCACCTCTTAATTGGATGGTTTGTCTTTTTTTGTTGAGCTGTATGAGTTCCTTATGTAGTTTGGATATTAGCCCCTTATCAGAAGGGTTGTTTGCAAATATCTTCTCCCATTTGGTTGGTTGCCTCTTTATGTTGTCGATGGTTTCTTTTGCTGTGCAGAATCTTTTTAGTTGGATATAGGCATTCATTTATTTTAGCTTTTAATTCCCTTGCTTTGAGGTCAAATTAATAAATCTCCTTGAACCCAAGGTCGATGTCCTTTAAATCTATCTTTTCCAGACTACTCCTTAGAAAAATCTTTATGTATTTTCAGGTGTACAAAGGTCCAGTTTGAAGAGCCTAATATACAGAGGGTGCCAAAAAAGTATATACACATTTTAAGAAAGGAAATAAAACTGTATTAAATTTACACTGATGGTAACCACTTTGAGCACTTCTTGTAATTGTAGAAGTCAAATGTAACTTGCATTCATCTTTTATTATTGGTATATACTGAGTATTACACTTTTATTACAGTCTTTTCCTTTCTTAAAATGTGTGTACATTTTTTGGCACCCTCTGTATTTTACCCACTGTTAATGCTATTTACATTCATAATTATCATTATAACTCATTTTTGAAAAATACATAAAAAATCAAATAGAATTAGTACTGCAATAAGTATCTTTTATATATTTTAAAAAATATTTGTCAGATATGACCATTTATTTTCTTGCCTAGGTCTACCATTAAATGTTAGACACTGCATTTTATTTAAGGTTTATATCAATCTATCACAACCTGCCCTCTAATAATCAGTCAACCTGGATTTTAAAATGAAGGTAGGAAAAATGTGTATAAAATATGCATACCACTGAACTACATGTCATTTGAAATAAAATTATCTGTAAAAGAATAAGAAGATGGTATGATTCAAGAAACTTATTTTTATAAACCAGATACTTTGTGCTTGCTTTAGGGGAAAGAGTAAGGATGTTTCCAACTTAGGCAACAGAGTGAAATTAGGTATGACTGGAATTTCACTAGGCAGATGTGCAGTCACTATAAATGCTGATAATGTTCTTGTTTAGTACAGAATGCTTATAATGTCTCATGTAATTAATGACAGCCTGTGACAGATTTCTCCTTAATAAAGGTCAAATTTTACACTAGCCTGTCATAATTGATCTTTGCAAAAAAATAGAAACAGGAAAATCCCATGAATTTCTGTAGAAATATTTTCTTTTTTGTAGAATGTTTTCTACATGTAGGTTAAGAATTTGATATTCTCTTATTCTCTCTACATTATAACAACACATTTTTAAAACAAGTATTATTTGTAAGTAAATTTTGTGGGAATATTTGATAATATATATTAATTTAATGAAGAAGAGTTAGCACACAATGATGAAGGCAGCCAGGCCTGGAAAGAAAAATCCTAGTTATCCTCAGAATTGCAAATACATATAGACTATCTGGTGCAGTTGTTCTCAGCTGGAGGCAATCACTAATGGAGGCCAGTGATGCTGATAAACATCCTACAATGCACAGGAGAGGCCCCCACAATGAAGAGTTCTCCAGCACAAATTGTCAATTGTGTTCTGGCTGAGACGCCCTAATCTAGTGTAATCTCAGTATATAGATAATATTCAGAGACATTTTCAAGAACATCATTTCAGTTTTCAAATGAAAAAGAGATGGGGTTCTAAGGCAACTTTAGAAAACAAAGTTGTACAAGGTCTGACAATTCAGTTCACGAACTCATCCTAGAAAAAGTGCTACATACCTCATTGCTGAATATCACTATGGTCACATTCAAAGCACTCCCCTTGGGAAGCTATGTACTGATGCCGGCACAAAGTCCACGCTTCAAAACAATTTTGGAACTCTTTTTCTAGAATGGCCATCAGAACTGTGGTCATCTTATCCTTGATGTCCTGAATGTCATCAAAATATTTTCCTTTCAATATTTCCTTTATCTTTGGGTAAAGAAAGAAGTCATTGGGGGGCAGATCAAATGAGTAGGGAGGGTGTTCCAATACACTTATTTGTTTATTGGCTAAAACTCCCTCACAGACAGTGCCATGTGAGCTTGTGCATTGTCGTGATGCAAGAGCCACAAATTATTGGCAAAAGGTTCAGGTCGTTTTTGTCTTTTTCACACAGACTTTTCAACATTTCCAAATAGTAAACTTGGTTAACTATTTGTCCAGTTGGTACAAATTGATAATGAATAATCCCTCTGATATCAAAAAAGTTTACCAACATCGTTTTGACTCTTGATTGGGACTGATGGAACTTTTTTGGTCATGGAGAATTGGCTGACTTCTACTGTGCAATTTGACGCTTTGTTTCAGGGTTGTATTGGTACACCCATGTTTCATCACCAGTGATAACATGGCCCAAAACATCGTCTTGCATCTCCAAAAGGTTTCGGCAAACTTTGACTCTCCTTTGCTTTTGTTTATAGGTGAGCTCCATCGGGACTGTTTATGCACATACCTTTCTCATGCCAAGATTTTCAGTTCAGATTTCCCTGTTTTTCTATCGATGTTTACAAGGTCTGCTATGCTTCTCACTGTCAGCCGACAATTTTGACACACAGTTCAATGAACTTTTGCAATGTTTTCGTCAGTTCTGCTCGTTACTGGCCACCCTGACCTCTCCATCAGTGACTCATTCTCTCCCCTCAGAAAAACGTTTAATCTATTTGTACACTGCTGTTTTCTTCATGGAATTATCCCAATAAAAGTGGACTAACATCTCCTTGATATCACTTCCACTCTTGCCAAGTTTAACAAGAAATTTAATGTTTGTTCATTCCTCCAATTCAAGCTCAGACATTCTCCCGATGGAACACAAAAACACGCAACAACAATAATGAATGCTACTCAGAAAGACCTTGCAACATATTATTACGAACACAGCTGTGAGACACTGATATACCAAGGTTATGAAATCTTACTGAGCTGTTTGTACAGTGCTGCCAATGCAAGCGCATGGTGGCAAGTTCATGAACCTAATTGCCAGACCTCGTATGATGTCTATAAGTGACTCACTATAGATCAAAAGATACATGCAGACGTAAAGTAAAGGGATGAGAAAAAGATATTTAATGAAAATAGAAACAAACAAAAAAAGCTGTGATAGCAATATTGTTATAGCAAAGACAAAATAGACTTTAAAGCAAAGGCTATAACAAGAAACAAAGAAGGACCCAATAATCCCACTTTCTGGTATATAGCTAAAGAAACCAAAATGCTACCTCAAGAGGATGTGTTCCTTGCAGCATTGTTTACAATGGCCAGGATGTGGAGGCAGCCTGGGTATTTGTTGATGGATGAATAGCTAAAGAGTAGGTGATATATATATATATATATATATATATATATATATATATGTATATATATGTGTATATATATATGTATATATATGTATATATATGTATATATATGTATATATATGTATATATATGTATATATATATAATATTGCAAGGCCGTGGATGGTAATGGGTTCTTGCCATTTGCAGAGTCATGGATGGATGTGAAGGGTATTGTACTGAGTGAAGTATGTCAGGCAGAAAAAGACAGATGCAGCATAATTTTGTTAATATGTGGAATCAAAAGAACAAAATAAACAAACAAAACAAAAACAAACAAGCAAAAAATACCAAGTGATATTGAAGTGTACTCTTTAAAAACGTCAATGAAATAAAACACAATGTAAAACTACAGAAATGTTTCAAATCGAAGAAGACTAAAACGACAAGAGAACTGAATGCAATACTTGATCTTAGATTTAATCAAGTACATTAATATGAAAAAAGATTCTATAAGTAATGTGTCAATTGGCCTATGGATAGCACATTACATAAAAACATCATATTCATTTTAAAATTCTAAAGTTGATAAGTGTATGTGTTGTATTTGGTTATGCTAGAGACTTTTTTTTTTTTTTTTGGTTAATACACTAGGGTCTTTAATTGAAATACAATTGACTTTTAACACCTTGTAAGCTTAAAGTGTACGTGTTATTCGATACACTTACATATTGCAGTATGGTCACCACTGCAGTGTTAGCTAATACCTCTATCATGTCCAATAATCATCATTTTTTTTTGTAAGAAGAATGTTTAAGATCTAGTCTCAGCAATTCTGAAGTATATACTACAATATTAATAACTATAACTAGAGTGCTGTATATTAAATCTCCAAATTTATTCCTCTTCTTACTTCACATTTGTACCCTTTGACCACATTTCCCCATTGTTCCCCACACCTCCCCCACCCCTGTCCTTGGTAACCACCATTCTGCTCTTTTTTTCTACAAGTTTAGCAACATTTCACACGTAAGTTATATTATACAGTATTTGCCATTCTGTCTGACATCTCACCTAGCTTAATTCACTCAAGTTCCATCCATGTTACCACAAATGGCAGGGTTTCTTTCTTTCTCATGGCCGAATAATGTTCATTTTTATATATATATACATATATATGTATATACATATATATGTATGTATATATATATATATATATATACACACACACACACATATATGTATATATGTATATATATATATATACATATATATATATCATGTCTTCGTTGTCCATTTATGCATTGATAAATTATTAGTTTGTTTCCATATCTTGGCTATTGCGAATAATGCTGCAATAAACATGAGCGTACAAGTATGTTTACAATATCCTGTTTTTATTTCCTTTGGACTTGTGTGTGTATATATATATATATATATATATATATATATATATATATATATCCAAGTTGATTTTTGTATCATATTTCTATTTTTTAGTTTTTATAGTTCTATTTTTAATTTTTTTGAGAAGTTTTTACTGTTTTCTATAATGGCTGAACTAATTTTAATATATTATATAACATTTATTAAAATATTGTTGTTATGTGTTTTATATATTTATAAATTTGAAAGCTATGTAAATTATATATATGTAAAAAGATGTATAAATTATATATATATAATGTATTATATATATAATGTATAATACAAACTGACTTGAATTCTTTCTTAGCATTTTGATAGTAGTATGGAAAAAGATGTAAATGTAGATGAGTCCTAAAATTCAAAGGCCCAACTAAGTCAAGGAAGTGGTCAAATCACCTTAAATATTAAAATTCCAGAAATAAATTTAAAAATCACTACAAGTGTGTGTCATATGGTAAAGAACAAAATTCCCGCCAGAAAATTTGAAGGTCTAGTAGGCTTTATTAAGGGATTCGTGAAACTAGCAGCAACTACTGGAAGGGCACTCTGAGGAGTTGTACAAAATGTAAGATTTTTATAGGCAGAAGGGTGTGACAGGAGTTATTAGCAATATAAAGAAAGGAATATTTTTGGCCAGGTCATCTTCTTTTGTGGGCAGTGGAATGGCAGGGCTTTTATAATGCTGATTACATCACTAGTATGGATCAAGAAATTCCAGACTGATTGTTTAAAATTTCACTCCTGGGACAGCTTGACACAACAGTTAGGTTAGTTATTAAGTTTTTGTTTGTTGAAGTGGCTTAACAAAAGTGACTGTGTTTTGGGGTGGCTGGTTAGCTCAGTTGGTTAGAGCTTGGGGCTGATAACACCAAAGTGACCTGTCCGATCACCGCATGGGCCATTGTGAGCTGCGCCGTCCTTAAAAAAAAAAAAAGAAATTGCAGTTTAAAAGGTTAAATATAATTGTAGAAACCATAATTGTGGAAACCGCAATTACTTTAAAAAAGAGTGACTGTGTTTTTGCTTTTTTTTTTTACCATATCATTAACTAATTCCTATAGTACATCAGTGAGGAATAATTTTTAAGTAAGTAATATTCCATCATCTATCATTCTATCTATCTATCTATCTATCTATCTATCTATCTATCTATCTATCTATCTATCATCTATCTATCAGCTATCCATCCATTACTCTACATGCCTAGTTATGTATCTACTTACCTATCTATGCATAGCTCTTAATTTATTAGTTTACATTTATTGAGTACAAGACTCTGTAAACAAATAAACCATGCTGAACTATAACATGAAAATTCAGATCTTTTAGACAAGAGTTTTCCATTTAAAATTTAGGCATAAATTGTACAGTTTAAATATTATATACCTGAAGTCTATTAGAACACTGTTGGACTTCCACACACTATAATTTACAATATTATCTCCTTAGAGTAATTTTTTTTGTGTGTTTTTTGTTTGTTTGTTTTATTTATTCCATCTAAGAATCAGTAGGTCCCAAACTTGCCGTACCACAGAGGCATTTATTAATACCCAGTTCTCTTGAAAATAAAAATATAAGTATGTGTAAGTTTTTACAATTTACTCTACCAGTAAATACTCATATTCTCTTATCGTTTGAGCTTGTATTTTGCACACTTAATTCAGTACTTTATCAATTCATCCAGTCTTAGCTCACATAAACCCATATTTACATAGAATTATATTTCCTCATTTTCCAGTCAATTAAAAAAAAAAAAAAACATGTATTCTCCATAAATCAGGAAAAAACATTATAGTTCTACAAAAAATGATGAAAAAGTACAACCTGTGTTCAAAGACTGGTAAAGCTAAACCCACAAACGATGTTAATAGAAGGCTGAATAATACCAATTCCATAATTATGTCCCAGTAAAATGGGAACATCAGAAAGGAAAATGATATCAAGTTGAGTGACCAGGAAATGCTAAATGAATGGGTTAGTTTAAACTAAACATGTGGAATAAAAAAAAAAGAAAAAACTTATCTGAATGTAAGGCAGATTCCTTAATTCATGTAATTCCTTTGATTGCTTAATTCATACCATCACTTAGTTTAACTACACATGATAAGTTCCAATTTCGTGGCAACTCTTATACCATTAGTAAACTGTTTTATAGATTAACAGTTTTAGTGTAGCCTCTTAAACTATATATATTTACTTCAAAAACAATGACCATGTTATTGTGTACCATATAACTTTGTTGGTTTTTTTATACCATATTCAGTACCATCTAATTCTGTTGTTCAATAAATGATGGTACTGTAATCAGCATTATCCAACTAGAATAGTAATGTATGGTATTTAATTCATAAATAGTAAAAATTGATATCTGATATTTTCTTGAGAAAAAGTTTTCTGTGAACTTCTAGGAAAGATGTATATCAGCATTCTCAGACTTGGAAGGAATATCATACACTGGAAACACATGAGAAAGGAGAGATTAATAACATAAACATACCCAGCATGCATTGAACCTGGTCTGGCTAAGTACTTTCTGTGCACCGTTTCATTTCTGCACTGAAAAAAAAGACCCGTCTGAGGTCATTAATTCCTATTTCTGTTGCATATTCAGCTTATAAAATAAAACAAAAGCAATTTAATTTTATTTTTAGATTAGATAATCTTGTTCAAATGCTTGTATAGATGAGTAAACTGAAAACCTGACCAATAAAGGCATATGACAAAGGACATTTAGTGGTAGAGTGAATTCCCAGGTCCCATTAGTCCTTATTTTTTTAATTGTATTTTTAGAAAAACCTTTAAATCAAGAATAATAACAAGAGGATTCTCCCATATCAGTAATGAAAGAAAAGATTTCTGAGGTAAACTCTTCCTTAATATTTTTATTTATACAAGGGGGTGGTGGTGGTGTGTGAAGGATGCTTGTTTTCTCATTACTCTCAGGATCCTAATGCCTTATTCATTCCTGGGGACAAAAAAACTGGAAGGTCATCTTTTGGTCACTGCTATTCAGTTTGCTGTGCCAAGCTGAAAACCCAAGCCATTAAATATGAAAATCCACTCATTGTCTCAGGCCTGATTGTATCCTGTCTTTTAGATCAGACTCACCATAGTCATAGCAACACTAATGGGCGGATGTGCATTGGACCACATCATTTGTAGGGTGTCTTTAACTGAGTAAAGTTTTGTTGAAAATATGTGTGATTAATGCCTTCAACTATTATCTCTAATTGAACAGACATGAAAGGGGGGTCACTTTGTCGGCACAGATAAGCCTATTGCATGGCTATTAAAGGCATACTCAGCCCTTGCTGAATTCATCTATTATTGCTTCTTGTCTTTGGTAACCATAACATGTTGTTGGAAGGCTGTGCAAATTTGAGGAACTGTTTGAAACGCAGCTCCAGTAATCTTCTAGACATGGGTGTAAGAGCAGAGGGAAAAGCTGTTAGCACATAATTGAATGTGCTGTGCTGTTTGCATTAGTATTAAGCAGTTGTACTTTATTTTAATGTGTTTATATCAGAGTGATGCATCACCTTAACATCATCAGCTATTCAGCAAGATTCACAGAGTTCCTCTATCCTTAATATAACTAAAAGAGGAGATCAATAGAGACTCAAACGTGGTGTGTGTGTGTGTGTGTGTGTGTTTAAGGAAGAAGGAGTGTTCAAACTATAAACACCGAGAAGTTTTTCAGAAATATACATCTGACGACATTAGATCAACACCTTTGTACTTCATGTAGAATATAACTTACAAGAAGATCAGAGTTTGAGAAATAAGTACCTATCTATTGACTCGTATTAATTCTGGGAGAGTAGTGTGTCTGGCAAATCCATTAGCAACGAGGAACTTGGTCTGTGTTCTATTGGCAGAGAACAACTGTCAGGGAGACTTAAAGGTACCTGTGTGTAGGACAGAATATATTCAACAAAAATAGTGTTGAATATATTGTGTTATTTTGAATAGGTAAGAGCAAATTCTACTTTGCCAGTCAATGAGTTACTCAAAAAAATATATTAAGTAAACAATGGTGTTTATGATAATTCGACCTGTGTTGAGCAATAGATAGTATAGAGAAATTAAATATAGCAAGTTAAAATTGCAGGAGAAATAAGCTAATTTTTAAATAAATTTTAATGAATAATTTTTATGTAAGATTGATCTTTATAACTTGTTAATCTCTAATTCACCATCAATTTATAATGTAATATAATTAAATCTGCACATAACACATGTGAAAAATACATTTCAAAATGATCACAGCATAAATACCCCAAATATAAAGATAGAGAATACATCTAGGAGAGTTTTCAAAATAATCTTGGAATGCAGAATACCAACATGAGTTTGAAATTTCTGAAATAAAATATTGCCAGTTTAGCTACATAAAAGTTTAAATTTCTGTGTAGAGAAAAAGTTACATAAACAAAATTAAGAAAAAAATAAAAGCCTGCATAAAATGTTTATAATATAAAACAAAGGATTTGGTCACAATATGCAAAATCTTGTAATGTCAAAAAAGTAGGACACACAATTTTAAAAAGTAAAAATTTGTGAGTAGTTACTCTTTAAAAAATTCAAATTCCTCATGTAACTTTTCCTTTCTAATAGCAGAAAAAAAAAATAAATCAATAACATTATTTTGTCCTAAAAGAGTGGTAACATTTTTTTCAAAATCTATTATATCCATTTTTAGCTAGACTATGCAGATAAGAGCATTTTTTATATATTCTTGGTGTCAAGTAAATTGGCCTCGGTATTAGATGGGGTATTTGAGAGTTCCATTTGAGAAACTAAATGTTTTCACTCATTTATAAATTCAACATAAGAAACCTGTTGCATAGAAACACAACTCTAAAAAAAATCACATACAGGTGTGTTCATATTAATAGAATTATTGCTTGTAATTATAACAAACTAGAAATAACCTAAAGCTCCACCAATAAGAGAAAAGTTAAATCACAGAAAAATATATTCTTTGGAAAACTATGCAGACATTCAAAAGGAGGTATGTAAGTTGAAATGAAAAGATTTCCATGACACATTAAAACAAAAAAAGAAGAAAAAACGAAGGAAAAGGTCAACAGAAGGATATGCATGTTGTTATTCCGTTGATGTGAAGACATTCAGAAAGAACATCATTGTACATGGGCATACATATACATAGAAAGGGGTCTGAAATACTCTAAAACAAATTATAAATAGCTGTATGTACATGTCATTACTTTTTAAATTCACCATTCCCTATACCTCAGTTATTGTATCCTCCATTGCTAATATATGGTGGTATATATACTGATCTGGAGTGCTGCAAATTTGGTACATTTACTCATTGCTTCTAGGAGTTTTTTGTTTGTTACTTAGTATTTTTTTATATATACACTGCTGGGTCCTCAGTGAACAAAGAAGTCTTTACTATCTTCTTTCCCTACTCCATGAATTGTATTTATTTTTACCGAACTGAACTGATAGGACCTCCAGTACAATACTGAATAGAAGAGGTAAGAATCGACATCCATGTCTTTTTCTTGATCATTTGTAGAAAGCATACAGTTTTTACCACTGAGATATTACATGTCCACTTTCATACATGCCTATTATCAGATTAAAGATGTTCTTTTAGTTTTCTAGATTGCTACAAATTTTACCAGTGGATGGGTGTTGACTTTTCCCCAGTACTTTACTGCATTTATTGAAAATATCATGTATATCTTTATTTCATTAATACTCGTATATTGCATACCATTAATTGATATTTGAATGTTAAATCAACCGTAAATCTGTACAATTAAACTTGTTGGGTCAAGGTATATTATCTTTTTAAATACAACTGTATTTGATTTGCTAATATTTTGTTAGGACTTTTGTGGCCATGTTCATAAATGATACGTTTTCAGATTTGTTTCCTGTGATCTTTTTGTCAGGTGTTGGTATGAGGTGACACTGGATTCATAAAATGAGTTACAAGGTGTTCCTTTATTTGCTATTTTCAGAATTTGATCTATTCCATAATATTCCTTTATTATTATTTGAATGTACTTTTTACTTCTAGTAATATGTCCTCTTTCATGTAATTTTAATTTTATTAAATTTATTGGAGTGACATTGGTTAATAAAATTATATAGTTTTGAAGTGTGCAATTCTATAATACATCATCTGTATATTGCATGTGAGTTCACCACCCAAAGTCAAGTCTTTTGTCATCATATATTTGACCTCCTTTACCCTTCTACCTCCCTCCTGTCCCCTGTTCCCTCTGATAACAACCATACCATACTGTTGGTTGTGTCTATGAGTTTTTGTTTGTTTGTTCTTCTGTTGCTTTCAGTTTTATATCCCACGTATGAATGATATCATATGGTTCTTGACTTTTTCCATCTGACTTATTTCCCTTAGCATGATACTGAAGATACATCCATGTTGTCGCAAATGACACTATTTCTTCTTTTCTTATGACTGAAGAAAAGACACCATAAGAAAAGATGAAATAATGCCACATCTTCTTTATCTAATCATCTATTGAAGATGTACCACATCTTCTCTATCCAATCATCTATTGACGGACACTTCTCTTGTTGCCATATTTTGGCAACCATGAATAATGCTGCAATGAACATAAGGGTACATATATCTTTACAAATAAATGTTTTCAAATTTTTCCAGTAGATATCCAGAAGAAGTACTGATGGGTTGTGTAGCAACTCTATTCTTAATTTTTTGAGGAACCTCCGTACTGTTTTCTATAGTAAATTTACTGCACCAGTTACATTCCCACCAACAGTGTACAAGGATTCCTTTTTATACACAATCTCCCCAACAGTTGTTATTACTTGTCTTGTTGATAACAGCCATTCGAACTGGTGTGTGGTGCTATCTCATTGTGATTTTAATTTTCCTAACAGCTAGTGAAGTTGTGCATTTTTTCATATATCTGATATTGGTAATTTTATTCCTTCTTTTTTCCCCCTTGATTGTGTTACCGTGTTTTCCCAGAAATAAGACCTAGCCAGACCATCAGCTCTAATGCGTCTTTTGGAGCAAAAATTAATATAAGACTTGGTCTTATTATAAGACCAGGTATAATATAATGTAATGTAGTGTAATATAATATAATATAATATAATATAATATAATATAATATAATATAATATAATACCGGGTCTTATGTTAAATCTTGCTCCAAAAGACGCATTAGAGCTGATGGTCCGGCTAGCTCTTGTTTTCGAGGAAACATGGTAGGTTTTTGTTTTTTTTTCTTGTCTTATTGGTCTTTTCAAATACCCAAACTTTTTGTTTTTATTGACTACCTTTTTTTTTTTTTAACTGTTTTCAGTTTTATGGACTTCTTCTCATCTTGTTTCCTTTTTACTACTTATCCTGGGTTTAGTTTGATTTCTTTCTGGTTTCTTAACGTGGAAACTTAGTTAATTGATTTTATCTTTTTGACATTAATATTCAAAATATATATTTCTCTCCAAATAAGTCTTTAGCTTTATTCCACCAATTTTGATGCATGTTTTAATATCACTCTATTCAAATGTTTTCTAATTTTTCATGTTATTTTTTCTTTAATCCTTCGGTAATTCTTAAGCCTGTGGTATAATTTTTATATATTATTCTCTTGATTTCTTTTGATTTTTGTGTATAATTTAAATTTGGTGTGGTTAGAGAACAAGTACTGTATGATTCAATCCTTTTAAATAATTGAGGATTATTTCATTATCTATAATATGTTCTGTTCTGGTAAATTTTCAATGGGCTCTCTCAAAGGATACATATGAATGTTGTGTTTTATAGTTGTTGATTTGTCCAAGTAGGTTGATAATGTTTTTCAAGTCTTCTCTGTCCTTACTGATTTTCTGTGTGCTTATTATGTCAATTGGTGAAAGAATATTGAACTATCCAATTATAACTGTGTCTTTTCCTATTTTTCCTCTCACTTTTTGTCTGCTTTTGTTTTACGTATTGTGGAAGTATATTTTTTAAGTGAACCTATACTCATATTTTTTAATATCTCCTTGCTCTCCTAATCCTTTAATCATAATGAGATATCCCTCTTTGAAGAAATATTTCTTTCTTAAAGTCTATTGTGTCTGATATTACTATAGTCATTTTAAGTTTCTTATGTTTAGTTTTTACATGGTCTATCTTTTCCCTTTCATTTTACTTCCAATCTATTTGCATTTTTAATTTAAAATATTTATGTCATGAACCACTTATGACTGTATATTCAGTCAAGTTAATTCTGATTTTTTATCCCCGTATTCAGTCTATCCACATTTAATATAATTATGCCTATTGGTATTTAGGTTTACCATTTAACTATTTTCTATTAGTCTCATCTCCCTTTTATTCCCTTATTTCTATGGTACTTTCAGTAAATATTTTGCTATATTATTTTAATGCTTCTATTATATTTTAGTTGTATTTTGTGCTATTTTCATTTTTTCTAAGAATTTTAATATGCATGTTTTAGATACCACTGATTACTTTGTTAATATGGACTTTATCATAGTAATTTTACACATGTATAGTTACATTTTCCTTGTCTTTTGTGCTATTGATATATGCATATTACATGTATATATGTTGCAATCTCAACAATTATAGTGTTAGACAAGTTCCTTTAGGTATTCATATGTCTTCTACAGAAACTAAAAATATACATATAACATATGAGGTGAGACAATTAAGTTTGCAAACTCATCCTAGAAAAAGTTCTGCATGTCTCATTGCTGAATATCACTGTGGTCACCTTTGAAGTACTCCCCTTGGTAAGCTGTGCACCAGCACCAGCACCCAGTCCACCCTTTAAAGAAATTATGGAACTCTTTTTCTGGAATGACCTTCAGAGCTGTCATCATATTACTCTTGATATCCTGAATGTCATCAAAATGTCTTCCTTTCAATATTTCCTTTATCTTTAGGTGAAGAAAGAAGTCATTGGGGGACAGATTAAGTGAGTAGGGAGGGTGTTCCAATACAGTTATTTATTTACTGGCTAAATACTCCCTCACAAACAGTGCCTTGTGAGCTGGTGCATTGTCTTGATGCAAGAGCCATGAATTATTGATGAAAAGTTCTTGTCGTCTAATTATTTCACACAGCCTTTTCAGCACTTCCAAATAGTAAACTTGGTTAACTGTTTTTCTGTTACAAATTCATAGTGAATAATCCCTCAGATACCAAAAAAGGTTAGCAACATCGTTGCAACAAGTTTGTGAACTTAATTGTCAGACCTCGATCTCGTTAGTGTGTGTGTGTGTATTATCTATATCTGTATCAATATCTATATCTATATCTATATCTATATCTATATCTATATCTATATCTATATCTATATCTATATCTATATCTATATCATCTCTAACAATATCTATATCTATCAAATTGAACAAATTATATTTATAATATTTTATATCTATCCACATGTTTACCATTTATATTGTTCCATATTGCTTTCTGGGGATCTGAGTTAGAATCTGGTGTCATATTCTTTCACCCTAAGATCTTTCTTTTTGCATTTTTTACAGCATGGTCTGTTAATAATAGATTATTTCAAGTTTTCTTTATGTAAACATGTCTGTATTTTACATTTAATCTAAGGGATAATTTCCTGAATATGTACTTATTAGCTGGTTTTTATTATCAGCACTTTCAATATGCCATTACATATCATATTTTTGATCGGAAGATAGTCATTAGTTATATCATTGCATCCTTGTAATGTATCACTTACTGTTTTAAAGAGTTTTCTCTGTATTTTGGCACTAAGTAGTTGTGTATAGTAGGGCTACCTGTGAATTTCTTTGAATTAATCCTACTGGTGGTCGTGGTTCCCCACAGATGGACTTTGTGTAAAGTTTGTGATCAAATACTTAAGGTCTATAACGTATTCACCCTATGTTGCCTGAGCCATGTGTGGGTTGAGTAAGCATTCAGAGGGGCAGCAGACTAGCAACTTTTTTCTGTCTTTACATTTTAACTGGATTCCTATGTGCACTTCCTATGTGCATGGGTATCTTAGCCTTAAGTTAAGGCTATGTGGCATGGAAATATCACAGCGCTTCTATGGCTTTCTCATTTCTGTTTATTATCTAGGTGTTGTCACTTGTTCCTAAACTCATTACTTCTGATTGATAAAGCTGCAGGTTTTGCCATCCTTAGTAAGGAAAAGGAAAATTCCATCAGATTAAAAGGTCACAAACTCATAAATCTTGTTGTTTGTTTTTTTTAAATTAAAATTTATTAGGGTGACAATGGTAAAATTCGAAAAGTTTCAAGTATACAGTTCTGTAATCCGTCATCTGTATATCACATTGTGTGTTCACCAACCAGAGTAAGTTCTCCTTCTATTACCATATAGTTGACCCCCTTTACCCTCTTCGACTACCTCCCTCCCCCCTTATCCTCTGGTAACCACTAAACTATTGTCTGTTTCTATGAGTTTTTATTTCTTTATTGGTTTGTCTTGTTCCTTTGTTGCTTTCAGTTTTATATCCCTGAGTGAAGTCATATGGTTCTCAACTTTTTCTGTCTGACTTATTTTGCCTAGTATAATAATCTCAGGATCCATCCATGTGGTTGCAAATGGCACTATTTTGTCTTTTTTATGGCAGAGTATATATTCCATTGTGTATATATACCACAACTTCTTTATTCAGTCATCCATCGATGGACATTTTGGATGTTTCCATGTCTTGGCAACCATAAATAAAGCTGCAGTGAACATCGAAGCACGTATATCATTACAGATAAACGTTTTCAGATTTTTTTGGGTAGATACCCAGAAGAGGGATTGCTGGGACACATGGTAATTCTACTCTTAATTTTTTGAGGAACCTCCAAACTGCCTTCCATAGTGGCTGCACCAATCTGCATTCCCACCAACAGTGTATGAGGCTTCCTTCTTCTCCACAGCCTCTCCAGCACTTGTTATGATTTGTCTTATTGATGATAGCCATTCTAACTGGGGTGAGGTGATATCTCATTGTGTTTTTTATTTATATTTCTCTGATTATTATTGATGTTGAGCACCTTTTCATATGTTTATTAGCCATCTATATGTCCTCATTGGAGAAATGTCTATTCAGGTCCTCTGCCCATTTTTTAATTGAATGGTTTATCCTTTTGTTGTTGAGTTCTATGAGTTCCTTAGATATATTGGACATCAGCCCCTTATCGGAGGCGTTCTTTGCAAATATCTTCTCCCATTCCGTTGGTTGCCTCTATGTTTTGTCAATGGTTTCTTTTGCTTTGCAAAAGCATTTTAGTTTGATATAGTCCCATTCATTTATTTTAGCTTTTACTTCCCTTGCTTTTGGGGTCAAATTCATAAAATCTTGTTTGAACCCAAGGTCCATAAGTTTAGTACCTATATTTTCTCCTGTTCAGTTTATTGTTTCAGGTCTTGGTCTTATGTTTAGGTCTTTGATTCATTTTGAGTTAATTTTGGTACACTGTAACAGCAGTCTAGTTTCATTCGTTTGCACATGGCTTTCCAATTGTCCCAGCACCATTTATTGAAGAGGTTTTCATTTCTCCATTATATATATTTTGGCTCCTTTGTTAAAAAATACCTGTCCATATTTATGTGGGTTTATTTCTGGGTTTTCAATTCTATTCCGTTGGTCTGTGTGTCTGTTTTTCTGCCAAAACCATGCTGTTTGATTATTGTTGCTCTGTAGTACAAGCTGATGTCAGGGAATCTGATATCTCCAGCATTCTACTTTTTTCTTAGGATCGCTTTTGTTATTCAGGGTCTTTTGTGGTTCCATACAAATGTGATGATTTTTTGTTCCATTTCTTTAAAAATTGGGATTTTGATGGGGATTGCATTAAATCTGTATATTGCTTTGGGTAATATAGTCATTTTAACTATGTTGATTCTTCCAATCCCTGAACACAGAATATCTTGTAGTTTTGAGTATGTAGGTCCTTCACATCCTTGGTTAAGTTTATTCCTAGGTATATTATTCTTTTGTTACAATTGCAAAAGGAATTTTTTTTTTTAATTTTTTTTCTGAGATTCATTTTTGTATATAGGAATACAATCTATTTTTTTACATTGGTTTTGTAGCTGGCAACTTTACTGTATTCATTTATTGTTTCTAATAGTTTTTTTGGTGGAGTCTTTAGGATTTTCTATATAAAGAATTATGTCATCTGCAAAAACTGACAATTTAACTTCTTTATTCCCAATTCAGATACCTTTTATTTCTTTCTCTTGCCTAACTGCTCTGGCTAAGACTTCCAATACTATGTTGAATAACAGTGGTGATAGGGGACAACCCTGTCTTGTTCCTGAATGTGGAGTGAAAGGCTTCAATTTCTCACTGTTAATTATGATATTAGCTGAGGATTTGTCATATATGGCCTTCATTATTTTAAATTATTTTCCTTCTATACCCATTTTATTAAGTGTTTTAATTATAAATGGATGTTGTATCTTGTCAAATGCTTTTTCTGCACCTATCAATATAATCATGATTTTTGTCCTTTATTTTTTCTATGTGATGTATCATATTGATCGATTTGCATATGTTGAACCATCCTTATGCCCCTGGGATGAACCCCATTTGGTTGTGATGCATAATCTTTATAATGCATTGTTGTTTTCAATTTGCTAGAATTTGTTTAGGATTTTTTCATCTCTATTCATCAGATGTAGTGGTCTGTAATTTTGTTCTGTTACCCATACCAGGTTTTAGTATCCGGGCAATGTTGGCCTCACAAAATGAGTTAGGAAGTATTGTATTGCTTCTTCAACAATTTTTTGGAACACTTTGAGAAAGACAGGCATAAGATCCTCTTTGAATGTTTGGTAGAATTCACTAGTGAAGCCATCTGGTCTTGCACTTTTGCTTTTGGGAAGGTTTTGGATGACTGATTCAATTTCTTTATTGTTGATCAGTCTATTTAGATTTCCCATCCCTTCATGATTCAGTCTAGGAAAGCTATATGTTTCTGAAAACGTATGCATGTCTTCTAGGTTATTGAATTTGGTAGTATATAGTCCTTCAGAGTATTCTCGTTTGATCCTTTGTATTTCTGCCGTACCCATGGTAACTTCTCCTCTTTCACATACGATTTTATTGTTTGTTTCTTTTCTCTTTTTATCTTAGTGAGTCTATCTAAGTGTTTGTCAATTTTATTAATCTTTTCAAAGAACCAGCTCTTTGTTGCATTATTTTTTTCTATTAACTTTTTGTTCTCTGTATCATTTAATTCTGCTCTCATTTTTATTATTTCCTTCCTTCTGCTGACTTTGGGTTTCATTTTTTCTTCTTTTTCTAGTTCTTTCTAGTTCTTTAAGTTGTAATGTTAGGTTACTTATCCCCAGATAAGATTTTTCTTCTTCCTTGACGTAGGCCTTAATCATATATATTTCCCTCTTATTACTGCTTTTGCTGCATCCCAATAATTTTGATGGGATGTATTTTCATTCTCATTTGTTTCTATGTATATGTTGATCTTGTCTTTTATTTCTTCTTTGACTTAGTAGTTCTTTAAAAGCATGTTTTTGTTTTTTTTAAATATCCACATATTTGTGGGTTTTCTTGCTTTTTTTTTTGCGGTTCATATCCAATTTCAAAGCCTTGTGATCAGAGGATAGAGAATATGCTTGGTATGATTTCAATCATCTTAAGTTTTCTGAGATTAGTTTTATGTTCCAATATGTGGTCTATCCTTGAGAATGTTCTCTGTACACCAAAAAAGAATGTATAGTTTGATGTTCTAGGATGAAATACTCCATAAATGTCAATCATGTCAAACTCATAAATCTTACACAACACATTAGCCCCTTTTTTTATGAATAGATACAGTTAATACTGTTTATTCACTGATTCCATATTTGTGAATTTATTCATTCACTAAAATTTATATGTAGCTCCAAAATTAATACTCATGGGTTTTGGCACTTATTCATAGACACGTGCAGAATATTGAAAAATTTTGGTGACACACGTTTCCGGCTGAGGTTGAACAAGATAATGCTTTGCCTTCTTGTTTAGCTTTCATAGTATAAACGAGTATACTTCTCAACATCTGCTTAGTGCCATGTTTGTCACATTTTGTGCTTTTTGTTGGTGATTTCATTGTTTAAAATGCCCTCCAAGCATAGTGCTGAAGTGCTATCCAGTTTGTCTAAGCACACGCTGCCCTGTCCCTTACTGAGAAAATACACATTTAGTTAGATAAGCTTCATTTAAATCTGAATTATAGTGCTGTATTCCATGAGTTCAATGTCAATGAATAAATAATATATAGTAAATAAGATATCTTTAAACATAAACACACATAAAATAAGGTTATTGTATTTATTAGTTAATGAAAGTTATAATCAGAGGATAACAGGAATCTAACCCTGTATTACTCCTAAGGGCAATGATTAAGTATTTACTAATTCAGTGTTCACAGCAACTTTCTAGAACACAACTACCACAAATACCAAGAATCAACTGTATTTCACATGTTTTTGTCCACCTTTTCTCAATTTCAGTGTCTTGAAATCATTGTTTATGATAATTTGGTCCAGTTACATATTGCTTTCTCTACGGTAAATTTCCTCAACTTCTCATGTTGCCATGCTACTTATATTTTTCAATGTTAGCATGTTGCATTTTATGCATTTTATAATTTATATCTTATGTGCTTTCTTTTATTATATTACTAGCTATGAAAATGTTTATTGAAAATAATGATTTGTGAGAGACTTGTATACTCAATAATGTGGCATTTATGTACAGTTGTTTTTTTTTGTTTGTTTGTTTGTTTATTTTTTCTTTTAGCTACTTGTAAAAAGGAAGCCTAAAATATTTGTAAGGAAGGGTCTCACACCAAATATTAATTTTTCATATAGCTGTTCTTTAAAACAGTTTAGTTTTTCATATAACTGTTCTGTTATATAACAGAAAAGTGAATCAAACACATATTCTGAATGTAAATAACATTAATCAAGTGAATAATCTTATTATAGTATATGGAAAAATAGTAGAACATTATCAGGAGGTCAGCGCAACACAGATTCCATTTGCCATCATAAACTACATCCTTCCACCAGAGTTAATGATTCTGTGAGAATCATTAAACACTGTTTTTATTTCTTTAGGTTGGATTTATGTATGCATTCTTAAACAATATTATTTTAGCATTTTTTGTTTTTTAAATTTATAAGAATGGACTCACACAGTATATACTTCTATTGTATTTGTTTTTTAATATTCAAAATTATGTTTATAAAATTCTTCCAAATTGTTTCATGTAAGATTAAATTACTCATTTTTTGTTATCATATGATCTTCCATTGTGTGAATATGCTCTGTATTTATTTAATCCATTCCACTGTGGGTGACCATTTGGTTAGTTTTCATTTTTAGTCTCTTCGAATTTTCTTAAATTGTCATATTTCCAATACACAGTGAGAAGCCCATTAACTTTGACCTTGTCAGACAAGAAAATGGAAATTGTAGTTAGAATGATGGAATCTTTCCTTGGAAGTACAAAGTTGGCAGAGAGACCAGATTTTCCTAAATCATTAACAATTTTCCTAGTGTTTAATCCTTTAATTATTTTTAAATAAGTTCTAATGGAAGCAAATTCAAAAGGCTCCCTTAAAATGTGTGATTAACAGTACTGTTATATGAACCAAAAATATAGAAAATTATAACAAAACTTTTCAGAATATTAATTAGTATTTTTAAATCTTTGATTACTGTTGACGCATCACCAACTAGCCGAAACATTTTAAGTTAAACCTAATTTATTATTTCTCCCAATGCTGTTGGTTAGCATAGCCAGTTGTTTCCTATCTTGGTTGCACCTGAGCTCATTAATGTGCCTGCTTTCCGTTAGAGGATGAGCTGGTCTGGCAGGTTAAAGTGTCTCCACTCATGTGTCTGTGAGCTGCTGGCAGGCTATCTGTTTAGGAGCCTTTGTTCATCTCTACAGGACTTCTCAACTTGCTGGAGGTAAGAATGAACTTTTTAACATGATGGTCAGAATTTTCCAAGACAGTGAAGGTAGAAGCTGCAAAACCCGATGAGGCCTGGGCTCCAGAACTCACAGAATGTCATTTCCATTACCATTTATTGTTCAAAGTAACTTATAAGGGCTGCCAAGGTTTATGGGATAAGGAAACAAGCTCCACTTCAAGGAGAGGAGCTGCATGCAAGCTATGGCCATATTTAATTTACCATAATACCATAAGACAATTTCATTGAAGTTTGCAATAAGCTCTGAGTCACAGGGGTGGCATTTAAGAGTTTATCACAGCACGCAGATTTATAGATAGAGGGTTAATGAGGTAATGAGAGATCAAAAAATAGTCAATATAAGAACCCAATGTGGTGTTCAATTCCATAGTTCATTTTTCTATAATCACTTTTTTATGATTAATTTATTACCAGAATATGAAGTAAAATATAAACAAACAAAATAGTTTGTCAAATCAAAGTGGAGTTAAAACCAAATTTATCCACAAGGTGAATATACCCTAGGTACTCGTATAACTGAGCTTCACCATGATGGTTCATGTGTAGAATACAGGTGTATAAAGCATAATCACTGACTGCATAGATTTTCTAATCTCTAAGGGAAGACAATATGCAACTATGAGAAATGGCTCCCACTACCTTCTAAGAAGCATAATGTCTGGACATACTACTAATAGTGTAGCAACCATAGGATTTTTACTAGTTGTGGGGACAGAGCCCCAGAAAGTAGTTTCCAGTCTCTCGGCCTCACATAGACAGGTGCTGGCTCAGGTAGTAAATGGCCATCAACTGTGATTGGATGGCCATCAGCTGTGGCTAGTTGGCCGTCAGCTGTAACCAGTGAGCCATTGGCCACTAATATAACTGCTATGGCTACGCTAGCAGAAAAATGGGGGCTAGAAAGAAGATGGTGGCTGAGCTAGCAAGTGGCGGAGTGAGGGTTGTGGATCGTGTGGCTCCTGTTTCCTGTTTCTCCAACCCAGCCGCCAGCAAGAATATAGTAGTATGACTCCCCTACCTATGGCTCCGTGGGTGTTCCTTTTTGGCCTCACCATGTCCTGCATTCTTATGTGGGGAGCAGGAGTTGAGACTCCACCATGACACCCTGCATGACAAATGGCACAGCGAGCAGGGTCTCCTGCATGACACTAGTATATCAGAGGCAAGATACATAGTATGAAATCACCAAATTTGAGCCAGGATTAGATAAGGTTTAAAGAAAGTGGGGCAAGAACTCAGAGGTAATTTGTAGGCTCATCACGTACAGCTGTAAAGTAAACTGAAAAAAGTTCTTCAGGGTGAAATTTAGGTGCTTTTGGTGGTTTTTATTGCAATATCTATGGCTACTAGTTTAATCATGCCGAAAGGAGCAAAAATTGCTGACATTATGCAGAGACATAAGAAGTAACAAAAAAAGAAAAAGAAAAAAAAATCACCTAAGGGCTATACTGCGTGTTAAACACAGTCAGAAATAAGGTCCTAAATTAATGATCCTCAAACTCTAGTGACCATTGGAATCGACTGGCGAGCATGCTAAAACACAGACTGCTGTGTCCCACTCCCAGAGACTCTGCTGGTGTAGCAGTCTGTGGTAGTGCCTGAGAATTCGCATCTCTAACATGTTCCAAGTGATGCTGTTGCTGTTGGTATAAGAAACACTTTGGGAAACATTACCCTCAATCAAACTAGAACACCACATCAGCCTTAAAATGCTATACCCTGAACTTTAATTACTCATATCCAGGACACCAGAAGCTGCTGTGAGCTCTGACATTACTGCTGCTCTGGGAAAATCGCTTTTTTAACTACCACAAAGGTCTTCTTTACACCACTATCCTGAGATTTAGTGCACAGGCAGCTGCATGTTTGGCAAAGCCTAGCTCATATGTTAACATAGTTGCAAGTTAACTTGGGAAGGTATCTCAACTTACATAGTCAGAGGTTTCCCAAACACAGAAGTGGTTCAGATTCTGAATAGTCAGTAAAGTTGACAAGTATGCATTCCAGGAAATTACATCTCAGTTAGCAAGAGACAAGATTAACTCCTTCTAGATCTTGATCTCTCAGGCTTCAATTAGGAGGAGTCCAGATATGCTTGACTCATATTGTGTAGATAAAGTGAGGGCTTAAAAAAGTGGAGGCAGCCTGAACCCTAGGCAAAGAATCATTACTGTAGTGTATTCCAAGATAATGACAAGTATACTAAATATATAAGAATAAAAATATCTAATTTATTTTTTCTCTTAGTATTTTTTCCATTTCATTATCAACAAATCATTACACAGTTTTTGTTTAAGGGTTCAAACCTGCTCTCAGTTATGTTATTTAGAAGGCATCGATGCTTATTCGGGAAGAGGGGGAATGTCTCTCTAACAACTGATGATGATAATGATAAGCAAAACAGATACTAAGAGGAATTAATGCTCAGAAAACAAAATTCAGGGCTGCAAGATCTAGCTGCCATTTTCAAATCTGTAGGGTCGGCGGTTTATTTTACAGGGTGAATAGCAACTTTGGTATGGAGGGTGTGGGGGCAGAGCCCCAGAAAGTAGTTTCCAGGCTCTCGGCCTCACATAGACAGGTGCTGGCTCAGGTAGTAAATGGCCATCAACTGTGATTGGATGGCCATCAGCTGTGGTTAGTTGGCCGTCAGCTGTAACCAGTGAGCCATTGGCCACTAATATATCTGCTGTGGCTATGCAAGAAGAGAAGAGGGAGGAAGAATGGAGGCTAGCAAGAAGATGGCGGCTGGGCCGGCAAGCGTGGATGGCGGTTTGCGGACAGTGTGGATCCAGCCTCCAGTGAGAGTATAGTGCCGCCAGAGAAAATATAGTGGTATGACTCCCCTACCTATAGCTCCGTGGGTGTTCCTTTTTGGCCTCACCATATCCTGCGTTCTTGTGCGGGGAGCGGGAGCAGAGACCCCGCAGGCCACCCCACCTGACAAATGGCACAGCGAGCAGGGTCTCCCGCATGACAAGGGTTACAAAGGAGACTATTTCAATAATGTAATGTGAAGATTAAGTGTGTGAGTTAGGATAACACAAAAAATGGACAGAAATTTGGAAAAGCAATATCATATAATTTAAAGGAAAATGGTGGCTTTTTGTTACTAAATAATTATAAGCACTGAAATGTTTGCTTCCAAGGATAATTGGGGACCTAGGAGTCCATTTTTAAAAGACTGATAAATTGGTAGAAAGGCCTTGTTTGAAGAAAAGATAAAAAAATACTGTTTAGACATACTGTATTGTGGTGATGGCAAAATATTTAGTAGTAGAGATATGATACTGGAAAATAGGGAGACAAAAGTTTTAGACATTGTAATGTCATTCTCCAAAGAGAATGATTTACAAAGATATTAATGACAATGTGATAAAAGGTAATATCCTGAATTATTTTACAAAAAATCATAACTGATATCTCACCTTTAATAAAAATATGTTTCTGCTTTTTTTCTAATTTCAAGGTACTACAGTTTGGGCATAGTGGGTAGCCAAAAGTGTAGTCTTACTGAGAACCATATCTCTTAACTAAGGTTTATTTAGTAAGAGGGGATTAATAAATTTATTGGAGTTGTTATCTATAGTATGTTCCACATGACTCAGAAATGAATATATTATTGGGAGTAGGAAGATTAATGTGTAGTAGACTTCTTGCCCTCTGAATCTTTATTACATTGTATGTTGCTCTATAAACATTAGTACCTAGAAGAGTGCTCAGTGCACAGTCAATTCTTAGTAAGTAACTGTTTAAATAATATGTGTCTGTCTTTGAACTGTGAAGCAGCTGGTGATGTTGCAATACTAAATAGCAATCAAAAGCAAACCCAGATTTAACATTTAAGATTTGTATAAATTACTCTCTCAAGATTCATCCATGTTGTCACAAATGTTCCTATATCATCTTTTCTCACTGCCGAATAGTATTCCATTGTGTATATGTACCACAACTTCTTTATCCATTCATCTATCGAAGGACATTTTGGTTGTTTCCATGTCTTGGCCACCGTAAACAAAGCTGCAATGAACATTGGAGCACACTGAGAGAGTAATGCTGAGCGAAACAAGTCAGACAGAAAAAGCAGAGAACCATGTGATTTCACTGATATGTGGTATATAAACCAAAAACAACAAAAGAACAAGACAAACAAATGAGAAACAGAAACTCATAGACACGGACAATAGTTTAGTGGTTGCCAGAGGGTAAGGGGGGTGGGGGGGGAGGTGAGGGTAAGGGGGATCGAATATATGGTGATGGAAGAACTGACTCTGGGTGATGAACATACAATGGGATTTATAGATGATGTAATACAGAATTGTACACCTGAAATCTATGTAATTTTACTAACAATTGTCACCCCAATAAATTTAATTAAAAAAAAAAAAAAAAAGATTTGTATAAATTGTTGAAATTAAATGCTCATTAATTTTCAGATGGTCCCAATCTCAGTGTAGAAGTATAGACCATTAAAAGGTTTAGTCAGAATTCAGAATGAGCTTAAATTGATCTTTGATTTTCAGAAGACACATTCCTGATCTACACACGTAATATGTGCAGACAGAACAACAGAAGTTTTGTGTCTTCAATTCTCATTCCCAAGACTCCACCTTCCCTCAGCC
The DNA here is from genome assembly GCF_057876585.1 of Rhinolophus sinicus. Lineage (NCBI taxonomy): Eukaryota > Metazoa > Chordata > Mammalia > Chiroptera > Rhinolophidae > Rhinolophus > Rhinolophus sinicus. The sequence goes on along the minus strand of NC_142501.1, from coordinate 152,915,196 downwards.
ATCCACACTCAGGACGATTATCCAGACTCTGCCGTCTCTTGGAATTGCTCCACCTCTGAGTCTTTAAATTTGAGCGTCTAACTTGTTGTCACAACCTCATATTAACCTGCATCCCTAATGCCCTCATCTTAATCCACCTTTACCTTGACCTTAGCTAGACTGGCAAACTTCTTTTTATCCCAAAATACCGATCTTGAATCATTATTTTTCTTTTACACTGTTGGCCCTAAGAAAAGTACCTTCAGTCGATCTCTAATAAAATATCTCATAATTTACCTTCCTCTTTGCCTTCATGTTATCCCTTCAGAAACATTCCTATTGCACTCAGATCCTTGAATTATAATTGTTGGTTTATGTGTTCTCAATTCTGTCATACTGTGAGATTATTAAGGGCAGGGAGACTGTAACTACTATTTGTCAACATCTTCACATTTCAATATTTTTGAAGAAATATATTTGGAAAACTATAATACAGTGAAAAATTAAAATGTCCAACATTTATTATAAGAAAGGAAAAGCAATATGTGTTCATCCAAAAGGAAGGGACTTCAGGCAGAGAGAAACTTACTGAGTAAATTCATATAAATGGGAGAAGATAGTCCATTTTAGTTAGCTTGGAATAATCTTTCCAAAAATATCAGAATTCATAAATTTATATGTAAAATGATTAAGAAAGGATTTCAGACATTGAGATACTGCATAGAGGATGATTATGAATATCTGTTCTATTACCTATACAAATACAACACTGTATTAAAACAAAATATGTAGAATATAATGTAGGCTAAAATTATGACATTTAGGTAGAGCAATTTAATTTTTTTAAAAATGTGATCTTTAGGAACAAAGAGCATCTAAGATTTTTGCATTATTTTCTGAGGATGTGTGTGTGTGTGTCTGTGTGTGTGCGCACTTGCACACTTGCATGTGCAGTCATATTTTCATTTGTTGGAGAAATTATTTCTGACTCTACTATAGTTGCGGGAATGTTGAGGTAATAGAAATTTATAGGCTAATTTCAAGTATTTATTTAAACTAATTATTTCATCCTCAAATAGTCCCACATTTTGCTGGCTAATTTGGACAAACATTCCTTTCTGATGCAAAAATATAAATATATTTATTGGTAAATACCTAAAACTGCTATTTCTAATTTTTTTCCAGGCAACTTCATTTTCTTTAGTTTTACTTATCAATACAATTAATACCATCTTCGTATTCATTTGTCCAGAAAAGTCTTACAAGGGATGAGATTATTCTAGTCTCAGTTTTCTCCCTTATCTCCCTTGTCTTTTTTTTGTTCTTTTACTTTCTTTTACTTTCTCTTATTCACCTTCCTCTTCTCACCCTTTTTTCTTCTTTTGGTAGTTACCAAAATGGTACAGAAAAATCTACACAAGTCTACAGAAATAATGCTTTCCTCTTGCAATACTGGAAAAAATTTCATTAAAATATATGTAATGCCATGAAATTATTATCTGATGGAATTCAATGTACTGATCCTATTTAGATAAACACACTTTGTTAGTAATATTCTAAAGATTCAAGGATATATTCATAAAGATAAACACTTCACTGGGAAAGGGCTTTATTTGCTTTTGTTATAATATGGTAAATGGACTTTTAGTATTGCTATACTTGAATATATGATTGTATGCATTTGTATTTTTAAGCATACCATTTATCTACTTCCCTTTGAGTCTCTAGTCACTTATAGGTTATGTTTTACTTTGGATACTTCGGTTTCTTTTTGAAATGTTAATTAAAGCTCCCACAATAGGCAGGAATTCATTACATGTTTCTTATTTAGTTCATTGTTTTGGCTTCTGCATTCATGTAAAATAGGTAATTTTATAGAAAATTATTTAATTTTACATCATTAATATTAGAGATAGTATTTGATATAGCTGTTATTTTTTTGTCATATACACAATTTGGCGAACTTTTTCAACAGTTGGGAAATATAAAACTCAATGTCAAAATCAGGAGATCAACTTTCCAACATATAATTAATTTTAAACCTTCAAATATTAGGGCGAATGTTCCAGTGGAAGGAACTGTCTTGCTCAGTACAATGATTCAGGAATTTGAAGATTGGGAAAGGGGGGCGCAATGCATATGCGTACTAGGGTGATGGAATTGGTTAGCTGATATAAAGTTGCTTTGATATCCTACATCTAATGAAAAGCAGAGCTATTAATAAAAAATTGAAAAGGTGAAGTGTGAAGGTCAAGGGCCTTTTGGTAGCTAACAGAAATACCCCTGGTTTTGCTGTGGGAGAGCAGGAAAATGTGAAGACTAAACTCAGGATTTAATATTCAGAGTCCCTGAACTTCAAAGACCCATTGAATGGCTAGCTTACAAAGGTCTATTATACTAAAGTTCAAAAAGCCAGGCACTCTTACATGTGGAATGGGGACATCTGGATGGATGACACCTACGATTTTGGCTCCCTAGCCAAAGGGTAGTCCACCCTTCCCTAGTAAGAATTGTCACTTTCCTCATATGGAAAGCCACTGAAGAGGCCTTGTTCACCCAACAGAATAGGATCTACCTCTTAGGATCTTTTCCCAACTCCTTGGCTACTGCCAATTGTGGCATCATCTACCTAGGCATGTACTAGGCCTAATGAGGGAGAAAAGAGTCAATGTCCCAAAGAAGCTGTAAAAGTTAGCCGTATGTCATTAGGAGATAAGCGAATGCGAGTGTGACTGGATTAAAAGGATGCTTAATTATTAAGGAGACTAAAATATAAGACTGTAAAAGAGGGAGAATTTCTTGATTTGGGGATATTGTTGAGATACAGTATATAATACCTTGGTAAGGAATCAGGAGAAGATGCCACATAGCTGTTTGGATGACTTCTAAAAACCTGAAAAAAATGTAGGCTCTATGGAGTGAAATGAAAATATTTAAATTTCATGGCAGATGGTGGTAGAAGGAGTAAAAGGCCTAGGAACTGGGCACAGTGAAGTGGATATATTACATGTGGCCAGAAGGACCACAACACCATTCACCAAGGTCATCATGAAAAAGCTGCTGAGAAGGGCTTTAATTTCACTAAGAAGTTCAATGGTGGGTGGCTCTTCTCCACGGCGAGGACTAATGGCAGGACAGGCTATCACACAGCTCAGTTTGTTTGAGTACAATAGGCCTCAAAGAAATAGACCTGAAATGATGGTGCTAAACTGCCAGACACCCGGTTGTCATAGTTAATCATACTGACAGCAAGGTCGGAGCGGCAGCCACGGGAGCTAGCCCCACATCTAAATGAATACTAGAATATGGTATTCCTAAGGGCAACAATAAATGGGCAAGCTGAGGGTTACCGCATTATATAAATAATTAAAGGGAAGGAAAATGCCTGAGTAAGAGTCCAAGAGTGGTTACCTCAATAAAAGTTCAAGGACCCTTACCCAATTCTTGGGAATAAAGCAGTTTCCAACCTTCAACTGTTAAATGAATTGGTGACTAGTCCCCAGGAGGAAGAATGCTGTAACCACAGAGCAAGTACAGACATACCTTGGAGGTAGCGCAGGTCTTTTCCAGAACACCACAATAAAGTGAGTCACACAAATTTTCTGGTTTCCCCGTGCATATAAGAGCTATACTATAGTCCTTTAAGTGTGCAATCGCATTCTGTCTTTGAAAAAGTACACACATTAATTAAAATACACTTTATTGATTTAAAAAAATGCTAACCATCATCTGAGACTTGAGTGGTTTGTAATCTTTTTGCTGGTGGAGGGTCTTACCTTCAATTTGCAAAAAACACAATATCTGTGAGGTACAATAAAATAAAGTATGCCTATATTTGCATAACGATTCCCTAATCTTTCCTCAGTGGACCCTAACGTCATTTGCTCATGTGTACTGTACATTGGGAAGAGGAGAATAACAGACATTTTGATAACTACCGGAAACAGAGTATGAGATCACATTAATACCCAGAGACTCAAAACACCATATAGTCCTCTCTGACAACGGCCGCATATAACAGTCATGTAAAACATGAAGGTCTGGCTGAAGTCCAACCAACAGTGTGTACAACATCCACAAAAACACTTGTTGGTCAGTTCTCAAGACTCTGAATGTGTAATTGGGACTAACATACTTGGCAGTTGGAGCAACGTTCATATTAGGTGCTTGACCTGTGGAGTAAGAGCTATTATGGCAAAGACCAAATGGGAGCTTCTGAAACCACAATTGCTTGACCAAGGTAGTAAATCAAAAATAGTTTAACATCCTTGAGAGTATGTGGGTAGGGGAAGGGGTTTAAGTTTAGTGCCACCCTCAAGTATTTCAAGAATGCAGGGTGATAGATAGACCTTTATATACCTTCATTTAATTTACCGGTCTAGCCAGTGCAGTAATCAAATGGATTCTGCAGAATGCCTGTGCACTACTGCAAACTCAACCAATTAGTTGTCCCAATTAGTTGTCTCAACTGCCATGCTAGGGGTGGTATCTTTATCAGAGTGTATTAATACCATCTGAGTCCATGGTATGTAGCCTTTGATTAGGGGTGTGTGTGTGTGTGAGTGTGTGTGTGGTGTGTGTGTAATTTTAATGAAGATAAAGGGACAGAAACCCTTCTCATTTCCAAGGCATTAATGGGACCACACATGGAGTGTGCATGGTGCAGAGACAGAGGCTGTACATGGACCCGGAAGCGTGGATTCCTACTTACGGAGTCTGATCTAGTTATTGCCTCCTCTGAATGCCCAACATGCCAGCAACAGAAACAAATGATGAAACCTCAATATGGCACCATTCCTCAAAAGAACCAACCAACTACTTGGTTGCAAGTGTACTTTGTCCCTTCCATTGTAAAAGAGCCTGAATTTTGTTCTCAAACCAGCAGGCACCTGTTCTGGGTAAGGGTTTGTATTTCCTGCTCAGAGCCTCAGCTGGCAACGTTACCTGAAGGCTTATGGCATGTCTACTTGCTAGGCCTGGAATTTTACAAGAGGAAATCTCATTCCTTCAGGAATGAAAATATGTGTCACTCCACAAAATAAGCCACCAAGACCAGCAGCAATGGTAGCTGAGTGTGAATGGAAGGAATATTGGAGCCAAAGGATAACTAGTAGTAAATAGGACCCTCCACCTTCTGAGTCTCCCCTTGGGAAATAAGGCCCATTCGAAACCTATATGTGTTTCTCTGCAAATATAAATGGGGAAGTGGGTCCACACACCACAAATGGTGACCTGTGGTAGCCCTGGAAGTGCACCACTCAGTTATCCCTTCGATAAAATCTTGCTTCCAACTGCCACAACTAGAGAATCTGCTGCTGCTTTCTGTCAAAGCCATGGTCTTCACAGGAAGACCAGAGAGTGAATGTGCACAGTGGGAATACTGAGGCTTGGCCATTTCTTCACAGCACAGTTCTCTTGTAACAATCTTTGCTCTAGAGCTCCCTTTTTGGAGACAAAATCTTTATTAGATCTGCATCACAGTCTGAGATTCTTTCTTCCCAATTCTCCTTCTCACCCCCCTTTCTTTCAGAGGTGGCAGATCACATTTGACACCTGAAGTTTTTTGCAGAGAAGTCTTCCTTCCTTCTTTTTAATTATTCACAGGGGCTACCTCAAGTAGACTTCTTGTCCTCCCAACTCCATCACAGCATATGCTACCAAAGTATTTTGAATTGATACACTTGTATGTACCCGATAACTTTGTGTTGGTTCGGTCTTTTATAAATTCATTTCAGAAACATTCCAATAGTGGCTATTTGCTTACTGTAAGTGTTATTTCCTAACTGCCACATCCAATTATGTGACTTGTTATCCTAAATTCTTTCAATATCTTCCCTATATGTGTAGATTTTATGTGCTTTTTTTTAAAAAATTTATTGAGGTGACAATTGTTAGTAAAATTACATAGATTTCAGGTGTACAATTCTGTATTACATCATCTATAAATCCCATTGTGTGTTCATCACCCAGAGTCAGTTCTCCTTCCATCACCATATATTCGATCCCCCTTACCCTCATCTCCCACCCCCCACCCCCCACCCCCTTTCAATATAGGGTAAAATTAAGAAATAATGGTTATGTATATTTCAAGCCATAGCTTTCAGCTTTCAGTATCTGTTTTTCTTATTTTGAAAAAAATAATATTAAAGTTAATATATATATATATATATATATATATATATATATATATATATAGGAATAAATGGCAAAATATGTAAAAAAAATAAGGATAAAATGTAAGTCTATAAAGAAATGCTATTTTTGCATCAAAATGTTCTTAGCTTTGAGCAGTATCCCCAGAGCACATGTTGTTTATATTAGCTCAGTCTTGAGAGGTACTTTAGTGGAGATGTTTGCAAATATGGATAAAATTCAAACACTTTGGCTGGCTACACAAAAATCCCAGTCTTACTCTTAAAGGTGCTCACTTCCTATCATATGTTACAGTAACCCAAATTCCAGCAAATGTTTTCTCATGTGCCTTTGATTTTATACATTTTTGTTGTTGTTCTGCTTAAGACTATTATTCCACACTAGGTTTTGGTGAATTATTGCTTTTCATACCTGTGGCATGATTCTCTATGACTTGTACTAATTCAAATAATAAATTAATAGCAGACAATCTGCAAGGTTAATTGGTCTGAGGCCAAGCATGATCTCTAAGAACAAAGTCTCTGAAATCTACGTGAAGACCAATAGGCCCCAGGCTGATTTCTAGTGTTTGAAAGATCTCCTAAAATGACAGGGAGGGCGGCCAACTTCTGAGTCAGCTTCCACTTCGTTCTCAGATATTCTGAGCAATAGGGCCTTCTTACCACAAAGGTTCATGTTTTCTTTACCTGTTTTCTTCTTCTGACTTCATGGTCTCTCTCTCTCTCTCTCTCTCTCTCTCTCTCTCTCTCTCTCTCTCTCTCCCTCCCTCTCTCTCTCTCTCTCATTTCAAATTGTATCTAGTCTATGTTAATGTAAAACTCACTGTGCCACAAATGTTCTTATATCATCTTTTCTTACCACCGGATAGTATTCCATCGTGTATATATACCACAACTTCTTTATCCATTCATCTATCGAAGGACATTTTGGATGGATATTGAATGCTGAACGAAATAAGTCAGACAGAAAAAGCAGAGAACCATGTGATTTCACTGATGTGTGGTATATAAACCCAAAACAACAAAAGAACAAGACAAACAAATGAGAAACAGAAACTCATAGACACAGACAATAGTTTAGTGGTTACCAGAGGGCAAGGGGGGAGGGGGGTGGGAGATGAGGGTAAGGGGGATCAAATATATGGTGATGGAAGGAGAACTGCCTCTGGGTGGTGAACACACAATGGGATATATAGATGATGTAGTACAAAATTGAACACCTGAAATCTATGTAATTTTACTAACAATTGTCACCCCAATAAATTTAAATTAAATAAAAACAACTCACTGTGCCAATATGTACTTCTTTGGTACCACAACTGGTAACTTATTTTTATTTATGTGGGCTGAGGGGAGAAACCTTTGGAATTGAGAAATAATTCAGTGACTACTACAGAGGAGGAGGTGGAGAAAGAAATACCCAGATGAGTACTTAGACATATTGTCATTTGTTCTTTTCTATCCCTGGCATGCTCTTTCTTTCATCTGATCATTACTTCCTCCAGTAAAACATCCTGACTCTTTTTTAACCTGTAGCTTTACTAATGGTCCCCCACATTCTCTGGTAGCCTGCCTTCTTTAAAACAATTGTTACACTACATTGGATTTTCAGTTGTTTATCTTTACAGGAAGTCTCTTCTGGAGCTTTTTTGGAGGGCAGACACTTGTCATACTTCCTTATCTCAGTGCTTAACATAGTATTTGTTATTCAATAGACATGCAATATGTGTGTAATTGAACTAGAAAATAAATTTTACTGTTTCAAAAATTCTGCACTTTTGCTACTAATCAAGAAAAGGAAAAAATATATTAACCTTAAAAAATGAACTGAAGGCAAACAACATAATAAAACTTGCTACTGATACCTGTCTGAGAAAGCAGTTAACCTATACTGAATAAAGTATTATATGCTTTACAGTTACTTTCACCTTAAGATTAATGGAACTTTTAGAGAACTAAAAAGCATGTCTCCAGTGTTTTAGTGTGTTTTTAAATATGGGAATTATTCAAAAAGAACACAAGAGAAAGAGAAGTTACCGTTGAATAACAGAGACATAAATCTTAACCATAAAACAAAGAGACTAATTCAATTGTGGAAAAACTTCTTGTGAGTTATAGCTTTGGATAGCAAACCTGAATATATCTAAATGCTAAGTTTTATGTCAAAATCCATTACATTATATTTGGCTTACTTTTTCATAGTGTAATCAAAGTTCCTGTTATGAAATAGTGATGAAGGAATGTTGGGAAAAGCCTGCAATGTATTCACAATATAGGGATGCTTTTCAGAGCTGGCGTTAGATTCTAGGGTTTCTCTCTCTTCCGAAGTGAAAGAAAAATAAAATATACTTATATGCAAATTAATACCAAAATATAATGAAAGAGTATTAACAAGTTGATTTTTAACCAATAGCTTTTGAGTGCATTTTGGTAAAATTTTCATTATTGTCATAGTTAATTTGGGATTTCTGATATCCTACTTTCAAGATGTATACAAAGTTGAGATATTAACGAGGACATAATAATGAGAGCTTACTGTAGTCTTGAGTAGTTTATTGACTTTTAAAAGTGTATTTGAACTTACTCATTGGTAGACACTTGAGAAAGAGAGCCCTGGGATTTAAGACAGACTTGCTAAGCAATAGCATAAATAAAATTTGAGTATATAAATTGAAGTTTTGAATTGAAGTTCCTAGAATAGTTGGGTAACAATAAGGAATTCAATTTTCTAGTATACTTTTTTTAAAGCATTCAGTACAATGATTGATTTCTGGTTGTCTAATTTAAAACTCACTGTGTACACAGAGGATGTAAGAAGAATTTGAACAGAATAGACTCTATGAAAGGTTGTTTCTTGATACTATTGAGGAATGTGGAGTGAAAGTCTTAGTTATTGACTTTATACATGCAGAAAAATAGTGGTCTGAGGAGAAAATACTTAATAAAAAATACAAGTGTGAAAATTTGACATTTATATAGGATGTTTCACTATATTTTCTTCTACATTAGACTTCAACAATGTAATATGTATATATCTTAAATTCCTTGTATCTAAAATTTCAAATATTAAACATGTTTGATATACATATGTGTATATATGCGTATATATATGTGTGTGTATATATATATATATATATATATATATATATATATATGTAACAGATACAAGTGTGTTTATACATATTTAAATAGATTTTTCATATTATAGGATGTTTATTAAAACTATTTCATATTATAGAATATTTTGTGTTGAAATCTTGTCATCTTGATTTGGAAAAAGATAGTAGCCAGGATTCAAAACAGGAGATTTATCTCTGCAATACCTTTTTCACCATTCCTTTCCCCTCAATTCTCATCACTATTACCTTAGCTTAGACAACTACCATCAATAAACTATTGCAATACTCTAACATCTATTTTCCTTACCCCAGTTTATTAGAAATAACTCATTGACTTGAAACACTTTACTGTGAGGTAGGAAACACCACTTATGAATAGGGAGTTGAAACTGTAAATCCAGTAACAGAATATATTTGGATGTAATGCCTGTTCTATCAAAAGCTACTTACTCCAATTTTTTACTCTCAAAGTCTTCTTTTCCTTCAGTTTTGTTAATGTAGTGCTCAGCTTTCTCTATTATGATACAGCCTATCATGTACTCATTTAGCTTTTTAAAATAATACATTGTTCATTATTTTTAAAAAAATTACAGAATATATGACTAAGAAGAACAAATAAACAATAATTCATAATAGTATGCAGATCACTTTTGATTTGTAACTTGGGTTCATATCCTCCCAGACATTAGATCTGCCCTCATCTATTAAACCCAACACTGATTCTTGACCTCCAGACTCGTAACTAGCCTTGGTTGTTTGACTGATGTTATTCAAAGTGCTTTGGAATTTTTAAGCATTATCTGCCTCCTATTTAGCCTACACTCTGCTGAGTGTTTCATAAATAACAGTAGTGATTATGTCACTATCAATCAATCAACAATATCAGCAACAACAACAACAGAGACATTAAACAAAACAAAAAACAATCAGACTTTCCATGTCTACAGAAGAAAATGTACTGGACCTGTAAATGGAATGACAGTTTTGGAATATAAGTAGAGTCAAAGATGGTAATCCAAGTGTCCTCCACTGTAAAACCACTTTACTATGGAGATTTGATTTATACACTTGTGGGAACAGAGCCCCAGAAAGCAGTTTCCAGGCTCTCGGCCTCACATAGAAAGGTGTTGGCTCAGGTAGTAAATGGCCATCAACTGTGATTGGATGGCCATCAGCTGTGGCTAGTTGGCCGTCAGCTGTAACCAGTGAGCCATTGGCCACTAATATAACTGCTGTGGCTACGCTAGCAGAAAAATGGGGGCTAGAAAGAAGATGGTGGCTGAGCTAGCAAGAGTGGATTGCAGAGATGCGGATGCCGCCAGCGAGAATATAGTGGTATGACCCCCCATCTATGGCTCCGTGGGTGTTCCTTTTTGGCCTCACCATATCCTGTGTTCTTAGGTGGGGAGCGGACCAGAGACCCCGCAGGCGGCCCTGCATGACAAATGGTGCAGCGAGCAGGGTCCCCCGCATGACAACACTGAATCAGCTTCCTTCTTTTAATATGTGAGGAATCAGAATGAACTTGATATGAGGTTAGAAAAATAGTACTATAAACTGTGTTTTTCAAGGTAAACTGCCCAGGGGTCTAAACACATATTTCAGTGGTTCTTGTGACAACCTGCTATTATAGGTGATTGATTCACTGATAAAGTTTTCACTTTTTCCCCCCCAGGAATACCTTTAGTAAAATGTTCTTATTGTGTGCTCATAAATTATGCTTTCTGTGAATCTACAACTCTTCCTCTCTTTCTGTCCCTGTCCCCAATGCAAATTACCCTGACCCAAGCACTGATCCAACTTCTGCTTCTGCTAAACTGTATAAAGATGCCTTGTAGATGTTTTTGGTACACACTAAAAAAAAAAAAAAAATCACTTCCACTTGACATTCATTAGGTCCTACTCTCCTGCCACCTATTCTGAATATAGATAATTCCCCCAGGCATCACTGCCACTTCTATCCATAGGGCTGCCTTCACTGAGCGGTGCATGCTCTATCAAGCAAGACTGCTCCCTCCACTGGGTTTACCACTTGTTTCTGTTTGATCCAGTTTGACCTCTAAGCTATGGCCATCAAGGGAATTAAACCTATGTGGCTAACAGGCAAGGTAGAGCATGAAGAAGTTTATTTCCATAAGGTATTGAGGCATCCCTTCCTTCTATTCAATGCCACGTGTCTTCTACAGTACATTATTTCTTGCAGCAAATGCAGTATTTATATTGCTAACACAATTACACTTTTGATTACTATCTCAGTTTGGGTTCCCTTAGAATCAGATACCTATATAAGAGTTGATGCAAAAGTCTTATTGGGGAAAATGCTGTGAAAGATAAAATGGGAGGCTGCTTTAGTAGGCAGTGTGAGCCTTTGGCCCACAAGCCATACTGACTCCTGTGAAAGGAGGGAAGGAAGGAAAGATTGGGTAGGAAGACTCTGACTGCAGCACAGTCTGAGAAAGCCCTGGCCAGGCCAGTGCGGCATCCATGAGAGCAAGGTTACCCATTACAGGAGTCCTGAGTCTGGCTTGAGTGAGCCAGATCTAATACTGCTCCACCCACCAATTAGTCAATGCTTGAGAGCAGCCAAGAGAAAATGTGGCCTCACTGTGACCACCCTAGTAGATCCAAAGGGGTGGTAGATACAAATGAACTGTTTTCTTAGCAACAGGTTGTTTTGAAGGAGATTTGAGCAGAGTTCATTCATGACCATGGCTCTATTATCGTGTTTCCCCGAAAATAAGACCTAGCCGGATCATCAGCTCTAATGCATCTTTTGGGGCAAAAATTAATATAAGTCCCGGATTGATTTTACTATAATATAAGACTGAGTCTTATATAATACAATATAATTAATATAATGTGATATAATATAATATAATATAATATAATATAATACCAGGTCTTATATTAATTTTTGCTCCAAAAGACACATTAGAGCTATTTGGCCGCCTAGGTCTTATTTTCGGGGAAACACTGTAGGGTCCATTGCTCTACAGGATTCTAAGGAAAAATAGGGGAGATTGTACATAACAAGTAAATAATAATTTATCTCCCAATTCCATGTTAACATTTAAATCAAAATGTTCTACTTCCACCTACTCACCTTTCCTCTCAGCAAAAGGCAGTTATGTCTATGGGGACCTAAGCTGAGCACAAATCTGTCTCAGGTGACGTGGAATACTTACTCCTGCTGATATCTGAATCTTACTTTGGGCTAATAACCTCTGGCCAATTTCATTTCATTGGCGTTATTGTCTTCCTAGTCTGCTCATCAACATCTCATGAAAATAAACTTCTTGATCCTTTACCTTGCACGTTAGCCCTATACATTAGGACTCGTCTGATGGAAATAGTTTGAGGATCAAGGTGGGTCCCCCACTGCACTATCATAAAGTAGTATAGGATAGACATAAAGGAAAAACAGAAGCCACCTTCTCCATGGATATCGAAGGCCACCAACCCCTTATATTACATGAAATTATTACTTCTGTTTTGGCATAGGGAATGTGTAAACAACTCATTGGGTTGCTTTGGTCTTTATACTAATGACTGCTAATGATAACTTGTTGTTCACCTTCCCCCTCAGCTCTACCTTTATGCTCCATTAGTGTTGGCTTTGGTTATGTGGCTGGATTTGTCCAAAACCATAGTGGAAGTGCCAGTGCCAGGTCCCAGTCTACATCTTGATCACTTTTGCTTTTACTCATCCCTCTAATATTTTCAACCTTCACCATGTGAAAAATAAGCCCCGGTGGATATTGTCCCTCTGGACTTGAATGAAATCTGTATAGACCACCCAAACTCAACAATAACCTGAAGCAGATCCACACAAGCTCACACAATCTTACGTAGATGTAAGATTGAAAAATACCTGCCCCCTACTGCATGCTACTCCATTTTTACTATGTAGCAAAAGCTACTCAAGTAAGTGTACTATTATCCCCAGCATCATGAATAAGGAAGTCAAGTTTTTTGCGACTTTCTCTTTTGGGCTCTGAGGTTCAATACTTGAATGTCTTTCATGAGAAGTAGCCATCCAGATTTCTAGCTATAGCCTTTTCCACTTGAGCTGCTTTGTTTCCTATCCTCATTTTGGTGTGATGAGAATGGGTCATAAGAAATATCTAAAAAAATTGAAAAGAAGGTAACATCAATAAGAAAGCAGTATTAGTTTTCAATTTCCAGTAATGAGATTTGATGGGAAAGAGTGAAACTTTATCATGTAAATACATACCATTAAGGTAGAAAGATATCTTAAAGCATGAATAGGGATGAGAGAACTAAAACATGGCAAAAAAACAAACATCTAACTTTTGAGCTCAACATCATTGTCATTTATAGATGTTTATTGAACATTTTGTAGGAAATTCATAGAAACAAGGCCGAGTGTTAATTTAGGGAATTGACCCAGCAGGATTAGAAGAGCAAAAATACATGAATAAAAATGGATACTGAACAACTGCACGGTTATTTTTGTTTGTTTTTATTGGGAAAATTAAACAAGCTTTAGCAAATATTGTCAATTCTTCTGATGCTACCCAGCGAAATGTAAATTATAGCAAGCTACAGTGATTTTTGAAGGTTGTTGAGATCAATACTAGAGAGAGGTTAGGAGACTTAGACTGAATCCAATACGTTAATGAACAAAAGCTTTGTAGCTTAGATATGACACTTTTCAAGGGCAACTTCAGAGCACCAACTTACTGTGATTCCAAAATCATATTTAAATGCATATATCTGTGCATGTGTGTAGTTTGATTCAGGTGGCAACATAGATCCACCTTAAGCATTCCTATAGTAATGGTATTTTAGATTTTTTTCTATACATCCCATGTTGGTTAATTTTTAATTTCATCAGATCACTAATAAATTAAATTGTACCTGTTGAATTAAGAGACACATGCTTAGCTTCTGTGTGTGTGTGTCTTTCTACCTTTATTCCTTTTCTTTTTCTCCAATATGTTCTAGGTCCACACCCTTCCTACCACAAATATTTTGTTGTGTGAGTAACCAAGCTCACAAAAACAGCACACATTTTAATTGTCTCTTTGACTTGAATTCAAAATAAATGTCAGAATAGATACAAAAAGAAAGAATTATATGCTAAACACCAAAAGTAAGTAAATGATTTGAATACATGCAAATATTTTATTTTCCAGATGGGCAGAATGAACATTTATTTGTAAAGAAAAAGATCTATTGCTAATTACATGTTCTGTTTTTCTTTATTAAAAATGTCAAAGCAGAATATAATTTTAAGGCTCTACAGATAGGCATGGTCTTTTGTTGAATTATCTCAAGCCTCAAACACTGGAATTCTTAAGAAGTATATCGATATTTGTTTGCAATCTTTATGAAAGAGAAGCTTTGGTTTGGGATTTAAATTTCAAACAGTGGCAGTAGACAGTACTTTAAAATACCATCTGGTTTTATTCTTCTGAAAAACATTTAAAATTAAAAACAAAACAGGACAAGCAATGCACATGTCTTATTTTTAGGATATATTGTGTTTGATATTCTGAATTCAAATTAGAGCTCACATTATGTTAAAAGCAGTCATTCTATCTCAGGAACCATAAATGTCACTTAGGCAAAAATTAAAGGTTTTTTTCAGTTACTAATACTAATACTATAAATGTATTTGATAATTTTTTAACAGATTATTTTTAAAACAATATTTATTAGCCAAATCAAAGAATGGGGACTTTTTATACAGGAAAAGTATAAACACACTACCTTTATACTGTTATTTATGTAAAAATATAATCTTATGGATAGAAAACTTACTTTTTAACAGAAATAAATTCCTTCATATCTCATTTAAAATTGTATTTTCAATTATAGATGACACTGAATATTACATTAGTTTTAGGTTAACAGTATAGTGATTAGACATTCATATAATTTATGAAGTGATCCCTTGATAAGTTTAGTACCCACCTGGCACTATACATAGTTATTACAATATTATTGACTATGTTCCTTATACTGTACTTTATATCCCTGTGACTATTTTGTAATTATCAATTTGAACTTCTTAAACCCTTAACCTTTTTCAGCCAGCCCCCAAACCCCTCCCATCTGGTAATCATCAGTTTATTTTCTGTATCTATGAGTCCATTTCTGTTTTTTTGTGTGTTATTTTTTCTTGTTTATTTTGTTCTTTAGATCCCAAATATAAGTGAGATCATATGATATTGTCTTTATCATATGGTATATTGACTTATTTTGCTTAGCATACGACCCTCTAGGTCTATCTAGGTTGTCACAAATGGTAAGATTTCATTTTTTTTAAAGATAAGTAATATTCCATTGTACATTGGTATATCTTCTTATCCAATCCTCTATTGATGGACATTTAAGTTGTTTCCATATCTTGGCTATTGTAAATAGTGCTGCAGTGAACATTGGGGTGACTACATCTTTATAACTTAGTGTTTTGAATTTCTTTTGATAAATAACCAGTGGTGAAATTGCTGGGTCACATGGTAGTTCTATTTTTAATTTTTTGAAGAAACCTCCAAACTGTTTTCCATAGTGGCTTTACCAATGTGCAGTGACTACACACTTTGCAAGTCACCCACCTACAGTGCAAAAGGGTTCCCTTTCTCCACATCCTCACCAACACATGTTGTTTGTTGATTTATTGATGATAGCCATTCTGACAGGTGTGAAGTGATACCTCATTGTGGGTTTTATTTGCATTTCTCTGATGATCATTGATGTTTAGCATCTTATCACATGTCTATTGGCCATCTGTATGTATGTTCTCTACAGAGAAATGTCCATGCTGGTCCTCTGCCATGCCTTTGTGTGTGTGTGTGTGTGTGTGTGTGTGTGTGTGTGTGTGTGTGTGTGTGTTTTGAGTTCTTTATAAATTTTGGACATTAGCCCTTATCAGACACATCTTTGGAGAATATCTTCTCCCATTCAGTAGGATAACTTTTCATTTTGTTGATTGTTTCCTCTGCTATGAAAACTTTTTAGTTTGATGTAGTCCCATTTATTTTTTTTTATTGTTTCCCTTGCCCGAGGAGATATAGCTTTACCCCATTGTATATTTTTATGTCATTTTTATAAAAAGTATTAAAATTGACTTAAAAGATATAAATTGGCATGACTATTAAATTCATATTATAATTTAGATTATCTTCCAAAATTAATAACTAGCAACATGTACATTGATTTAAATATAATATAGCATAATGTGTTGTGACAAATGGAGTTATAACTCTCTTAATTTTTAGAAATTAAGTTAAGTTGTTATTATTGTTTTCATTATTAGTAGTAGTAGTAATATAAGTAGTATCATTCAAGATGGGTTGTGCTGCGCCATAACCTGGTCAACAGTAGGAATTTTAAGGTGAAAAACCAAAGTCAAGAATAAAGATTCCTTCTTTTCTCTTCCTTCCCTTCCTGTTTCTCTCTGCCCTCCCATTATTATTTTTCTCTTAATCTCTCTCTCTCTCTCTCTCTCTCTCTCTCTCTCTCTCTCTCTCTCTCTCTCTCTCCCCCTCTCCCCCCTCCTTTTTCCTCTTCCTTTCCCTCTCCCCCCACCTCTCTGTCTCTTTGTCTCTATCCTTCCTTTCTTTCATTTTTTTCCCCCTTGAAAACTTAAATTATTTCATGGAAATTGATAAGAGATGGTTCCATCACAGAAATAACAAGAGTTAAATCCATATTAAATCTTGTGGTTTAATTCATCTTTATTTTAAAATGTATTTTAAAATAAAGAAAATACAAAACATACTTAATAATGATAATAATAAACTTCATAAGAGCTCCAACTACTCCCAACTGCACTAATGTTATGTGATACCTATTACCAGTTTTGTATGGTCGTTCCCTACTATTTGTATGCATATACCAATGTATAAATATATGTATATATTCATACTATTTATACTCTTCATCACCTTTCTTTTATCATTTTAAGTTTTATCTTTGAGATCTTTACACATCAACATTTAAAAAAATGATTTTGTTTTCCAAGAAATATAATTGATTTTATGGATATGCCATAATTATTGAGAAAGTTCCCCTGTTGATGAACATTTGGATTGTTTTCCTTATGTTTTCTAAGGACACATTTTTTTTGTATCTCCCTAATTACTTAAACATTCCCAGACTGGTAGAAACATAGGTTGCCTCCACTTTCCTCTAACTACAAATAATGTTGAAATGAATATATTCATATATGTAGTCTGCCACAATTTTGTGCATATATATATATATATATATATATATATATATATATATATCAACAAATTCTTACACTGGGATTTCTTTGACAAGGGTCATGTATATTTGTAAATTTAATAATACCATTTAAATCTCCAAATTTTTGCATGAAACTTCTCATCTCCCCCACACTATTAAAATTATTAAAATTTAGAGCTTTAAAATATTTTTGCAGTTCTCACAAATGAAAAAGGCTTTATCATTTTGGGGGTATTTAAAATGTATTTTTTAAATAAATATTTATTAATATGTTTTTATATTAATAATATATTAATATGTTTCAAATATTTCTACAATGAGAATTCTCCTTCATATCTCAGTCCTCCATACAAGTATGTCCATATATCCCCACATTTCACAACTGAAAGATTTTTCTTTTTCTTGTAAAATTTATTAGGGTGAAATTGGTTAGTAAAATTATATAGGTTTCAAGTGTACAGTTCTATAATACCTCACCTATATATTGTATTGAGTGTTCACCACCACTGTTTTGATTTATATTTATTTTACTATGAGTAGGGATAAATGTCACTAGCTATTTTTAATTATCTTTCTGTGAAATCCCATTCATAGCATTTTTGGAGCTTCTTTCTAATAAAAATGTGTATTCTGGATTAAATGTAGCATTGGCACAGGCAAACTGAGAAAAATATATTTGGATTAATGTTAAAAGTTAGATACCCTGACAAGATAATGCTTATAAAACCTAAAAAATTGTGAGTTCTAAAGACAGTCTCACTTCTTCTCACAACCTAAGACTGATCTAAACCATAAACAGCTTTTATTACAACAGACATACCTATTAAAAAGCCCTTAAATATTCTTAATATGTATACATTTTCCTTCAATGGGAGCATATCAAAATTATATAATTACTACCTTTCTTTAAATATGTTGTTGCATGCGTTTTTCCCATTTCAAATAGTGCAGTCTATTTAAACAAAACTAGATTTCAACTAAAATTAATTCATTTTAGGGACTTCTCCATTTCCATATATTAAAGTTCATTTTGTTTAATATCATGTATTCATGCTGGGAAGAAATTTAGATAAAATCCATCTAGTGCGATACAGTGGAGGATTGGCTTTTTAAATTTTTCCCTTTCAACAGTCATGGAGTTATTTCACTGACGAAATAACAATAGCAACAATCACAAGAGCAGTGAAGGCATTATTCCCTCTACTTAATCAGCCTGAAGATTTATGATCAAGAAATTCAAAAAGTAAAATGAAAAAAATTAAATTCTAAACTGTACCTCTAGATTGCTCTTGTGCCTGATTTATACAAATGCAAACACATTTCATGAAGAAATTTAGGAAAAACATTCAATAGTATTCTGAGATTTTAGATGACAATGAGCTCCAGTGCCCAGAAGGATTATCCTCAGTGGTAACAATAAAAGGTAGACAACAAGAATAGGTCTAAAGGGAAGATGAAAGAGAATTTGTTCAGCAATGTTTATTTTCTCTGTGAGGCAAATATCTGGGGATGGTCATGTGACCTGATTGCTTTTAAAATAAATTTAAGTTTTCTTTATTATACATGCTTTGGAACAATTTATCATTAGGACTGTCTGGTTTTAAAAGTTTAAATTTTCACAGTTCTTCTGTGAAAGTAATTGGAGCTGTTGGTTCGGGGGTCCATTTCTTGATAGCTTCTTTATTCATTCTAATGAAAATAATGTATTTTAGTTTATTATTTATAGTGTGGTCAATTTGGACAATTGAGTTTTTCCAGCAAATTTTTCTTTTCACCCATATGTGTTTGTATTGAATTCTATAAAATAGACACTAATAGGAATTTTTGTTTGTTTCTTCTCCTCTAATAGTTATTTCCTTCTTTGTCAGTTATTTTACATATCTGTGTTTTCTACCTTACTAAATGAATTAAGTTAGTTATCAGTTCATTAATCTTGTTAATTTTTCCCAAAAGACAGGATTATTATTTATTACTATATCTTTTTTTTTTTTTAACTTTCTATACCATTAATTTCTTCTTTACTATTTTTGTTTGTGTGCTTCTCAGATCAGAACTACTAAGGACAATATCCATAATGGTTACTTATGTGATAAAGTCATAGCATAAGCTGACTTCACTAAGGTTTGAGGTTTTTGTGGCCAAAGTTATGGTTTTCATTAACCTACATTTTGCATGTTGGTAATTGGACAGGCTGTAACTGAAAAGCAATGAGGAAAATCTATATTATTGGATTAAATTTCTAAAAACATTCTGCACTGTGTGTCTCATCCTTTGGATGAATATGTTTGTTGCCTCCATTATTTGAGTTATTCTGTAAATAGCATATAAAATAAAGAAACGCTGATCTAGCAAATATTGAGAATGCCAAGAGAAAATATGTGTATAAATTTGGAATTGGTCTGAAGAAGAATGACAAAGTATATAGTGTCAAATATCAACAAATTAGCCATTTTGAGAGAATATATCTAGTGTAAAAATGAGACATATACATACTTAATGATACGCTCTAAAGTATTAACAGAACATCTTCAAATCTTGAATTTTATTTATTTTTATGGCAAGTTTTGTAATGAAAACTACTGTTTCAATAATTTCCACCACTTTTGTAAGTAATTATATATGCCCACTTCAATAGAGACTTAGTTAAAATTTTACATCTTTTGTCTTGACATATCTTACTATGCATCTTTAAAGTACTGTGACTAGAGGAAATAAGAAAGCATTGTTTTGAGAATATTATTTATGCTTTTTAAAATTTTTAGTTTAAACTTTCATTTCATTGTATTGTTCTCCTTGTAAGAAGATTCTAAAAGAGGTTTTAAAAAAATAGGCTGGATACCCACACCACAATCAAATCCACAGGGATTTCTGCATGACCTGTATAGAGCAAGTTCATTATAATCAATGTTCGTTCTTCTTCAACTGAAAAAAATCTAGTAAAATGATTTCAGAGCAAACTACATGCAGGCTTATCCTTTTTTGGGAACATTGGGCTCTTTTTTTTGTTTGTTTTTCCTTGCAAGTTAGGAAGGAAGACTCATTTACTCTTTCTCTCTTCAGCAGAATGATATGGATGAACAAAGATACTCGTTTAGTAAAATAACATCTTTAGATGCATTTGTGGCTATCCAATACAATATTGGATATATTAAATATATATATATGTGTGTGTGTGTGTGTGTGTGTGTGTATGTATATACACACACATATATATATACATATATATATTTGTGTATATGTGTGTGTGTGTGTATATATATTTAATTGTACCTTGCCTCCTCATCGATTTTTACTCTCTAATAGGAGATGGAGATTTCAATACTTTTTTTTTTTTTGGTAATGTTTCTACATTCAAACAAATATTCTCTAACATTGTGTTGATAAATACACAAGCATGAACAATAATCATTATTTGATTGAATATTTATATGAGTACTATCTTCAAAATAAATTATGGTTTCCTAACAGACCTCATTTTACCTAATACTGATCCGCAATTATAAATAAATTATTTCTTAATCTGGAAATAGGTTTGGATTCATAAGAGTTAATTAATCCAACTTAAGTAGACCTTCTAAAAGATTGATGTTTGGGACACTTATTTATATTTGTCAAACATTTTTGAGTAACTAATATGCCTGTATTAGAGGCATTTGCCAAAGTTGGAGGCACAAGCTTATAATACGTCATAGTTTGGTAACACAAAAAGTATAACTCCTCTTGGAGTTAGAAAAGATTTCATGAGGTGAAGTTTTAACTTGGTTCTGAAGGAAAAGTAGGGGATTACCAATGAATTATGAGGAATAAAGATAGGGTCAGAAGAAAAAAATGTAAAGAGAAGAAGGTACAAGAAAATAGTAACAAGCTTGGTGCAAAAGTAATTGCGGTTTAAAAGGTTAAAAACAATTGCAAAAACCGCAATTACTTTTGCACTGACCTAATAAAATATAATATAAATAACAATATAATAATAACACTAATAAACTCAACACATGAACATAATGAGGAGAATCTCAGTGTATCAGCAGAACAAGGTCTGGTGAATTGGCAAGAAATGGAGAGTCATACAGCTTGAGACAAGCCAAGGAGACCTTATTTTTAAGAACTTATTTTTAAGGATACTTGGTAGTATCCACCAGGATATTTTAAGTTTTCTGCTAAGCCTATCAGAAGAAAGAGCAGTCCCCAAATAGGCTTATTTTCTTAAGATTGACAGCTCTGTTTGGACACCTGTGGTGCCTACTATATACCTGGAAGGGTCAGAGATACCATTCACACTCCTCCCCTGCAGCCCAGCTGTCTGGCTGCTCTGCAGAATAACTTACCTCCATGCGTCTAAGGCTCTGTGACGTTCGAACTCTGCTCAGTTGCCTGGCTAAGCTGAAGGCCCAGAATCCCACCAGAATATGCCCTGACTGATCTAAGGATGTGACTGCTTACCAGCTGTAGTGCCTCCCAGGAAAGAGTGTGACTAATGTTGAACTGGAACCTGTAAATGTGGCTGGGATCTTTTAATTCCAATGAGAAGCTCTGGTTAAGAAGAAAATTCCAACTTTTAAAAGAGTTGCTCCCAGAATAAGTTAGCTGTCCTTAGCATTTTACTAGTGCCAATTCATCAGGGACCTCTCTTTTCATCAGCCCTTCAGGGCACAAGCTGGAATGACTGTTTCTCGGGGATCTGCTTGCATCTCCAGCTTGTCTAGTGTAGTGCTTGAATAAAATCTCTCACTGAGTGCGTCATTATGAACAACATCTAACTCAACTTTTCTGTGCTCTTGGCATTTTGCTATTTATTAGGGACCTCAGAGAAGCTGAACTGTAATTGTAAATGTTTCTAATGTGTGACAGAAATGAAGACTGCTTTGTGTCTGCTACAAAAACAAAACAAAACCTGCTGTCTGTGCAGGGCCTCATCCTATCAATAACCAATGTTGTGGTTTGACTGGTCCTTCAGGTTGCAAGATGGACCATAGCAATGCAAGATGCCATAAGCAATAACCAACAGGAACCTTTGAAAAAAATAAAGGTGTATTACTTACAGGATCTGGAAATTATATAGCACACCTGAGGCTACACTGTGAGGTGTTAGGTAGGTAGGTAGGTAGGTAGGGAGAGAGAGAGAGAGAGAGAGAGAGGGAGAGGGAGGGAGGGAGAGGGAGAAGGAGAGGAGGAGAGAGAGAGAGAGAGAGAGAGAGAGAGAGAGAGAGAGAGAGAGAGAGAGAGAGAGAGAATGAGAATGCACAAGGGCCAGAGGTTCTGCTTTTCTTATTGGGGTTGAGACTGAGAGCCTAGAGTTTTGCAGTCTCAATATTGATGAATTTAGAACATAACAGCAGGAACTGTTGTAGGGAAGAGAAAAAACAAGTTTCACAATGTTCAATTATCAAAATAAACGAAGATCTTTAAAACAAAGGCGTCTCAGTGAGGGGTAGAGGCCTAGCTCTTGTCAAAACAGTTTTGACCTAGAAAAAGAAATGACAATTTTATATGTTTCATCTAATAACGTTAAAGTATAAGACCCTAGTTTGTTAGTCTTAAATGGGGATTACATACAATTAGTTCAATTTTATTACATGGCTTAATATTTAAAAGAGCCTTGATCAAAAATGAAATTAAAAATTCCTGAAACTCTTACATAGGAAACAACAGATTATTGAAATATTGATTTTTGACCATTCAAACATTTTATTAGTTCACAATTTCCTTCAATGGTAAATTTGGCTATTTCGTACTGAGAGGCTTGGAGCAGAACTATGATTTTATATGGGTGTGTATTTGATATGCTGTTATTTCCAGGAGCATTACAAATAAAATGCTGGAAAGCATGCAAATAGCATAATGCTTTTATTTCTCAGTGAGAAAAAAATAAATTGATGGAATGCCACTGAATGCCTCATTTGGGCAAAACTACTACAGATAAACCCCTAAACTATCACTTCATTCTCTATAGGCACTGCTATCTGAGAGATTTGGATTGCTTAATTCTGATGTAAAATAAGGATCAAATACAAATTTAGACTGAGTGGTATGACTCCAATGTCTTTTTTTTTGTTTTGTCTTGTTTGTTTGTTTGTTTGTTTGTTTCCCTTTGGAGATAACTTGAGAATCTCCTTTAAAGTGAAGTTCTTGTCTTTAGGGAGAGATTTAGTTCCTGTAACTCTTGACAATCTCTAAGAGATGCTGAGGAAATTGTTGCAAATATAAGTACTCCATTGAGTTCTAACCTAAATAAACCTGTGAAAAATATATGAAGCTCTACAGTATCTACAGTGAATCAACAGGAAAGTAGAGAAGGGTGCATTTAATGCCCTCTTATAGTGGCTTCTCTTCTCAAAAAAAAAAAAGAATATATTAAAAAAAAGATTTATTTGTAAGACATTTAACTGTGCAAAATTAAGGAAAGACAAAACAGATTGGCAAAAAGAACAGAACCTTAGTTCTTGCCATGACCTCCTGGGTGCTGGACCTCTGCATTAGCATTCTAGTTTGTGTCCCTGCTTCCACGATCACCAGGGCTAGTTCTTATGGGTTGTTTGTTCATTTGTTGATTTGTCTAATGAGTTGGCTGAGCTAATTCTGTGGCATATTTTCCTAGCAGTGTCAGGGCTCTGATGTCCCTGATCAGGTATTGTTTTCCTATTTTCATATTTTAGCCTGACTTCCTAGATGCTGTCCCTGGGTCAGTATATGCCACTGAGTAATTACCCTCTACCCATTAGGGACTATTCTTCACACACTGTAAGCCAAAGCTTGATATTTTTATATGCAAATCAAATTGGAAACATTTTCCACTCAAAATAAAGATTTTCCATCTCACTCAGAATAAAATTTAAACTCTGAACCATAGTTTAAAAGGCCTTTTGTGACCTGAAACTGACTAATAATTATTGGATGTCTAAATCACTCCCCGTTCTTGATATCTTTCTTCTCTGTCTGCTGAGCTAGTAAGACTAGAAAAGATAGTTTCTCACCTTAAGGAAAGGAATTCTGAAAAATTATCTTAATGTTTATATATAATATAAACAAAAACCTCAAGTGTTTAAAGGAGAGTGATGGAGTGAGAAGCATACATAGACTTAAAGAAGGAGCAGAGAGAAGAAAGACAAGAAAGAGAATCAGGGAGAAGGAGAAAAAAGGAAAGATACAGACAGAAATAAAGAGATTTGAATATGGATAAATAGAAGAATGGAGTGGGAGAGGAATCTGTCTTGTATCCACTCAAAAGTTCATGCTTGCCTAAGCCATTTAGAGGAGCTGCTCAGCAGCTTGGTTAAGGTGTTTATACCCTAGACACAGTTCTAAGGGGTGGGTATTCAGAGGAATAGAAACAAATTCAGAGTATGCCAAGAGCCTAAGGCAAGGATTCCTATGCAAACAATGTGTGCTCATCTGCATAGTCCTCTCACCCTGCTCAGGGAGGAGGAAGAAAGAACCATGAATCCTAGGGATGTCAGAACTGACAGTTGTATTACACAGAAGGGGCCTCTCAACTACGGTCCATTCTGGCATCATTACTTCCATGCAAGCTAGATCTACCCAGCTCAGCAGATGGTCAGGTTCACCACTAATTTATTTGTCTTTAAGATAGGAAGGGGAGAAGTATGAAGATGATACAGATCTGACTATGATAAATCACAGGTTCGATTTCATCACTTTCTTTTGACTACCCAGGACTCTGGGACATAAGGAGATAGAGAAAGAAAACTGGATTTTTCTTTTTCTACTTCATTCCCATCATTGATACTTTTCAATACACACATTGTTACTGTCAGTGCTATTGTCCTTTTTCCTCTGCTATCCTCTCTCTCTTCTCACCCCTCTCTCTCCTGTCTCCCTGGAGGAAATGTTAGACCATTGCCACTTTATCAAAAAAAAAAAAAAAAAAAGAAAAGAAAAGAAAACAACTTCGTATTATAGTAATAATACATTTCTCTCTCTCTCTCTCTCTCTCTCTCTCTCGCTCTCTCGCTCTCTCGCTCTCGCTCTTTCTCTTCCTCCCCCTCCTTCCCTTCCTCTCTTCCTCCTTGTCTATTAATCATAGTATTTCCATATTAAGAAATAAATATATTGATATTTTGGTTAAAGAATTTACCTAGGCCTTTTTTTTTTTTTTTTTTCTGAGCCTGAAGTGGGATTAGAGATTGAAATGAGAACATTAAAATGCAATGAATTATGAATTTAAAATCTCTGGAAAATGCATGCCTGAAAACTAATGCAAAAATTAATTTCCAAATTTGTTTCAAGGCTTTTGTTTCCAGATTAGATCATTCTCCTCAGTGTTGGAATTAGATTAGGTCTAGATTCTGTTAATCACAAAAGAAGAATATGATAAGAAAGGTAGGCAACTATCAGAATTAGAATTTTATTGGAAATAAGATGGACAATATTGCAGAATATTAAGAGAGAAGTGACAGACTCTAATGTGATTTTTAAAAATATTTCTCTGGTTTTGTTATAGAAAATAATATTTGAGGTTGGGTGGTTGAGTGATTATTGCAGTAATTCAGTTAAATAATGATAGGGGCTTAGACCATAGTAGCAGAATGGAACCCTCTAAAGTAGTCAAATTCTGGATAGAATTTGGAATAAATTCATCAAGGCTTTTTGGTGAATTGATTTGGGACTGTGGTAAAAGGAAAGAAAAGAATAGTAGTGTTAGAGTTCCGTGATAATGTAAATGGTGCTGCTATTCTCTGAGTCCAAAATAATAATAATAATAATAATCAATAACAACTGACCAGTAAATAGATTATATATATATAAATACATATATGTAAAACATACATATATATATATATATATATAAAACACCTCTTGATATCTAGCACTCCTATATATATATATATATATATATATATATATGTCAAATTTAGTTACATAGTAGATATTTTGTCCTCCACTTTAGACTACTGCAAGAATAATAATTTACATGTCCTTCCATGAAGACATTTTTCATTTGTTTGTTTATTTATTTATTTATTTATTTATTTATTTATTTTTAATTTTATTGGGGAACAGCATGTTTCTCCAGGGTCCATCAGCTCCAAGTCATTGTCCTTCAATCTAGTTGTGGAGGGCACAGCTCACTGGCCCATGTAGGAATCAAACCAGCAACCTTGTTAAGAGCACCACGCTCTAACCAATTGAGCCATCCTGTCGTCCCAAGACATTGTATTAAGACAATCAAATGGATATGTTAAGCTAGATAAACAAGTGTAAAATTCAAAATTGGAGATAGTTTTAAAAATTGGCTTAGTATGCATTTAAAGGCATGTAACTGTGATATCAATAGTCAAAGGAGAAACAAGAATAGAAAAAGGAGTAATTACTGTAACACTTCAATATTTAGTGGATGAGCCATGGATGGGAGCTAGCAAAAGTACTCAGAGAAGTCCCTCTGGTAGGGGGAAATCTGGAAAACAAAAGAAGAAAGACTATCAAAGACATGGTCATGTTAACAGTCACTATTGTGGCTGGAAAAGTCAAGTAAGATGAGGATGTGACAGATAGGAAGCCAATGGAAAGTTTGAGGAGGAAAATGTCCTGAGGAGACAAAAAGCCAATTGTAGTGGGTTATGGAGAGAATGGGAAGCAAGCAAGAGACAGGCAGCCAACTGGAGAAAACTGTTATGAGTTTTGTAGTGGAGAGAAGCTAAAAATTCAGTGTATGTTGGAGATAACCACTGGGCAAATAAATGGTTATGGATGAGTATGTGGGTTTTCTTTTTAAATTCTTATTATCATTATTTTAAGATGTGGCCTACTAAAATGGTTATACGTATTGGGGGATGATGATCCAGGAGAGTGGGGGAAACTGCTGAAAAGATAACAAAGAAAATGGAGAAGACTATCTCTTCATAAGACTTCAGGGGTAGGAACCATGACACAGATGAAGGGTTTTGGATTTGGTGGGTACGTAAATGAAATGAGTCATTCATTATAACAGGAGGAAAGGATACCAATGGCAGATTAGTTGCTATGGATGTAGGAATATTAATTGGTTCCTGAATGGTTGCTTATAAATTCTCAATTCTAGACGAACATCATCAGAGTTAGGTAACAGAGACTGGGTTTTGAAGAGTGACAAGATAGGGTGAAATACACTGCAGAATGGGAAATTATATATTTTGGAAAAGTGTAGCAGGATTATTGGGCAGTGTTAAGCACTCATTTGTTATTTGTTGGCATAAATGTTAAGTGAGAAAAATGAATCTTTTGGGGTTTTCTGTTTTTCTTTTGGTTTTCCTGGAAATTTTCAGCTGTTATCGTGAAGATAAAGAAAAGACAGCAAGCTGGGTTTAAGCAGGGCTAGATTTGGTCAGACATGGTAATCATTAGGGCTTTTAGTAAATACTCCAATTTTCTCCCCAAACAGGTACCTAATAAGATTGTATTTTCTTATCTCTTAAAAATAAGTATAATTATGTGACTTAGTTTTTTCCAGACATGTAATTGAATTTAACATATATTACTTTTGGATGAAGTTCTAAGAGCCATAGAATAATAATTTTACATCCTCTCTGCTATAGCTATTAGAAATTTTGCCAGTTTGAGTTCTGGAGTAAAGAGATATGGATCAGAATCTAAAGGACCTGTGATAGAAATGTAATCATTGCAACAAATAAATTTTTGTTTGTTTGATTATTGTTTCTGCCAAGGAGAAGAACTAACAAAGGACTGCTCTGAGGGTCGTTGTTACTATATTATAACTCAAATTTCCCTACTATAACAAACTAATACAAGAAAAGAGATGAAATTAAGGGAACTAGAACAATTCTTCAGGGTATGATTATAAAACTGCCCAATGATATAAGGTGCATAAAAAGAAAGGTAAGGTGCTAGAGAAAAAATAGCAAGGTTAATGGATTGGATGTCTGAATAAGTTTAAATGTATTTTTTTTTTAATTGAGAGTAATAGAGTAAGTAAAATTTAAAAAGTGGGTGATTGTTAGAGAGCACAAAGCTTGAAATTGAATCTCAGAGATAATTCAGTTGAGTATGACATGGTCTAGAGCAGGGGTGTCCGAACTGAGGCCCGCAGGCCAACTGCGGCCCGCAATCCATTTTCAATTGGCCCGCAGCAAATTCAAAAAATATATTTAGTTTACTTAAATACACCAGGTGAGGCAATACGTACTTCACCTCGAGTGAGTGGCCCGGCTGTTTGTGTATTTTACCGCATATGGCCCTTGGTAAAAAACGTTGAAAAAAGTTTGGACACCCCTGGTCTAGAGTATTATTCTGGGAATATATCTTTGAGATTAGGTGAATATAAAGATTACAAGTAAGGAGGTCCCAGATCTGAGAGGCCAGGATATATTGTAGATTATTGTCTCACAGGCATTGCAAACTTAACAAATCACATTTAACATAAAAATATAAATTATCTGCCAAAACATAAGAGATCATTTATCATTTTATGGCCTTATTTTCTTCTAAGCCTTCAAAGTAGGAAATGTTTATCCCCTAGACACAGTAATATATCAGAAATACCACAGTAATGTCTCCTTTTTGGAAATACAATCTGTTCTTTCTTGTATCGTGTCCTTTGTACATGCTTCTTTCTATACTAGAAACTCTTTCTCCTTCCTAGACACAGTCTGGTTTAACACACTTTTGCCTCAGCAAATACTTTACACTTTTCTTTAAAATTTAAGACTCATCATGAGCATTTCCAAAGGACATCTTTTGTCATCATCAAATTTTACCCACTCTCACCTCTAAAACTATGAGTATATTTTTTATTGGTGTTCATAGTATCATGTTATTTTCCCTGCCACATTATTCTATGTACATACACATTTTCTACCTGTTTTACTAAACTGAGATCTTTTTGATACTAGGGGATGTGCATTTGCCTGATGTATCTCACTTAGCAGTGAAGTTAAATAAGCAGTTAAGCAAGGTGATTGCTCAAACACTATAGTTTTGAAAAACTGAATTTACAAAACAAAAAACAGACAAACAAACAAAAAAACGCTATTCTTGGACATGTTGAGATTCCCAGTATTTTTGTAAAAAACAAAAACAAAAACACACACAAACATTCTTCTAAGGTAAATGAGAGGTTAGGTTACAAAAAACAGAGTTAGTTTTTTTGACAGTTTTCATCAGGGAATGACTAATCAAGAACTCAAATCCCTAGACTATTAATAAAACTCATGAACTTGACTTTATCATTCAAAATCATTCATTTGCTTCCTGTATCTGTTCCTCTTTTTGTCCCTCTTTTCTCAAAGCATATTTTTTTATGTGTTTAGAAGGTGGCTGATGATAAACACCTATAATTTTGATAAAGTTTGCAAAAAAAAGCTAAAAAAAAACTAAAAAATAAAAACTAAGTGCCATAGAGCAGTTGCAGAATTTGATTAAAAATGGTAATACTTTGAAAAAGTGGACATTGACATATATTTTTATTCACTTTGAGCTTCTTTTAAAGGATAAAAAGAATCAGAATTGAGAATGCAATGAAATGAGAAACATAGTCAAAAATGGGAGTTAAGTAAAAAACAGAATAATCAGAACATCCATCTTTAAAAAACAATTTCGTTTTGTAGACACAAGACAAAGTAGACTGGTGAAATAATAGTCTTAGGTTTTGTTCCCAGTTTCCTCAGGTCTTATTATTCAAATTTTGGGTTGTTGAGTCTATACTTTAGCCAAACTAAATAAAAAAATAAATTAAAACTTTTCTGAGGATAAATATGAAATGCCCTAAATTGTTTTTCAAGTTCTGCAAAATCATTTTGAAATACACATTTTCTATTTTTTTTTAAATTACTTTTAAGGAAAGAAGGGGGTTTTGCCATGAGATATAAAAGAAACGGCCCTACCTATGTAAATATTATTCTCTTTCTTTATAACAAATTCAGAAGTATAGAAAGTAGAATTATTTTACATTATAAAATTTTTGTTAGGTAGAAAGTTTATGCTGAACAATAAAAAGCATTCCATAGTATTCCATTTCAATATTGTACTAACTCACAGGTTAAAGGTCATGATGAGACTGGAATATTTATTCAACTTTTGTTTTCTTTTACTCATCTTTAAAAATCCAGCAGCACTTATATCTCTATGGTGATGGTCAATTTTATGTGTCATCTTGGCTAGACTACAGTTTGAGTTATACAATCAAACAGTGATCTGGGTGTTGCTAGGAAGGTATTTTGTAGATGTGATGAAAATCCATAATCAATTGAATTTAAGTAAAACAGATTACCCTAGATAATCTGGGTGGCTCCCAGTCAATCAGTTGAATGGCCTTAAGAACATAGCCTTTCCTGAAGAAAAATAAATTATGCCTGTGAATAGCAGTCCAAGAGTTCCAGGCTTCTCTTCCTGCTCTCCTGTCCTGTGGATTCCAGACTTGGCCTCACAGTCATAGAAGCCAGTTCCTTTCAATAAATCAATTACTATATATCTCCTAGGGCTTTGGTTATTCTGGTACTACCTACCTAGAAGTGTCAAGGTTATTCTTATTTCATCCAGCATATGATTTTTTCTCAGTTTCTTGGGACTTTTAGAGCTGACATGTATATTCCTGTCAAAGATTTTGATTCTGACTGGGTATATTAATAACTAATAGTGAGTTTACATTATATGAGAAACCAACAGTAACTGAAGATAAGTCTTTAAATAGAAAATATCTCTTTGTGTTGTAAGTTATAGTGTCCATGTCCAATGTAGTGCAATAGCTAGAGAAGACCAGATGATGAAAGAGAAGACATTTTATTGATAATCCAAGAAGTAAATATAAATTGTGTCTTTAGAAGAGTACCATGGTCAAATAAAGACTAGTCAATATGCGTATATATAATTTAAATACCTCCTTTGTAATGGATTATTCCATACAATAGATTTTTTAAGACTTTACTTTTTTGAAGATGTTTCAGTGTCACAGCAAAATTGAGCAGAATATACAGAGATTTCCCATATCCCCTCTGTCCTCACACATCGGTAGCCTCCCCCATTATCAACATCCCCTATTGGAGAGCTATACTTGCTACAATTTGATGAACCTACATTGAAACATTATAATAACCCAAAGTCCATAGT
This sequence comes from Rhinolophus sinicus, assembly GCF_057876585.1. NCBI lineage: Eukaryota > Metazoa > Chordata > Mammalia > Chiroptera > Rhinolophidae > Rhinolophus > Rhinolophus sinicus. The sequence continues at coordinate 152,883,671 of NC_142501.1, read as the reverse complement.
TTACATTACAGTTCATTCTTAGAGGTGTGCATCTATGGGTTTGGACAAATGTATAATGACATGTATCCATTACTATGGTAGCATACAGAATACGTTCATTGCCCTAAAAATCCTCTGTGCTTCACCTATTCATCCCCCTTCAATATTTGGCAATCTTGAAATTCTTATTTTTTCCATAGTTTTTTTTTCTTTTCTTTTCTTTTCTTTTTCTCCCCTTTTCCAGAGTGTCATACTGTAGGAAACATACAATATCTGGCCTTTTGAGACTGGTTTATTTCATTTAGTAATATGCATTTAAATTTCCTCCATTTCTTTTCATGGCTTGATAGCTTATTTCTTTTAGGGATGTACTACAGTTTATTATCCATTCATGACATCTTCATTGTTTTCAAGTTTTGACAATTATGAATAAAGATGCTGTAAACATTTAGGTGCACATTTTTGTATGGATATAAGTTTTCACATCCTTGGGTAAGTACCAAGGAGGACAATTGCTGAATCATATGGTAAGACTATGTTAAGTTTTGTAAGAAACTACCAAACTGTCTTCCAAAGTGGCTGTAACATTTTGCATTCCCACCAGCAATGTGTGAGAGTTCCTGTTGCTCTATGTCCTAATCAGCATTTGGTTTTATAAGTGCACGGGTTTTAGCCATTCTAATAGATTAGTAGTGGTATCTTTTTACTGTTTTAATTTGCATTTTCTTGATAACGTTTGTGTGGCATCTTTTCAAATGCACTTTCTTCATCTGCACATTTTCTGCAGTGAGCTATTGGTTAATGTTTGGTGTAGTTTTTAATCAGGTCATTTGATTTTTTTATTGTTGAACTTTAAGAATTTTTTGTATATTTTGACTAAAAGCCCCTTACTAGATCTGTCTTTTGCAAATATTTTCTTGAGGCTATGGCTTGTCTTTTCCTTCTCTTGATCGTGTCTTTCACAGAGCAAAAGTTTTATTATTTATTTATTTACTTATTTTAATGAAGTCCAACTTAGCAATTCTTTTCTTTTTTTATTATTATTATTATTTTAATTGGGGAATATTGGGAAACACTGTTTCTCCAGGACCCATCAGCTCCAAGTCATTGTCCTTCATTCTAGCTGTGGAGGGCGTAGCTCAGCTCCACGTCCAGTTGCCCTTTTCAATCTTAGTTGCAGGGGGTGCAGCCCACCATCCCATGTGGGAATTGAACCAGCAACCTTGTTGTTAAGAGCTCGGGCTCTAATCAACTGAGCCATCCTGCCACCCTTGCACCCATAAAATTCTTTTATGAATTGTGCGTTTGGTATTGTGTTTACAATGTCATTGCCATACCCAAGGTCATCTAGATTTTCTTCTACATTACTTTGTTGGTGTCTTATCGTTTTGCGTTTTATATTTAGGTCTTTGATCCATTTTGAGATAATTTTTTTGAAGGGTGTGTGATCTGTATCTACATTTTTCTTTTTTTTCCTTTCTATTTATTTATTTATTTATTTATTTATTTATTTATTTATTTATTTATTTTTAGATTTTTATTTTTTTTTATTTTTGGCATGTGGCTATCCAGGTGTTCCAGAACCATTAGTTGAAAAGTCTTTCTTTGCTCCTTCATCAAAGATTAGTTGACTATATGTATGTGGGCCTATTTCTGTGCTCTCTGTTACATTGTTTATTCTTTCACCAATACCCCAATACCTAGCACATTGTCTTGATTACTATAACTTTATAGTAAGTTTTGACTTCAGGTACTGTCAGTCTTCTAATTTTGTTCTTCTTGAATATTGTGTCAAATATTCTTGATCTTTTACTTCTCTATACGAATTTTAGAATCAGTGTGTTAATATCCACAAAATAACTTGCTGGGATTTTGACTGAGATTTCATTGAATCTATAGATCAAGTTGTAAAATAGATGTTCCCTCAAATGTTTATGGATATATCTATTATAATGTAAGTCACTTCAAAAGTTTTAGATCTGGGCTTTTAATAGATAATTGATGTGTTCATAGGATGAGGCAAGCACTGAAAAGTGATAATTGATTTTGTATCAGTACAACATTTTCAGACTGTCCTTGTTCATGGTCAACTTTTTCTTCATAATTTTAAGAAATAAATTTCTATATTATTCAAATGTGGAGTAAATAATGATTCAATTATTCTGGATTGCCGAACGGCACTATATGAAATATGTTTCCAACAATGGAATGATTCTGTTTTTCAACTTATTTTTATTTATATTCTGTGTATTTATACACCTTAGGACTTAACGGTACAATAGAATATTTTAAATAAACTCTTAGTTTTTACTGTTATAAATCAGTAGTTTAGCAATCTTGAACATATTTGTAAATAACATTTCTTTGTATTGTGTGTGGCTGTATTCGTATCACAAATGAAAAATTTCAGTTAGAGATTTATTTTAAATTTATTTAAAAAGCCAATACAAGATAAATTTTAAGCACCAAGTTTTAGATTTGAACAACCATGTAACAGTACATTAGAAACACCTAGCAAATGTTAACGCTGTGGAGATAATTTAAGGCTGTCTTCAGAATGAGTCATTCACCTCAACATTTAAACAGCATCTATTTCATAAATGCTTCTTTACAAAATTTTACAATGGCTGATAATAGGAGAAAGACAAACTCTGTAATGAGGAATTTGTAACTCCACTGAATCATGAAATATTAACCTATGCATGCTATGCTAAGCATTGTGGAGTATATATCAAAAAAATAAGATGTCCTCAGAGTCTAAAATTATACAAAGCTCATTTGTCCAATGTCTCTTAAATTTTGATAAGCACCATTCAATCAGTGGTTGAGTGTCTAAAGATAAATCCCACTGAGCTCATTTATAAGTAATTTCTTTCATTCTCACAGGTACCTTTTGAGCAAAGGTTGTATGTATATCTGAAATGATTAATAAAACATTGAAGAAATTAATTCATTTCTAGAAAACAAGACTTATAAAGAACTCTAATTATTTGTACTTCTCAACTAAATTGCCTCTTGACAGAAGGTAAAAATAAATCTATTTCTATAATAATATTATGTTATTAAAATGACTCACTAAAAATGTTGACATAATAACCCATTTAAGAACTTCTTCTTTACTGAATGACCATTATCAGTACCCAATCTGAGAATAAAAATAAAATCCATTTTTATGTCTTTAATATACATATGTTAAGCTGGTTTAACTACTGATTTATAAATATTTTGACATTTGTTGATTAAGCATTCACTATCATTAATTTTTTTCTGATAATAGAAAAAAGCACACACATATATATGTTCTAAATGTTATTATATATATTCAAAATGTTATATATATACATATATATGTATATATATATATAAACTCTGGAGGCATATGGCCTAACTTGATACTTTAAATAACATTTTGAATTAGGTAGGTAAAATAATTACTCTTATTTGCTGAAATTGTGGTTCAGACTGGTTAACTGATTTTCCCAAGATCACAGAAGTAGTGATTAATAGCTTCAGACTTCTCACTAATGCTCTGAAAAAAATGTTAGAAAAGAAAAGAAAGGAGAAGTGGGAAGTAGGAATATAAGTAAGGAGTTTATACTCTTTAAAATAAAATTATATATATATATATACAGAGAATGCCAAAAAACAGTATACACATTTTAAAAAGGAAAAAACTGTACTAAAATTGTAATACTCAATGTATACTGATAACAAAAGATGAATACAAGGCATATGTATATATTTTCTGGCACCCCAGTATCTATATATATAATTGTTTAACATAACGTGATAAATGGAAGAGTACGAAAGGTTTTAAACATTGAACAGAAGTTATTTTGTAACAGCCTTTATTAAAGCAATTTTATTTTTATTTTGAATTTAATAAATATTTTATTTTGAGGTAATTCAAGATTCACATGTCATTGTGAGATATACAGAGAGATCCCACATACACTTTACCCAATATCTCCCAATCATAACATCTTGCAGAACTATAGTACAATACCTAAACCAAACTGACATTTATGCAAAGATATAGAACATTTTTATCACTACAAGGATCCCTAGTGTCGCTTTTAAATAGCCAAACCCTCTTCCTTCTTTCCATCTCCTAACCTTATCCCTGGCAATCACTTACTGTTCTCTATTTCTATAATTCTGTTCTTTCAAGAATGTTATATAAATAGAACCAAAAATGGGATTGGCTTTTTCCACTCAGCCTAATCATCTGGAGATTCATCCAAGTTGTTGCTTGCATAAATAGATGAATTCTTTTTATTGCCTGAGTAGTGTTCTATGGTATAGGGGTACCAAAGTTTCCTTAAACATTCATTTGTTGCAGAACATCTGGGTTGTTTCTAGTTTGGGGCCATTACAAACAAATCTTCTCTAGACATCCAGGTACAAAGTTTTATGTGAATATAGTCTTTATTTCTCTGGGACAAATGCCCAGAGCAATAGTTCAGTTTTTAAAATAAACTGCCAAAATCTTTTCCACAATGGCTGTCCTATTTCCACCAGAAATGTACCAGTAATCCTGTTTCTCTGCTTTCTCACTAGCATTTGGTAATACTATTATTTTGTTATTTAACAATTCTGATATATATGTAGAGGTACTTTTTTTGTGGTTTTAATTTCCATTATCCAATGACTAATGATGTTGAACACATTTTCATGTGCTTATTTGCTCTCTGTATATCCTCTTTCATCTAATGTCTGTTTATGTCTTCTGTCCATTTTTGCACTGGATTTTTTTTTTCATTGTTGAATTTTGGAAGTACATTATATATTTAGGTTATTAGTCTTTAGATATGTGGTTTGCAATTGTTATTTCTCAGATTGTAGTTTTCAGTGTGTCTTTCATCTTTTTAATAAGGCCTTTTGCAGAGCAAAATTAATTTTGATGAAGTCTAATTTAAGTTTTTTGGGGGTGTCAAATAACACTTTGCATAACCTGGCTCTCAATTGTTTTCTTCTTCTCCTTCTTCTTCTTCTTCTTCTTCTTCTTCTTCTTCTTCTTCTTCTTCTTCTTCTTCTTCTTCTTCTTCTTCTTCTTCTTCTTCTTCTCCTCCTCCTCCTCCTCCTCCTCCTCCTCCTCCTCCTCCTCCTCCTCCTCCTCCTCCTCCTCCTCCTCCTCCTCCTCTTCCTCCTTCTTTTTCCCCTCCCCTCCCCTTTCTCCTCCTTCTCCTTCTTTTTCTAAAAGTTTTACACTTTTACTATTTAAATTTGAGTTGGTAACTCATATTGAGTGTGCTCCATATGAAGTGTGAGATTTAGGTCAAGGTTCATTATATTGGTCTTTGGATAGTAAATTGTTCCCATACCATGTGTGGTAGGATATACTTCCTGCATTGAATTGCTTTGCCCTTTATAAAAAGTCACTTGGGCATATTTGTGTGGTTCTGTTTCTAGATCATCTATTTTGATCCACAGAAATATGTGTCTTGCCCTTTGCCACTACCACATAGGCTAGTTACATAATAAGTCTTGAAATCACATAGATTAATTTCTCCCACTTCAACTATTCCAATTCTTAAGTGTTACAGCAATCTTATTTTGTCTTCAAAAAGAATTACTTTTAGAGATTGTGTTAAATAAGCCCACATAATATGAAGAATTGATATCATTATTATGTTCAGACTCCTAGAATATGAATATGTCTCATCATTTGTTTAGATCTTCTTTGATTTTGTTCATCATTGTTTTCTAATATTTAGCAGACAAGTTATGAATATGTTTTGTTAGATTTATATAAAGTACTTTATTTTTGAATAATTTATTTTTTATTATTTTTAGGATATGAGAAGTGTGAAATTTCATTTTGAAACTTAATTATTGCTACTATTTTTATTTTTTAAATGTTAGTAGTCACTTTTTCAATTGTGATACTATAGTCCCAAAGAAATAATTTTCAGCAAGGTGAGCTTCTAGAGTACTTTTGCAATTACTTTGCCACATAGTTGAGAAGATATTCACTTTGTACCAGCATCCCCAAAATCAAAAGTTTTTTTGAGTCTCTGGCTCTATCTGTTTCTTTCTCTCTCTCTCTCTCCCCCTCCAAACCCCCCATATTCCTTCTTTTTTTCATTGTCTTTTTATTCCTTATTATGTCCGGAATATATTTTTGGTCACATACGAATTTCTGATTACCTCACCACCATTTGATGAGTAGTAATTTCTGTCCTCACTGATGGTCAAATCTCTGTCATGTATCAGCTGATCTATATGGGACCTCTAGAACTTAGAAATACATGTCTACAAAATATTGAACCATTGTAATCATTATTACTCTAAAATAGGTCTTGTTTAAGACAAATTAACCATTCCATTTTTTCATCACTGGTATTTGTTTTCTTTTTTTTTGCTTTATTGAGATATAATTGACAAATAAAATTGTATGTAGGTACTTAGAGTGTATAACATGATGATTTGATATACATATACATTGTGAAATGATTACTACAATAAAGTTAATTAATACATCTATCATAAATATTTACATACATTTGGTGAGAACAGTTAAGATTACTCTTTTTAGCTAAATTCAAGTACACAATACAGTATTAATGACTATAATAACACATTTATATGTTAGATCCTCAGAACTTATTCATGTTGTACCCTTTCACCAGCATCTCTCCATTTCTCCCACCTCTGCCCCTGGGAACCACCATTCTACTCTCTGTTTCTATGAATTTGACCTTATCATTATTATTATTTTTTTACATTCTACTTATAACTGATACCAGTGATACCATACAATAGTTATCATTCTCTTTCTGGCTTTTTTTCACTTAGCTTATTGCCCACCAGCTTAATCCATGTTGTCATATAGAGAAATAATTGTTTCTTTATGGCTGAATAACATTTCATTGTATATACGAGGTCAGACAATTAAGTTTGTGAACTCATCCTGAAAAAAGTGCTATATATACCTCATTGATGAATATCACTACAGTCACCTTCAAAGTACTCTCCTTGGGAAGCTACACAGCAATGCCAGTGCCTAGTCCTCCCTTCAAAGAAATTTTGGAATGGCCACCAGAGCTGTGGTTGTATTACCCTTGATGTCATGAATGTCATCAAAATGTCTTCCTTTCAATATTTCCTTTATCTTTGGGTAAAGAAAGAAGTCATGAAAGGCCAGATCAGGTGAGTAGGGAGGGTGTTCCAATACAGTTATGTGTTTACTGGCTAAAAACTCCCTCACAGACAGTGCCATGTGAGCGGGTGCATTGTCATAATTTCAAGAATTGTTGGCGAAAAGTTCAGGTTGTCTAAGTTTTTCATGCAGACTTTTGAGCATTTCCAAGTAATAAACTTGGTTAACTGTTTGTCCAGTTGGTACAAATTTATAATGAATAATCTCTCTGATATCAAAGAAGATTAGCAACATCGTTGCAACAAGTTCGTGAAGTTAATTGATCTTCATATATTAATAGTTTCGAATAATATGTTGTGCAATAATGTTTTGACAGCTACGATGTCACTAGATAATAGGAATTTTTCAGCTTCATTATAATCTTATGGGACTATCATGACATATGCAATTTGTCGTTGATGGAAACATTGCTAGGTGATGCATGACTGTATAATTGTCTTAAATATTATCTCTATGCAGTTATTATTGCAGAAGACAGTGTAATTTTTGCTTCAAACATCAAACACAATCTGAAAAACTCAAAAGAAAAGGAAAATAAAATTATCCATATTTTTAATATTTCCTTTTGATGTTCTAAGATTTCTTCTTTTATTTCTTTCTATTGAGAAAAAAATTGTTATACATTCTTTCAGGTTGTGTGTCCTGGTGACATATTCTCTTAGTTTTACTTCATCTAAGAAAGTCTCAATTTCCCTTCATTCCTAAGCATATTTTTGCTGGATATAAAATTCTGTGTTTATGGTCCTTTTCTTCCAGCACTTGAAATCGGTTGTGCTATATTTCTCTGGCCTCTGTGATTTCTAATAAGAAATCTGCTATCAATTAAATTATTTTCTCCTCATAGGCAAGGTATAATTTCTCTCTGGTTGCTTTAAACGTATTTTCTTTGTATCTTTGTTTGCAGAACATCTATAATTTGTCTTCATGTGGATGACTTTGTTTGGTTAATTGAATTTGGAGTTCTCTCAGCTTCTTGAATCTGTAGGTTTTTGTCCTTTGCCAATATGAAACATTTTCAGCCTTGCCAATTTTCTCCTTTCCTTATGGATCTCAGATGACACAAGTATTAGGTCTGTCAGGTCCCTGAGGCTCTGTTTATTATTATTATTATTATTTTCCATTCTATGTTTTCTCTGTGCTTCAGATTGGGTATTTCTATCATTTCACCTTCAAGTTCACTGGATGACACCATTTGAATATGGAAGGGTACCTTAGTACAAACAAGTGTGTTTAAGTTCAAGCTCCCTATGTGGTCTGCAATGACACCACAAGCAAGGAAAGTAGGGATTGCTACCCTCTCTGTTGGGATGAGAATCCTGGCTCCTTACTCATTTTCTCTGATACCAAACTGGTTGGTGTGTGGGGCGGTGCTGTTGTACCTTGTTACAGCCTCGAGGGAGTTCATATCCGGGCTCCTCATTAGGTCTTTGCTGGCATGTGGGGTGTCACCAAAGTTTCTCCTGTGGCATTTGAATGAAATAGACCAGTTATTGTGTAAGGTTTTCTTTCTTGCCCCTTTCCTCATCTTTTGGTGAGAGAAAGCAGCTTTTTTTGTTTGTTTGTTTGTTTTTTTTTGTTGTTGTTGTTGTTTTGACTGTGTCAATTGACATTTTCAGTCTTTGGGCTTTTTCACCTTCAGTGAAAACCTTCAATAAAAAACAAAATGCCAGGAAACTCACTACATAGTTGTTCCTGGGTCCTGCGGTGCCTAACCAGTCTTCCTCCTTCACTCCAACTTTCAGAATCACCCTATGTTTGTTTTATATATATTGTCCAGGGTTCCCTATTGTATTGAGTGGGAATAAAAGTCAAGCGTACATCTACTCCATCTTCCCAGGAGCAGAATCTGAGACCATACCAACTTTTTTAAAGTTTGGATTTTAATATGTATTGGTAAAGATTACGTCTTGAGAGGAGGTGCATAGATGTGAAAGAGGCTAATTATAATCAAGGAAAAGAGAGTAGTTTGATTGAATATTTAAAAAAATTAAAGGTACAAATGATATAATAAAAAAGGTTTTTAAGAAAATATAATTTTTCGGGGGGATGTAAAAGAATTAGATGAGGAAAGGTATTCTGTGAGAGTGAGTTGGGGTTACAATAACTTTTGAAGAGATTGGAAATTTGGAAGTTATAGTCCAAACTAGGAGATATGAGATTTTAAGGAAAATTATTTGTGTACCAAGTTAACACAAAAGATAAGAGCCACTTTAGTTGTGTGATATTGGGCAAATTGCTCAACTATCTGTGCTTTAATTTCTTTAATTTCACCCAGAGTTGCTTTGAATATTTTGTTTTGTTTTGTTTTTCTTCTCTTAAAAAGTGCATACATAGTATATGGCATACTGTAGGTGTCTACTAGTTGTTAGTTATCACTATTCTCATGTTTTCATTTTATTTATAAAAATGAAGTCACATGAAAGGAGCTGGAACCGGAGGTATGTGAGTGGCTGACAGGGATAGAGAAGTCTCATTTGCTTGGTGTGGCAGTTCTGAGGATTTTATAAACTGACTAGAAACATATGATCCTTATTTTTAAGAGATAGATCCCTTTTTTGCCCCCAAAATTATCATTTCCTTTTCATCAACGTTCAGTCAGCATAAGGTGAGTGTTTCCCCATTCCGCACCCTGAAGAGATTCCTTTCCATGTCCCCCCTCCCTCTTTCCTTAGGACTCTAGGACATAGTTTAGGATTAAGCAAATTATGCCTATGATGCACTGTTTAAATGCATCCAGTTGAACCAACAGAAAGTGTAAGATTATGTAGTCACTCATATTAGCAGGTCACAAGCTGTATTTGCACCTTCCAGTAGCTTTGTGTTAAAATTCTAAAAGGCACGTTCTAGAGGCTTTTACATTTTGTCATATTGGGATCAAAAACAAGAGACTTTATGTGTGATTACTAGGAGAACTTTTCCCTTTGTCATTAAATCTTCTTTAGAAAAAAATTTTTTTTTCCTGAGGTGACTAAATACAATGGCTTTGGGTGTATTTCCTCATTGCTTGTACACAACATGCTGAATAATATGGGTTGGTGCAAAAGTAATTGCGTTTTTTGCAATTTTTTTTTTTTTTAACCTTTTAAATCGCAATTACTTTTTCACAAACCTAATAGAATTTGCAAATAGTTTTCTTACTATTTTGCCTTGGCTGATAGAAATCTATTTAAACAAATATTTCAAAATTAAATTGTATATATACATACATTTTTGCATATACATACAGATAAAAAATTATTGCCATTTTGTTTATGTGTATACATTAACCATTATTGATACATTTTTTAAGTAAGCATTTATTGGGAATATAACAATGCCAGGATGGCTACAATATAGTTGGCAGGAATATTGAGCTAAAACAGAATTCCTGCTCTCAAAATCACAGGTAACTGGGTCAGTATAGGCACTGCAACCACTTACAAATGTGACTTTCATACAAAAACATAATGAGCGCATGTCAAAAATTTAAGTCAGTAAGGAGGAAACCAACAGAATGGCAAAACTGGTTTATAAGAGAATTTGACTGACTAAAGTATAAAGTCAATAAAGAATATGAAAATTAGGTTGTCGAATTGTAAAATATAGTTGCAAAATTGATTATAAAACTATATTTGAGATTATATTGTCAGCCAAATAGAAATTATTAGAATTTCTATCAGCCAAAAAATATTTAAATTGTCAATATTCTTCAAGGAGCATCCAACATTATGGATGTTGTATCATAATAAACAGCAAACAAAAAAAATAAATAAAAATAAATAACTCAATTGAGAAATTCTCTTTGGCTTCAGATGACTTTAGGCAAACTTTTTGGATGATGCTCTAGGAAAGCTTTGCAAAGACACAGTGAAACTTTGCCATTTTTCTAACTTTGGATAATTTTTTTTATGAACATCTGTATGAAGACAGTAACTAGAGATTTTAAACAGTGTCTTGGAGTCATTTGAGATTCAGGAAATACTTGCCAGAGGTTTCCTTTACTAATGTTTCCAGTAAAAGAATGAACTGAATAAAATAATTTCCAAACATTGACTTTCATCATGCAAATTATTTGTTTAAAATGTCATATAAGAGGCTGTACAGTTTATTCTTTTGACATAATTTGTTGCAGTAAATGCTTTGATAATTCTCTTGACTACCCTAGTGGCCATCAGTAATTAACTGTTATTTTCTTTATAGTCCATCATTTTAATCTTCCTACATGCTATTTGGTAGGTACCAGATATAGCTACTATCTTCCAAAATCTTCAAATCTTGATGGGCCTGTATACCCATATCTATTCCATATGAATAGGGAGATTTGCAGCTTCCATGGTAATTATTTCAGCCCACCCTGTACAACCTAGAATCAAGAAGGAATCTCTGAAGTAAAATCCTCCACTGGGCTCTGGGCCATGTGTTAATATAGGACAGTTTAAAATATTATTTGCATTTGCTATATCCCACAGGAAAATTCCCTCTGTGACATAGATATTAGCACTGAATTTTTAAAGCCACCTTCTTTGTCTTTTTTTTCTTTTTTTGTTTTTTTTTTTTAATAGGAGATAATGTATCACCCATTAACTCAGTTGGGAAGATAATTCATCCCCTTATCCCCATACCAACCTGTCATCTCCTTGAGCAGATGTTAATATAAAAATAAAATTCACAATACAAAAATCACAAGTCAACATTTGAATTAGTGGGCAAGCATCTCTACATTTAAACACATCATTCCCTTTTTCATTATGAGGCTCTTTGTTGGCAGTTCCCAAAGAAAGACAGAAGACTCACATAGCTCCAGGTAACTTGCCTTTTCTGTTCTAGCCTTTATTCCAGGTTAGAACTTTAAAAAGATGTTGGTAAAATTAACAACCTGTGGTTATAGATCTTTACAATGTTTTAGAACTGGATCAGATCAACAAATAAAATATGCAAAACCCTTAAACTTTGAAAACAGAAAACCTATGCTAGTGTTCAGAAGGCTAAATTAAATCTTTCAGCAGTCCTGCTCCATAACCCACACACTAGCTGCTGTATTTTATTCTCTATAAAGTGTCTGAGATCTACAAAAAGTGGTGACCACTAAACTTCTCATAAAGAGTATTTAATCACAGCTTATCTACATCTGAAGAGAAAACACATCTAGTATCTGGTGATCCTTTAAAAAAAAAAAAAAGAGAGAGAAAATCAGATAGGGAACCTTGTTGAAATTGTTGTTTTTGTTGTTGTTGTCCTGATTATTTTACAACAATCCAAATGTAGATTTACATTTAGGATATTTTTCAAAGAAGATGAAACTACTGCTTTTTTAAACTTTAAAAAAAAATTATCTATCCTCCAATCCTTAAAGTAAGTCCCTAGCAGCTAATGATAATAATAATTATTATTATAATTATCATCATCATAATGAAATAAAATATTATTGTTATCACCCAAAAATCAAATTGTTATTTGGTAAAAAATTAAATGTTTATTTTAGCAAACGACATGAAAAGAAGAAGGAAAAAAAATAAAATAATTGCTCTACTTTCCACTACCAGGAAATAGGCACCATTATTAAAATTAAGTTAGTAACTTTCCAGACACCTTCATTTGATTATAGAAACACTAGGAGAGTCAGATAGGCTAAAATACTTTTATAAAATTTTACCATGTTATATGTAGTGATTTGAGTATGGATTATTTATTATAATTAGTACAAGGAAAAAAAGTTGAATTGAAAGTTAAGGGATGACTAAAGTTCACTTAGTGTCTTCATGGCAAGGAATACTATTTCTTAAAAGATTTTCTTAACTGTTAATAAAAAAAGATATGTGACAAATTTAATGTGACTGGAATTGTACTCCTTTCAAATACATATCTTGATGGTTGGCGAATTTGTGTCTCTGCTGTGAGGACAGTTCTCAAACTTTCCTCCCACTCCTCAGCTCTGGATTTTTGTTGGTTAATTTGTTAGTATCATTTTTTTTCCCACTGCCAACCTTTAAAATATTTAATTATTTTCTTAATGATAACTTAAACTATTATCTAGAAATTGTTCCAGGTTTAACTAAAATAGTGGTCCTTTATGGCTTCTTCATCTTTAAGTCCTTTTTAAAATTATTTTCATACATATCTTAAGTGGCTACATTCCTTGATCAAGTTCCTTCCTTCCATTTTTCCTGTCATTTTTTAATGTTCATGTCAATTATCAGGTTTCTCTCCTTATTAGGTTGTTCATAGAAGTTATCCCTCCCTCCCTCCTTTTCTCCCTCCCTCCAGCTCTCTTCTTCCCTCCCTCGCTCCCTCCCTTCCTTCTTTCCTTCCTTCCTTCCTTCCTTCCTTCCTTCCTTCCTTCCTTCCTTCCTTCCTTCCTTCCTTCCTTCCTTCCTTCTTCTTTCCTTCACTTGTTTATTCTCTCCTTCCTTCCTTTCTTCAATTTATTCTTTCCTGTTTTTATAAGATATTGACATACCTTTTACTGACCATTTTCCCCAACACTTTTGAAGATTTATAAATTTGCAAATGCTCTCTGTTTGTTTTTTAAATGAATAATGTCTATGGTATAAAATAGGATTACTACCTAAACCTATTCACTTTTTTATTTGAAATCTGAAAGATTAGTTATTTAAATATAAGCTTGACTAAAAATTTATAGTACACAGAGAACTTCAGTTAATTTCGCATATGCTTCAGAAGAACAACACATTCACATTAGTGTGTGTATCCTATCACTTGTGTAGGGTACACAGATAAAATGCACGCTCCTAGTTCAATTTGAATATCAGACAAAAAACAAATTTTTATTTTTAATATGTCTCATGATATATACTCATACAAAAAAAAGAAGAAAACTTCTGGCATTCATATTTGACTGGTTACCTGTATTTTTATTGGCTAAATTCAGTCACCCTATCCCTGAGAAGACCAGAAAAAAATATAAAATGGAACAAGAGAATGTGTTGAAATCTAAAACCATTCAAATTGACAGTTTTTTCTAAACTATTATTTACTGTGGTTCCCCCAAAAATCATTATGTTGAAATCCTTACCACTTATGTGATAGAATGTGATGGCATTAGGAGGTGTGGTCTTTGAGAGTTAATTAGGGATTAGTGTTCATATAAGAAGAGTGTCTCTCTCTCTCTCTCTTCCCCTCCCTCCCTCCCTCCCTGCCTCCTTCCCTCCCCCTTTCCCTTTCTCCCTCCCCTCATCTCTTCCTCCCCTCATCTCTCCCTCTTCCCCCTTTCTGCCACGTGAGGAAACAAGAGAGGTCTCATTAGAACCCAACCAAACTGTCACTCCCATCTCAGACTTTCAGCCTCCAAACTGCAAGAAATAAATTTTTGTAGTTTAATCTGTGCTGTCTATAGTATCTTGTTACAGCAGTTCGAACTGAGACAGAATCAGATTTTCTGAAAAATATTTTTTCTTCTTTCCCTTTCATCATTGACAGTCCTCACTGTCCTGCTTTGCTGTGTAATGAAAGTAAATTTTCCAGTACAATATTTATCTTTATATTAATGGAATGCACCTTGAAAAATCATGAAGCATATCCATGCTATAGAATATTATGTAGAAATGGCAACGAACAAATGTAACTACCAAAGCAACATGAATAAATGTCACACACAAATTCTTGGAGAAAAGTGTAGCAAGACAAAAAGAATGTTGTATAACTCCACATGTATAATGTTCAAAATGTCAAAAATTAGTATTGGATATCAAGATAATTGTTGCTTTGGGGTGAAGGGGATTGTTCGGGAAGGAGTTAAAGAGGATTTATAGAGTACTGGCAATACTCTATCTTTGGCAGCTCGTCTCCTACTGCTTAGATTATCCTCTTCAGTAACCTGTCTAGTCAGCGACTATAAACATGTCTTGACTTAGCATCACCCCCACCATTATCATCACCATCATTAACATCACTCTTATAGAGCTCTTATAAATTACTAATTCTACTAATAATTCTGTGAGAAATGTACTATCTTCCTTTTTTTACGGTTGAGAAAACTAAGATTCAGAGTTTAAATAATTTGTTCATGGCCATACAGCTAATAAGAAGCTGTTTTATAGTGATAGGCTATATGCAATAAATTATTCATGAACATGCTTAGCTTTAAGTTTTCTGTGAGAGAAAGTAAACAGCAAAAGAAAATATTTTCTAACAAGAAATACTAACCACATTGTTTATAGTAAAATTTAAATGTATTCATTTGTATATTATGTTTTATAGTAGAGATATGCAACAATCTTGGCAATGTAACAGTATATGTACAAGGGACCATGATGTTACCACTGTATCATATGATCATGTAATGATACATTGTGACCTTAAGAAAGAAAATGCAGGCGTAAGTCACACATGTAATTTTATGTGATTAATTTCATTTTAAAAGTTTATTGAAATATAGTGATATAAAACATGCCTTTTCTCTATTTAGATCCCAACACTTATCTCAGTTTTTCTTCTTTAATTATTTATTTTTTTCAGTTACAGTTGACGTTCAATACCAGCATGTTTCTAAATCACGCATATCATGCACCCACAGAAGTCTTACTGTATAATAGATATGTCTAGAGAAACAAAGCCATATTTCAAAACTCTTGTTAACGGCACAACCAAAATAATCCCTTCAGACCACAGAGGCAAAAACCAAACATGTAACTTTCTCAGGATACTGTATTTTTTTGTGGAATTATTGAACCTGAGTTTTAATTAGGGAAGTATGGAAACCACACAATGCTTACTGAAACCCAGTGAATGCCCTCCATCCTGAAGACTTCCTAGGGATAACAACAAAGCAGGCCATGCTACACATATGTGCATAGTCTTTAGCTAGCTTCCTTTCAGAAATCCCACTTAAAAAGACTTTAGATATGTGAGAACAGAAATCCAACAATAAATCCACTGAGGTTGGTTGAGGAAGACTCTGAGAAAAGATAGGCTGGGAATTTATTGGAGTCCTCCTGAAAAAGATTCATATTCTCTCTTTCTCTCTCTCTCTCTCTCTCTCTCTCTCTCTCTCCTTCCCTCCCTTCCTCCCTTCTTAGTGGCAACCAGCTTTTGTGTGACTTATTTATATTTTCACTGGAAATTTGTACCTCTTGACCCTTTCTTCTTACAACCAACAGTCTGTTTTCTGTATTTATGATCTCAGGTTTGTAAAAAATAATTTAGATTACACATATAACTGAGCTCATATGGTATTTGTATTTCTCCGTCTGACTTATGTCACTTAGCATAATATCCTCTAGGTCCATCCATATTGTCACAAATGGTAACATTTCCTCCTTTTTTAATGGCTGTAAACAGTATCCCATTTTGTGTGTGAGTGTGTTTGTGTGTGTACACATACACTACATTTTCTTCATCTATTCATCCATCAATAAACACTTAGGCTATTTCCATGTCTTGGCTATTGTAAACAATGATGCAATAAATATGGGGGTGCATATATCTTTTCAATTTATTGCTTTCATTTTCTTTGGAAACATACCCGTAAGTAGAATTGTTGGATCATGGTAGTTCTATTTTTAATTTTTTGAGGATCCTCAATGTTATTTTCCATAGTGGCTGAGCCTATTGACATTCCCACTGTTGGTGTGGAGAAAAGAGAACCAACCCATTGTCTCCAACACTTGTTATTTCTTGTGTTTTTTATAATAGCCATTCTAACAGGTGGTAGGTGATATCTTACCACCTATGTTTTTTTTTTTTTTTCCTAGGAGTTTTACAGTTTCAGGTCTTTAATCCATTTTGAGTTAGTTTCTGCATGTGATATAAGACAGTGGTCCAGTGTCATTTTTTGCATGTGACTGTCCAGTTTTCCCAACACAATTTACTGAAGGTCCTTTCTTTTCCCCATTGTATATCATTGGCTCCTTTGTCATAAATTAATTAACCATATATGTGTGGGTTTATTTATGGGCTCTGTATTTTATTCCCATGATCTTTGTGTCTGTTTTTATGCCAGTACCATTCTGTTTTATTTACCATAACTTTGTACTATAGTTTGAGATCAGGGAATGTGATGCCTCCAGCTTTGCTTTGCTTTCCCAAAATTGCTTTGGCATTTTGGGGTCTTTTGTGGTGTCATACAAATATTAGGATTGGTTGTTCTATTTCTGTGAAAATTGCCATTGGAATTTTGATAGGAATTACATTGAATCAGTAGATTGCTTTGGGTAGTATGGATATTTTAATAATATTAATTCTTCCAATCCATGAGCATGGAATATCTTTCCATTTATTTGTGTATTCTATTTAATTCATCAGTGTCTTATGGTTTTCAGTGTACAGGTCTGTCAACACCTTGGATAAATTTTATTCTTGTTGATGCCTTTGTAAATGGAATTGTTTTCTTAACTGCTTTTCCTTGTACTTCATTATTAGTGTATAGAAACACAATAGTATTAATGTTTTGTATGTTGTTTGTATCCTGCAACTTTACTGAATTGTTTATCACTCCAGCAATTTCTGATGGTGTCCTTAGGGTTTTCTATATGTAATATTATGTCCTCTGCAAATAGTGACAGTTTTACTTCTTCCTTTATGATTTAGATGCCTTTTATTTCTTGATTAATTTCTCTTCCTAGGAGTTCCAATACTGTGCTGAATAGAAGTGGCAGGAGTTGACATCTTTGTCTTGTTCCTGATCTTGGAGGAAAAACTTTAAGCTTTTTATCATTGAGTATGAAGTTTGGTGTGGGCTTATCATACATGGCTTTTATTATTTTGAGGTATGTTACCTCTTTACCCACTTTGTTGTGAGTTTTTATCATAAGCGAATGTTAATTCTGTCAAGTCCCTTTTTTTGTCTCTATTGAAATGATCATATAATTTTTGTCTTTCATTTTGTTGACATGGTATATCACATTGATTGACCTGAGGATGCTGAACCATTCTTGAATTCCTGGAATAAATCTCATTTGATCATCATGTATGATCCTGTTGCTGTATTATTGAATTCAACTTCCTAATATTTCATTGAATTTTTTTCATCTATGTTTATCACGGATATTGGTGTGTAATTTTCTTTTTATTGCATCCTTACCTGGATTTGGTTATCAGAATATTGCTGACCCAGGCAAGTCTTTAATCAATATTTATATTAATTTTAAAAAAGAAGGCAGGGAGGAGGTATTGTTTTTAGTGAGTAAAGGGAGTAAACACTTTCACAGGAAGTATAAGTAAAGTTCATTGCCCTGACATCTTCTTTTACTAATTAATTTAGAATGAATTTAGAATGTGCAAAGTAGCAGACACTCTTCTAAGTATTTTACACATATTTATTTACTCGAAAGTCATGCCAATCCTATAAAGAGATCTCTTATTAGCCTGATTTAGAGATGAGAGAATTGTGGCACAGGTAGATTTTATTATAAAAATCTATCCAAAATCAGAAAACTAAGGAATGAAGGTACCAGCATTCTAACATAATCTTGAATCCAGTTACCACTGTTGTCATCTTTTTGAGCATAAACCACAAAGTTCAAATAGTTTGAACCCATAACGTCTGAGCTCACCCACAATGCTTTATGTACCTCATTAAATCACTTCCCTGAGATTTGTTGAAAATGTGTTAATGTAACAGGGCTATAAACACTGTAAAGAATTAATAATATAATTTTGAGGTGTAATTGAAGAGAATGAAGCAGTTTCCCTCAGAGTGAGATATGTTTTTGCATCTGATTAGGTGATCTACTCCGAGAACACTGTGCAGCTTCTGGTATGTATCAACATTTTATTTACTATAATAAGGATTTAATAAGTAATAATCTATGTATTGGAAGAATCAAAGTCTCTTCCACATTTTGGATTTCTTATCTAATGGTAGATCTTTATAATCATCATTTGTTGAATGACTACCATTCCATGGACACTGAGTTATACTAAAATATAAATGCATTTCCACTTACAGGGACATGTACATTAACTGGTGAGTAGTTGTATGCTCCTGGAAGAATTAGAAGAATTATCTTGGGATCCCAACTGTTGGGCTCTCCTTCTCCTCTCCCAGTTTTGTGACTTGCAGATGTTCTTCGTTGCTTAAGAACTTCACTATAAGAATCTCTACTCTGTTTTCTCTCTCGTTACTTTATTCAATCTAATCATTAAGTCAGTCCTTCAGGGAGATGAAAAGATGCGTCATCTCCTAAAATGGATGGGGTCTATACTGATAGAACAAATGACAATGTGGTAAGAAGCTCAAACATCTGTATCTCTATGTCACTGCCTGTGTCTGTATACCTACATCTACACGTATGTCTATATTTATATCCATATTATTTGTTTTATATGGGCTGAATAAAAACTGGGTAGTGAGAGGAGATTGACATCACAAAGAAACATTTTGTAGAAGAAAGTTATTTATCGGTTCTACTTTTATGTATTTTACAAGGTTAACATGAAAAGCATTAATAGATGTGGAGAACAATATTGAGATTTATTGTTTATATTAAACCACATCACACCTTCTACAATGTCAATCCCCTCTTGTACATTTTCATTTTTTCATAGCATGTGACTTTCTAGATACACAATTTTGATTTATTTTGTTGATATGTATTATATGTATGTCCTTGCAAGAATATAATCTTCACAAACTCAGAGACTTTTGTTTTGTTCACAGATATCCTAAGCACGTAGAAGAATGCTTGGCTCATATTAAGCTCTCAATAAATATATGTGGAAATAAATTGTATTTCTATGATGTGATTCCTTCTCTGAAGGATTTTATAGCATAGTTGGAAATCCAAGAAAGTTTATGAAAGATTTCAAAGGGGTGAGTCAGAGTTATTTCAAGAAAAAAACAAAGTGGCTAACAATGTCAAACGTAACTGAGGGATCAAAGAAAATATAGGGTAAAATAAATTTCTGATTTTTAAATCAGATCATTTGGATGAGTTAAAAAGAGAAGCAGAATCAAGTTTTTTTTTCTTTTTTTTTTTTTGCGTAATAGTATTATTGTTATATATTTGGTAGACTCAGGGCTTTAAAACCAGAACGGAAAAATCCAGTTCCAATAGAGAAAGAATTAGTGTGAGGTGGGTCATGTGAAAAACAGATATAACACTTGTTAAGCTTACATCCTTAAAACAAAAGAGTTTGTGAAGATAGGGAAAGAGAAGGGAGTGTAGTATCACTGGGTGATGTATACTTATGGGCCAATCTTTTAACTGTTGACAAGAATGCAATATAGCCACAAAAAACAAAGGTAGGGGTTCATACCCTTTAGTTAGGAGAAATAGTATATTTGTAAACACATCTGCTAAGTGAGCTGACAATTCAGTGTTCTTCAGGCTATATAGTGCCAAAGAGAAAACTTAAAGATAAAAAGAAATAAAAACCAATGAGCAATAATTTCAAAAATAGATAAACTTCAGTGGACTTCAAATGCACTTCCCTCTCCACAAAAGAAAACAACTTTACACACTAGTGACTCTGCCAAGGTTTTAACATTCAGTAATATGCCACCAGTGCACACTAAAGAAAATGGAAAGCAAATGCCATGCCAAGATTAGACGTTTGCAGTTCTGTCTGCTTTTCCAACTCTCATCATAGTCAGACACGTGGGATTGAAACAACATAATTTTAAGCTTAAAAGTAAATTTTGTCATGTGAAAATTGCAGATGAAATAAATCCTAGATAAGCATGCCCTGTTCTCTCAGGAAAAAAAAAAAAAGTAAACTGGATTATGAGGATCAAATTTCCCCACTGCTTTGAGACATGTTCAAATATTCAGTTATGCGCTATGCATTTTCAATTTATACATTCTTATTACACTCCTGTTTTTGCATGTATTAATGCTAGATAAACAGATTCTCGGCAAAATAAACTCTACTTAAGAGATGTTAACATTAGTACACATGAATATGAAAGCCAGCAAATGCAAATTAAAGCTGCCTCTTGGGGAGTAGACTGCCATGCTGGGACAAGAAAACATTTTCCCAAATTCAGGGCAAGGGATCAAAACTAAAAGTTAGCAACTAGAAAATTGTGTCTATTTTCCTCATGTTTGCAAAAATTAGAAGCATCAACTTCAGTTATTTGCATTTTTAGAGCAAAATTTCTATTTCTAAAAATACAGAAATCAATAGTAAAATACATGAAAGTGTATATTTTACATATCTAATTTAAAAAATTCTAATTAGCCATTATTTTCCTGCCCTTTGAAAGTGGTTTATGCTTCAGAAATGACAAGATGACAATAGTGGTAACTGCATTCTATTTTGCTTATAGTTCCCTAAGAATTATGGAAGCATAATTCTGGTAGCATGTTTATTGAAATGTAAGTCACAGACCATATAATTTACCCATTTAAAAAATACAGTTTGATGATTTTGGTATTAATTTACTTTAGTATTAGAATTTAATATATTCATAGAGTTATGCATCTATCATCACAGCCAATTTAAAACTATTTTTATCACCCCAACATCAAACACAGTATCCTTTAGCAATTATCACCCAGTCCTAGGTAACCACTGGGCTACTTACTGTCTTTGTAAATTTCCCTCTTCTGGACATTTTAAATAATTGAAATCATATAATAAATGGTCTTTTGTGACCGTTTCCTTTCTCATACAGGTTTTAGTATATATGAATATTTGGTCATTCTTTATGGCCAAATAATATTGCAGTGTGTGCATAAATCACATTTTGTTTATCCATTCATTAGTTGATGGGCATTTAGGTTGTTTGCACCTTTTACATATCGTAATGTTACTATGAATATTAGTGTACAAATGTTTTATATGGACGTATGTTTTTATATATTTTGGGTATATACCTAGGAGTGGAATTGCTGGGCCAAATGACAACTCTATATTTAATATTTTGAGGAACTGCAAAACTGTTTTACAAAGCGTCTGCACCATTTTACATTCCCACCAGCAGTGTATCTCTCCATATACTCACCGATACTTCTTATTATCTATATAGATTAATGGTCTCCATCACATTCAGAAGTATTCAGTCATTATTTATTTGAATACTTTTTGATTTTGTTCTTGCTCCCTCCTTTCTTTTTGGCACTCCCATTAAGTACATATTGTTGCATTTAATGGTGTCCCACACTTCTCTGGGGTCTGTTTATTTTTCTTTTTTCTATTTTCTCTATTCATCAGATTGCATAACCTCTATCAGTTTATGTTCAAGTTCGCTAATTCTTTCTCCTGCCAGTTCAAATCTACTATTGAGCCCATCTAGTGATTTTATTTTATTTTAATTATGTACCTTTCAACTTCAGTATTTCCATTTGGTTCTTTTTTTTCTTCCTCATTAAATTCTATCTTTTTATTGATAATCCCTATTTGATGCAACTTTGCCTTCATCTCTTCCTTTACTTCTTTAAACATGGTTTCCTATAGTTCTTTGAAAATATTTTTAATGTCTCCTTTGAAGTCTTTGATAAATCTGATTTCTGGTTGCTCTCACAGGCAGTTTCTGTTGTCTGTTTCCCCTCGTCACTATCCCATTCAAAAGTTCCTTTTTCTTTGCATGCCTCAGAAACGTTTGTTTTAGAAAATATATTGTAGCAAATCTAAGTACTAGTCACCCTTCACCCAGAGCTCCTTATTACTGTTTCCTTTGTTTGTTTTTTCAGTGACTGGCTAGATTATTGTAGTGCAGTCTATTTTCCCAGCAGTGTGAAGCTTCTGATGTTTCTCAGTGATGCAGCCTTGAACATGCACAGTCACTGTCAGATAACAATAGTTTTGCCGGAGGTCTCTTTGACTGTCTCTTTTCCTGATTCCACCAAGAAGATAAGGACCACTAATTGCCAGTTGTTTTCCTGTCTTCAACAATGTTCTAGGGCATAAATTGTTCTATATACAGATCCCATTTAAATCTAGTTCATTTGTAGGGATAGGTTTTGAGATTTTTTTCTGACTCACAGCAGAATTCTACTTAGCTGTCTGCTTCCTGTTTCTCTCTTATGAACTAGCTGATCTAGGGCTTTGCTGTTATCTCCAATAAAACTACATCTCTTCCTAATTGCTATATCCCACACCCTCCGTTGTTTTTATGAGAGCATCCCTCGGCTTAACTTCCCCCACAATGTGTTTCCAATAGAGCTATTTCTTTTGGGAAGCGCTCCATGCTCTCTGTTACAGCCTGCCTCTCTGTTTGGGCAATATCTCTGAGCCATGGCTCTGTAACTGGGGGACAGAGACAGTGGTGCACGTCTTTCTGAGTGCTACCTCAGCTTTAGGTGCTGGGTAGCTCCAACCTCTGGTCTTCTCAGCTTTCCTGTCCTGACTTGGAACTTCTATTTTATGAATAAGACAGTGAGGATGAACAGGGCTCCTGTGCTTTCAGCACACCAAGCCCAAGCTAGAGTCTCAATTCCATAAGGGAGCTGGACAGAAGGGAGCCCCCACTTCCTGGCTGCACCCATTAGGAATTTAGCCTCTGTAGCAGTAACTGGATGACAGAATGTGAAATGCTGATGCCCTAACCCTGGCTGGGAGTTGGGGGTTCATGAAGCCCCGTGCTCCTAGCTTCTGATGTCTGGGTTGGAGTTTTCATCACTGGGCTGAAGTGGCAGAGGAAATGTAAAAGCTGTGGTTCAAATGGCATACACTTTCACTCTCCTTAGGGAGTTTTAGTAGACCTTCTTGAATAAATACTTCTGTATTTGTTATATATTGTTGGGACTATTTCCAGAGATTTGATTTTATTTTTTTAATATTTTCACTAGTTTTCCTGGGGCATGGATCCACAACCTCAACCTTGTCTTTTAAGAATGCAGATCATTTTAAACTTTAAAGTTTCATATTATCAGAGATTTTCATTCACCTTTCTCAGGCTCCATAAAGACTAATCCCTAATTTGGAGACTTATTGATGGCCACAGATGTGTCACATATCCAGAGTTATAAAGTAACCAAAAGGAAGAAACTCAGCTCTGAAATTGCTGGATGCCTTATAGTAATAATAATAACAAAAACTTTCATCAGCATGATGCTTTGAAAAGCATCATTGTTTTAAATTAATCTTTATAATAAACTCTACAGATGGTGACTATAATTCTTGATTTACAGATGGAAAGACATTACAGATACTGACTGTGCTTCTCTGTTAGAGCACTCCTTCCTCGCTCTTCCCCTGTTCTCTCCTGCATAGCAGGGGATGGTCTGCAAGCTACATTTCCCACATTTCACTGTCAGCTGGCTTTTGGATGGGATCAGGCAATGGGGCAATACTGGGAATTGGGAGGGTGGAGGAAAAAGAGAAGCCAGGTTATTTCTCCCCCTCCTTTCAGTCTTCTATTTCCACCACCAGCTACATCTCCTGTGTAGTTACAACTGCCACCAAATAGAACCACACTACTGCTACATTTTCTGAGTGATCTAAACCCTGCACTCCAGTAGGACCACTCCCTCCTTCAGACCTCTGGCCTTGGGTTTTGAGTAACTTTCTGTTGGAGATTATCCATGGGTTATCTTACTTTCCCCTTTCTGGACCCACATCTCCCTCATCATCCATGTAGGCAAGCCTCCAAATTAAAAACCCCTTCATTTTAAATATTCAAGTGGTTTCTGTTGTGGGTTACATTCTCATTGAAACAGTCACTTAGATGTTAAGTGGCAAAAATGAAACTTGAACCCAGAATCTACAAATCTAATCCTAAAACTGTTTCCACTCTATACCAGACTAGCTTTCAGACTCAGTTCAGTGTTGATCATGATTGGGAAGGGGCATTCTGTTTAATGTAGAGACACAAAAATATATAGTACTTTATGGAATATCAATTCTTAGAAGTCTGTATGCTATAAATATAAGAAATGTTACTCATTGTTCTGTGATTATTCAGGGGATATTACTAAATCTAGCCATATGTTTTCCTTATTATCAACTATAAATAGAAAATGAGATAATATATCATTTAGTAGAATATGGCATATTTCTTAGAACATTACTTAATAAAATATCGAATCAAAATTATGTAACCACCTTTGTCCCATAACCTCGAATTTGTTTCAGATAAGTTGGCCAATGAATGTTTTTGAAATTCATTATCAGAATTCATACATAGGTTATAAAACATATGTCATTAGAATAAACCTATTCTCAAAAAAATCACAAAAGCCAATGTTCTCCTTTTATCTTGAAATATATTTTAATTTGCATTAATAGTATTTATATAAAAGTTTAAAGTATCAAATTGTATTTATTCAATTAAAATGTATATTTTACTTATTTTTTTGTCATATAACTTTAAAAGAATTAATTACAGAAATTATATTTGGTAATACATTTTTTTCTGTTTGTATTTTCTGATTAATAGGGGACTTTCAAGAAATTGTATGCACACACACACACACACACACACACACACACACACACATGCTTTCATCTAATTCCTGAATACTATATCATTGAAAAAATACAATGAAGATTAATATATTAAGCTAAATACTTTTAAGCTAATTTTACCTTTTTCTTCAATGAGGAATTGGTTTGTTTTTAATAGTACAATCACAAAGGAATCTAATACCCTGTTTTTGCCCATAATTTGTCTTTTTCTTTGCCTTACTTAGTAGCATATAGTTTCTGTCACTTAAGGTTTATTCTTTTTCCTTCTCATTATTATTATCCTACCATCAATAAACTATATCCAGTGCCTACGAACACACACTCTGGGGACCAGAAATGTATTTAATTTAAAAAGGCAGTTAATGCCCTTTCCCAGCTAACAAAATCAAATTAAAATCTATACTGACAAAATAGACGAAATTGGGTGATAGCAGATATAACACATATCCCTAGTAACACGTGTGTGAATCCACTTTCACACACTCACCCACACTAGGTGCAAGCATACCTGATGACAAAAATCCTATGATTTGTAATCAAATGCATCTGCTAAGTATGCTAGAAAAGCAGGTTAATAAGCATTGACTTCTTATAATAGATTCCCCAGTTTAAATAGCTACAATAAAGCCATCTGGGCATATCCACAGATGCACAGCTTGGCAGCAGGTACACAGTTTACAGAAGGTCATATGCTAAGTTTGAACATCCCAGCATTTCCTTTGCACTAAATTCTCCAAGCCAGATTATGAAGAAAAGAGTTGTGAATTTAATGCACTTGTATAGTTAGCAATAGTTTTGCATTTCACATATTTGAAATCGATTGCAGTTTAAGGATGCAGTTATGTGCTTTCCAACCCCATATTGAACGCATCATGGGAAGTCATTTCAGTGTAATGACCTCATAATACATAGTTCTGTAAGTCAAGTTAGTGCCTTAAATGTGTAATTCAAACTTGTACCTTGACCAATTTAAGATCCCATTCATGATTAGATTTAATTTATCTTGTTTTTGAAAATCTAATATTTCCCTAGTGAACATGCAGTTATGAATAGAAGCAAATTAGACAAATTATTATGTAGTGGCACAACCATGGTGATTTTAATCCCCAGGGGACATTTCACAATGTCTGGATACATTTTTGACTGTCTCTATAGAGGGAGGGGATGGTACAGGCCTCTGAACATGGAGGCCAAGCGACTGCTGAATTTTCTGCAGTGCACAGGACAGTTCTCTTGTTATCCAGCCCAAATTTTGAATAATTCTGAGGTGAAAATCCTGTGATAGTGTAACATTTGATGATAATGTTTTATTGTCATGTCACTATTTCATAAACACATGCATGGACAGTTTAGTATGTTTCTATAATAGCAAGGAGGCTTTACTGGGTAGGACTAAAGGCAGATTGGAGGTGGCAAAATGAAGAATCAGGGAACCTGGAGTCTGATTGTTAGAAATGATACAATCTGAATAAAGGCAAAAAGAGATGGACTAATCATAATAAACAGTACCTCATTGGCGTGTGAGAGAGTATAAGGAGATCTCACAAAAATGTAATTGGAGTCCCAGAAGCAGAGACTGGGTCAGAGAAAATAATTTAAAGACCACATAACAACCAAACATTTTCCAAATTTGATGATGGTGATAAACATCAACCTAAAAACCCAAGAAGTTCAGTGAATCTCAAGAAGGTTAAAACAAAGAAAAAGAAATCCAGAAGCAGCATAGTCAACCTTTAAAAGTAAAGATAAATAACTTGAAGGCAGGAAAAAAAAAAAAAAAAAGATTAATCATGTACAAGGAAAGAGACTCTATAGGCAAGAAGGAAAAAGGAAATGACATTTTAAAATATGAAAAGAAAAAAAATTTCCATTTGCCAACCAAATTCTATATTCTTTGAAATATCCTTTGAAACTACAAGTGAAATTAAGACATTTTCAGATACATTAAAGCTGAGAGAATTTGCTGGCAGTTTGTTGCTAATAAACTGCTCTACCGTAAATAAATAAGGGTTTTAATCAGGTTCAAGGCAACAAATTCAAAATTTCTAGAGAAAAACTATATCTAAAAGGGGTTAAGAGCACCTAAGATTGAAAATAAGTGGCAAATAATAAAGCACTACTTTTTTTTTCTGTTAGGTAATGCGGAAACAAATTACTGTTTAAAACAGAAAATAATGTCATTGTAATTGGGGTTTATATTGTTTGTAGAGTTAAATACATGCCATTCATAGGCAGTGCTTGGGGAATGATGCATATAATTATACTGTTGTAAGTTTCATATATTTGAAAACTGTAAATATGAAGTGATATGATAAGTTTAAGTACACTGGTAAAAATAGCAGATGCATTTCACGATTCCTAGAGCAACCACTAAAATATAATAAAAATAAATTTGGCTAACAATTCAATATGGAAAACAAAATTCATCTAAAAATATTAGAATAATGCAAAAGAAGGCAAAAAAAAAAAAAAAAAAAAAAGGAACCAAAATGAGATCAGGGTAAAACACACAAAGCAAGTATTTAGACTTAAATACAAGATATCAATAGCTATGCTAAAGGTAATGAACTTAACATTTAATAAATTATCACACATAATAAAAAAATAAGACTCAACCATAGATTGTCTGAAAGAGATGCACTTTAAATATAAAGACAACATATAAGGTGATGGCAAAAGTATAGGAAAGGATATATTATGCCAATAATAACAATTAAATAGCATAACAATATTAATATCAGATGAATTAGACTTCAATATAAGAAATGTTATTAGAAATAAGAGGGAGATTTTATATTTATAAAGATTTTAACTGAACAGGGAAACATAAAATCCCAAATATGTCTGTAACTGAGAAACAGAACTTCAAAATACACAAAGAGAAATTGATGGCACTAAAGGTCTGTATTTAGTTGTCAATGTATTCTATCAACCAACAGGTAGCAATGACAGAGACTCAGTGAATATGCCTCACTTTTATTATTGTATTAATGTAAGCAGAAAAAGAGATAATCAAGAGAGGATAATCTCAAATTTGACTTTTTTTTTTGTAGTGAGAATTTCTGAAATTTATTCTTTTAGCAAAAACCAACATATTTCTACCTGGTTTTAATTCATGTGTTTTAACCAGGACATTAATCCAATTCATATTATTTGGATCATGCCAAGTATATAAACAATATCAAATGAATTGCATTCTCTGAGCACACAGTGAATGATAGAGGGTAAGAAAACTTTGTCCAGACAAGTGGTAACCAGAAGCCAGCTTTGAATTAACCAATTTGCTATGGATAAATCAAAATCCTTTATGATACACATAGCAATCATAGCTAACTGAATTAGAGTGACCGCACAGACTTAAAGCAGAACAATCTGTGTCTTGCTGTGTATTCAATCTCAAAGACAACTTTGTTTTCAATGCTAACTGACATAACAAAAATATTGTCTTCATGATTCACTATTTTTGTAAGGCTAGCAACAGTGTGGATCCCTGTGTCTTCCAAAAATGTCTGGTCCATGCTCCGCAGTAAGTAATACACACACCCACAGACACACACACACAGACACACACACACACACGCACACACTCCCCACACACAGGGAGACACTCACTCTCACTCATGCCTGGAATTAAAAACAAAACAAAACTGTCTCATAAAATCACATACCTCCTTATATTGCATAATGGCAATCTGCTGAATTCTGCTCTATTCAATAATATTCTATTCTACTCTACTCAGTTATATTTATTAATACTGGCCTTAACCCCTGAATTGATTTCATGAGACACTAATGAGTCATGAACCACAATTTGAAAATTAACAGTTAGATTAAAATGAGCATATTTGGTTAGCCACCAAAATACATAATAAAAAGTGAAGTGTCTGTAATCATCACACTAAATTAAACTATTTAGATAATCATATTGTGAATAGAAGTATTTAACTAGATCCTATTTAATTAGAAAAAAATCAATAAACTGATTCGCATACTGTTCATTTGTGAGGTATGATTTGCAGTGTTACTCAATATCTGTGACCCTTTCTCCTCCTCAATTAAAGGGGTTGTATGTATAAAGAGGGTTTCTTCAATGAGTCTTGAGAAGTCAATGTGTAATGAGATGTGTAAAAGAAAGGAAAATTACAAATATTGATGAAAATATGTGGAGTAGAATAAGATCAATAAAAGAACATCATACAGAAGAATATAAACAGAAAAGGGAAAATACAACATATATGCACAAAATATTTGACAAATCCATAAAGAAACAAAAAAAAGAAAGTGATGCTACTGCTGTGAAACGAGGAACATGTTAATATAAAGTGCCTTTCAAGAGTATAATTTACTAACAATGATAGCAAAAATGTATTGAGCACTTCTTACTTGCCAGGTGCTTTTCTAGGTGCTGAACATGTGCTAACTCATTTATAGTCTCACAACCCTAGAAAGCAGGTGCCGTTATTATCTTCATTTCATAGACATACAAACCCAGCTAAGTCCTTCAAGATCACACAGCTTGCTTCCACTAGTAAGTGTCAGAGGCATGATCTGAGACGAATTATCTAGCTTCAAAGCCCACATTCCTAACTACCACCTCCTACTCCACAGTTACTAGATTGAGAGCCAGAAAAAAATTACGTTCGTGTTGTAAATAAGGAGCTTTTTTAGAGTCACACAATCCAGTAAATGGCAGAGCCACACTTCATATTCACATTACTCTAAGTTTAACGCTTTTTCTCTTAAGAACTTGCTCCACAGAAACGTACTATGAACATTGACTACGGCCCGCACACTGCTACATGCCTTATCCACTGTGCAGGGTACCATTTATGTCTCACAAGACCATATGAAAAGTTGTTATTACCATTTCTGTGTTGTGTATGTATGAAGACATTCAAATACAGATGGTTAAAAAGTTCGTATGAGGTCACACAGGAAGTAATTAGAAGAACCCAGATTGAAACCTAGGCCATCTGACTCTAGCACATTTAATCTTAAGCAATATGGTGTAAGGCTCCTCCACACGGATGTTCCACAGAATATTTGTGGTACAGTATTTAAGATCATAGGTATTGCATGTTATGGAAACATTTTCAAATGGAGAGAATTAAGGATTAGGAAAGGGGAAAAGGGACCTAATCCCTTTTTAATATCTACTAAGGTCCTCCCTTTGCTGGAGGACCTTAGTAGATATTGTATTTAATAGTGGAATAAAGAACTGTGGGACATTTTAGTCCCAGTAAGAGTTGTTCTATAAGTACATTGAAGACCTGTGGTTATAGTAGAAGTAGATCTTTACACATATTCACAGAGAAGACTGGTTGTGGGAGATAGTGAAAGCTCTCTACATTTCTTACTTCACACCAAAGACCAAGATAAATTCCTGACATTGCCTAGTTAATAAAGAAAATTAATAATAGTAATAATAATAAAATATGGGTGAATGTATGTAAAGTATTTTGGAGACAGAAGAAAGCAAAAAAGTAAAAAAAATATATAATTTTAAAAATCAATAAACAATGTGTAAGTTAAAAAAAAAAAATCTTTATATAATCAAATGCAATCAAGCAGACAACCTGAAAGAACTAAAGTATTTGTAAGCGTATGACCAAGAAAGTGTTGCTAAGATTAAGCAACCAAAATGCCCACAAAATCAATATGAAATATACTAAAATCCCAGTAGGAAAATAGATAAGGAAAAGGAGAGAAGGTGGTATTCTGTGAACAGACACAATGACCTTTGATTATGCATGTATATAGGTCATTAAAGAGCGAGGTCCTTTATATGGCTTCAAACTGATAAAAAGTTTGGACTTTGAAATATGACAGACCTGGGTTTGAGTTCAGGTTCAGTCAGCCTCATAGAAGCTATGTTGAGTTAGCTTCAAAATAATAATAATAATAATAATATATGAATGGAAACAGAGGATGATGCAATAGGTCAAGTCAAAAGTATAGCACATGTATTAGTTGAAATAGATGTAAGTATCCTAAAATTCTGTTAGGACAATGTCAATCATGTGGAAAAGAGGTTTTATCCATTTTTATTAAAGCCAATGGTTATACCAAGCTTTCTTTTTATAGGCATAAGAATATATTTTTCCTTTTAAATTTTATATGCAAGATCAATATGTAAAATAGACAACAATGAAACTGTAGTGGTGAAAGCAGTTGAGAGGCTCAAATTTCCAACAAAAAACAGATTAGAAATTTAGCAGTCTTAAACACTGAGTAATGATGGCTTTCCACATTATGCAATAAATTATGCATCAGCATACACACACACATTCAAAACTGCAAAGTAATTTGAAATCTCAAATTGTCAATTTCTAATTAATTTTTATTTTCAAATATTATAATTATTTTCTACCTTTTAGAGTATTTGCTTTACTGGTAATTTACTCAAGACATAGTATACATTTTGGATAACTCAGCAATGATAAAGGCTATGATGTTTCTCTTGCTTTCTCCAAAGGGGCTTTTAAAGAACAAGGAGAAATTTGATCAAGAATATAATTGAGGTAAAGGCATTTAAGTTCAGTAAAATGACAGGAACTATGAGCAAGAGAGAATAAAAGTTTTGAAGTATGGAGTCAAAGACATTCCTGATTATCATGGTGTCAGAAATAAAAAGTTGTTTTTCAAAACTTGGAAATGTTACATGGAAATCATCTAACTTGTGATAATAAGGTATTATTCCAGGAGAGATAAGAAGAATAATGAAAGGACTGTAGACCGTTTTTATTTCAAAGTGGCAAAATATGGGTATAATTTAAAATAGAAGATAAAGACATCTCTCACATAAAGGAAGTGTAAAGCTCTGGGATTTAAAGAGCATAAGTAGGTATTTCCAATTGCAAAATAATTTAATGGAGTTCAAAGCCAGAGAGTAGAAATTGAAGAAACAGCAGGCAATAGAAATATTTTGTTTTCACCAATGCTGTGTAAGCATTTCTAGATATGCTGGTCATAGGCTTTTATTTATTACGCTCCATTCCTGGGCATTCCCACCTGCTCCCAGGAAGCAGGGAAGTCCTGCTCCCAGGACATCACATGTCACCTCTATATTGTTAGTGTTCACAAGTAAAACAGATATTTAACATTTCACAGGAGTTGTAAAGAGTGTATTTTGTGGATAATTGATAGGTACGTAGTTAGATAGACGGATGATAGATCAAAAGCACTGCAACCTAGAACCAGCCATCTTGTTCTGAAACATCTAAATGTTACAATCATCATATTTGGTCCTTAATTTGGGGGTAGGTATGCTGTAAAACAAAACACCATTTCAGTTTATGTCTTGGAAACTGTCACAAGTGAATGCTAGGCTCACAGTCTGTTCTGCAGTCTCTTCCTGTAAGTCAGGGGAAGTAATCCCGGAGATACTCTCAGATACCCAGGATCTCCCTGGCACTGACTGAGGCCTCCACGGTAGCCATGGCATGAGCAAAGAACAGAGGACGCAAGATCTTAAATGCCTTTCAATCAATAAGCTCTTTACTCAAACACCGTGTTTCCTAGAAAATAAGACCTAGCCGGACAGTCAGCTCTAATGTATCTTTTTGGAGCAAAAATTATTATAAGACCTGGTATATTATATTATATATTATATTATATTATATATTATATTATATCTGGTCTTATAGTAAAATAAGACCTGGTATTGTATTATATTATATTATATTATATTTATTATATTATATTATATTATATTATATTATATTATATCATATCATATCATATTATATTATATTAAAGGCCGGGTTTATATAAGACCCAGGTCTTATAGTAAAATAAGACTGGGTCTTATATTAATTTTTGCTCCAAAAGACACATTAGAGCTGATTGTCCAGCTAGGTCTTATTTTCAGGGAAACACGGCATCAACCATCAACACCCCAAACAGTAAGGCATCAATCATCAATACGCCACACAGTAAAGCACACAGAGTAATATTAGGTTGGTGCAAAAGTAATTACCGTTTAAAAGGTTAAAAATAATTGCAATACAATAATTGAGTAAAATAGAGTAATGAACCAGTCCCAAAGTTAATCAGAGTCCTGGTGGAATGAGGAAGGGTGGCTGGTCCGGGAGGTTGGTCCGGCAGAGGTTCTGTTGGAGCAGAGCAGAGCAGAATGGAGGGTTCTTGGAACAGAGTGACAGCGTGGTCACCTTTCAGTACAGACCGGCTTTCTTAGCTGCAAAAGTCCTCAGCTCTTATGTAGGTCTGAGTTCCTTTCTGACATCACTTATCAGGGCAGCCAGCTGGCGACCCTGACTGTCCTCTTATCTTCAGTAGTAGACCTTGGGAGTATAGCTGGTTACATCCAATTACCAGGGCAACCGGGCAGCTCTCTGGGCATTGTCTACTAAGTTCTTTCTCTGTGCATGTCCAAAATGGAGTTACTCTTGCTTATTCAATATGGAGTCACTCTTGCTCACTCAAAACTCATTCTAACAGCTTCCAAGGGCACTCTACACAGAAACCTAGACTCTCGATAGGGCTGTACCATTCACCTTGGGTGTGAGCAACTTCAGCAGAAGAAAGTTTAGAGGTTGATCTCTCATCAAGGCACTTAGATCTCATGTAGCAGTTGTTCATGATGCAACGCTGAGTTGAGAGGTAGCAGGTTTACTGTGAAGTATGCAGTGGGAGAGCAAAAAAGACACTTGTCTCTTCTGAAACAGCAGACACTGAAGGGGACTACTGGCCTGTGGTTTTTGTTTGTTGGGGGATGCAGCAGAAACTATGGTCCTAGTAGCTGCACAGAGTCAAAAGACATTTAAGTCAGCTTGAGGAGTGCTAATGGGTTCTGTGCAATCTAAGACCAAGATTAATTCACTAGCTATTAATTCACTTAGATCCCAGCACTAAGACCAAAGAGCCAGTGACCAGAGGATGCTAAGGACAATGCTGAAATCAAGGGATGATATCCTTTTGCTGTTGCTGCCCCATCTTTGTCCTGTCCTGGCCCATTCCCCCATGCATGCCATACTCATCCAACAAACATTTTATGAAAATCTGATTTAGTTTCTATTTAAATGAAACTGAGTATCACTTAAGTAGATGCTTTACATTGTTACACAGGATTATGATTACAGTTTGAAACTAAAGTTGATATATTTTTTTTCACATTAAGCAGTGAGGAAGTAATAAATAAAATGAAATATAAAAGTAAATTAAATAAGATTAAAAAACAATGTATTCTCAGTACATAAAAGTTATGGTATAGGTGAATTTGGCCAACTCACTACTAACAATTTTATTCATTTTGCTGC
The DNA here is from genome assembly GCF_057876585.1 of Rhinolophus sinicus. NCBI lineage: Eukaryota > Metazoa > Chordata > Mammalia > Chiroptera > Rhinolophidae > Rhinolophus > Rhinolophus sinicus. The sequence continues at coordinate 152,848,964 of NC_142501.1, read as the reverse complement.
ACTTGTTAGCAGCCATTGACAATTACACTAAGTATCTCACACTTATTCCTTGGCAAATATGCCTCCAATATTTTGGTAATGGAGGAAAGTGAAAGAGGTAATATTGTTGAAAGGATGGCTGAGTTCCTATCTTGAAAGTCCCTTTCCTCTGAAAACATTACTTTCTCTTAGAGTGAATTATTATTTAGTGTGGCTTTGATAAAATTGAATAAAACTTAGTGCTTTTCTCTGGCTTAAGAAGTGCCTATCTGAAACTGTTTATTACGCTTTTAGAGCAGATAAATGCAGAAATTATGACTGGCAGTTATATGTGAAATTTTATTTATCTAAGCAATATACAAGTTCAAGCTCTATAAGTTTAAATGTGTGGGTGTGCATTGCCAACTCTCTTTATATTCAAATTTAAGTAAGTTATTGATTGTCACTTATCCACCAGAACTAGTGATCAGCTCTTTTCATTTTACCATTGAAATCCCCTGAAAAATCTATGAGGTAAATATTCCTGTACCCAGTTTGCAGATGAAAAAACTGATATTGAAAGTGGTTAATCAACTTCCCAAGAATAAATAGCTATAAAGACAATGAATCCAAATTTTGAATTTTGTTCATAAGTAGTGTGATTTAAATTCTAATGCTTTTGTTGTTGATGCTGCTGCCTTTCCTTTTTTTTCTTTTTGTTAGTTTATTTGTTTTTATTCTGCCTTCTTAGGCCCCTTTAGAAAATTAACCCATGTTCCCAGGACTCTAATATTCAACCATCTTCCCCTGCTCCCAAACCCCTTCAAGTTAAACAGATTGGAAAGTTTAAAATAATGTTTCAAAATAAAAGCACAAACAAACCCAGTTGAGCTTCATGGCAGATGTTCTAGTTCTAGGGTGAATTACTCATCAAATCTGCCTCTCCTTTGTATGTTTTTTATTGTTGTTTATTTTGGAGAATGATACCAAATTAATGAATTGCCTTTCAAATATCCCTTGAAAATGTGCTTATTGCCATAAACTCTAGGCCCAGGTGTGGTAGCGGAGCTAATTAGAATGTGCACATGAGACGCATCTCAGAAGGCTACATATTCAATGCAAATTTTCAAGGGCTTAATGTCCATTCAGATGTGTGTAATGGTTGCAGCATTACAGAGTACAAAGATGAATGCCTGAGCTTATGAGCTTGGACACAGCTTTCTTATGAACTCAGGAGAAAACTGAACGAGGCGAGGTGGCAAAATCTTTTACTGATTCCTTTGGAATTGATTGTTATTGCATTAGCTAGCAGGATGCACATCTCGCATAATCATAATTACATTGGTGTAACCAGAGATTCATTTTGGCTTGATTCAGTACGTAATATTCAGTATATGTTTATGTGTGTTCTGGCCCTTTCTAAAGTATACACTCTCAATTAAAATGCTAGTGTCACATGACAAACATGTTTAACACTCTTGTTTACTATACTTAGTGACTATACCTCATCTTAAAAAATTTCTATAATTTCTGTTGGGCTTTTATGAGTTAGTAAATTACACTTATTTTGTGGGGGATACACATTTGTAAAACATTGATAGACAAAAGAGTCTCTAGCAGACAGATGGAAATCAAAATAGCATTATTCTTACCGAGTAAGCCAGTTGGAAAACAGTGCTTTAGATTTATGACAAAAGGACTAATTGATGGCAGAATTAGGTAGTTACAAGCAGCACTGGACAACCTCAGATCTCTTCTGTCAGGAAGAGGCCTTTTAGTGCATAACAGAGAAAGTACAGAATGAATGTATTTTACAGATAAGAGTTTCCAAAAAGAAAATCAAAATAGAGCCTAGCCACACTTATTTAGTTCTTTTCCCAAATTCACCAATCAAGTAAATTCGTTACCATTTGAAAATGTCAAATGCTCTATCCCATAGTAGAATAACATCCTGGAAAAACAACAAAACAACAACAACAACAAAAAACACCAAAAATTTAAAGTACACTTAATTGGAAAATTGAGCAGTTATAAAAAAATAAGACAAGATATATAATCCTCTGAGAGTCTGTCTCTCTCTTCTCTCTTTTCTCTCTCCCTCTCTCAAAGAATGAGTGTAAAACTACCAGTCTATACAGGTCAGTGTTAAGCACACTGAAGTATTGTAAGAATTTAATGTTGGCTGAGAATCACTCCAGTTCTCAATAGAGAAGCTCCAAGAGACTTAAAAACTGTGACAATATTTTCATGAGCCTGCACTTTTAAGCTGAGGTGACCCAAACTTTGTATTAAGCATCTTATGTTTGTATTATATCCTAACATATTAGTTTCCTATTGCTGCTGTAAGGAATTACCACAAATTTAGTAGCTGAAAACAACACGTATTTGTTATCTTATAAGTCTGGAGGTTAAAAGTACAAAAGGAGTTTCATGCAGCTAAAGTCTGTCAGCAGAACCCCATTTCATCTGGAGGTTGTAGGGGAGAGTCTACTCCTTTCCCCTTTCAGCCTCTGGAAGCTACATGCATTTCTTGGCTTATGGCTCCTTCCTCCAACTTCAGAGCCAGAAATGTAGCATCTGTGGGGATCTTAGAGAGAGAAACTCTTCTATAAGTTTCTTCTGTGAGAGTTTCTGATAAGGACCTTGATTACTTTGGACCCATCCTGCTACTCCAGGATAATCTCTCCATATCAAGGTCCTTAATTTAATCACATCTACTAAGTTCCTCTCGCCATGGCTAAGGTAATATATTCACAGGTGCCAGTGACCGGGGCACGGATGCTTTGGGGGCACTATTTTTCTGCTTACCTCATCTAAGCAGCTCATATAGTCTGTTGGGTGTGACTTTTGCTCAAGTTAGTACCCACAGTCCTTTACTATAAGAAGTCAGAAGTAAAAAAAATCCTCTATACAGTTGTAAATCATAAATGTAATATTTATCTGAAAACAAAAGACATAAAAACATATGCTCATTCAATAGAAATGGAAAAATCTGTGTGTATGTGTCCTTTCTATGTTCAATATATGATCAGCAATTCCACTACAAATTATATACCTGAGAGAAATAAGGCAAAAAGTCCATGAAAATACATGCACAAGATACTCACAGGAGATTTATTTATAATAGCTAACTGCAATCCAAATGCACAACAATGGAAAACGGATAAATAAAAAATAATGATATAATTAAAAATAATAGAATAATTCTACACAACAATATGAAGAATTAAACAAATGTTACATGTAAGAAGATAGATAAAACTCACAAGTATAGTAATGGACAATAAGTAGAAGCCAGACACAAGTGCATACACACTTTTATTTATATGAAATGCATAGTTTGAAATCAGAATAGTTACCTAAGGGGAGTGCTGTAAACTGGGAATTCATAGGAGGAAAACATACAGGGTGCTGAAAACATTCTAACTCTTGATCTAAATGGCAACTATGTAGGTGTTAGTATATAAAATATTTAAGCTTTGTGAAGTGAGATTAGTGTACTTCACAGCTTTTATGATTATTTATCAACTTAAAATAAATAACTTGTTTGTCTATGTATAAGAAAAGAGAACTGATCGTATTTTCATTGGGGTTATGTCTTCCAATGTGGAAAAATAGCTTATCTACTCATTCATTTAGGTGTTCTTTCTTTTTCCTCAATTTTTTTTTATTGTTTTCTCAATAAGAGTATTGTACAATGTAAATTTCCCAATATAAGTTTTAGTTTGTTATTACAAATGGTATTTAAATTTTTCTACAGCTACCGATAATTTTAGATTTTTTTTCCAGTTTGTATAACTCTAATTTATTTTTCTTGCCTATTTACATTAGCAAGTAATCTCAAAACACATCAAACAGAGTGATAATATTGGGTAATTTTTCGGATTCCCAATCTCTGGGGAAAAGCTTTCAGCACTTGACCATCAATAATGATTGCTAAAGCTCTTAGCAGATTTTTTTGTTACATATTATGAAATTTCTAATTTTAATTTGCTAAAATTCATATTTTTATCATAAGATGTTTTTAATTTTGTCAAATATTTTATTCATCCACTCTGAGAATATAGTGTTTATCCATTATTTTAATATGGTGACTTATCAGTTTTAATATGATAGGCTTAGCTATGTATTTGAATTTATCTTGCCTGACATTTTTAGGGAGTCTTGATCTATCTTGATCTATACCTATAAACAGATTTGGAAAGTTCTTGTTTATTATCCATTATAATATTGTTTCTTCCTCATTCTCTCTTTTTGCCCTTTATTGACATGTGTCACTAATTGAACTCTGTTGTATGTGTTTCTTCCACACTTGTCCATATTTAATATACTTTTTTACTCTCCATCCTTTAGTTCACACATTCCCAAGACGACAGAGAGTTTCCAAGAACCTGGTTTACAGGTTTGTAGGAAATACGTACACTTCTAATAGTATAGCTCACCTCTGTTTCCATCTGAGATCTGGGACTTTTTGTTTTAGAAAGTCTTTTGAAACTTTCTGACAATTTTCTTGCTTTACTCCAGTTCTATGACACTGTGGAAAACTCAGCTCCACCAATCAGTGGATCTTTGTCAAAATTCTTATCTGACTGCCCTATGCATCTCAAGAATTCAGTATGCCTCCAGTGGAAAACTGACAAGAGTGTCAGTATCAATTTCCTGGGCTTCCCTTCTTACAAGGTAAATGCTCAATCCCCAATTTCCTGACTACCTGGACAACTCAAACTCAAATTTATGTCTTTCTACTCTTGAGAAATTGCCAAATTACTGCTGCTTATCAAAAGTTCCCTGCCTGAACTCATGTGGATTCTTTTTTTCTTTTTTTAATTAAAGTTTATTGGGGTGACAACTGTTAGTAAAGTTACATAGATTTCAGGTGTACAATTCTGTAATACATCATCTATATCTCACATTGGGTGTTCACTCAAAGTTAGTTCTCCTTCCATCACCATATATCTGATCTTGCTTGGTCTTTCCATACAAAAGGTACTGAGTGGGAAAGTAGTTATAGAGTATTGCATCATCGCTCTGCAGTTCCCTTCTGAGATTTTTGTCCCTTCAAGTCTTGTTTGACTCCAGGATTCTCTAGTTCCACCATACATTTTCTGTTTTTTAAAATGGTATCTGGTTTTCCTATTTGTTTGTAGTAATATTGGTATTCTACTGGCAAAGTACTCCATCATGGGCAGAGGAAGTCTCTTACATGATTTTATTTAAATTTAATAATATTCAATGACTATTTCTAGGCTAAATGTCAGTTGTATATACAACTGAGAAAATTGGTATGAATAAACTGAAATTCTTTACAATTCTTTATGTTACTGACTGTTAAGTGTTTAAGGGAAAGTGATAATGTGGTAACATCATCATCAGTAACATGCTGGAAATAATCAATCTTATTCAGACCTGACACCACTACTCTATCTGCTTCTCCACGTTTCTATAGGACAAGCCTAAATAAGAGGTCTATATGCAAAACACAGCAGCATTGGCACAAAGATAATAGTAGAGAAAGATATGGACTGGACTTTTGATTGCTAATTATATAATTCTGAGATTAGCACTGTATTTTCTAGTTTTTAAAGTTAAATGAAATTTTGAAATGGCAAAAAAACATACTATTGTTTCATATGTCCTAACTATAGTTTTTACATAAAACATAGTTTTTACTTGAATGACAGTGTTATCAAAGTCTTAGTAGGCTTGTGAAATCATTTGGAAAATTTGCCTTTTTTTTTAATTCTTTGCAATACTTGTGTAAGGATGGTGATAATTCTTATTTGTTTGGGAGAATTGACCAGTGTATCTAACTTGTCCAGTGGGAAGATATTTAATTCAGATTCAGTTGATTCAATGGACATAAGACTATTCAGATGTACTATATCCCCTTGTTATAATTTTAGTTGTTTTTATATTAAAGGCATATTTTATAATAAATGCATGTATTTTACCTTTTTGTTTGGTTTCTGCTGTTTTTCTCTACATTATGTTTTTTCAGATCCTTTATAGAAAAGTGCTATATTTTAATTTTCAATAGTATATTACTCCCTAAATCTTGAAATTGAGTAAATTGTACTCTTCATGTGACATTTTAAGTACAGAGAGACTTACTTGTCATGCTGAGGGGGGGGGAAGTAAAGCAGTAAACCTTTCTAACTAATTTCTTAACCATTGGCCCCACAACCCTTAAAAATCTAACACTCCATCACTGTCACATAATCAGAACAGCATAAAACAATCTTACATTTTTCTCTGAAAAAATATCATGTGAATAAGCAAATTCTAGTATAGAAGATAGAAACAGAATTGTGAGAACATAGAGGGAAAAAAAATGTCCCAATTAAGATAAGAAATATTCGCAGAAGAACAATTCTGTTTGCTGAAACAGAACTACAAACATTTAAAATTTTAACGTTATCCTATTGCATTTGTTCAGCCAGGGAGATTACAAGATATGAGTCATTGTTCTCAAGGCAGTATATAAAAAAGGTGTCATGGTAAGGATGGATAGTCAAATATTGCTCAGTCACTAATGATGGAAGAAATATCTCTTAGGAACCACTTGAGTGATGTCAGCAAAAAAGAAATCAAGATGCATTGATGCAGAAAAGTTCCAAGCTAAGGAAAAACTAAGGGGAATTCTTAATTACAATTAGTAGAAAAAAGGGAATTTGAATATATTTCCTGAGAGGAATGGAGAGAGCTGGCAGAGAACTACAGGTGCAATAGAAAGCAAAAAATTGTGTTCAAAAGTGGAGAAAATATATTAGATTGCACTACAATGCCAGACAGCTTCTCACAATGGAACTCATAATTGTATCCATTTTAATTTGAAGTTAACCAACTTGGTCTGAAGTTTTACTCTTTTTAAAACATTCTCTCTCTCTCCCTCCCTCCCTCCCTCTCTCCTTCCCTCCCTCCGTGTGTGTGTGTGTGTGTGTGTGTATGTGTGTGTGTGTGTGTAATTTAATGTAATTTTCAAGTCAGAAAACATATAATTGGAAATATTACAAATGAGTAGCATGTTTCTTGGAGAAGTAAAATTTTTCAATGCTTTATAGTATTAAGGCATTTCACATCTAACATGTTCCTATCTGCTTTATGACTTATTGATGAAAAATTGGAGAAAATGGAAACGAAGAAAGAATAGAATTCTTTAGTGACTTTGGTCCTTATTTTGTCTTGGACTCTAAATTTAATTGGGACAATGGGAACAGAGGCTCATGGTCCCCAAACCATGAGGCCAGAGGCCATGAACTACCTGCCCTGAATACCGCCTCTGTAGTTACTGACTCCCAGATGTAAGGTTGTTTTATTTGAAGCCTTGCTGGGTGGAAGACATGGTTCTCAGGAAATTTTCAGCTCAGTTTTGTAGCTGTAGCAGATCACATTCGTATAAGGTTGAAGAGTTTATCTGAAATTAGCTTCGGAGCCTTTCAAGATTTCTAACATAGTTTTGGTACAAAACACATTTTCCTTTGTCACAATCTAGAATGTGGAAATAACCTCCCAGTGAAACAATATCAAATGTGATAGTACGGTGTTAGCAACACATTTATTTTATGTTTTTCTAAAAAATACATCAATCAAAAAACTGAAAGTTAGGGGGTTTGATGTACTGTACCTATATGCCAGTGTGCTACTGTATTTTGTCAATCATGAGTTACTGTATGACTATATATGTGTTGTTGTTTTTCTGTGAAGCAAAATTATTTAACTCTTTAGTAAAGACACTTCATATTTTTTCTTTAATTTTATGTTTTCCCCCTTATCAATTCATCAATGCTGCTGCCCTGAGAGTGAAAAAAAAAAAAAAATAGTTCATTGTAAAGTTAATTCCATGCTGAAATTATATGTTAGAATGGGAGATATGGGTGAAGATGTCATATTATGGAAAACACACACACACGTGGTGATTGGAAAAATAATTCTTATATATCAAGCTCTAAACTGATTAATAGGCATTTTATTTTGAAATAATTTTTGATTTACAGCAGAATGGCAAAAAATAATTTAGCAGTTCCATATGCCTTCCATTCAGCTTTTTTTTGTTATCTAATATAACCAAAGTGAATTAGAAAACTAAAAACATAATGTTGCAATACCAAGATACAAATCGTATTTGAATTCCAACAATTTCCTCAGCAATGTTTTTGCCATGAGTGAATTCAATCCAGGATATCACACTGCAATTTGTCATTGTTTCTTTAGTCTCTCTAAATTGAAGTAGTTTCTCAATAATTTCTTGTTTTTAAATATGATCTTATCACTGATAAAGAGTACTGGTCATATAGTTTGTAGAAATTCCTAAAATACAAGGCCAGGCAATTAAGTTTGGGAACTATCCTAGAAAAAGTGCTACATACCTCATTGCTGAATATCACTATGGTTGCCTTCAAAGTAATCCCCTTGGGAAGCTATGCATCCATGCCAGTACCTAGTCCACCCTTCAAAGCAATTTTGTGACTTTTTTTCTGGAATGGCCATCAGAGCAGTCATCGTATTACCCTTGATGTCTTGAATGTCATCAAAATGTTTTCCTTTCAATATTTCCTTTATCTTTGGGTAAAGAAAGAAATCACTGGGGACCAGATCAGGTGAGTAGGGAGAGTGTTCCAATACAGTTATTTGTTTACTGGCTAAAAACTTCCTCACAGACAGTACCATGTGAGCTGGTGCATTTTCGTGATTCAGTAGCCATGAATTGTTGGAGAAAAGTTCAGGTCATTTAACTTTTTGATGCTGCCTTTTTAGCACTTCCAAATAGTAAATGTGGTTAACTTATTTGTCCAGTTGATACAAATTCATAATGAATAATCCCTTTGATATTAAAAAAAAGGTTAGCAATATTGTTTTGACTCTTGATTTGGACTGATGGAACTTTTTTGGTAGTGGAGAATTGGCTGACTTCTATTGTGCATTTTGACTCTTTGTTTCAGGGTAATATTGGTACACCCATGGTTCATCACCAGTGATAACATGGCCCAAAACATCGTCTTGCCTCTCCAAAAGGTCTTGGCAAACTTCTACTCTCCTTTGCTTTTGTTCCTCGGTGAGCTCCTTCGGGACCAGTTTTGCACACACTTTTCTCATGCCAAGATTTTCAGTTAAAATTTTCCTAACTGTTTCTCTATTGATGTTTACTTGGTCTGCTATGCTTCTCAGAGTCAGCCGATGATTTTGACGCACAATTTGATGAAGTTTTGCAATGTTTTAGTCAGTTCTGCTGGTTACTGGCCGCACTGACCTCTTTTCATCAGTGACGTGTTCTCTCTGCTCAGAAAAACATTTAATCCATTTGTACACTACCATTTTCTTCATGGCATTATCCCCATAAACTTGGACTAACATGTCCCTGATTTCACTTCCAGTCTTGCCAAGTTTAACAAGAAATTTAATGTTTGTTCGTTGCTCTAATTCAAGCTCAGACCTTCTCGAGATGGCACACAAAACATGCAACAACAATAATGAACGCTACTCAGCATGACACTGCCACACATTGACACGAACACAGCTGTGAGACACTGATATACCAAGGTTATGAAATCTTATTGAGTTGTGTGTACAGTGTTGCCATTGTAAGCAAGTGCACGGTGGCAAGTTCACAAACCTAATTGTCAAATCTTGTATTTACAAATATTGCATCATTTTCTTATACACCTGAAATTATTCCATACATAGCTGTAGAGTTGTTGTGTCCATGGAAAGGGGTTAGTTCAGGATCCACTTACATCACCATGTTGAACTGGAACCTAGAATGACTTTAAAACATGTCTGTTCTTCTCAGTCCACCTCCGGAAGTCTTCAATATTTTCCCATCTCTCTAAGAGTAAACTCGAGAGTCCATACAATAATCTATAATGTTCTGAAACACTCCCTGTTATTTCTAAGACCTCATTAGCTGCTATAGTTATACATAATCTCTCTGCTCCAAATATACTGTTCCCTTACTTGTTCATAAATGCTCAAGTCATGTTCCTGCCTCAGTTTTCTCCACCCAGGATGTTTTCTTTCAGATTCCTCACAATCCCATGTTTTTTACCAAATGGCACCTTTTCTCTGAGGCTTTTGTTGACCACCATATCTAAAATTGTATCCTATCCTCAATTCTTAAAACATTTTATCTTTATTTTTTGCTCATTTTCGTGATGCGTATCAGTTATAACTATATAGTGTACATTATCTTTTTCCTATCTTGTTAATAAAAATATCAGCTTTAATGGTAGGGATGTTATCAGGTTTGTTTCGGCTATAATTCTAGCACCTCAAATGACCAGACATGCTGCACAATAAACTGTTGAATGAATTAACTAACTAAATGAATTAATGAATGTACTTATCACTCTAGAACTTATAAAGACATGGTATGATTTAAAGTAATGACATGGTATGATTTAAAAATGCAATGAAATATCAGTCCTAAATATTTTCCCTATTCAGGTACTCTTTCAAAATTTCCAAAATGAGATATACTTTAAGTCATGTAATGGAAACAATTAGTAAGATCCAAATATCATACATAGTAGTTCTGAACTTAAGTGAGAAGAATGAATAAAGGGAAAAGAGACTGGTTTAAGTATCAATTTGACTTTATAATAGATCTGATTTGGAGACATAAAAAGTAGTATGATGCCTAGAAAATCACAAAGCTATAATCTGAATAAAAGGCAGATGTTCTGTAATTGCAGCTGATTCAGCATGGCAGCAGTGGTGTTTTTAAATGTTTGTCCCTCAGCAGGACACAGCTATTTTGCCTGCTGGACAAAACAGGCACTGGGATGTTACCATTGCATCTGAACTGCATCTCTACTAGAGAATGTAGATATAGATAAATTATAGGCATTAGCAGAAAGTGTCATGTTAAAACTGTTTACATGTTTGACTTAAAATTAGTATTCTCTTTGGTCGCCATTCACCACTACGCAGGTGGCATATTAAAGAAAAAAAGAAAAACAGAAAACAACTGAGACTCACATCCTAATGAAATTGTGTGAAGGGTAAACAAAAGTGATGAAATAAAGTAAAACATATTTCCAAAGTGAAGAATTACCATTAGAAAGATCTGGGGTTGGATCTGTTGGAATGAGAAGATAGGTAATCATTTTCCAACATTGGGCAGGATATAACCTGGAAGAATTAGCAGTACCCATAAACTAACATATTTATTTGTGTTCACAAATTTATAAAGAGGATAAAGGAGCCTCCTAGGGAAAAAGGTTTGAGATTGTGACCCATAAGCCTCTGTAAGGATCAAAGATATAAAAATATATTACATGGACTAGGGGTGGCTCAGCATATGAGAAAACCATGAGACTCATCATCAAGGTCTGAATATCAGAGAAGAAAGCTGGTTTTAGCACAATACATGATGGATATAGAATGAACACTGACAGTCTCTGGGATGCCCTGAATTATTTTTCTTTTTTTTTAAATCTTATCAACCTTTTCATTTTAGAATAGTTTTGAATTTACAAAAAAATAATTGCAAGGACATTACAGACTTTCCATGTACTCTGTGCATAATTTCTCCTATTGTTAACATGATCCTTTAACACATTTGTCAAACTAATGACCTAATCTTGACACATTATCATTGCCTGAAGTCCATACTTGATTTGTATTTCTTCAGTTTTTACCTAATGCCTTTTTACCATCGCAGGATACCATATTATATTTAGTCATCATATCTACTCAGGATCATCTAGACTGTAGCAATTTCTCACACTTTTAGTATTACTTTTATTTGATGACTTTGAGAAATAGTGATAAAATATTATATTGAATGTTCTTAAGTTACGGTTAGCCTGATGTTTTTCTCATGGTTAAACAGGAGTTAATGCACTTTAGAAGGACTACCAGAGAAGTAAAATGTCATTCTCATCACACCATACAAAGGGAATATGCTACTAACATGATGTACACTGATGTTATTCGCCTAGATTAACTGGCTGAGCTAGTGTTTGGCAGGTGTCTGAGAAGCTTCTTGACCTCTCTTCTTCCTCCCTTCATTAGAAAGTGACTATGTGAAGTCCCAAGTTAAGGGATGGGGAGTAGTAATCCTGCACCTCCATGAGAAGTATCTACAGTGATAGTTTGGAATCATTCATGCTGGAGATTTGCCCATTCCCCCTCATTTATTTATTTATCCAATCATGGATTTATTTCAGTGTAGATTCATGCATATTTATTTTACAGTGTGAATTGTCCTATACTATGTTCTTTCTTTGGTTTCTCAAATTGTTTCAGATTAGGTTATTGGGAGCTCTTTCAGATGCATCCTGTGTCCATTTGACACATGCACATCACTTTGTTATCTGAGCACTTCTTTATAGTTGTAGAATCAGCATTTTTTCCCCCAGAAGCTCTGCTACTATTTATTGGAGAATGATATTAGAAACAAAGACCCAGGCATTGGATGTGTTTGTTGCTACTGGGGAATCATTTTTTAAGGTCTTCTCAGAGGAGAAAGCTAAGGAATACTTGTATGATAGATAACCCATGTATACACACATATGTCTATTCTCTCTATCATCTGTCTATCTGTCATCTTTCTGTCTTTCTAGCCGTGCATCCACCTCCAACTCTAGTACCACATGATTCGCTCTAGCCCCCCTACTTTGTGTATATGTAACTTCCTACTCCAAAAGTGAAAAACATGTTCTCATCATCCTCCATTCATTTACTTATTTGTTCCAAATACATAGCTATACAGGTTTCAGAATTTTTAACCTATACTCACATGGGAAATAACTTTATGAACTAGAACATAGGACATATGTACATTTGTTTTAGTCTGTATGTAATTTTACAGTGTCTATTCAATACCAAATTTACTTAAGTCAGCACCTTTCCCCTCATCTTCTTTAATGAGAGTATGTCAAAAATGTGTTATTATTTAGTTACAATCTTTTATCATAGTCTGCATTCCATCCTGAAATTCCCATATTTCCTTACTTATCTTTTTAATTTGCATACATTAAGTTTATTTGTACTTTAAGGTATATAGGTTTTGAAAAATGCACAGTGTTGTGTATCTACCACTACAGTAACACACATTGTAATTTCACTGGTTTAAATATGCCCTGTGCTTCACGTATTCAAATCTACCCCCTGAACCTCTGCACCCCTGAAAACTGCTGAAGTTCTCTATAGTCTGTATTATTTTACCTTTTCCAGGATGTCATAAAAGTGGAATTATATATTATGCTGATTCTTCAGACTGGTTTCTTTCACTTAGAAATATGCACTTAAGATTCATGTTTCTTTCATGATTTGGTAGATCATTTCTTTTAGTTAATGAAGAATATTCCACTGTATGGCTGTACTACAGTTTGGGAGTATTGATTTCTTAACCATTCACCTGTTGAAGAACTTCTTGGTTGCTTACGTTTGGTGATTATGAATAAAGATTTTATAACATTCTCATGCAATTTTTCATATAGACTTATGTGTTTAAATAAGGTAAATAAATATTTGTCTACTTTTTTTTTTTTTCTTGTAATGTCTTTATCTGTTTTTGGTACCAGAGTAATACTTGCCTCATAAAATGATTTGGGAAGATTTCTCTCTTCGATTTTCTGAAATAGATTGTATATAATTGGTATTCTGTCTTGCTTAAATGTTTGGTAGAATTTACCAGTGAAATAATCAGGGTCTAATGATTTCTCTTTGGAAGGTTTATGTCTCCTAATTTATTTTATTTACTAGATAAAGAGCTATTGAATTTATCTAATTTTCCTTGGGTAAATTTTTATAGATTGTATTTTTAAAGAAATTGGTCCACTTCATAAAGTTATCATATTTGTTGACAAAACTTGTTTAGTTGACAAAACTTGTTTAGTTTTGTCAGCAAAACTAGTACCCTTTTAATGTCCGTGGGATGAGTAGAAATATCCCCTATTTCATTTCTGGTATTGGGAATTTGCGACTTCTCACTTTTTTCTTAGTACGCCTGGTTAGAGTTATATCAGTTTTATTTATCTAATTTATATTTTTCTTTTGTCTGCTAGTGTAAGTTTAATTTATAGTTCTTCTATAATTTCTTTAGGTAAAGTTTAGGATATTGATTTTATATCTTTATTCTCTTCTAATATACAGACTTAAATGTAAATATATCTAAGCACTGCTTTCACTAGATCCCAAACATTTTGATAATTTGTATTTTCATTTAATTAAAAAATTTTAGTTATCTTTAGTTTTAATTCCTCTCTTATTTGATTTATGATTTTTTTTGTGTGTTTTTTTTTTTTGGTAGCAGGTTGTTTAATTCCCAAATATTTGGGAATTTCCAAACTATTTTTGTTGTTGGTTTCTACTTGACTTTTGTTATGGTCTACTAATGTATTTTGTATGAATTCTATACTTTTACATTGTTCAAGTATGTTTTATGACACTGACTATGGCCTACTGTGGTGAATGTTCCTTGTGACCTTTAAAATAATGGATTCTGCTGTTGTTAGATGGAGTATTCTATAAATATCAATTATATCAAGTTGATTAATCATACTGTTCAGGTCATTTCTATTCTAACCCTAACCTGTGCGATCTATCGGTTACTATAAGGGGATGTTGAAGATTAACTATTGCAGTTAGTTTGTCTATTTGTCCTTTCAGTTATATCAGTTTGACATCATATATTTTGCATTCTTTTGTTATTTACAGAATTATTTTGATTTCTTCAATAATTTACCTTTCTTAAAAATATGTAATGTACCTCATTACCCCTGATAAATTTCTTCTGAATGAATAAAGTCTCTTTTTGTAGAAATTGATATACCTACTCTAGCTCTCTTTCACCATCACTTAATTTTACCCTATTTGAGTCTTTATATTTAACGTGGGTTTCTTTTAAATGGTATATAGTGGAGTCTTTTTTTTTTTTTTTTCAATCCAATCTGGAAATCTGTCTTTAACTGTCATATTTAGACCTTTAATATTTTAAGGGGTTATTGACATGTTTAGATTATGAGTCTACCATGCTTGTAACTTTTCTAGTCTTTTGTCTCCCCTCACCCCGCAAAATTTGCTGCATTATCTAACTTTAATTGTACATTTTTATATGATCCACTTGTCTCTCCTCTCTTGGAATATTATTAATACTTTAAAAAAAATTAGTGATTTCTCTAGAGTTTATCGTATACATTTTTAAATCTAAATCCATCTTCAAATACACTATCTTACTTCACATATAGTACAGTTATCTTATATTAGAGTATTCCCTAACCTGCCTTCCTGTCCCTTATGAAATAGTTGTCACTCAGTTCAGTTATCCATATGCTATAATCACCGACTGCAATGTTATTCATACTGCCTACAGATACCATTTAGATCAATTAAGAATAAGGAAAATATATTTTATTTTACATTTATTCCTTTGATATTTTTTGCAAGGAAGGTTTGCTGGAGATCTCTCCGATTTTGTTTTTCTTAGAAAGTTTTTATTTATCCTTCACTTTTGAAGGATAATTTCATTGTGTATGAATTCTAGGTTGGTAGTTTTTTTCTTTTTTTTTTTTCTTTCAACATTTAAAGACTTCACTCAACTCTCTTCTTGCATGCATTGTTTCTGAAAAGACCCTTGCTGTAATCTGTATTCTTGTTCTTTATTGGTAAGATAAACCCTCCACTGGCTTTCTTCAAGATTTTTACTTTGCCTTTGGTTTACCACAGTTTGTATATGATGTTTCTGTCTGTGTTTTATATTTGTCCTAAATCTACCTGGTATATTCTGAGCTTCCTGGGTCTGTGTTTTGGTGTCATTAATTTTAAACACAATATTGTTGGGCCAAGCCATTTTTCCCCCATGCCATCTGACAATCTCTGTGTTTTAACTAGTTTCTTTAGACTTTTAATTTAATGAGAATATATTGAATCATTTAGATTAAATTCTACTGCCTTTGCAATTTTTTTTTGTGTCTTTTTTTTTTTTTCAAAATTGTTTATTAGAGTATAATTGACATATTAATTTAAGGTGTAACTTTCTTATACTTTACTTTTTTATTCTTTTTTCTCCTTTTCTGCCATTATTACTTTTTTTTTCCTCTTTGAGTTTCAGTTTTGGAAGTTTTTATTAACCAGTCTTCAAGTTCATTGATGCTTTCCTTGGGTATTTGAGTCTACCAAGCCTGTCAAATACTTCCTTGGTTTCTGTTTCTATGATTTGTTTTATTTATTTATTTATTTATTTATTTTCCTTTGGTTATTTCTTATAGTTGCCATCTCTCTGCTGATATTACTCATTTGATATTACATGCATTCAACCGTTCCATTACAACCTTTAACATATTACTCATAATTATTTTAAATTCCTTGTCTGATAATTCCAACATCTGTGTCATATCTGAATCTAGTTCTTATGCTTGCTTTACCATTTTGAATTGTGTTTTTTTCTTAACTTTTTGCATGCTTACAATATTGTCTTGAAAGTTTGAAAGGACATATGGGAAATAGATACTGAGGTAAATAGGCCTCCAAAGCCCTGACTGACATTCATCTGGATATGAGTTGGACTATGTTTATTGTTTGCTGTAGTAATAGATAAGAGAGGCTTCAAATTCCTCTAGCATCCTTGTTTTGTCTCCTCTCCTGGCTTTCTTTCTTCCCTTTGTACTGCTGCTCAAATTCTGTCTTACAGCTCATACAGCTGTAATCCACTGTTGTAGTACTGGAGGCTTGTTAGTGTGGTATCGACTGCGGGACACAAAGTTTTACAATTTTCTGATTAAGTCTCTGTCTTCTAGTAGTCCTGTGATATGGAGGTGTGGTCTTTACAACTATTTCTATTCCTCCTCCAGAATAATTTTTTCCCCCTATATCCTTAGAACTTTTTCTGTCTGCAACATGCTCAATCTATTTCTTTGAGCTCTTGTCCCCTGTTCACTATTTGTTTCCCTAAGCTGATACAGCTAGCCTGGAACAGCCTGATTTAAGGCGAGTTTCTTTATCTACCTAGGTTTCATAATTGTCCTCTGGAAAATTCCTTGTCTCTAGAGATAATTATTTGTTAGAGAGCAGAGTCTGGGAGGGTTTCACTATGACAGGGCCCAGACCAAGAGGGGATCTTTCTCACATCCTCAACAGGAGAATATGGTAGGGCTCCTGAAGGGAGAGTGGGGCGCCCCCACTGCCACCCAATGACTATAGCTTCTCTGGGAATGTGTCACTCTCATCTTATTCTGCACTCAACTTCCAGTAATTCACCATTAGTATTTAACTGTTCCCACCAGTTTATGTATTTCTGTGCCTTCTGCCCCTGGTAAACAGTTTTTGGGCGCTGTAAATTGGTAAGTTTCCTAATTTCTCCAAATTTTGGAGTGGCTGTTTACCCTGTTGTTTTAGTTCTCTGAGGAGTTCAAAATGAGTGAGGCATTCTCTGCTCTCTATATATTGGAGTTAGAGCTGAAATTCCTCATGAATTCATTTTAGCAAAAATATGTATGTGGATATGAGCTGACAAGACGTGTGTCACTTAAAAACTGTAACCAGTCGTTACCCTGCCCGTTCTGAATCACTGCAGGAAGGTCCCACAAGAGGGGCATCAACCACTAAAACAGTGGCAGCCTCAGGGGTGGTCATGATCCAGGTACTGAGCGTAGTTCAGCAGAATATAGCAATGTCATAGGAGGTTTAAAAGGCAGAAGGCAGAGCAGTCTGGGCTCAGCAGTGAGTTAGTACTGAGAAATTCAACAACAGAAGTGGAATGTTGAAGCTAAAAATTCAGGTTAATACTAAACAAATTTTAAAGAATTAAAGAATATTTAGGTTTAGGTCTTTTTATCTTTGAAATATTTTTTAAATCAATATAGACCAAAAAAGATATACCATTTGGAGACTGGTTAGTGTTAATAGTTTCTCTCATTTCATAGCATAATTCATAATGCTAAAGATAACAGTATTTTATTTATTTATTGAAAATATTAACTTTATGATATATATTTTTAAGTACAAACCTTTAGAAGTTTATGTTTCTTTTTATATAGGAGATATTAATTAAGTTAAATATCAAAATGAGTTTATTCTGGAATGTTGATTCTCACCTAGTTGAAAACCTCATACGTTAACATATTTAGGTCTTCAAATTTGCCTACCTATGAGACTCATCATAGTTCTATAAATTGTCCAATTAACGTCATTAAAAATACAAGATATTTGGGACCATATTTCACTTAACATTCTATTTATATACTTTCCCTAGATATCTTCTGGATCAAATTACTTTAAGCTAAATGGTCACTAATACTGAATTTTCTAAAAACAGTATTATTGAAGCAAACAATTTTTAATTAATCTTCTGGAAAAATACTCTGACAATCCTTTTGGAAATTGATTTGTTTGATTTTCAAACAAAGGAAACATTTTCAATAACTGGGCAATAATGAAATTATGGCCAAAGTTAGTAAGAAAGTATGAGTAGAAATATAAGTGGATATGCATTATGTATCATATTCAAACAGAACATAAAAGAGCAAAAATGCCTAATCAATATTAACTTGATATGAATATCAGATTTTTTAAGTATTTAAGACTTTCTTTGAATTCCATTTCTACCAGATAAAGTAATTTCATAGAATTACAAAATAATTTGTAGAGAAAATATAACTGGAAGGTAGTATATATTTTGTATCAGCCCTCCACCAATTTTGTTATAGGCGCATTGGTTTTGCATTATTCCCTAATCAATTTTATTGCTACCGTAGCAATCTTGATTGAAATATCTCCTACCTTCTCTTATTAAGGTCTAAAATTCACCATTCCTTTGAGACCAAGTAACTGTACCTTTTCTATGAAAATTTTCTAATGGTCTTATACAACCTATAGTCATTGGGTATTCCTCTCAACTATATAACCCTCAGAATATGCCATATTTTAATGACATGTTCTTATTTACATTTTCATTTTATGACCCTCAAACAGGATTCTTTAAAAGATTAAGATTTACTGTATTTGTAGGGCTGTTACATACCCCTCTGTATGTACTCAATAAAGACTCTGCTACTAGTGATACATTTTTCATCAAAGGATGGGCATATTTTTTGTTTTGTTTGTATTACATTTTCTTCCTTTGGATTATGGCAGTCATAATTTCAGAAATCATTTTTTATAGAGATATAAAAGAAATGAATTCCACCACAGAACTTCTAATATGTAAGAGATAGGAGCTTCTAGATGAGAGAAACAACCACAGGAAACAGAACAATTTATCTAGCTGTGAATGCAAATAAACTGTGCTTGTCATTCCTTTAATTTCCATACTCTATTCCACTCCCAATTTTAGTTGCACATTAGCATTACTGTTATCACTTTTTATTTATTCTTTCTTTTGCACATATTCAGAAATAAAGTCTTAGGAATTACAATATCAGATAAGAATTAAAATAATAGTAATCTGATAAAAATAACAGAATAAACAGTGTTCTTCCATTTTTGTTTTGTTTTGAATTAAAACCTAGTCTCATTCATCTTTGTCTTCCATCAGGATATATATCATCCTTTTTACTCATTATTACCATTTGAGAAATCAGGGAAATATTTTAAAATTAATCAAAGAAGACTTTGGAGAGAAAATTTTCTCTGACTTTAGTATTTAGAATAAATGTCTCTATATAACTTTATTCACAGAAAAAAATATATGCCAGGGTGAGATAATTGTGTTGTTATCATCCTAAATTTTTAGAATAATCCCCAAAATTCAGAATTTATAAAAGAGAATTTTATTCATGGAACTTAAAACTCTAAGTCTATATGTAAAGCGGAAAGTAAGCTGAATAAACACAGAAAGTTGAACTCTTATCGAGCCTGTCCAGTCTGTTTTAAAAACAGCTTTTGGTTATGGGCCGTGTTCACGTAGTGCAATGTGTTTTCATTGGACATTGATTACTGTTATGGTGGAGCTAGTTTGGATCAAATCTCACTTCCCACAACCCATTTCCTATCAGAGCTAATAGGTTTGCAGCTCATTTATAATGATCACATTGGCAGGGATTTAGCTGATGTTTTCAAATACTCAAGAGGAGAGGTTTTTCCATTCTCCTGAGTGCCTCTCAGCTCCAGGTAAAGAATGTTACAGCTGAATGAGAGAGCTAATTAGAGCCAATTATAGCCTAGTGACCAGTAGTGGCATTAAAATGTCTGGCAAAATCTACCTTGTCCTTGCAACACAGAGGTTCTGAATCTCTACAAATACCTATCTTGGAACATTAACATTTTATAGAATTGTAGGTAATAAGCACTTAAATTTAATAATCAAAACAGCCATTGCCAAATGAATCCTGAAAGTAGGACTTCACTAGACATGATTTTACACTGACTGCCAGAGGCATCTTGAAATTAATAGTAAATATCAGATACTTAATGAGAAGCATCAAGGTTCTATGACCAATTTGGACTTCATAAATCTGGTGACCTGAATTTAATTCAACATATGTACTCATATTTTCTCATATGAGGCACATTGGATCAGCATTTTAAAAGAGCTATGTGTATACCAACATCACTTTATTTTTATGTTGTTTGATTCACTTTGTCCATCAGAAGACACAGATCCAGTAGTGAGATTGTTTTTGTCCAACATCTCCATTCCTATCTACTATACTTATAAGGATGTAGGTAGGTCCTTATCTGTCCCTTAAAATGTAGGGCAGCATTTCTATAGGCAAAAACAGGGATACGATTAATCTATTTCACTATCTTTTTACAGCTTTCGTTAGACAAACAAAATGGTATGATTGAGGAATAGAGAGAAGCAGATACTTAGCAATAAATATTCAAGTTTGGAAGAGATAGTAAAGAAACATACATGATAATTTTTATCTATATCTAAACTATGTATCTAACTTTCCAACATCTATCATCTATCCATCCATCTGTCACGGTATAACTATTTCAGAAACTATAGTAGCATGTTCTAAAATATTCAGATTCTCCAAACAATGTTTAGAGATAAATGTAATAAATGATTTTTTGAAGTATTTTTAAAAGTGTGAAGGATTGAAAGTATTATGAATGGGAAATATTTAAAAACATTTCATTCATATACTTTATGCTTGAAAGGCAAATATTAGGTGTAGAATATTTTATGAGACGTTTCCAAAGCTTAATCTGTTTTTAATTTAAAACACAAAGCCTAAATTTATTATATAATTGTGTATACTTATAATGCACCATTTTCTGAAATTCACAGCTACAGTATGTAGCCATAATTTTTATAAGGGAGTAATCAATCATTTCTGATAGGTTGAACACAAAAAAATCAATTAATATCTATATAAAAACATTTTTTGTTATGCATTTCTAAACATCTTTAAAAACTACATGATGAAAATACACTTCATGCAATTGTTTGTCCTTACTCAAATTTAATTCCAGTTATGACCCTGAGAGATGATTAGCAAATGTGACTTTTTAATTAACATTTTGCATAATTCATTGAAATTATAATGTCTCATGCATTTGATTGTCAAGGTGCAGATGTGCTAACATGTAGCTATAATTTTCTCATCTAAATAACTCTTAGTAAACCCTCTAATTTCATATAAGTCTATTGTTCAGGACCTATTATTGTTCATTTTAAAAAATGAGTTCCGAAGTGGATTTTGAAGTCAAGTTGTATTGTTATAGTGGATTGTTTAGGATAATAGGCATCAAAGGAAACTAACATTACTTAAAAGGTTGTTTATTCTTTTTTATTGAAAACTACCTGATCACAAACTAACTTTTAAATGTAAAAAGTGGTTTTCACCCCAATAACTTTAATTGAAAAAAATCATAAAAGAGAAAATATACCCGATAAACTAAAACAAAACAAAACAAGTAGCTTTCTATTTCAAATCACCACTAAATTACAGTGAAATAGAGCCAAATAGAAATTATTTGGGGGGAAAAAAAAGGAAAATTGTTTTTGTTTCATTGCACAGGAGTAGCATGGACCCAAAAATCAGAGTGTTCACCACAAGATATTCAGGTGATGTTGGTAATAAACATAAAATAAGGGCATATATTTGATATTTGGATTCAGAGATGAACCCTGGAACATGAAAAATAATCTATTGATATCTCTGTTAGAAAGCTATCCAGATTTTAACTAAAAATATCTCTGTTTCTATTGAAGTTTAGTATTTGTTTCTATGTAAATGTCAAACTCCTATCAACTGAATAGCTCAGCTTCAACCCTGGAGAGAATGAGGAAAAAAGAAAGAAATATATGGAATGTGGTTTCTCAAAGGAAGTGGCAGCCTGCACCATGTTTTTTATTTAAAATTCACTGTGACTTTGTTTTTCTTTCTGTACCCCAGAGGGACTGTGAGAATGAGATAAATGTTTCCAAATGAAGTGAGAGAATTTGGAAACTAGGATTTTTGGCCATTGGTCCCATGTATAATTGAGGTAAACTGCTGGGAATCAAACACCCACACACGTGGATTGTTGCTACCTACTTTGCCAATATAGATTTCTGTGCTGTTGGTGCTCAGAACATTGGCCAGGAAAATGGTCATTATTGCAAACATGTGTGGAAAAGCTAAATGAGATTTCGAGGGAGTGGTGTGGTAGAATGAATATTAGTGTTGGGGGCAAATGCTTCCTTAAGACATAATATAAAAAGCACTGCCTGCATTTACAAACTCCAGTGTACAGAATTCTTATTTCATGAAAAATTGTATGAAAAGGCCTCTCTGCTGCTCCTGGCATAGTCTACATGGATCGCTAGTAGGTAATCCCTCACAGCAATTTTATAGCATCTGGCTCTAGGTGCTCATAAAACAACGTGAAGCAGTGCATTTGTGCCAATGCTGATGAGCTGAGACTGGCTTATGTTCAGTTCCACTGTTGTGCTTCTAGGTAGCATAACACTGTGTCATGATTCTTTCATGCTAAAATATTATTTTCCCTTTGCTTACAAATGGTTGTATAAAAAAACTGAAATGACAGGTTAGTTTGATAATACAAAGTCTGACAATTCACGAATTCATCCTAGAAAAAGTGCTGAATATCACCACAGTCACCTTAGAAGTACTCCCCTTGGGAAGATATGCACTGACGCCAGTGTCTAGTCCACCCTTCAAAGCAATTTTAGAACGCTTTTTGTGGAACGGCCATCACAGCTGTCATCGTATTATCCTTGATGTCCTAAATGTCATCAAAATGTTTTCCCTTCAATATTTCCTTTATCTTCAGGTAAAGAAAGAAGTCATGGGGGTCAGATCAGCTAAGTAGGGAGGGTGTTCCAATACAGTTATTTGTTTACTGGCTAAAAATTCCCTCATAGGCAGTGCCATGTGAGCTGGTGCACTGTCGAGATGCAAGAGCTATGAACTGTTGGCGAAAAGTTCAGGTCGTCTAACTTTTTCACGCAGCCTTTTCAGCACTTCCAAATAGTAAACTTGGTTAACTGTTTGTCCAGTTGGTACAAATTCATAATGAATAATCCCACTGATCTCAAAAATGATTGGCAACATCATTGCAACAAGTTCACGAATTTAATTGTCTCACTTCATATGTAAACTAACTTGAAATTTGAGGATGAAGGTTTTAAAAGGTCCCAGAAATTGCCAAGTGTTTGGAAATCATCATATTAGAAATCATAATGTGGAATTTTATTTGCAGAGACAAGAATGGTGACTTCCAATAAGAAAGCAGTTGATAAAGAAAGCAAGTGATGAAAAATTATGGCTGTAAGAATAAATTTGGACCTTAAATTGTATGTTAGAAGGACTTTATAATTGAATTTTTTGAGTGGTCTTTATGTACATATTGCTTTTACCTTTACTCAGTGGTCTTTATTTTTCATAAGGATATGAAAGTCATGAAGTATTAACAGTAAAATTTCAAATGATGAAGCTCTTGGAATTTCAAATATATTTAAAGAAAAACTTCCTAAATTCCATAAAAATTAAAACATAAAGCCAACCATTTATAAGGCCGCTTAAAAATTAGGATCAATGTTGTGGGACATCACATAGTAATACGTGGGACATAGTAAGTAATATGTGGGACATAGTAATATTTTCTTAACACAAATGTTCCCAGAAAGATTTCAATTAGGAAGGTGATTTGATTTGAAAGGCAAGCTGGCACAGTGAAGAGAAAGTAAAACACATTGTGCTAAAGTATGTAAATCATATTTTTACACATTATCTTGTTTGGTACCACTGTCCATGTTCCCAAATGAAACCATTAACCTAAAGTCATCGAATCATTTTAGCTGTTGTGCTGTAATGTTTCTAAGAAAATTCAACTGTTTTATAGATAAAAATCTCCCTTATCTACATACAGCTATCAGGGAAGGCATACGTATGCATTAGATTTCATTGTGTATGTATGGCAAGCCTGGGACATGAAGAAGTGTATTACATTGCAGAATTTCAACTGCAGTGCTTTGTGAAGTTGTGCAGAGCCAAGTGGTACTCAGACCGACTAGTGTACTTCTTACCTGAAATATAAAGATAAATGTGTCAGTCTTGTTCTTCAATTTGACTTCAGATTTTTAAAATAAAAATATGAGGTGACATCCTAATGATACTCACTTTTCACTTTATTTTTGTTTTAGCCATATCATGTTGAAAGAGACCTCATTTTAGCTCACTTTTCAGACCAATTTTTGGCTATTTAAAATGAAACAGAAGGGACAAAATTAACAGAAAAAAGATACAAAATATTTTACAGCAAGTAATACGTCATAGAAAGAACTATGTCCAGGAGTTAATGAAGCACCTCACAGGGGAAAGTAATGGGAAGTTATCCATGAAAGTTAGAACCACAGAAGTCTCTATAGCATTGTTTATTAAATCAGGCAATAGATGAGATTAATAGGTATTCTGTTCATCATCATCAGCATCACCACCATCATCAATAACAGAATTTTTTAAAAAAAGGTTTGTTTGTTTTTTTTTTCTATTTACAAATAGCTGATTGAGACACCTCTGTAACAAAATCAAATATTGGGATAAAATTCAGCATATGAAATACATAATATATATAAAGAAATAAAATTTGAAGAGAGAATTGGTAAATTGGAACATAGACCAGGAAAAAAAAATAAGCAAAAGAGAAATAAAAATGAAAAACTTGATAAAAGTTAAGAAAAATAGTTAACAGAATGAAAAGATAACATATATCAAATTAGAATCTAAGAAAGCAAGGAAAGGATGTAGTACACACAATTTTTAGAGAAATAATGACATAATTTTCTAGAAATGTGGAAGTATATAAATTGACAGCTATAGGAATTATGTTACATACAAAGCATGATACAACAAAAACAACAACAAAGGAAATTCAGATATAAAAATATGGAATTAACAGGCGATAAAATCATTTTCAACAAATTTCTAAATAATTGCTGTAATACAAATCGTGTTATCCAAGTACAATGAAATATATTTTGCTTTCTTGAGAATTTTGAAATGTATAGGTTGAATTATTATTATCCCATAATACATTTAATGTTTAAAAAATAAACTTTATACATTTTCTAATAAATATATTTATTCTTTTGACCATGACTTTAAAATACTTATTGCATAATATATTTTTTTTATTGTTTGGTTATGCATTTTCAAATACAACTAAGAACAATATTAGCTTACATTCAACATTTAATCAAATATATTGACATTATGTATCAATTTCTGCACCTTGTAGCATTGCATCTATCCTACACTTTGTATCATTTTTTTTTTTCTTGCTGAAACAAATTATTTAATAATTATTATTGAGGCTGGTATACCATACACTAATAGTTGCACATATGAAAACATATTTTTGTATGCTCAACTGTAAATGAAAGCATACTAAAATATAGACTGAGTCATTGAATATTTTGATCTCCACTATGCTATTTTTTTTTTTGATGAAGACTGACAGTAACTATTCACTTGTAAAGTTTGTTTTGCCCTCTGCTAGTATTAAGATTATTTATCTTTGAATTTTTTGAACTTTTACTGACATGTCTATCTATTAATATGTTTTTATTTAACTTACCCCATACTTGGAGAGTACATTGTATCTGAGGTCTCCTGCTTTTCCTAATTTTAAAAATTTCTCAGTAATGCTCACTTTAAACATGGAATCACAGTAATTTCTTTTACAATATTTTGATTAGTGACAATATCAGTTTTCTGTATATGTATGAATAGTAAGATCCCATTTTGTTTAAATTAAAATTTATTGGTATAACAATGGTTAGTAAAATTACATAGGTTTCAAGTGTACAATTCTGCAATACATCATCTATATATCACATTGTGTGTTCACCACCCAGAGCCAGTTCTCTTTCCATCACCATATATTTGATCCCTTTTACTTCCTCTACCCCCTTCCCGCATTCTTCTGGTAACCACTAAACTATTGTGTGTCTATGAGTTTATGTTTCTGTATTTGTTTTTCTTGTTCTTTTGTTGTTTTTGGTTTATATACCACATATCAGTGAAATCATATGTTCTTGACTTTTTCTGTCTGACTTATTTCACTTAGCATAATAATCTCAAGATCCGTGCATGTCATCACAAATGTCAGTATTTCATCTTCTTTATGGCAGAATAATATTCCATTGTGTATATATACCACATCTTCTTTATCCAATCAGCTATTAAAGGGCACTTTGGTTGTTTCCATGTCTTGGCCACCATAAATAATGCTGCAATGAACATCAGAGCACATATATCTTTACAGATAAATATTATCAATTTTTTGTGGTATACACCTAGGAGAGGGATTGCTGGGTCATATGGTAATTCTATTCTTCATTTTTTGAGGAACTTCCACACTGCCTTCTATAGTGGCTGCACCAATCTACATTCACACCAACAGTGTATAAGGGTTTCTTTTACTCCACAGCCTGTCTCCAACACTTGTCATTATTTGTCTTGTTGATGATACCCATTCTAACTTGTGTGAGGGTGATGTCTCATGGTGGTTTTTATTTGCATATCTTTGATGATTAATGATGTTGAGCACCTTTTCATTTGTCTATTGGCCATCTGTATGTCCTCTTTGGAGAAATGTCTATGAGGTTAAGCATTTTTAAAATTTATATAAATATATCCTGATGATTTATGTATTTACCAGTTTGAATAGTATACTTCAAATAAAATTTTGTTAAATAAAGTACTTGTAATTTCCTCTTCAAAGATAACTGCTTTGAAACATTTTTCAGGATGTCCTTATATTTTCTGCTACAAAATATTTTTTTTCAAAAATTAAAATGAAATCTTTGGAGAAATGTCAGGATAAGTGCATTAATGCTCAGGATATGCTTATATAAATTTTTAAAATGGGCAACGTCTTAGGAAACCAGTAAACAAGATCAACAAACATAACATTACTTGCATCCTGGAAGATACAACTGTGATGCCTTTCAGTCACTATTCAATGCAAAGGAACACCCACAATCCTGACTTCTAATATCAGAAATTAGTGCTGTATGTTTTTGATCCTTATATAAAAATAAATTATGTATACTTTGTTTTTTAATATTATATTTTGAGATTCATGTAGTACACATTTTTTAATCTCTTCATGAATTGTTCTTTTTTTAATAAGCAAACTCGAAGTCCATATAACAACCTTCTTGTTGATTAATGCTTTTTGTGTCCTATTTATAAAATCCATGTTTCCCAGTGTCATTAAATTATACATATATATGTATTTTAAATCTCAACTTAGATTTACAATCCATGTGGAATTTATTTATGTGAACAGTGTGAGATAGTGGGTCTCGATTCATTATTATATTTACATATGCATATGTAATTAACCCTGATGTATTTATTTAAAAGATTACTCTGTGTCCTCTGCACTGCAGTAGCTCCAGGGTCATAAATCAGTTGTTCATACATGAATGTTTGTTTCTAGATTCACTATATTGGTCCACTAATCTATTTGGCTATTGTTAGACAAAAACAATACTTTAGCTTTATAATAGGTTTTGTCTTTCAGCTTTATAAGACTTCAGCTTATTTTTTATCTAAGATTGCCTTGATATTTGTTTCCACAATAAGATTAAAAATGAGATGGTCAGTTTCCACATGCAAAAAATTCTTGTTGGGATATGCTTGAATGGCATTGGATAAAATTATCATATTAATAATATTGATATTTCTAATCCATCATTGTAATGTTTTGTAATTTTTGGGTCTTCTTTAACTTCTTACAATAGCATTTTATGTAGTTTTGTGTGTTTTTTTTACATCTCTTAAACGTTTTATTCAAACTTAAAAAATAAATGCACTATGTAGGTTTCTTATACACATTATGGTAAATTTATTTCAAGGCATTAGTTTTTTTTAAATAAGTTTTATTTTTTAGATCAGGTTTAAGTTCACAGCAATAGAGAGCAGAAAGTCTGAGAGTATTTGTGTGTGTGTTGTGTATGTGCGGTGTGTGTGTGTGTGTGTGTGTGTGTGCACGTGTGTGTATCAAACAAGCACAATGCCCCCCACTATTAACATCCCCCACCAGAGTGGTACATTTATTGCAGTTGACACTTCATCACCCAAAGTACATAGTTCACATTACAGTTTACTCTTAGTGTTGTGCATTCTTAGTTCTATGACAAATGTATAATGAAATATATCCATCATTAATCAGTACCATACAGACTAATTTCACTGCCCTAAAATTCCTCTGTGCTCTGCCCATTTACCTAACCCTTCCCCTCAAATCCCTGGAAAACTGATCTTTTTACTGTTTCCATAGTTTTTCCCTTTCCAGAATGTCATGTAGCTGGAATCATTTGGTATGTATACTTTCCATATTGGCTTCTTTAATTCAGTAATATGTATTTAAGTTTCCTCCATGTTTTTTCGTAGCTTGATTGATCATTTCTTTTTATTGCTAGTATTCTATTTTCTGGATACCACAGTTTATTTATCCCTTCACCTACTGAAGGACATCTTGGCTATTTCCAAGTTTTGGCATTTAAGCATAAAGCTGCTATAAACATACATTTGCAAGGTTTTGTGTAGACAAGTTTTCATCTCATAAGGACAAATACCAAGGAGCATGATTCCTGGATTGTATGATGAACATATTTAGTTTTATAAAAAAATGCCAAACTATCTTCCAAAGTGGCTGTATAATTCTGCATTCCCATTACCGCTGAGTCAGACTTCCACATGCTTAACAGCATTTAACATTGTCAGTGTTTTGACTTTTGGTCATTGTAATAAGTGTGTAGAGATAGCTTGTGTTAATTTGCAATTTCCTAATGACATATAATGAGCACAATTTTATATGTTTATTTGCCATCTGTATAATTTTGTGGCAAAATGATTTTCAGGACTTGGTCTATTTTTTTTGGGGGGGGGGAGTTGCTCCTTTCATATTTTTAATTCAGAGTTTTAAGAGTCATTTGTATATTGTGGATAAGAGTCCTTTACCAGATATGTCTTCTATGACTATTTTCTCCAAGTCTATAGCATGTCTTCTCATTCTTTTGACAGTGTCTTTCATAGAGCAGTTTTAATTTTAATGAAGTCTAGCTTATCAATTCTCTCTTTCACAGGTTATGCCATTGTAATTATATCTAAAACTCGTTGCCATTTTCAAGGTCATCTAGATTGTCTCCTACATTTTGTAGAAGTTTATAGTTTTGCATTTACATTTAGTATTATCATCCTTTTTGAGTTATTTCTTTTTACGTGTGAATGTCCAGTTTTTCAGCACCATTTGTTGAAAGACTATGTTTTCTCCATTACATCGCCTTTACTAATTTGTTGAAAATCACTTGACTATAAATATGTGGGTTTATTGCATTTGATATTTTATATTCCTAGGATATCTTTTACCAAATGTTATATTTTGGTTATTGTTATATAAATACAATTTATTTTTGTTATTTTCCTTTTAGCCAATGACTTTGTCAAATCCATTTGTTAATTTCAAATAGTTTGGCATGATTTTTGGATATTTTATACAATCATGTCATGTGTGAATAGTGCCCGTTAGTTTCTTCATTTTCAATGTTAATGTTAATACATTTTTTCTTACTGTATTGCTCTAAGTATTCCTCTACCCTTTTGAATAGAAGTTGTGACAATAAAAATACTTTTTTATTCCAAATAAGAAAGATATTGCTATAATTCATCTTAAAATATGATGTTCACTGGATGTTATTATATTATACTAAGGAAGATGATGATGATTATGATTATAAGGCAGTTACCATATAGTCTCAGTTGCTAAGTGTTTCTGTCATGAATGGGTATATCATCAAATACTTTGTTTGAATCTCTCAAATTGATATCATACATTTTTCCTTTTATATTTAAATGTGATGGGATGGTATTGATTAATTTCTAAATATTCAGCTACCTTTGCAATCATAGAATAAACCCAATTGATTATTATATATAATCAGTTTTATATATCCCTGGATAATATTAAGTAATTTCAAAAAGTTTTTTGCACATTTATGGAAATTGTTATCCTGTAATATTCATTTTCTTTAGTATCCTTGACAGGTTTTGATGTCAAGTTGATGCTTGCCTGACACAAAATGTCCCTCATTTTCTATTTGCTGAAAGAATTTGTATGAAGTTGTACTTATTTTTTAATAAATACTTAGGAGAATTTAATGATAAAACCATCTGCTCTTGGAAGTTTCTTTGAAGAGAAGCTGTTTAATAATGGATTTATTTTCGTTATATAAATCATATTTGTGATATTTTATACATCTACTGTAAGCTTTATTAAAGTATTTTCCCCAAAATATTTGTGCATTTTAGCCCTTGTGGAAGAGAGCCATCTCACCTAAGTCTCCCTTACCAGAGACAGTTCACTTAAAATGACTATTAATTAGGGTATTAAATCCTGGCCCCCTGTTTCAATGCAAGCAACTCTGCAAAGCCATCCCATATCCAGAGCTCCCTGTGGGATCTACCAAGAGGGTTTTTTGGTTTTGGTTTTGTTTTTGTGTTTTGGTTTGTTTGTTGTTGTTTTTAACTATCGAATTTCTCACACTTTATTTACTCCAGGTACTGAGCTGATCTTGATAGTACAGCATTCCTCAAAAAACTTTTTTTTTCCTAATTTAAGTATAGTTTGTATATAAGCTTATATTGGTTATATTAGTTTCAAGTGTATAATATAGTGATTTGACGTTTTTATGTGACATTTTCAGTCATTTCTCAGTGCTTTAGAGAATGTTGAATTCTAGATCCTGGCAGATCTTCCCAGCTAGGTCAAGACTTGGAGGAAGTGGGCTCTTAAAACACGGATGGGAATATCTGGGCCCAGGCCTAACGTAATTTCAAATTCTCATACTTTCCTGAACTCTCTGAGTCTGCAGAAATTGTTTGCTCCCTGTTAAAGGCTAACGTTACCCACTTAATTAAAGACATTGCAATGTCTCTGCCTTGCAAATCAACAGACTCGAACTTTAAAGATCCTCTTCTTAAACCCTTACCCACCAGCGCAATAATAAGGCTTAGTTACAACATGTTTGAGCCAGGAATACTACTAAAATAGCTGCAAGATCTGGTCTATATTTACCAGCTAGAATCAGTATAACATTCATGGGACTTAATCTTCAGGTTCTAGATCAAGGGAATTGAAACATAAAATTTGATTATTCTAAATTTGGATGCTATTTTATCCATGTGACACTATGGATGAGGAAAAGGGAGAGTGTATCAATATGGGAACACCTTGCTGGTAAGGCATCTGGATGATGATTTTAGTATGGATTTTGTAAGGTTAAAGAGAGAGATGGCCCACAGTAAATAAGGTATAAATGATAGTTGAGAAAATGATCAAGACTTATAGAAGTAGACTGTTAAAATGGTTATATTATATAATGCTATAAAAGTTGAATATATGCTCCAAGAGTTCTTCAAAAACATTATACTTAGCAAAGGCACAAAGAATGGCTTGATGAGAGGGGCACTGACATCACTAAGAAGCTGAGTGTTAGGCATCCATTGTAGGCCAGGACTAGAAGAAGGTGCATGGGCCTGCATGTACCATGGCTCATCAAGCTACACTCACTACTGTTAGGTTGGGCCCCTATCATCCTGGATGGTTCAGCACTTCATCTTAACTGGAATCAACACATATTCCAAGCACTGGTTTGCATTTCTTGCCAAGAGGGCTTCCATCAGTATTACTATCTAAGGATTTAGTGTACTTTTTCTCCTATAGAACATTGTATCAAACACACAGTCTCATTTTATAGGAAAATAAGTGTGGTGATTGACAAATGACCGTTGGATCTCCTGGTTTTATTATACACTATACTTTCCAGAAAACTACCACCTTAATAGAATGAGAGAAATGCTTTCTGAAGATGTTGAGGTACCTGCTTAGAGATATTAGCCTACAAGGATGACATGCTCTCCATAAAGATGTAGTACACATTCCAAATTAATGACCATTATGTGTGTTGATCCTGGGAACAAAGTTTAGAAATAGGAATGGCCCCGCTTATTATCACTCTCAATGACTCACTTTGAGAAATTTTGCTTTCTATGCTTGCTCCTCTCGTGCCCAGAGTGGGCATATTTTCCTTTGGTCATACAGCAAGAATCTCATTAATTTTCAGTTTTAGAGATTCCTCAGATATCATGACTTATTGTGCTCAGAGACTGAAGGCAAAAAGGGGGTATCACCATTCTAGCAGGGTAACTGTGATCATCAACTGGAGATAGAACTACTTTTAGGTGAAAGCAAAGGGAAGAATTTGATTAACATCTAACTGATTCACTTGAGCATCTTTTGGCATCTCCTTGCCCACTTTGGATGGGAAAAGGAAATAGCATGGTGCCTACGGGCTCAAACTTCTTACAAATGAAAATCTGTGTCACCCCAACAG
The DNA here is from genome assembly GCF_057876585.1 of Rhinolophus sinicus. NCBI lineage: Eukaryota > Metazoa > Chordata > Mammalia > Chiroptera > Rhinolophidae > Rhinolophus > Rhinolophus sinicus. Next base: position 152,816,203 of record NC_142501.1, on the reverse strand, counting down.
ATAAGTCACCCAATCCAGCAGAGGTGCTAGCTGAGGTTGAGGGGAATTGATAAGAATAGTAGAGGAGAGAAATAGCACAGATCGGTTGTGGCTTCAAGACGAACTATAGTGGAACTGTAAATGAGAATGTTTTCTTAATTTATTTTTCTGATAGTTTGCTTTAGTGTATAAGTAACATAACAGTTTTGTATAATGATTTTGTAACCTACAACTTTACTGAACTTTCTGATTAGTTCTTATAGTATGTTTTTGTTGTTGTTTTTAATAGAGTCTTTAGGGTTTTCTGAATAATATTGTAGTATCTGAAAACAGTATGTTTGACGTCTTCCTTTCCAATTTAAATGCCTTTTATTTCTTTTTCTTGTCTAATTGCCCTCTTTAGGTTTCCCAGCAGTATGTTGAATAAAAATGGCAAAATTGATATTCTTGTGTAGTTCCTGGTCATGGAGAAAAAGCTTTCAGCTTTTCACCATTGAATATGATGTCAGCTGTGGACATGTCAGATATGGCCTTTATATGTTGAAGTACAATCCCTCTATACCCACTTTTTGTGAGTTTTTAGCATGAATGAGTATTGAATTTTGTCAAATGCTTTCTCTGCATTTACTGAAATGGTCGTTTGATTTTTATTTTTCATTTTGTTAATGGGGTATATTACACAGATTGATTTGAGGGTGTTGATCCATCCTTTCATCTCTGAATAAACCCCACTTGATCATGGTATATGCTTCCTTAAAAATATTGTTGAATTTAGTTTGCTAATATTTTACTGAGGCATTTTGCATGTATGTCATCAGGGATATTGGCCTATAATTTTCTTGTGACATCCTTTTCTGGTTTGGTATCAGGGTAATGCTGACCTCATACAATGAGTTTGAAAGCATTCCCTCCTCTTCTATTTTTTGGAAGGGTTTGAGAAATATTGGGGTTAATGCTTCTATAACTGTTTAGTGAATTCACCAGTGAAGATTTCTCATCCTCTACTTTAATTTGTTGGAAGTTTTTATGAGGAAAATTTAAAAGATAGTAGCTATTCTTCTAAGTATGATAATCAACTAGAGATTAAGAGATGGTATGTCAGACAGGACTGGGACATAACTGAACCTAAATAACATGAATTTGTTCTAAGTTTCATGGTCACAATGATTTCATTTTGTTTGTTTATTTGTTTTGTTTTGTTGCCTGCATAAAGCAACATCAGAGAGGAAGCAAAGGTTTATCTGGTTGTTTTATTATTATTATTATTATTATTATTATTATTAATTTTATTAGAACTTAGGTGAATTGTCAGGGATGAAAGACAACAGAAATGTTAGCAAGAGTTCACTTAACATAGTCTCTCATAGATGTCTGTGTATAAAAAAATAAAGTGAATTCAGATGATGATAAGCATGATGTTGTGGGGGACGGGTGTTGGGTCAGAAGAAGCAGGAGAAGTCAATGGCCTGTCTTAGAATAGGTGATAAATTTTTGGGTCCCATTATATATGAGTGATATCAACTACCATGATAAAAATTTTAATTAGAAAGATTGTATATTAGTGCTCTTTTCTTTTAACTATCTCACTTCTAATGAAAAGGAGATTATATTCTACTTGTTACAGGATGAACACAGAATAAAACCCAGAGTCTCTAAGGCCAAGCAAATATATTTCGCAATATCCTACAACATATTCCTTTAAAATTAAAAGGTGGTTGAATGTTTTGGGTGATCAAATGTGTTGTGAAATTTTTGAAAAACACACAGTTAGCAATCTTTGTTTTAAATCATTCATATATCAGTAATGTCTTAATATTACACATAAAGTAGCATACTTAAAACATAATTTGTGACAAATTAATATTTTAGTCAAATAAGATATCCCAATATTGTTTTCCTCTGGTTGCTTGATAGATATAAAAGTTTTATGCATATGGGAAGAGCATATTTATAGATTTGTGTCAAGAAGCCAGCTATAAGATGGCAGAGATTCAGTTGTTTAACTTCCATTCTTCATTTAAAGATACCTGGAGATTTCCTATAATAACCTCCTTCTCCATCTCTTCATCTTGGACAAACAACACATTTTACTCAACCTACAATTTCCTGGGAGGAGAAGTAAGCAGGGTTTGACAATAATTAGCTATATAGAAATATTATATGGAGCAATTATTATATCTGATCTATATTCATCATCTATTTAAAATATGAGTGAACAATAATGGATAAGAAGCAATGCATGCTAAGGACTCTCTTACAGCAGGAACTACAGAGGATAAACAAACATAAGATAGTTAAATCCACTAAAGATTGGTTAAAAAAAAATAAAAAATGAAGCCTTGCCTGGATCCCGCAGGAGATGCGTGCCCCCATCCGCACACTGTCCTTTGGCTACCGGACATCAGGCCTCCCAAGAAGGATGTCCCTGTGAAGAAACCAGCGGGGCCCTCTGTGTCCAAGCCTGCTGCCAAGCCAGCAGCAGCAGGGATCCCTCCAGCCAAGACCAAGGCTGAGCCAGTGGTAGTTGTCCCTCCAGCCTCTGAGAAAACCCGGGATCCCCTGATCATTCTCTCCAAAGTGGTGGTTGAGTTTAATAAGGACCAGCTGGAGGAGTTCAAGGAGGTCTTGGAGCTGTTTGACCAAGTAGGGGACGGCAAGATCCTGTACAGCCATTGTGGGGATGTGATGAGAGCCGGGGACCAGAACCCCATCAACGCGAGGGGCTCAAGGTTCTGGGGAACCCTAAGAGTGATGAATTGAAGTTCCGGCGTGTGGACTTTGAGATTTTCCTGCCCATGCCCCAGGCAGTGGACAAGAATCGGGACTGAGGCAAATGTGAGGACTACCTGGAGAGGCTTCGGGTGTTTGACAAATAATGGAACGGTAAAGTCATCGGAGCAGAGCTCAGACATGTCCTGACCGTCCTGGAGAGAAGATGACCAAAGAGGAGGTGGAGACAGTTCTGGTAGGACATGAGGACAGCAATGGCTGTATCCACGATGAAGCCTTCCTGAAGCACATCCTATAGATTCAGTGGGGTCGGACCTGGGGCCACCTGCAGGCGGAAGCATGTTCCTACCACTAGGAGGCTCCCTACTGTTTCAAAGTGAAGAGACGATTCCTCCCTTGGGGGGAAAAATGAAAAATGATCAATGGAAAAGGCACATATGGGAATGTGTCCTGTTTGATTATCAATTCTCCATGGAAAATGTAAAATACTTTAATAATTATAAAATATATCTGGAGATTATTATTTCTTCTCCTTCATTGCAACATTAGCCAGAAACAGATTTTTTTTCTCTCCATGAATTTTATAAAAAGACTCTGAAACAAAAGCACATTATGGGGTATAACCACATACATATGAATATACATATAGATTTATTATTCATATATTTTTACATTTAAGTTGATCTTAGTATATACTGATGGACAAATACTGCTTAAAAAAACATGTAGGTAAGATCATTTATTGGAAAACAAGTTCTGAAAAAAAAAACTAAAACCATAGTTAAAAGTGTATTTTTATAATGTGCTGATAATTAATGTATATAGCCTATAGAATGACTCTTAGATGTTCTTTAAAAATATGGAAAACTGAAAAAAAATGTAAAGTTATTTGGGCAATATTAATTTGCAGATACTGAAAGGTAGATAGGTAGATATTAGATTGGTGCAAAATTAATTGCAGTTTTTGGAATTATTTTTAACCTTTTAAACCACAATTACCTTTGCACCAGCCTAATAAATAGGCATGTCTTAAAATAAGTAGGCATAAAAATATCTTAAATAAGACATATTTGTAAGGAAATATTTTTAAAAGAAAGAGGGAAATAGGTTCATGTAAATATTATTTCAAGTATCCCCAGTTATTTTTCTAATGTTTATCTTTCTTCTCTTCCTCCTGTGTTAAGAATCTTATATAGACCACAAGTGGATGTGGTGAGTCTTTCTTGGCAAAAGAAGAGCAAATCAGAATGTAAATTCTCCAGAAATCCTCTTAGGGAATAAGTCAGGTTTCTTTTGCATGCATATGAAATTACCTCTAAAGAGTGAAAGAGTACAGGAAGAAGAAGAACAGGATCTTGCATGTAATCTTTCTAAAATCTCATTACATAGACTTTGAGTTTTTGGTTTTCCCAGAAGAAGCTATAATTAATTTCAAGTTCATATATATTGCTCAAAATTATAAGACTTCTGGCACTTTTTCTTCATAATCCAGGTGTGCTGGCTGTCATAACCAGACAATGCAGCATTTTAAAAGCTGTATATATCTGGGATTTCAAATACCCTAAAAAGTATACATGCTGCTCACTTTCTTGAATTTAAAATATTTTTAAACATCACTACAAGGAAAAGGGGCTTTATTCCTGTTCCATAAACTTTGTACAACCATATAGTATCTCATCAATTTTCTTTGACAACATTTTATAAAAATATTTTTGAATTTGTCAAATATGTAGAGTTGGAGGGTTCTTGACTAGGCCAAGTATTGTGTCTGTGGAACAAATAACCAACATTATATTCAGTTGCTTTGGATGTGAATTCATTTTGTTCACTTTTATGAAATTTGATTTATCAAACCCTAATGAATAAATATGGCTTACTAGAACATGGAGGGAAAGACTGCTTAGAGAGAATCTAAAAATAAAATTATTTAGAAGCATAATTTTCACAATTTGTCAATAATAAATCTCTAGAGCCTAAAACATATTGCTCTTAATGAACCACTGAAAGGAAAGCAAACCTATTTGGAGCAAATTAATTTGGAGAGGTTGAGGCCTCAAATTTTAATAGAATGTAAATGGTGCATTCAGTATGCAAGGCATCATCATTTGAATAATCTTGAAAAAGATAAAAAGAAGTCTCTCTGTTCAGGAAATGGCACATTAAAAAGCTGTGTATAGTCTAGTTATGCCTATAAACCAGTGTTATGTGTGTGTTAGCAGACCACCTTAGTGGATGAGATGTATTATAATGAGGATGTTTATCATACATAATTACTGAACAAGAGTTGTGTTATATGGCACTGACAAGCATGGATCTGTAGTTCTAGATTTATGTCCTTTTAGGTTCCTAAGCAGAGCTTGTTATGTATAAACCAGCAGAAGCAGATGGACTACTCTCCAGAGTACAATAGAACAATGTAGGATTTTACAGGAGAGAAAGATTTCTCTAGTAAAACCAGGTGGCTGGTTTTACTAGTGGAATACAGGTGGCTAGAGAGACAAATTCCACAACTGACCAGAAAGAATTACCGGCCATTAAAATTGAATTGATATATGAGTATATCGAAGCTGACAACAAGCAGGACACTTAGGGAGGGAGGGAAGAAGAAGGAGAAGGAGGAGAAAAAATAAGGACTAGAAGAGAGAAGGGATGGGAGGGGAGGGGAGGAGAGGAGAGAGGTGTTCTTGTTTAAAGACTAGCACAAACCTGTCTGTATCAAATAAAAATTCAAAGCACAGACTCTAAAGCCACTTTTTAGTTGATGTGTAACTTTGACAGATTTGTTTACCTCTTTTCTATTTTCTCTTCCAAGAAATGGAGACAATAACTGCACTGTCCATAGGGGTACCACAAGATTAAATGTGATGAGGATTACATAGTAAACTCTATGCAATTTGGGCTGTAATTATTATCCTGACATTAACAATGAGAAAAATTCTCAGAGAGTTTGATACTTTCCCAACATGACTAAACTGTGAGTAACAGAATAAAAGGCCAATGAGTGCCAGCTATCTATTGCTGCATAACAAATCAACCCAACATTTAGTGACTTAAAATGAGAACAATGTATTATTTCTCATGATTCTAGTGGTTGACCAGGTGTTTCTTCTGCTGGGCTCAGTTTGCATTTTCCTGGGTCAGCTGAGTGCTAGGCTCAGCTAGAACAGCTGGCATGGAAGGGACTTTCTTCTTAATATTTTTGTCCACATTATTCTCAGGTTTTCAAGACTGCAAGCCACCAGTCCACAAACACCTCTGCTCACCTCAGGGTTACAGATACCACATTGACTAAATCAAGTCACATAGGTAAGTCTACAGTCAATACGGGAGACAACTACCCCAGAGTATAGACACCAAAAGGTATGATTTATTGAAGGTGATATGAGAAACAATTCACATCCATGGATCTGAAAACCCTTTGACTTGTATGCTCTTATTTATTAACTTCAGATAAGGAAATTTCCAAAATATAGAATAGTTATTTATATATATTGTTAGAGTTAAACCTCTGTGTATTTGTGTGTGTGTGTGTATGTACATGCACACTTACCTGGGGTATATTGCTAAAAATTCTTGACATTTACTGACACAATGATCTACAATGTAGTTAAAAATATGAATAAATATGTTCTAAAAGTTTGTGCAAAACACATAATAAGAATAAGAAAACTGTTAAAGTATGAATCTAATCAGAAAACGTACATTGATATTAAATCTTGCCTGTGCCACCAACCTGGTAATTCATTACCTACTGATAGGTATTTGCTGACATGAGTATGTAAGGCAATGGATGTTAGCTGTTATAGTGAATGCTTCATGCATCTGGACATATAGTTATAAAATAATGTGTACATATTCAGTAAAATGTGCCTGCAATAAGTCATGTACATCTTTCTCGAGTGGACTCACTTTTGTATAATATTCCTTCATTTACAAATTGTTGTTTCCTTAATGTTTTAGTTCCCTCATCAACAAAAGGCAGATAATGATACCTGTTACACTATTTTTTTTCCTATTTGTAGAATTAGAGATGATGTACATCGAGAAACTGGCATAGCGTTTGGCACTTAATAAGCACTAAATGAACTCTAGCAATTACTTCTCCTTCGTCTTGCTGCTACTGATGTGCTGCCGCCTCCTCTTCTGGTGCTGCTTCTTTTTCACCTTCTTCTCCTCCCCCTTCCTCCTCCCTCTTTTCTGCTCCCTACACCTCCCCTTCCTCTTCTGCTTATGCTTTTTTCTGCTGCTTCTCCTCCTCCTCCTTGTAAATTTCTAGTGCCTAACAGAGTGCAGTCCCAGTTGGTGTTCAATAAATATTTGTTCATTGAATGGATGACTTTATAGCATTTGTGGTGTTTGCATTAATCAAATGCCTTATTCAAATAACCTCAAAGTGATAATCATACAAGTGGCATATATATACCATATTGACACTACACATAAATTTGAAGTGAAGAGATTCTGTATACTGTCCTTGTATTTTTCCATTTTAATGATAAGGATAAGCATCTTCTCTCTCAGGTTAGGTACTTATTTTACATCTTACACCAGATAATGTTTCCAAATGTATATTGTGTCATTGATCAAGTCTTTATTCATGAGTATACCCAGTGATATTAAGATTTTGGGCCTTTACAATTCAAAATAATAAAATATTAGGCAGTAGAATTAATATTTTGTACATAAATTTTTCTGTCTGCCATCTCATTAAATTACACTTTATAAATGAGTATTTACTGTACCTGATAATGAGGAAACTCGCTCTTGAATTTAATGAATCCCTATCACATCATTAATTTCCACATAACTTAAGAGCCAGCTGGTATGACAGTAAAAGCGGATATTTAAATCAAAGGTGGTGGTGGTGTGTGTGTGTGTGTGTGTGTGTGTGTGTGTGTACATACATATGAATGCATGAATAACTTTGTTCTTCTTGTCTTCCTTCCCCCCGCCCCTTCTTCCCTTCCTTCCTTCTTAAATTGTATTTCTGGTTTCTTTTGCTAATGCACTATTTAAATATTTATTCAGTAAAGTATAGTGATACTTGCCTTTGTGACTTCTAGGTTACAATATGCCTGGTAAGTTTGCAGCAATAAATTATTTTTTAAGTTTTCCATATTTTCTTCTAACTGTGTATGTTGTAAACCTACCAAGAATTTTTATGCATATAGGTGGGCATATGTTTGTTGTAAAGTCAACTCTACACTTTTGGATCACAAATTTAATATGATCTTGACCATGTATTACTTTACTTTTTATACACACTTTTCTATCTAGACCTAACATGTTCCATTAAGACATTTTACTGTCCTTACACCAAGAACATACATTTTTAATTACTGTAACTTTACCATGTTATGACATTTGGTAGGGCATGTTTACCTTCTCTAATTCAAAGTATTTATTTTTCAAAATGTTCTTGGATATTCTTGTGCATTTTATTTTACATATTAAATTTAAAGTCTTTTACTTCTTTTCTGTTAATTTTCTTAACTTCTGGAATTATTCTCACCTTCTGGAATTCCAATTAGTCAAATGTTGGAGTTTGCAATTCCACGATTTTATGTAACCTTTTGTTATGTTTTTCTTTTCTTTATACTTTGTGAATTATATTTTGGGTTATTTCCTTAGTTATATCTTTTATAGTATATATTCAATTTTTCATGTGTTTTATTTTATTACATAAAATATTTTTATTTTATTGAAAAATGTTAGAATTCATATTTATCAATGTATAATCAAATTATATAATCTGAATTATTCCCTGATTTTCTCTATGCATAGCTGCCTTTTCTTTTCTCTTTGTTTTTTTCTAAATATTTCTGAGGATACTAAGTAAATTTTTTTTTAAGTTTTTTTCTGTTTCTTAATTTGTATGCATTATATTTGGATTAGTGCTTTAGTTTTTCTATCTTGGTCTTTTTCCTTCATGTTCTTTGTTTACCTGACTGCCTGCTATTCCTGTATTGCTAACTCATAATTATTAATTATGAAATGGAAATTTTTCAAAGGTAGTTATTATTAATAATAATAGCTAATACTTATATTGCTCTCACTACACATAAGGCTTTCATAAATGTTAACACATTTAATTCTATCACCAACCCTAGCAGTCTGTTATATTATCATCACCATTTTTCACATTGAAAAAAATTATACAGAACCTGCCTAAGACTACATGACTATTAAGCAGCAGACCATAGATTTAAATCAATGCTCCTAATTTAAGAATTGATCTTAACCATTACACTAATTTCCTCAGTAATTATTTTGGTCTATTTCTTAAGCATAGAATGCCAACTAACCAGCTGTCCTGTAGGATTATTGGATAGAAATCAGACAGACAGGGATTTCCAACTGTATCCTGACTATGAAAAGATTTACTCTGGAGGTAAAGTGGTTGTGTATATTTCTCCACAGGAATTAGTTTATTTTTGTTTGTTTGTTTGATTTTTTTTTTTTTATTTGAAGTATTGGGGAACAGTGTGATTCTCCAGGGCCCATTAGCTCCAAGTCATTGCCTATCTTTCGTGTCTTTTTTTTTTAATTAAAGTTTATTGGGGTGACAATTTTCAGTAAAGTTACATAGATTTCATGTGTACAATTCTGTAATAAATTATCTATATCTCACATTGTGTGTTCACCACCCAGAGTCAGTTCTCCTTCCATCACCATGTATTAGACCCCGTTTACCCTCTTCTAGAGCTCCCCTCCCCCCTTACCGTCTGGTACCCCCTAAACTATTGTCTAAGTCTATGAGTTTTTGTTCCTTCATTTGTTTGTTTTGTTCTTTTGTTTTTTTCAGTTTTATATACCACATATCAGTGAAATTATATGGTTCTCTACTTTTGCTGTCTGACTTATTTCGCTTAGGATTGTAATCTCAAAATCTATCCATGTTGTCACAAATGGTACTGTATCATTTTTTCTTACCATCAAATAGTATTCCGTTATGTATATACACCATAACTTCTTTATCCATGTATCTATCGAAGGACATTTTGGTTTCCATGTCTTGGCCACTGTAAATAAAGCTTCAATGAACATTGAAGCACACATGTCTTTATGGATAAATGTTTAATTTTTGGGATAGATACCCAAAAAAGGGATTGCTGGGTCGTATGGTAATTCTATTCTTAATTTTTTGAGGAATCTCCACACTGCCTTCCATAGCAGCTGCACCAATCTGCATTCCCACCAACAATGTATGAGGGTTCCTTTTTATCCACAGTCTCTTCAACACTTGTTACTATTTGTCTTGTTGATGATAGCCATTCTAACTAGGGTGTGGTGATATCTCATTGTGGTTTTTATTTGCATTTCTCTGATGATTAGTGATGTTGATCATTTTTTCATATGTCTGTTTGCCATTTGTATGTGCTTTTTGGAAAAATGTTTCTTCAGGTCCTCTGCCCATTTTTCAATTGGGCTGTTTGTTTTTTGTTGTTGTTGAGTGTATGAGTTCCTTTTATATTTTGCACATTAGCCCCTTATTGGAGGTGCTATTTGCAAAAATCTTCTCCCATTCAGTTGGTTGCCTCTTTATTTTGAAAATTTTTTATTTTGCTGTGCAGAAGCTTTTGAGTTTGATATAGTCCCATTCATTTATTTTAGCTTTTACTTCCCTTGACTTTGGGGTCAAATTCATAAAATGTTCTTTGAACCCAAGGTCCAAAAGTTTAGTAACTATGTTTACTTCTATGCAGTTTATTGTGTCAGGTCTTATGCTTAAGTCTTTGATCCATTTTGAAGTAATTTTGGTACATGGTGACAGATAGCAATCCAGTTTAATTCTTTTGCACATGGCTTTCCAATTCTCCCAGCACCATTTATTGAAGAGGCTGTCTTTTCTCCATTATATGTTTTTTACTTCTTTGTCAAAAATTATCTGTCCATATTTATGTGGGTTTATTTCTGGGTTCTCAATTCTATCACATTGGTTTGTGCGTCTGTTTTTCTGCCAATACCATGCTGTTTTGATTATTGTTGCCCTGTAGTACAAGCTGAAGTCAGGGAATGTGATACCTCCAGCATTGTACTTTTTTCTTAGGATTGCTTTGGCTATTCAGGGTCTTTTGTGGTTCTATACAAATCTGATGATTTTTTGTTCTATTTTTTTAAAAAATGCCATTGGGATTTTGTTGGGGATTGCATTAAATCTGTATATTGCTTTGGGTAATATGGCCATTTTAACTGTGTTGATTCTCCCAATCCATGAGAACGGAATGTCTTTCCATTTCTTTGTGTCTTCTTCAATTTCTTTAAAAAAATATCTTACAGTTTTCAGCATATAGGTCTTTTACATCCCTGGTTAAGTTTATTCCTAGGGATTTTATTCTTGTTGCTGCAATTGCAAAAGGAATATATTTTTTTTTTTTCCTGAGATTTCATGTTTATTTATTTCATGTACAAATTCTTTATTTATATTCAATAAGGTAGTTTGAATTATTTTGACTGGGTCTGCTTCAGTGTTTGTCACCGTCACCCAATCACTCTAGGAGAGCTTTCTTGAGGAATGTGTTACACTTTGCAGTTCTTGGGGTTTTATTATCATAAAGGCAAACATTTAAATACCTGCTTATGTTGAGGTATGTTCATTCATAGACATTTTTATCATAAAATTATTTTGAATTTTGTCAAATGCTTTTCAACCCATTGATATGATATTATGAGTTTTGCCCTTTATTTTCTTAATGTAATGTGTCATGTTGATTGATTTACAGATGTTGAACCATCCTTGCATCCTTAGGATGAATCTCATTTGGTCTTGGTGTATAATCAGGTATTGTTTCTTCTGGTTTGCTAATATTTTGTTGAGAAATTTTGAATCTAGGTTCATGAAAGATATTGGCCTGTAATTTTCTTTTTCTTTTTTTTTTTTTTTTTTTTTTTTTACTGTCTTTGTCTGGTTCTAGTATCAGGGGCGTGCTCACTTTGTAGAATGAGTATAGAAGCATTTCTTCCTCTTCAATTTTTGACATATTTTAGAAGGATAGTTTTTAGTTCTTCTTTGAATATTTGGTAGAATTCACCTGTGAAGCCATCTGGTCCTGGACTTTTATTTATTTCAAGTTTGTTGTTGTTTTTATTACGACTTCAATTTTATTGCTAACAATTGGTCTGTTTGATTTTGTATTTCTTCCTAATTCAGTTTCACTTTTGGAAGGTTATATACTTCTAGAAATTTATGAGTCTCTTCTAGAACATCAAACTTGTCAGCATATAATTGTTTGTAGTATTCCTTAATGACTATTTCTGTGATGTCAATTTCAAATTCTCTTTCAATTGTGATTTTATTTATTGGGCTCTCACTTTTCTTCCTGATGAGTTTAGCTAAAAGTTAATCAATTTTGTTTTTATTTTCATAGAATCAGCTCTTAGTTTTATTGATCTTTTCTGTTGTTGTTTAAATTTCTCTTTTGTTTCTTTCTGCTCTGTCCTTAACTATATTCTGTATTCTGTTTACTTTGGGTTTTGTTTGTTCTTTTTTCCCCCTGCTTCCTTTAGTTGTATAGTTAGACTGTTCTTTGGGGATTTTTCTTGTTTCTTGAGGTAGGCCTACATAGCTATGAATTTCCCTCTTAGAACTACTGTCACTCTTTGATCTTTAGTCCTCTCTGCCATCACTTTCAGATTCTCATTACTACCTGCCCTTCCATATTTACCCAGAGATATATCCTCCTCACCGCAAGTCTCCATTCTTATGTCCTCTGTCCAATCTTATCTTTAGAAAACATGTATTGTTCTCATGAGTATGCCATGTGCAAAAGAGGCCTGAAAAAATAGCAGCAATAATTAAGTCAGTTTCTGTCCTTAAAAAGGTAGGAACATGGTAGAGTGTCTGTTTCCAACTACACAAAGAAAGCTATTACGATGCATTTCGTTAGTTTTCCGTTTCATTTTTTTTTAATAGACTGAAGCATGTCTATTTGAATTTTTTGGAAATTCATCCCACCAGTGAACAAAAAAGTGCCATGCTGCATTGCTGAGAAAATCCCCACCTTTTGAAAATCTTGCTGATGAACTACCAATAGTTATTAATTTAATAGAGCAGAGGACTCCAAACTTACTAAAACATTATTATATTTGGTTATCTAATTACCTAGGGACTTGCAAGAATAACACAATTGAATCCAAATTATCATATATCACAAAGGACATTGAATTAGTTAGTTACAGATTCTCATTTAATCACAAACAATAAGGATCTCCTTATTGAGAAGATCAGTGAAATAATTATAAGTAGAAAGCATTCCCTTAACCCAGGTGTATTTTGAGAATGAAGATAGGTCACCTCATATTGCACAGTGGCTTGCTGGCAAACAAATTTGCTAAACATAACCACTAAGCAATTTAATAAACATTTTCACTTTCCCTCAAACACATATGACAGTAGAACCTGAAATAAATTGACCCCAATATGCAGCTGAATGTGAAGACCCTATGACGAGTCCAGCCTTGTGGATGAAGATACTCATGCCTAATAACAGCTAGCCTAGAATATACTTCTCTAAGAAAGAATAATTCAGTATAAATTAGAAAAGAGAGGGGGGGGAAGGTTCAAGAAAGAGAGAAGCATATCTATCATTCTCATATTTACTTTTTCCTTTCTACAAGTTTTCATTTCTAAAGATTTCTACAGGAAAAACTAATTTTGAAAATACAAAGGTAATAACAAATGATACTCTATGGATCTCAGTCTGAAAGCGTTCTGATTGACGCATCTCAAAAGATACTTAACTTGTAAGACGGGGAGGGGAGCTTCTTTTGTTGATTTACTTTGATATACCAAGAAATAGAATAAGTAGAATGTTAACACTCTGTCTCCCTATAACATTCATTTTCTGACTTTTTATTATTCCTTTAAGAAAAAAAAATGTATATGCTACAAAATTAAAGTCTTGACAATATTTTTAGTCTATTTCTGGATTTAAGAAATATTAATCTCTGAGTTTATTCATTCACTCTTTGTATTTTCCCTGCTTCCATGGAATTTAAGCCTCATGAGTGCCAAGACTGGTCTGTTTTACTCACTATTCTATTGCCAATGTCCAGACCAATACCTGACACAAATGGTGAGCTCAGTAATTTTTAGTAGGTATGTTATTATGACTTTACTTACAATGATATTATACAAGTATAGGTACAGAACCAAAATGTACATGGTGCTTATATTGGAAAAACAAAGGGAATTCTTCAAATTGGTTATACATTCCAGCTAGAATGAAAATATACAAAAAATGAAGGATTTTGGGTCAGAGTTTGACCTGGTTGTTAAGCACATCTATTTAGTTTTTATATTTTACTAGTTTTGTCTTTCATATTATAATTTTTTTCCTGAATAAAGTATTATCAAGAGGAAGATATTTAAATATCAGATATGTGGTTAGATTAGATGTGACTTAGGCTCTCTTCTAACACTGAAATTGACAGTTTATTTTGATCTTTAACAAATGAGAGACTTCCAGAGAAGATTGGTTGATCAATAATTGCCCAAGACTAGATGCCATATAATTTATTTTACATACAGAGACAATTTCAAAAGTGAAATGAGATGCTTTTAATAATTAAACTAGGACAACTGACATAAAGGATACTGTCTAAAGGAAGCTGGAATTTTCTTTCACAATATCTAGAGTGATGCTATTAAGATAGTCAATTACTGTCAACTAACTCCTAGAAAGAGCTGAAAAAGTCCTAATGAATCTGAAGATAAATACCTCTCTCTCTCTCTCTCTCTCTGTCTCTTGCTCTCTCTCTCTGACATGACATCACACACACACACACACACACACACACACACACACACACAAACACACAGAGAGAGAGAGAGAGAGAGAGAGAGAGAGAGAGAGAGAGAGAGAGAGAGAGAGAGAGAGAGATCTGAAAAAAGCTGGGGATTCCCCAGTATTTGGAAGGTCTGAGTAGGACACAGTGCTCTTCAGTAGCAAAAAATTGGCTAGTTAGAAATATATAGAGAGGGATGTTACTATTTTGCTGATCATCCTACTCTTGTCATGTGTTTCATTAAAAACATTTTGTCTACCACTTCTTGCCAAAGATTTCACTGTATGAGTTTTGGGGAAATAATTCAGGGGAACTAGACATCATCACAGAGTAAAGTTTACAGTGTTTGGAGAGATCTACCAAATGAAAAATTTCATTCAAAAATCATTGATAACCTAACAAAAAGTGGAGAGGAGGGATCAATATAAATTACAACCAGATATGGACTAAACAGTAGCTAATGATAATGATAACTGCTTTGTAAACTTGTGACCAAGATAAGATTATCCAAATATTTGATTTTTGTGTCTAGATTTACTCCTCTAATCCAAAAAGATGTTTTGCTTTGTTTTGTTTTGTAAGAAAAGCAGGTTTATTTAAAATGTCAGTGTTCTGTAAGGATGGTAGACTCCTGTCCAAAATCTACCCCCAGCCTTCCCAACACAGCAAAAAGGTTTCATAGGCATGAAAGAAGAGTCAGGACAAAGTAAAAAAAATAGGGTGTGGCCCAAAAGAGTTTGTTTAAATTATGCTTACTAGAGTAGCTCTACTTTTTATCTTTGGATTAATTGTGGTTTTCATTGGGCCACTACTTTTGCATAACATATTTACTCAAGTCTAACACTTGTTTCTAATACAGAGTTGCACTGATATGGCTCACATTTCTGTAGTCCTGTTAATGAAATATTTGGGAGTGCTTTTTCAAAATGGAAAGAACAGATTAACTCTTCTTTAAGAGTGATAGGAGTCATGTGAGTAACTTCAAAAGAAGAATAAGGAAAGAATTAAGAGAATTAAGAACTGAGGCTACTTTCTGGGAATGTTCAATGTAAAATGTTAAATTGCCACAGACTCTAACGTGTATGGCACGTTACTCTAACTAGTTATGAAGAGACAGGCTGATATGGTCTAGACATGTGCTAAAGCATCAGGTAGAGCTGAGTTTAGCTAAAAGATTGAGCCCAGTGATTGATTATGTTTGTATGCATCTGTAAGTGTTCTTAAATGAATAAACAGGTTTTTCAAACAGTAAGTTTTGGAATGTCTACAGATGTTTTCATGGATAATATTTTGCCATTCTTTTGTGTTCTTTCTTGCTGCATATATACTTCTGGTTTAAGAGTGACTATAGTCAATATTTAAAATAGTTGCTTTTCTATGTAGCTCTTGATTTTGTAACATAGTTTATATAAACAAATCAAAATTTGAAGATTATTTTGGAAAAAATATTTTACATCAAGAGAAAAATAATACAATGTAATACTGTGAGAAATATTCAAGATGGTATCTGGAATGGGTGATTATGGGTAGTTTTCTCCCTAGTGCTTGACACATTATGTAGTATCAAAATATTACATTTTTAAATTGAATAGCTTGGATAATCAGAAAAAAATGACAAATAGGCCTAAAAGGTTTAGAAAATTAAGTTAGCCCCAAATCACTGACTTGGATATACCTTTTAAGACTTTTTAAAAAGATTTTTATTAAAATGTAACTAACATACAATATTGTATTAGTTTCATGTATACATCATAGTTATTCAACATTTGTGTACCTAAAGAAGTGATCACCGTGACTAGTTTAGCAACCACCTGACACTCTACTATGCTATCACAATATTATTGACTATATTCCCATGCTGTACATTACATCCTAATTTATTTTATAACTGGCAATTTGAACCTCTTATTCCCCTTTACCTTTCCCCGACCCTTTTTAAGTTTTTCAGTTACCATTGACATTCAATATTAATAAAGAGGAAAAATAAATGTAAATATTATCACAGGAACATATTGTACCTATCAGCAAGTAAAATAAAACAACTATGAGGAGGCACAATCAAAACTAAAGCAAAACAAATTCTAAATAAAACTGAGGAAACATAAGAATGAATACTTAAATTTAATTCTGGTATATTTGAATATAATATTGATTTGTTAAAATATGATGCTATACATTTCAATATGAATGAGTAGGGATAATTAAACTGTCTTCTACAAAGTCAGATGACAAAAGTGAAATAGGTAAAAATTCAAACCCAGATGTTTCAAATTTAGTACCACACAGCCAAAATTGTTCTGTCCTCAACAATTACATGGATTAGAAATAGGCTATATATCATATAATATATTAGGTAGGTGCATAAGTAATTGTGATTTTTTTTGCTATTATTTTCAACGTTTTAAAAAACAATTACTTTTGCACCAACCTAATAGAAGGAATAATTTCAAGGAAGTCCAGTTACAAAATTTTATCAGCAAAAATATGAATAAACATTTAAGAATATGTATCTATATATAGATATGAATATAGATATATTAAGGGTGCCAAAAATGTATACACGGGACACTTTTGTCAATGTTATTCAAGCCGTAGTTCACTATAATCAGAAGTGTCTGAACTCTGATGATAACCACTTGGAGCACCTCTTGTGATTGCAGAAGTCAAATGTGACTTGTATTCATCTTTTGTTATTGGTATACATTGAGTATTACAACTTTAATACAGTTTCCCTTTCTTAAAATGTGTATACTTTTTTTGCACCCTCTGTGTGTGTGTGTGTGTGTGTGTGTGTGTGTGTGTGTGTGTGTATATATATATATATATATATATATATATATATATATGGTGCCCAAAAATGTATACACATTTTAAGAAAGGGAAAAATGAGTGTGTGTGTGTGTATAAAATTAAATTTTAGTTGAAGTCTATTTTTAAAAATGAAATATAATTGACACAAGATTATATTATTATCAGGTATACAACATAATGATTTGATATTTGTGTATATTGTAAAATATGTTTCCTTGAGGATTAGTAATGTTGACCAGTTTTTCATGTGCCTCTTGCCCTGCATGTCTTCTTTGAGAAAATGTCTATTCAGATCCTCTGCCCATTTTTTTAATTGAATTTGTTTTGTGGTTGTTATTACTCTTGTGTTGTATGATTTCTTTATATATTTGTAATATTAGCCTCTTATCTGATATATAATTTACAAAAATTTTCTCCTGTTTAGTAGGTTGCCTGTTGTTTTTTTTGTTTTTTGTGTTTTGTTGTTGTTGTTGTTGTTTCCTCTCTTTTTCAGAAGCTTTTTAAATTTGGTGTAGTCCTACTTGGTTATTTTCACATTTTGTCTTGCTTTTGGTTTCAGATGGAAAAATAATCATTGCCAAGAATTATGTCAAGGAATTTACTGCATTTGTTTTCTTCTAGGAGTTTCATGGTTTCAGATATTTTATTCAAGTCTTAATCCGTTTTGTAAAGTAGGGGTCCAGTTTCATTCTTTTTCACTTTCAGGTCCAGTTTTCCCAATGCCATTTATTGTATTTTTTTTTTTTTTTCAATTACAGTTGACAATACATATTATTTTATATTAGTTTCAGGTATACAACATAGTCATTAGACATTTCTGTAATTTACGAGGTGATCCCCCTAGAAGTCACAGGGATGTAAAGTACAGCATAGAAGTTTTACAGTAATACTGTAATTACTATGCATGGTGCCAGGTGAGTACTAGATTTATCGGGGGGATCCCAGTACCATTTATTGAAGAGACTATTTATCTTCCCACTCATTAGGACTATTTCAGCTCTTTCTGACCATACATGTGGGATTTTTATCTGGGCTCTCTATTCTGTTCCATTGTTCTGTGTGTCTGTTTTTCTACCAGTACCAAGCTATTTTGATTACAGTAGTTTTGTAATATAACCTGAAATCAGAAAGTGTGATGCTTCCAGGTTTGTTTTTCTTTGCAAATCTCAAGTTTGCTTTGGTATTTTGGAGTCTTTTGTAGGTCCATACAAATATTAGTGTTGTTTGTTCTATTTATGTGAAAATGCTATTTGGAATTTTGAGAGGGATTGCATTGAATCTGTAGGTTTCAGTAGGTAGTATGGACATTTTAACAATTGATTTTTCTAATCTATAGCTGGAAATATCTTTCCACTTATTTGTATCTTTAATTTATTTTATCAATGTCTTAGAATTTTCAGTGTCTAGATCTCACCTCCTTGGTCAAACTTATTTCTAGGTATTTTATTATTTTTCATGCAATTTTAAATGGGATTTTCTTAATATTTTTCCTAATCGTTTTATCTTAATGTAAAGAAATGCAACAGATTTTTGTGCATTGATATTATAGCCTGAAACTTAATTTATTTCTAACAGTTCTCTCTTATATTTTTTTGCAAGAGTTTTAGAAGAATCAGTATAATTCTTCTTTGAATGTTTGCTAGAATTCACTAGAAAAGCCTTCTCCTAGACTTTGTTTTTTGGGATGTTTTTGCTTATTGCTTCAATCTCCTTATGAGTGATCAGTCTGTTTGGATTTTTTATTTCTTAATTATTGTCTTGGTAGGTTTTATGTTTCTAGAGAATTTTCTCTTTCTTCTAGGTTATCCAATTTGTTGCCATATAATTATTCGGCGTAGTTTCTTGTGATCCTTTGTATTTCTTTGTTATCAGTTGCAATGTCTCTTTTTTTCTTTTTTTGATTTTATTTATTTGATTCTTTCTCTTTTTGTCCTGGTGAGTCTAGTAAAGTTTTGTCAATTCAAAGAACCATCTCTTAAGTTCATTGATTGTTTTCTGTTGACATTTTAGTCTCTATTTTATTTATTTCTGCTCTGATCTTTGTTATTTCCCATACTTTACTAACTTTGGGCTTCATTTATTATTCTTCTCTATCTCCTTGAGGTGTAAATTTAGGTTGTTTATTTGAGATTTTTCTTATGTATTGATGTAGGCATGTATTGCTCTGAAATGCCCTCTTAGACCTGCTTTGGCTTCATCCCGTAAATTTTGGTATGTTATATTTTTATTTGTCTCAAGGTATTTTTTATTTCCTTTTTGATATTTTCTTTGACCCAGTGACTGTTCAGTACCCTGTTGTTTAATCACCACATGTTGTGAATTTTCCAATTTTTCTTCTTATAAATAATATCTTGGTTTATATCATTGTGGTCAGTAAAGATGTTTGATATGATTTCAGTTAAGTTTATTAACACTGTTTTATGGCCTAACATATGATATATCCTGGACTGTCTTTCATGTGTACTTGAGAAGCATGTGCATTCTGTTGCTTTTGAATGAATTGTTCTGAATATATCTAAGTTCATCTGGTCTGATGTGTCCTTTAAGGTTGATGTTTCCTTGTCAGTTTTGTGTCTGGATAATCTATCCATTGAAGAAAGTGGGGTATCATTATATCGCTGTCTTTTTTCTCCATTTAGGTCTGTTAATATTTACTATATATATGCATATGCTCCTATGTTGGATATTTATAAACTTACAAATGTTATATCCTCTTTGGATTGCCCCTGTTATCATTATGTAATCACCTTCTTTGCTTCTTATTACAATTTTGTCTTAATATCTATCTTGTTGGATATAACTATAGCTACTACAGCTAACTTTCGGCTTTCCATTTTCATGGGATATCTTTTTCCATCCTTTCACATAGGTTTGTGTATCCTTACATCTGAAATGAGTCTCTTGTAGGCAGCATATAGATGATTCTTACTTTTTTATCCATTCAGCCACTCTATGTCTTTTGATTAGATAATTTAATCCATTCACATATAAAGTAATTATTTATAGATATGTACATATTGCCATTTTATTAATTTTTTTCCTGGCTGTTCTAAAGTTCCTTTCTGTTCTTCTTTCTTTGTTCTCTTTTGTGTGTGTGTGTGATTTGTTGATTTTCCTCAGTGGTATGCTTAGATTTGTTTCTCTTTATCTTTTGTCATCTAGTATAGGTTTTTGCTTTGTGGTTACCATGAGGCTTACATGTAACAGGTAATATTTATAAAAGTTATTAAGTTGATAACTTCAGTTTGAATGCATTCTAAAAGTCTATGTTTTTATTCTCTCCCCAAGTTTTATGTTTTTAATGTCATGGTTTTCATTATTTATTTTGTGTATCCTTTAATTTTAGTTAATTAAAATGTGGTTAATTTAGTTATAGTTCATTTCACTAGTCATTAATCTTTATAATTACTTTATATTTGATTAATCCACCAACTTTACAACATTAGATTATTCTAAATTTTACTATATATTTATCTTTATCAGTAATATTCCTACTTTCATAAGTTTCCCTGTTACTAGTTAGTACACTTTCTTTGTATCTTAAGAAGTCCCTTTAGTATTTCCTGTAAGGCTGATTTAGTGGTGATAAATTCCTTCAGCTTTTGTTTGTCTGGAAAACTCTCTCTTCTTCATTTCTGAGTGACAACTTTGCCAGGTAGAGTATTTTGGGCTATCTTTTTTCCCTTTCTTTCATCACTTTGAATACAATATTCCACTTCCTCTGCCCACCAAAGTACCTGCTGAAAGATCTGCTGTTATTCTTGTGGGATTTCTCTTGTACATAACAAGTGGCTTTTCTCTTGCTGCTTTTAAGATTCTCCTTGTCTTTAACTTTTGACATTTTAATTATAATGTGTTGGAGATTGGACCCTTTAGATTCATCTTATTTAGAACTCTACGGAACTCCTAGGTCTTAAAGTCTATTCCCATCCTCAAGCTAGAGAGGTTTGCAGCCGTTATTTCTTACTTTTTTATCCATTCAGCCACTCTATGTCTTTTGATTAGCTAATGTAATCCATTCATGTATAAAGTAATAAATTTCTGCCTTTTACTCTTCCTCTTGTCCTTCTGAGACTTCTATAATGTGAATTTTGGTCTGCTTGATGTTGTCCCTGAGTGTCTGAGTTCAATGAGTACCTTATGATCATTATTTTGAAATAATTTTTATCTATTTCATTAAGAACATTTTCTGAGATTGTATCTTGTTTTGTTTGGAACATATTCCTTTGTTTCTTCCTTTCTCTTGATTCTCTGTGTTGGTTTCTATGCATTAGATGCAACAGTCACTTCTCCTAATCTTGATGGAGTGGACTCGTGTATGATGCATTTTATAGTTCCACTTTCCTAGTTTTTGGTTGTCTCTCAAACATTTGTGATTGTCCAAGTAGACTGTTTTATTTTCAGTCACTCCCAGTACTTTAGGGTACGCCAAAACTTGTCAGTGTTTCAAAGAGAATCTCAGTCCGCATCTAGATTAGGGTGATTAGAAGCCAGAACTTCAGGTAGAAACTTTTAAACTATGCAAATATTTACCATCCTACGGGACCACAACTGTAAGAGCCAAACATTGTAGAGGTGCCTTCTTGTGGCAGTTGAAAAAACAGGGCCAGAAGAATGCACTAGCTCCTTTCTGGGATATACTGGTGACCTGGAGAAAGACAAAGAGATAGCTCAGAAATGACATCCACCAGCCTCTGTCCCTGTATACACCTCAGTAAGCCTCTAGATGTATGCTAATCTGAAAACCTGTCCCTCAGTCAAAAGGTACAGCAGAGGAAAACAAAGCTCTTTCACGAAAAGCCTGGAGGTGTGTTTTAGTCTGTAAGGTGCCAGGGGTATATTAGTCAGACAAGAACTGTCACTCCATCTGTTACCATCCCATACGACCCAGGAATGCAAACCTTGCTGGCCACCAAGCTAGGCGATCAGGCAGTGTCACCTGAGTAACAGCTGCAAAAACTGGGGTGTTAGAAATGTATAAAAGTTACCCTCTGGAAGATACTTGCACTCTGCAGTGCAGCAGAGAGAGAGCTTAATGACAGTACCACCCCTCTGAGGTTTATGGAAAGTATTATAGTCCGCCCTTAGATGTATGTTTAATTAGAAGCTTGCCCCTCAGATTGCAGCTATGAATATAAACTATAAGCATCTTTCACAGAAAGAATGGACTCCTGGGTATGTTGCCTCTTGCTATGTCCTGAGGGTGATAGCTTTTTAAGAATTATTTTTTCATTGGGTACAGTCCTGTAGGATTCCCACGCTTAAACCCTGCTGGTCACCAAAGCCAGGTAATCTGATGGTGTACACTGGACAGCAACTTCAAAAGTCAAGTTGCCTTGTGAGGGTACAAGCTCCTTTTCCAGGAGATACCAACAAGCTGTAGTGCAGCAGAGTAGGACTGCAAACAAGGTACCTGTCACCCTCCATCCCTGAAGAGTTGCCCAGTGGGCCTCTAAATGTGTGTTATATTAGAAGCCTGCCCTTCAGGCAGATGCTCTAAGATAAGCAAATAAAAAAGTCTGGATGTTTTGTGAATTCATCTCTCTGGTCAGTCTTAAAAGTTCAGTAGCTCAATGTGGGGTTCAAACACTTAGCTCTTCAAGGATAGGCTCCAAGTTTGAATTCCCTCCCGATTGTAACTCACCATGCCAGGGTTGGGGCTTATGGTGATATTGTGTCTCTCCTACCTGCTTTGCTGTATTTTTGTTTTGTTTTGTTTTAAGTTTGCTCAATGTGTAGGAGTCCAGCTTGCTTTCAGCTTTTTTTTCAGAGAACTTTGTTCCATATGTAGCTGTAGATTTTTTAGTGTGCCCAAGGGAGTAAGTGAGTTCAGGTTCTTTCTACATTGCCATTATAAACCATAATCTCTTTTCATTATTTTTATAATGAAGAACTTCCAATTGTATTATAATGAATTCTGAGAAAAAAAAAAGAAGTGAGTTATCAGGTTTGGTTTTTTTGTTTGTTTTTTGTTTTTATTTTCAGTTCTAATAACTACAGTTATAGAGGGTATGATTTGGTTTTGAGCATTATAGAGACACATTCAATACAGTTTAATTAGAAATTTAATCAGGTTAGTGGAGTGTAAGCCATTTACAGGCAATATAGCTCCTGAGGCAATAGAATATTATGTAGAAATGTATACTTATTACCTTATTGAGAGTATTCATGTTTGCGGTTTACCAAAGTGAAAATAGCCAATGGCTTTTATAAGTTGTGTGTAACTTGATTAGCCAATAATCGAATACTAAAGTACATAACAATCCATTTACCACATACAGTTGCCCATTCAAGCCTGCCATCCTCTGAGCTGTGCATCAAAAGATGTTTTCAGGATAGTGTATCCACTCCTTTATTGCAAATTTTCTTTATATCAGTACAGAAAATATATCAGTGCACAAAATTTAGTAATTAGTGATGAGTTTCAGTTCATTTAATGTGAATAAGCAAAATCTCAACTGTACTACATTTTATTAGGGTGTAATAGCTCTGTTGACCTCCACCTAGGAACAGGATATTTCATCACCACCAAGGAAAAATGAAAATGGAAGTGGCTTCCTTTCTCTTTATGGAAATGCAAAGTATCTTTTATATAAATTTCTATTAATGAATGAAGAAAATGTGAGATTACTTTTATTTATCAGATCCAAACTGTAGTAATCATTGCATGAGTATGCATTTTTGATGGTTTGTGCCACAAATTGAAGTCAACAATAACATTTTTGCCTTTTCTTTATGGATAGAAACTTCAGACCTAAAATAACATTTTAAATTGCTTTTTCTCTCAACATGTAGGAGGAGAAACAATTTTATGAAGTTAATAACATTTCTGCAAAGACTGTGGGGAAATCATGCAAAGCTAAACTGTGTAGCATGGAAGCTTGTTAAACAAAAAACTTTTTAGAACTTCTATTACATATTTTTCTTTATTGTTCTATGAAATTTAACCATTCTTTTAGAACCTGGATGTCTTATACATCTTGGAAAAGGAAACATTTAAACCATCATTCACTTTTATGTCAATGGCATTTATGAAAGTTATGAGTTTCTCAGGTATGTTTTCTTTGACTGTTCTAGAGATATATAAAAGTTCTTTTATTTAGCACATGTTAATAGATGAGAAAGATGTTATTTTCATAGGCTACAACTTTTCAAGATATTATTTTTCCTAATTATGAACTTGATATGACTGATTTTACATAACAGAATAGATATTATTTTTTTCGTATATGATGCTCTTTTAACAAGGAAAGAACTCCTTGAAAAATATGAAGTGGAATTTTAATGTATTATAAACAGAATCCTGTATCCAAATTGTCTTGCTCTCTACTCTCTCACTCTAGCTAGAAATCACATGGTAGCTGACAGCCATCTTGCTAATTCTAGCAACTTTTATTAGTAGAACTAAACATACAAACTCTAGTTATGGCCTCACAGGCTTAAGAAAGATATCAGCAAACTTTTCTTACAGGACCAGAGAGTAAATACTTTAGGCTTTGTGGGCCATGTATTCTCTGTAGCAACTACTCAAGTTCACTCTTATAGTATAAAAACAGCCATAGATGAGGCACAAATAAATGATCATGGCTTTTTCCCAATATTATTTATGGACACTGAAATTTGAATCTTGTATAATAATTTTCACGTTATGAAGTATTCTTATTTTTGCAACTATTTAAAAAGGTCAAAATTGTTCTAACTTGTAGGTCAATCAGAGACAAGCAGTGGGTCCAGTTTTGGCTTGTAGGTCATAGTTTGCTGATCCTTGGCCTAAGATACACCTCTTGTTGTGCTGGTGAAAATACTTGCTGGCATTTCTGAACCCATGTTGTCCAATCTTCCCACTTTAATTTTTGATCAAGGCTTCCAATCTCAAACATTTGATGTACTGACACATAGTCCTCGCTAGATCCTTTAAGCTTTCCTAACCACCTAATCTCCTTATTCACTTCTCCATTGTACTGTTAACTTTCATAAATGAAAAATTACAATGCTAACATAATTTTATAGGCTCATGCAAAGATATGGTCATTTCTCCAGCCTGTTTTTTTTTTTTTTTTTTTTTTAATTCTACCTAATTGATTTTGTTTTCCAAGGCCCAACTTATTGTGGATACAATGATGGAGACAACAGAGGAAACAACAATGAATAAATCATTAAGGACTTTGCTCTCATAGATCATAAGTGAAAAAAAAAAAAAGCCATGCATCAAAAGTAAGTGGTTGAATATTCCTTACTCAAAGTATTAGGCCTCTGGTTGGTCCCAGTGTCAACACACATGGACCGATGTTAGGATTTCCATTTATTATATCACATATATAACATAATTTCTTAATATATTCTACATAATCGACATACTCTATCTGCTATATTTAGACTGAATGTTTGACTATGCTTCATTTTTCTGTGTATGCATCATTTCAATTTTTTCCACCTGAACTAACTCTAAGCAACATCACAACAGAGTTAGTATATCATTTCTTATTATATTTACATGCTAAAAATTGAAGACAATTTGCTAGGTTTGAGTTTTCCAGTTAATTTTTATTTTGAACTCAGGTTTTTTTGGAATTTGATGGAAGTTACAATAGATTGTTTAAAAAGTTTTCAGTGCACACACACACACACACACACACACACTCACACTCACACACAAACACACAAGAAATGTCAAAGACCAACTTTCAAGGAAAAGTATTTACCAGAGGCCCATGGAAATATCAGTTTCTGCGTTTCTTCCTTAGAAAATTACAGCAAATAAATATTTTTGTCATAAAATTCTGACTTTCATAATGATGTAGATTTGTCTATTGCTAAAATATATCTTCTAAAGCATTTCATCCAAATTCATGTTAACATTTTTTTTAATGGCAGTACTTATACATCCAGTTTTCTTATCCATTGTGTGTCAGATACAATCAAATTGTTAAATTAAATTTTATGTTGTAAAATAACGTAAATAGTTGCTGAGGAAAAAATATATTAAACATGGCTGATAATACATGAAAGTCTAGTTAGGTCATAAATATAATTGTAAAGCAGAGAAATGTTATTTAAAATTCTAATTTCTTTTAGAAGTTTAGTAGTACAATGTGTCTTAAAAAGCAAGGATAAGTGTTCTCAACTCTGCCGAGTATTATATCTGTAATTTTTGAAAGGATGCATAAAACGGTTGCATATCAAGAGAATAGAGGTGTTCTCTAAAGAAGTGTAAAGAAATTGTTTAAAGAGTACATAAATGTTGCTCGGAAAGTTTACTTTTCAAAAAATAAAAAGAGAATAATAGCAAGAGAAGTCTGAACCAAAAACATGTAGAAAATTTAATTCTGGAAAAACTTCTGATTAAAAAAAAAATGGGTTAGACTCTATTACAATTGGTGTACTTAAAATTAGATAATTTTGCAAATCTTTCCACTGCTATTATTTTAAGAACTAACAGAATCTCACAATGGCTGCAAGTCTCCAAGAAGTCAAACGAACTGTAGACAATTACATAATGCCTATTATAGTGTACTAATAGTGTACCAGACAGTATTCTTAGAATTTTATATATATAATAATTTAATTTTCACAAGAATCTACAAGTGAGGACCTATTATTATCCTTGTTTTTCCTAAAAGAAAAGAACTGTAGCAAACTAAGTATCTTGTCCAATAACAATTACCCAGCTAGAAATTGATAAAATAACGATTTATACCTAGATAAACCAGTACCAGAATCTGTCCTTTATCCACGTGTGTTACCTCTTGATGTTGAGACTGTATAAGTAAGTAGAATCAGAAAATGTTTGCTTTCTCTGTTTCTAATAAATTTCAAAAACTATTTTATACATTTTATGTCTTAGAAAATAAGTTATTTTATATGCTTTAAAACTTTATATTTATGTCTATGCTTTTTATTACTATGTGTTTTCGTGTTATGGTCATTGCAATAAAGGCTACAAATAACATTCATCATTTGTTTAAAAGGGGGAAAAAATCTTCAGAGCTCTTATTGCATTTTTTTAATTGAATTTATTTAGTAAATATTTACTCTAGTAGGGGCTTACCTTTTATAATTGAGGGTGTTTTTTTTTTGTTTGTTTTGTTTTTTTGTGGCAATTTATAACAAAAAAATCCCCAAAGATATTTCTATTTTACACTTTTTATTTATTTACTCACTTATTTATACACTTATTTATTTTTAAGAATTAAAACATTCAATTACAATTGATATACAATATTAGTTACAGGTGTAGAACATAGTTATTAGACATTTGTATAACTTATGAAGTGATCACCCTGGTAAGTCTAGGATCCATCTGACAACAGACATAGTTATTACAATATTGACTATATTCCCTATGCTCTGCCTTTTGACTATTTTGTAACTACCAATTTGTACTTCTTAATTCTTTCAACTTTTCACCCAGCCCCGGCAACCCCCATCCACCCTGGCAACCATCAGTTTGTTCTCTGTATCTATGAGTTCATTTTTGTTTTGTTTACTTCTTTTTTATTAATTAAAGTTTATTGGGGTGACAATTATTAGTCAAGTTACATAGATTTCAGGTGTACAATTCTGTAATACATTGTCTATATCTCAAATTGTGTGTTCACCACCCAGAGTCAGTTCTCTTTCCATCACCATATATTAGACCCTGTTTACCATCTTCTAAACCCTCCCACCCCTCTTGCCTTCTGGTAACCCCTGAACTATTGTCTATGTCTATGAGTTTTTGTTCTTTCATGTGTGTTTATTTCTTTATTTTGTTTTCTAGATTCCACATATAAGTGAAATTATATGATATCTGTCTTATTTGTCTGACTTATTTCACTTAGCATAATTCCTTCTAGGTCTATCCATGTTGTCGCAAATGGAAAGATTTCATTTTTTATGGCTGAGTAACATTTCAGTGTATATATATAAATATATATATATATATATATATATATATATATATATATTTATTTTATATATATATTTATTTTATATATATTATATATATACATATAATATATATATATATATATATATATAATATATATATATATATATATATATATATATATATATATATATATATCACATCTTTATCCATTTCTATTGATGGACACTTAGGTTGCTTGCATATCTGGGCTATTGTAAATAATGCTACAGTGAACATAGGGGTACATATATCTTTTCAAATTAGTGTTTTGGATTTCTTTGTATAAACACCCAGAAGTGGAATTGCTGGGTCTATTTTTAATTTTTTGAAGAAACTCCATATTGTTGTCCATAGTGTCTGCCCCAATTTCCAAGCCCACTAACAGTACACAAGGGTTCCCTTCACATTCTGGTCAACACTAATTTGTTGATTTATTGATGATAGCCATTCTGACAGGTATGAGGAGCTAATCTTATTGTGGTTTTAAATTTGCATTCTATGATGATTAGTGATGTTAAACATCTTTTTGTATTGGCCCTGTGTATGTCCTCTTTGGAGAAATGTCTATTGAGGTCCTATGCCCATTTTTTAATTAGATTGTGGTATTTTTGGTATTAATTGGTATGAGTTCCTTATATATTTTAGACATTAACACTTATTGAACACTTATTGGCTGTATCATTGATGAATATCTTCTCCCATTTTGTAGGTTATCTTTTCATTTTTTTTGATGGTTTCCTACACTGTGCAAAAATCTTTTAGTTTGATGTAGTCTCATTTGTTTACTTTTTAAATTTTCTTTCCTTTGGCAGAAGTCATATAAAAATATATTCCTAAGAGCGATGTCAGAGAGATCACTGCCTATATTTTCTTCTAGGTGTTTTATGGGTTTGGGTCTTACATTTAGATCTTTAACCCTTATTGAATTTATTCTTGTATTTGGTGTAAGAAAGTAGTCATTTCATTTTTCCCCCTGTATTCATTTAGTTTCCCAATACCACTTATGGCAGAGACTGTCTCTATCCTATTGTATATTATTTCCTCCTTTGTCACAGATTAATTGACTATATAGGTGTGGGTTTATTTCTGAGCTCTCTATTCTGTTCCATTGATGCGTGTGTTTGTTTATGCCAGTACCATGCTGTTTTGATTACCATAGCTTTATAGTATTTATTCATATCAGGTAGTGTGATACCTCCAAATTTGTTCTTCTTCATCAAGATTGCTTTGGCTATTTAGGGATTTTTCTCTTTCCATATACATTTTAGGATCCTTTGTTCTATTACTGTGGCTAATGCTATTGGTATTTTGATAGGGATTGCATTGAGCTTATAGATTGCTTTTGGTAATATGGACATTTAAAATATGTTAATTCTTTCTATCCATGAGCACATAAATCCTTCCATTTATTTGTATCTTCTTAAATTTATTTCTTCAATGTGTTATAGTTTAACGAGTATAGGTCTTTTGCTTCCTTGGTTAAACTTATCTCGAGGTATTTTATTTTTTTTGATGCATGTAAATGAAATTTTTTTTTAACTTCTATTTCTGACAGTTCATTATTGGTGTAGGAAAATGTAACCAACCTCTGAACATTAATTTTTTACCCTACAACTTTACTGAATTTGTTTATGTGTTCTAATAGTTTTTGGGTGAAATCTTTAGTTTTCTCTCTAAGTAATATTATGAAATCTCCAAATAATGAGTTTTACTCCTTTATTTACCATTGGAATGTCATTTGTTTGTTTGTTTATTTATTATTGTCTTATTCCTGTGGCTATGACTTCCAGTACTATGTTGAATAAAAGCAGTGAAAGTGGACATCCTTGTCTTGTTCCATATCTAAATGAAAAAAAAGCTTTCAGCCTTTCACCAATGAGTATGGCATTAGCAATGCATTTGTTTGTCATATATGGCCTTGATTATGTTGAGGTATGTCCCTTCTATTCCCACTTTGCTAATAGTTTTTATGATAAATAGATGTTGTCAACTGCTTTTTCTTCATCTTTGATATAATCATATGAGTTTTATTTTTCATTTTGTTTGCATGGTGTATCATGTTAATTGATTTGCAGATATTGAGTCAGCCTTGCATCCCAGAAATAAATTTGATTTGATTATGGTATAGGCTATTTTTAATGTATTGTTGAATTCTGTTTGCTAATATTTTATTGAAGATTTTTGCATGTATGTTCAATAGGGATATTGAAATTTAATTTCTCTTTTTTCCCCCTTTTTTAGTGTCTTTCCATAGTATTGGTATAGGGTAAAACTAAACACATGAAATGAGCTTGGGAGCCTTTCCTCTTTTTTTGGAAGAGTTCAAGAAAGACAGTTATTCATCTTCTTTGAATGTTTGGTAATATTCACCTTGGAAGCCATCTGGTCCAGGACTTAACTTGGTTGGGTAGTTTTTTGGGTACTGATTTGATTTCATTAGTAGTAATCGGTCTTTTCAGATTTTCTCTTCCTTCCTAATTCACTTTTAGAAGATTTTATTTATCTAGAAATTTATCCATATTTTTCCAATTTGTCCAATTTGTAGACATGTACTTTTTCATAGTCTTGTCCTTTCTTTTCTTTTCTTTTCTTTTCTTTTCTTTTCTTTTCTTTTCTTTTCTTTTCTTTTCTTTTCTTTTCTTTTCTTTTCTTTTCTTTTCTTTCCTTTCCTTTCCTTTCCTTTCCTTTCCTTTCCTTTCCTTTCCTTTTCTCTTCTTTTCTTTTCTTTTTCAGTAGTGTACAACTCTATAATACATCATCTATATACCACATCGTGTGCTCACTACCAAGTGTCAGTTCTCCTTTCATCACCATATCTTTGACCCTATTTACCATATTGTACTATCCCCCCTACCCCTTTTACCCTCTGGTTTTTGAGTTTTTGTTTCTTTATTTGTTTGTCTTGTTCTTTTGTTGCTTTCAGTTTTATATCCACATATGAGTGAACTCATGGTCCTCGACTTTTTCTGTCTGACATATTTTGCTTAACATAATAATCTCAAGATTCATCCATGTTGTTGCAAATGACACTATTTCATCTTTTCTTATGGCAGAGTAGTAATCCATTGTGTATATATATATATACCACATTTTCTTTATCCATTCATTTATGGAAGGACATTTTTGTTGTTTCCATGTCTTGGCCACTGTAAATAAAGCTGCAATGAACATCAGAGCACATATATCTTTATGGATAAATGTTTCCAGATTTTTGGGGTAGATACCCAGGAAAGGGGTTGCTGGGTCATATGGTAATTCTATTTTTAATTTTTTGAGAAGCCTCCACACTGCCTTCCATAGAGGCTACACCAATCTGCATTCCCACCAACAGTGTACAAGGTTTCCTTTTTCTCCACAGCCTCTCCAACACTTGTTATCATTAGTCTTGTTGATGATAGCCATTCTGACTGGGGTGAGGTGATATCTCATTGTGCTTTTGATTTGCATTTCCCTAATAGCTAGTGAAGTTGATTTTTTTTTTTTTTCATATGTCTGTTGGACATTTGTGTATCTTCTTAGGAGAAGTTTCTGTTCATGTCTTCCACCCATTTTTTAATTGAATTTTTTATCTTTTTGTTGTTGAGTTGTACAATTCCTTATATATTTTGGATATTAGCCCCTTACTGGAGGTGTTATTTGCAAATACCTTCATGCATTCATTTGGTTGTCTCTTTGTCTTGTCAATGGCTTCTTTTGCTGTGCAGAAGAATTTTAGTTTGATATAGTTCCATTCATTTATTTCAGTGTTTTCTTCTTTTGCCTTTGAGGTCATATTCATAAAATCTGCTCTGAACCTAAGGTCCATACATTTAGTGCCTATGCTTTCTTCTATACAGTTTACTGTTTCAGGTCTTATGTTTAGGTCATTAATCCATTCTGAGTTAATTTTCGTATGTGGTGATATACAGCAGTCCAGTTTCATTCTTTTGCACGTGGCTTTCCAATTTCTGAGCACCATTTATTGAAGAGGCTTTCTTTTTTCCATTGTACACTTTCAGTTCCTTTGTCAAAAATTATCTGTCCATATTTATGTGGGTTTGTTTCTGTATGTTCAGTTCTATTCCATTTAACTGTGTGTCTGTTTTTCTGCAAATATCATGCTGTTTTGATTATTGTTCCTCTGTAGTACAAGCTGAAGTCAGGGAGCATGATACCTCTAGCTTTGTTCTTTTTCCTTAGGATTGCTTGGCTATTTCGGGTCGTTTCGGTGATTCCATACAAATCTGATGTGTTTTGTTGTTGTTGTTGTTGTTGTTGTTGTTGTTGTTCTATTTCTTTTAAAATTGCCATTTGGATTTTGATGAGGATTGCATTAAATCTGTATATTGCTTTGGATAATATGGTCATTTAACTATCTTGATTCTTCCCACCGATGAATGCAGCATGTTTTTCCATTTCTTTGTTCTTCAATTTCTTTTCTTTTTTTTTTATTTTAAGATTTTTTTTAAATTAAAATACAGCTAACATGTAGCATTATATTAGTTTCAGGTGTACATCATAGTTATTCAACAGTATCCACCTAGCACTATACAGTGTTATTACCACATTATTGATTTTATTCCTTATGCTAAAGAAGTGATCACCATGTTAAGTGTAGCAACCATCTGACACTATACCATGTTATCACAATAGCATTGACATTCAATATTATTTTATATTTGTTTCAAGTGTACAGCATAGTGGTTAGACATTTATATAATTTAGGAAGTGATCCCCCTGACTACTACCAGCTGACACTATACATAGTTATTACCATATTATTGATTATATTCCCTATACTTTACATCCCCATGACTATTTTGTAACTACCAATTTATGTCTCTTAATACCTTTGCCTTTTTTCACCCTTCCCTCAGCTCCATTCCCATCTACCACCCTGATAGACCTAGTACCTATCTGGCACCATACATGTTATTACAATGTTATTGACTATATTCCTTATACTATACCCTACACCCCCATGACTACTGTGTAGAACAAATTTGTACTTGTTAATCCCTTCCCCTTTTGCCCATCCCTAACCCCTCTCCCATGTTAAGGAAGTCCTCTAAGATTCCTTGCAATACTGGTTTGGTTGTGATGAACTCCACTATCTTTTTCTCGTCTGGGAAGCTCTTTATCTGTACTTCAATTCTAAATGATAGCTTTGCTGGGTAGAGTTATCTTGGTTGTAGGTCCTTGTTTTTCATTACTTTGAATATCACCTGCCAATCCCTCTGGCCTGCAAAGTTTCTGTTGAGAAATTAGCTGATAGTCTTATGGATGCTTTCTTGTAGGTAACTAACTGCTTATTTTCTGCTTTGCTTTTTTGTTTGTTTGTTTGTTTTCTTTGCAGCTTTTAAGATGCTCTCTTTGTGTTTAATCTTTGGCATTTTAATTATGTTGTGTCTTGGTGTTGTCCTCTTTGGGTTTGTCTTGGTTGGGACTCTGCACTTTCTGGGTTTGTATATCTATTTCCTTCACCAGCCTACAGAAGTTTTCTGTCATTATTTCTTCAAATAGGTTTCAATTCCTTGCTCTCTCTCTTTTCCTTCTGGTACCCATATGACATGAGTGTTGGTATGCTTGATATTGTCCCTGAAGCCACTTAAACTCTCTTCACTTTTATGGATTCTTTTTTTTTTTTTTCTTTTCTTTTTATTGTTC
The DNA here is from genome assembly GCF_057876585.1 of Rhinolophus sinicus. NCBI lineage: Eukaryota > Metazoa > Chordata > Mammalia > Chiroptera > Rhinolophidae > Rhinolophus > Rhinolophus sinicus. The sequence goes on along the minus strand of NC_142501.1, from coordinate 152,782,341 downwards.
TGATTGGGCAGTTTCTGCTACATTATTTTCTGAATTGCTGGTTCGATTCTCTGCACCATCCAATCTACTATCGATTCCCTGTAATGTATTTTTCATTTCTGTAATTGTATTCTTTATTTCTGACTGGTACTTTTTCATGTTTTCTATCTCCATGTTTATGTTTCCTATTTCTTTGATCCCTGAGATCAGTGAACATCCTTATAACCAGTGTTTGGAACTGGTAGATTGCTTATCTCCATTTTGTTTAATTCTTTCTCTGGAGCTTTGTTCTATTCTTTTATTTGGGGCATGTTTCTTTGTCTCCCCATTTTGGCTGCCTCCCTCTGTTTGTTTCCATGCATTAGGTAGGGCTGCTATGTCTTCCAGTCTTGGTAGAGTGGCCTTATGTAGTAGTTGTGCTGTGGGGCTCAGAGGTGCAGTCTTTCTGGTCACCTGAGCCATGTTCTCCACTTCTGTCCATTGTGTGGATTATGTGTGCCCTCCTCTTGTAGTTGAGCCTTGGATGATAATTGCACATCAGTGGGAGGGACTGACCCTTGGGTTCACTGGTTGTGAGGACTGACCTTATTACAGTGGAAGAATTATTGAGCAGGGGCAGACACTGTAAAGCAGGATCTACTTCACTGGGGCTCTGGCACCTGCCAAATCTGTCCCTTCGGTGTTTCATTCTTGGAGGTGGTTGGGTGATGCTTCAGCTCATTTTGAAGCTGGTCACTGGGGTGCCAGCCCCAGGACCACCTTGGAGGGGATCCACTGTAGGTCAGGTTCAGCTACAGCCTATACCAACCCCCCCTCCCCCTGGACCACCCAGCAGGTGCCACAAAACAGTCTGCAGATGGCTGCCACTTGTGTCATGCTTGGAAGAACTTTGAAAGTCCTAGTCATGAACAAAGGCTGGCTACCTCTAGTGCTGAGCTTAGGGCTGCTCAGCCAGAAGTGCGGGACACTCTCAAGCCAGATGCTGCTTGATAGGGTTCCACAAATCTTTGAGAGACCCTAGGAAAGTCAGCAGCATGAGCTAAGGCAGGCAGTTTGTACAACAAAGCCACTGGGCGTGGCTTGGTTGTGTCTGCAAGTTGGGCAGGGTGGGGTCTCAAATTGCCAGGCCGTGGTGAATGAAAGTCAGAATCTCAGATATGGTTGCCACCTGTGTCCACACGTCAAGAATGGGGAGGGCTCAACAAAGAAACAATGTGTGGGGAGCCATGGTTACAGGAAACTCTGAGCTTTGCAGAATGGCTCGGTTTATGCTACCTGTTTCCTCCCCCTGAGGCAATTGTCTCTGCCTGCACCTGAGGGGATCTTGAGCTTGTAAGCTGCTGAGGAATTTGGTGGGAGCGGCCAGTTCCCAGACACAGAAGGCTGATGCCTATCAGGGCAATTGATAAGATAATTACTTGTGAGTTTCGGTGAATTTTGTATCCTCTATGTGAAAGCTAAAGAATTTACATTTGTTATGTTAATACATACTTGCACGTGCTCAAACTGCTTATATGGGTGCAGTAAAATAAACTTAGTGTCTTCAGGATCACTGAAGTTCCGCGATCGCCATCAAATGTGAGAGTGTCTTTTATTCATTCCCACTCCCCCATTCGGGAACCCACCGACTCGTGATGGCTGGCCCGTCGCAACAATGTCTTCTGCTAGCTCCTCCTTCCAGGAGAAAGCCACTTCTCCAGCTCCTGTCCCAAGTCAGACAATTCAATTCCCAACCATATATACCTGCCGCCTCTGCAGCTGCTGTGCCAGCACTGGAGCTCAGAGCTAGTGATTCCAATAATGGGTAAGTCTGCACGTGGTCCCTTTAAGAGGAGTGCCTGGTTGTGCAGATGCCCTCCATCTTACTCAGTCACAATCTCAACTGGTTTCCACAACCAAAAATATGGTGACTTCTTTCCCCAGCACTGGACCCTGGACTGCAGTAGGGCTGGGACCACTCACTCCTCTAGGGGGTTGAGGGGACCTCCACAACAAAAACATCCCTCCCAATATTTAGTGGTCACATGTGGGTGTGGGACCAGACCGTTCCTTGTCTCTGCCCCTCCTACAAGTCTCAAGATGGCTTCTGCATTTCCTTAGTTGTAGGGCTTCAGTTCAGCAAGATTTTAGGTGATTCTCTATGATGGTTGTTTTGTAGTTTAGTTGTAATTTTGATGTGTTCATAAGAGAAGGTAAGCCCAGAGTTTACCTACTGCGCCATCTTGGTGTGCACCCCTTCAATTTCTTTTAAAAATATCTTATAGTTTTCAGTGTATAGGTCCTTCGCATCCTTTGTTAAGTTTATTCCTGGATATTATATTCTTTTTGTTACAATTGCAAAAGGAATTTTTTTTTTCTTTTTCTGACACTTCATTGTTAGTGTATCGGAATGCAATGGATTTTTGTACGTTTATTTTGTAGCCGGCAACTTTACTGTATTCATTTATTGTTTCTAATAGCTTTTTGGTGGAGTCTTTAGGGTTTTCTATATATAGTATCATGTCATCTGCTAAAAGTGACAATTTAGCTTCTTCATTCCCATTTTGAATGCTTTTTATTTCTTTCTCTTGCCTGACTGCTCTGGCGAGGACTTTCAACACTATGTTGAAAAGCAGAGGTGATAGGGGACAGTCCTTTTGTGTTCCTGAACATAGAGCAAAGGGCTTCAGTTTTTCACCATTAATTATGATATTAGCTGAGGGTTTGTCATATATGGCCTTTATTATGTTAAGGTATTTTCCTTCTTTACCCATTTTATTAAGTGGTTTAATCATAAATGAATGTTGTATCTTGTCCAAGGCTTTTTCTGCATCTATTGATACAACCATATGATTTTTATGTTTTATTTTGTTTATGTGGTGTATCACATTAATCAATTTGCATATGTTGAACCATCCTTGTGAACCCCACTTGATCATGATGTATGCAATCTTTTTAATGCATTGCCATATTCAATTTGCTAGAATTTTGTTTGTGATTTTTTTATCTGTATTCATCAAAGACATTGTCTGTGATTTTCTTGTGCTACCCTTGCCAGGTTTGGGTATCAGGGTAATGTTAGCCTCATAAAATGAATTAGGAAGTATTCCCTCTTCTACAATTTTTTGGAAGAGTTTGAGGAGGACAGGTGTTAGATCCTCTTTGAATGTTTGGTAGAATTCACTAGTGAAACCATCTGGTCCTAGACTTTTGCTTTTGGGAAGGTTTTGGATGACTGATTCAATTTCCTTACTGTTGATCAGTCTATTTAGATTTTCCAGTTCTTCATGATTCAGTCTAGGAAGACTATATGTTTCTAAGAACTTGTCCATTTAATTTGGTTGCATAGTATTCTGGGTATGATCCTTTGTATTTCCGTGGTACCTGTGGCAACTTCTCTTCTTTCATTTCTTATTTTGTTTATTTGTGTCTTTTCTATTTTTATCTTAGTCTAGCCAAAAAAGATCAATTTTATTAATCTTTTCAAAGAACAAGCTCTTTATTGAATTTACTTTTCTATTGTCTTTTTGTTCTTTATTTCATTTAGTTCTGCTCCTCTGATTTTTACTTCCTCCCTCCTGCTGACTTTGGGTTTTGCTTATTCTTCTTTTTCTAGTTCTTCAAGGTGGGATGTTAGGTTATTTATCCGGGATTTTTCTTCTTTCTTCAGATAGGTCTGTAATGATGTACATTTCCCTCATATTACTGCTTCTGCTGCATCTCAATCATTTTGGTAGGATGTATTTTCATTCTCATTTGTTTCTATGTATCTTTTGATCTCTTCTAATTTCTTCTTTGACCCAGTCATTCCTTAAAAGCATGTTGTTTAATCTCCACATATTTGTGGGGGTTTTTTTTGCTTTCTTTTGGCAATTATATCCAATTTGAATGCCTTCTGATCAGAAAATATACGTGGTATGATTTCAATCTTCTTAAGTTTACTGATGCTAGTTTTATGTTCTGTCCTTGAGAATATTCCACGTGTACTAGAAAATAATATATAATCTGGTGTTCTAGGATGAAGTGCTCTATAAATGTCAATTATGTCTATTTTGTCTAATGTGTCATTTAGGGCTGATATTTCCTTACCGATTTTCTGTTTGGTTGATCTATCCCATCGGTCCCTTACTATAATTGTGTTTTTGTTAATTTCTCCCTTTTTTTCTGTTAGTAGTTGCTTTGTATATTCTGGTGTTCCCTTATTGTTTTAAAGTCTGTTTTGTCTAATATATATATTGCCATCCCTGCTTTTTTATTTGTTTTCACTTGCTTGAAATATCTTTTTGTGTGCCTTTACTTTCAGTCTGTATGTGTGTTTCGATCTGAAGTGAGTCTCTTGTAGGCAGCATATGTATGGGTCTCTCTTTTTTTTGTATCATTCAGCCACCCTTTGGCTTTTGATTGGAACACTTGGTCCATTTACATTTAAAGTAATTATTGATAGGTACTTATATGTAGTTGTTGTCATGCTATTCTTTTCTGATTGTTTTTGTTGTTCTCTGTTCCTTTCTTATTCTATTGCTGTCTAGTATGCTGATGACTTTTTATAGTGTTGTGTTTGGACACCTTTCTCTTTATTTATTGTAGATCTCTTATAGATTTTTAGTTTGTGGTTACTATGTACTTAATATATACCAAGCTATATGTACAACAGTCTATTTTCAGTTGAAGATCACTTAAATATGAAGTTCTTCTAATATCATTATGATTTTTATTCACCTAGTCCACCTTTGTGTTTTTGTCATTCTTTCTTACTTCTTGTGTGTGTGTCCCTTAATTTATTGTTGAAATTATACACTATCATCCTACTTTTTGCCTTTTAACTTTTGTGCCATCTTTATAGTTGGTCAATTCACTGTTTTTACTTAGTGTTTGCCTTTGTCAGTGATAATTTTTTACCTATATTTTTTTTATTTGTAGTTTTTAATCTTTGTTTTTTAAAAATTACTTTTAATGTTTCTTCTAAAACTCCTTTAGCTTTTTCTTGTCTGGGAATCTCTTTATCTCTCCTTTGATTCTTAATGATAGCCTTGTTGGGTAGAATAATCTTGGTTGTAGTTCCCTGACTTTCATCACTTTGAGTATTTCATGCCAGTGCTTTATGAACTGTAAAGTAGTTCATAATAGAACAGATAAGAACAGCAGAACAGCAAAGTTTCTACTGAGAAATTAGCTGACAGTCTTATGGGAGTTCCTTTGCATGTAACTAACTGTTTTTCTCTTTCTATTTTTAAGATTGTCTCTTTGTCTTTAACCTTTGGTATTTTAATTATGCTGTGTCTTGGTGTGAACCTCTTTGGGTTCATCTTGTTTGGAACTCTGTGCTTCTGATATGTCTATTTCCTTCACTAGGATAGAGAAGGTTTTAATCATTATTTCTTCAAATAGGGTTTCAATTCCTTTCTCTCTTCTCCTTCTGGCATCTGTGTGATGTGATTTTGGTATGCTTGATGTCCCAAGGTCCCTTAAACCATCCTTCTTTTCTAAAATTCTGTTTTATTTTTGCTGTTCTCAATATTCCAAATTGCTGATTTGATCTTGTGCTTCATCTAATCTAATGTTTATTCCCGCTAATATATTCTTCATTTTAGTTATTATGTTCTTTATTTCTGACTTTTTAATATGTTTTTAGTTTCTTTGTTGAAAATGTTCCCAGTAAATTCATCTGTTCTTTCCCCAAGTTCATTGAGCATCCTCATAACCAATGTTTTGAACTGTGTATCTGGAATATTGCTTGTCTCTATTTTGTTTGGTTCTTTTTCTGGAGTTTTGTCCTATTCTTTCATTTGGGACATATTTCTATGTTTCCTCATTTTGGCTGACTCCTGTGTTTGTTTCTATTTATTAGGTAGATCTGTTATGTTTCCAGGTCTTTTCAGTGAGGTCTTATGTAGTAAGTGTCCCAAGGGGCTTAGTGGTACTATGTCCCTGGTCACATGGGCTGGGTGCTACAGGTGGGGTGTCACTTGTTTAGGTTGTATGTAACTCCTGTTTTAGTTAAGCCCTGATTGCTCTTGGCAATCTGGGCTGACCTGTTGTGAGGACTGTCAGTGACTACAGTGGAGGAGGTGTTGTGTAGGGGCTGACCTTGTGTTGCAGGATTTGCTTTAGTAAAGCTCTGGTGCCAGCTGAGTCTGTCCTTTGGATGTGTTGTTTGTAGAGGTAGTTGAGGTGTATCAAGCTGGCCACTAGCTGTGTTGTTTCTGGAGCCTTGTGGGAGGGCTCTGGTTCAGACCAAGGCCAGCTATGGCTTGGGGCCACCTTGTAGGAGCTACAAAGTGATCTGCATAGTTTGCCACTGCTGCTGGGTCTTGGAGGCACTCGGGAGAAGCTATATTGCAAACCGAGTCTGGCTTCCAGTTGTGTTGGGCTGGGGCCATGTGATGGAAGTTGCAATGCAAGTTGAAACGGATCGCCACTTATGCCTGGTGTGGAGGTCACACACCAACAAGAGGTACAGGTCACACCAAGTTCAGTCACTGCTTGTTTTGGGTTTGTGAAATTTTGAGAAGTTTTAGGAATATTTACAGTGTGAACTGAGGCAGGACTTGTTGGGAAAGCCACTGGAAGAGGTTCAGTGGGGTGAATGGCATTAGCTAGATTAATGGACACTAGAGTTTGTTGCCTGTCAGCCATTCTGTCTGTCCCTGAAGAGAGCTGCCCAACCCTACTCCTTGCCCTAACGCTAGTCAATTTAGTTCCTCCTTTTATGTCCCTAGCACTTTTCAAGCTCCTGCCCTTGTGGTGCCACTGAGATGAGAGAGTTTGTGAATAAGTCCATTTGCAGGCCCCTGAAGAGGAGTTCCTGGTGCTCCAGCAGTTCACCATCTCACTCAGATGCTATCCCCACTGGTTTTCACAGCCAGATGTTATGAGGACTCCTCTTCCCACCACTGAAAGCCCAGGCTGTGTAGTCTGGCATGGAGCTGGGACCTCTCACACCTCAGGGGGGACCTCCACAGTCAAGTGTCCCTCCCTATCCTTATTCACAACACTGTGAGTGTGGAATCTGTACATTCCAAGTCTCTGCCCCTCCTACCAGTGTCAATGTCGCTCCTCTACATCCTTAGCTATAAGAGTTCTGTTCAGCTCGTATTTAGGTGGTTTTCAGTAATTTAGGTGGTTATTCTATAGTTTGGTTGTAATTTTGATGTGGCTGTGGGAGGAGGAAAACACAATATTTACCAACTCCACCTTCTTGACTGGTCTCTTACACTTTTTATTAATATCTATTATTTTCATTTTTGCTTCATACAACTTTGATGTTATTTCATTTATTTTGAATTTTGATAGAAGCCCATGAAGCAGTTTGCCCTCAAGTAATGATTATGAAAACAGTTAAATCAAGTTGTTATTGCAACTTGACCCATCCATCTGATTAAGGCAAAATTACCCAATACATATAAACAAATAAGAAACAAAAATAAATATGGTAGAGAAAATAAGTCAATGGTACGGAAATAAGGCATTAAATACAATGAACTAGTCATACATCAGAAAATTTCATTTCTTACATGATAAAGGATAATGGTTAAAATTTAACTCACTAGATCAGAATTTAGAATGCTTCAAAGAAACTTTATTTAGAATGTACTGAAACAAAAAACAAATTTTTTATAATCTTGTTAATATGTTTCCATATTAATTAATGTGGAGATTAAACAACATGTGACAGACCAACCAATGAGTCAACGAGAAAATGACAAGAAAAATAATAAGATACTCTGAGAAAAATGAAAGTGGAAATACAACATACCAAAACTTTTTGGATGCAGAAAAAGCAGTTTTAAAAGGAAACATCATAGTGATAAATGATTATATAGGTAAGCAAGAAAATCTCAAATTAAAAACCAAACTTTATACCTCATGTAACTGAAAAACAAGAACAAATGAAGCTCAAAGTTAGTAGAAGGAAAGAAAAATAAATACAGATCAGAAATAAACAAAATAGACACTAAAAGGACAACATAAAATTTTTATTGAAATTGAAATGTGTTTTTTTTTAAAAGATAAACAAAATTGACAAATATTTATCCAGACTTACTGGGGGAAGAATATAGGATTCAAAGAAATAAAATCAGAAATTAAAAAAAGAGATATTACAGTGGATACCACAGAAACCAAAGAATCATAAGAGAGTACTATGAACAGTTATATGTTAAAAAAATTAGGCAACCTATCAGAAATAAATACTTCCTTGAGACATACACTCTAATAAGATTGAATCATGAAGAAATTGAAAATCTGAACAGTCTGATTACTATAAGGAGATTTAATTTGAAATTTAAAAAAGTACCACCAAACAAAATTCCAGGACCAAATGGATCATTGATGAATTCTACCACACAATCAAGGAAGAATTAATACCATGTTTTACCCACATTCTTCTTCTAAAAAAATAAAGCCACTTTTTATTCAAGATAGTATTGGAAGTTCTACCCAAAGCAATTAGGCAAGATAAAGGAATAAAAGGCACCAGATTGGAATGGAAGAAGTTAAACTGTCATTATTTGTAAATGACATAACAACATAATAGAAAACCCTAAAGACTCCACCAAAAAAATTTTCAAACTAAACAACGAATTTAGTAAAGTTGCTAGTTACAAAATCAATATATATACGAGTAAATCTATTGCATTACTATATACTAATAATGAACTATGAGGTAGAGAAATTAAGAAAACAACCCAATTTATAATTTTCCAAAACAAAACAAACAAACAAACAAAAAAAACAAGAAAAAAAAACACCTAGGAATAAATTTAACCAAGGAAGTTAAACTCCTGAATGCTGAAAACAAAACATAATAAAGGAAATTGAAGAAGACACAAATAAATGAAAAGATATTTTGTATTCATGAAACAATTAACATTGTTAAAATGTCCATATTACCTCAAACAATATACCACAATTCAGTGCAATCCCTATTAAATTTCCAGTGGCATTTTTCACAGAAATAGAACAAGCAATCCTAAAAACTGTATGGAACCACTAAAGTAGCCAAATTTCTCAAATACCCAAAGCAATTTTGAGAAAGAAGAACAAAGCTGGAAGCATCATACACCATTATATCAAACTATATTATAAACTTATACAAATCAAAACAATATGGTAGTGACATAAAAAGAGACACTTAGATGAATGGAACAGAATACAGAGCTCATAAATAAACCCATGCATATGTTATCAATTTATGACAAAAGAGCCAAGAATATGCAATGCAAAAAGGACAGTCTCTTCAATAAATTTTGCTGGGAAAACTGGAAAGCTACACTTAAAATAATAAACCTAGACCACTGTCTTACACTATACACAAAAATGAACTCAAAATGGATTAAAGACTTGAATGTAAGAACCAAAACCATAAAACTCTTAGAAGAAAACATAGGTGGTAAGCTCTTGACATAAGTTTAGCAATTTTTTTTTTTTTTTGTATTGACACCAAAAGCAAAGGCTACAAATGGAAAATAAACAAGTGGTACTATACGTCAAACTAAAAATCTTCAGCGCAGTACACTAAACCATCAACAAAATTAAAAGACAACATACTGAATGGGAGAAATTATTTATATATCATATATCAAATAAGGGGTTATTAACCAAAATATATAAACAACTTAAGAGCAAAACAAACAAACAAAAAATTCCAGTTGAAAAATGGGCAGAGGATCTGAATAGACATTTTCCAAGGAAGGAATACAGATGCCCTACAGGTACATGAAAAGATGTTCAACATCATTAATTATAAGTGAAAAGCAAATTAAAACCACAATGACATATCACCTCATAACTGTTAGAATGATTGTTTTCAAACAGACAGTAAAAACATGTGTGATGACAATGTGGAATAGTGAATTTTGTACACTGTTGGTGGGAATGTAAATTGGTGCAGCCACTAAAGGAAACGTCTGGCCTTTCCTCAAAAAGTTAAAAATAAAACTACCATATAATTCACGAATTCCACTATTGGAACTTTATCCAAAGAATATGAAAACACTAACTTGAAAAAGATATACATACCCTCATGTTCATAGCAGCATTATTTACAATAGCCAAGACAGGGAAACAACCTAAATTTCCATCAATGGATGAATGGATAAAAAAATGTGTGTGTGTGTGTGTGTGTGTGTGTGTGTATGTGTGTACAGAGGGTGCCAAAAAATGTATACACATTTTAAGAAAGGAAAAAATTATTAAAATTGTAATAATATATACTGATAACAAAAAATGAATACCTAACAGAAAATAACAATGGTATTGTCCCCTTTCTACTTTTTGTTTTGATAACATGCAATATAGAAATGAAATTACATGTTTTTTAATGTTTATGTATTGTTATTAATATTGTGTTGTGTATGGTACATGTTTGTGCATCTATACATAAGCGGCAATATGTGTTATATCTCCTCTTTTTCTTATGAACATAAAGAGACACAAAACGTAGAGTGTTGCTTCAGCCTTGAAAGATACTTCATGTAAAAAAAAATTGTTTCTCAACTGCAGTGTTTTTACATTTACTAATTCTTTAAATTATTATTTATTAATCATTTTCACTAGATATATGCCCAAAGAAATTTAAGAAAAGGCAGGTCATTGGAATCATTATGGCTTAATGTTATGAGACTTTTTTTCATGTTATGAAAAGTAAGTAATATATTTTTAAGATGGATAAACCAAAAATATTTCAAACACTAGAGTTTCTATTCACTTCTGAAAAGTTATGGTTAAATCAGAAATCTAGTAATGCCATATATTTATTATGAAAGATAAAAATGAACTTTATTTTTTAAGATGTTGCAAGGCACATCAACAAATGACACGTGCTCTAATAATATTCCTCTTAGAAATTTGAGACTTCTTCCCAACTTAATCCTAAATGATAGCTCATAAGCCATCTTTACGTGGTGCTTTGATAACATTACTCAACTCCTCAGAATTACAGTCCTCAGCATAATTTTTCTTCCCTCTTGAACACCTGTTTTGCTAAATATGGTTGATAATATAAATCTCCTTAAATTACAGGTAGCTTTGCTTCTTCTGCTCTAGTTAAACTATATGAACTAATATACTTGCCAAATTATTTATTCTAGCTCCTTATATTTGAAAGTAATTTCAATTTAAATTACAAATATATGTAAAGCAACATTGTTCATGTATTTTATTTCAATATTTGATTTTATCCTATAATTTGTGTATTATAGCCATTTCATAGCAGAAGTAAGTTTCACCTGAAGCTGCACAGCTAGTTATAGCTCAGACAGACCCAGTTGGACTGTAAATGCAATTTTCTTTTTACCACATTATTATTTTTAAAAAATATTTTAAAATTAAATTTATTGGAGTAACTTGATTAATAACATTGTATAAGTTTCAGGTGTACAACTTTCTAACACATTATCTGTATATTCCATTGTGTGCTCGCCATCTAAAGTTTAGTCTCCTTCTATCACCACATATTTGACCCCTTTTGTCCTCATTATCCTCCCATCACCCCCCTTCCCATCTGGTAATTACCATACTATTGTCACTGTAAGTTTGTTTTATTTGTTCATTTGTTGCTTTTTTGTTTTATATCCCACATATGAGTGAAATCATATGGTTCTTGTCCTTTTCCACCTCACTTATTTCACTTGGCATGATACTCTCAAGATCCATCCATGTTGTCACAAACGGCAATTGTTCATCTTTTTATGGATGAGTAGTAGTCCATGATATATATATATATATATATATATATATGTATGTATATATTTTAAGAAAGGAAAACTGTATTATATACTGATAAGAAAAGAGGAATACAAGTCACATTTAATTTCTGCAATTACAAGAGTTGCTCAAAGTGGTTATCATCAGCATCCAGACACTCCTTTTTTTTTATTAGATTCATTTGTACAAAACAATGTTATAGTTAGACATTTATACCCCTCACAGTGATAACACCCCTCCCCCAATCTACTACCCCTCTGACATCACACACAGCCATTACATTTCCACTCTCTCTATTCCTTATGCTGTACACCACTTCTTGTGAATATATATATATGTATATATATATGTGTGTGTATATATACACACACATATATACACACATATATATACATATATATAGTTTATATATTTATATAACTATAAATTATATATAAATTATAGTTGACATTCATTATTATTCAGCTTCAGCTTCAGGTGTACAGTGCAGTGATCAGGAATCTACAGCATCCCTGAGGTGGTCTCCCTAGTAAGACATGTGTCCATGTGACACCCTACAAAATCTTTACATTATCGATTATATTCCCCAAATTGACTCATATCACTGTGGCAATCTCCTGGTTACCGATTGTGCTTTCTAATCCCCTCACCTTCCCCTGTACCCTTCCCATCTAGGAACCCTCAGTTTTTCCTTTATGTCTCTGAGACTGTTTCTGATTAGTTCGTTCTGCAAACTACTGCTTGAGCAATTTTGACTAAAGTGTCCACTTGTGTACAATTTTTTGGCAACCCTGGTGTGTGTGTGTGTCCCATTTTTTTTTATACAATCATCAGTTGAAGGACACTTAGGTTGTTCCAAGTATTGGCTATTGTGAATATTGCTGCTGTAAACATGGGGGCACATATATTTATATGAATAACTGTTTTCAAATTTTTGGAGTAGATACTCTAAAGAGTGCTTACTAGGTCATATGGTAGCTATATTCTTACTTTTCTGAGGAAATTTGTACTCTTTTCCAAAAAGGACTGCACCAATTTACATTCCCACTACCAGTGTACTATGGTTCCTTTTTCTCCACAGCTTCTCCAACATATTATTCTTTTCAGTCCTTGAACTTTATTTTCCAAGACTAGAAAGATATATGGATTAGTTCAAGTAATTTAATGTAAATTCCACTTTCTTATAGTTTCTTTAAAAAGGCTGGGGATGGTAATGAAGGATGGGCTATGGAATGAGGACAAGCAAATAAAATTTCCTTTAATATGTTTCATGCAATATACCAAATGCGTACAATATGTTAAGGTTGCCAAATTCTCATTGCCACCTTTTGAGTTAGAGATAATTAATCTCATTTTAGAGCTGAATAAACTGAAGCTCAGAAAGGTTAATTGCTTTGCACAAAGTAACAAAGCTAATAAAGAAGAACAAAAACGCAAACCTGAGTTTCTCTAATAAATCTCTCTGCTTTCTTACTCATACATCAATTGCTCCTCCTCATTAGTGTGTTGTATTAAAGAAGGGTTGATAATTGTGTATCATCTTTTTTCTTAAGATTTCTAGTTAAGATTCTCTATATAGGTCCCAGTCTTTGTCTTGATTTTCTGCAGTAATTATCATTGCTACACACACCCCCACACAAATACATATTTTCTCCATTGTAGAGCTCATATGCTTTAATCTTTTAAATATTTTAACACAGAGGGAGAATTTCAAATAGAGTATAGTGAATACTCATATATCCATCACTGGACTCCAAATAACATCAGTATTTATGGTCAACATCTGTGTTTAATCTGTGTCTCTACCTACTCCTCACACTCTTGAATTCATTTCTGTGTATTGTGTAAAATAGGGGTTATAGTTGGCTTTGTTTCCATATGGGTATACACAGTGCAGCCAGCACTGTTTGTTAAAATATCCTATATAAATGTGGGTCTTTGGCTTTCTTCTCTTTGGCTTTTTTACTGTACCAATTTGCATATATTTGTATGTCTCATTCTAGAGAATGTAACATACACCTTTTATATAATGAAATGTACCTTCAGAGTTGAAATTATATGACTGTGTGAAATATAGGAAAATTTCAATATTACGTGTTTCCCGCACCTTCTATTATGTGATTTATATCATCTATATAATATCTACTTCTGTTGTGAACCCCAATATAGTTTTATTTTTAATTAATAAATTTTTGTTTTAAACAGGCATATGCTTTTGAAGAAAGCATATATGTGTGTGTGTATGTGTATATATATATATATATATATATATATATATATATATATATATGTATATATATATGCTTGGTATGTCTTACCACCTTTATTGGAGGATAGTTAATAATCAATGAACTGAATATATTTAAAATGTACAATTCTATAGATTTTGATAAATGTATATAGTCATTAAACTATTAAGACAATCAAGAGAATAAACATATCCAACACTTCTGTAAGTTTCTTTTTGCCCCATAATACTTCTGCCCTCACTTTTGCTGCCAAAACAGGCAATTATTGATCTGTTTTCTGACACTGTTGATAGATAGTGTGCCTTATTAATTTTTTGTATAAATGAATTCATACAGAATTTACTAATTTGTCTAGCTTCTTACTGACCATAATTATTTTAATATTCATTCATGTTGTTCTATATATCAGTAACTCATTACTGAGTAGTATTCTAACATATGGATATCTCACAAGTTGTTTAACCATCCAGTTTTTGATGATCATTTTTGTTGTTTCAAATTTTTGGCTATTATAAACAATGATGCTGTAAACATTTTTGTAGAATTCTTTTTATGGACATGTATTTTTCTCTTGGATACAGAGGAGTGAAATGACTGAGTCTTACCATAGCTGTATGTTTAACAGGTTAAGAAACTACTAAACTATTTTCTAAGTGGTTGTACCATTTTATACTCCTTTTAGCAGTGTATGAGAAATCCAGTTGCTCAAAAGCTTCACTAAACATAATTTTGTTTAATCTTTTCTCCCCCCTCAATTTTAGACATTCTGATAGTTCAGTGGTAGTATATCATTATGGTTTTAATTTGTATTTCCTTAATGAGAAGTGCTGTTGTAAATCTTTTCATTCTCTTATTATTTGCTATCAGCTAAACTTCATTGGTGAAGTGTCTGTTGAAATATTTTGCCCACTTTTTAGTTCATATTTTGGTTTTATTTATTTAATTCTATTTATTTAATTTAAGTCTTATCAGATATGTGATTTGAATACATTTTCTCACAATCTGTGTTTTATTGCTTCATTCTCTTAATAATGCATTTTAAAGAGCAAAATTTCTTAATTTTGATGAAGTACAATTTATTATTTTATGTTGTTATTTTATAAATGTACTTTTGGTGCAGTTTCCTAAAAGTATTTGACAAACACACGATCACATACATTTTCCCATTTTCTTCTAGAATATAAATAGTTTTAGATTTTACATTTAGGTCTATGTTTTATTATGAGTTAATTTTTATGTGTGGCTTATAAAAATCAAAATTAGATTGTTTGTGTATGAATATCCAATTGTTCCAGCACTATTTGTTAAAATGATAATTTTCTGTACCTAACTCCCTTTGCACATTTGTTGAAAATTAGTTGAATGTACAGATTAATATATGGTCTTATTTTAATATAAGACCAGGTATAATATAGTATAGTATAGTATAATATAATATAATATAATATAATATAATATAATATAATATAATATAATATAATACCGGGTCTTATATTGATTTTGCTCCAAAAGATGCATTAAAGCTGATGGTCTGCCTAGGTCTTATTTTCAGAGAAACGGTATAAATCACATATTATACATTAGGGTTAATTTCTGGACTCTCTCTTCTGTTCACTTGATCTGTCTATCTTGATGCCAGCACTATACTGCCATGATTAGTGTAGCTTTGTAATAAGTACGAAAGTCAGATAACATGAGTATTTCAATTATTTTCATTCAAGGTTTTTTGCTGTTCTAGATGCTTTGCCTTTTCACATAAATTTTAGATTTGGCTTATTGATATCTGCAACAATCAAAGATGGTATTTGATTAGAATTATGGTATCTATGGATTATGTTATCTAGGATTACGTATGACTACATAGACCTAATTGGGGAGAAATGACATCTTAATAATATTGAGTCTTCAGATTTACAATCACAGTACATCTGTCGAATTATTTAAGTCTTTAACTTCTGTCAATAGTGTTTTGAAATTTTCATTGTACAAGTTTGAAGATATTTGTTGGTTTATTTTTAGCTTATTCATATTTTGATGCTATTTAAGTGGTACTTTAGTTAATTTTATCTGATTATTGTTAATTCACATTATTTAGAAATATAATTGATTTTTGTATTTTGATCTGGTATTTGCAACCTTGATAAATTGATTTATTATTTTTATTAGGTTTCATAAGATTATCTCTGTAGATGATTATGTCATCTGAAAATAAAGGTGATTTGAATTCTTCTTTTGTAACACAGATGCCTTTTTTTTTTTTTTCTTGTTGTATTACACTGGCTAAGATCTCCAATACAATGGTCAATTCAAGTGGTAACAGTAGGTTGTCTTGCATTATTTCTTATCTTATTGGGAAAACATTCAGTCTTTCACCATTAAGTATGGAGTTAGCTCTGGTTATGAATAGGTACACTTTATCAGGTTGATGATGTTTCCTACTACTGCTAATTTACTGAGAGTTTTTCTTTCTCAGGAATGGAGGTTGAATTTCATCAAGACTCTTCTCTGTTTATTGAAATAAATATATGTTGTTGCTCTTTTGTCAATTAATATGGTGAATTATATTGATGAAATTTCAATTGGTAAACCAACCATTTTTCTGGGGATAAATATCACTTAGTCATAATGTACTGTTCTTTTTACATTGTGTTGGATTTTGTTTACCAAAGTTGTGTTAAGAATTGTTGCATCTGTGTCTATAGTGATACTGGTTCTATTTTTCTTTCTTTGTAATATAGTTTTTCTGGGTTTAATATCAGAGAAATACTGGCCTCATGGCATAGTATGAGACATATTCCTTATTCTTAAAAGTTTTGCATGATTTTGTGTACAATTGGTATTATTTCTGTATTAAATATTTGGTTAAATTTCCCCACTAAAAATGTTTAAATCTTGAGTTCTCTTATGAAAAAGTTTTTAACTACAAATTCAATTGACACAATAGTTATAGGGTTTTTCTTGGAAGAGCTTTATTATGTTATGTGTTTAAAAACTGTCTATTTTGACTAAGTTGCCAAATTTGTTTGCATAAGTTGTTGATAATATTTCTGTATTTTCTTTTTAATAGGTGTAGAATTTGCTATGATTGCTGTTTTTTCATTCCTGATATTGGTAATTTGTATTTTATTTATTTTATTTATTTTTTGCTGATCTAACTGGCTAGAGAATTAAATTTTTTATTTATCTTCTTGTGCAATTAGCTTTTGATTTAATTGACTATTTTTTTTTTTTTTTTTAATTTTCTATTTCTTTGAATTCTGCTCTGATCTTATTTTCTTTCCTCTGCAATCTTTGGCTTTCTATTTTTTTTTTTTTTTTTCTTAGTTTCTTAATGTGGAAACTTAAGTCTTTGGTATCAGAACTTTTTCTTTTCTGATATAATAACTTTCCCCTACTTCTTCAGTAGCATTCCACAAGTTTTGATATGTTGTGTTTATGTTTTCATTCAGTTGAAAATATTCTCTAATATACACTTAAATTTCTTCTTTATCATAGATTATTTATAAACGTCTTATTTAGATGTAAAATATTTATGGATTTTCCAGATATCTCTCATTTATTTCTTTAGTATTTAATTCAGATGTTTTAAGACAACTTAGTTTGTATGACTTGAATCATTTTTCTATTTATTGTAGTGTGTTTTCAGACCTTGAATATGGTTTGTCTTTGTAAATTATCCATGCAAACTTGGAAAGAAAGTGTGTTATGCTGCAATAGTATACAGTTTTAATACATGTCCCTTGGGTCAAGTTGGTTGCTGTCTTACCTTTCAGCACGTTAGACATATTTTGTATTGAGGTTGTAATCTAACTGCATTTTTATTTTTTCTAATGAGAATTCAGCCATTATTTTGATTCCTATTCCTGTGTCATTTATTTCTGTCCTCTTTTGGGTCTTTTTCTTTATATTGTGTTTTGCAGTTTCACAATGATGTGATTTCTTGAGGTTATTACATTTGTAGTTATTATATCAGTAGCTTTTTTCTCAAATTTCTGAATATTTTGGCACACATACACACACACACACACACACACACACACACACACACACACACACAGACTCCAAGTAATTTTATCCTCCATTCCTTATACCCTCTCTATGGGGTTCCAATTACATATATTTTAGAGGGTTAAGATTTCTCTCTATTATTCAGATTGCATATTTTCAGTTAATATATATTTAAGTCCATCAAAGTTTTCTTTTGCTGCCCCATGTTTCTTATCAATTTCATGCAGTTAAATTTTCATTTCAGTTATTGTACTTAGCTTCACTGTGTTGATTTGGAACTTTTTATAGTTCTTTTTCTCTGTTGATATTCCTCATATATTTATTCATTATAAGTATATTTTCCTATAAATCATTGAGCGTATTTTAATAGCTTCTTTCAACTCCTAGATTGCTAATTGTAGTATCTTGGTAATTTCAGGAAGGTTTTCTATTGAGTGCACTGTTTTCTTCTGAATCAATGTCATTTTTTCTCACTCACATGGAAAAATGTCATATATTAATGATTAGTTGCATTCTGGTGATTTCTGACTGAACATTATATATTATACATTGTAGATACTCTAGATTTTCTTATAATTCTCTTCAAAGGGTTGGTTTTATTCAAGCAAGTATTTTACTTGTCTGAACTCAAGCTGTGTCTCCCCTGTATGGGGAGCAAATGAAACTTCCACTGAGACGTTTAAGTTTTGAGCTGCTATGTTTTTTTCAGGGCTCTGCATTCTCTTTCATGAATAAAAAATTCAGTGTTTTATCAAGATTTATGCAGTTTGTAAACATTTTTTTCCCCATTTTCATCTGCAACTCACTCTTTTTCAGAGTTTTCTCCACAAATTTCCAAATGCTTTTAGAACACCAAGCTCTGTCATTTGACACGTGAAGCTAGTAAGGCCATGGTTTTCTACTGCAGGAACAGTACTAAATTGAAAAGTGCCTTCAGGCAAGTCTGCCAGGTCACAAATCTCGCAAATCTTGCTTGTTCCCGTTTCTATTTAAGGACAGACTCCCCTCCAGGTTCTGCTGGCTTTGATTATTCTACAATACCTTCAAATAGATTATTTTCTTTCTTTCTTATATTTCTTATGCAAGAAGGTTATTATAAATAAACCACAAAAGCTTGAACTCAATTAACTTTTTAAACACATGTATTTTCATTTAAATTTTCCCATATAATTTTGTGAAGTAACCAGAGTAAAGATAAGAAGTTAGCAACTATCCTAATTTGTCACTAATCTCTCACAATTATTTTCTTACTTCCCAAATCTGTTGAGTACCTCTCATTTTGTAAGACCCAAGTCAGTTCTATTTATCATAAAACATTTCCAAAATCCGTTGAAAGAAAATGTACTTGTCTGTCAACCTTTCTTCCTGAAAAAACAATTACATACTGTATACATGATTTTATAGGTTTGTATAAATATGTCTATATTTAGCTGGGAAATATTTTTTCACATCGAATGGAAACTTTTTGCCCCACCTGTCCATCTGAATGAGTGTCATTTAGTCTAACACTTTTTTCAGTTGACTTTCTCTAGGAATCTTTTCTAAAATTGTCCCAAATCAATCATAAGCTAAATGTGTGCCCTATCTTTTGTGGACTTTTAGGGTATTTATTCACTTCCTTTAGGAAGTTTATTACACTGTAATGTAATAACTGGTTTAACTTGTCTGTCTTCTTAATAGACTGAATTCTTGAGGTCAGACATTGAGTCACTTATTTCTGTTTACCGATCACTTAGCACATTCTCTATCAAAAGTAGGTGCCTTAAAAATGTATTTAATTAAGTTGAACTTTTAGCTTGAAGAACAATATCATCTGTTTTTTAATTACTCCTTATATTTTGTAAGTCAGTGGAAAAAAAGTAAATATTTGAACAATTTCAGGGTTGTTTTGTAAATATCTTTCTTTTGACTATTCTTCATCTCAAAATACTGAACCAAGCCCTATAATGTCATGTTTCACATTCTTATTCAAGTCTTTATTTGATTCTAGTGGAATTGGTATAAAATAATAAAACCTACCCACAGTTTTATTTTCAAATTTGGAAGTGAATAACATCCAATACAGCCCATCGGTAGTCATATTTATTTCCTTGAAGATAAATGGGCATTCATAACTTTTTAGTTCTTAAAAAATGTGTCCATAAAGTTCACTTATTTTCTTACTAATATAGAGATTCATTAAAATATTTTATTGTATTATATCTTTTGATTAAAATGTTGCCTTTTGCTCTCTTAAAATTAATCAGCACTTTTGCCTTCCTTTGAAATGCAAAATAAATAATACATATAAGACATCAATAATTTAGAAAGTCATGAAGATATTTTTCAACCAACAATACATTCTAAATATACTGTTTAAACATTCATTCAGTATTCAAAATATTATATTGTTAGTGTCATTCAGTATTTGTTGCTTTCAGTCCTTCCAAAATTTGTACATATCATTACTTTCTTATAACTGATAAAATGTTTTCATTTAAAGAAAAAACACATAATTAGTATTGAGAATCACATTCTGTTATAGACTGATATTGTGTCACATATTGAAATTCACGTATGGAAATTCTAACCCCCAAAAGTGACGGTATCAGGATTTGTAGCCTTTTGGAGTTGATTAGGTCATGAGAGCAGAGCCTTCATGAATAGCATATATTAGCAACTTTATAAAAAAGGCTCCAGAGGTAACCCTTGCCATGGGAAGCGGCCCTCACTAGACACTAAATCTGCTGGCAACTTGATCTTGGACTTAGCCTCCAGAACGGTGAGATAAATATCTGTTGGTTATAAGTCACCCAGTTCATGGTATTTTGTTAGAACAGCCTGAACAGACTAAGACAATTTCTACCCACAAAGAAATAACATTTGTTCACAGGAGAAAAAAATAATAATAATTAGAGAGCTAGGCACCATAAAAAAAGGCCAAAACAGAATAGTTAATTTCTAATTCAACACTGTTTTTTAACCTATACTCCCAATATATACACATATACACCCTAAACAGAATTTTTCATTACCTTTTACATTTCAGTGTTTAAACATTAAAAGAAGAAAGGAAGAATTCAGAAGTAAAAAGCATGTATTATAGTCTTAAAGTTTTTATCTTATTGTGAACCATCTGAATTGGTACCATTTTGGAGGAGGCTGTACTACTGTCTGCTGAGAACACTGCTGTTTTGTTGCCTGAAACACTGCTAGCAGGTGGTAAAGATGAGGAAAAGACAGAAAATGGAACATGTGCCACTTACACTAGCTAGTTCTAAAAATTATTAAATGGCAGTTCTACAATATGTTGTGTTAGAAATTGATAGCCAACTCTACAATGTCTTAAAAAAATTAAAGTACACTTTGCCAAAACACTGAAAATATTGGTGTTTATATTCTCTACTACACAAAGCTAGTAATATTTAATAATAATTAATGTTATTACGGAGAACTTTCACTCTCAAAACCTGTATAAGATGGCAAGGTAGACTAGTGGCACATGTTTCATTTTTGTTATATTGAAACTCTATAAAATGACATTTTCATTTCCTACCTGAGTAGTTGAGTCACGTCTTCGTTTTTTTTTTTTTCATTGTTGTTGTTTAATATAGATAAAATTGCTTACCCGTATGCACGCTGAGGGTTCTCCTTTGAATGATCCTTTAAATATTCAATTGCTGTCAAATGTTCTGGGATTTTTTTTTTTCTTTATTTTTTCTTTTTTTTTTTTTTTTTTGCTCAGGAGTTCTGTCAACAAGGCCTACTGATTTTTACTTTGAGTCAAGGCTTATTTAAATTAGTACTTAATCAATCTGCTATTTCATGGAGGGTAGCCCTAAATGTCTTTAGAGGAAATGACAGGAGGAAATGCAGTATTAAATTTCAATCCTCACTATTATCCTATAATGTCATTTCGTAGACCAACTGCTCCATATCCTTCATCATCTAGGATATTTTTCACTACTATAATCTTTAATCAGAATTAAATTCCTAAATATAAAAAATATGAAATGTGATATGCTTTGGAATTAATTGACAAAGGATAAAGCAGTAACTCAAAGATATGTTCTCTCAGCAAAATTTTGTATATATAATATTATAAAGAGAATGAATGTTAAGAAAACCACTGTATTAATTTACTGACTGCTACTGGAAAGATCTTATTTTAGCTATCAGGTGCTAGGCACTCAACGAATAGTCATTAAGTGCCTATTGTGTGCCAGGCACTGTTATATGTATTCTCAGGCTACAACAGCGAACAATGACATGCTGTCTTTAAAAAATTACAGTTTCAATTCTTGAACACAATTCCTGTACAAGAATGTTTGGTTAGTATATGGTGCTAGCATGAGATGGGATCTGAAGTAAACTTTGCTACAATTAACATAGTGCTCCTCCCTTGCCACTCTGAGCCACTATGCTCAATCACTCTCATCATTATCGGAGCTCTCTATTTTCATTATCTATTCTTAACATGGATTTTTTTTGTTCAGATGATTTTGTCCCCACTAGGGTTGGAGTCTGACCCTAAATTTCAGCCTATCCTTTTCATCGAGCATTCAGAAAACCTATGGCCAAACCTGATAGCTCACCCAGAATTAAGATGTGTAAAGCTATCTAATGCTGAGTATCACTACTTCCTAGGCAATTTGACCACCTTACTACAATGATTTGTTCACCTTCTTGCCTCTCATTTCCATTTTAGATATAGCTTATATTCAACTTAATCATATAAAGCAAAATTTGGCAAATTAAAGTGTGAGGTCCAATTATGACCCCTTCCTTATTTTTGTAAACAAAATTTTGGAACACAGCCTCATCCAGTCATTCACATATGGTCTATGGATGTTTTCATGCTATGACGGCAGACTTGAGTAGTTGCAATTCAGACCATATGTGCCACAAAACTGGTAATATTTACTGTTTGGCTCTTTGCAGAAAAGTGTGTTGAGCCTTGCTTTAAAGCTTTTAGTTGAACAGTTATTAAATGTAGTAGTAGTCTATAGTCTATAAGACTATAGATATGACCTTTCTGACAAGTGGATTAGCATTTTTACTACCAATCTAAACATTTTCTTTGTTTTTCCTGCCCAATGTCTTCCTGTAGTTACAACACATTTCCCAGGGAAGTTTATCTGACATATAACATTAAATTATTTCCTTATTGTTTACTTTGCACTCTTTCCTGATAAGTACTCACAGTCACGATGATAAGAATGACTGTGAGACCCACAAGAAAATACTCTTTCATAGGTATTAATCCGATCTCTCACTCTTCTCTGTTAAACAGAGATCATCAAAGCTAATTAATTACTCATGTTACATTGATAAATCCTCTAACAAAAATAACCTTGTGACTTTTATTACCCTATCTAGTTGGGTAACTTTTTTACACTTTTTCCTGAAAATAATTTATTTGAAACTGGAGGTCCTGGAATCACAGTTTAAGAGCTCAGGTGTTAGAAACCAATGAAACTAGGTTTAGTTCCCAGCTCTGCTGCTAGTATCTGAAAAATATATCATCATATAGCATTCTGAAATTGTAAATTGCTAAAATAAGTTCAAAATCAATAAATAAATAGTTTTCTTTTTCAACATGATCACCAATACTGACTGCAGTGAGGCGGTTCAACTTTTATTTTACATTTTCCAAAGCTTGTTTGAAAAATATGATTTTATATTTTGAATACACTCATACAGATTTCATGTATTAGTATATATGACACTTCAAAGGCTAGAAGTCTTCAGTATGCACTTGCCATGGTCAATATCATCATTTATATTGAGCATCCCCACAGAGCCTGGCACAAAATAGGTGCTATATGGATGAAGCACATAATGGGAATGTTCTCATCATACTTGAAACCATACCATTTTTGCTGTAGTGCTTAGGTACAGCATGTAAGAGTCCCTTTGAAATATTGATCATATTCTATTTTGGTTTTTGCCTGTAAAATTGTGTTATGTTTTCATGAACTACTCCCAAAGTGACCAAATGTTGCTCTTTAAATGTCTCTGAGGCTTCAAGTACACTTTATAAAGCCTTTGTAAAAAAAATAAAATAAAATAAGTTATGCTTTAGTAGTAATTGTGCAGATAAAAAACAATTCTGTTTCCAAACAGTACTGACTTTGTAATTAGATGTTTTAGAGGGATGTAAAAGTTTAAAAATATAACAATGCAGATATTCAAAAGGAAATTCTAAAAGCAAAATCATTTATTTTTATTTTTATTTCTTTGTAGAAAGATTAAAAAAAACAAGGAAAAATGCTCAGGTAAAATTGCAAACATTTATTATGTTCCTTGGTATAGTAAATAAAGCTTAATGGGGCAGATTGCAGATCCTTACCTAAATAAAGCACATGTATCTTCTAGATCCACATTTAGCCAGATAACATGTAAATTCTACAAGGTAAATATATTTATATTATAATTAATGCTCAACATCACTAATCACCATAGAAATGCAAATAAAAACCACAACAAGATATCACCTCATACCATTTAGAATGGCTATTATCAATAAGACAAATAATAACAAGTGTTGAAGAGGCTGTGAAGAAAAGAGAACCCTCATACACTGCTGGTGGGAATGAAGATTGGTGTAGCCATTATGGAAGGCAGTGTGGAGGTTTCTCAAAAAAGTAAGAACAGAATTGTCACATGTCCCAGCAGTCCATCTCCTGGGTATCTACCCAAAAAATCTGAAACCATTTATCCATAAAGATATATGTGCTCCAATGTTCACTGCAGCTTTATTTATGGTGACCAAGACATGGAAACACCCAAAGTGTCCTTCGATAGGTGATTAGATAAAGAAGTTGTGGTATATATACACAATGGAATACTATTCTTCCATAAAAAAGATGAAATAGTGCCATTTGCGACAACATGGATGGATCTCGAGATTATTATGCTAAGCGAAATAAGTCAGACAGAAAAAGTCAAGAACCGTATGATTTTACTAATATATGGTATATAAATCTGAAAACAACAAAGGGAAAAAAAAACCAAAAACAAATGAAGAAACAATAACGCATAGACACAGACAATAGTTTAGTGGTTACCAGAGGGTAAAGGGGGAAGGGGGTGGTAGATGAGGATAAAAATGATCAAATATGTGGTCATGGAAGGAGAACTAACTCTGGGTGGTGAACACACAACATGATATATAGATGATGTATTACAGAATTGTACACCTGAAACCTATGTAACTTTACTAATTGTCACCCAATAAACTTTAATAAAAAATAAATAAAATATATTACATCTTGCATATATAATTACCTTAATGATGTAATATACCAGGGAGTGCCAAAAAATGTATACACATGACTTGTATTCATCTTTTGTTATCAATATATATTGAGTATTGCAATTTTAAGAAGTTTTTACCTTTCTTAAAATTTGTATACATTTTTTGGTACCCTTTGCATAACATACAAATAAAATATAATATTTTCCACTTAGAAGGGAACTGTGAGATTAAATAGGTAAAAGAGCACATGTTCGTGTGCGTGTTGTTTACCTGGAGTAATATTGGGAAGGATATTTCTCAAAATAAGAGTGGTTAACCTGAGTTATATATGTTCAGTAGTTTTTATTTTTATATACTTTTCTATGTTGCTAAATATCCTTTGAGAATGTATTATTTTATAATCACAGAAATCTATTCTTTTCAAAAATAGATCTGATCAGTCTCTGTCTTGCCTTACTGATAATAACAAATTGGTTAAAAATATAAAGTTCAATTCCTTAGTATACATAAAATTTTCTTTATGATTTGACTCTGCCTAACACCTAATCTCTTTTTCAGACTCCTCCATCAATATACCATCCACAATACCAAAATACTTTAAAATTTCCAGAAAGGCCATTTGTTTCATGCTTTCATGCATTTGTTGATTGTTTTCCTCCACTTTCTCACCCTTCAAGCTAGTGCTAAAGCAACATTGCCTAGCCAATTGAAAGCCAACCCAGTGTCTAGAGAATCTAACCAGGACAAATATAAAAAGTAGTATTTACTCTCTATGTCTCCATTTGTCCAGTTGTGTGTTGCTATATATCTCTCATTCTGCAGCTCCGAATTCTGGAGATTAGATATAAATCAGGAATAGAGCTAAAAGTTTTACTCTCTCTTCTGGTATGATATCTCTGTGAAGTGATAACCAAGAAGACAAAACAGATAAACAAACAAAAGCAACCTGTTTTGCTCATGGCCTGATAATTTCTTTTCCAACTAATCTCCTTACTTCAGTTCATTTGGGCACACATCTATGTTAAAACAGCAATGCACAATATATGGAAACACTATGTTTTATCAATTTCAGGACACATTAAATTCGCATAATATAATATCTCTGGAATATGAATGGGGTTGTGTTTAAGTATTATGGTGTAGTTTGATAATAAAGTTTTAAATTTTGTGTTGCATAAAATAATGCTTTGTTTTTCAATCTGCGGCATTCGAGAATTGATTATGTGTGCAAGAGTATGTGAGTGTGTGTGTGTGTTTGTGTGTGTGTATGTGTGTGTTCGTTTGTGTGTGTGTGTGTGTGTGTTGTCCCATGGCTTTTGGTCAAGTCCTGTAGGATGTAAACTTAATGAGAGTGAATACTGTGTCTCTGGTATACTTGGCACTTACTAGCCATTTAATAATCATTAGTAAAATGATTAAATAAAATGCTACCCACAGTAACATATGTGGGTGCATGTGGTCTCATTGGAATGTCAGTGCCTATACTTGACTGCTCTAGTGAAACCTGGAATATGTTCCAAAATCTACACCTCAGCAGTATAGGCGTGTCCCCAAAACTGAGAATATGGACTGAGGAAACTAAGGTCAGCCTATATACATTCTAATTGGAAATGCTAGTGAAAGTGAGAGAAAACTTCAGTTAACCTAAATTTAGGTTGGCCAAGAATTTTACAAAGAAGGGTCATCAGTATTATTAGAAAGCATAGGTACAAGGTCTAATCACAGTTGTGTGAAAAATATGCTGTTGTGATTGATTTTAAGGCCATTTTGGTGACTGGCAAGTCTGGAATCTGCAGGGCAGGCCAGCAGACCGGAGACCCAGGGCAAAGTTGATGTTGTAGTCTCATGTCCAAAGGGAATCTGGAGACAGAATCCCTTTTTCCTCAGGGGACCTCATCTTTTACTCTGAAGGCCTTCAGCTGATTGGATGAGGCCCACCCACCATCAGTTTTACTCGAAGCCTACTGATATAAATGTGAGTCACTGATTTAAATGTTAGTTAGATATTTAAAAGTACCTTCACAGAAACATCTAGACTGGTGTGTGACCTAGCATCTGTGTACCATAGCCTATCCAAATTAATTCATAAAATTCTTTCACAGTGGTATTCAGTAAATGTGTCACATTTCTATTTTATTTGTATATGTTTTGAGTGCCATGCTTCACACATTTCACTTCCCCAATGAGTTTGTTTTTCTCATTGGAATAGACCTCCAAATTTAAGTTCATTCATTTTTTTTTTTGTTCTCTTGGTTGTATTGTTTATGGATTAATTAAACTCTTTCTATTTGCCCATTCTTCAATGATATGTTTAATATTTATTAAGAAGAACAATACATTGTGTTTTTAATTAGAATCTATAGAAACTATAATGGCCATAGTTTAGTGGCTTCATGTATTAACTCAGAGATGGTCTTTACTGATGGTCGTCTTTGCTAGAGTTATGCACCCACTGTTAAATTAAAAACAATTCTACAGTAAAAGATAGGAGCAGAGATTTTGTTCTTCTGTGAGGGTAAAACTGACATGGTACTGCAGAAAAATACTTGATGAATGCTATTCTCCAAGGAAGAACTTTGGGTCTTAGAATTTTGTATATCTGACAGGCATACAACCCCACTCAGTCTTCATCACCTGTCAATGCTTTTAAGAGAGGTGCTTCTAGGAAGTCCAATGTAGGCTTCCAGAAAAGTAACAAACATACAATACCCTTGAGATACAGATTATCTGTGACTACATGTGAAATCATTGTTTCAATTAATTCATTGGGTTTCAAAATGATATCAAACTCCTAAAATCCACTTTTTTTTTTTTTATGAATTAATAGGAATCTCCCATATTTCCCTACTGGATTCTCCTGCCACTTCCCACTAAGGTAATGTATCAATGTGTTTAATAAATGAAAAAAAAGCAAGTAATAAACCCTGTAAATCCTTTCTTGCATATAGTCAATTTAATCCAGGCCTATTCCAGTTATTTCCTAATTTTATACTTTTTTACACCTGCTCCATCATGTGCAATTTTGTATTTGCTCTTTAATTCTGTAACTTTGACCCTTAGGACTACGGCTCAGACTCAGCACTTTAGATGCTACTACTTGTTTTAGGTGGAGTGTCTAGGTATTCGATAATCAAGTTGCAGATCATTTCGCTGGCATTATATTTGAGTCTCTTCCAATCTCTTGCATATACTTGTTCTAAAAATAATATAACACTGGCAACTGTGTTATATTATGAGAACTTGCAACTATGGGAAAGGGATCATCTGCACATGTAAATAACATGTGTAACAGAAGCTATACCACTGATGTCTTCTTAGCAATCACTGATAATTTTTCAAAAATTCTATAAGCTTTGGCCATGTGATTGAAAGCTTTGGTATTGTTTAGAAAACAAAGATTATCCTACTGATTGTGAGGAGCATAGAAAGTGTATAGTTACTGTTTTCTTTATGTTGTTGATAGTAAAAGAAAGAAAAAGGAAAGATATGAGGAAATTCCTATGGCTCAAAGTAAATGTATCTATTGTTGGAAAGGACCTGGTGACATTACCTATTTAGCTTTGCTTCTGACCTTTGACATATCCTAGAGTTGCAGAGAATATTCGTTCACTAAAAATGAATGAAACTGAAGCAGAAAATTTCAAGGAAGAGCTTGAGGCCTCAAGAGATAGGCCTGTACACAGATTAGCATGTCTAGAAGTTGAATCAAGGGGCTGCCACAAGCTTTCTCCTGACCTTTTCTCTTCATTCAGTGGCATTTATATGAGCTTAGACTGAAAGGATTCTAGAGATGGTAGAGAGCAGATCTGGACACAGCTTATGCTATACTGATTCTGTTTTGATCCAAAGAAACGTAGCAAGTTATTTTTTTCTGTTTTTTTCCCCATGACTCCTGGAATAACCAAAAAACAAAACAAAACAAAACAAACAAACAAATCAAAAAAAAGAAAGAAAATACATAGAAAAAAGAAATTAACTGTCTCAAGGTAAATATAGGAAACTAACAACATAATCTAAAATCTGTATTGGTAGATAAAAATCTAGTTATTGATACTAAGCTGCAAGGCAATCAAGTTAATATGAACTTAATCCTGTTTATCTTATAAACAGGAAATTCTTCATGGCAATTTTTAGAGAGAAAAATTTAGGAAACACCTAAACCGACACCATTACAATGAAAACCACCCTTATATTTAGTAATGACATTTCCAATAACTATTTTTTAAAAGTTTATTGGGGTGACAATTGCTAGTAAAGTTACATAGGTTTCAGGTGTACAATTCTGTGATACATCATCAGTATATCACATGGTGTGTTCACCACCCAGAGTCAGTTCTCCTTCCATCACCACATATTTGATCCCTTTTACTCAATATCCCTATTTTTAAGAGAACTTCCTATGCAAGTATTGTATGTCTATAATGAGAAGAAAACGTTATTAAGGGCTATTCTTATATGCTACCATTTATGTTGAACTCATTAGTTTCTAGAAATTTTACTAGCAATGATTTTTAAGTTTTCTACAAATGTTTGTATTAATGTAAAATTAAAGTATGCACAAACACATAGATTATCTTCCTCTTTGTTTCTGTCTCTCTCTAGCAGACACACACACAGTCATTAACCTTGATGCATCATACCAAAAGATAAAAATCTCTGCGGTAGATAATGTTGATGCCACGTCCCATATATTCTCACCCTGAGTTCACCAGCAGTTTTAGTTTCCAGCCTATTTTCAGCTTTTCATTTAAGCCGTTATTTCCACTTGTCTTCTGAAAACTTTTGTTCTTAACCACTTAATCGAGGTATGATTGAGATGTAAAAGGCTGTACATTTTTAATGTATACAATTCCTTGAGTATGGGGAATAAATATACACCCATTAAACCCTCACCACTATCAAAGACATGTCCATAACATCCCAAAGTTTCTTTCCATACCCCTGATGTTGATGATGATCATGATGATGATGATGATGATGGTGATGATGTTTTGTATGTGCGTGGTAAGAGCACTTTTACATAAGATCTACACTATTAATAAATTTTAAGAATACAGTGCAGCATTGGTGAGGACTTTATTGGTACCTGAAAACTTGCTTGGGTGCAATTAAGGACTTGGAATTTTAGGGAGTTAATGTCCCTCAGTTAAGCTGTAAACAATGAGGTGTGGGGTGGTCAATGAATAAATGCAAGATCTCCATTCTTCTAGAAGGATGAGTCTGAAGCCTGTTCCACAGTTTCACAGAGATTCCTTAGAGGGCTGAGTGTCAGTAGCCTACAACAATGATATCACTAGCACAAGCTTCTCTTCTCTGCACCCCACTTTCTGATTTGTACTCCTTAGATTGTCTCTCCCATACATTACCTGTACCCTAGTCCTTGTCTCTGATTCTGTGTTTATAGCTACTCAAACCTGGCAAAGTGCAGCAAGGTAAATATAATTTCCTCATCTGAGTTACCACTGTTGTTGAAATAATCAATGATAGAAGTAGAAAATCAGGTGAAATTGAATTCTGACAGGACCGTAGATGACCAAAATATACTGACTGATTTTCAGTGAAATTACTGTACATATGCAGATCAAAAGCCTCCTATGAAAAATACTATTATATTAAAACATCTAAATAAAAATATTTTAAGTGAATTACACATTTATATTAAGTGATATAGAACATAATTCCACAATAACAAAATAATTGGTTTCCTCCAATTACTTTTAATAGAATTTCAACTGTTTTTATTTGTTAGCTATTCACAAAAAAAGGAAACAATCCTAGTAAATATACTTATCACTATTATAACTAATATCTGCTCCATTGAAAATTTTGTGCTTGGTTTAATCTTCAAAGTTACTTAACTATATTCAGTGAATTCTGTTCCAAGTAAATTGTCTTGTTTCTCTCTTCTTGCCATAGAAAACGAAGCATTTCCCTAGGAAAATACACCTAACTGAGGTGATTCACACTACCTGCCTTAAAATAAATTTGTTATTATTTCCTTTTAAATTAACTTTGGATATTTATTACATCTATACGATCAGTTACAGTACATGAGAGTGAGATTGTGCATTTGGAGTTACCCATAGCCCAGCTCATTTTTAGTAATTGTAAGTAATAATACCCATACTTTTTTATTGGCCAATGCTATAAGGTGGCATCTGTCATCAGCATCCTCATATAAACTCACCATTGCTATAGCATCTGTTCCTTCACACAATGTTCTATTTCTGTGTCTCGCACATCTAACTAGAGAGGAACAAATAGACTATTTTAAAATAAGTTGCCAGTGTTTCTAAATGAGAACTCAAATCATCTTTGCCAGAAATGTATGTGACAGAACAGGAATAAACTATGACTTGTGATTTTAAAGAATATTTAAAACATGAGTTAATTGTTTCATTTACATTACACAGTAAGAGTATACCGTTAAATAATGGGAGAACAGGTTTATGCTCCATTTTCATTTTTTTCTAATATGTGTAACAGTTCTCATTTGGGATTGTACATCTATTAATAAATAGCATGGAAGTGTGATAAATCTTTTGGAAACTTGGTAGTTCCACATAGTTAGTTTTCTGTGCCAAATACTTTTCCTGGGACACAATAAATTAGAATTGAAACATGAATTCATCCATCTCTTCATCCATTCATTCAATAAATGTGGGTTGATCATACTATGTGCCAGGAAGTAAGGATACATTTTTTGAAAAAAAAGTGACTAAAGTGCTTGGTTTTGTAGAGCTTATCATTCTAGAAGAGGAAGACACAGAACAAGAAAAAAAATTATATATATATATATATATATATATATGTGTGTGTGTGTGTGTATATATATGTGTGTGTGTATATATATATATATATGTGTATATATGTGCGTGTGTGTGTGTGTGTATACAGTCTGCAAATTTTCCACAGTACACTTACACGGTGGAAAGTTCATGAACTTAATTGTCCCACCTTGATAGATATACATACATACATTTATATATAATTTATATATATATATATATATATATATATATTACATATAATTTTAAAATCAGGTGGCAGAAGTGCTGTGAAGGGAAATAAAGGGGGATATGGGGATAAAAATCGCAAAAGAGGGGCTACTTTAGAAGTGATCTGGAATAAATTTTTGAGTCAGTGGGGAATACCTTGAGTGAAGTTAATAATTGAAATCAAAGATTAAAGAAATGCTTAGTCACTTTTCCCTTTTAAAAAAGGAGCTTAGAAAACATCTTGAATGGTTAAAACATGTTAGCGCCCTTGTAGCAAGAGCTAGGTTGAGAAATCTAAGAATCAAAAAGAACACAATTGTGAAATCTAAATTAGAGTGTACAAGTATGTAAGAAAATCTCAAACAAGCTAATCCCTAGAATGGCTTTCTATTGTGCTTCAATGCAAGCATTGTATTTTGATTCAAACCCTACACATAGCTTATATGACATAATGTAGTTAAGGAGGAAAGACTGTGATTTCTTTGTTCAAGAAGTATTGCATAAATCATTACCATGATGTTAAATTATTCTTGTCACTGCTTTACAACTATTTGAGAACATTTCATATGAGAAAAAAATATGTCTAAATATACATGAAGGTCACCAGTGTGTGAAAGGTATCAGCATTTTGTTGCACATGGTATGTCGTTCAAAGAAAGAATATATGACAACATTCCATTTTATCATGTATTCATTAATTTATTTAAACCTTATGCACTTCAGACTAAGTAGATATGCCATAGAATAAATAAGAACTTTGAATTTTTATAGCTGTCCACTGAGCATAAAACATGGCCGTTATTTAATTATGTATGTATTGTAATTAAACAGACTGCAAAATAATTATTAATGTGTAGAACATATATTGTATATAATCAGGGAATTGTGTTCTATTTAAAGTAAAACTTTTAAATAATACTATGTTAAGCTGAGGTATGTTAAGCTGAGGAATTGATTTTCCGAACAAATAAATCAATAAGTGAATAAATCAATGGAAATATTTGAGCAAATGCAATTTCTTACTATAATATTAAAATATGATCTCTTCTTTCAACCAGCTTACAATCTAGTTATAATGATAGCACGTATCAGAATAATGGGGAAATACTAATGAGGTAATAATTAGGCATTGCAGTTAAGACTGAATCTTCATACATCTGATGGTGTGTATATATTGTGGCAATCATATAGGGGCCAGAGTTACAAGACATGGATTCCCATTCTGCCATTATAACTTCATAACAGCTAAATTTTGAGTCTTATCGGATGCATCCCTAAATAATCAAATATGTGAAAGAGCTAGGGAGGCAGAGAGAAAGAGAGAGAAGTTTCCACGAGGCAATGCATGTGAAAAGTACCAAAAGGGGTTTTGGGTTTCTTTTCGTTTGTTTGCTTTTGTTGTTTTTCTTTTTCTGGGTTTTGGGTTCAATCATCATTGATATACGATTTCAGAAGGAGAGATTCATTGATTCACTCATGTCTTTATTAAACGGATCTTTATTGAGCACCACTTCATGCCAGGCAACAATCTAGGTGTGGGGTAGATAGTGCAGAATAGAACAATCCCCTGCTTCAGACAAGCTTACATTCTAGGGGTGGAAACAGAAAATCAACAAACATACATGTCAGGGAAGATTGTAAGAACTAGGAAAAAATTAAAGCGAAGTAAGGAGATTCAGAGTGACAGCCTTTTTGGGAGGACTATTTTAAATAAAGCAATCAGGGAAATTTTTTTCTGAGAGATGTTGCATAATAAGAGGTTTGAATGAAATAAGGGTCGACACTATGAGGGGTTCTAGGATAACAGAGTTTCAGGAAAATGGATAAAGAAATGCAGAAGCACAGGGGGAAATAACCTCGGTATATCATTGGGATAAGTCAGGAGGACAGTGTGACTGAAAGGCAGTATGATAGATGGGACTGGGATTTGTGGAGGAAGGCCAAATAGGAAAAGAGGATGGGGAGAGTTAGAAAGAGTGCAGAGCTTTACTAGTAGGTGGAAGAAAAATTGAGATTTGTGGAGGGAGAGAGGAAAAGGCAGGGACTCCACGATGAGGGAAACATGAAAAAGGAAGTGAGTAAAACAAATACTAAAATGTTGAGGGAATTAGGGTCATAATAGGACAGTGATCTAAAACAATAATTTTAAAATAAGCAGCTATTAAACAGTTGTTTGATATAAAAATTTTACTGGCAATGATAAGAGGGATGGTTTGAAATGACAAGCACCTGAGGTAAGATTGTGTTAATTAGCCTATAGGTCTAAGGCACCACATGATGATACATTGGCAGAGTAGGCCGACCGATTTCACAAACTGCTAAATATCACTGGTGTTACAGAATTAATTTATTTATTGCTTACATCACAGAAGGGGCAGACCCTCCTGGGGTGCTGCTTTACATAGTCATATGGCCCCTCAGGATCTAGCCCCTCCCAGATCATGATTTCGCTTGCCTCTTGAATTCCTTTTCATTCAGCCAACAGATGGGAAGAGCAGACATAAGCTGAGCATTGGAGGGTGTTTATTGTCTATTCCAGGAAAGGGAGCTGATTACTTCACATTCAGTAAGCTGGACTTTAAGTCAAGAGGCCAGATTTCATGGAAAAGAAGTCTGGAAAATATAGTGCAGTTGTGTGACCAGGAAGACAAACAAAACAGAAAATACCGTCTGAGATAAATACACATTAGATGTAAGTGGTCAGTACAAAGAAATGTAGTCAAAAAGAAAAAAACATAATAATTAGAAAGAATAATGGCATATATAAAATAAATAGTACAAAGGAAAAATAAAACTCCCAATATCATAGTTGCTCACCCTCTTATTTTAATATTCTATTAAAATAAATATGAAAAATTATCATCATCATCAAAAAGCTTTTTGGCAAACATCATTAGTGAAAAGACTTCATAACAAGATGTTCCATTTTTTATTAAAATATTACCTCTTGAATTGAATTTCATATTTTTTAGTTTCCTATGCCCTCATGTAGTACCTCAATATAGTCCATGGCATTTGAATAATGGAATTATTTTTAATCATTTATTTTTTCCATGTTCCCAAAGTGAATTATGCTGGCTCATTGTGTCCTCATTCTAAAATGCATTATGTGTATACATCTGTGTAATTTTTTTTTATTATTGAAAAACTTTTTTTCTTGCCAATTAAAAACAAAAAGAGCTCAAGATGAAATTTTCCTCCAAACTTAAGGCGTAGGTGTTATGAAAACGGCAATTTGGTGGTTGGAATGCTTTGGAAGCATCAGTTAATGCAAGATTTTAAAATATAAAGTAATATTCTTTAGAGATAATATAATTATCTTGTTGTCAGTATACCCAGACAGGATGTTAAAACCACATATCACCTTACAGATTTGACCTATGAACTGTGGCTTACAATGACCTGTAAAAAAGTGGTCAATTTTCCTATGTCCTAAACATCTGTGTAGTAGCAGTAGTAATTATAACAATTATAATAAAACAATTACATTTTTAAATTTCACTTTGACATAGAAGACTACCCTCAAATACATGATCCATTAGATAGCGATTCTTCTGATCTAGGAGACAATACACAGAATTATTGCTGATTTCATTCAGGTGTACCAGTAATTAAACCTGTATGTGTGAAATAACTATTTTTTTTATATCAGATATAGAAAAACCTGTTATTCTCTTGTTCTCTCTCTCTCTCTCTCTCTCTCTCTCTCTCTCTCTCTCTCTCTCTCTCTCTCTCTCTCTCTCTGCTCTGTCTCTCCCACTAGGACACTCTTATCTGGTGGCTAAGATTGGACTGGATCTTATCATTCAAAAATATTAACTTCTCATGTAGGGTCTTGCTATAATGATAATGTTCATCTAAAGCAGTAGTTTTAAAAAGTTTTGCCTACTGTGTCCCCTATAAGAATTGAGAATAAAACAAGTATTTTCAAGAAATTTTCCAGATTGACAAGGAAATTGTAAAAGTTTAAAACAGCTGAAAATTTGGAAATTTGCATAAAACATTGGCATTTAAAAATGAACCGGTCATGTCACAATGGCCTGCAGTGTGTCCTGAATAAAGAGAAGAAGGTCTGCATCCTGGAGAGATTGACAGGGCAATTTCATCTCCTATTTGCCTCAGCATTTTCTGATTTCTTGAGTTTTGCACATGTACAGTAGAATGGACTTACACGATATATTTTCTAAAGTTTCAATTAATACAATAGTCATAAGATGGATGATTAACCTACAAATACTTCTGCCAAATAAACATGTATTAAAGATAATATATAATTCATAATCCAAACATGGGAAGAATTAGAAAGTAGAAGAACTGATACTTGTCAATCAAGTCTTTTTTAGTAGGCCAAACTGCAAGACAAACAAAGTTATGGTCTAAATTGACATGACAAGAAGTCAGCAAAAAATGTCTAAATATCAAAAAGACAATTTGAAGTGTTAATGTACATATGTAATTAATACAATATTTAAAATAAATGTTAATCATTTTAAAACCCCTGCATTTTGTGAGGGTTTACAGTGTATATAATGTACTAGTAAAGAAGCACATATACATAATATATAAATAAATAAACATATTTTGGCATACATATTTGCCCAAAATATTTGAATGATGTGATGTGTTATCAAAAATCTTTGGGGACCACTGGTCTGGATAAAGTGCTAGTGTTGAACTTTTCTATATGATAACAAGAAAAGTTACAATCACTCAGTAGCTACCTATCTAAAAATTTTGTCAATATTATTTCCTCTTTATATATTTTTACTAAATGTCAAATATACAATAAGCAGTGAGGTTTGGGGACAGTATATTAGCAATGATGCTTTTGACAACATAACTATACTCCTCTATATGTACAAATAGTGTAAATGATATGGTTTTTAGATAATTTATATGTAAATAATTAAAGACAATGATTTTTTTGAATAACAGAATATAAAGGTTGAAAAAACAAGTATGTAGACACAACTTTCTTTTAGGATGAGTCATTTCTCAGCATCATTCTTAGTCAATGTAAATTTCAACAGAACTTTCAAAATATTTGAGTCATGAGCTGAACACATTTGTCTCTGCCTTCCTACCAGAGAGAAGGCTTCTGCAGAAACAATCTCTAATCTAAAAAGTTGGCCATAGCTGTATTCACCATTCTTTTACAAATACAGATTTTGAGTTTAAGATTTTTTGTGTCCTGTGGCCCTTAGCAGATGTTCAATTTAGTGATAACATTACGTTAATTTACATGATTCACCTTAACAAACATGAAACAATATTTTCATTTCACTGCTGACCAAATTATAGGTACTTAATTTCTAGAGTATGCAAGACTTGAAATATCAGTGTGCTTTAATATAATTAATAGGTATGCAAATATAATTAATAGGTATGCAAATGTATTCCAGCTGAGTTTCTTTTTTCCAATTTGAGAACTGTAATCCAGAAAGAACACAAAGAAAGTGAAATGCAACTCAAAGCAGAATACACACAACTTAGAACATCTAAACACCTGAAAAAGAACCAGGATGAACAAATTGATTTGTCTGCATTAATCAGCCATTCTCAAGCTACGACATATGTGAACAGATTGAAGTACAAGGTTCAGGCTGAAACTGACTTGAGAACAATCAAAAATCCAGTTCTAGAACAGAATTGTTAAAATTATGAAAATGGTTCTTCACTAGGGATTGAATTTTTTTCAGCCACACTTGGCAACACAGTTGCAACAATTTTACTAGTAGTTGTGTGGGCAAATTTGAACAGTTTCACTGGAATTTAATGCATGCCTTTCTAAAATATGTTAATGAAAAGTTAACTGCTTTTTACTTAAATAAAATAGTAAAACTGATTTCAGGTACTCATAACTAAAGCAAGTTTATTGTTTCTCTTTTGCTTTGTAAGTTAGACTTTTATTTAAAATTGATACTCAGGATACCATCAAAAATTTTTCATTAGCTAGAATGAAAAGCATTATTCCATACAAAATAAATGAATAAATAAATAAATAAATAAATAAATAAATAAATAAATAAATGAATGAATAAATAATAAAGTGCAACATAAAACAGGGTCTAAGTACTAATCTACATTTAATCCTTGATATTATAATGACTTTTGTGGTTTTCTTAAGCTAATGATAAAATATTTAAAACAGCCCCAGATGGTGTCTTTTCCACAAATTGTATCTTTTGCTACTATTCCAAAATATAACCCATTAAAGACTGTTTAGTAAGAAGACTCGAAAAAGTAAAAACTAGGGGGAAAATGCATGGCATATTTATTTATAAAAATCTATGTTATTTTAATATATTTTTGTGTTACAGGACTAAAAATCTGTTAGTTTTTTAAATGCAAAGATACTTAAAAATCAGAATCTTACTTTCAGCATTTTGTAAGTAAACATACCATGATCTTAGAGTTTGAAAACATTCCTGACATATTCAGGGATGTACGAATCAGAAATAATTCTAACAGAGTGGTTATTACAAAAATCACAAAGTATGATAATTTATGAAAAGTTATTAGCTATGAATACGGAGGCTGAGAACATTTAAATAAAAAAACAACAACAACTTCAATCTGACTCAATTCGTAAACATGGTTTAAATGTATGATCATCTCAGATTCCAGACATTGACAACAAAAATTACAAGTGTGTGTTTTCCGTTACTAAAGACTTTATATAGTAGGGTAAAAGTCATTAGTATCACCGAGTCTAAATGCTACTGCGGAAGTACATAAAACTCCAAGGGGAGAGAGTCATTCATTCTTTAAGGCTGTGGCCTATTGGGAAGTACTTGAGAAAGAAGTAATATTTGAGCAGATTATTATAGAATGACAAAGAATTCCACAGGCAGAGACGTCAAAAGGATATTGCATTCCATCCCATTGTTAACATCTTTTTGTATTTTCTCATTTTCTCTTGCATTTCCATCATTTCAAATATTATCTAAACCATTTTCAAACTTTCTTATCCCTCAGGTTTTGTCTGAAAGAGCATTTTCTACAAGAAATCATCCGTGAACCAACAATGTTAAATAGTTTTCCCTGTTATTCAGTATCTTAACTTTTAATCAAGGAATTTAAGCAGCTCATATTTATTTCCATAACATTATGTTTGTTCCAATGCATAATTTTATTTTGTGCTTATTTGAGGTTCCTTTTGGTTCTGTCTCATGTTTTACTGACTTAGTGTTTCCTGCAGTGATTTAAAAATTAGGGTGCTAAATTAAACTCAACTACTTAGATTTTGACATCTGTTTAAAAAAACTAGAGTTATAATATTAAAGTTAAGCTGCTTATTTTAGATTCTCTTACTCATTTTCCTTATATTACTTCCCTAACATTTTACCCAGTTTTCATGTAATTTATTTTGAGGTCACAAACCCCATATTTAAAGAAATTATCCTTCAAGTATTTTTAGACTTAAACATTCTATTTTGGATATGAAATTAGAATAGTTACTTATATACATGCATTAAAACGCTACACTTTCCCATAGACTTTAGTACTTTTATACATTTGTCTTGATTTTTAACAGTTGAATGTTCATAGCCATTCCATATCTCATATTTTGTTCATCTCTTGGTGATGTGAAAAAATTCTTCAGAAAGATTTTTGAGGAAAATATATGTGAGTGTTATTCTTTTGAGGTTTTCAGGGTTCTGAATATTTCCTTCACACATGAACAATATCGTTGTTGGGCATAACAGTTTTGAATTGCAATCATTTTTCTATTAAACCTCTACTGATTTTGTTTCATTGTCCTCCTGCATTTATTGCTTATTGAAAAAAAGAGAAAAAGAAAAGAAAAGAAAAAGGAAATCCCATCAGCTTCTAAGAGGAAAAAGCATTATACATAAAATGGAGAAAAGAAAGTCTCTTCAATAAATGGTGCTGGGAAAATTGGACAGTCACTTGCAAAAGAATGAAACTATACTGCTATCTGTCTAAATGGATTAAAGACCTAAATATAAAATCTTGGTTACCAGAGGGTAAGTGGGGAGGGAGGCTCTAAAAGAGGGTAAACGATGTCTAATATACGGTGATGGAAAGAGAACTGACTCTGGGTGTTGAACCCACAATGTGAGATATAGATAACGTATTACAGAATTATACACCTGAAATCTATGTAACTTTACTAACTATTGTCATCCCAATAAACTTTAATTTAAAAAAATCTGAAAAAAGTAAATTGCATTAAAAAAAGTATAGGTACTAAACTAATAGACCTTGGTTTCAGAGAGGACTTTATGAATTTGATCTCAAAGGCAAGTGAAGTATAAACAAAAACAAATGAATGGGAGACTATATCAAACTAAAAAGCTTCTGCACAGCAAAAGAAACCATCAACAAAAGAAAGAGGCAACCAACTGGATGGGAGAAGATATTTGTAAACAGCTCTTTCCATAAGGGATTAGAATCCAAAATACATAAAGAACTCAAACAACTCAACAACATAAAAACAAACAATCTAATGAAAAAATGAGCAAAGGACATGAACAGACACTTCTCCCAAGAAGACATACAAATGGCCAACAGATAGATGAAATAATGTACAACTTCACTCTCTATTAGGGAAATGAAAATTAAAACCACAATGAGGTACCACCTTGCACCTGTTAGAATGGCTATCATCAACAAGACAAGTAATAACAGATATTGGAGAGGCTGCGGAGAAAAAAATCCCACCACATACACTGCTGGTGGGAATGTAAATTGGTACAGCTGCTGTGGAAAACATTATGGAGGATCCTCGTAAAATTTATAATAGAAATATCATATGACTCACCAATTCCTCTTTTGGATATTTACCCCCAAAATCTGAAGACATTAACTGTAAAGATATATGGACCCCCCCTATGTTCATTGCAGCATTAGTTATCATGACTAAGACAGGGAAACAACTAAAGTGTCCTTTGATAGATGATTGGATAAAGATGATGTGGTACATATATACAAGGTCTGACAGTTACGTTTATGAACTCTCCACTGTGCGCTTAGATTGGTAGCACTGTACAAACAGCTCAGTAAGATTTCATAATCTTTGTATATCAGTGTCTCACAGCTGTATCTGTGTCAACCTGTGGCAGTGTCTTGCTGAGTGGCATTCATTACTGTTGTGTGTTTTTGTGTGCCATCATGAAAATATCTGAGCTTGAAGTAGAGCAACAAACACACATTAAATTTCTTGTTAAACTTGCCAAGAGTAGAAGTGAAATAAAGGAAAGATTAGTCCAAGTTTATGGGGATAGTGCCATGTAGAAAACGGCAGTGTACAAATGGATTAAACATTTTTTCTGAGCGGAGAGAACGCATCACTGATGAAGAGAGGTCAGGATGACCAGCAATCAGCAGAACTGATAGAAACATTGCAAAAATTTGTCGAATTGTGTGTCAAAATTGTTGGCTGACTATGAGTAGCATAGCAGACTGAGTAAACATCGATAGAGACACGGTTAGGAAAATCTTAACTGAAAATCTTGGCATGAGAATGGTGTATGCATAAAAGGTCCCGAAGGAGCTCACTGATGAACAAAAGCGAAGGATAGTCGAAGTTTGTCAAAACCTTTTGGAGAGGCAAGACAATATTCTGGGCAGTGTTATCACTGGTGATGAAACATGGGAGTACCAATACAACCCTGAAACTAAGCATCAAAGTGCACAATGGAAGTCAGCCAATTCTCCAGGACCAAAAAAGTTCCATCAGTCCAAATCAAGAGTCAACATGATGTTGCTAGCCTTTTTGATATCAGAGGGATTCTTCATTAGGAATTTGTACTAACTGGACAAACAGTTAACCAAGGTGACTATTTGGAAGTGCTGAAAAGGCTGCATGAAAAAGTTAGATGACCTGAACTTTTCACCAGCAATTCATGGCTCTTGTATCATGACAATGCACCAGCTCACAGGGCACTGTCTGTGAGGGAGTTTTTAGCCAGTAAATAAATGACTATATTGGAATACTCTCCGTATTCATTTGATTTGGCCCCAATGACTTCTTTCTTTACCCAAAGATAAAGGAAATATTGAAAGGAAGACATTTTGATGACATTGAGGACATCAAGGGTAATACGATGTCAGCTCTGATGGCCATTCCAGAAAAAGAGTTCCAAATTTTCTTCGAAGGGTGAACTAGGTGCTGGTGTCAGTGCATAGCTTCCCAACGGGAGTACTTTGAAGGTGACTGTACTGATATTCAGCAATGAGATATGTAGCACCTTTTCTAGGATGAGTTCGTGAACTTAATTGTCTGACCTCATATACATTACCTATTAATTTTGTAATTATAAATATATAATGGTTCTCTTTCATCATTCCCTTCTATTACCATTCCATCACAGCTTCCTATCACTTCTGTTTACCAAAAATTTTATTAAATCTACTTTCACCATTTGCTTTGTTATTACTGTGTGAGTACTATTAACGAATCATTCAAGAGGTATATTATTTATTTGTCTTTTCCTTAAAACTTTGTTTTCCCTGAATAACTGTCTTTTTTTTCCTACCTATCACTAAAATAATCCCAAATTATTTGCTAATTATATGACTGTTTGCCTTGCATTAATATGCATCAGAAATTGTATCAATTTTATCTTCTGGAATAAATCTTTCCGTCAACTTTCTGATCTCTCCAATCTGGACTGTTTGGCTTCCATGCCTGATCTCATCTTGAGATCATCCTTGACTATATTCTAAGAACTCCATCTCCTTTATCTCCATGCTGGAGACATATTTTCTGTAATTATTTCTTGGTTTATTTCAGTAAAGCACCCCATCCAGTACCTTCTTAAGAAAGGTTGAATGTGAAGTACCAAGGCATATGTATTTATTCAGGCCTCACACATATTGGTAATTCAACTGGATGTGAAATTCAAGTCAGAAATATTTTTTCTATTCAATTTTGAAGACACTACTCCATTGTTTTCTATTATCAAGTTTTGCTATTCACACCCTTAAAGTGATTTTGATGCCTGACTCTTTCTGTGTGTATTTTTTATGAAACTTTTTCTGTGTGTATTTTTTATAAAACCTTTTTATTTCTCTAGAAGCTAATTTACTCTCCTCTTTTTCATTATTCCTCGAAAATTTCATGTCAGTGTGTCTTTGAATTAGTCTATTTTTATCCATTTTGCTGATCACTTGGTATGAGGTATGGGCTTTTGATAGGCAAACTCATGTCCCTCATGTTCAGATGTTTTACTGTAATTATTTCTTCGATGATTTTATTTCTTTTACTCTCTTTTCTTTCCGTCTGGAATTATTATTTTGCATGTTTGACCTTCTGACAAGTTCTCTGAATTTCTTATATTCACTCTCCTATATCCCAAGTTTTTACTACTTGCTTAATTTTCTTCACTGTATAACCAACACTTTTATTGAAATTTTCATTTCAATCATATATATATTTAACTTTCAAAATCTTTTTTTATACTGTTCCATATTTATGTCTTATTCCTCTTTCATGGATTCTAAGCTGAGTGAGCAAGGAAAGTTGGCAGTTCTGTAGTTCCATACAAAAAGTCATGTGTGGTGGGCACACTTCCCTATATGTCCCCCAGTGACCACAGTTTCTGATATTCATATCCTGTGTAATCCCCTCCTCATGAGTGTGGGTTGACCTAGTGACTTGTTTTTAATAAATAGGCAAAAGTGATAGAATACAATTTTGGAAATTCGGTTGTAAAAGTTTATAACTCTTGTGTAGCTTACACACTCTTTCACCTTGTCAACTTGCCCACTTT
Source organism: Rhinolophus sinicus (assembly GCF_057876585.1). Taxonomy (NCBI): domain Eukaryota; kingdom Metazoa; phylum Chordata; class Mammalia; order Chiroptera; family Rhinolophidae; genus Rhinolophus; species Rhinolophus sinicus. The sequence continues at coordinate 152,738,441 of NC_142501.1, read as the reverse complement.
GATGAAGCAAAATGTAATGTTGAAGTGACTCACATAGCAAGGAACTGAGGATAGCCACTGATTAAGAGCTTGCAAGGAACAGAATCCTGCCAACAAAAAAGTGACTGAACTTAGAAGTAAATCCTTTGCCAGTTAAGCACTGAAATGACTACAGCTCCATCCAACAACTTGGCCTCTTAGAGACAATGAATCCTGCTAAGCTGTGCCCAGTTCCCAGACCTACAGAAACTGTAAGGTGATTAATGTTGTTTCAAGTAACTGAGTGTTGGGGTAATTTATTTCACAGCGATAGACAACTAATATAACATATAATATTCAGGAAACTATTCTTATTTTCATTCTGCTTAAAATAAACTAGGATAGAGGCATTCTGTTTAACTTCTTTCAGAGAATAAAACTCCAGGTTTGAGTTGGGCAAAGAAGGGGCAATGCATCTAACTACATACATTGGGGGACAGGAGGTGGGAATCCAATTCTTTTTAAAACACAGTTTCAAACAAAACTCATGTTTTTATTCCATTATTCCACTATCAGAGGTATCTAATGCTATACATTTAAGAGCTTTCTTGGCACTCATAAAAATCAGGTTACTAATTAGTTTTTCCACCTATTGATTTAGGATTCAATTTTCTTGGACTTCTTAAATTATTTATTACTCACCCATTTTCAGTTCATCCTCCAAAACATTTTTTGTTTTCTGCTTTTCTGTTCTCTTGCTCCTTATGACATTGTGTGTATGTTTTAAAGTCCTTTTATTAGTAATTTTAGTAGTTTCCTAGGCAATCTAAAGTGGTTGCATGTGTTCACTCTACTTTTTGCAATGCAAAAGCTCATCAGTATTTTTAATGATTTTAAGAAAATATTCATGTGGGGTTAAAAGTAGATGAATACTTTATGTGGTTCTTCGCAATTTAAAAAAATATTTTTAATGTCAAATGTAGGTTTCAAAAAATTATATTAAAATATTTGGTCTACATCATGGAGTTTTTGGATTTTTATAGTACTATATTACTGAATAATAATGAAAGTTTTAACCCACTTAAGGTCATTAGAAAATCCAAAAAGAAAGAAATGAAAAAGAACTTCAAGTAAAACTCCCAATACAAATTAATTAAGATGGCTCATTTTTACCTAAGTGTTTTTTCTTTTCTTTTTCCTGGAAAAGAAAAAACTTCTACATAGTATGACAATTTTAGTATGACTAATATGACTTTAGTATGATATTTATTAGTATGACTAATAAATGACAGTTTTCCTACAGTGTGCCCAGAGAAACCAAGGCATAATCCTATACCCACATGTATGATGATGTTTAAAAAGAGATCTGTTCCCATTTTCCTCAGGCCAGCCACCTGACATTTCAAAAGGTAAGAAGTACTGCTCAGCTTGAATGAACTGAAAAATATCTCTGCAAACGTATTTGAACTCATCTTTTGAAATGTCAGTTTGGAATGAAATGATATGAGTTACGCATTCAGGTACTTTAATATGTGTTAAGAGTCTAAAACAGTTTTTTAAAGAGAGAGAATGAGATTCGAGAATACAAGTATATTTTGGGTAAATCAAAGAAGTAAAAAGTCTCTGTGACTATCATTTCATTAAGATAATTAGTTATTTACTATTAAGATACTTAAAGTTTAAATATAGAAATATGTTATAGGATTTATATATCAAGATATTCATTTGATTTTCTGAATTTATTAGTTATTTAATATTTCGTTGGCTATTTCACTTGCTGTTTTATGTACATGATCAATGTTTTTGTGTCCTAATATTTTCTTTTTAAAGAAATTTATACAATTGGATCTGAGTCATTCTGTTTATATTGGATAAGTTGGAGGTGTAATGGGCATGGCTATAAACCATATATTAAAAATTAATGATGAAAATTGACATAACATATGGCCCAACAATGGCATTCTTGGGCATTTACTCCAAAAATATGAAACTTAATTTCATCCAGGAACTGATACCAAAATGTTCATAGCAGCTTTGTTTGTGATAGCCACAAGGTGGAAAGTACCCACTGTCATTCAATGGGTGAATTGTTAAACAATATCCATACCATGGAATACTAGCCAGCAATAAAAGGGAATCAGCTGTTGATATACTAGCAATTTGGAAGAACCTCAAGGAAACTATGCTAAATGAAAAAAGCCAATTTCAAACTAGTACATACTACATAATTCCATTTATGTAACACTGTGAAATAGTATAACAACATAAAGGGATAATTTATTAGTGATTTTCAGAGGCTGGGGGTGGAGGGATACATGTGGCTATAAAGAGGTAGCATGAGGGAATATTTTAGTGATGAGTATCTTGAGTTTCCTGGAGGTTACACAAAGCTATAGACACAGGTAAAAAAATGGCATAGACATGCACACAGACATACAAACTCATAAACACACACACACACACACACACACATACACACAAATGAGTGCATTTATAACTGTTGAAATGTGAAAAAGCTCTATAAATTGTACCAATGTCAATTTCTTGGTTTTGACTTTGTGTTATAAATATGTTAACTTTGGGGAAGATTTAGGGATTTAGGAGGGAATACTCGGAACATATTTGTGCATTTCTTTGCAATGTCCTGTGAATCTATAATTATTTTATAATTAAATGTATGCAAAAACTCACTCATAGTAAAATAATTTGATAAGCAAAACCTTAAGAGAAAATGCAATGTAAAAGTTTGCATTTTGGGACCCTGTCATATTTTGAGTGTACTAATGTTCACTTCTATTCACCTCCCATTGGGAGGCCTACAAAAGCTGTTGTCCTTACACTATTCCACTGTGTAAGTCTGCAGAAAGTCTTCATGCACATGCCCACAAGCAAGAGCTTAAAGTGTTTTATTTTTAAATACCAATGCGGTCATTTCCATTCTGCATTTTTGGACTTTTTTTTTATTATTCTTTATAAACATAGAACGGAATCTGATTTTAGGATACAATAATATTGGGAATATAATTTATAAAGGTACAGAAAAGGAAGATATATTTTACCTAGATTTTTTGTTTTCTGGAAGGAAAAAGTTTTATATTTAAAATAAATGTCTATGAATGACACACCCATTTTCAGATTTTTCTTAATCTCCATTTAACAAACAAATTCAGGCCTAACAAAAATTTTTGGTGAATTCCAAAAATGGTTTTGATTTGTGATTTATGTTCATGCATAGGCCCTTTGTTGAGTCATGTTCTTTCTCAGAGGCAATAGGTACTAACAGTTAAATCCATTTTCAACTACCAGTCATAGGACATGCCAAAAAGTGATCAAGTCAAAGAAATAATTACCGTTAGCTGTTTTTATAATAAGGCGGGGCTAATTGAAATTATTTTATTAATTTATGGTAATATAAGGTTACTCATTATATCCATCTTTCAACTCTCTTCTGTGCCTCCCTTTCTCCTCTCTAATTTTTTTTTCTTGTTGCGTGGTTGTGTGTGTATGAGTGGGTGTGTATTTCCTTCCGAAATATGTTTTACTTCTATTTCTCAATTGTTATACAAGTTATAAATGCTAATTGTAGAAAATAAAACGATGAAAGATAGAAAAATAATTCCAAATTATCCCACCAGTCATATACGAATGTCATTAATAGCACATAGATTTCCAAGTTAAAAAAAAAAATTTGCTTTACACCATGCTTTTATAATGTAATATTTTAGAACTATCTTTTTATGTACATATAGTCTAAGCATTTAAATGGTTCCATGGTATTTTATTATACAGATGTATTTAACAGTTCTTATTGAACATTCAAGTATTTCTGATTTGTATTCATTGAAACCACCACTATGTTTAATCTTTTAGTCCATTTTAATTTGCTTAAATTTTAAAAAGTGTAATTACAGGATGTAAAACTATCCACATTTTAATGGCACTTGATGATATTGTGAAACCAGCCTACAAAAGATGTTCTAGATTTCCTTTCCACCAACAGAGTATGAGAGTACATGAACACCTCATTGCTACCGTTTGCCTAGTAGCCTGTTCATGGACAATTAGCAATGGTGTCAAGAGCCTGCTTGCGTATGTATACTTTTTTATACTATTTCACAAATTTATCAGCTTTCCCTCTAGCAAACTGTAGCTAGTTACATTATAAAATGTTCATACATGAGTGGATTATTTATAATAGAATTTTAAGTCAGTACATACATTGAGTTTAATAAAAATCTTCTGAATATGAAAAATATTACAGCTTATTTTTCACCTATCAGCAATTACTTCTGGATTCCAGAAGATGGGTTAGAATCAGTAGAATTTTAAGTGAAATGAGTCATACTCACTGTGTATCACTTCAGTCTTGTGACCCTTCTACCCACACTTTTCCTACTTCTTCAGCCCTGAGAGTCTGCATTATTTCAGTGTTCACATCTTTATGAGACTCTAGTTGTCCAAGATGCTGGAGGCAAACAACAGCCAAAAAACTTCCTGGCAGGTCAGTGTGGCTCCTCATTAATACCAGCAGCTTTGGCCTCCTCCTGTGCTGTAGTGTTGGCAATCCTAACACATTGATATTGGACTGACTAGAGAATAAACCAACCACCACCAGCATCAATGAAAATCTGAGGTTCTTTGGCTTATGTAATTGATGTGAATATCTCGTTTTTTGTTCCTTGCTACAAAACTCTCTCTTAATACTCATGGAGAATAGAGGATTTTATTTTGTTCTCCATATTTATAGAAAAGAAAAAAAAATGAGTGCTGATTACGATATAAACATGTTTAATAAGTAAAGTTTCTGATGAGTTATACTTTAATGTATTGTTAAGTAACGAAATTATACATTTAAAGCTTCATTATTAAAATGCTTTTAATTCATTGTTTTTAAATGAAACCCCCAATTTTATATAATCAATTAAATTTAAATAAAACTCAATTTAACATTAATAGGTAAAATGGAGGTCATTGATAAAGAGAAGGGATTCACAGATTTCAGAAAAATTCTTAAAAAACAAAATAACAATAAACAAAAATTAAAATTTTTTCTATGTAATTAAATTAAAATGCAAAATATAAAACAATGAATATGTCTGGATTATCTTGGTTGTGAATTTGAGAGCTATTGATTGCTTAAATATATTTTAGTCAGTCTTTACCTTTGGGGTCAAAATAATTAACATCACCATATATCTATCCTCTTCAGCACGTGGACCTGAAAAATTAACTTTCATTAAAGTATCTTACATTTTCATTAGTGTGTCTTATACTTTCTTATCTGAACTCTACCAGGGGGTTAATTTTTGTTTTTGCTTTTGTTTGTTATTTTTTCCCAAGGAAAGAATGTAACTAAGTGACAATAACATTTTAAATAGATATGTAAAAAATTGCTAACATTACTTTTTAGGAAAAATATGTTTTGGTTCATAGAGTTGTATTTAGATTAGTTTTGTAAAGATTGTTACTTATGTTTTCTACCATGGTTTACATGAGCTTCGTGCCTTATGTTTGTGCTAGTATTATCTCTCCACACACCTCAATCTTGTTAGTTTTCTTTTCTTTTTTCTTTTTTTTTTAAAGTTTTTTTGATTTGGTCCATTGTCTCCATTCTACACAGATAAATTGTGTGACTGTTTTTGTGTAAACGAGGCAGTCTTTTCTTCCAAGTAATGCATAGTTACAATCCTTCATTTCTTGTTTTCTCCTATTCATTTATCTGACCTACACTTTATTATTTGGTTAATTGCTTTTGGATTTATATGAACCTGAAAATTGGAATATTTATATCTATTAACTATTCTGTTAATGCAGAATTTGGGGGGTTGTCCTCTTTTTCTTTTTCTGAACAACTGGTTATCAATTTATTCTTAACTTCAGTTATATTACAATGTTCTCAAATGCAGTCAGTGCCATGGGTTTAAATTCCCATGTTTTACCATTAGTGGGACTACTCAGGTCATCTAACCTCATTGCCTCAGTCTTCTCATCATTAACATGGGGCTAATAATTGTATTAACATTACAGTTGAAGTGTCAGCATTAAGTAAAATAATGAATGTAAAACATCCCATACTGTTTCACACATAGCAAAACTTCAGTAAATACTAGCATGTCTGCTTATTATGATTGTTTTTGTTCTACTCTGAATGTAGTCAAGATATATTCAGGTTTATTAATACATTGAACTTAACTATAACACCTTCTATAGGGTAGTAAACTTTCAAGGTGTCTTCTGAATATCTTTTCTTCACAAAAGCCAGATACACGCAGAGCTCTAGGGAGACACCAATGACTTTCATGTTTTGAGGTCACAGCAGTTATCCCAACAATGAGAAATGCAAACAACAGGACATCCAAGTCAGTACTGATGTGGTAGCCTTTTCTTGTGCAAAGCAGAAAGTATGAGTGAAGGAAAGGAAAAAAAAAGTCTCCTTTTCATGCAATGCCATAGTCCAATGTTAGTATGCTAAAAGTATTTACATGCCAAGAAATCAACACATGGCCAAATGTAATATCTCCTTTGAGACGGAGGCCAAAGCCAAACCATCCTCATTATCTTCTCTGATTAACCCTCATTAGAACAAAAAAATGACTTTTATTGCTGTCAGTGAGGCTTCATTTTACAAATGTTCATTCTTTTAAAGTTATTTAGTAAATATTGTTAAGTAATAATAAGAAAGATGGCTGCTATTTAAGGTGAAGAATACAAAGGATTTTGCATTCTGTTTTCTTAGTTACTTAATGAATTAGCTATCTTGGGTAGGAGATCACACAATTACCCACCATAAAGTGGTGTCCCAGGTTTTCTTTGACATTCCTAGTTTAAATTCTGTCTCTTTATTCATAGACATGTAATTGTTAGATAATTTGTTCCAGTTTTTCTTTCAGAAAATATTGCCAATTGTGTTGATTGACGTAAATCATAAGCTATGGATACTTAAAGACAACCAAATCACTTCTTTTTGAAAAAAGCAAAGATCAGTATTGAATGCCTGACTCTCCTTGGGACAATGGGTAGGATTTAGATGAGGGTGTGTGTGTGTGCGTGTGTGTGTGTGTGTGTGTGTGAGAGAGAGAGATGAGGGGGTGTTAAATATTTTTGGGGTAGAACTTCTGTAGAATGGAGTGACAGATGTAAAAGCAGGGAGGTACAAGACAATTTAGGGGACACTAAAATTTAAAATTTTGCTGTAAAATAAAATAGAAACTTTGTTTAAGGCCTTTGTGGTAGAAAGCACTAAATGCTATGCTGAAGAAATTTGGTAATTCAGTAGTCAACAATAATTAACTAAAGATAGATGAAAGGGGTAGTAACAGAAATACAAAGGATATGGAAGAGAAGAGAGCTTGAAGATCTCCAAATCTCTCACTTTACTGATGAGGATACTGAGGCATATAGAAATAAAGCAACTAGCTCAAAGCCCTATTAAACTGCTTGTGTCTCATATTAGCATTATCACGTATTCCTAGGCTTTAGATAACTTACTTGATATTCTGTGTAGATATTGTTAAATAGCTCAAGTATAAATTTGGGGGGAGGAGCTTACATTTTGAATGGTCTTCAAATCGAAATATAAATTTTAACTTTGCATCTCACTGTGAAGCTTTTTGCCAAACTGAAAGACTGATGCACTATTATTCCTTTAAATTTGCTTCATGCATTTGAAGTACATTATAATAGAAAGCAGCAGCTTCTAGATTTCTGGTGACAAAACATTTCAGGAAAAAAAATCCAAGACGAGCTCCCACCTCTATACAAAATTGCATCTCTCCTGCTTTATTTTTTCATATTTATTGTAAATATTCAAACAAAAAACGAATGTCGTGAGCTAAAGATGATATGAAATTTACTGTGAAGACAAACAGGACTCTAGATGTCAAAGCATGTGAGCAGACTCACCCTTATTAGGAGTGAATGCAAGTCTAATCTTTACAGTAGTTACTACTATAATATATGCCAAATTAAACAAGATAGCTTTCTTCTAAAATCACGCTTTTTTGTAAATGCTTTCTTTGCAGTCTTTTTTTGTTATGCCAGTATACTAAAGATGCCCTTCAGAGGTATCTTTCTGAAAGAATGAATAGAAAATTGAAGAAAAATATTAAAACAAGAGAAAACATATAGAGGTGAAACATAGAAAATTCATTGTTTTAAACCGTTTTTTTTTCTTAGTTACGTGTAAGTCTCGCAATGCAGTAGAACAGAATAAATTAAAATGGTTAATTATTAAAAGCCGTAAAATTATTTGACCAGTGCCAATTTCAATGGAATGAATAGCATCTATCTACATATCACAGAACTTCTAAAATACTGAAATATTCTATCAATGAAATTAATGAATTAAGTTATCACATTCTTAAAATACCTGGCACACCACAAATCTCAATAAGCCAAATTGTTTGACTCCCTGAAATCTCAATCATAGCCACCGTTTCTATATTTAGAAATGCTACAATTTATTTCTGAAGATAAGGTTGACTATCCCATTCCAGCCGCCAAAGAATTGAAGGAATAGAAAGGGTCAGCAGCACTGAGCGATGTGGGTGTTTAAGAAACTAGCCACGGACCAGCAGAGCCTGTGAATGCGCGGCTATGTGACGACAAGGCTGTTGATGCCAGGAGCCTGTGATGGGCAGCAGGCAATATGCCAAAGCAAGGGACCCGCTTCTCCAGGGGTTGCTGACTGAGCTAGGGCTGATTTCCCTTCCTCCTCCCAGGAGCCCGGGTCCTCGCTGGAATCGTCAGGAGGATTCTTCGTCCTAATTAACCCAGGAGGGAGACGCGCCTTTCCCGGAGACCGCTAGGCAACACTCACCACGGCAGCCTCCAGATTACTTCCCTCCGTGGGTGTGTGACTTCGTCCAAGCAACTCACACACAGTAGATCCTCACCCGCGAGGCGGCGAGCAGCAGAGGGAGGGGGAGCTGGGAGAAGGAGGAGGAGGAGGGGGGTGGGGAGGTGCAGAGCCGGGAGGAAGAGGAGACGACGGAGCTCCAGACACAGCGGGAGCGCGCCGTGGAGGTGCAGTTCCCACCTGGCTTTCGCAGCCGCGCACACACCGCCTCCTCCCAGGGCAGAGGGAACCGCAGCAGCACCGCGCCGCCGGCCTCCGCGCTCCTGCCGGCTCGCCGCCGTCAGTACCTCCCCGCGTCAGCGCTCAGCCCGCAGCTATTTCCTTCTGCCAGCCTCTTTGAACTCTCCGGATCTTTTCCTTTGCTCGCCTCTTTCGTAGTTTCCCCACCATATATTTTCTCAACTCCTCTTCCGTTATCCTTAGCTACCCAGTTTTATCTTTTCCCCCCTCCTCTTTTTATTGAGGATTTCTTCTTGACCTAAGATGACTTGTCTTCCTTACCTTCTTCTCCTTCAGCCCTGAAGACTGAGAAGGAGCCTTTATTTTTACCCCCAGTGGCATTGAAAAGACCTCAATCCTTAAAAGTCTTACGAGGCAAAGGAACAAGATACGGGACCTTCTCGACACCCTTGAGTCGAGTCCAAAACCGCACTACCAACCATAACTAGTGTTTCATTTAACCTCACTGGAGAGAGAGGAACAGGAAGCAAACTTCAGCGGGCCGAGGATCCGTGGCGTCCGCATTTGCAGGAGCCGCGTGCCAGAAGGCGAAGACCCCACGGGGAACGAGGAGGAGCCGTGAGCCTCCGTCGCCCCCTCCGCGAGGCCGGAGCCGTGGACTGTGCTGCTCGGGACAGCAGAGGCGGAGGCGGGTAGGAGAAGATGCGGGGCTCAGGGCCCCGGGGTGCGGGACGCAGGCGGCCCCCGAGCGGCGGCGGCGACGACCCCCCCAGCACCCCTGCGTCTCTGGCCGGCTGCTACACAGCACCTCGCAGGGCTCCCCTCTGGACGTGCCTTCTCCTGTGCGCCGCTCTCCGGACCCTCCTGGCCAGCCCGAGCAACGAAGGTAGAGCGATGGGGAGGTCACCGCGGCGACCCGGGGCGGACGGTCGAGTCGGGGCCTGGAAGTGCGGGTCGGGGCGCGCTGGGCACTGCTGCCGCGGACTAGATCTCACTCCTCATCTCGAATTAACATTTGTCTTCGGCTTTCGCTTGCCTTTCGCTCTCTCTGCTTTCTGTGGCTGTGTTGTTTGCTATGAGCTGCGCAGTGCTGGGCGAAGAACCTGCCTGTGCACAGAGGCTGTTTAGGGGCTGGGAAGTTGGAAGCCAGGTTGAAAGAGGGTTTGAGACCCGCGCTAGGAGGTTGGGTGAGGCAGGGGCTCACTAGAAGCGCGGCGGGAAGTGACATTTCGGGCTTGAGGGAGTGGGAACTATTTGAAGTGCAGCGACAAGGATCTCAGGAACAGTGGTGGGGCTTTTAGAGACCGTTATTTGAGGCCGGTGATGGGAAACGTTGCGGGGGTGGCTGGATGCTTTTATTTTGAGGGAAAGTGCCTTCTGGGAGCTGTTATTTAGAGCATCGCCAGCTGCTATTCTGGGGTGGGTCGCAAGAGCTGTTCTTTCTCCAGGGAGTCCTTCTCCAGGGAAACACTGTAGGCGTTCCACACTGTAGGATGCCTTTTACTTTGGGGGGGACTCATAATCACACTGAGGCGAAAGTGGAAGAAGGCGGAGAGGTGAGATGCAGGGTGAAGCAGAGAGGGGTGGCGGAGTGTCACTGCCAGGAAGTTGCTGCTGGACCCCCCGGGGCTTGTCCCTCGGTGTTTCTGAGATGGAAAAGTCCCGCTGCAGCTCGGCACTGGATCTCGAAGTCCCAACTCTCCTCCCAACTGTCTGGACCCAGAAGACGGTCCCCACCTGCCACTGGAAGAGTAGGGCTGGGAGCGAGAGGGACCAGCGGCCCTCCTCCCCTCGGCCTGCCACCTCCCAGCGCGCAGCCCTTGGCCTTCTGGGCTGCTCCGGCCAAGCTCGCTCCTCTCACACACCCGGATTGGTCTCTGTGCTCGGGTCTCAGCTCCAGGGCTCTTTCCTCTAGGGTGTGGGGCAGCATCTCACATCCCAATCAGAGCTATAGACGCGCTCATCTCCACGGAAACATCTGTAAACCATACCCCCTCGCTGGAAGGCTAGCGTTTTGCTTTGGGGCTCTGGATACCACGAGTGAGGCAGAGAATCTTAAAAAATTTCTTCCACTCCTGGGGCAGGGGACTCTGGACTGGGAAGATGAAGCAGCAGCGGCGGAGTCGTGTGTGTCCTCGTGACTCGCACCGGTTTTGTCTTGGCTGTAGGAGAAGGCGCTGAGCTGGTTTCGGAGGGCTGCCAGCTTCCTAGCAACCTTGTGAAAGCAGAGCAGATCGCGACTCCCCACCCTACCCCAATCCATGAACTTCTCTCCTTAATTCTTAAATTTATTTTTTAAATCTGATTTAAGAATTATATGCAGTTTTATCTATCTATTCACCTATCTGTCATCTATCTGCAATTTCCCGTGTTTAATCCAAGCAATCTGCATTTTTTTCTTCCCCATAAAGTTGAAAAAGTGTTATCTGTAGTCGTGGTCCTTTCATTAATATCTCATGTTAGATTCATTATGTTAGAAGTCCAGATTGTGACAGGGTTAGGAGTCCTTTTATTAACTGTTTTATTCCACTGACAGGGACATCCTGGTTTGGATTTAAAGAGTAACAGTCATTCTCTCAGGCTCTCGTTATACTTCTCTCCCACCCCAGGTGTGATGGGGTAAAGAAGGTACGTAGTGATGAAAGGGAGTAGTAACTCTTGGTTAGAGACTGGAGAGAAATGAAGTCTCAGGGAGGGCTGTACTGAATGGGAACATGGGCCAAGACTGCGTGGAGAGGAAGCAGCAGCAGAAGGAAATGGAAGGAAGCAAGGAAATAGCCGGTCTCCTAAGGTGTTAGTGGAGCTTGTGGCAGATAGACTGGGGGATTTTATAAACTTAAACACCCAGGGGTTGTATTGTCCTTATTTCAGCTAGTGGAACACACAGCAAAACTTGGGCTACAGTGAGATGGAGATTGCACGGTCTAACCCAAAATGAATGCTACTTTACCACCAACTCCTCTGAAGACACTAAAAATAAAAATAAAAATGTCTGCTGTTTAGAGCACATTTTGTAATGTGTCACTATTTTGTGTCATTAGAAATAAAATCTTAATATATACGACTTCACATCATTCATCCCATCTCTCCTCAACACAGTTTTCCATCTTTCTGTTAATATCATCCCAGACCTTTATTTCTGTATTTTCCTAAAATTTATGTTCTTTTTGTTTCTCTATGGTAGTGTTGTAATTAGAACTACAAGAATATATTAAGATATTTATAACAGCAGTCAGTCTATTTATTTATTTATTTGAAGATTCAGATTGGAGTTTTAAAGTTCATTTTTGTTTATTTTGGAAGGAACTTTGGAAGATCAGGGACAGAAAGATTTGATGAATGCACTGAATCCATTAATAACTTGCTTGCATATGCTTTGCTTTCTGCAACCTATAGAAGCTTAGTGATTTCCCAGATGGTAGTGGTAGTTGTGTGTGTGTGCATATATATATATATATATATATATATATATATATATATGTGTGTGTGTGTGTGTGTGTTTAAAGTAATACTCCCATTATGTGAGAAAAAATTCAAGGCAGATAGAAATAAATATGAATTTATATTCATAATTAGTGTTCCAGTCAAATTTAAAATTTAACTTTGTTAGATACAAATAAGCAGAATTGAACAGAAAAAGTAAAACATATCTAGAATATTGGATTGATATGATTACATATGGAAGAAACCTTTGAACTACAATATAATGCACAAAACGTTTTTATTGTAAAATAATTCAGAGGTGTATTTAGCAAGAAACTATTCTAAGACTGATCAAGCAGGACAAATGTATCAACAAGTCAAAATTTTAATAGATTTAATAAGTAAAGGGAGCATGTCCACTGTTAGGAAGACTGGAGGTGGCCCTGAAAGTATTCAGTAACTGCCACTTTTTGCAGTCTGGAGATATATTTGTAAACAAGCATTATTTGACAAGTGCTTTTCACAGCAGGGATTCTTGGCCAATTACTGTTGAACAGCTCTGCATTGAAAATGATTCACCAGTGGTGAATCAAGCTTAATTCTTTGAAGCTATAGTCAGTAATGTCCCAGTAAAGTGCTTCTGACAGTTGTCAGCAGTTTGTATTTGAAAAGTCCAGTTTCTTGTCTCTGAATGTTTTGTATATTTGAGAAAGTGGGATGGAGGGGCTCTGCGAGGAAAAAACAAAACAAAACAAAAAAAACCCATAAGGGGAAAAATGTGGGGCTAAATTGTTTGAAAAACAATCATAAATTTGTAGATGTTTTCAATGGAAAGAAAGACAAGGAAGAACATTTGTTTGGGGGTTTTTCTTGGTTTATCACAGGATCCGGCCCATAAAACAGATTGGACAACATAATAGATTTGTAAAACTAAATGGCATTGTTGTGTGGCCTTGTGATCCTGTTGTAATTCATTTCCTTTTAAATAGAGTCGCAGGATCTCCCTCCCCCCAGAAAAGGGATAGTAAAATCATTCCCTCACCAGGATGCTACTGAAGAAAAAAGGGAGCCATTACCCCTATTTATATCATAGATTGTTGGAAGTAGAAGGAACCATGAAGGGTTTGGCTTTTGGCTTTATAAACCATGAAAGAGCAGGGCAGAGGATAGGGTCTTGCTATTTTAAGTTTTTTTTTTTTTTTTTTTTGACATATTTTCCTGGGTGTCAGGGTGATATGTAGGAGGATTTCATTTCCTTATATAAGACAGAAAAGAGGGTGGACAATTCCTGCATTTACCATAGAAACTTCACCTTTGATTGAAAATATTCTTGTTGTAATATTGCCATTAGTAATGCTAGTGTAATTCTTTATTTCAGTTGATATAGGAAAAGAGTTCATTTTTTTATACTTAGAAATGTATTACTTACCATTATTTATATCATTAATATTCTGCTCTACAAAATGTGACCACTTGAAGTATTTCTACATAAGATATCAAAATGAGATGATATAGCTATTTATAGACAAACATCCCCAAACTATTTAATTAAATACTAGACATTATGCAATATAACTACTGTTGAAAAAATAGCTATGGTCTAGTTATTATCACTACATTTTTGATGATTGACTTGATCACTTCAACCTCCTTTGTTTGGAGTGCTTTTTTATGTATTTGCTTGAATGACTAATTCATTTCTCTTTCATTTTTACCTTTGACTGTAAAAATAGAGTATAATATGCATGATTACAGTGTTTCCCCGAAAATAAGACCTAGCTGGACCATCAGCTCTAATGCGCCTTTTGGAGTAAAAATTAATATAAGATCCGGTCTTATTTTACTATAAGATCAAATCTTATATAATACATAATATGTAATACATAATATGTAATACATAATATATAATATATAATATATAATATAATATAATACTGGGTCTTACATTAATTTTTGCTCCAAAAGATGCATTAGAGCTGATTGTCCAGCTAGGTCTTATTTTCGGGGAAATAGGGTATATTAACTAACTACAGCTGTTTTTCCTTTTATAAATCTAAATTAGTATTTTTTTTAAAAGGAAAAATATGCTGTTAATATCTAAAAGAAATAGCTACTGTAAAAAGTGTTAGTAACACTTTATATTTTGGTTTTTTGTCAATTTAAATTAGCAGGTATATTCCATTTTACTAACAGTTTGAATTTAAGTTAGCAGAGTTACCTAATTATTCAAAGATGAATATGGCACTTTTAGCAATCTTAAAATAGTTTTACAATTGTATTCATAAAACTTGAAAATTAAAATTTGATTATCCAGGCTTGCTTATGAATCACTAAAAATTCATTGAAATATTTGTCCTTTTTTTCTTTTAGAAAGAGTGAATTTTAACTATAAAAACAATATGATAGCTAAAAATGTAAATTGTTGCCTTAGGGACTCAGAATGATTCTTGCTGTTCTATTTGGTGAATATGCATTTATCTATAGAGAAGAATAGCTTCTACTGGTATGCTTTACTGGATAAATACATATTTAGTTATTTTATCAAAATTTATAAGATCAGTTGGTTAGGTAGTGCTTTCTTCAAAAGACTTATTTATCCTAGTCGGTTTTATACATAAACACAGCTGATGGTGCTTTTAATTGACATTAAAATAATTATCATGTATTCTATCCCAGATCAATTGATACACTTACATTTCTATGCGTGTATATAAGAGTAGCTAACAATGTCACCCCAATAAACTTTAATTTATAAAAAAGAGTGGCTAACAAATAAAATGAGTTCTAAAGATGTTGTAAACAGATTAAAATTTTCACATTATTTTACAAAAAGTTTAATAGTATGTATCTTTAAAGTAATAAACAAAATGGGTTTATTCAGTGAGATGTATTGACACAAGAAACAGATTAATAACAGGAGAATCTCTGATCTATTCATAACAATTTTCAAAGAATTAGATAGCTATTAGAAAACTGGAAGATTTGGTAGTTGTTCACTGTGAAAACTTGTCTGAATTATTGGTTCCATTGAAAATGTTTAAATCAAAATGTAAATGATTAATTTTAAAGAATTTAGGTTTGAACTTCCAAAACAATTAGCATCAGAACATAGGGTTCTCTCTTTTATTATATATTTACTTTTCCCTATTTAGCTTCTGACTTTCCAGACATTTTGTTTATTCAGAGTTAAAATGTTTGAACATGACAAAACTTTTCTTCTGAACAAAAAAAAAAAAAAAAAAATGTTTCAGATTTTTAAATCCAAACTTGTACAACAGCTCATTTTTGATAATACATTTAAAACGTATGTAAGGTGTCTTAATTAACTTTTCAACAAAGTACTGGTAGGATCACTGATACTATTAATTATAGTATGAAACAGCTACTTATAAGTCAAGTTACAAATAGATAGTGATACAGGTATTCTTGAGTATTAAAATTTGATTGGAATTTACTTTTTTCTTCTGACTATAGATTTCACATATAGTATTGAATTCATTCATTGCATTTATTATGATCCCATAAAATCAAGAGGTCATTTCAATTTAAATTTTACATTACAATAACAGTAGATAACACTTAATTGAATGATTTAAATATAATTCTAATCAATGACTTTCATGAGAAATTGAGATTTTTAAATTACCTTTTAGCTTCTTTCATTACCACCTTAATTTCATCTGCCCCATGTAATCTATTAGTATAAGGCAAAAGATAAGTGAATAAAAAGAACAAGTACTATAAGGTACATAAGAATTTGAATTGTGTCTGGTGAAATGTCTCATAATTTATGGTCTTGCTCTTTTTTCGTTTTCTAAAATCTTAAAATTTTCATCTAATGAGAATGTCTAATGAGAATCCCAGGCATTGCAAAGTCATAAAATGAAACTAATTTAGTAGGTGTACCACTTGGAGTTTTTGAAAACAATGTGGTTAGCATGATGAACTTTATTAACTGTCATTTAATGTTAGTATAACTTTTAAATAACTTTTTATCTTTAGTGATTTAAATTAACCACAAGGAGTCATTTCTATTATTTAAAAATTGCCTGCAGATCCTCTAATATGTGTGAGCTTTGCTTTAGAGTACTATTTCCAATGGTTCCCACTTAAGGAAAACCTAGTAACTTCTGGTCATAATTAAGCTTTCTTCTAGCTCTTCTTTTCCAATAGGTTCCACAGCCTTTAGTCTCTCATCAGTTTATGTATTACTTTGTCAATACCATTTAAATTATTTCTTAAATTAATGAAGAATATATAAAACGTTGTTGATCAAATTTGACCATAGGTTGTGCATTCTTTCCTTTGTATTTCCAGGTAACTCAGTGTTTAGAACTTTAATTGTGGTACATGGATGAAGCAGAGTGCATTAACTTGGCCAGATGTTGGTGTATGTGCACATGGACACATTTTGGGGTGTGTGGGAAGGTCATGGTGAGGCTGGAAGGAAGAGTCGGGAGGGATGTTAAGATGGCATCGATATGAACTTGATATTAATAAAAATGGTTGGATTTCATTTTTTATATTATTTAAAAAGACACACACACGTGGGCACACTTTAATTTTTTTTTTTAAATTAAAGCTTATTGAGTGACAATTGTTAGTAAAGTTACATAGATTTCAGGTGTACAGTTCTGTGATACATTATCTATTTGTCACATTATGTGTTCACTACCCAGAGTCAGTTCTCTTTCCATCACCATGTATTTGATCCCCTTTACACTCATCTACCACTCCCTTGCCGTCTTACCCTATGGTACCACTAAACTATTGTCTGTATCTGTGAGTTTTTGTTTCTTCATTTGTTTGTCTTGTTCTTTTGTTGTTTTCAGTTTTATATACCATATATCAGTGAAATCATATGGTTCTCGACTTTTTCTGTCTGACTTATTTCGCTTAGCATTATAATCTCAAAATCCAATTTTATATTTGTTTCACTGTTACTCTAAAGGTATATTAATAAATACCAGCCTAATGAAATACAATGAAGTAAGATGTCTTAATTCATTTTATTTCCTTGATTTAGGTTTTATTCTTCTTCTGTTTCTCTGTAAACTGTACTGTTTTATTGAGTCATGCCAAATACTTGTGGCATTAAGACACCCCACAGATTAAATAATTGGGATTAAAGTATCTGTGATGAGCCTAATTCTATTTTAGTGGTTGGACTATTGTCCAGGCTGTTTTCTACATCTATCACATGTGTTTGGTTCTAACTTAACTGAGCTGGTAACTCTGTTAAGTAAATGATTCCAGTAAGAAAAAAAAAGAAAAAAATCAAAGAGCCAAAACCTGAGGGTTGAAATAGTTTGCATATGCTTTGTGAGAAAATGTTCCTACTTGGAAACATGTTTCGGGCTAAGTATTGGAAGATTTAGAGAAAATACAATCTGTTCTTTTACTCTGAGATGGGTAGTGTCTTTTTTCTCTTATAATAATTTCACACCCGCATCTCTCTTCCCTTTCTTCCCCTCCTTTCCTCAGTCTCTCCCTCCTTCTCTTCCTTCCTTTCTTTTTTTTTAAATATGCATATTTTGATTTAATACATTTTTATAGAAGTGTAACTTATAGCAAAGTGCAGAAATCAAAAGTATACAAATCGATGAATTTTTCACAAAGAGGACACATGCTCTTGCTTCCTTTCTCTCTCCGTTCCTCCTTCCTCCCACCTCCCCTTTCAGACACTCCATTCCTATGAAGTCAAAACAAGGTAAAAGGATCAGAGCCAAGAACTGTTATGTTCCAACACCCCCAAGGAAATTGTGATTTCAAATGGGGTGATAAGACAATAATAGTCTTCTGTTAAATAAATCATGGGACCTAGTCTCTAAAGGTAAAGAGTAGCTTGTGTCAAACTAAGGCACACATTTTTTACTTAATTCATAAATCAGAAGTACAAGAGTTTAAAGGCGTCTCTGTTAGTTTTATATTTTTTATAAGATAGCTCACTTATTTACTTTGCACTGGCTGTCCCTTCCTGTTCCAGGATGCTTGTTAATGTCTGCTGTGGAAACACAAACTCAGCAGGTAGATAGATCCTGCTGGCACCAGTTCAGCCAGGCAGTCCACAGCTGGAGCTTTGTCTGTGAGCCAAATTCTAACTTTCACCCAGAGTTCTGGCCTTGGGTGGTAGCTGGACAGGTGAGACAGGCA
Source organism: Rhinolophus sinicus (assembly GCF_057876585.1). Taxonomy (NCBI): domain Eukaryota; kingdom Metazoa; phylum Chordata; class Mammalia; order Chiroptera; family Rhinolophidae; genus Rhinolophus; species Rhinolophus sinicus. Next base: position 152,719,870 of record NC_142501.1, on the reverse strand, counting down.
GCTGGGTCTTGTGGAAGATAACAATGGACTCTCTTCTCCTTTTGAGTTTCACTCTAGGCAGTACAGTGAGGCAGTAGAAAGTCTCCCTAGGTACAAGGGGGTACAATAAGCCTTCTGACAAAAGTAGAAAATATTTGGAAACTGCTGTGTCTGGGACATTTTAACCATGTCTAGTTTCAAACCATCATATTTCATTTCATTGGAAGTGGGGAACAACAGATTTAATCTTGCAGAGTTGGAGTCACTGTTATTTTATTGAAGTTTGTAAAACCAAGTAAGGAAAGGATTTAATAATATGTAATCACAGAAAAAAATAAACACGGAAAAAAATACCCTGGCTTTGAAAGTAAAAAACAAGCTAGTCTTCTCTTTGTTTGTTTTGTGGGGGGAGGTTAATCTCCATCATTTACTAACTCTAAGCTTTGTGGACATGCATTTAGTTATTTTTTCTTAACCTCACTTCACTTATTTGTAGCTTGGTACTTTCTGCTTTATATAATTGTTGTGGAGGACAAACCAAATAAAACTGTCTTCTAAGTGGTAGAGCACTATACAAATGTAAGTTGTGGAAATGTAGCTGATTAAAGCTCTGCATAGCTCATGTATGCAAATACCTCACTTGCTGGGTAAGAATAGGATATATAAAAGCACTGGGTACAACAGTTTTGTGGACTTCAGCTTATGTTATGTGAGGAAACTTTCTTAAGAAACAATATAAATATATCTTACTTCTGCAAATGTAACAGGAAAGGACTTAGTAAACACTTTGCTAGTGCCTCAGTAGCATGGAAATGGCCCATGTCATTGAGTGCCTTGTAGATTAATTTTAATTAACTTCACAATAATTGTGTCTCTTTCTGGGTGGTGCAAATGGGGAGATGTAAAGACCATGAAATGACCTCTGCCATATATGAGCGGTATGGTCTTGAACCATCACTGCAGATTCCACGTAGTTAAAATGAAATGTTAACGCACACTCATAGGGTTGTTGTAAAAATAAAACAAAAATTTATGTACTCGTATATTGCTTAGTAAAATTCCTAGAGCAAAGCAGGTACACAACAAATGTTAATCCCTATGTTTCCCCAACCACTAAATATGGGATATTTGGGATAACATTTCACAATCAGTTCATCATCTCCCTTGTGTTGGATGATTAAAGGGAATCGGGGACAAAAGAAAAATCTAACAAAATAATTGCATATGCAAATTTTTCAGAGCTATCCAAAATAAAAATCAATCACATGATGATGTCCTAATTTTCTGCTGCTTATTTAAATATATTGGACACTAAGATTTGATTAGGAAATAAAGTGGAAAGCCAGCAGTATAAGGAACATGGGTTGTAAATGTTGGATTTTACCTCATTTTTCCACAGGTAGAGGTCAGATGTTACTTATTAGCCACAAAATATATCAAGAGATCTCTTAAAATATTTAGTCTTAGCATAGTATGCATATATATATATATATATATATATATATAGTATATATAGCATAATATGCATTATATATACATATATATACATATATGTGTATATTATATATATATATATGTGTGCATATATACACATATACATATATATATAATGCACACATACCCAGGGTGTCAAAAAAATGAAAAATGTATACAATGGACACTTTGGTTAGCCTTGCTCAAGCAGTATTTCGTTGTAATCAGAAGTGTCTAGACGCTGATGGTAACCACTTTGAGCACCTCTTGTAATTGCAGAAGTCAAATGTGACTTGTATTCATCTTTTGTTATCAGTATATATTGAATATTACAATTTTAATGCAGTTTTCCTTTCTTAAAATATGTATATATTTTTTGGCACCCTCTGTATGTGTATGTGTGTGTGTGTGTGTGTGTGTGTGTGAGAGAGAGAGAGAGAGAGAGAGAGAGAGAGAGAGAGAGAGAGAGAGATTAAAATGACCTATAAAATGATGCTGAAAGTGGATAGTTGGGACAATTATATCCTTAGAAGTTTCCTGAAACAGATATCTGGCACTATAATTTGACACCACATTTTAGTCTGAAATATGCAATTTTCTGATGTGTTCAGCTTTATTCATAATTTGAAATATTACTTGGACATATAATTGGATTTTACATTTTCGGAAAGTTTTTAATATAATTCTGTGAGGGTTTTTTTTCCTTTACATAGGTAAACATAAACAGGTATAAGGCAGTACAGAGCATACTGTATTTAGATCTGCTTATGAAATGTATGTGTGTTTGCGTGCTAAATAGTTTACATACCTGTATACAATAATTATAGCTGACACTCATTATTGAACATGCAATGTGCCATTGTCCTAAGTAGTATATAGGTCTTGGTTTATTTTTCACAAGAGAAGCCTAGGAAATGGTAATAGAAATTATTAGTATTATTCCTATTTTACACGTGAAGAAAGTGAGGCAGGAAATAACTTGTCCACAGTTACAAATCTGAAAGTGATTGAAATCTGCATTCAAACCCAGGCAGTCTGACTCTAGTATGCTCTCATCAACTCTTCTACACTGGGAGAAGCAGGTGACGGAAATATAATATATAAGAGCATACACTGAAATATAATAAAAGAGCATACAAAAATTTATATAGAGTCCTGGGGGTATTTGTTCTCATGATCACTCCTAACTCCATTTTTCCCCCTCTCACTAAATAATTGATAAACTGCTTGTCATGGGGCTGTTATAGACCCCATGTTGACATCTACCCTTTTCACTTCCCTGAACCCCACTAGTACAAGGTAAGATCTCTTCCCACACATTGCTTTTTTTCCATTTATGGGCATGTATTATTTATTTATTTATTTATTTATTTATTTATTTATTTATTTATTTATTCATTCATTCATTCATTCATTCATTCATTCACTCATCCATTCTTCATTCATTCTGTTACTTTAGTATATGAGCAACCCAGTTCTCAATTCCCAGCCCAGGCTACATGTTAGACCTAGTTTAATATACTCAAAAGCCCATAAGAAACTCTCCCTGCAAAAGTGCTCTCTATTGCTGATCAGTACCCTTGCTCTATTGGTAATAGAGGGCAACTTTGAAAATATAGTTTTTACTTGTGATATTATATTTTTTAGGCAGTACTATTTTTTGTTACAAGTAGGGGACTGAAAGTTTCAGCAGAAAATGTATTCACCTGTTCTCCTACCCAAGCTAACCCTTTGGCTACTTTTTATCTCTTTGTATAGGGTTATATTTAATATTTTATAATCACTTTTATGTAGTTTATATTTTTAAAGGACTCTGTAGTTTACAAAATGAACTAACCTTCATCATTCTATGAGAATATCATTAAAACATCCTGTAGTATAGTTTAGACAAATCATTGTTATAAACAAAGGAACTGAAACAAGAAAGTTTGATCTATTAAAAAAATGAGAAGCACTTTCTTTTTTTTTTTAATTTATTTTTTAAGTTTATTGGGGTGACAATTGTTAGTAAAATTACATAGATTTCAGGTGTACAATTCTGTACTCATTGGAAGAATCAACATAGTTAAAATGGCCATATTACCTAAAGCAATATACAGATTTAATGCAATCCCCATCAAAATCCCAATGGCATTTTTAAAAGAAATAGAACAAAAAATCATCAGATTTGTTTGGAACCACAAAAGACCCCAAATAGCCAAAGCAATCTTAAGAAAAAAGAACAATAATGGAGGTATCACACTTCCTGACTTTGGCTTGTACTACAGGGCTACAATAATCAAAGAGAAGCACTTTCAAAGTCTAAGTCTTAGGACCACAGAACCAGTGCTCCACTTCAGGAGACAGTACCACAGAGTGGTGAGAGCACAGGCTCTGGACCTTGGCTGAGTCACTTAGAGCTGTGTGACCTCGTTCAAGGTAGAAAACCTCCTTGAGGCTATGCTCTCTTTTCTGTAAAATAGGAATATTAATATGGTTAAGTATTGTAAATATGAATTGAATTCACATCAATATAGTGTTTTTAAAATTCTGGTACATAGCATTATATAAGTTTTAAATACTATATGTGCTGGAAAAAATTACTGTGGTTTGGCACTCTGACATTTAGCAAGGTCTAATTTTCTGCCTTAGTCAGTGAGTACTGTCTAATATTATGATGAGTGGAAATGCCAGAAGAGAAGCACTTGAGTTCAGTTCAATTGCCAAAGCAACCCTTGTTTACTCCCTGGTTACACACCCTTCAATGGCTCTCCAGTTTTCTAAGGATAAAATCTAAACTCCTTAAGCCTGAGTACAAAGCTCTCAGTGGTTTGCTTCTGGACCCCCTCTCCTGCCACTTCCACTTCTGTCCTGCACTGCAGGCTCCTGTGAGGGAGACCAGCTCTCAGTGTACTTGGATTCCTGGTGCTCAGTGGGAAACATACAGCTCCTTCCTTCACCTAGGTAATTCTATCTTTATGCCTGGGTCTGTCTCTATGCTACCATGTTTCCCCAAAAATAAGACCTAGTCGGACAATCATCTCTAATGCGCCTTTTGAGCAAAAATTAAAATAAGACCCGGTCTTATTTTACTATAATACATGACCAGGTCATTATAATATAATGTAATAATATAATATAATAATAATAATAATATACTATAATGCTGGGTCTTATATTAATTTTTGCTCCAAAAGATGCATTAGAGCTTATTGTCTGGCTAGGTCTTATTTTCCGGGAAACACGGTAGGTAAGACTTTTTCCCAATTTCCCCAAAATTGTGTATCAATTTTTACTCCATGTGCAACATATTACACTGGGATGGAGTTGGGTTTTTCCTTATTTGCGTATTTCTGATATTTGATCATAATAGAAATTGCTGTAAAAAGTAAATAAAGGTTAATCAGAGAAAAAATTCTCTTCTGAACTGAGAATTTTCTGCTAATGGAGATAGTATAATTTGCCAACCAAAGCAAGTTAATGCCAAAAAAACTAGCAGTATAATTTTTTTTTACATTTACCAAATGTACCAATATGAAGAAAGCTTTGCCTGTCTGTAGACTCAATGAAAGCCAACCCCAAGTATGCTATACTGAAGTATGTTATATTCTAGAGTCTTATGTTTATTATAAGTTTATGTTTAAGGAGTGATGTTATTAAGTAACCTCTGTGTTTCTTTAAACAGACCACTTTTAACCACACCCAGCCTCACCTCATTTTGCTGGTGGAGCCCAGTATAGGCATTTTCATAAATTCATAACTAATAAAGTTTAGGCTCCTGGTATCATAGAGTCTCTTCTAAACTATGAAGTTACCAACTCAAAGATTGTATGATTGCCAACCCAAATAAGTTAATACCAAGAAATTTGGCCATAAAAGACTTTATTTTAGATTTACCAAAAGTATCGATGAGAAGAAAGTCTGAGATTTGGGAACCACTAGAAAATAATTCACAGCTATTCCGTGGTCACTATCCATGATTTAATCGACTACTGCTTTCTGCCTTCTTCCTTAAGATAAATTCTCAGAATTCATACGACTTAGCCCCTATCGGCCACCATAAAATAAAGTTTTCTGCATTAAGCATGACTTAATTTTACCTCTAGAAAAACAATTAATATAAAACATCTGTTTTTTTATGGTTCAAATTTCTTGGGGGAGGATGGGTTTACCCTTTCATTTGTTCTAGATTTCCTGGATTATTTAGACTGTCACTCTATGAAGAACCTTAGATTTATAACTTGGTTGGAATTCTTAATATTGAAGGGAAAGTAGCAGGAAAATGGATGCCATCAACACTGTGAATAAAATAGCATTAAAATTTATTTATGAAGGAGAAATTTTAAAATGTAATGATGAGTGTCTTTTAAGTATAGTTTGGTTACTCTCTGGTTATTGTGTTTAATTCTAACCAGTATCTGGTTAGTATATATAAGTAACTGTTCCTCTTGAGCATATTTTTATTTACTCTAAAAATTATGACAAATATATCAGAAATATAAGTGAGTTGATATTGTATTCTACTGAGCTAAGACTTCTTTGAATTGAATATTTCTCTAGATGGGTGGGGTAATAATAACTGCTTATGAAGACTATTACCACATAATCTCCTTTAATTCTTACAACAACCCAGTAAAATGTACATTGTTATTCCAGTTTATGGGTGGGAGATTGGATTTGGGAGAAATTAGGTAACTTGCATTGGGTCACACAAAAAACACACAAATAGGAACCAGGTATATATAATGCCGAAGCTCTTGGTTGCACCAACTATGCTAGAGATTACTTTTATCTAAGTGTACTTAGTATTATGATTTTTATTCGTGCTTACTATCTTTCAAGGAAGGAATCATGTTTTATTACAAAAAAAAAATCACATGTATTATGAGAAAATCAATATGAGAATAATACAAATATAAGCAAAGTATATGCAGACAGGGGAAACTTATATCAAGAAAATCTGACTATCATCAATGCTAAAGCTATTGAATAGAAAAGTATAAGCTTTTACTTACACAGTTTTCATTTCCTGGCAGAAAATCTGTCAGTTCATCAGTAAAAAAACACTTTTTCCTGACTGGGGTTTGAGAGAAGCTGGTCTCAGTGGTGTTTGTGTTTGGGGTATTGAACAATGTCATGAATAATATTCTTTACAATTTTCAAAATATGCAGAACTGATTGTACTAATAGGGTTTTATATAAGTCGTCATTGAAAGCCAAGTATTAGAAGTGGTTATCAAACTTTTTAAAGCAGCAGAAACTCTCATTCAAAAGAAATCACTGTGGAAGCCCAATACATGAAGCAGGTAGCAACAGAGTTATTGGCTGTATTTCTACCTCCTCCCTTCCCTCATCTGCTGATACCTCTTAGCCATCTCTTTAGAACCATAGGGGCCGTCATGAGCTCAGTGTGAAAACCACTTTATTAAAATATAAAAGCAATGTTCTATAGAGGATCAGAGTACTGTGATCCTGACTTGTAGCTTTCTAACTCTCTAAAAAAAACAAATTATAATATATGGTAAAGTTTACTGTGAACCAGGGGTTTCTAACATAGAGGTACTCATGAGAGCCAACCTCAGGACATTGTTAAATATAGTGTTCCCCCTTATCTGTTATTTTTTCTTTCCACAGTTTCAGTTACCCATGGTCAATCACAGTCTGAAATATTAAATGGAGAATTCCAGAAATAAATAATTTATAAGTTTTAAATATCTGCACCATTCTGAGTAGGGTGATGAAATCTCACAACGTTCAGCTCCTTCATGCTGGGACATGAATCATCTCTTTGTCCAGTGTATCCTGTGTAATACTCATTAGTCACTTCACAGCCATCTTGGTTATCACATCTACTGTTGAGGTATTGCAGTGCTTATGTTCAAGCAATCCTTATTTTACTTAATAATGCCACATTCATATAATTTTTATTATAGTATATTGTTTTCTGTTTTATTCCTAATTATTGTTGCTAATCTCTTGCTGGGCCTAGTATATCAATTAAACTTTATTACAGGTCTGCATGCATAGGAGAAAACATAGTACTGTGTTTCCCAGAAAATAAGACCTAGCCATACCATCAGCTCTAATGTGTCTTTTGGAGAAAAAATTAACATAAGACTCAATATTTTATATTATATTATATTATATTATATTATATTATATTATATTATATTATATTATATTATATTATTAGACTCGGCCTTATATTATATTATATTATATTATATTATATTATATTAAAATAAGGTCGGGTCTTATATTAATTTTTGCTCCAAAAGACACATTAGAACTAATGGTCCGGTTAGGTCTTATTTTCAGGGAAGCACAGTATATATAGGGTTTGGTACTATCTGAGCTTTCTGGAATCCACCGGCGTTCTTGGAGCATATTCCCCCGGAATAGACAGGACTACTGTATACCATGTCTGGACCTCTAGACTCACTGAATCAAAATTCATGAAAGCAAGTTCTGTGGAAATCTGTGAACCTGGGAATCTATAGTTTTAGAACATACATAAATAATTCTGACTTTTGGCCTGTTAAAGAACCCTTACTTAGAATAGAGCTACTCAAAAGGGGACTGGGGTCTGAAAGTGGTGGCAATCTGAAATGGTACCAGTATAAAAAGTAAGAATTAGCTTTTCCTGACTCTTATTGTGATTTGACATTGCCACAACAATTCAATTTTGTGATAGGTAGATTTCCTCGTTGGATTGGGACCTAGCCCAGTTTGAACCAGTTCAAACGTTGTTGGACTTGAGTTAAGTAAGCATAAGGATCACTTGGGTGATGGGGACTTTCTAAGATGTAGTCTCCTCCTAACATCCTAATTTTGTAGGTTTTAGAATGAACCAATGGGTTTACATTTTAAAAAGCACTGCAGGTGATTCTAATGCAGGTGCTAGAAATACCACACTTACAAAACACCAATACCAGGGTGCCAAAAACTGTATGCAAGTGGGCACTTTGGTCAATGGTGCTTAAGTGGTAGTTCGCTGTAATCAGAAGTGTCTGGACGCTGATGGTGACCACTTTGAGCACCTCTTGTAATTGCAGGAGTCAAATGTGACTTGTATTCATCTTTTGTTATTGTTGCATATTGAGTATTACAATTTTAATACAGGTTTCCTTTCTTAAAATGTGTATACATTTTTTGGCACCTTTGTATATATCTGATTAATACACAGAATAGTAATACATGTATATGATTAATACTCAGAAAATGCTATATAAATGTTTTCTATTAATCTTAAAAAGGAGACTATAAAAACATGCTAAAGCTAAAGGTGATGTACAGTATTATCAGATAATACTATGCACAGTAAGGAAATGCAAGATGTTAGAGAATTGTGAAAGAAAATACCAAAATGCAAAAGAAAAAAATTCTAAGTATGGTTTGATATATAATCAGTGATAGAGCCATTGATATCAGAACTGATCTTCAAGGGGTGTACTTTGATTAATACTTCTTTACATTCCTAAATAATATTAAATGCATTTTGAATGTGTTCACATATATCCCTCAGTACCAAATATTAATTTATATAATTATATCCTAAGAGAGTCTGTCTCAAGGGGTACGGAGGATTATTTCAAAGGCAATATAAACTTAAGTAGGTGTCTACTCTCAGGGCCATCACCTGGAAGTTTGAACAATCAGCAAGTTACTTCCTGTTTATTCACTGGTGTGTCTTCATGGACTAGAACAGTTATTGGTACTTAAGTAAATGCTTAATAAATATTTGTTGAATGAATGAAAACTCATTCTTTCCAGGTGTCATATTCCACAGAACTTGAATAGACGTTAAGATAGTGAGAAGTTTTCCTTCGTTGTATAAATGATATACAGAGGATGCCCAAAAAATGTATACAAATTTTAAGAAAGCAAAAAACTGTATTAATTGTAATACTCAATATATACTGATAACAAAAGATGTGAATACAAGTCACGTTTGACTTTGGCAATTACAAGAGGTGCTCATAGTGGTTACCATCAGCATCCAGACCCTTGTGATTATGGCAAACTACTGCTTGAGCATAGACAACATTGCTTAAAATGTGTGTACATTTTTTGGCACCCTTGGTATATATTATATAGGATTTGATTAGGTTATGGATAATAGAAAAACTGTCTAACAGTAACTTAAAAAGTAGAGAATGTATAGGCTTTTTTTCTAATGTTTGAGAAAGAAGTTTCAGGGCAGATAGCTGGTGGATTGGGTTCAATGGCTTCATAACGTCAGGACAGGAAACACTGTGATTTTTTTGGGCCTAACTATCAAGCTATTTGCCTCATGGCTGTGAGAAGGCCAATGCATCTCCAAGCATCACATCCAGTTCAGTACAAGAAGAAGAAAAGAGAGAGAAGAGCCAGAATCATGTCGGCTGTACTATTCCTTCTGCTAAGGCAGTGAAACTTTTCCAGAAATTGGCGAGCAGATTTCTATTTATATCTCATTGGCCAGACCTGTGCAACAAGACCACCAGATTCAGTAGAGGCTAAGATAATAGAAACATGATTATCGTTATTTGCTAAGGCTAGTCATGACCCATTGTCTGGTGCCGGGCACGTTGCTACTCCAAACACAAGTAAGATTTTGAGACCAACGAAGGAAAGAGAAATGATGTAATTAATAGACGTAACACAGCATCTGCCACAATGCCACAGAAAATTGAAAGTACATTCATTTTATTTTACTTTATTTCCTTCTTTTCATATTCTTTTCATAGTTTGTAAAAAGAATTAACAAACTACTGATATTGTATTTTGAGCAAAAATAGAAATTTAGACGCCAGGTTAACTAGGCAAAAATGATTGCTACTAGATAATCAATTTATACCCTGTTAATACATATCTATATCTATATCTATAGTTATAGATATAGATATAGATATGTTTCACTGTATTTTAATAGACTGACTTAAAAAGTACTTTGCTGCTGCCTTGAATGCTTCTAGCTGTTTTGAGGTGGATAATTAGAGCTGGGTACTACAATATTTATGTTCAGCCACCTAATATTTTGAGCACAATATCTGTTTACACTTCTGTCTCTGTTCTTTATATTTTGATTAGTTTTTTAATGACAAATCCTTATCCAAAGGTTTCTTGTAATATGATTTTTGTCTATTTTAGATAACAAAAAACCATTATGTTGGGTTTACATTAGAATTAAATTTTAAGCAAGCTGCAAGACTGATATGAGAATAATGACTTAAATTTCCAGCAATAAAACTGGTTAATTTCTCATTTTACAAAAAGGGCTACTGAGCCACCCAGCTGCTTGCTCATTTTTGGAAGTATCACCTTAAAATACAGACTATGAATTTGTGAAGTTTCTGTCTGTTTTAGTGCATGTTCAGATCTAATCATCATTTATCCTACCCTGAAGTCTGGAAAGCTAATAATTATATAGACTGTTTTGCAGTTTGGTATATTTCAGTCAAGCATTAGGGGTAATGAGGGATTTAGGTAAGATTCACTCAAAACAAGGAATAAATACATATTGCATACATTTGCCATTTGGTTTTTACATGATTTTTTACCTCAAAGGACGAATTATATTTGGGCAAATGTATGCCCTGTTTTGCCCCAGTTAATATGCTTAAAGCATAATAAATAACAAAATAAAAAGTTAAGAAAAAAGGGTTTATCTTTGTTGCTTACCCTTTTGCTTTTAGGGATCTTGCAATTTAATTGAATCTTGATGGAAATTTGATACTAAACTTGTAACTTACTTGAATCTTGTTGGAAATTTGATATTAAACTGTGATTTCCCCAGGAAAACCAATACCTGCTCTGTTTAGATTAATATATCTGAAAATTTCCATCTCATATATGGTACTATTATAACATTATGGTAGATACTGACTTAATGTAACATGCTATTCACCAATCATTGATTTAATGAGACTCATTGATACGTAGGTGTTACGACTTTCAAAGGAGTGAACATTTGGATTCAGCAAGTCCAACATTGGGGCAAGTGTGATATAGAAACAAGAGAGAGAGCTCTGGGGTTAGACTTGCATTTAGATTCCAGTTACGTGCTTATTAGCTCTGGGACCTTGGAACACTGCCCTAGTTTAGCTTTCCTCAACTTCAATTTCCTTCTCTGTAAAATGGGGAAAACAGCATACCAAAGGAGCATTGTTAGGATTAAGTATATAACATATAGTAAGTACAGACACATATAAGTTATTAGTCTCAATCACTGATATTACAAATATGAGAATTGAAGACCTCAGTCACTTTCACAAGCTCAGATAGTAGTAAATCAGAACCAAAGGACTAATGATCATTCTCTGTGCAGTGAAGCATTCTCAAAGTGAATCGTGAATAAGCACATTTATTTCAAGTGTTGAGGATTTACCCTACCGTGTAAATTTTCCAGTTAGGTCTTATTTCCCCAAAAATAAGACCTAACTGGAAAATAAGCCCTAGCATGATTTTTCAGGATGACATCCCCTGAACATAAGCCCTAATGCGTCTTTTGGAGCAAGACTTAATATAAGACCCGGTCTTATTTCCAGGGAAACACGGTACTTTGTAATGAATAGATTCATATATTACCTATATAAATTGTGGTGTGGAACTGAACAGGTATTAAATGAGTGTATTCTGTTATGTGATGATTTTCAAGCTTGTTATTTTATCTAATTTTGATTTTTTTTAGAATAAAATAAATATGTAAGATTTGACAAGTTTAGTTACCACACCTAATTAGGTAGTCAGTAAAAAACATATGGTTTTGCTCTTTTCATGCCATGTGTCCTGTGAGTGTAGCAGACTGCTCATTAGTCATAGTTTAGCTGTCAGTGGATTTCAGTGTTACCTTTGCCTAAATACTTTGTATGGTCAAACCAGTGGGTACTAATTCTGAATTTCCCTTTGGCATCTACCTGAGTATACAATTTTACAGTTTATTACGATTTCAAACTCTTTAGTATACATTCTGATTGATTTTACTTCCTTCAGAGCTGTATGCTTCATAACATGAATATCCTATTGCTTAATTTTCAAAGAGCAGTGGCGAAAACTTCCTTGTTTATGATGATGAAAAATATTTAGAAACAAATTGAAAAAGAACCAAAGCAAAATGAACAAAGATGAAACTATTTTGAAACAAACAAAGGCAACAGTTCTTCACAGCCAACTATTAAGCTTAATATGTTAAGATTCAGTTGGGAATGTCATTGGAATTCAGTAAGTAGAATTTTGAAACTATCAAGACATGATGGAAGGAGAACAGACTCTGGAATAAGAGAGACGAGATTGCCTTCCAATTCTGCCACTTAGCAGTTGTATCAGTTAGGATGCCTTCCCCTGCAAATAACAGCAAATCACTTCCCCACTGGATTAAGCAACAAAATTGATTTTTTTCCCCACGTAACAGAAAATCCTAAGAGAAGCAAGTTTCAAATTTAGGTGGATTAACAACTCTATGATATAATTTGGAACTAGATACTTCACATCCCTTCACTCTTCCAACCTTAATCCACAGGCTTTGCTCTGCTGCTGACGCTCCTTATTTGCTCTAGATGACTGCACCAGCTCCAGGAAATACACCATACCCAGTGACTTCCAAGGCAGCCGGGACTTTCCTTTTCTTATGTTTTCTGCTCAATAACTCCCTCCCCTTGCAGATCACCTTCACAGCTCATTGGACAGAACTGAATCTATAGTAAGACCACATAATTGGAACTGAAATAAATTCAGGCTTGCTAAATTGTGGAAAGAGAAGGAGGGGAAAAGCTTGAATAAAACTGGAGAAGAAAATATAGACCAATGCTGAAAGGACTTACATTAGAAGCAGTAAGATACAACAAGGTTTGAAGTACGGGAGTGCCACGACCATATTGGTGGCTTAGAAAGATCTTTCTGAATGCAGTGTTTTGAAGAAATTACCAGAGATCCTGCCTCTCTACTAAGAAAACAATTAGGATTTTTCAAGTGAAAAATTACGGAAAGGATTTGGTTGGGCTGCCTATGCTGTGGAATGAAACAGAGTGGGCAGCTCAGTTATATGCAGAATATAGTTAAAAATTGGTGGGATTTGGTCACTGATTCAATGTGGAGATAAAGGGAAAGGAGGACAAAGGCGACTCACAGATTTCTGGATAGAACAACTATTCCATGACATTGCGTTCATTGAAATAGGAAGCATAGTTTTTTTGTTGTTGTTGTTTTGTTTTTTGGTTGTTTTTTTCTTGTACAGGGAAAGTATTTTGTTTATTTTGGGACAGGTTTAATTTGGGATGACTGCATGTCATAAATGTGTAAATAACTAGCAGGCAGTTTTGTAAATTGTTCAACATTTCAGGAGAGAGAAATGAACAAGAGATTTGGAGAGTCATTAACATTTACATTATAACTGAAGACTTGGAAGTTCATGAGCTCCTCTACAGGAGTTCTTCCATAGGGATATATATCCTAATATCGCCTTTAAAACCAACCACCAACCCAATGAATAAAAAAAAAATAAATATACTAACCATTCTCCATCCTAAATAGTCTGATTCAGTATGGATGGACTAGCAGTAAAATATTTGTTCTTTTAGAAAACCTCTTTTTGTATACCCATATTAATTCCTAGTCAGGGATCTTCAATGTAGAGTGAAAAGTGAACACAATCTACAAAAATAGAGTATTGATCAAATCCAAGGTTTGATACAGGAAGAGTAGTTTATAATGGAAACCTAGTAGCCAGAGCGGTAGAAGAAAATCACAGAAATATATTGTCACTGAGCATAAAAGGTGAACATTTATGCATTGGATCATGACCAAATGCTGCCATAGGATACGGCAGATTAGGGACTCAGAGCTATGTGATTATCACAAGTTTTCAGAACCAATCTTCTACGTTGCGAGATTTTTCTCAAGAAGTGTTCAGCAGCCATGGTTCATGTACAAATAAAGTAGATCCATTTATAATTAGGCTTTAGTTCATGGCCTTTGGGTGTCCAGGGAGATAAGTTGCTATAATTAAAGTATTTTATGTCTAGGCTCTAAGTGAGGGATTTCATTTGGGGAAGCCATAAGCTTTATGCATCATGATGTGTCATGAAGGCCTCAGGTTTTCTTTCTTGATTTCTCTGCTGGGCCTCTGAACGGGATTTCAAACTGTCAGTGTTCTATTGAGCCTACATATTTGTTGACATGAATAAATGAAATAACATGTATAATTGCCTAGCACAGCAACTGACACATAGTGTGAACTGAATAAGTTCCTTTCCCCATATTTCTTTCTTTCTCTTTCTTTTCTTTTTTTTTTTTTTTTCTAAAAAGTTGTACACATGGATTGCTCAGAATTTCAAAATAAATGGATACTCTCCCATTCTTTGTGCAAATACGGTTGGTTATAGATTCTTGTCTTCAAGTAAAGGGATGCCAGAAATGTCCATAACACTCCTAAGTCTATAACATAATTTTTACTAAATTTACAAATTTAGTTTTCCAATGGGAAACACATGTACTCTTTTGCTATACTCATTTTGTCAACTGTTCTTTGTTCCCTGCAGTAGTTGTCAAATTACAAAATTTAGCCTGGAAGCAAGAAATCACATCTGTGCTGAATGGGACCATGGAAAGAGACTGGAAAGCTATATATCTGGGGTTTATTTCCACAGATTAGTAAAATGTGTGCTGTAATTGAATCCAGTAGCTTTTCTGATATTGTTAAATGGAAATCAATAAGCAGGCATGCATCAAAATCCTGTATGCAATGAGACTTTGATTCCAATCTTTTAGAGAAACAGAATGACAGTCTATCTGTTCCTAATCCAAATTATTCTCTCTTTATACTGTAGTGGAGGACCAGCTACCATTATAATTGTGTTTGTTTGTTACTGTGAGAATCATGTGATAAACAAAAACAACATGAGTAAGAAAATGCCTTCAGGCTCTCTACTTTACCTTCTTGTGATGAAGGATCACACATTCTCTCAAGTCCTTGCCCAATGATGGTGGAGGGAGCGAGTGTCCTTGAGCTGTCTTTCAACTCCAAAAGTCTCAAAACACATTCATTCTAATATGTCAATTTCCTGGAGAATTCAATAATTTTTTTTCTGGTTCTTGTTACTAATATTAGCAAGATGTTAAGGAAGAAGCATTGTAGCCAAAGGATACACAGAAAGTCATGAGTATTTGGAAGTTACCATCGTTGAAGACCATATTTGAATTATTAACTCAGCTTAATCTTTAATTGTTAGAATGTGTGAAATTTAGGACTTAGGAAGCTTCTTACGGATATTCCATTTTACTCATTCGGTCTTCTCCTTGCCCCCCTTGAATCCCAACAACAACAAAAAAGTGAGTTAGCCTCTCTCTGGCTTTTCTGAAAGTAAATACTTTAAAAGCTATTCTCTGTTCAAGAAAGCATTAACATTATTAATGTATAGTAATAAAAATAAAACACATACGATTAGTTTGAATTAGTTTTATTATTATATTTTATTTGGTGGGGCATTTAACTAACTTTTGCTTATTAAAAATTTCCCGTGTTAGTCTTTTTTTTTTCCTATTTAACTTTAGAACATTTGTAATAGACTACATATTCATTGACCTCTGTAGAGTTATTTCTCCTGAAGAATCCATCTTCTTAATTACTGATTAGAATACCAAACAATATGTCCATCTTCATTGTAATTATGCAATGACTGAGGGAAAATAACCTTGAAGGCTGTCTGTCAGTTTTATGGTGTGGCTTGTTTCAAAATATAAATAATGGTATAAAAACATTTTCTACAAGATTTCTAATATCTAATTAATGTCTTCCAGAGTAACTGTGGTATCAAACATTTCCATTAATTATATTCATTAGAGGCTTCTTCTGGACAAGTTTTAATTAAGTTGTACAATGAAGATCAATACTCATTGTGCATTCATTGCAATTTACAACAAGCATATATACTGTTCAGAACAATTTAATTACTGTAATTGTTGCACAAAAGCTACTTAGTGACTGTGTTCCATTACGGCCAATTCCCTTTTAAAATAAATTTTGTGATGAAATTGGGAAATGAATTTGTGAAAATTCACATTTACATATACCCTAAACTTCTAGTTTTTATGTAACTAGCTTAAGGAGTGGGGAAATGGAGGCATTAATAATATCGGTGACAATATGCATGCCATCATGAATGTTAAGAAATGCTTAGAACATAACTAAGAATCCCTATAATAATACTTATATTGGTTACGTGAAAAATAATTTAGGAGTGTTGAGTAATAAGAAAACTCTACTTTTTCTCTAAGTAAGACTTCAATTTTTATCACTTTTATTCCCTTAAAATAGGAGCAGTATTTTGATTCATAAGGAATGTCTCCAAATATGCTAACTTCTGTTAATGAAGAAACTGAGACTGATGTACTGTACAAATATTTGTGAAAGTAAAGATTTTCTGGTAGCATCAAAGGTGTATACCAGGATCTCTCAACTTTGGCACTAGTAAAATTTGAGCCAGATTATTCTTGCCTGAGGGTGGGAAAAGTTTTGCTGTGCATGAGGGATGCTTAGCTGCATGCCTGGCCACTCCCACCACCCTTCAGTTTTTTAAAAAAATATTATTAAAGTATAGTTGATATACAATATTACATTAGTTTTAGGTGTCTAACATAGTGATTAAACATTTATATATCTTACGAGGTGATCACCACCTCACCCTCCAGTTTTAACAATCAAAAATTGCTCCAGACATTACCAGATACCCACGTTGGGAACCACTGCTGAATGTTGATTCAGACACACCCTCCTGACCTCCACTGACCAAAAGATTCATTCATAAGACAAACAGCTATTCAGTTGTTTTGAGCACAGCATAAGTTCATAGGTGTGAGACAAATAATGGTGTTCTTTTAAGGAAACAATACAATTCTGTGCATTTTAGTGTTTTTGCAGATAAGAATTGGGTGCTAATCAAATATTCGGTAATAATACCTCATCTAGATTTACGAAAGGGAAGATCAGACATGGCTTCCTGGTGAAGGCAGCTCCTGAAATATATTCGGAAGGAAGACTCAGCAATTCAGAAAGGGGGAAGGGCGTTTGAGAGCAGCTAAAGCAGCATGTGCAAAACTTGGAGCTATGAGAAAGCTATTTGATTATCTATCTATCTATCTATCTATCTATCTATCTATCTATCATTTCTATATTCATCTATATGGAGATAGATATGACTATATATAAATTATATCTATAGTTATATATGTGTATATCTGTAGACATGCATATATCTATAGATCTATAATTATATATCTATATCTATCTATCTATCATCTATCTATCTATCTATCTATCTATCTATCTATCTATCTATCTATCTAATTTTAGTTGTTTTCCCTGAGGCATCAAATCCTAATTTGGTTTGCATTATGTGAACAAAATTAAAATATATAGTCTGCAAGTAATTGCCTAAAACATCTATTTAAAAAAAAATTTTTTTCTCAATTTCCAATCCAGCCATGGTATATGTAAATATGGTCTTTGATTGTGAACTTTATGAAATCATCTGTTTCCAAGAGGAAAGCAATTTTATACAGTAGTGGGAAGTGACATACATGTAATTTATTAGAAACCTCCTAATCTATCTATTTGAAGAAAAATAATTTGACAAATTACCACAAGAAAAATGTACAATCCTATTGTGGTTATTTTCATGTGTTTAATAATGTATTCCAATATTGAAAATTCCCAGTGAATTATATTAATAGCCAAGCTAGTATTTTGATTTAATTCATTTACTTTCACATACATGTACATTGTAGACCAAAATGAGTAAAAATAGTAATTTAGATTAAAGTTAATTTAAATGAGGGTAAGTAAACTTCAGATTGATGTCTGGAATTCTGTTGGTGAAAATGAGTATTTCAAGATACACATATTATTAAAAGATCTGCTAAGAATGCTGTGTTTCTCATGGCAGGCTGGTTATGAATTCCTAGAATTCCTGTGCACATCCGTTTGCCACTACAGGATTAAGTTCAGTTTGACTGCCATCATATTAGAAGGCCGTTAGTTTGCTGATTTTCTCTACTTTATCTAGTCTACCCAGATATGCTGCAGCTCAATATCAAAGGTGAATCAAATGAATCAGAAAGATGAATAAACATAACGATTTAGGTTCTGTACTCCCCTGGTGTTTAGTCATGTCTAGACACAGCTCTAGTGTCCCAGAAAAATCAAAATGAGGACAAGGACATTTAAGTTTAATGTAGCCTTATTCCCATGGAAACCAGAAAAGCCAACAATAGAGTAAAAAGAAAAGAGTATGTATCTAACTGAAAAATTAGATTTAGTGGAATAACTTCTGAATTTGCAAGGGCAGTGGGTAGTAGAACAGTTTCTTTTTTTGTTGTTGTTGTTGCCATTTTAAACAATAGTTATTCAGTTAGGCCAATTTCCTCTAAAAAATAATTCCACAAATTATTTTATTTTATTATTCCCTAAAGCCAAAGTGATGTGTATAGGCTAAAGATAATACAACCATTCTATATGCACACACTTTTATAGTTAAAGAGCTCAGAACTTGAGGAAAATAGACAAGTATATTGAATGTGGCACACACGTGTGTATATACTGAGTATATTTCTGTGTTTTGTAAAAACTTTAAGTTTTTGATTTATCTTTATATTGCTAACATTATATAGACTGTTAACTTAGTGTTTAAGTATGTTTGATGTTATATGAAATAAAATGATTGAAAATAAGGGTTAAATAATTTCCATAATGTATAGAAAATTTCTATTTCAATTATACTATCTTGATTTCCTTGGTTATAGTAATTCTGTCTGAAATTCTTTTATAGAAGTATCATAACACATTTCTCAGACAATCATCTGTTACTCCATTAGTACCCCAGGCTTACTTGCAGATAGAATCATCTCTTTAGATTTGCCATAACTTCAAGATACTGGCTCTTGAATGTAGTTAGAGGAAGTTTCATACCTCTGACTAGGGATAACTTGGTTCTTCTTCTGGGTCCACTGGCCATGCTCATTCAAACTGGTTCAGATGCACAGTGGGCGAGGTAGATCCATTTGGGTTAGGAATTATAAGTTGGAAAGATAATGATCTCTGATCCAGATCTAAAGCATTTTGACAATACAGCACCCCTTTGGCTAATTTAATTTTGGGGAGACAGTAGGTGAACTTGTTGAAATATAAACACTGTAGTGTGACGTGGGTACACATTTGTATACATGCTATGTGGCTTCTTTTTGCAATGGTGGTATTCAGACTTGCATTCTGGGAGTTCCAAGTGTTTTAAGATATCAAACAATAATTGATCTCTGCCTTTCAAAAATGTAGCTGATAGTCCTATAAAAAGCATATTTGAGACTATGGTTATATATAAGTAGAAGATACCTTGGAAAGGTAATGGAGACATAACTGTAATAACCCTGAAAGCTGCTACAATTTCTATGGCTTAGTTAAGGGTGTATAGATTTATATCTTAATTAAACTTCCAATTTGGATTACAGATTTTGGTTAAGATCACCAAAAGTGTTACAAGCTTGTTGCTGGTGCATTGCTGTTAGATGTAAATTATTTGTAAATTGCTTCATAACAGCTTTCCGGAAGAAAATGTAATATGTCCAGCCACCATTTTATAGCTGAAGTGTAATCCCGAGACTTAAAGCATGAGGAAAAAAGTGACATGGTCCGTATATTGTTTTCTGTGGGCATTTTGCAGTTTTCTTTTTCTTGTTTTAATTATTCTCCTTTATTCTTGTTTGACCAAAAAAGAAGAGCACTTAGGTTAATGACTTGTTTATATGTTTTTGCTGTAATTATTCTGTTAATTCAAAATCACTTGTTCTCTTGCATAGAAATGTTTTCTTTAAACTATAACTTATGTATTCATCATAATGAATGTTTAATCTAATTTCATCATAATGAATGTTTAATCTAATTTCAATTATGTGTTGATCTCTGCCTTTTAATATGCACTTTTAATAACACTGTGAAAATAGTGATGCATTGTTATATATCTGACTCAGTTTTGTGTTCTTTCACTTTCAGTGAATTTATTGGATTCACGTACTGTCATGGGGGACTTGGGATGGATTGCTTTTCCAAAAAATGGGGTAAGCCTTTATGAAATTTTCCCTACAACTTAAGCTACCCAAGTAGACATCATATTAAATGTCACATATGACTGAAAATTCACTAGATATATTATTGTTTTTAAGAGAGGAGGGGTGTGTGTGTGTGTGTGTCAGAGTGAGGGTAGAGACCTTAAATTTGTTTTGATTGGGAAAAGCAGGCAAATTAGGGAAGGGATTTGAATGACTGAATAACGTATATTATTTTCCTCTCTAAGTATTTCTCAATAAAGAAATGTGAAGTTGTCTTCAGCATTCAAGAGAGTTTCATATTGAATAAACCAATGAACGTTTAAAATTGGTTTATTTAAAAAAACGAAAAAAAAGTTAAAAAATAAAAAAGAGATTTGCTGCTGATTTGCCCTTATCCTGGTTATACTGAATAAGAAATGAAAAAGACATAAGAGATCAAAAGATACATAGAAACAAATGAGAATGAAAATACATCCTATCAAAATTATTGGGATGCAGCAAAAGCATTGATAACAGGTAAATTTGTATAGCATTACAGGCCTAACTCAAGAAACAAGAAAAATCCCAAATAAGCAACCTACCATTATACCATAAAGCACTAGAAAAAAGAAAAAAAATGAAATTGAAAGTTAATATGTCAATCAATGACAAGTGTTGATTCAAACACTTGAACCGATTTATTTGTATTTCTTTACTACACTAGGGAATAAAAATATAAGAAATACCTTTAAATTCCATTGAGACTTAAAGTTTTTCAGATTACCAGGTCAGTCACCATTCAAAAGTTTTCTTTCAATTGTTGAATTTTTCTTTATTGAAAACTTTCAGAAAAAATGCTTCGTTGGAAGGTTTTTGTAATCAACAATTATTTTTACTTATAAATTATTTCACTGGTGTCCATTAAAAATAAAGTCTTTTGGGTGAAAACTATGTAAGCCATTTTAACAATATGCATATTAATATATTTATAATACTAACAATCTTAATAGATTACACAAAGAAGTATTTCATTACCTTCTGTTCAATTAAAAAGACATCCATATTAATCATTCTATTACAAGGAAATATTAACTGTATTGCATGACTATTATGTTAAAAACAATTTAGACTTTGAAAAATTTTTATTATCTAATAACTGTAGTGTTTAACCATTTTCTAATTTCCAAAGTTAAAACTACCCAAATTCATTGTACAACCACCTTAAGAGAAAGTCAAAAAATATTTTCAATTCTCTATTTTAATAAAAAAATTAAACGATTTGAGTACTTAACTTTATAAATATAGTATATATATATATATATATATATATATATATATATATATATATATGCAATTCATTTAGAAAATTACTCACACTAATAATATTTCATAGGACTTTGAAGGTTAATTGCAGCTTGATTAATTAATTGAATATTATTAAAAATCTGCTTATAACAACACAAATAACCAATTTTTTTTCCAGTTGATAAGTAAACCAGTATGTTAATCAGTCCTTTACTAAGAAAGTTAGTGCTATGGTCATAAAACAAGTAGTAGTAATTGTTCTAATTCATAATAATTTATATGTTAACATCCTAATCTCAATGAGCTGTCTCTTTTTTCATTAACTTGGTATTTCTTTATGGTTGTCAAAAAAACTATGGTTGTATTTAGAGATATAATATAAATAAATTAATTCTAGTAGATTGTTAACGTAGTTGAACATAAAGATAAGCCTAATGGAAAAAAATAATTGTCCCACTCAGAAACAGCCAGTGCCAGCATAATGGTATATATTCTCTTAGTCTGTCATTCTTTTATCTTTTATGCTCTTTCTTCCTTCTTTTTTTTCCTCTCCTTTATTCTCACCCCCAAATTATTTTCTTTCATCTATTATTACCCTAAATAGGCAGATGGCTAACATACATCTATGAGGACCTGTATATATGTTTTGTATGCTGCATTTTTTCCACACACCAAAAATGATTTATTACATAAATATTTTAAATTGCCTTTCTCAGAAGATGACTGATGCTGAGCTGTAATCAATTTTTTAAAAGCCTGAGAAAATATGTCACATTATCTTTGAATTTAGTTTTGTGTTTCTCCAGTTTCCATTCAGAAATTATTCAGAAAAGCTTTAACAGAGTTTAACTGTAAGGGTAAGTATGATGTTGTATTTGCTCTTACAACTAGAAGTTTTCGGGAAATTAATCAATTCTGTGCCTGATTTCTGTATAAAGCACAATTTACTTCTTTAAAATACATATCATCTCTTTATATCACCAATAGGCTCCTTCCAACAATCCTAACAACTTTATGCTTTCTTTTTCTCTATAATTGTTGGTGTCATTTTTAGTTTTTAGTATTCAGTTTTACTTAGTATTTTGTTCAGTATTTTTAATGATATTATTTTCAAAATTCTTATAACTTTTTGAGTAATGTTTCATTTGGTATAGCAATGCCTGATGTTACTATTAAAGAAAAAGAAATTAAGAGAAATGTAGTGAATGTGCACTTGTCTAAGTATGACAAATGTGTGTGGAATCCAGATGTTAATATTTTGGGTTATGTCACTCAAATGCCAATTTGTATTTCTTAATCTCTTCATCGTTTTCACATGCCCTCAACCACCCCTCCCATCTATCACCAACAAATCTAATAACCATCTGACACAATATATAGTTATTACAATGTTATTGACCATATACTTATGGTATATCTTACATCCCTATGGCTGCTGTATGAAAAAAACACTGGAAGCAGCTTGGGTATGCCGGAAAGTTGGGTGGGGTGGGGTCTTAGAATCACAAGGGCGTGGCAAAGGAACTCAGATATAGTGGCCACCTGTGTCTGCATGCCAGAAAGGAGGAGGGCTCAACAAAGAAACAATGGCCTCTGTTAGCTCCTTCATCAGGGAGAAGGCTACCCCTCCAGCCCCTGTTTTGAAGCCAGACAACTCATTTCACGACCAATGTCCCTGCTGCCTCTCCCGCTGCTTCCCAGAGCTGGAGCTCAGAGCTAGTGATTCCCTCGGTAAGTCCATGTGCAGACCCTTTAAGAGCAGTGCCTGGGACACCAGCTGCCCTCCATCTCACTCATTTACAATCTTTGCTGGTTTCCTCAGTGAGAAGTTATGGGGACTTCTCTCCCCAACACTGGAACCCTGGCTGGGGAGCTTAGTGTGGGACTGGGTCCCTTGGCTTCTCCGGGAGGGACCTCCATAGCCGAGATATCCCTCCCAGTTTTTAATGGTCTCACGCGGGTGTGGGACCAGCCCGTTCATTGTCTCTGTCTCTCCTTCTACTCTCAAGGTGGCGTCTTCTGTGTGTCCTTAGTTGTAGGGCTACGGTTGAGCAAGATTTTAGGTGATTCTTAATGGTGGTTGTTTTGTAGTTTAGTTGGAATTTTGATGTAGTTGTGATAGAAGGTGAGCACAGCGTTTATCTACTGCACCATCTTGATCAGGACTCCAGGTGGGACTTTGTTTTTAAAAACCACTGATGATTGTTACATTGTTACATGCTGAGATGGTTTTTCTCTAGTTTTTTTTTTTTTTTTTTTTGAGTACTTTTTTCTTTTTTGAGTACCTGAGTTAGGACGCATCATCTGGATTTGGACTTCATCATGTTCTTTTTAGCCACAGTGTATGAGATTGTGTGTGTGTGTGTGTGTGTGTGTGTGTGTGTGTGTGTGTGTGTGAGTGTGTTTGCCTCATGGTAGTAATTTGAATTCTCTTTTTTATTTTGGACATGTCTAGAAGTACTATGTTACAGCAAAGTTTGCTTTTATGCAAATTTGCTGCATTCATTCATTCAGCAGATATGTATTGGGCACTTAGTATGTGAAAGTCAATCTTCTAGGCACTGGGGTAAAGCAGTGAAGAAAACACAAAAGTATCTGACATCCTGGAGTTCGAAGCAGCATTATTTTGAAGAATGAGTAACCACAGTGTTAGAGCAATGTGGCAGATGAAATGCTTTCTAGTCTTATCTGTTTTTGCTATACATATACAAAAATGGTAGAGAGGTGACAGTATTTATTCAAGGTCATTCAGGTAATTTGTGACACAACTGGGAAGAGCACTTGTACTATACTGCATTTGGCACATGTGGTGTCATATCACTGTTTCTATTGTCTTGCAACAAAAAAAATGCTCTTTGATATATATCTATGTATATATATATGTATATGTGTATATATATATATATACACACACATATATATACATATATACATATATATACATATATGTATATATATATATATATATATATATATATATATATATATATATAATTTTAATTAGTAGTAACAATGACAATCTAAAAAGAGGTACTTAGTATTCTTTTGTAGAAGGGGGAAAAAGAGTCTCTGTAAGGGTATGTGACTTTCCCAAGGTTATGCAGTTGGTAAGAGACTGAGTCCATTTTGAACTCCTGTTTTCAAAAGATATTGATTATTTTAAACCAGAGGCAAACTCCTCTGAACAGTTATTTCTCCAGAGACATGACTAGGTTCTGGATTGTGCACAGACTTCTGGTTTATGTAAAAAAGGAATTGGTACTGAAGAGACTTTCACCTTAGAAAAAGTTCTAAATGAGCCACAGTGGGTCACATTCTATTCAATGCTAGATCAGAATCAATATTAATATTTGAGAAAAATGTATATCAAATACTCAAATATATTAAGTTGCATTTGTTATATTGTGTGTATATAATATATATTATATGACTAGATCAATAGATCAGTAGGTAGATAATTAAAAGGATGAATTGACTCCCAATTACAGCTGTAATTTTTGGGACCTTTGTGAATCTCAGCTTTCCTCTCTGTTAAGTAGGGGAGGGCGGCTATTGTATTACCTATCCTGTAATGTTGCTTTTAGGATAAAATAATGCATTTGAATGTATCATGTGATCTCTAAACCACTAAAGAAATAGAAAAAAAAAATAGTGGTTGATTAAAAAGCTGCTTCTATATTGCTTTTCACATATAGCAAGAAAGCAACATTTTGGTAGTTAAAAGCAGCAACCACTCAGCTGTCTCTTTGGCATTTGGCTATTAAATGAAGTAAGTAGGCTTTACAGTTCTCATGTCTCAACACCCAAATGTGGGATGCCATGCTGTAATCTCACTTTGCATAAAATTGAAAGGAAGTGTTATAACCTTTTCCCACCCTCCTCAGAACTGGTCTTTAATTGTAAACAAAACAAACAAGCAAAACACAGACTGATTTCCTACTTAATTTATGAAAATATTCATATTTACCCTTAATTCTAAGTTTTACTATTTATTTGAGTAAATATATATATATATATATATATATATATATTTTTTTTTTTTTTTTTTTTCTGTCCAAAGCACCTTTTGTTAATACTTATATTGAAGTTCTGAAACTTTTTCAGCCTAAACCTATTAATACATAATTCTAACAGTAACAGTGATTCTTAAGAATGGGACTAAGGAATAATATAGAGGCCGTGAGAATTCTTTGATATTGTGATGGACTCTGTTGTCTGTTTTCTTTATTTTAAAGTACTCGTAAATTTTATAACTATTTGACTTATTTTTTAAATTAATAGACTTTAGTATTTAGAGATGTTTTAAGTTTATAGAAAAATGAGCAGAAATTATGGAGAGTTATTCTACATCACCTCAATATTATCCTCACCCTGTTTCCAGTATTATCAGTATACTGTATTAGTATGGTACATTTGTTACAATTGATGAAGCACTATTGATGCATTATTAACTAATTGCCTTAGTTTATATTAGTTCACTTTTTCTGTTGCACATTCTGTGTGTTTTGACAAGTATATAATGACATGTGTTTACTACTACAGCATCATAGAGAACAGTTTCACTGCTCTAAGGACCCACTGTGCTCCAGCTATTCATCCATTCCTTCCTCTTTCCTCCTTAACACCTGGCAAATGCTCATCGTTTTCTGACTCCATAATTTTGCCTTTTCCAGAATGTCATGAAGTTGGAATCACAGTATTAGCTTTTTCCAATTGGCTTCCTTCACTTAGCAACACACATTTAAGATCCTCCATGTCCTTTTGTGGGTTGATAATGCATATATTTTATGATATAATATTTCTCTATTTTTTTATACACAATCTTGGGAGTTTTAAAAATAACACTGTTTTTAAAATGACACTATTTTTTAAAATAATCATAAGAACTCCATTTCTGCATGTCTCCATTTTTGCATTAAATGACAAATTTATAGTAGCAAATTCTACGTCTGGACTTTACAAAAAGATAAGCAAAACCTTTAAGAACATAAGTACAGTATTTTTCTTTAAAGGTAAAAGGCATGTTGTAATATAAACCCCATTTCAATTAAAATTATGGAAGTATTTAAAATAGATGAGCAAACCTCATAGCAATGCATCTGTCCCAATTTCCTGATTGAATTATATGGCTGAATAGCAACAGACCCAATAATAGACTCTTTCTAAAATAAGTATTTTTTCACTTAGGCTTTCCTCTTTTTTTTTTCCCGTAAGCTGTCAGTCTCATATGCATAGTTTTACCAGGCTATCTGTACACACCGTGAAAATGTGTTTTGCTCCCTTCTAATTACATTTGAGTTATTTCAGTCAGCTTCTAGAACATTTAATATTGATTATATAGTCTAAGCATGGTTGTGAATAGCCTTATTTCCTGGGTGTTTTTAGAAGGTGTTTTCAAGGCTTATTCTTAGGATTATGAAATTTATGGTTATGGTGTTTATTTAGAACAGAATATACTCTTACGTCTTAGAAAGTCTGCTCTTGCTCTGTTTTTTCCATATGTTGTTGTTACAAGGGATCACAAGATACACCTTCCTCCTTTGTTTTGGTGGAACCTGCCTTTTCCCCACTGAGTTCTCTGTAATTCCTGTAGCTCACAGTGGGCAGGCCACCACTGTCCCCTGGGCATTACCTCTGAGTAGTATTGCAAATTCTGTTTTTATTTTCGCATTATTTTGAGGTCATTTCTTATGCTGATTTTAGGGGCTATTAATATCATTAACAATAATTTATTCATCTGGGATAGATTTCAGAATATTGACTTGATCATATTTTTACTAAAACAGAGGCGGAGTAACCTGCTCTCTGCCTGGGGAGAGAATAAACAAGTAGTGGTACTACATAGAAGACTCTTGAAAAAGGAATTGATGGTGTTTCTTGTTGTATTGTCACTTTGTCCTATTTTCTTATTTCTTTGAGGCAGAAAACCTGTGTATTTACTTTTGAAATTGAGAATAACTCAGCTTTATATTACTCAAAATGGACTGTAAATACTTGGTTATGTGGACTCTTTTGAATCAAGACAGACTTAAACTGGATTTTCTATTCTGAAAGTCATATTTTGGCAAAAGCGTATGTGGAGGTTTTATATATGATTCTTTTTTCCCATAATTAAAGGCAAAGAGTGAGGAGAAATATTTGAATACTGATAATTTTATATTTTGCTTATGATCATGGTGACTTTTGCCAGAAACTCATTTTGTCGTTGCTTTCTATTGAAGGAGAGAAAAGATAATGACAAGCGGTGAGGCCTACACGGAGCATGGAGAGGCTAATAAAGATTAAAGTAATGCTGAAGTGGGTAAAAAAGAACACATTAGTGGATGTAGAAAAGCTCTTTAGTTGGACAGTGATAGAAAATAATTCTAAAGGGATTAGATGTTATACGATATAATGCAAATGCCAGTATAAAGACCAGTTCTGTTCCAAAGTAGCTTTGTATTCATTATTTTTTAGAAAAACAAAAGCACACCCAACCCATGAGGAAATTAAGATAAATAATTTAAGGAATTCAAGATAGTCATTAAGCATACAGTGACGTTTACAAGAAGCACAATTTTGCATTTAGATTTCCTACATGGAAACTTAGCAATTATGAAGAAACTTCTCTAAAATGTCCAGCTCTGCTTTGGCATATGAGACAAATGTTGTATTCAGTCTTTGATATATGCAATAATATTGAATAAACTAGCAATAGTCAGTGCATTCCTGCAAAATAGAATTGAGATGCAATTATTATTTAAGTGTCACTCTATTTATATATTTAAAATCACTATAAAATAATTAAAATATTTTCTTTTTTAAAGGCTCTTAAAACAGTTTTTCAACATTATAGGGAAACTTACAAATATAAACTGGAAAATGACCTTTATCCGAGACAACCTCTTGTTAATCCCTTCTCCTTAACCTAACTGCAATCTACTAGCTAAAGACTTCATCTTTCAGATGGCAGTTTCAGTTCTACTTCCTCAGGATAGTATGGCTTCAGGACTAGCTCTTTCCTCTCTGTTAGCAGATCGTGCTGGAAAGTGCTTTCCCTACATCCCAACTCTCATCTTCGCCCCCCCCCCCCCCCCCCCCGCACGGTTGCAGTGTATACAGCTATGTTATTCATACTCATCACCTTGTCTAGCTTTCTACCCAAACACTTAATTCTTTTGGTCCATTCCTCTTTTTTATTGCTTTTTCATTGGTCTATGTAACAAGCAGAAATCATAAATGTGAACAAAGAGTTTCAGGTCATTTTTAGAGTCATGTACGAGTTACCGTCACCTCTCCTGTGATGTGAGACATCTGTGCATTCACTCGCATCAAACTACCATTTCCCAATATAATTCCCTCCTGTTTCATATTGGGTTCTATTTATTTCTTTACCCCATTATGTATGTGGAGATTTCTAGGTCTCTGTCTAGATGTTTCTCTTCCAAATGATGCAGTCCAGTAAAATCTGGGCCTAAAATCCTTTTTCTTCTGAAAAAACAAAACAAAACAAACAAACAAAAAACAACAACTCTCTGTTCTTATTGATACATGTACCAGTTTCCATAT
Organism: Rhinolophus sinicus; assembly: GCF_057876585.1. Lineage (NCBI taxonomy): Eukaryota > Metazoa > Chordata > Mammalia > Chiroptera > Rhinolophidae > Rhinolophus > Rhinolophus sinicus. Next base: position 152,690,533 of record NC_142501.1, on the reverse strand, counting down.
GTGAATATAAAGATTTCTTTTTACTGTCCTCTTCCCGTTAATTAATGAAGATGTTAAATAAAACTGGGCCTTGCAGAAGTCCCCAGGGCCCAAACACCAAATATTTTTCCGAGTGGTTTGATTACTGTTTATCATGATCTTTGTTTATCCCTAACCATTCTTCAGCTGTTTTCAATTCATGTGACAGTGCTCCCATGCAAGTCAATTTGAATTAATTTTGCAAGCAAAATGCTTTATGGTTCTGAGTACATAATCTCCCTCTCCCACAGAGAAAAAATATACTGTAATCACCCAGCATTCCTGTTGATTATTTCCATTAAAGGCAGCAGGGGGAGCGAGGATGCTCAAGACTTTTCTGTTTGAAGTTTTTTGAGGCATTTGCTATTCATTCTCTCTCTCTCTCTCTCTCTCTCTCTCTCTCTCTCTCTCTCTCTCTCTCTCTCTCTCTCTCTCTCTCGCTTTTATGCTGTTCAGTCCTTGCACTAATGCAGAAAAGGATAGTTCAAACTGCTCAGCCTGGTGTCTCTGTCTTGTGGAGCTTAGTAGTTTTCACCTTTGTGATCTTTTACCCTGTCACACTTTACCCCAAACTATCCGATTTCTCTTTTCTTCACTCCCCAAAGGGATTCATATAAATTTCTACCTCTGATGTTTAGCACAAATACTTGAAATACTCTACCTCCCACCCTCCATATAACCCATCTTAATGCTAATCATTTTTTCAAGGCCCAGCTGACATCGTGCAACATGAAACCTTTCATTATCACCCAGAAAGGTGACTACATCCTAGGCTGAATTAATATAGCACTTACTGTGTATTGAACACACTAAATATTAGGTATTTATAGTGTTGTCTATTGTTTGTGTGAATACTGAGAGCATCTCTAGTGTAAAAACCTTTTATCTTTACTACTAGCATGCTGTCCTATGCTTCAAATATAAATTCACATTAATTATATCTGTTACTGATGGATACATTATTAGGCATCTAAGTCTTCAGGAACTGGTAGTTATCGGACCCAAAGGCTGCCCATTTTTGGCTAAAAATAGAATAGTGAAAAGAGACATCAAATTTCGGATTTAGGAGTTCTTATTTATTTGGTGTCATGCAAGCTTGAGCCAAGAATACTTTAATTATGCAACTTGCTTTACAAAAAGACTGTTATGTGCCAAGCACTGAGATTACATTGATAAACAGGACTCAGTTCCTGTTTTTAGCTATCCAAATAGATAAATTTTGAATGATGCCCCCTAGAGTTGTAAAATATACAAACTGCGCAAACATGCACAACTCTTGGGGCCTCTCTCTATTGAGCTCAATCCATATCACTAATTTATATAAATATTTTCATTTTTCGAGGCAGTTTGTTTAACATGGGGACTTTGAAGTCAGCTAATCTAGATTTAAAATCTGGCTTCACTCCTGACTACCTAATGTGTAGCAAATTAGTTAATCTCTGTCTCTGTTTCCTCATCTATAAATTATGTATAATACTACCACTACACAAAGTTCTTATAAAGATTAGAATGAGAGAATGATGCGATGTTTAATGCAATGCCTGGCCTATATTAAGGAGTCAGTGTGTGATGTTGCTATTATTTTTCATCTTGGTTTCTGTTCTTGGTTTTTGTTCTCATTTTTATTTTCCCCAAAAGGCATATAGTGACCATGATAGATTTCTAAGGTCATTATGTCTTGACCATTATTTTATTCTCTTCAGTATGTTTGCACTAAACTGGAATTCAAACTAAAAGATGGAAAAATATATTCACTTGTTAAAAAAGCATCTAGATTATTAATAAAGACTTGAGAGGTTGTACCAAAAGTCACCTGGCATTTTATTTGGTACTACACGTATACGTTTTCCTAAAACACTTAATTGTTTCTCACTGATGAAAAATTCAGTTTCCCAGATTAAAACAGGAATGCCCAATGATTGTAGCAAGAAACAAAAACTCACAGTGAAGGAAGGATAAGATTATCAAAAGCAGAATGATTTATAATTCTGTAGATTGGTGGGTGCTATAATCTGAATATTTGTGTCTGCACCAAAATTTCTTTGTTGAAATCCTAATGCCCAATGTGATGGTATTAGGAGGTAGGGCCTTTGGGACGTAATTAGGTCATGAAAGTGGAGCCCTCATGAATGGGATTATAAAAGATTATAAAAGTGCCTTTATAAAACAGTTACCAGAGAGCTAGCTATCCCCCTTCCACTATGTGAAGATATAATGAGAAGTCTAAGGCTGGGAAGAGAGCCCTCACCCAGCCATGCCTACACGCTGATCTTGCTCTTCCAGCCTCCATAACTGTGAGAGACAAATTTCTGTTGTTTATGAACTACCTAGTGTGTGGGATTTTGTTATAGCAGCCTAAACAGATTAAGACAATAGACTTAAGCAAATCTATGAAAATTTAACACTCTGAAAACCATTTTGTATGCATCTCTTTTCTTTAACCTGGACGGGAGTACAATGATGGTCATCTAAATATTCTTTATCTTCAAAACAACTTAAGTGTTGTTCTGCTTTTTCTCTTCAATAATCGGGTTATAGGGGAAATACTTCCTTCAAAAATGATTAAAATAGTGGTGGCCGGTTTGCTCAGTTGGTTAGAGCATGGTGCTAATAACACCAAGGTTCCTGGTTTGATCCCTGCCTTGCCACTGTGAGCTGCCCCATCCTTAAAAATAAAAATAAATAAAATAAAATAAAATAAAATAAAATAAAATAAAATAAAATAAAATAAAATAAAATATTTCTCTTACAGATGTAGTTTCCAAGAGGTGTTTTAACTTTGTGACTTGTCCAGATAACTGAAGCTGATTTAGTTATTTATTATTCTGTTGGTTAAATTTCAATTGTTTTCAAGTAACATAAACTGACTTCAGCCAGCTTAAGAGAAAGAAAGGGACTTAATGGTTAACTCAAAGAACCCAAGGCCAATTGAATTTTTGAAATAAAGAAACCAAAGTATTAGGCAAGCTCCCATGCACTAGGCAGTGTTCACCCTCTCTCTCTGGTTCATACTTCTGACAAGGCATATCTTCATTCTCTCTGCAAACCAGATTTCTTTGCTTCACTTTGCCCACTGCTTTCCCACAATTACATACTTGATCCCCTGTTGCTAAAATGACTAGCTCAAACTGACTGGGGATGTTTCAAATTCCACATAGAAATAATTTGATGGGTTCTGCTTGGTTCAGCTGTCCATCACTGATGCAAAATTCTCTAGCCGAGTCGGGGAGGAGGATAAGATCGCACAGCACAACTGTAGCTGTAGCTGTTGGTGGCCATCTCTGATATAAGGAGAACAACTTAGAAAACTTACTGGGCTTCATGCCAATTAGTGTCTCTTTGGAATTCTTATGAGAAAGCATTTCCTTAAGTATAAAGTTGTTTTATCATATATATTGGCTTAGTTACAAAAATAATTATTAGGTTGGTGCAAAAGCAATTGCAGTTTTTTCAATTATTTTTAACCTTTTAAACTGCAGTTACTTTTGCGCCAACCTAATACCAACATGAAATAGTCTGAAAATTTGCAGTGGAATAAGTTGTTGCAGTGTATAATTTTCATCATGTCTATAAGGCTTGGTTTCTTTACTAACTGTGAATTTCATCCAACTTTCAATACTTTGGTTTGAGTGGGCTATTTGGGTTTTTATGATTTATTTGATAAGCATATTTAATTGGTCTATATGATTTACTTAAAATCTTAGTATTACTTGTTCCACTGTTACATTTTAGACTTCATTGTAGTCACGATTTTATGGCTTTTGGTTATCATCATTCTATTCTGTAGTACAAATAGCTCTGTGCCTCCATGCTACTTTGACTGCATGTTCCTGTCTACATCTCATTATGAGCAGGCATAAAACTAATAGCATCCTATTAGCTCATTGTTTCCTTAGAGCACATGAAAATCACCCCTGTGATTGCTGACCTGGTTCTGAAAGTCCCTGTGCTGCATCTAAAGTCATTCTCTTGCTTAGAAGTGTGTCGTAGATACAAAAATAATAGAAACAAAAGAGGGAGACAGTCTTTACTATGGATTAATACTGCTTTTCTTCTGTGGAATTTCCTTACTTGATTATAACACTTCCAAAATGTTATTATGGATATTTCATGCCTTAGAATATGAAAATATATTCCACGTCAGCTTTATTTCTTAACATCTGATCTAGAACACAGACAATGGAAATGGTGTGCGTATGCTTCATGAATGTTTAACTTCATCCTTCACGTATTCCCCTCTACGTTAGACACATCAGGACAAGACAGCTGCCATGGCTATTGGAGAAGTTTCATTTTAAACAGTTTTGTATAGCTGGGCATGCATGGACTTTTAGTTGATAATAACATGCAAATTTGTAAAATGCCAATGAATCACAGGCTCTGTTATGATTACAAATTATTCAAATAGTGCAAGATTATTCAGTGTGTTTCACAAATCCTTCCAGTCTGCACAATTAAAGGCATAACGGCAAGTATAAACCTGAGAGATAAAGTCATTTCATTAAACAAGCTTCCCTGGTTTACTGTTTGCTTTATTTGGATGCCAGATTGAATAGTGGGATTATTAAAAGTAATTAACAGTAGAGATAGTATATTGTATTTGTATCATCTTACAATTTTGGAATATTTTTACATTTTTACATTCTTAAAATATATAAAAAATAATGTCTAACTTCAATACTAATGTCAGGAAAATTAATATGGTTTTGAAAAGCAGCATTAGGATGCCATTAATCTGGAAGGTGAAAGGCAGCTATCATATCAGATGTTGATAGTGCTTTCTAGCTAGCCAATCATCACATGTTTTTCTGTGATAGTGTTATTCCTTAGTGCACTGAAGTTCATTCCTGACATCTATATATATTGTATCTTTTCCTTTGAAAATAGAAATGAGAATGAAAATACAACATCATAGGAGTATACACAATCAGTAAACCATCGAAATGAAGATTCTCTTTTGCACCCTCTCTGCATCTTCAAATGGAAAACTTAGGACACAGTTGTGAAAAAGCAATAAATGAGCCATAAGATTTAATAGTTAGGGTTCTTCATAATACTAGACAAATATGGTCAATATTTTCTAATATACTTTAAATAGTTTTTTAAGTGAATTCAGATAGTATAAAACCATGAAAACCACCACCACAAGTAAAGCAGCAGTAAAAAATAACAACAAACAATAATAACAACATGAGTTCATACTGGGTTACATTTTTGAGTTGTTCCAAACTTTAATTACCTTAGTTATCTATTAAGAAAGAATTGTTGGTAATTATTAAGATTCTGTTAACAACACCTATATTTTATGCTTTTATGGTTCCAACTTTGATTTGAAATCTTCCGAATAAAGAATTCCAATATATACAAAGGTATTAACACTAGGATTAGTTCATAGTTGGAATTTGTATAAATATAATGAAATTACTTCTATGGTTCCAGATGGGGTGGTCAAGTCTGAGAATTGAGGTGTGAATTGGTAAAGTTTGAGAATTTAGGCCCTGCTATGGACTATTTTTGTGCCCCACCCCCCACCCCCGCCATTCATATGTTGAAATTCTAACCCCCAATGCCATGGTATTAGGAGGTAGGGTCTTGGGTAGGTAATTAGGTCAAGAGACTGGAGCCCTCAGGATGGGCTTATAAGAGGTAGAGAAGAATTTGCTTCTCTTCTTCTCTGTCTCTCTCCTTCTCTCCTTCTTCCTCCCTCTTTCCCTCTCCCCCCCAACCCCCAAAATGAGGCTACAGAAATAATTTGTCCATCTACAACCAGGAAGCAGACCCTCAGCAGACACTAGATCTGCTGGACCCTTGATCTTGGACTTCACAGCTTCCAGAACTGTGAGAAATAAGTATTTGTTGTTTAAGTCATTCAGTCCTTGACATTTGTTAAAGTAGTCCATGTTGACTAAGATAGGTGCCAATTTCTATTTTTCTAAATGAATAACAAGGTATAATATGGTCAGACACAGCAAAGGCAACAAGAACATGGGAGAATTCTCTCTTCTGCTCAGACAACACATTCTATACAATGAATATGTATTTACTAAACAAGACAGACTGTTATGATGCAGGTAACATAAAGAGGGCTAAAACTCCTGAGTTAATGCCGAATATTTGCAAAAGTGGCATTTTCTAAAGATTGTCTGAAACAGTAAAAAAAAAAAAAAGTGGTTTAAACCAAAGGGGTTCTATACTCAAGCAAGTTTAGAAAATATTGAATAAAATGGCATTAAGCAAATTTCTCTGTCTGCTATATTATACTAAGTCTTTTAAATTAATAAGCATGCAGGTTCTCCCAAATTATTTGATCAGGAAATATCTTACCCACTAAGGAAGATTTTCATGAAGAACGCTCAGCAGAACACAGATTAGGAAACATTTTATTCAAACAAAGAACTTGTTCTCCTTTTAATACTTATCTGACTGCAGTGATACATAGAGATGTGAGTAAAGGAACACTTTTTCCCCGTTTTATCAGAATGATATGTGGAATAATGCCTAAGATTCACTTTCCTGCATATGCTAGGAAATTTTGTTTCAGGCACTATATAATAGCTAAGTAGTCTGCCCCTGGAAATTAGAGCATATACATAGTTTTTAATATGTTGAATGGGCCACAGCAGGCTGTTACACATTCCTATTACAGAGATGAAGTGACCTAGACATACAAGCTATCACTGAAGATGATTTCAGATCTACGTTTCTCAAGGGTCAATGAAAGAAATTCCTTTTTCATCCATATAAATGAGAAACTAGATTTCATCCCTATAAATAATAAACTAGATAATTTATTGAATTTATGCCCTAGTTAGACATCTGTATAATCTCAGTTTATATTTATGCTCTTCTTCCATTGTAGGACAGAGAAAGAAGCCATATAAAATACCAGAGAAAGTTATATATTTCAAAAAAAAAATGTTGTATATTTTCCCTAAATCTACTGCTTCACACATATGCACAAGTGGATTTTCTAAATCAAACTTTGGTTTGAAATTAAAAGTTTACATATAATCTTGAAATTAATTTTTGATATAATAATTGTGGATTTACTTATCAGTTCATTGAACAAATATTTATCCAACAAACCATGTGCTAGAATTATGCTAGGTACTCAGGATACAAAAACAACTTTCATTGACTTCTTTTAAAACGTGTACTAGAACTGAACATAATATCATTATAAAGTTAATACATAAAGCAGTTCAAGTCTTGTAAAGGTTTCTAATAATGAAATTTTAGACCCAAATTTATATAACTAACATTTAAATATTCTATCAAAATAATGAAATAGCTAATAGTATATTTGCAATGGACTCTGGGAAAGATAGGAAGCAATTCTTATATTCAGTGACATGTTAGGCTTCTATTGCAGTGTTTATAAAACCTTAGAAGTTCAAAAGTATCTTTTGATATTAAAGTTTATGTTGTATTTTTCATTGCCATTGATAAATATAAATATCAAGCCATGTTTTACATAATGCCTCTTTTCAAAATGTAAAATTGTTACTAAATGTGTGACTTAGCTGTATGTGATATTCAGTTAACATTTATTGAAATACATTCTTTAAATAATTCCTAAAATAACTGCTAACAAACTCACATACTGTGTCAGCTGGTGACACTTAAATCCGTTTTACTTTTTTTTAACTGTAAATGGAATCAGTTGTGAATCTATTGTAGTGGTAATTTCTTACCATGTAGTTACAACCACAGTGACAAGGAACTTTTTTAATTTAGCTCATTTTTGCAATGGCCTCCTTTTGTGAATTAGGTCAAGTAGGTCAATTACTAAATCTTCCCAGAGATGAGAATACTGACTTAACTCATAGGAGAACTGGGAGAGAAATATTAAGCACTGTTTAAATGATTGATATCTTAATATTCCTGGATGTCGTAGATGGCATCATTTGATGACTAGAGAGGATAACAGTTTACCACATATATTACATACTGTATGATTGCCACAGCACATGAAAAAAGGTTCATATGTAACATGTGGAAATTTGTCATAGATGTGTGTTTCCTGTATAGTCATATAAAAAAACCCCAAGTAATTATTTTATATATTTTGTATGATAAATTGGCAATCAGGAAAAACAATCCAGGAGGCACATGATTCTCTTTACATGGATTTCTCTTGTATTATCTCAGTTCATTATTACATTTAGTAGATTTTTTCTTACAACATAGTTCTATATATTTCTACTGTATTCAGTAGTTTGTGTATGAAAGCACATAATATGAAGCTTACAGTAGACCCCCTTAAATTCCCGGGATACCTTCCAAAACTCCCAGTGGATGCTTGAAACCTCAGATAGTACTGAATCCTATATACACTATGGATATATATATATATATATATATATATATTTTTTTTTTCTATAGATATATTTTCCTATACATATATTTTATATTTATATATATATATATTTTTTCCTATACATACATACCTATGATAAAGTTTAATTTACAAATTAGACACAGTAAGAGATTAAGAACAATAACTAATAATAAAATAGAACAATTATAACAATATGCTGTAATTAAAGTTATGTGGCATTACTAAGTAACATAAGGGTTACTTGAACTCAAGCACTGCGATGCGAGGATAGTTGACTTGATATCCCATAATGGCTACTAGGTGATTAACAGGCAGGGAACATATACATCATGGATATGCTGGACCAAAGGATGATTCTCCTCCTGGGTGGGACAAAAAAGACAGTTAGAGATTTAATTATGCTACTCAGAGCACTGCATAATTTACAATTTACCATAGTTTATTTATGGCATTTTCATTTAATATTTTTGGACTATTATTGACTACGGGTAACTGAAACTGCAGAAAGCAAAACCAGAAATAAGGGGGGATTGCTGGGTGTTCTACATGTCACAAGAAAAAAACCCAGTTTTCTTAGTTCACTGGATCTTAAACATCATTAGGGCTGTAGTTAATAAAAACAATCCTGTGCAATAGACACTGAAATCTGAGGTGGCTATTTTATCTATGCCAATGACTATTCTCCTACAGCAGTTATTTTTAAGTGCCCATTTTGCACATTGAATTTATTAACTTCCTTTACTGATGAAATTATTTTTAATAGTTTGTGCCCTTAAAGTCATCTAACTCGAAAATTATTAAAATATTATGAAAAATGTAACAATGGGGTTTATTTTGTTATCGATTTAAAAGGAATTTTTTAAATGAATATTGCATTTGGATTTTAAGTGATAGTTGCAAAGGTTTTTTTGAATGTTTACTTGCAGTACTTGTATGGCTTTAGAATTCTTTTTTGTTTTGTTTTTTATTTTACCCTTCACTTTTTAAAAATTTTGAAGATTTTTAAAAAAAGTATTTTTCAGTTACAGTTGACATGCAATACTCTAGGCTGGGGAAGCGAGTGAGGGGCTGGGGTCTTTTGCTCCTCCAGGGGAAACTTTTGTGGCTGAGATCTCCCTTCCAGTTCTCAACCACCACAGGGAGGTTTGGGACAGCCTGTTTTGCTTCTCCATCCCTCCTACCAGTCTTGACATGGCTTCTTCTTTATATCCTTAATTATAAAACCTCTGTTCAGCCAGACGTCAGATGGTTCTCCAGGCTGATTGTTCTTTAATTTAGTTGTCATTTTGATGTGTTCATGGAAGGAAGCAGGCACAGTGTTTATCTACTCTGCCATCTTGGATCTCCCCCTTTAAAAGGAATTTTTAATAGCAGTAAATGTCTAGAGTCAGCAGGTCGCACATCCATCAATGTATAGTAACCACACTCGTCAGTGAATTTGTGAATCACTAATATGAAAGTCATTGAATAATGATAAATAAAAGTATTCAATTTTTGGTTTTGAATGTCAATAACATTTTTATTTTCTCTTCTATAATTATTTTATCTCTTCCTTACTCTATCTTTTCTTTAAGAATAGCAAGTCTTTTCATTTTACTCTTACTTCTGTTGTACACCTTGACAGATTTTTTGGCCAAATTTTGTTGCCCTAGTTTTTGCTTTATAAAATGATTGGTAATAGTGAAATATGAGGTTAGCTATTAGATCATGACTTTTATCATAATTTTTTGTCCATTATTCATACTTACTTATAGTGCAAATATATGCATTTTTAAGCATTTTCTATAGCATTTCTTGGAATTTAGTAATTTTGTCAAATAAAACCTTAAACTTTCATTAATTATAATAGTTACCAAAGTGCTATCAAAGCACATGGTTGTTAAAGCACATAGTTCATTTATTCCTAAGAACCAGATATTCTGTATCACAGTCCTTAGTGTAATTTCATCAAGCTTTTTTGAAATATCCTTTTATGACACTCATAATAATAGATATGATGTATTACCATTATATGATGAGGCAGGAATGTTCCTATTTAGGTAGTCATTAGGAAGTCACTGACTTCATAGTTTGTATGCCTCAGTCTCCATGGAGTAATTATTCTGAATATGACTAAAATTCCAAAATCAGGAGCCTCCTACCTCATATAGCCATCTTAAAAAGCTATATAAGAGACTAAATATTTCCCCTGTAGCACTTAACACTTACCACAAACCCGGCATTGTATTAATCTCACTGTTATATGTCTCCTATGATGGTATGTTAGGTATAGGTATAATATGAGAAACATGCAGTTGCCTTTCTTGTTCACTGCTATGTCTCTAGAACATAGTAGGTGATTAGTATAATTGTTGAATGAATTAATAAATAAATGAGTGTATTGTAGTTATTAATAATTATGCTTTTCATCAACCAGTGATTTAAAAATTAAATTCAAAATATTCCTTAGGTCAAAACCCACAAAATACCCTCTGTTATCACTATTATTTCATTAAAAAAGAAACTATTGATACCAAAATAATAAGCATAAAATCCCCAAATAAAGAATAATGCATTATTTTGAACACATTTAATGTTATGAAATACCTACAACATTTTCATTATTCACTTAAGAATTAGTGAAGACTTTGTCATGGTGCATTGATTAACATTTGGGAATGATGTAAAAATCTGTATCTTCATTTGCAGATTAATATATTTGACTTTCTGTCCAGGATTTTTTTCTAATCTGCTATGTTTCCTCTACATTGAACACACTTTGCTTAATTCAGCCAGGTTCATATGTGAACAAACTAAATCTAAGTGTGAGTGTTTTTGTAGAAAACCTTTATAATGCTATGATATTTACCGTTATTTTTGACTCAGTGTATCTACTCAGTCCCTAGTTCATAGATTTAATCAAGAACTATAATAAAGTTTACAATTTATCTTGGAAAAGTATACTGAATGAAGTACTGTTTAGAGTTGATTCTAAATAAAAAGGCGAATTTTCTGTAGAATAAAGCAAACTGAACAGAATGCAATTGTAATATAAGCATGCCAAGAGCAAGTTGGGCCTGACTGAATAATTTTAACTTTAAGACACTCATCTAAAATTGAATCATACTCCTTAGGCTTCAGCAGAATAGCAGCTAAGTGAAACTTTAATCTGAGGATTTAGTCGACTGTAGCCTATCCTTTGAACTCCAGTGTTGGTGGTAATGTTCATGCCCAATGCTCCTTCTTTTTGGTTTTCCAAATTTCTAACATACTCAGAAACATCAATATACAGACACAAAGACACACACAGCCTAGTGTTGGATACTGAAGAGCACCTAGAAGATATCTAGGATTAAATATGTGAACATGCTATAAACCCTAATATCAGTTTCACGTGCTAGAACCCTGTGGGAGAATTTTGAAAATAACCCAATATTTGAACTCACATTCTTGTCTCTGGGCACCTGACTATATTTGTGGTTCTGGATCTTAATTTTTCTCCTGTATTATGATATCTGAACCCTTCCCACTTTGTTTTTGGTTCCTTCATACATTTGCTCAATGAAATTGAATTAATTATAAATCTGATTTGTATTAAGTACTGTGTACATTGAAAATGGAGAAATGAAAGACATTCTGTGCTGCTCCTCCTGTAATGGAGAAAACAGGCTGTAAATATTAATCAATAGACATTATCACCCATTCACTGTGGGCCAGTGACTGTAATTGGCACTGGAGAATCAAATATGAATATCTTATCTCCACTTTCAAAAGTTTTAAAATCTAGAATCACTATACCACTATGTTTATTGGCTCCATCTTGCTCTGGACACAGTAGTAGGTGCCACTTCTGGTTCTAGGTGTCTTCCAGGTTGGTGCATGTTGTCCTAGCTTGCATATGTAAATAAAGAAGCAATTTTTATAAACAAGTGATGTTTCCCAATGTTTTTATGTCATCTTTTCTTGTTTAATAACCTCGTTAAACATGACTGTTGGGTTCATTATTCAAACTAGACTATATCCTGGTTATGGGAAGAATCATTTTTCGAAGATCAGTGTCGGAGGTTAGCAATTACTTCATTGCTTTTACTAATGAGTATCACTATGTCACAGAAAAAATGGTAACTTTGTTCATAGATTAGATACATACGAATGTTTGGTTATACACATGGAAATATTGCCGCATGTTCCTTCCTGAATATTCCTTCCTTCCTACTTTTCCACCTGTCTGTTTCTCCGAGGGAAAGACCACATCACCTTGTATTTTCCCACTTTTCTCCCTTGTATGGGAAAGGCGCTGTAGACTTTATAAATTTATGTAAATCCATTATCTGATTTCTAAAGCTACCTGGATTTTCTTCGAGTAAATGCTTTTAAATTTTTCTTGGTTGCAGAAAATCTTAATTTCTTTTCTGTTTTTAGGATATTGTTAGCCAAAAAATTTCAATCAACACCATGGTCTACTTTTATTTAATATATACCAAGGGTGCCAACAAATATATACATATTTTAAGAGTTGTTACCTATGCTCAAGCAGTAGTTTGCCATAATCGGAAGTGTCTGGATACTGACGGTAACCACTTTGAGTGCCTGTTATAATTGCAGAAGTCAAATGTGACTTGTAGTCATCTTTTGTTATTGGTATATATTGAGTATTACAATTTTAATACAGTTTTTCCTTTCTTAAAATGTGTACATATTTTGGGCACCCTCTGTGTGTGTGTATATATATATATATATATATATATATATATATATATATCCTTTCAAGAACTGAAATGTTATTTTGAATTTGATTCTTATAAAAGGAAAATATTATATCCACCCAGAGAGATTTTGAATGATTGTCCATTTTGTGTGTCATAAACAAAATGTAAAGACTAAAGAGAAGGTAGGTATACATTTTTTTTTTAAATTAAAATATACCGTATCTTGATAGACAACCTAAAAGAATTTGTTAACAGAAAAAAAGATGAGTAGAATTCAAGTGTCATGAAGATACATTGCCTTGATTTGATGTTTGAATTTAAAAAAAAGTATGCATATAGATTTTAACTTGAAAGGGGAAAAAATTGTTTTTATTCAACTCACCTTCTTTCTCTGTATACCATGTTTCTATGAAAATAAGACCTACTTGGACCATCAGCTCTAATGTGTCTTTTGGAGCAAAAATTAATATAAGACCCTGTCAAATTATATTATATTATATTATATTATATTATATTATATTATATTATATTATATTATATTATATTAAAGACCCGGTCTTATTTTACTGTAAGACCGGGTCTTATGTTAAATTTTGCTCCAAAAGATGCATTAGAGCTGATGGTCCGGCTAGATCTTATTTTTGAAAAAACATGGTATATAGACCTGCAGTCTGGTCCTACCCTGAGCCTTATACTAAAACGTGGTATAGTTTTGGCTATTGCATTGACCTTTCTAAAATGTTGCCAGAGGCAATCTGAAATAGTAAATTTTGAAGCTTAAATATGTTCAAAAATCCTAAAGTTAAAAAAATATATATAGCTAGTGGTGATAAGAGTTGTTTTTATAAAAAACTGAGTTAGTACTCAAGAACTGGGTTTGGGATGCACTATAAAATATTTAGGTCAGATGACAGAAAAATTAGCTGAATCATGAAAGGAAGGTTTGCTATCTAATGTTTCCCTGGTGCATATAGTTTTGGTGAATTTCTACTTGGAGGATTTAAAAGGAAGAAGTGATTCAACAAATATATTCTGAGAACTCAAGTACTGTGCTGAACCATCCAAAATATGAATATATAGTGTTCCTTCTCTCAAGGAACAAATTTTTTTGTTTGATAAACATGTACACTATAAATATCTATGATTTGGTGTACTGTAGTCATTACATATATGAGACATTTTTATAGACATCTGGCAAGATATTAGACTCATCAAAAAGAGGCTGTGTATGTGGTGAGAGATAAAGAGTGGGGAGTCAGAAGTGATATTGCCAGAATCATAACTTTCCTAGTTTTTCCATCTAAATAATAATGGCTTCCTTATTGGACTGTGGTGGGGATAACATATTAAAACATGTAAAATACTTAGGAAAATTCTGGACATACTTTAAGTTTTCAATAAATTTTAAACAATTACCATTATCATGTATTATTAAAATACAAATTCTTGGGTCCCAGGATTCTCTAGGTTGCGTGTAGTATCCAAGAATATTCCCACCAGAGGTGGTTATGATACAGTTGATAATTAAACCAGTGTTTGGGAACCTCTTTTGTAGGTCATCCAAATTGTGTTGAGGAATAAAAGAAAGTTAGGAACTTTGCAATAGTATTACAATTAAAACAAAAAAAATAAAGAGATACTAGTATGGATAAATATTTTAGAAGGAAATAAAAAAGAAAAATTGAGTAGATTTTATGTGTAGAAATATTAGTCTAAGGTTTTCTGTGTGTGTGTGTGTATATATATATATATATATATATATATATATATATATATATAAATGTAAGTGTGTAAGTGTGACCCTATTAAATTGAATGGACATGCTGTGCATGTAGGAAAACCTGGTGCATATATAAGTATATATGTATATATATATACACACACACACATATATATACACATATATATGTGTGTCTGTGTGTGTGTACACATATACATACATATATACACATATATACATATATGTGTATATATATATATATATACATAAATATGTACACATATATATATATGAAATTAATTTAGTACATCTCTTGCTGTATGTTTAATTCTGTCAGCTTTAATGTATTTTAGTTGAGGAAAAAAATGAGTTTACGTGGTTTAATAGGAAAAAAATGACCTCTGTCATTATTCATTTTTCATTTGGAGGTACATTTTCAAAACCAGGCTGCATAAATCAAATTCAATTATTTAATAGCAACATACAGTTTTTGTAGTTATATGTTTTTTATGACCACTGATCTTACCTTGAATAAAATTTTATATTTTATTATTAAATATCAAGGCTCCTCTTTTAATATCTTTCTTCTAACAAAGATAGTCTAGATAGTTTAAAAAAAAATGTTTAAACCTATGCACATATGCATGTTTATTATTGGTTTGTGAAAATCAGAGGAAATAGCTTCTCAAATACTGGTATAACTTGCAGTCACTGTTAAAGACATCAATTTTCAGTTATGTAGAAGGCATTAAATTGTGTATCATAGATTAGTATAAATATCTGTGAAGTAAGGCTTT
The DNA here is from genome assembly GCF_057876585.1 of Rhinolophus sinicus. NCBI lineage: Eukaryota > Metazoa > Chordata > Mammalia > Chiroptera > Rhinolophidae > Rhinolophus > Rhinolophus sinicus. Next base: position 152,674,969 of record NC_142501.1, on the reverse strand, counting down.
ATCAACAGTGTACAGTATGCATACAGCTGAAAGGTTGTCAGTGTGATCCGTTCCTGCTTTCATGGGCCCCTTTGTGGCAAACTTCTGTCACTAGCACTGTATGTATTCTACTCATTTATTAATTATGAATGGAATACTCAATATGGGAACTTATCAGAATTATAAATGCAATTATCTTCTTATGAATACTTTGTAAGTGAACATGAGAAAGACATAAACCAGCACATTTGGGGCATATTAGTTACTGTAGAAATCATTGCAGCAATGAACTGTGTCAGCAGTAAGGTAGTATGGATCCATAAAGTAATATCTTCGAGTAAGATGGTCAAGAAAGTGTTTATGCGTTGATGATGATACAAGGTAATTAGCTGTAAAATATAGCTCTAAATTTGTGTGAAAATTAGCAAATTAAAATTACTCTTAGATCTTCAATTAAGGCAGGAAATTTAATTAAAAATATTGAGATCTATAAAACTTATTTTGTTTTTATAAGAGATTCCAGGAAGCATTCACTTTGTTATATTTTGTGATAATTAAATTTCTAGTATTTTTATTTTGATTGGATATACTTTAAAAAAAAAATGGTTGTAATTAAATATGGTCAAAGAATCGTTGAGATTCTACTACTTATCAGGTATATATTAAAGAAACTTTTCTATTTAGTCTCATATCTTACCTTCTTCAATGGGGCCAAGTCAACTCGAGTATGTGAACTGGAGTCATTAGAGCTCGTATTCTTTGGAGGGTAAGTGATAGAGAATCTATGTCCCAGTGTTTGAACTTTGTATTTAGCCCAGCTAATGGATTTTGCCAAGAGAGAAATTTCAGATATCATTATATAATTTTAACATCCTATTTTATGTGAAAAGTAAAGGAACCAGTTAGAACAAGCCTCAACGTCACATGAAATAAATTGTGATTTTATTTACATGAATCACTGAAGTTTCTAAATGGTATGTTTTGACCATTTTATAAAATTCTACATATTCTGAGACCGCCACGGACTTGCCAGCTGTCACAGAGATACACCGATAAATGAAATTCACAGTGATTCAGGTAGCCCCCTTTTCCACTGGATTCAATTCTTTTCGCTGTGAAACCTTTCCTAGAGCTGCCAACTCTTAACAACATTTGACAGAATTAAGTTTAACCTTCTGTTTCTTTCCTTACCATTCTTCTGGTGGAAGTTATTATTGAGAGGAAAAGAATAGTGGCCAGAGCAAAAGGCTGGCAACATTTCAGGGTTGACATACCAAGTGTTCTTTGACTAAATTGCTTCTAGAGAAAGGAGGGAGAAATGACTCACACAAAAATTCTTATTCCCTCGCATGCCACTGAGTAAAGCAGTAAGAGTAAATCAAATGGCTCCTGGTATTTTCATTTATTCATTTTCTGTTCATTCATTCATTCATTCATTCATTCTTTTATTCTTACATACTTACACTCAATCAATGTGTATTTATGCAGTCTTCAGACATAATTATAAAAATATAAAATCAATTGACAGCAGGTTGCTTTGTCATGGAATGAATCCATTGGAACACACAGATATGTAAACTGACAATAAGATATAAATTAGGTACTATGAAAAATGTGTCACAGAGGAGTAGTCAAAACTGAAACCATGATGATAATGGTATCTCATTAAGTAGCTACACCTAAGCAATTTTAAGTCAACACTATAATTTATAATTTGCCTAAGTATATTCTGTGGAATGTTCAATGGAATCGTAATATGTATTATGAATAAAAGAATTATCTGGTAATACAAGTGTGGAAAATAGTATAATATATAAAACTAGATAGGATAATTTACTGTATAGCTTTACTATACAGGTATGTATACTGTACAAATTTACTTTACACATGGTGTATAGACTTCTTAAAGCTTTTAATTTTAATATATTAAAAAGAGACACATCAGGCAGAGCTCCAAAGTTGTCTTGCTAAAGAACACTTGTTTTCCATGAAATATTTACTGAAATTCTACTTGCATAGAAAATACTTTGAATGATGCTAATTTAGTAGCTACTTAAACTTTAATTTAAAGTTAGGAGAAAGAAAAATAACGTACAGAGTAGAATTTTGGGAATAAAAAAAATAATGGCTTTGCCTTGGGAAGAATATCAAAGAGTGGCTTCCTATTCCTCATTCATTAGATTCCCTAGAAAAGACTCTTTTCCCTTAAACTCTGTATTACATTCAACGACATCATGGTGTAATGAATTAAAGATGAGCTTTCAAGTCAGATATGTCTGAATTCCAATTTTTGTTGATGATGTTCATTAACTGTGTAGCAATTTCTCTTGGTTTTTCATCTGTCTTCTCCTTTTCTACTGTGTGTGTGTGTGTGTGTGTGTGTGTGTGTGTGTTATACAAGTTCATTACCTGTGTAGATTTGTGTATTCACCACCTCTACAATACCAAACAGAGACAACAGCACAAGGATCTCTCATATTGCCCTTTTATGACCACATTTAAATCTCTCCTCCTTTCCTGTCCCCCATCCCTAACCTCTGGTAACAACTAAGCTCTTCTCCACTTCTAATATTTTGTAATTTCAAAATATTATATACATGGAATCATATAGCATTTAACATTTTGAGATTTATTTTTCTCACTTAACATAATTCTTTGGAGATTTCAAATTGTTGCTTGTATCAACAGTTTATTTTTTTATACTGCTAAGTTGTATTCCATTTACAATTGTACCAGTTTGTTTAAGCATTTGCCCTATTGGGTGGATTCTGGTTTCAGGTATATTTAAAATAAAACTGCTGTGAACATGCACATATAGGTATTTGTGTGAACGGAAGTTTTCATTTACTTGGAATTAATACCTTAAGAGTGAAATTGCAGCATTGTATAGTAATTACATGTTTAGTTTTGTAAGAAACTGCCTGTTTTCTAGAGTACTGTACCATTTTACCTCCCCATCAGCAATGCATGATCAACTCAGTTTCTCCACATTTTCATTAGCATTTGGTGTTGTCACTACTAAAAATAATATGTCATTTCATACAGGTGGGTAGTGATATCTCATTGTGGTCCTAGTTTGAATTTCACTGATCGCTGATGACATGCAATATCTTTTCATACATTTGCATGCCACCTATATATCTTTTATAGTAACGTGTCTGTTAATGTCTTTTCTCCATTTTCTAATTGGATTATTTATTTTTCACTGGTGAGTTCTGAGTCACCTTCCTTTTTGAAGGTTAGTTTTGCTAGATATAGAATTGTTGACTTTTCTTTCAGCATTTTGAATATGTCATTTCGTGCTCTTCTGGCCTGCATTGCTTTAGCTGAGGAGGCAGCTATTATTACATTCTTGTTCTTCTTTACTTGATGAGTGATTTTACTCTTGCTGCTTTCTTTTTTTTTTTTTTTAATCTTGAGTTGTAGCAATGTTATTGTAATGTGTCTGCGCATGGGTCTTTGTGTGCATACTAATTGGGGTCAGTGGGCATTCTGGATTTGTACATCCTTCTTTTTCATCAAATTTGGGAAATTTTTTATATGTATTCAAATATTGTGCCTGTCATTTTTTTTCTCTCTTCTTTTGGGATTGTCATTACATATATGTTTATATGCTTTATTCCACAGGTCTCTAAGACTCAGTCCATTTTTTATGTAGTCTTTCTCTGTGTTCTTCTGATTGGATCCTTTTATTGATCTGTTCTCATGAATATAATACATTTTTCTTTTTCATTTATACTGTATTACCACATGATTATATGGGAGTAATGAAACATACTTTACAATATTTTATTTATTTTTAAAATATAGCAAAATGTTTTACTGTTTAAAAAATTTTTATTTTCCACTTATCATCTGTATTTGAAGTCTTTATATAAAGGAATTGATGTTAATTTTTGTATAGTGATATATATAGTATGAATATAACACATTTTGTTTATTCCTATTGATGGTCATATTAGTGGTTTTTAACATTTTGCTTTTAAAATGTTGGAGGTATCACCTTGGCATGCGTATCCTTAGTCACATGTGAAAACCCTGGTTTATTTTTTTTTAAATTTGCTATGTATTGCCAAATAGCTTCCCCAAATTGGCTACCAATATATGCTACCTCCAGCACGATAGAATAGTCCCTGTGCCCTATAGCCTTTCTAAAATGTGATTATAATCTGCCTATGTTTTTCATAATAAACATACATTTAAATGTAAAGAATTATCCTATGTTCAGTATAGCCAGCAAACATGGAATGGAAAAAATATTATCAAAGAGGTTGAGATGTTCAAAAGTCTACTGAGCCATCCTTTCTAAGGACTATTAGTTGTATAACAGAAAAACAAACAAACGAAAAACAACTATTAGTTGTATACCAAACAGAACAATAAAGAAAAGTCAAGGACATTACCTCTTGTCATTATGGATATATCCTTTATCATATCAAGAGTCCTATTTGCTAACCTACAAATAGATATGGAAATATGAAAAAATTTCTAAGATTCATTAGGCTAAAAAATTCTATATTTCTGTGTTGTAACTAGACTTACCTGTTATCTGTAGTTGCTCTATTTATGTTTCCTATTACTATAATATGTTGGTGAAAGGGATTGTATTGATAAGTAGAGAAAAAGGCAGTTAATAACTTGTTTTAATTTTAATGTTAACATCACACTACAAAATTATTTTTTATTATTCCCACTTGTTGTTACTAACCTAAGCAAAATGATTAAGGGACAATACGGGAAGATAAGGGGAAAATATATGTAGAAGACCCAAGTAGGAAGGATAAATGTGAGATATTTTCTTTCCTACTGCTATAATTCCACTAATGCCATAAAGATTTTACATTTTCCTAGAATTCTAGCATTCTTAGGAAAATCCACTTTCACAGTAATTCTCAAATTGAAAAGTTAAGTAATAAAATACAATAAAATATTTAAGTTGAGTTAATCAAAAATTTGTATGAATATTAGTCAATCACTGTCTTCAATTAATGTACCTTGTAAAATTCTAGTCTGATGTAGGTCAAAATTAAACTTGCATTAAACTAATGATCAAAAACATGTAAAAATGAAAATGAAAATGTGGAATTGTCATTTTAGAACCATCACTAAACATTTTTAACCTTCCATATTAACTGTTTAGTAAGACATGTATACTTTTTCTTTTTACTGAGGTTCTTTTTGTTGAGATCAGAAAAGCTGAAAATGAAGGATGGGGAATTTACAATGGACCTATGGCCGTTCCTTCTTTCACTTCCATCTTAAAGAGAGAAGCACTGGGATTCAGAAAAAACAAAGCTGTTCTTTACGGAAAGTCCAGCTTCTGACTGGAAAACACACTGACTGTAGATGGTCTCCATTTCAATAGAATTTCATTAATATAGCTATGACAAGTGGGTGCAGTGCACTTTAGTCTATATTATGGCAATATAATCACTGGAACATGCATAAGCTCAAAGCCCTAATGTAGCTATTTCTCAACAAAAAAATGAAATGGAAATTCATGTTGAATAGCCACTGATTACAACATGATTAATGTGAGTTGAATTGATTTATGGGTAGTGTTGTTTAAGCTTACACCAGAAGTATAATGTGATCTATTGAAAAATAGGAGGGCAGAATAAACACCAAAGAGTACAGAAAATATTATATTTTCTGGCATGTGTTATAGGCTGGATAAATAATCCAGACTTGCAAATGAGTTACTAATTTTTTTTGTTGTTTTTACCAGAATATCAAGGGTAGAGTATCTATTTTCCCTGAAACATTAAGCACACCAGAAATTAATCTACTTTATTTTCATTAAATTGAATCCCAATTGAACCCAAAACTTTCATATAGTTTTGCAAAAAAAGCTTTCCCACAGAATTTATAGCTGTCCATAATAGGCCAGTATTTATATTAAGAGAATAATAATGTCACTTCAAAATTTTTAGTGTCATTGAGAATATATACATTTAAATAACACTGGGAGAACCATCTCTAACATCTCACAATGACTGTCATGAAGGAATTTTTCATAGAGTGTGTATCTGTTTTTGTTAACTGTGAAATCCTGAAACAGCAAAAACATATGACTTCTTAGATCTTAAACTCATTCATGGTAAATGTGTACTTCTGCTTAAGTAAATATATAATTGAGATCAAATAATCTTAGAAAGACAAACTCAGACTATGTAAACTTTTGTTAATAGTACATAAAAGATTATATTACTACAGTTTTACATATTATCAAACGGACTAATGATCTCTTGATATTATGTGATGAAATATACAGTGGTAAGCTACTACAGCTTAAGCATGGAATATAACAATAATGGAATATATAGTGTAATAATAATGGAACTAAACTAGATCAGTAATTTATAAATCTATTTGTTTTTAGCTGCTTTTTAAAAACTATAATTCATAGCATAAAATCACTGACAAATTAGATAACATGTTCCATTAGATAACATATTTAATGGACTTGCTTTTGGTAAAATGCTAAGGAGATCATTTAAGATTTTTGTTTAGTTTATTAATTTAATTTTAGGTATACATACCCCCTTAGTCATTCTACCTTTTAAAAGTATGATTGACGACTTGATAATTTTAAATTTGTTTTCCTAAGTAAATTTTTCAAAGAAAAAAGTCAGATTTTGAAAGTTGGCAGTATCCATGATGTGTCATTTTATATAATGTGAAACTATTTAATATAGATTTTCTTGAAAGTGGAATAACAAATACATAAGCAATCATGATATGTACTTTTGTTTTAGCTTCTGTTCATCATAGTAATTTACTAAGAAATACCTTTTTTGCTTAAATCATAAACTTCTCTACTTGTGAATATTTTATCTGCTCTGGTGCTTTTGATTTTTCCCATCTCCGATTTGTTTCTTTTGCATTGTACAAAGTTTTAAAAGAAAAAAAGCACACAAAACTATGGTTTTATCCAGGAGGAAAACATACCTTCTTTGTCAATCATATGTAGAGTTGTATACAGATGCTCAATTGTCTATGGATTTAATCCCTGTTTAAACATATAAACTTGAAAGTTTTAATCTGTGTTTTCTCAAGTGATTTTGTTTCATGAGTTGAATTTGAGCCCATAAATATTTGTGCTAGTCTATGGGCTGTAAAGAAATTAACTTCAGCTTTATTTTATACACAGAAAATTAATTGAGTCACTTCTGACAATATTGCTACATCATACTTACTGAATTTTAAAGATGTTTTAAACAACTCTAACTCCTACTTGATGCAGTCTTTTTTCTACTAATGTATTATTGAGGTGATGTAACAAGATTGTTGATTTGAGTGATTTTTGCTGAAAGTTGATACATTTTGTCATATTCATTTTACTGAAGAATCATAGATTAAATTAGAGATACTGTATTTCTTAAACAGAAACTCTATACTACATATTTTAGTCTTTTAAAACCATGTTGTCCTTGTGGTTGTGCATAAAAACCGAGGTGCTTCTGTTGCTCAGTGGACAGTGTATGTGGTCTTGATCCAAAAGTCAAGAAACTTATAAAGGAAAGATGGGCTCTGATAATTATAAAAAAACAAAGGCCCACAATATTATTTTTTGAAAACATAAATACCTACTTTATAAAAATATTTTTCTCTTATGTTGATTAAAATCACCTCATTTACCACTATATTTTATGTAGTATAATTTTAACCCTCCAAAAGGAGAAAACATTTTTAATGTCAGAGAGTTCTGAAGATAGGCATTGGTTTAGCACTAATTAGTATGTCAGTAGCTCTGGGTCTCAGTTTACTCATCTGCAAAATGTTATGGTCGTGCTCTGCATGATTATGTCATACACATAGTGTGTAATGAGAAAATTAATCTTCTCATATGTGGGTTGATTATCTGTAGCTCTAACTATTTTTACTGTACTATGTTTCCTTTGAGGTTTTCACACATTGCAGGATCAACTTTGAATTACAACAAATGTCTTTTAAAGCATTATGATCTAAGATGAAGTTTGCTCTTCTTTTTGAACCCCATTTTTAAAACATTTTGGCATCCACTGGATAAGCAGGCAGACTAGGGACACATACTTGTACCCAACATGCACTGGTCTTAATAACAAAGTATTTCTCTCTAATGAGGAATGGCTTCTAGTGGACAGCAACACATCAAAGGTAATAACACAGACAGGAAAACAAAAACAAAAACTGAAAAAGACCTGTCCCGATAATAATAGTATTCCTTACCTTTCCTGCAATTAGTCATGCTCCTAAGTCACTTACTCTTGAGGAATTTCTGGACCAGTTTCTCTCAGACGAAATTACTGGATTGAATATATTAGGTACTGGTAGACTTCTGCTCACACACATAGACCAATGAGCTCAACTGTACATTCAACAGGGAGGAAAACATGATTTTTTGTAAGCATAGTAAGTCTTATAAAATGTTATGGGGAAGAATATTAGTAATCATTTATTTGAGGAAAATAGTAAAATAAGCAATTCATTTAGGTTCTTACTTGAGTATATTTTACCTAATTTTAATCAGTAATGTGAAATAGGGAAAAAATCATGAAATGATGAACTGAAAATCTGATATTAAAAAGTTAAACTACTATAATAATTTAGACAGTGATAAGAAAAACAAAAGATCTTCGGTACGTTGAAGTTTCTGATTTTTTTATATTGTATTTCATCTGATTTTTGCAATGACGGAATGTCCAGCAATTCTAGACTTTAGGTAAACATTTATGATGTAGCAATTGGAATGTGTTGCTCACTGGTTCAAATGAGGAAAGTGCCTGACTCCCAAATTTGAGCACATAGTCAAATATCCCAGGCACTTGCTAAGATTATGGATAGATACTTCTCTTTTAATAACAGCAGTTAATTAATAATTTGAGATCAGAATATCTTCAGTGATAAACATACTACACAAACACTCATGCACGTACACACACACACACACACACACACACTCTCTCACACACTCTGAATACCAAAATAAGTGATATCTAACAATACTTGGAATAAAATGGGAAGTCTAGAATTCATTTTTTGGGGGAGCAATTCAAAAGGAATTATACAACATATTGTGTTATTAAAGGATAATGGACAGTTACTCCTGTATTCAAAGAAGAATTTATGTGGTGAACAAAGTCTTCCTATAAAGGTATGCTTGGGCATATCAGAGTAAAGCTGGAAGGAGTTGATGCCTAGCCATATTTTAACATCACTCTTATCAAAGAAAATTACTAAGATAGTTCTAATATTATTTGATTCAAGTAGGAAATATGGTATACTGCCACTAACTGATATGCTATATCCTGGGCTTTTAATCTGTAGGGTATAGTGAAGAAGGCTAGTAAGTGAAAAATAAAAATAATATTTTAAAACATATCATGCTCAGAATATTATATATCTAAACTAAGCTGTAAGTTATAATTGTTAAAATGTAATGCTAATGAAAAAATAGTTCCATAGGTTAATATGTAAAACTACATTCAAAATAATTACATGAATTATTGGAATAAGAAAATATCTTAAATGCCTCGAGCTACATACTGAAGAATAATTTAAAAAATACTAATTTATAACTTTCCTTTTTATATATATTTGTAAAATTCAAACAATTGCAGAGAACAAAAATTTTTTTGGTTAAATTAAAAAAAGACAAATCATATCATTTATTTATCATGTTTGAATGATTTCAAACTTCAAATTAGTGCATCTCTGGTGAGGAGGGTTGTGTATATGCTTGATATGAATTAATTCGGTATACATATTTACTGAGTGCTCTCCTTTGTTTCTTGTGTTGTCAGACTTGGAGATACAGTAGATAAAAATACAATCACTTCTCTACCCTCATATCTGTGTTTCAGAGTATAGGATATATAGAGGAAGATATGAGAGAGAGAGAGAGAGAGAGAGAGAGAGAGAGAGAGAGAGAGAGAGAGAGAGAGAGAGAGAGAGAGAGAGAATCATTTATGGTTACATGATGTCTGAAAAAAAAAGTGAATTTAATTTCAACAGAGTGGGATAGCAATCGGTGCAGTGAATCAAGGAATCCTACACACAAATGCACACATCAGGGATAGAAATGTGCTGACCAGAAGTCAGAAGGGCTGCTCAGATGGTCAGGCTGGCCCTATATGAGGTTGAGAAAATTCTTTCCTTTGTCTTACCTTCAATTTCCTCATTTCAAAAATGAATAGTAGGACCAGGTCTTTTAAGGCCCCTTCTGATGTTTTATATTAGATATTAGATGATGGGATGGAGAGATTTAGTTTTCACTCCAGATTATGTGGCCAGTGTGCCAGTGGTTGGGTCTCCATTTATACATCTAGATATTATACGAGCTGGGACTAAAACTAGTGCTTTAGGCTGATAATCGTTCCTCTGTACAAGACCAATGAAGTATTTCTATTCAGGCCTCTACTACAAAGTTTCTTACCACTGTTCTTTAACTTTAATATGTTGATCTCTGTGTAGAAACAAGATACATAGAAACACAATAGAGGGAACAGAATTAGATAATAGGCACCCCGATAACTTGTAAGGTCAAAATGGACTGTGCTCAGTTAATGATTCTTTGTGTATTTGGGGATGTAACATAAGGGGAGATTCTAGTCTAGGCATAGACAGTATGTTCTGAATCAGTATTTTTAAGATGTGAAGGCAAAAAAAGTGATGTATAGGCTAGGATATTAGAAATGAGAGTGATGCTGACAAACTACGAGACAATAGGAGCTTGGGGTGAGAAACCTTAGAGGACAGTGAAAGACAGGCAGGGAGGAAATAGTTCTCAGTGGCTTGGGTAGGAAAAGTTGCTAACTCCATGGTACACATATGGATATGAAAATAAGTCCTTTTTCATTTTCACTTCTCTGATAAATGTGGCTGACTTGTGATGCCTGACCAGGCATGGGATTAGGATGCAAATGACTTGGACTTTTCAGTGCCCAGTGGGAAAAGGAGTAAGCCTAAGCATCTGTAACAGAAATCAAGCTAGCCCAAACTGACTGTGTAACCAGTCTTAAATCTGAAAGCAAAGACATAGGAATAACAATAATAATGAGGAAACAAATACAGAGAAATCTGAGCTCACAGCCGGGGCCTTGTGGAGTGGCTGGACCTGAAGAACAGAGCGGCAGCACCCTATTGCATTCGATGACCACACCTCCAAAATGCCGGGGCACCTCACTTATAGTAATCAAAGGATCAGCAAATAGTTTTATTAAACCATGGATTTTAGGAAATGCTACAAAATTGAACCAAAAGTATTGTGTTTTCTACCTGTGCCCTTCATTATGTTACTGTCATCCCCTTGATATGACATTTGCAAACGTGTCTAGGAATATACCTGCTGTACTTGTACATTCTTGATGAGTGTTACTTTCTCCTTTTATTTCTTCTTCATAGGTAAAATTTTTGCTGAGGATAGCAAGGTGTCCTTTTTGTATTAAAAGGGAAGAAAACTTGGAAGAACTCAATGTTTTATTTCAGCCCATCTAAAATAAATGAAATATTTTGTCCATTTCTTAGCATATTTGTCTAAATAAGAGCGGATATTTATGGAAAATGTGTATATATTACCTATTTGATTCTTGGAATGACATGTCAATAATTATTTAAATTAAAGTATTTCTATTCATTCATTAGGAATAAAAAATGTGAGTCTTTATTTATATTTCGGACACTTGTAAAAGAAAACAAATACAACCCCACCATGATAAATTCTAATATCAAAGAAAATTACAGTTTTTCTCTTCTTAATTGAGAATATTCAGAGAAGCAAGATGCTTACACACATACTTTGAAATTATCACCTGAAGCAGCAACTATTAAGCTGTCTTGTCAAGTGCTGCTTAGCTTGCATTTTTAATAATATTTGTGATATCTCGGACTTTGTACAGACAGAGACTGTGAATTGCTTTCCTTAAAATCTTGGAAGATGCTGCTATTTCAGTTCTTTTTACTTGCCCAATTCATTTTACTTGCTACCAGAGTCCTATTAGAATATATGATGCAGAAATAAGACTTCTATAAATGAATTAAGGCCAAGGGTTTAAAATCTGTTTGTGTTTTGTATTAGAAGACTATTATAAAATTAAATCTAAAACAGAAAATATAGCATTTTTATTTTTGTTTTTCATAGAAGAGCTTTTAGGATGCTATTTTCCCTTTTACTAATTCAAAGATATTATATTTAATTTTATTGCAGTTGAGTTGATTTTTTTATTGTTTTCATTTGGTTTGTTGAGGTGCTCTTTTGCATAAAATTAATCATGACATTCAGTAACCATTTATAATAAAGAGATTGATACCTGGATCACTTCGGAAAGGAAATGTAAGTAGTTCAATAATAGAGTGCTAAAATACAAGGTGGGTTTAGAAAATCAGAAGCTAAGTAGAGTTTATATACATTTTGAGAGAGTACAAAAGTGAGCCTTAGAAAAAACTAAGGCTTCCTATAACAACACAATATGAAACGTGTTAGGGAAAATAAATCTTGATGTCTTTCTCCTATGAATTTAAGAAACTCAGCAGTTTTCTCTCATTACAACCTTTTATTTATATCTGTCCAATGGCAGCTAGAATTTTCAGCAGGGTCTGAGGTATATGATTTATGTGAATCTTCTGTGACTTCACATTTTTCATATTTTTGCCAGTTGAACAGAATCAAGAAATAATGATTTATTTAATTTTATATCTAAAGAAATGTGGTTCTATGAAGTTTATTTATTATCTATATTAATGTCTGAAATCACATTCTCGGTTTATTGAAAGTCAGTATGATTTCATTGCTGAATGTGTTTCACAGACATTTTTAAAGACTTAGAACAAAGTTATATGTAGTTTTGTATGCACAGATACTATACAGGTTTAAGAAATTTCTTAAGTTATAATAACATCCTTATGAAGAAAAAATTTGGTTCTGTACTGTTCAAACAGTGGTAATGGTTCATTGAGATTCTCAAAAGTGGAATATTTTACTAGAAAAGAGATTAGCTTAGATTTCTTATTTGACCACATAATGTTTGGGAACCTATATAAATTATATAGGTTATATAATTATATATAATTATAATCTTGTTGCATAGCTCTTTCTCCCAATACTATATATCATGGGTAGAGAAATCTCTGCATCTGGATTAATTTTCCTTGACTATTTTTTCTGGTTATTTTCTAATTAAAAAAAGATATATATTTTTTCTATTTTATATTATACAGTGGGAAGAGATTGGTGAAGTTGATGAAAATTATGCCCCTATCCACACATACCAAGTATGCAAAGTTATGGAACAGAATCAGAATAACTGGCTTCTGACCAGTTGGATCTCCAATGAAGGTGCTTCCAGAATCTTCATAGAACTTAAGTTTACTCTGCGGGACTGCAACAGTCTTCCTGGAGGACTTGGGACCTGTAAGGAAACTTTTAACATGTATTACTTTGAGTCCGATGATGAGAATGGGAGAAATATCAAGGAAAACCAGTACATCAAAATTGATACCATTGCCGCTGATGAAAGCTTTACAGAACTTGATCTTGGTGACCGTGTCATGAAACTGAATACAGAGGTCAGAGACGTAGGACCTCTAAGCAAAAAGGGATTTTATCTTGCCTTTCAAGATCTGGGTGCTTGCATTGCTCTGGTTTCTGTGCGTGTGTACTATAAAAAATGTCCTTCTGTGGTGCGACATTTGGCTGTCTTCCCTGACACAATTACTGGAGCTGATTCTTCACAGTTACTTGAAGTGTCAGGCTCCTGTGTCAACCATTCTGTGACAGATGAACCACCCAAAATGCACTGTAGCGCTGAAGGGGAGTGGCTGGTGCCCATCGGGAAATGCATGTGCAAGGCAGGATATGAAGAGAAAAATGGAACCTGTCAAGGTAAGGGTGTGCGTGAGTATCTGCGGGTGTTGTCTGCGTCTGTTGGATCATGTATATGTATTTTCTCAAATGATTATGAGCAAGTGACCTTTTACTTTGCTAATTTATGGAGATTTTTTATTTTCAAGTTTGATTTCTCTCTTCTCAGAATTTTAAATTTTCTGGCAACGTTCACAGATTTAATGTTTTAGCGTCTATACATAGTTAATACGCAGAGAGTGTCTTGCAGTATAATATTTCATATGCATTTTTACTTTCAGAAGTTTTATTTTTGAACAACTCAAACCGTGGGATTATTTCCTTGTCTGTAACTTTCTTTGTATGATAATTATCTGCTACTCTACTGCTATTTTCTCTTGATGAAGAGAAAAATAGTACTTTGCTTGCTATATAAAATTCAAATGCAAATCTTAGACGAGACTTGTTTTGGCTTGCTTTTAACTGCCCATTAAAAATTCTTCAGAAATAAGTTCAACCATATGAACTCCATAGGAAAACATTTGCAAGGTGGAAGGACTCAGTTTACTGTGTTATTTAGATATAATTGCTGGTACATGCTTGCTTTTAAAAATTTACAGGTCATTTTTAAATGTGTAATAAGTAGTGCCCAAGAAAATAACTGCTTGCAAATAGAGCCAATACAAAAAGGTCATTTCAAAGCAATTTGCACTTGAAGATTTTTTTTTCTGTTTTTTCTTTTAAATTGAAACTTGATCATGCATGCTTCCCTCTTCATTTGAAAATACCTCATTTTTCCCTCAGTGTGGTGAGTTACCCTTTTAAATTGGATATTTAGCAATGGCTTTTTGGAACAGGATTGTACTTCATGTCAAAGTGAAGAACAGCTTATGAGGAAGCAGTGGTTTTTCCTTAAAAAGAAATCATTCATCCTTATGGCCTGAACGTGTTTTCGCCAAGATGTTAACATACTAAATAGGTATTGAGAGTTAATGTGTATTAACTAAGGAGAAAATCAAATTCTGAAGCGTCCCTTAACCCTACCTGGTAGCTTCAGGTGTATGTCCCCCTCCCCCCACAAATCCACTATAGAATGTGAATCAAACTTGGTCAGGTTTGTGTAGGCCAGAATGTAGATTGATTAAAAATCCAGGGAAACAAAAACTAGGGAAATTACCTGTAAATCATAGTGACTTTGCTTAATTATTTCTCTCTGGAAACATATTGCACCATATTTAAACTTTTTACAGCATCAGCTCATATGTATTTTGTCTATGGAAATTAAGTGTATGGTTGTTTTTCCGTGTAATCTATAATTCTCTCCACACACACATTTTATTAAAAGAAAATTATGTTTCAGAAATGCTCTTAACTTTGCCAGGGAAATTAATCAGATTTCATTCAGTATTGGACTTAAAGGGAAGTTCTAACTAACCTTAACAATTTTTTTTTTTTTTGAGCAGTCTTCTTTTTCTGAGGTGAGGATATATATATATATAAAATTGTGGAATCAGAAGTGGGAACTAAATATAGTCCGTTGAATATATTTCATTCTTTCGCCAAAATATTTACAGTATAGATCTTACTACTTCTAAAAAAAAAGTTGTTTTGTAGCATTATAAAGCAACATGCTCTATTTGATTATTTGTTTATATCAATTTAGAAACTATGTGGCCACTTTAGTTCAGAACACAAGGGATTTTGTCTTCATTCATATTGCAGTGGGTATAAAAGACCTCTGCAATTTAGAGGTTAATTTTTGGTTGTTGCTGGGATTAAAGTATTCTGCAGCTGCTTATTATGAAAATATCTTGGGGAAGTAGTGTTTTGACAGAATGTTTCTTAGTGTGGGCATTTAATGCATATTTTTCTCTTTTCATTCTTTTAACAATTGAGGAGTAGAGACCTAACTGGGAGACAGAAGGGTGAGTTGCAGAGATTGCATTGTAGAAAGCTTCATGAAACTGGACTCTGTCTTAATTAATTCGTTTATTACCCCACACTAATAGTAAGAACAAAGACTATGGGTCATGAATGCTGTGAACTAACTACACAGCCCCAGAGGGTGTTCTATACAGTGTAGTCTGTATGAATAGTGTTTCTTGTTGTTTTCCAATGTTCAAATGGTATGTGGGCACTCTATAAGGAATTTCAAATGTTTCTTCTGTAGATGAATATATAAATGTTGAGGGTTTGTTTTGGAGAATAAAACCATCATAGATATTCCCTAGGTATTTATATCTATACATGGTAAGTATATGCAAGTAAGTGTGTGTGTGTGTGTGTGTGTGTGTGTGTGTGTGTGTGTCTTATAAAACTCCACCATAACTCTATGTCATCTTAACATGCTATCCCCCAACTTTAAGGGGGGGAATCTCAATGTTTTGGAACTATATTTGATAGGCCAGAAATCTAAGAAGCATTCTTAACATTTCCTTTCTACTCACTACCTGGTTTCAATCCGTCACATAGTGTTTATAGAAATCACCACCCAACTATGTCTTAAAATTATCCACATCTCTTTTTTCTTTTGCTTTAATCAATAAGCATATCCTATTAGAACTTTATTTTCAAACATAATGGATGACTTTATATAAAGTTTTGATTTTTAAGCCATGTGAATGTATCGCCTCTACAAAATTACAGATCTGGTTCTTTCACACAGATATTCTCAGCCCCCACCTACCCCCACACACACACTTTAAATACTTCAATGGTTATTTTAAGATAAAGTTTTTATAGTAGCTTAAGATCCTACATGGTTTTACCCCTATTATCTCTCCAGACACATCTTAAACTGTTTCCTCCCCTGTCCTATGCATTAGCCACACTGGCTTTCTTTCAAAGGCAATTGACTCACTTTCACTCTCTCTTCTCTATGATTCTGTTGCCTTGCCTTAAACATTTTTCTACCTCCTTTACACCTGGTTAATTCACACTGATCGGTCAGATCTGTGCTCCAACAACACATCTTCAGGGAGGCTGCCCCTGACTCTCCAAAATAAATCAGGCCTGTCTGTCATTCACTCATATCTGTCATAAAAAGCATTTAGAGTTATGATTTTGCAGTTATTTGTTATTTGATTAATGATTCTACCACTCCCATTAGACTACATACTCCTTCAAGGCAGGGGTGGTGTATGTTGCCTTAAGGAATGATAAAGAAATCAAAAGGCAGGTAGTAGGGACAATGAATCCAAAAGAGAAGAAATAGAATGGGCAAAGGTATAAAATAATAATTGTGTTTTTAAATTATTGATTTATTTTACCTTTGTATTTACCAGTATAAAATATCCTTGGTCAGAAAATTGACAAATAATGTTTTTTATTCTAATTTAATTTTTTTTCATGGAGATCATATTTAATCTATTTTTTGTTTGTTTGTTTGTTTAATTCCTTTTAAATTGATCCTTTCTTGGTTCTGGGATTCTCAGGCCAAATTTTCAGTTCCAGGTATAAAATCATGTGTGATTCGGATATGATATATTAACCATTATAGAAGCCAGCTTAGTGATTTTTGTAGAGCATAAACATCACATACTGAAATGTGTTTATAATATAACCTTATTATATATTTACATTTAATTTCTCAGTTTCTTTTCTTTTTTTTATAATATAAGATTGATATCAAAATTATGTGCATTGACTGTGAGAATAATCAGGTTGGAATTTAGCTCATACTCCAACCTACTGAACTGTAGCAATCCCAGAGTTTTTGTTTTTTCATGTTGTTATTAAGTTTTCAAAATCCTCAGTAAGGCAAAGGTCAATGCAGGCATTAGAGTAATAGATTTTGGTTGTTAGATAAAATTTTGCTCTCAAATTACTTGATTTCATAACATTAGTCTTTTTGTTTTATGTTCACACAAAATAAATTATGAAAAATTAATATTTTATTTATGTAGATGTGAAAATAGATACTCAGATAGGTAAAGGGATGTGCCTTGGTGTTAGAGCTGATGTAATACATAGGACTTCTCAAATGTATTTTTTTTCCCACTAAACTGTGATTCGCTGTATCACCAACACAAGTAGTTGAATTTATTTCTGCATCTTCTAAGTACTAGGAGGATACATGTATTTAGAAAATAGTTAAAACTTACCTCAATTAGAAGGTTTTCACTATATTTTATCAATATTATTTTGCTGTCGTTCTATATTCTCTTTCCCTTGAGATAAAATGTTCAATATTTTATAATGGAGATAATGTGTCTCGGCCAGAGTGAGGCTAGAAAAGTGAGACATGAAGTGTGATCAAACAATGTGGTGAATGTTTAAATAAATAAATAAAAAATACAGTAAAAGACACATTATTATTAATCCCTCTCAAAAAAACTCCCCCTCACTTCGAACACACTTATCCCTTCGTTCTTGCCACTTTCTGAAGCAGTTCTGGAAGTCTTCTTTCTTGAGGGTCTTTAGTTACGCTGTCGTGGCTGTCTTGATGTCCTGAATCATTTTGACTTTGGGGAAGAGCCAGAAGTCACACGGTGCCAGATCTGGTGAATAAGGTCAATGAGGACACACCGTAATGTGATTATTGGACAGAACGTGCTGTACCAGAAGCGATGTGTGACACAGAGCACCAGATCACTGTCATGATGGAGGATGATCTATGGCACACTTTAAAACACAGCTTCTCTCAACCGTAGCTCACACCTGACTGATTACACCAAATAAGTTGAAACTTGTCACACACTGTTACTAAGGTTCCACATGCTGCATTCCGTATTGAAGATCCCTGCCTTTCCCTTGGGTGGCACTCAGTAACAGCATTCACTGTATTGTTTGATAACAATGAAAAGACTCTGTGTCACACATTACATCTGGTATGGCAATTTCTGTCCAATAAAAACTTTATAGTGTGTCTTCATCCACCTTAATCACTGAATCTGGCACCATGCGACTTCTGGCTCTTCCCCAAAGTTAAAATGACCATGAAAGGTAAATGTTTTGAATTGATTCAGGACATCGAGGCAGCCACGACAGCACAACTAAAGACCCTCATGAAAGAGGACTTCTAGAACTGCTTCAGAAAGTGGCAAGAATGTTGGGATAAGTGTGTTCAAAGCAAGGGGGAATATTTTAAGGGGGATTAATGGCAATGTGTCTTTTACTGTATTAATTTTTTTAATTTAAATATTCACTGTATTTGATTGTACCTCATATCTCCTTAGTTTTTCCTCTCTGATAATCAAGATATGTAGAGACTTATTTAAGGATATAGTTATATTAAGAAACTGAAGTTGGAGTAAATCTGTTGTAATGATTTTCATATGTTAATATTTTCCAAGTTGGTACTAGATGACCTGGTAGTTGCTATCACATCATGGTCATGTGATCTGACATATATGCAGGGCTTGTTGGAGTGGACTCAAAGGCTTTTAGAGACTAAATCTTAAGGATTCAGAATGCTGGGCAGCTCGTTAACGTAAGTCTTCAACCCAGAAGACAACCAAGAAGTGATTCAAGAGTCCCAGTTCATTTAACAATTCATGATCTATCATCTTCATGTCCCCTCATTTAACTTCCTTTAAGAGAAATTGACGACCTTTCTCATAATAATTGTTTTTAAGGATGTAACAAAATACCATGGTTCCTACTGTGTTAACTTTAAAATATAGAGTGCATTTATTTTTCTACAGCTTACTTTTATGCCTGAATTTTCTGTAATAACCTGCTTTAAGTATACAAATTTATTTCTTTGAAATGAAACAAATAATATATTAAATCCACTTATAAAAATATGTTTTCCTACTTGTTATCTATTATTATTTCTGATGAAATCCATGCTATTTTTTCCTTTAAGAGTCATATGCAATTTGTTTTTGAGTGCAAAATTGTTAGCAAAAACCCATTTTGGATGTTTCTGCTCTTTATTGAAGTGAACGTGTTTGACAGAAGCGATTGAGTTCACATGAATCAAATGTTGCCTGCTGAGTTCTCTTATGATTATGTTGCTGACTTAGATGCAAGGCAAGACCACTAATCTTCATCAGTTGCTAGTGGAATGAAGTAGTAATTTGAAATTACCCCTAGATAATTATAGTTTCACTTATATTAAATGGAGAGATTTAGATTGTGGGTCACTGCCAAAACCAGTCAGAGTGAAGAAGGTATATAATGCATGCTAAAATACAGGGTAAAGCGGGGAGGTTACATGCCGAGGGCTATGGAGAAAAAGCACTTATTAATTGTCCAACTGGGAGATGATTGCACAGCAAGGAATATGTAGTAAAAATACTGACTCAAGAAAGAGCTTTGATTCAGAAACAGTACAGATACTGCAGGGAGTTATATGTCGATCATTCATACTTCTTGTCCATATTTATGTTTGAAACAAAATTGGCTGGAAATACAGTGTATTAGGTGTTCCTGTAATTATGCATTGGAGAGTGTAGTTATTTTTAATTAGGCACATTACCAAAAAAACATCAAAAGGGTTGAACTTTTGGTTCTATTTGGTATGTTCTTTTATGTAACAAAAGGGAACTAATTTTAATTTTAAAATTTTAACAAAAGATGGCAATTATGGAAGTACAGAGTATCAATAAATCAATGAGGTGTGTGTGTGTGTGTGTGTGTGTGTGTGTGTGTGTGTCTTACTGCTGCAAACCATCACCAAGACAATTAAATAGTTAAATCATTTCATCCATTTTCAGGTATTACACAAGTGAATAATAAATTAGATTGTTTTTCTTTTAAATTCCTCCCTTGAATGATTTTGAATTGGTTTGATTGAAGTTTTAGGTCATACTCCGCATTTGTTTTTGTTTTTGCTTTCCTTTTTTCCTAAATCAAGGTTTCTCACTACTGGCACTATTGATATTTTGGACTAGATACTTTTTGGTTGGGGAGTAGTACTGTTTACTGCAGGATATTTAGCAGCTTCTCTGGCCTCTAATTTAGTAGGATGCAGTAGGGTGCTCTACACCTCATTTTGATACTCAAAAATGCCTCTGTATGTTGTGAAATGTCCCATAGGGGCAAAATCACTCCCAGTTGAGAACCACTAATCTGACTACTCCCTCAGTCCACATGAGCAGATGTGCTTCTAAAACAAAATATGTTTATAGACAGTTACCTTTGCAAAAGTGAACTTTTTACTTAAAATTCTGCAGAATAAAGGAGGTGTACATTTTGAAAGGTGTTGAATTTAGCTTGGATATAGTGGGAGATATGCTGCATGTGAAAGGCAGCATACTTTAGTGATTTAAACACTTAAATTCTGAGCCAGAATCCCTGGATTCAAATCCTATCTCTGCCATTTATGAACATTATGTATTTCCTAAGCTCTTATTAAAAAATAAACCATATTTACAGGAAAATGTATCTGTGTAATGTAAAATAATAGGGGAGTTTCAGGTTAGAAAATTCTCTACTTAAACTAGATACTGTATTCTTGATTAAAGGATAATTCTACATTTTTATTTATTGGTGATAAAAACTATGTGAATATATTAGAACCTTGCTTACAAAGAAGATTTGCTCTCTGGTTTGATATTATCACTCAGTCTTTAAATCACTATTGTACTGGACACTGTATCCCATCTGTGCAATTCCTGTATTTAGGATTGCAGACACATAGACCTACAGACATACCTACGGACTCCCAGCTACACTTACAATTGATGAGAGTTGCTCATGGCAGTGTGTGTGCACGGTCAGGTAGGGTGGTAAGAAAATATTTTTCTGAAAAGGTGATGTTTAACATAGACATGAGAAAAACGCTAAGTAAAGAGCTGGGGAGCAGTTAACAAGTAGAGGGAGTCTCAGTGTTTCTAATATATTAATCAATTTTGTGTACTTCTCTTTTATTTATAAACTCATATTTTAAAAAATGCATTTGAATATTAAAACCTGAATAATGAAAGAACTGCTAACTCTGAAATTCCCTGCTAAACGAAGTTATTCATATACATATTATACTACTGTTTCCCCGAAAATAAGACCTAGCTGGACCATCAGCTCTAATGCATCTTTTGGAGCAAAAATAAATGTAAGACCCGGTCTTATATTATATAAGACCCAGTCCTACATTATATTATATTAATTATATTATATTATATTATATTATATTATATTATATTATATTATATTATATTAGTATACCTGGTATTATATTATATTAAAACAAAACTGAGTCTTATATTAATTTTTGCTCCAAAAGACGCATTAGAGCTGATGGTCCAGGTAGGTCTTATTTTCAGGGAAACATGGTATCTTAAGAATAGAACGATTTTAATAATATCTGGGGTCAAATACATGCATATAAACAATTCAGTTTATTTATGAATAGTATTGGTAGAGGTGCTTGTAAATAATTACACTTGAACAAATAGGAGTCTTCTTTTTTTAAGAACTCAGTGTTTCATTGGCCCAACAATGGTTAGTAACTTCTGAATCTTCTGATATATGTGTATAGTAAAAAAGGGAGACTTGGCAATGAAAGACAGGGAATAAAAGAGCCTAACACTTCGTAATATCTCCTTGACAAACTTTTAATCTTGATTTGTACTCCTAACTTCTTACTCATGAAAGAAAATATGCTAGTCAAAGTCTTGAGTCTCTCCCTTCTTCCTTCCCCCATCTCACTCTATAGTCTCTCTCTCTCCATATATATGTATGTGTGTGTGTGTGTGTGTGTGTGTGTGTGTGTGTGTGTGTGTAGATATGTATATCTGTATGTGTGTATATATATTTAGATAAATGCTGTACTTCATATTTACAGTAATAAGAATAACTGCTTTGTAAATTTTACTTTGAGTAGGTCTCTAGGATGTTTTATTTTGATGATGGCACATTCCACATTCTTAATATACAAATTAATGAACTTAAGCTCCTTCATGATTGTATGGATGAAGAATTCATGATTAGATTTATGTTTAAGTGACTCAAAGTGAACAAAACACCTCTTGATAATAAACATTTGTTAAAATTAGATGCACTGGATAGACTCCTTTTATTATAATAAATTAATATAGAAAGATAATTATCAGAAAAAATGTTTAAAGATGAAGATCTTACCAAATGCTATATCTTAATTGGTATATTCAGCATTGGTTTAAAATTCATAACATTTAAATGTGCTAGGAAACCAAAACGTATTCCCAAACATAGTTTGCTTATTTTCTTGTTACTGAGAAAGCAGCAAAAGGACGTTCACTAAGTCTCGTAACATAAATCAATATAGCTCTCATGAGAAAAGTTGTGTGTACCAAGAAATTTAATGTTGAAAACTCACTAAATGTGAGCCAGTGTCAAACTTCTCAGTGTCCGTTCTCAGATTTTTAAGAGCAAAAAACTAAAACAACAACAAAAAAAGAATGCAAATAATAAGAGACAAAGTAGGCAACACTTGCGTAAAAGCATTAAGTAGACTTAAAACGTTAAAATTGATCTGTGAAATCACCAAAAAAGTTTTGTGTGCTGTAAATTAAAAGCATTGGGCTTTAAGGCGATGCCGCCCTCAGTTCAAATGTCACTCTTCCATTTGCTAAACGTGTGATGGTTGCCAAATACAAAACCAGAATGAGCCCAAGTTCCTCCTATGTGAAATGTTAACTAATAAGATATGCACCTGCAAAGCCTGCCTGTACGTGCGTAGTAAGCTCGCTTCCTTCGTGAATGGGGTATGGACCGGCAACATCAGCATGACCTGAGAACTTTTTAGAAATGCAGAATTTCAGGCCCTTCCCCAGAAAAATTGGGTTTGAATCTACATTTTATCAAGATAACTTAGTGTTTTTTTTAATGTACATTCAAGTTTGAAAAGCACTGATGTAAGAGACTCATGGAGTGAATGTTCTTTTCTTTTTTTATAGGCTAGGAAACTGAGATACAGATAAGTTAGGACGATATACCTACATAAGGGCAAGAACAGAAATATATTTATCTTAATCTCTTTGACTATATATCAAAACATTGCACTATCCATGTTGTTTCAGAACTCTTTTGTATTATATGATATTTATGTAGCATTAAATATTAAACTATTTTCGATTATATGTTTATATAACATTAACTATATTAAATGGCATTAATTCTATATTTATCTCTCCCTCCAGATGATTTTTAATACAATTTTTTGTATAATTATAATTACTCTGTTTCCCCAAAAATAAGACCTAGCCAGACAATCAGCTCTAATGCATCTTTTGGAGTAAAAATTAATATGTCTGGTATTATATTATATTATATTATATTATATTATATTATATTATATTATATTATATTATATTATATTAGACTCGGTCTTATAGTAAAATAAGACTGGGTCTTATATTAATTTTTGCTCCAAAAGGTGCATTCGAGCTGATTGGTCAGCTAGGCCTTATTTTTGGGCAATCATGCTATATAACTTTTGATAGTTTGGGACCTAATGATATTTTCTTTTTTAATTTCTGCTAATTTTATCTTGAGTTAGGCATTCAGTATTTACTTGCATGTTTTTGTACAATTATCAGAAGTAGACAATATTGGCAAATTAGGGGGAGACGCAAACCAAAGCAGAGGAAAAAGTACAAATGGCATCCATGTTTTAATCACTCCCGTTTACGAATGACTTGTTCATTTTGGGGGTGTTTGCCGTTTTTAAATTGACTTGTAGGAATTTCTCACTTGATTTAGCATTTTATTCTACTATGAAGTATTTTGGAGACAAAATTTTATCTAATTCTACTGTTTTCAACATTTACAGTGCAACACATTTTTAAACCATATTGTTGCTGGATGCCCCTACAAGAAATTCTAATTCCATTGTGTGGTGCTGGCTGAGGCATCAATATTTTTTCAAAAAGCTCCTCAGGTGATTGTAATGTGCAGCCAGAGTTAAGAATTATTTTAATAGTTAGGATTAAGGTTTGGTGATTGGTGGTGGCTAGTGTAAATTTACACCCCAACATCTCATCCAGGGAAGGCCACAGATTTTGATTCTTGAAGACTGTGATTTCTTTCTCCCCATTAAGACGTCATGCACACACAGAGCCTCTTTGGTCCTTGACTCTCCTCATACCCATGGGCAGTGTTTGTCCCAGTGCCTTCTTGAGGGTACAGTCAGCTCTTCAAAGTTTCAGGCTCTCTGAAAGGTTCCCCACTTGGCGTAAGGCTATGGGCTATTCTCCTGGAGCTGGGGGCATTAAAATGCAATTCTGCTGGTTTCCCACATCCCACCTCACTCCACCCAATGCAGCAGAGTCAGCTCCAGCAGGGAGAACCCCAGCTTTTAGCTCCCTTGTTTCTACTCATCCCCACCCCACTTTCCTCACCGGTCTCTCTCCCACCACTGCCTACTGCCCTTCCTAGACTTTTTGCCATTTATTACTTTTCTTGTAATTTCCCTGCATTAAAACAAAACATTACAAAATGAGCCCCAAACTTTGTTCTATTTAGTTGAGCATTTCTGGGTTTTTGTACCTGGAGCATTTTCAGGTTTTCTTAGACCCTTGTGTTGTTGGAACCTAAAGCCTTGGGTGAACTAGTACATTCTAAACTTTAGTCTATAGTTCTCCAAGTATACAATGCCCGCATATAAAACTTAATTTTGAGAAATTATTGCAGAACTATAGGAAGCTAAAATTAATGAAAGATTCATACTTCCCTGTCTAAAATACTCTCTACCTGCTAAATAAGTAATTTAATGGTTATTAGTTACATCAGAAATATTTTTTTTTCCAAAGTACATTTTTATGTTTTAGTCAACACATTATTTTATTGAGTTAATATTTGAAAAAATTTAAACTGAAACATTTGGCAAATAAAGTAACTTTTTCTTCAAATGAGAATTGATATTTTAACATTGTAATGAATAGAGAAAAGGTAATTTTATTTTTACTTTTATTCTTCTGCAAGTAGTATTAGAATTAAAACTATTTATAAATGTAGGAGGAAGAAAAATCCCTCCATGCCTTTACGTTCTTTCCATATTCTTTTATCAAAATCTCTCAAGCTTCACCAAAAAAATAATATTCAAAAAATTAAGTTAGGGAAAATGATATCTTAGCTGTGACAAAGGAATATGAAAGAAACATGAAACTTGGGAAAACGAACTAGTAGGCAGACTGTTGTGTTTAAAATAATTTTAGCATAAGGGATACTCAATGATACCACAAAATTTAATTTCATTTTACTAGTGGACTCGTAATTATAATAAATAATTTGATCCTGTATAAAAAGAAAACAATGTACAGAGTTTAGCGGTGTTATGTTAGTACTATTTATTGCAGTAAGAATAATCATATTTCTTCATAATATAATACTAAGATGGAGATTTAATACAGTTGAGAATCTTGATATATTCCATAAATTCTCTATTACAACAAAAATAAACTGCAATTATACCACTTTGCAATACAAAGAAAACTTGAATTTTAGGGAGGAAATCATATATTTAAATTTTTAGCACATCCTGTGACATTACTTTAATCAAAATTTAACATATAATTGTAAATTTTATGGTGGTCAGTAAACTAATAGACAAATCGGGGTCCAAAAGTTGGGAATAGGGGAGAGGATTAACTTTTCCTATATCACACAGCCACCACATATACTTTGCACAGTATATGAACACCCTGAATCAAAATGATTGATTGGAAGTTTGTAATCAGAAATAGCATCAATGATAATCCTGAGTAAAAAGCACTGATTCTTCTTAGGACCAAATTTCTATTACAATTAATATGTTAAGTATTTTTTGTTTTACCTGTATAAATTTGTTTATTACAGCTTCTGTATGGTTTGGCCTTGAAAAATCTACTTTACCACTTTTTAGGGTTGCACAGAACACTATCTAAATAACTAATAAGAGGCTCAGCTTAATTTGTAGTTATCAATCTAATTGATTTATTTACATATCTACTTTACACTACTTATAGGAAAAAAGGTAAGTAGGCTGTTTACTTAAACTGTATAATCTATTGCCTTTAAATTTAACTTATACATTAGTCCAGGAGTACATGTCAATTATTATAAAGCAGGAAGGAATAGAGCCACTAGCCCTGGCATAGTTCTTTCTAGAAAGTGTATCATTCATTAGCTGTAAGAGTAAAAACTATGAGTTCTAAGCTATCTGTGATCTCATAACTGGTTTTCATTACATGAAAATGCTTTTGTAGTTTTTATTATTTCTAGTTATGGATGTGGATCACATGTTATCTTCTAGCATTTGTCTTTGGTGTTTAAATGCTTTATGTGCATTTGAGGATGACCAGTAGGGATTCAACTGTAAAGAACTAAAATGATTTGTTGATATGCTTTTATCTTTTCTGAGCGTGAGGGTATCCTGCTCTTTTGAGTACTGTTAAGGTATAGTTTAGAAAAAGAAAAGGAAAGGAAAGAAAGTAGAGCCATAGTTTGGGGAAAGTAACAATTAGAGCAAATGATAATTTGACCGATGGATAACTCCATTTCTTTGATGGAATTGTTAGCAGGAATCAGATTTAAAGAATGAATGCGCCAAAGTTCCTGCTGTGTGATTGTGAAGGAGAATAATAATACACTACTCCATATGCATAAGGGCTTTTCCTCTGATGAATTCAAATCACTATGAAAGGATTCCACTAGGAGATTTTTAAAATAAAGAATGAGACTATGAAAATTTTATTTTGTATTTTATGGATTAGAAAGGAATGAGATGCGATTTCAGCAAGGTTTCCTGGTGCTCCCCTCATGCTTCCCTTTCCCACACAAACTCGAGTTTTGCACCTCAAAATCAAAAAGCAACATAATTCCTTGCTCCTGTGCATAGTTTCCTGATATTCCCTAGTCCCAATATTTTCTAATGCTAAAAGCTTCTTTTTTTAGAACCAGACTGACCTGTATTCTTTATTTATTTAAAATTCTCTTTTGAATGGTTTGCGTGTCATCTGTTTTTTCTCTTGTGGTTCAAGCATGATTTAATATGTCAACACTGGTTTGCTTAACTGGATTTGATTGTCTTCCATACTTAGAACTAGGCAATTGCCTTTCAAGCATGTCGCTGCCCAGATAAATGAAATGTCACAACAGTGAGGACTCCTTGTTTTGTGACAGAGTAGCTTTCTTTGACACAGTCAGTGGTTGGTTGGAGAGAGGGTGGTGAGGGTATTTAAATAGTAATAATAGAGCCAACTTAAGTCAGGTTGGTCCTCTTCAGGCCCACACAAACCAGCAGCAACAGATAATGGACTTAAATCTGGGGGGACTTCACAGTTCATTCAGGAGAAAATGAAGTTAAATCCAAAATAGGAACTTTTTTCCTACTATGGACAAGAGAAAAACATCTGTTAGCAGTTCCCTCAAAATAATACTCAGTAATAGCACTTTGTTTTGTAGTTTGATTTCTTCCATGCTTTATTTCCAGGCCCTGAGATGTTATTGTTCTCGGTATATAATGTTAGAAACGAATACATAGGGAAAAAAATATCCACTGTCTCCTACAATAAAAGTATTGTTTATGATTTCAAAACCTGTATTGGATTTTAAAAAATGGAGGATCATAAAACTTAGCACTTGGTCCAAAGGAAATTCTCAGTACATGGTATTTAGCTTTAAAAGTTGAAAGCAATTTCAGTGATTGATAAACCTAGACAAAGTGTTAGTGTGGTTTTAGTTTGTTGCTTTTTTTGTTTTGTACTAACGTTTGTTGGTGCTGCCACCAACACCCTGGGGTGGAGACCTACCTGTCTAAGACAACAGAACACTGGGAGATGGGAGCATTCTCTGTCTGGGTTAGTATTCACCAGGTCAGCTACTCACATCAGACCAGAGGTTTCTGAGTGTGAGTTTGTATGAGTGTAGTGTGAAAATTTTTATCTCAATTTAAGACGGAAATAAACTGGACCAACCAGGAATGTTGCAAGTAATTAAACGTACATTACAGGAATGGAGAGTCCATTAATAACAAACCATGGTTGGGTACTGAAGGAAGAAGAAATGAGTCATTCTGGAACACAAAGTTGGGCAAAAATCTGAGTTTTGGAAAAATCTGATGAAGGTGAAAGTTAATCAAGGGCACCTTGCATCATCAAGGGAAACACTGGCAAGAGTGTTTCTGTGATCAGATCTCAGGCTAAATTAAATTATTTTCATCTGTAGTTATAAGAGAACAGAATTAAAGCTGAGGAGAGAAGGACTTTGTTTCTAGAAAATACAAAAGTGAAAGTATTCCAAAGGGAATAGTTTGACTTTCAAATGAGCGTAAAAAGCAGTAATATTCTAGAAATAATGTAAATCCCATGAAATGAGGCCTAAGATTCTGAATACAAAATTGCCCAGATATCTTAAATGGGATGATAAGGCAAGAAAAATGGTTGACATGTGTGTCAAGACTGCTGTGTGCCACTACTGTTAAATGTTTATTCACATTCTCTCTTTTAAGCTTGAAAACATTCTGTGAGCCATAGTTTCTGGGGCAACTGAAGATCAGAGAGGTTACTTTTATTACCATGACTCAATCTAAAACTAAAAAGTGACAAACTGTCATTTCAAACAGGTGTATTTGTTTCAAAGTCTGTTTTTGCACTTTTTTCCATTAAAATGCATTTAAGCTTCACTTAATTTTGTCCCCCTAACTCAGAGCACTTGTGTGCTTCATCTGATATCTATATAAGCTGCCCTGTACTGCACATTAGAGAGCCATCCCCAAAAGAACTGGGGGCCACCAGAGTTGTCTCGATGAGGTTCTGTACCTATATTCATACCTCAAACTGAGACCGTCGGATGGCAATTTAAGATGGCTAGAAAAGAAGAATAATGTAGGGGCGGAGGAATGTAACAAATAAAGCTAAGCAAGACTGAATGATTAAAGCAAAGTATGAGCCGGGAGAACATGTTGGGGTTCTGAAGCTCTTACCCTGGACAGTAGAGGCCTTATAATTATGCTACTCAAATAATCTGGAACCAAACTAGAAGTTATAATGTGATTTCTATGTAAATGTCGAAATGGATGGGGGCAATCCTTTTGAAATAAACCCCAGATACATGTTGTGTTTGAGAGAGAGATTGTGCTAGGAGGTTAGGAACTCTCAATCCATTTCTGACTTTTTTGCTTTTTGTGTTCCTGTGCACATAAGTTGCTCTACCTTACTTGTCTGAACCATGGATAATACAGGAACACTTTTTCCCCCCAGTGGTTTGGTCTTTGGAGTACTGAAGTGTCATTGTAGCCAAGTTTTATTTTGTTGCTTTTATTTCATTTGGGGATAGGTGATGGAATTAAAAAAATAATAAGACTTGACTGTAGAATGTGAGTGAGGAGATTTCATAAGGATTCTGATTTGGGAATATCCTCTGCACCTCATGGACCCGTCTAATCTTTAGATTTACATCGGAACAATAAAGGAACCTCCCCACCAATTCTGCTATTACACAGTTAGCAGGTATAAGGTTTCTGACTGGAGGAGACTTATGAAGTATTTTCATGTCATTTTTGATTGTTGGAAGGTGAAAAGTAACAGAATACAAAGCAAAACAAAAACAATATAAAAGCAAAAAGAATAAGCAAACATATCTTCATAAACAAAATAGTACAATTAAAATAATTGTCACTTCTCTGTTGATTGATCTAAATTAAACAATCAGCCTGATAATAAAGGCAAATGCCCTTATCTTCTAATGGGTAAAACAGAACCATTATAAGAAAAAAAGATAGTTTATATTCTTCCATTATTGGATCCAGCTACACGCCAGGTACATAGAAAACAATTCTGAAAATAACTTTGCCAGATATATAGTGTTGTTTCTATTTTATAATTGGGGAAATTTAGGCTGATATGGATTAAATATGTTTTGCAAGGACCCTGAGTTAGCAATTAGCTTCAAATAATTTTTTTCGGCTTCAATGTATACTAACTTTGAGAAAAACAAACGAACTAACAAACTGACTATTCTAAAGCACCAGATTTTGTTTTTTTAATTTAAAAGTAGATAAAGCTCAATTATTAGAGTTATTTTGGGGGGAAATACATATCAGAGGACACACATGGAAAAGATTGAAGTATTGACATTGAATAAAAATAGTAACTGCTACTTGTTGTAAAAAATCAAATTCAAACACTAATATTTGATGATAATTATAAGAAAAGGGGTAAAAAAATTCTATTTATATATATATATATATATATATACTCAATACTACTGTGAGTATCACTGTTGAAATCAAGATTGTACAATTTTCATAACTTGAATATATGACTTGCCTTTATTGGAAAAAAGTTATTAAAGTGGATACAATGATAGGAAATTGCTAATATATGACCAATTTGGAAGTACACAAGACTGTAGTATCATATCCAAAACGTATGTACAGTCAAACACTATTAATATTCAGTGAGCTTCCTCATTATTTATATCATGAAAATAATCTGGGAATTAAGGTAAATAGGACTGCAAACTCAAATTCCCTAAGAATGCTTTCTCTCTCCTCTGTCTTACTCCCTTACTCACTCCTCCTCTCACTTCTCTCCGCTCTCCTTTTTTATTTACATATGTACAGTATGTACATCCCCATATCTACTTAGTAACAACCAATTTGTACTTTTTAATCCCTTCCCGTTTTATCACCCACACCTCCCACCCCCCCTCCCAACTGGTAACCATCAAAATGGTTTTCTGTGTGTATGAGTTTCTTTCGGTTTTGCTTGTTTATTTTGTTCTTTAGATACCACATGTAAGTGAAATCACATTGCATCTGTTTTTCTCTGTCCTACACTTCACTCAGCAAAATACAGTCCAGGTCCATCTATGTCCCTACAGATGGCAAGAACCCATTCCCTTCCATGGCTGAGTAGTATTTCATTGCATATATGTACCACCTCCTCTTTATCCATTTGTCCATCTGCAGATAAACGGGCTGCTTCCACAGTTTCGCCATTGTAAACAGTGCTTCAGTGAACAAATGGATGTACATGTACCCTTGAAGTACAAGTACATGAAGCACTTTGGGTTTCATTGGTAAATATCCAGAATTGAGATAACTGGTCCTTCTTTGTCTCTTGTTATAGCCTCTGTTTCAAAATTTATTTTGTCTGGTATAAGTATTGCTACCCTGCTTGTTTAGATTTTTTTGTTGCCAATCTCATGAAAGACTTTTTCCCTTCACTTCCTGTGTGTCTTTCAATCTGAAGTGAGTCTTTTGTAGGCAGCATATGTACGGGTTTTGTTTTCTTATCCATTCAGCGCTGTATCTTTTGATTGCAGCATTTAATCCATTTACATTGAAAGTGTTCATAGGTATGTACCTATTACCATTATGTCATTCATAATTTTGATTTTTTGTTTTGTTTTGTTTTAAAGAAATCCCTCTAATATTCCTTGAAATACTGGTTCAGTCACTGTGAACTACTTTAGTTTTTTTTTTTTTTTTTTTTTTTTTTTTTTTTGTCTGGGAAGCTCTTTATCTGTCCTTCAATTTTAATGGTAGCCTTGCTGGATAAAATACCATTGGTTATAGGTCCATGCTTTTCATCATGTTGAATATTTCCTGTCAATATCTTCTGGCCTGCAAAATTTCTGTTGCAAAATCAACTGACATTCTTATGGGAGCTCCTTTATAAGTTACTAGTTGTCTTTTTTCTACTGCTTTTAGGATTCTCTCTTTGTCTTTAGACTTTGCCATTGTAATTATAATTTGTCTTGATGTGGGCCTGTTTGGGTTCATCTTGTTTGGGACTTTTTGTGCTTCCTAGAATTGTAAGTCCATTTCCCTTGCCAGGTTAGGAAAGTTTTCAGTCATTATTTTTTCAAATAGATTTACTATTCCTTGCTTTCTGTCTTCTCCTTCTGGTACCCCTATGATGTGAATGTTGCTACACTTGACGTTGACCCACAGGCCCTTTTAACTCTTCTCATTTTTTTTTTTTTTTTTGTGGGGGGGAGATTCTTTTTTCATTTTGCTGTTCTTATTGGGTGTTTTGTGCTAACTTGTTTTCTAAATCACTGATTTGATCTTCTGCTTCATCTAGTCTCCTGGTGATTCCTTCTAGTGCATTCTTCATTTCCATTACTGTATTCTCCACTTCTGACTGGTTTTTTTTTTTTTTTTTTTATGGTTTCTATGGCCATTTTTATGCTTTCTTTCTCTTTGTTGAAGTTCTCACTAGGTTTCTTGTGCATCCTTATAACATTGTTTTAACCTCTGTATCTGGGAGGTGGCTTCCCTCTATTTTGTTTAGTTCTGTTTGTGGAGTTTTCTCTTATTCTTTCACTTGGGACATATTTTTTTTGTTTCTTCATTTTGTCTGCCTGTCTTGTGGCCTTATGTCCTAGGTACCCTGTGGGGCCCTGACACCATCTGTCTGGTCCCCAGCTCCGAGTGCTCAAGGAGTATCCCTTGTGTGGGTTGTGTGTACCCTCCTGTTATAGATGAGTCTTGATTGCTATTGACACATCAGTGGGTGGGATTGAGCCTCAGGCTGATTGGCTATGGGGTTTGGCCACATCCACAGCTTATGAGCTGCTGTGCGAGGAGCTTCCTCCATTGAGTGGAATTTGCCCCAGCAAACTCTGGTATCTGTTGAGACTGCCCTTTTTGTATGCCACTTGTGGGTCTTATTGGGCACTGCTCTGCTCAAGGTATGTTGTTACTGGGCCTCTTGGGAGGGGTTCGGGTGAAGGCCCAGTTAACCCACTGACTGTGACTGGCCAGGGAATAACTGCTAGGTATTACAAAATGATCCACGGTTGTTTACTGCCTGTGCTAACTCTGGAGGCTCATAGGAGAGGCCACACTGTGTACCAAGAATAACTGCCACCAGTGCCAGGCCTGGGGTAGTTCCACAAAAAGCCAGGACACCCCATGACCTGTTGCCTCCTGCCATCTCCCTTAAGGGTTAGCCATTAATAAAACCTCGTGTAGTATACAAGTTTGGTAAGGCAGGGTCTTACAGAGTCACGGCAGTGGTAAGAGTTATTGTCATCCAGTTAATGTAATGTCCTGGTTTTTTGCCAGTGCTCAGCCTGGAGCAACTCACCAAAAGCCTCAGATCACACTAAGGCCAGCTGCCATCTGCCTGGGGCCAGTGGACTCTGATAGTTCTCTAAGAGTGTGTATTGAGGGTGGAGCTGCTGCTTGCCAAGAAAGTGCATCCCAACATTAGGGTAATTGTGTTTGGTGGGGTCACAGTGGAGCTCACCAGATCAATTGAAATTCAGATTTGGCCTGTGTGTGGAAGGCTCAACACAAGAAAGATGGTGCCCACCTGTCAGCTGTAGGGGACAAGTACCTGACACAGGGAAAGTGTTGACTAACCTCCAGCCCTCCACCTGAAGCCACATACCTCAGTCTGCCTGCCCACCTATATGCCTCTGATGCCCCTTGAGTCACCATCCCTCTGCTAGAGCCCAGGGTGTGTGCCTGTGAGTGAGTGAGTCTTTGTGCAGGCCATTTAAGAGGATGTCTGGGTTTCCAGCAGTCTTTACTCCCACCCGGATGGTGAGAATCTCCACTGTTTTTCTTAGCCAGATGTGGGGCTTTTCCAGGCTGGGGATCCTGGTGTGGGGCTGAGGTTCCTCGCTTTGTTGGGGGCAACTTCTGGGGCCAAAATATCCCTCCTGATTCTCTACCACCCACAGAAGTTTGGGTTCAGCCCAAGGTGCATCTCCATCCCTCCTAGCAGTCTCAACATAGCTTCTTCTTTATAGTCTTAGTTATACAACCTCACCTGGACTTCAGATGATTCTCCAGATTGATTATTCTGTAATTTGGTTGTAATTTTAATGTGTTCATGGAAGGAAGCAGGTGCAGTGTTTATATACTTTGCTATCTGGGATCTCGCCTCTCCTTTCTGTGTTTTTTTTTTTTTTTTTTAATCTTCATTCGGGGGGGGGGGCACTATTTTCATTATTCCAAATAACTTTCAGATTTTTCACTATATTTCAAGTGAAAAACCAAAACCAAAAACAACTAGAGTTTTTGTTGTTGTTGTTGTTGTTTTTCAGCTTTAGAATTGTCAGTGTTACTAGTTTTACATAGTAAGACAAAAGAAGGCAGGGATATATGTCTTTGGCTGCTATAGATAGATATGTTCCTTTTCTCTATTTTGTCTAAAGAGTACCTAATTTATAACATATTTTTTCAATGTTACTTAAAGCTTGTAGATTAATAACTGCAGATTACAACAAATGTCTCATACTTTCTGGAAGTCAGAAAGTATGAAAATATGGAAGTCAGATACACTTTTAAATATAACTGTGGTCTCCAGTAATTCTAACATATCCCTCTTCTTTACAAAGAACTTTTACTTGATTTGGTTGTGGAGAAAAAAATAATGTTTTTTTAATTTTTATTTGTAGTCTGTCATTTCAACTTCTCTGCTACTAAAGTGACTATGTCCTATTTAACCTCAGGAAAGTATTGACTACTTTAGTTATTAAGATTAATTAAAACACACTTGTCACATATTTTTCGTCACTGAAGTGGCATTTGACCTTGAAAATCTCTAAGGCTCAACTCCCAGACAAGATTTAAAACCAGGTTATATTTTTTTCTTTTCTCCAATTTTTAATTATTCGTTTCTAAAACCAGTTTGCTCTTGTATTATTTTGATTATTTATATCCTTTCTTAATTTCCCTTTCTTTAATAAATTTATAAAATCATCTATTATAAATTGATTCCCTTTATTTAAATAACTTTAGTTTTCAAGAGAACCTTACGTTAATTTCTGAAGAGAAAGCTATTTGGGCTATTGCTATTTCTTATGCCTCTTTCTTCAAAAAGAGAACACCTAGGTCTGTTAACTCACAACCAAAGCACAGAAAAGGGTATTATTGTGATATATAAAGATAGAGTCTGACTGACAAATATTTGTTAAATGTGTATAGGAATTTTTCTGTACAATAAATCCATCCTTTTCGCCATCACTAGAGATGATGATAAGGATATTGATAATGATATTAAAATGATAATAATAACATCCAATATTTCTATAGCAAGTTCTATGTGTTACACACTCTTCTAAGCACTACATATTTATTCTATAATTACACACACACACACACACACACACACACATCTTATGAAACTTGTAAGATTTTTAAGTTTTAAAGAAAAACAAAGAGAGTTTGTATAATAAGGTTAAGAGTCAGTAAGTGATGGAATTGGATGAAAGCCTACACCATTGTTTTCAGACTCTTAAGCACCATTCAACACTCGTAATAGAGGGACTAGCACACTATGTTTTATGAGCATTGATTTTATCTCCTCTCCAAATTTTTACTTAATTTTCCCATGAAGAGATACCAGGTTAAAAAAAGAAAAAAAGGTTATATACGGAATCGTAGGTGTGGAAAAGTCTTCCCTTTTAGGTTCTTTGGCTGTTCTAATCACTGGGCTGCTCTATATTTACATAAAACAGATTAACGGGAGAAACAAAAACAAACATTTAATAACATATATACCTTCTGTATGCCTGGAACAGACCCAGGAAAGCTGAGTAACTCCCTGAAATGGCCAAAGCCATCAATCACCTTAATGAAACCATCTTCAGTTGAGTACAGAAAAAGATATTGGGGTTGGGGAGTCCATTACAGGAGATTACCAGGATTAGCACAATAAAGAAGGCTAAAGTTGTTATACATATTAAAGTACCTTCCTTCTCCACTGATAAGAGTTTCTAGAGATTTAAAGTTATCCTTCTCTTCTTGGTAGAGAAGGAGACACCCTTACGTATGGAGATTTCCCTTATAAATGTCAGTGTTTCCTACAAAAGTGTAACTTCTACTCAGTTTACAGAGCTTCTCTCATGTCTGCTGTTTTTTTTTGTTTGTTTGTTTGTTTTTGTTTGTTTGTTTTGTTGTTGTTGTTGTTTTAAATAACCAGCTTAAAATAATCAGTATGCCAAGAGGCATATTTTGAAGTGGAGAATTTTGTTCC
This sequence comes from Rhinolophus sinicus, assembly GCF_057876585.1. Classification (NCBI taxonomy): domain Eukaryota; kingdom Metazoa; phylum Chordata; class Mammalia; order Chiroptera; family Rhinolophidae; genus Rhinolophus; species Rhinolophus sinicus. The sequence continues at coordinate 152,638,324 of NC_142501.1, read as the reverse complement.
CCTTCATAATAATTACATAAATGATAAGTAAACATTTGAAAAGACTACATAATAATAATGTCATAGGATAATTTTGATTAAAAATGTCAAGAACACTTAGGTACTTGATACTTTTATTCTCATAAAGAGGATGATTCAAATACAAAAATTTCCGCTAAAATGCTATTTATATATGCAAGCTGTCTAAAAATAAACACAAATTGTTATGAACTTAGACATCAATAGGTTCATTTAAAAGTACAGTAATAGTAGAACAATTCCTTTTTTTCTAGATAGTTCCCACTTCTATGAAAATGAGGTTTCCAAATTGTGCATATCTGATTGATCCAAATTGAGCAGTCCTGATTGATCAGTACCGATGCAAATGAGGATATAATTTTTCTGTCTCTGATTGATCAGGGCAGGTTTCAATCCATTGGTGATAGATAAAACCAGGGCTTCCCTGCTGGGGTTGACTCAGACACTGTGAACAAACAAGGCATAGTACAGAAAGCTGAGAGTTCAGTCTAATGTTCTTCCTGGTTTATAGAGTATATGAGGAGCCTCTGTCAGCAAATAACCACTAGACTCTTATTATTCATAAAATTTGGGCCCTTGGATTACCATAGGAGTAACATCTCAGCAATAAATATCTTCTAGGATACACAATAATTTTTTCTCTCAAGCATCTTTGTGACTATCCATTCACCAGTAACTTATTCACAAAAGAAAAATACTCCCATTACAGATTTTCGTTATACCTTGTCCACGCAATTCATTTTATATATTTTAAGGCAAACAGGAAAATTCTTAGTTACATTATTAGAAAGATAGGATATAGAAAAATGTAGAGATTTGCTAAATTTAATTTGATTGATCATATATTGATATTTTAGCTGGGATTTTGCCAAATTAATATGTATTGTTAATATACAATTTATACTATGTGTTTATAGTGTTTTATATATATTAATCTACCTTTTTGAGAAATGCATGATATTAAAATATAATTATATTTTTTCATTATGTGAAAAATAATAATAAATATGTCTTTCTCATTTAATAAAATCAAATGTTACGTGTTCTGAAGGGTGATAATTGCAAGCCATAGGGAAAAGTGCTGGACCACATTCAAATTAGCTTTATTGTTCCATAATATCTTACTGGAGTACAAGGTTAATTAGTACCATAGGCGATATGCATTATTCATAACTGCAATCAGGCTTTTATTCTGCTGGGTCTTCATCGACTGCAAATTGTTGTTCTTTTCATAACAAAACCTTGATAAACTATTGTCATATTTAATTTACTGAATTATATTGATGATACATACATTAGTGCATGTACTTTAACTGTTCTGAAGATGCTATTCCCATCTAGAAAAATATATAAGACTAATGTCTTTTTCTGTAGGAGGACATAAACTTTCAAGACAATCACCATAAATTATTGTTGCTTTTATTTTTATTTTTCATTCATTTACTCTATTTTATAGAGAAAATGTTAATAATATCATGTTTAGTGACAGTAGTTTCTCATTAAATATTGAGTTTTAAAATACATTTTTTTATATATTTATAAAATTATTAATTTCCTCTCCCTCAGTAGAATATGAACTACCTCAGATCAGGGACTTTATATATCAGTAGCACATAGAACATGACTGGCCTATAGGATGTTTACATTTTATATTTTAATTTCCACAAAAATCTAAAAAAAAAAGTGTGTCAGTCCTTTCCAGTTGCTACCAGAAAGTACCAGAGACTGGGTGACTTATAAACAACAAGCATTTATTTCTCACTGTTCACTAGCAGTTTAGTAGGACTTGTACTATGGAATTAAAAACGAGGAAAGAATATCTTGTCTCAATTCTAGTTTCTATATTTCCCCTCCTCTTATATAAAGAAAACAAAGATAGAAGAAAGGAAGAGTGGAGGTAATTGCAAAGACACCATAGAAATGGTTATCTATTTATTATTTAATTCAAAGTGGTAGAATCAAAACACAGATAGCTAGCATGAATCCCAGTCATCACCTTCATTTTATACCACTGTAGATTGAATTTTCAGTAAATATATGTAAAATGAAAAATTTCTCCTTTTCCTTTTTATTTTAGCAGTCAGATCATTCAGATTACTCACAAACAGCACTGGTGCAAGCCAGTTGTAAGAGATGTTGGACTGCAATTTAACTTTTCGTCTTTTCCCGGGACTACATAAGTTATTTTCAAAGCTATTCCTGTTACCTTCACTTATCTAGAGACCAGTTATCAGAACATTTCAACTGCAGCAAGGCACTTCAGTTTACTGCTTTTTGATAATTTGTTCATAAACAAATTCTATCCCCCCATCCACAGAGTATGATTAGGAAAATCTTTGAGATTGTGTCCTTTTTTTTCTCCCAGTTGCCATTCACTTCACAATAATTTATTCTTTGCCTTCAGGAGGAAGAGTAAATAAGAGAAAACATTTTGAGTAAGGAATACCCAGTTTTGCTTATCTAATGTCTAGTTTTCCATCTAATTTAATTTGAGTCTAAAATTTAAAATTGAGAAATACCGACTTCCCTGCCTTAGCCTAAGAATAGGATTATGGCATCTGGAAAATTAGTTATAAATTGTTTGTCATGGAAGTTTCTATATATATATATCTAAGTTACCACATTAACAATGTTGGTTTCAATCTATTAAATTATTCTTTCCTTCAGAACATATTGAACATTTCCTTTTATACATTTACTTTTTTCATAAATTAATTTGGAAGTATTTAGTGTAACCCAGGCCCTGGTTAATTAAAGAAAATGTCCATTTGCAGAGAAAAGAAAATGTCATTTTTGAAATATATACTCACACTCCCATATAATAAAACCTGAACACTTTTCTCCGTTTTGGTTCAACTTCATTGGTTAGGAGATTTTTTTAGAATTTTAAATATCTAAGCATAAAGAATTAAAAACAAAACATTGTTAAAACTATTGAACATTTATCTCTGACTTCAGCATATATAATACAAAGTCCATTTATAACCCTTCCATTAAATTGACATGAAAAAAAATATTTTCAATGAATTAACTATTAATTATTAGGTTGGTACAAAAGTAATTGCGTTTTTTTGCAATTGTTTTTAACCTTTTAAACCACAATTACTTTTGCACCAACCTAATATTATGTCAATGATTTAACTAGCCTATATTTCATTTAATAAAATAAAATAAAATGCTTTGAAGACATTTCTAACTGAAAATCTTATATAGAATTTAAACTTAGGATAAACAGATAAGCAGTTAAGATAAACAAAAATTAAAAATGTCCCTATGACTGACACATTTTAAACCTCATTACCTTTAGTCTCCATCATCTATATAAACTCATGGAATGAGATACTGTTTAAATTTCAAAGAACGCAGATTGAGGAATTAAGATATAGATAGTTACTGATATTTCAAAAACCATCTCTACCAGAAACAGATCTCTGTGGGTAAGTCACTTAACTTGCTAGAGCCTGAGTAGTTAAGTCTTTGAAACGAAGGATTGGGTTAGGTGCTTGTCAGGATGAGTTTTCTGCACATAATATTCTGTACCTTAAAGATCTTTATTAGGATGTTTATGTTTTCTGTTTTAATTTCCACAAAAATCTAGAGAAAGTACGTTAGGCCTTTTCAGCTGTAATCAGAAAATATCGGAGACTAGGGCGCTTACAACCACAAACATTTATTTCTAACAGTTCTGGAGCCTGGGAAGTCCAAAATGATGATCCTGGCAGATCTGGTATCTGATGAAAGCCTTTTTCTGGGTGCAGAATGCACATTTCTCTCTGTGTCCTTACATGGTATTAAGGACTAGGGATCCCTCAGGAGCCTCTTTTCTGAGGCATTAATCCCATTCAAGAGGGCCCCACCCTCATGACTTTAAGCACCTCCTAAAGGCCCCACCTATTAATACCATCCCCAGTAGAGATGAGGGTTTTAACTTATGAATGGGGGCTTGGTTCAGGGCACAAACTTTCAGACCATATCCAAATGTAATATATTCTAAATCTGAGCAATTGCAGAACATGAATTTGTTTGGTCTATTCTTGCACCGTTTCAAAGATACCCTTTATTCAGATTCAGTTTACTTATGAGTAAAGGCAGCACTAACAGCACCTTTGTGTAGTTGTTTTCTCATATTTTCTTTATTTGTTGTGAAATTGTTGTCTGAGTCTAGATACTAAATATTGTCCCTGTTTTCTAATGTGTCCTTTCTGTCCTCCTTTTATAAAAAAGTAACCTAACGACATACACACTTTTAATTGCAAACAGTAAAATCTTTACCTACATAAAATTTTAATTTACATACATTCTTTATATAGTGAAAGTCTTTACAAGTTTGCATTAATTACTGGCAACATTCTGCACTGAGCATGTATTAATGACTCAGATTATGAAAAGCATGTGTAGGGGAGACAGTCACCTGACCTATTCGTCTGTCTCCCTCTGCTTGCCAGAACTGGCAAGGCCCAGCATACCGTGGTTCCTTGAAGGTGAACCATGCTCCTGTCCCTGATGATGGTAGTGGAGAGGCTGATCACTGAGTCCTTGGCTTACCTGTGACTTTACAATTCTTTCCTCCTCCACTCATGGTGTGTGTTACTGACTCTTCCTTAGTAGAGAGGGAGGAGGGAAAAAAAAAACATAGCAACCATTTTTCTGCGTGTAAGTTTGGAAGTAACGAGGCTGACTGTTATGTGAGGTATGTATGTATTAGAAAAAACAGCTGGGATTGGGTCTTGAGTTATAATAGGGAAGGTGTTATTTGAGAAATTCAGTAGGTGATTTGACAGCACTTCAATTACATATTTGGGAAGGGTGTGAAGATTAGATAGAGGAATAGGTAAGAGAGATAGGAATTAGACATAGATGTAGATATATTGATATATAGAGATATTCTAAGAAGTATCACATTTTAGTGTGTTAAAATTATTTATAATTAACCTATGTTTAACTATTCATTACATATTAATTGGAGGAAATTAAGTGCTAGACATTCTACCCCTAGGGACACGAGGTGAACAAAGAACAAAAGGTTCCTGGGTTCATGGACACTATTTCTAGTCTAGTTGGTAACATACCAGTCTGGTGTGAGAGAAATGTAACAGGATTTTGTTAAAGGATTTTAATTGTGATGATAACTACATACTTTTCATTTGATTTTTATTTTTTAAACTGATTTCCAGAATTCTACCTACGTTTCTATTGCTATTTTAAAAGTTAGTTACATTTATTTTTGTACTAATGTAATGTTTCTAGCTAAAATGAATCCTCAGTTTTAAGTAATTTAATCTATTTGAAATTAAAGTATTAAAATGGTATATATGCAAAATTTGCTTAAAGTTTCATTTTAGGGCAGAGGAATAATAATTACATTGGGCTTAAATTATAATTATGTACATTAACTGACATAATATATCTTTTGCTATGTTACTGTCCACATACCACATGAATCACTTGTGTGCCTCATTAGATGCATAGTAACCTCATATTCTACTGTCATATATGAGGTCTGCAGTTCAGTTCATGAACTCACCCTAGAAAAAGTTCTACATACCTCGTTGCTGAATATTACTATGGTCACCTTGGAAGTACTCCCCTTGGGAAGCTATGCACCAACGCCAGCGCCTACTTTACCATTCAAAGAAATTTTGGAACTCTTTTGTGAAACAGCCATCAGAGCTGTTATTGTATTACCCTTGACCTGAATGTCATCAAAATGTCTTCCTTTCAATATTTCCTTTATCTTTAGGTAAAGAAAGAAGTCATTGGGGGCCAGATGAGTATGGAGGGTGTTCCAATATAGTCATTTGTTTACTGGCTAAAAACTCCCTCACAGACAGTACCCTGTGATCTGGTGCATTGTCGTGATGTAAGAGCCATGAATTGTTGGTGAAAAGTTCAGGTCGTCTAACTTTTTCATGCAGCCTTTTCAGCACTTGCAAATAGTCAACTTGGTTAACTGTTTGTCCAGTTGGTATAAATTCATAATGAATAATCCCTTTGATATCAAAAAAGGTTAGCAGCATTGTTTTGACTCTTGATTTGGACTGATGGAACTTTTTTGGTCGTGGAGAATTGGCTGACTTCCATTGTGCATTTTGATGCTTTGTTTCAGGATCATATTGGTACACCCATGTTTCATCACCAGTGACAACAAGGCCCAAAACATCGTCTTGATTCCCCAAAAAGTCTTGGCAAATTTCAACTCTCCTTTGCTTTTTTTCATTGGTGAGCTCCTTCAGAAATATTTTTACACACACCTTTCTCATGCCAAGATTTTCAGTGAAGATTTTCCTAACTGTTTCTCTATCGATGTTTACTTGGTCTGCTGTGCTTCTCACAGCCAGCTGACGATTTTGACACACAATTTAATGAATTTTTGCAATATTTTCATCAGTTCTGCTTGTTACTGGCCGCTCTGACCTCTCTTCATCAGTGACACATTCTCTTCCCTAAGAAAAATGTTTAATCCATTTGTACACTGCCATTTTCTTCATGACATTATCCCCATAAACTTGGACTAACGTGTCCCTGACTTCACTTCTACTTTTCCCAAGTTTAACAAGAAATGTAGTGTTTGTTCGTTGCTCTAATTCAAGCTCAGACATTCTCCCCATGGCAAACAAAAACATGCAACAACAGTAGTGAATGCCACTCAGCAACACATTGCCACACGTTGACACGAGCACAGGTATGAGACACTGATATATCAAGGTTGTGAAACCTTACTGAGCTGTTTCTACAGTGCTGCCAATGTAAGCACATGGTGGCAAGTTCACGAGCATACTTGTTAGACCTCATATTCACATGATATTGCATATGTTTTTAATCTCAAAAAATGATGCAATTGTCACTGATTTATAAAAGCCTTTCGAACTGACTAATTATCATATGAGAGAACATAGCTAAAATACTATTTCAAGAACATACCTTGCAAATACGGAGGTACAAGAGAATAAAATGGTCTTTTAAAAACAGAGATTCTCATATAAATTTTGAAAAACTATATAGTTAATATAAAATTTACTCTTAAGTAAGCAAATTAACATAGTGATAGCAAATTAAACTTAAATCTGTGTTCAGAAAATAAAATAATAAGTATTATGAAAATAAACCTTGCCCTCAGATATGATTTTTAGCAAATGCTTTTTTCTTTGGTCGGAAGGAAAATGCACATGCCAATATTGTATTAGCAGCAGTGTTACAAAGATTTATACACGTTCAAGAAAAATAGGATTTAATTTCCTGTTTCTGTGGTTTATAAAATTCATCTAATTCTATATGGAGAAAGAATGTCATTCAAACTGAAGGTCATGGAGCGATTTGGCAAGGGACTTAGTATTTGCATCAAGTATTAAGTCAAGGTCTGAACTCCCAGTGGTGCTACTCCAAATGCCCACCTGTCCTAACTTCATTAATTTTTGGTATGTGTCTTAGGGGAATGATCTCCCAAGTGAATAGAGGTATAAAATAAGTGACAGTCCATAGTCAGAAATAAGGAAAATAAGCCAAAATCTGTGGTGAATAACAGGAACTTTTAGTTCCTCATTTTGTTTTTATTAGTTTCAGGTGTACAAAACAATGTAATATTTAGACATTTACACATTTACCCCCCTCACAAAGTGATAACCCAACTCACCCAATGTACTACCCTTTGGTATCATATACAGCTATTAAAATTCCACTGACTCTATCCCCTATACTGTACTCCACATCCTGTGAACATACATACATACATATGTGTGTGTGTGTATGTGTATGTGCATGTATATATTAAATTATAGTTGACATTCAGCTTCAGCTTCAGGTGTACAGTGCAGTGGTCAGGCATCTACACTGTCCATGAAGTGGTCTCCCTAATAAGATAAGTGCCCATCTGACACCCTACAAAATCTTTACAACAGTGTTGATTATATTCCCCAAAGTGTCTTTCATATCCCTATGGCAATATTGTGGCTACCAATTTATGCTAAGTGAAATAAGTTAGACGGAGAAAGACACATACCATATAATATCTCTTATGTGTGGAATCTAAGGAACAATAAATGAGCAAAATAAACAGAAATAGTCTCAGAGATATAGAGAAAAAACTGATGGTTGCTAGATGGGAGGGGGTAGTGATGAGGGAGAAGGTGAGGGGATTAGAAAGCACAAAATAATTCCTGATTTTTATGTTTTACACTTAAATACACTTACCTGTGTAATCTAGGGATGACAGTTATTGGATGAATCAAAGTTGAGGGAGGTGACTGTAAAGATGCCATGCCTCTTTAGGTAAATGATAATCGCACATTCCATATACTACATAGCTTGTACTTATTATTGTCCTTTGCCATTGTCTCCACAAGGATGGAGAGCTCTGCCTTGGGAATGTTTCTAGAAAGCAATAGTTTTGACCAATATTGGAAAATGTCATATCCTTAATTAATTTTATATGATTTCTACTAGAGTTCTCATTACCTCAATATAGTAGTAAGGGTGCTATTGGCTTTATTAATATATATATATATATATATATATATATATATATATATATATTTAATATATATGTTTAGAACTAAATCTTATTATAGACTTGATCCCTTCCCTTCATAGGGAGATGGGAAGGAGAAGTAACATAGTTTATGTGAGGAAATAAATTACTATAATGCTAAATATAATGCTCTGTCCCTTTGCAGAGAGTGTGAAGGGGAAACCATTGAGACTTTCAGTAGTTATTTTCAAATAGTTTCACTAGGTAGTAGAGTATTCAAATAAGATAACTTCTCCATGTTGAGTTATGGAAGCAGTGGGTGGAAAGACTCAGTAACTTCTATGTCATAAAGTCACCGAGGAGTGGGTTTGGGTATCAAGAGATGGAGGTCCATGAGGGTTCCTCAGCTTGGTAGGAGCCCCATCCAAGGTGTTAAGCAGTAGAAATGCTGTGAAATATGGCCTGCCAAATTTCATTGGGTAAGAATTCATTTTGTGAGGATTCGTTTTGAGCTTCTCTTTCTGATCTACTCACTTTTCCAGTGTATGTGCTTTGTGTTGATTGCTCCCCCAAAATTGCTCAGTTCTTCACATTGTTTTCCTGGATTTATTCTTTCCTAGGGCTAGCAATGGTCTTTTCCTAATTTAGAGCTTCCTTCTTTGTGGGATAATATTTATTCATATTATACCCTTGTACCAGCCTCTTTACCTGGGCTCTAGAAGGTAAATTCTTGACATTAAATCCAGAGATTTTAAGTATTACATTGTCCTTAACTCTGATCTTGAACTGAAGGTGAGATGCCAGAAAGTCCATCTGAAGTTTCAGGGACTTTATAGGGAAAGTCAACTGGAGATGGACTTTCACAGAAACACTCGGTATTTCTAGAGTATTACTAGAGCATTCTACCATGGCATTCAGTACTCTCTGAGAAATGATTTTTTAATGGCTATATGATATTCTGCCATGTGCATATACTTGCAATTTATTTAACAATTTACCTATTATTGGACATTTAGACTACTTTCTCTTCTTTGTGGGATGACATTTCAATAAATTTCCATTTAAACAAATATTGAACTGTGTGTCTAATTATTTTTTTAATGTAAAGTCTTACAAATATGTTACAGAATTTTGTGATAGCTATCATGACACAAATAATAAATTAGAGTGACAAGGTTTGACAATTAATTTCGCGAACTTGTTGCAGCAGTGTTGCTAACCTTTTATTGATATCAGAGGGATTATTCATTGTGAATTTGTAACAACTGAGAACAGTTAACCAAGTTTACTATTTGAAATTGCTTAAAAGGCTGTGTGAAAAAGATGAAAATAACCGTGACTTTTCACCAACAATTCATGGTTCTTGCACCATGACAATGCACCAGCTCATATAGAACTGTTTGTGAGGGAGTTTTTAGCCAGTAAAAAAATATCTGTATTGGAGCACCCTCCCTACTCACCTGATCTGGCCCCCAATGACTTCTTTCTTTACATGAAGATAAAGGAAATATTGAAAGGAAGATATTTTGATGACATTCAGGACATCAAGGGTAATATGACGACAGCTCTGATGGCCACTCCAGAAAAAGAATTCCAAAATTGATTTAAAGGGTAAGCTAGGCACTGGTGTCTGCTCATAGCTTCCCAAGGGGAGTACTTTCAAGGTGACTCGAGTGATATTCAGCAGTGAGGTATGTAGCATGTTTTCTAGGATGAGTTCGTGAACTTAATTGTCAGACTCATATATTATTTTTTTCTATTTCTAATTCCCTACACACACACACCTGCTTGTCATATTCCATACACATAAGCTGAGATAAACTGCCATAGAACTAAGTTTATAGTCAAAATTGCTATATAAACTTTTCCGCTAGCATATGACTCATATTATTCAAGATGACAGATACTGATAAACATGTCGTTTGCATTAATTATCTAAATTATTTTCCTTTATTTCACATATTACTGGGATCATTCATGCTTAGAAGCTATTAGATGTGATTAAGTCTTAAGTTTAAATATTGAATCTTAAATATGCCTTTTGGCCATATGTTCACCTCTAGAATGCCTGCATTGGAGATTGATCGATATATTAAAGTGATAATATCACTAAAATAAGTATGATGGCATTATTAGAAATAGTAAAATTCTTATGTCTGTAAGTATATACTTGAAAACTAATTGCAGAATAGTTTGGGGAGAAAACCTGAAGATGAAAGCAATCCTTTTTACTCTTGTGTTGAGCCTAGAAGCAAGATTATTATTTAGGGATGAAATTTAAAGAGGAACATGAGAAATTCATTATCAGTCAAAAAAAACAAACAGAAGTCATACTCTGATGTACAGAACTAAGTTTCATAGTTACCTTTATTGCACAATTAAATTACTTTTTTTTCACTCCTTAAAAACTTACATATTTTCTTCAGAGCTCTATTAAGAGGTCACATTTGCCTCATGAGAAAATGATTCATAGTTTATACTTGTATTGCATTATGGAATTCATTTAAAAATCTTCATTAGGATAGCATGTTATTTCTAAAGATATGTTCAGCTATGGGGCTAGGAAAAAAAAAGAAATAAGAATATCCTAACCCTTTCATATCGATATGTGCTTCAATTGCAGTGTTTTTATTAATTAAAAATTTACTTTAGGAAATTGATGTAAAAAGTAGAAATTATATGAATTATTTTAGAGTTATATTTCTAACATGGAATATATAACACTATTTTGGAAGGCTTATTCTAATTTGTTGATTTAGAAATTATATTTGGAAATGTAATTTGACTTTGGATGCAAATACTGAAATAATACTATGCAACTATAAGAACCACAGTTCTAACTATCTAGAAAAACAACCCCCCCAAAAAAAATTAAAAAATAAACAAGACACAAGACAAACCTCTTGTGACCAAAATACAAATTTGTATTGAAAAAAAAAACAAAACAAACTGAAGACCTCAGAAATCAACTTAACTTAAAATTTTCTTGTTGAGTGCTGCAGTTAAAAACAAGGAAACAAAGATCGGAAAACATGAATACAAATGTTAAACAGTGTTGCTTCCAACAATATTTTGGTAGATATAATGTGTTAGATGTCCAAAAAGTGCTATATGTTTAGTTCTCATTATTGCTCAAGCAAAATAAGTCTATTTTCATACTTCTCCTTCAGCAACTGCCGTTGAAATCACTTCTTACAGGGTGCTTTAATTCCTCAATAAGATATCTACTTCTAGCAAAATTTACAAGTTGTTTGAAAAGGAGGATATTCCCCAGCTGATATGCAAAGACATGTGTTCTCTAGAGCAGATTAAAATATATGGATTCAAGACTACAAATATTTCCTATGACAGAAGAGTGTCTTTTAATGAAATAAAACGTTTTTGACTAAAAATAGAAATATTTTTTCAAAGTTTATTTTTCATGAATGTAAGTAGATTTCCATTGTTTCTGCACTAAAACTTTCAGTATGAAAACTGGCCAATAATCCATTTCATTTTACTAATGAAAATTAGTCGAAGAGGAGTATTATCATTTGGCAGAATCTAAACCAACAGAATTAGAATAAAAGATGAATGTGAACCTGAAAGTATAAGAAAAGAAAAGTGTAAGTTATAAAAGAATCTCCCACCCACTCCAACATAGAAACTTCCAGTGATCTGTGTTTTTGAGTTTCCCCTATGCATAAGCTCTTTGGTTAGTAGTTATAGTCATAGCCTATACTCAATACTCCTGTACTTAATACACATTCAGATGTTACACACTACATTTTTGTATGAGTCATTTGAAAGAATATTGCATTCTTAGTCCATTTTTTTTTTCTGTTTTGTTTTTTATATTCCACATATAAATGAAATCACATTGTATCTATCCATCTCTGTCCGACACACTCCACCTAGCACAATACCTCCAGGTCCATCCACTCCGCTACAGATGGCAAGAACCCATTCCCTTCTGTGGCCAAGCAATTTCATTGTATATATGTACCACCTCCTCTCTTTATTCATTCATCCATCACAGGTACCCAGGCTGCCTCCACATTTTGGCCATTGTAAACAATGCTGCTGTGAACATATGGATGCACATGTCCCCTGGAAGTAACATTTTGGGTTTCCTTGGATAAATACCCAGAAGTGGGATTACTGGGTCCCTCTTACCTCTTGTTACAGCCTTTGTTTTAAAGTCTATTTTGTCTGGTATAAGTATAGCTGCCCAGCTTTTGTTTGTTTTCTTGTTTCCATTTTCATGAAATACATTTTTCCATCCCTTTACTTTCCTTCTGTGTGTCTTTCAATCTGAAGTTAGTCTCTTGTAGGCATCATATGTAAGGGTTTTGTTTTCTTATCCATTCAGCCCTCCTATGTCTTTTGATTGGGGCTTTGAAAGTAATTGTTGATATGTAGATATGTAGCTATTGTCATTTTATTATTCATAATTTTTATTTTTTCTGTCTTAAAGAAGTCCCTTTAGGATTCCTTTTAATACTGGTTGGGTGGTGATGAATTCCTTGAGCTTTTTCTGGGAAGCTCTTTATCTGGCCTTCAGTTCTCAATGATAGCTTTGCTGGGTAGAGTAGCCTTGGTTATGGCGCCTTCCTTTTCCTCACTTTGAATATTTTATGCCAATCCCTGCTGTCCTGCAAAGTTTCTGTTGAGGAATCTGCTGATAATTATATGGGAGCTCTTTTATAAGTTACTAGTTGCCTTTCTCTTGCTACTTTTAGGATTCTTTGTCTTTAACCTTTGCCATTCTAATTACAATGTGTCTTGGTTTGGGCCTGTTTGGGTTCATCTTGCATGGGACTCTTTGTGCTTCCTGGACTTGTATGTTTCCTTCACTAGGTTTTCAGTCATTATTTCTTCTCAATCCCTTGCTATCTCTCTTCTCTTTCTGATATCCCTATAATACAAAAGTTGCTACCATTGATGTTGTCCCAGAGACCCCTTAAACTCTCCTCATTTTTTAAAATTTATTTATGTATGTATGTATTTTTTATTCCTTTTGCTTTTTACTGTTCTGGGGCTTTTTATACTACTTTGTCTTCTAAATCGCTGATTTGATCCTCTGCTTCATTTGGTCTGCTGGTGATTCCTCTAGTGCATTATTCATTTCAGTTACTGTATTCTTCACTTCTGACTGGTTCTTTCTTATGGATTCTATGTCCCTTTTCATGCTTTTCATGTCTCTGCTGAAGTTCTCACTAAGTTCCTCAAGCATCCTCGTAGCCATTGTTTTGAACTCTGTCTCTGATAAGTTGTTTGCCTCCATTTTGTTTACTTCTGTTTATGGATTTTTCTCCTGTTCTTTCATTTGGAATGTATTTCTTTATTTCCTCATTTTGGCTGCCTCTCTGTGTTTGTTTCTATGTAATTGGTAGATCTGCTACATCTCCCAGTCTTGGCCTCATGGCCTTATGTAGTACGTGCCTTGTGGGGCCCTAGCACAGTCTCCCTGGTCACCTGTGTAGGTGCTCCAGGAATGTGCCATGTGCCCATTGTGTGTGCCCTCCTGTTATTTTTGATCCTTGATTGCTTTTGTCACAACAGTGGGTGCAACTGACACTCAGGCTGACCGGCTGTGGGGTTTAGCCATGTCCATAGCTTATGGGCTGTTCTCCTGGGAGCTTACTTCACTGAATGGGATTCACCACAGTGGCCTCTGCTGCCTGTTGAGACCGTTCTTGGGTGTGCTGCTTCTGGGGCTAATTCGGTAGTGTTCTGTTGTGGTCTGAAGCCAACCTCCAAATATATTGGTTCTTGGCCTTTTGGGAGGGGCTCTGGTGTAAGCCCAGGTCATCCCCTGACTTTAACAGGCCTGGAACGACCTGGTAGGAGCTACAAAGTGATCTGTTGTGCTCTCTGCCTGTGTTAAACCTGCAGGCACATGGAGAGGCCATCCTGTGAACTGCAAACACCTGCCACCAGTACCAGGTGTGGGGTAGCTCCATAAAAAACCCGGATACCCTGAGGCTTGCCATGTGTCTGCTCCCATAAGGTTCAGTCGCTGATAAAGCCTCATTTTCATTACACAAGTTGGGTGAGGCAGGGTCTCAGGGAGTCAGCAGGGTGGTATGAGTTATATTTACCAGGTTAGTGCTGATTCTGGTTTGGTGCCAGTGCTGAGTCTGGAGCTACTCAAGAAAAGTCTCAGAGCACATCAAGGCCAGTTGCCACCTGCCTGGGGCCAGCAGACCCCTGATTGTTGTCCAAGAAAGAGTGCAATGAGGGTGGCACTGGCCGCTCGCTAAGAAAGTTAGATCCCAGGGAGTCACCAGGGTGGAGCAAGTGGAGCTGATCAGACCAAGGCAGATTCTGATTTGGCCATGTGGGGGAGGGTTCAACACAGGAAAGATGGCACCCACCTGCTGGCTGCACAGAAGAAGGAACCCCCCACACTGAGGAAATGGCAACGGTCCCTCAGTCCTTGCCTCGAAGCCACACAGCTTAGTCTCTTCTTGTATGTTTCTGATGCCCCCTGACTTACTGTCCCTTCGTGGGAGCCCAGGGTGAGTACCTTCAAGTGAGTGAGACTGTGCCTGGGCTCTTTTAAGGGGAGGTCCGTGTTTCCCGCAGCCTTCTGTCCCACCTGGATGGTCGAAATTCCCACTGTTTTTCATAGCCAGATGTTGTTGGGTCTCCTCTTCCTGGCACCGATACTCTAGTTTTGGGAGCCTGGTGTGGGGCTGGAATCCTTCTCTCCTCCAGGGGGAATGTCCATGTCTGAGACATCCTTCCCAGTTCTCAACCACCACACGCAGGTGTGACACCAGCCCGTTTTGCGTCTCCACCCCTCCTAGCAGTCTCAATGTGGCTTCTTTATATCCTTCGTTATAAAACTTCTGTTCAGCTAGACTTCAGATTCTCCCGGTTGATTGTCCTAGAATTTAGTTGTAATTTTAATGTGTGCATGGAAGGAGGAAGCCACAGCATTTATTAACTCCTCCATCTTGGTTTTCTTTGCCTATTCCATGCAGTTCTCAATCTCAGAATGTCGTACACTGACAGAGTTTGGCTATCACCAAATTTACTTGATCATTTATTTCTTGTTAGAGCCGTTTTCTTAGGCTCTTTTCCTTACCAGGTAAGATAGACAGCCTAAACTCTAATGCTACTGATATTAACTTATTTGTGGCAGTATGTCAGTGTTTAAAATATATGTTTATGCTATGGCACGGATTTTGAGTTTGACATATTATGGAAATTTCAAGGTCAAGTATAAAAATTTAGACTAGAACATCAGAGTTCTGATACATCCTTGTTGGCCTAAGTAGGGGGTTACAAAGAAGTTCATTTCTGGTGTAAATACTCTACCAAATTCATCCATTTATGCCTCGTATGATGAAATGCTTTAAGTAACAAAACTTAAAAAACAAAGAAAAAACAAAAAGAAATCTATTATAATGATCTATAGAATTTTTTTTTTGCTTTTGCTTTTTGGTATAATAGAAATAAATATGTATTTTTTTAAAGTTTATTGGGGTGATAATTGTTAGTAAAATTACATAGATTTCAGGTGTACAATTCTGTAATATGTCATCTATATATCACTTTGTGAGTTCATCACCAGTGTCAGTTCTCTTTTTATCACCACATATTTGATCCCATTTATCCTCTTCTACCACCTCCCTCACCCCTTATCCTCTGGTAACTAAACTACTGTCTGTGTCTATCAGTTTTTGTTTCTTCATTTGTTTGTCTTGTTCTTTTGTTGTTTTCAGTTTTATATACCACATATCAGTGAAATCATATGGTTCTCGACTTTTTCTGACTTATTTCACTTAGCATAATAATCTCAAGATCCATCCGTGAAGTAATATTTTTAAACTTTTGTTAGTTGTCAGAGTTTGATGAATACACAAATAGAAATGTGGAGTGAGTGTGTGTGGATAGGTGTGTGTAGTCGCTGTGTTATTTTTTTATGTTAAGTATGTGATACATGTAAGAAGATGACCATGCATAAGTACACATTCTTGAAACTTTCATTCAAATTCCCAACCTACATTATAAAAAAAAAAGGAATTACTAAAATACAATTGAATGTTTAAAATGACCATTTTCCAAAACAACCACTCTATATTTTAAGTTGTCTCTAGTGAAATTACAGTTTTGGTAGGAAAAACAATTTATAATAATTAGTCTACTGTCAGTTGCATTGTACTCCTATTAAAGATATGAGTAGTGCAATATAGATAAGCCCTGAAACCGACAGGCACAGTTGTTGCTAACTGGCAGATATTTCTAGCCATCTCAGAGCTTTAGGGACTGTACACTCAATGCCACTACCGTGAATTCAATTGGAACAGTGTTATGCTGCCTCTCCGGATTTCCATCAAAAAAATAAAGAATGACAGGAAGAAAAAAAAAAGAAAAAAGAAGGTTATGGGTGAAGTTGAAGAAAAGGCATGAAATTAACTTAGCAAATGGTTCACCATTGACATTGCAGCCTTAATTCATAAAAAAGTTTATTATTGAAAAGTATTTCAAAAGAGTCCTAGTTTCTTGAAGTAGATATTTATGGAAACTTGTGAGGTGTTCCTTTGTGCATTGCAACTGAATATTAAGAGTGTTAAGTGATGCCATGCATAATGTCCATTTATATCTGCCAGAGAATTTTGTGTTTAATAGAAAATGTAATTTAATTCCCTTAGACTGTTATTATATTGTGACATGTACGTTGAACATTTTTGTTACATGAATGGAATTGATAAACAGAAAGAGGAGACCACATTGTTTTCTATATTATGTAGTCATAAGAAAATAGGGGCAGAAAGCTTTTAATTACCATATTTCCATGTTGTAAAAGTAGGGCCCCTATGGAGGTCTTTTTATAATGCAAAGGATAGTGAAATTATGAAAGACAAGTTTGAGAGGATATTTTGAAGGACATGAATAAATCAATGTTATAACCCAAGAATTGGGTAAATTAAACCTTGTGCATTTCTAACATGCCAAATTTGGAGAAAAGATCATCGGCACAAAAAAAAAAAAAAAAAAAAAAAAAAAAAAGAGACAGTCTTCTAGTTATGCCTACAAAGTACAATAGGAAAAAAAAAAATTTCCATGATTTATTTGCAATTAATAAACTCACAATCTATTTTAAATTTTAATCAATCTTTTGGTTATATTTTGTTTAATTTTTATTTATAATATAAACTAGTCCTTTTAAATATTTTGTTTGTAATTTTACTGTCAAATATATATTTACCATATACTGTGTTTTCCTGAAAATAAGACCAGGTCTTATATTACTTTTTGCTCCAAAAGATGCATTAGGGCTTATTTTCAGGGAATGTTGAATTTTTTCATGTAAAACAATCTGCATTTATTCAAATACAGTCATGTCGTCTTCTTCTGGAATATCGTCATAACGTACTAAATGCGTCCATCTGGCTGACGATCTTAACTGGAGCTTATTTTGGTGGTAGGTATTATTTTTGGGGAAACATGGTATGTGTGTTAGGTAGAGGTTAGAATTCTCTTAACTTTAAAAGATTATCTTGTTCTTTGAAAAGTTGTTGCTTTCTGTTATTTTATTTTGCCTTACACATTACACATATGTAACTTTTCTACATTTATTGAAAGCAGCATATTATTTGAAGTATTAGTTATAGAAATAATGTAACTAACAGATTTCTATATTTTCAGAAATGCCGATTGACCAAAAAAAATATTGAAGTAGAATAAGGTAAATTGGAGTCTGAGCAAGGTGAAAATTACATAATACCATATTAGAAATCCCTTATTAAATTTTCCAGGAACACATAATT
Organism: Rhinolophus sinicus; assembly: GCF_057876585.1. Classification (NCBI taxonomy): domain Eukaryota; kingdom Metazoa; phylum Chordata; class Mammalia; order Chiroptera; family Rhinolophidae; genus Rhinolophus; species Rhinolophus sinicus. The sequence continues at coordinate 152,620,078 of NC_142501.1, read as the reverse complement.
GTAAGTTCATGAGCCTTTTTTTTTTTTTGTACAATAGCACAGGTTTAGAAATTAAATACTTTGTGAAGGCTTAAAAAGAGAATTGTTGAGGTGAAATTGGGTTGAGTATACTAGGCACCAAATTTAAAGTGCTCTTTTCTCAAGATAGCTTAATGATAGAAGATTTAGCTGGGTAAAGTTCCATTAACTCTGATCCATTTAACAAATACGTCACCACTGACACTGCACCTTATATCCTGAAAAGGTTTGTTATGGAAGGGTGTTCTGGAAAAATCTTAGTTTCTTGGAGTGAATTTTCAAGGAGTCACTTAATATATTGCAATTTGATATGAAGACTGTTAAGTGACACTTTACGAAACATGTGCTTCAGCCAGGCCTCCATCAATACCTTTAATTAGCTATAATATTGGTGCAAAAGTAATTGCAGTTTAAAAGGTTAAAAGTAATTGCAAAAACTGCAGTTACTTTTACACCACCCTAATATTTGATGATAGATTCCATGTAATGATTGAGGGACAATTACAGAAAACCATTGGATTTGTTTCAGGATGCAACTGTGCAAAATAGTATCATAAATTAACTGTGAATGTATTTCAGTTTCAATAGAGAACACTGTATTATAAATACCAATAATGAGAAGTAGAAACAGTTGTTGAATGATACCATTTTTTATATTACTGTTTGTGTAGGTGTATATGCCTAGCAACCAAAACACAAGTATACTGCTTAATCTTGGTCAATTTTTTTTTTTTTTTTCCATTACAGCAGATATTAACCTACCTGCTAAGGTCAGCAACTTCTTAGAATGTATACAATGTTTCAGAACATGGGGTGATTTTTGAATACTTAGTACATGTAGCTGGAAAGGTTATGAATTTTATAGAATATGACTGTTGTAAACAGAAACTGAACTAAGCTACCATTTGTACATTTGGCTAAAAGGTATGATAAAAAATGCATATGTGTGTTCATTATATGTATGCACGTACGTATGTATGTATGTGTGTGTGTATCCAGGTCTATAGAAAGCAAAATGTATAGAAGCTATTTGTGGATTTACACCAAGTCCAAAATCACATGGCAAAGGGAGAAAAAAATGAGTTATGTTGGTAATCTCTTGGTGTAATACTTTCATTTGGAGAAACTGGGACTCCAACAATTACCCCAAACTCAAGGAGCTATCATTTTAAAAGGTTAGTTGAAATGGTACTAACTTTTAGACAAAGCCTCTCAGGTTGTAAAACTTCTTAGGGTACTTTGATTTTGAGGTTGTTTGGTGTCTGTGCTGTATTTCTAAGAGTACCTTCAATTAATATATAAGAAAAAAATTTCTCTTGAGTTATTTGGACGGTTAAGTTTAAGTTGAAATACGCATGCAAAGGTAAAATCTGGACTGAAAGAATTTTTTTCCTTTTTTATGTAAGAATTTATGAAGCATAGTAAAGAGGAAGCACGAGGAGTAACAGATGATAAATTAGTTCACCACTTAGTACTGTGTAGTTTACAAGGGATCTGGGGCAAAAAAATAGCTTGAGAGGAAAACATGTAGTAATTGCACAATATGTTATAGTACTTGGTTTGGTTTATTAGCCTTGGATTTTTCTAAACAGATGGATGAGTTCTGAAGACATGCCACTGAAGTAATTTAGTTCCTACAACTTTGTATATAAAAAAGTCTCATTTCTCATTTAAGATTTTTCAATAGGACAGAAATGGGGGAAATAGCTTTATTTTCCTGTAATTAAAAACTAACCATGTATTCATGTGCTAATTTCTAAATATTTTCGTCAAAAATATTGCTTCTAATCTTTAGTTTTCACACTGATTAAGAACAGGACATGTGGTTTTGGTCTATTCTGGTACACATATTGGAGGCTTTATGCTAATTCTGCCTTAGCTTAAGAGTGCCTTGAGAAATTTGTAAATAAATCTGCAAATGGAATAGTTTTTTAAATTGTAGTTCCTAAAACCTAACCTATAGTGCAATTACGTGTTAACTGCTCTTTTAGAAAAATAACTGTATTTCTCTCTGTCAGAGTAAGAAACTACGTGTGTGCTGTGATTGAGGAATGATGAAATACGTTTGTGCCTACAAATAATTCTGAATGCTCTATTTCTCACTTCTTTGAGGGAGGAACTCAAGACTATTTTTAACAATCACTCTTATAAATACTGTGTAAAAAGAGGAATCATTTTTGCCATCATTAACCATCAACACATTAGCAACACCTAAGAAATAAAACTCAGAAAGTGTTGGAAAGGGACAGCTCTGTCAAATGGAGACCTACAGTAAAGATCAGCCAAAATGTTCTGTGGGAACCATATATGGATTAAAAAACAAACAAAACAAAACAAAACAAAAAACTGGGGCTAGGAGGAGGGAGGAAAAAATGAAGGGAATGTATTTATATCTTCATGAGAGTATATTTTACCAATGTCTTAATTAAAACAGAAATTTTAGACCTGAAATCTATATAACTTTACTAACAATTGTCACCCCAATAAACTTTAATTAAAAAAAAGGTTTTATGTACAGTATATTTAATTAATCAGTGTCTTTAACGTCTTGAAGATTTTTGAGATTTTCTAAAAACAAATATTTCTTAAAAGTGTGAAAGGCCTCTATATGATAAGCTTGCCTTCTGCCTACCTTCAGTAGGTAAAGAATATGTTGGTTTGCATATTCTGTGTAACTCCCTATAAGCCATATGTCTTGCTCATGCATGTATGTGCAGCTACAGCAGTTTCTTGTGAATTATTTGTATGAACTACGTATGAAAACAAGCCCAAGTATTGAAAGTTTTTGTTTGTTATGTTCATATGAAATCTAATTTCAAGAAGAGCTAATTGAATTTTTTCCCTTCAACTTGAGGAAATTCAAGTATACCCTAAAGTTCTACTAACATTCATGAACATTCAAGGTTATGTTGGAGAACCCTAAAGTTCTCCAGTGTGTGCAAGAGAAACAAATGAAAGTCATGCCGTTAAAAGTTAAAGTGTGAACTCTGGTTACTTAATGCCAATAAAATTCTGAACACAAATGTAAAAGTGGCACTGCTTAGTAGTACAAGAAACTTTAGAACTAAGTTACATTAATTTTCCAAAATTTTTATTGAAATAAAAACACAAAAAAATGCAATTGAAATTATGGACCTCCAATTTTACTTGGGTTAGAGTTGACGTATTCCACCCTATTGTGTCTCTAGCATAATTCAATGCCTAGCAAGCCTGGTTCTTTCAGAGAATGACGGCCATTGACCTTCAAAGTTGACTGAAAATTCCAAATAATTGGAAGAATCAAGAATTCTGTTGTATTCAATTGAAGGTGCAGACTTTCTGATAATCATAGTTAACTAGATTATTGATTTTAATCAGGTTAATTCAGAATATTGTCAAACTCAATGATCATTAGAAATGTCTTATGATATTACACTCCAGTGGGAGTCCAGAGAAATACTACTCTATTGAGAGCAGCAAAAACAATTCTTTCTAGACACTTATCTTTATCTTCAATTTGCTAATGTATCAATCTTGCTTAAAAATTGTTTCCTAGAATGGTTTCTTCCCCAACCTTTTGTGGTTAATTCTATCCTATGGTTTCCAAGAAATATACCACAAATCAATATATGTATTTGGCTTTTAGCATAATGGATGTACATGGATTTGGTGATGAGTTGAGGCATTCAAAGAGTCAAATCAATATAATGTGTCTTTATTTCAGTGGCCTACTGCTCTTATTGTTCTCACTTTCTGCTTTGACTCAGTCCATGTATTCATATACTTGTGAGAAATCAGGAATTGACCATGTGATCAATGGACCACTGTGAATTGCCTAAATTCAGAAACGCACCTACCAGCTGAGTTGTGCCATGCCTCAGCACATTACATTCAATCTACCCCCTGCTTTCCCTTTGCTTATGAAGGATGCATCTGAACAGAGGGACTACAGGACACTATCCTGGTTACTCCATATACCCATGACTGTAGATAGCGTCAGTACTTTGTACGTGCTGCTGACAAGTTGCCTAACAAAGTGGGATCCTAGCAATGCTGCTATCATGAGTACAGGCATCTGAGAGTTCTTCTCCTTCTTAGATGAGGAAAATATTTTAAAAGCCATTTGTCTTTTCATTTTGTTAGTTTGTTTATTGCTTTTTGTTTTATATCCCACATATGAGTGAAATCATATGGTTCTTGTCCTTTTCCTTCTGACTTATTTCACTTAGCATGATACCCCATTCATGTGGTCGCAAATGGCAATAGTTCATCTTTTTTTTTTTTTTTTTTTTTTAATGTATGAGTAGAATTCTCATAGGCACAGACAATGGTATGGCTGTTACTACAGGAGAAGGGAGAAAGGGGAGGATGAAGAGAGTAAAGGGGATCAAATATACTTGTATGGTGATGGAAGGACACTAGACAGTGAGCAAACAATGAAATACACAAATGTTGTATAATAAAGTTGTACACCTGAAATTTATGTAACATTATTAACCAATGTAACCCCAATAAATTGAATTTAAAATTCATTTGAGTAACAGGGAAAAGGGAAATATAATTTTTATTATAAATATGTGTACTTTTATCTCTTACCAATGTGACTAAATGTACTGAGAAAATTCTTTGCCCATATTTCAAGTCTTAGATATCATTCTGGATAGAACTAGTTTGAATTCCTATTCTCAACTAATACCAATAAATACCATGTACTTACTAAAGAAATTAATTTAAAGTTAAATTTTCCTCAATCTTAGAGTTTCATTTTAATAAAACTGAGTTGATGAATTCAAGATTTGAAGAGCCACACATAGGTGGCAAATATCTCTAAGACATTACTTGAACAGTCATCATGGAGTCATTTAACTTTAATCAAAGCACAGCATTTTACTTAGAAACATTTTTATTCAAAGTACTGAAAGCACGTTATCTAAATTCTATATTAGTTCAATTATCCTCAGAATACCTTTTGAGTCACTTGACAGGGAGTGTTAGTCTACCATGTTTCCGTGAAAATAAGACCTAGATGGACCATCAGCTCTAATGCATCTTTTGGAGCAAAAATTAACATATGACGTGGTATTATTACATTATATTATATTATATTATATTATATTATATTATATTATATTATATTATATTATATTATATTATATTATATACCGGGTCTTATATTATATTAAAATAACACTGGGTCTTATATTAAAAGACACATTAGAGCTGATGATCTGGCTAAGTCTTATTTTCGGAGAAACACAGTAGCATACCTACATGAACACAAAGATTCAGGGTTAAGAATTGTATTATTATCTTCCCTTTATTATTTCTCTACCCCTTTTCACAGAGTAGGTTTCCAATGATTTCAGCAGCTCCTCACTTAAAATGCAGCTTTGCACGTGGAGGAAGGCACAGAAAACTGACAATTAATTGAAATAAAAAAAAATATTCTTTGCTTCCCATATCACTCCCAAAGTTTACTGGGCAAATGGAATATAAGGATAAGGATGTTAATCCTAACAGTGATAAATACTTTCATGTAATGATTTCAGTATTCATATCAATGGGTGAAGACGCTATAATTTTGAAAATAAAATTATTTGAAAAAATCTTCAGAATAATGCAGGGAAGGAAAACACATCTTTATTCGTGTGGAGTGAAAATTAAGTTGTGATACAGAACAGTGGCTATGTATTCTTTTGTATAGGGAACCCAGCTTTCAGAAAACTACATTACTAAACTGCACACATAAAACAGCCTTTAGAAATGCAAAACAGGTATCTGGATAAATATGTCAATTTTCCTTCAGAGATTCTTTATTTGAAAAGACTTATGTGGCTATGGCAATGCCCAAATGATAGTTTTGAATTCTCTGATGGTTTGGGGGTGGGAGGAGAGGGAAGGAGGACCTGATAGAAACAATCAATTTGATTCAAAGGAATGAGCTGTAAGTTCCAGGGTTCAGTAAATTATAATACTTCACACTTACCTAGCATGTCACAGCCATAGAAATCGACCTTTCTCACCTAACTGACAGCCCTTATTTGTGAATAGGAGGCTATATTTGGACAGTATTCAATCAATTGTTTATGGAATTAGATAATACGCTTATACATTAGCACTAGAACTGTCCATAATTTTACTTTTGTGAATATACATACACACTTTTAAAATATACTCACATAAAACATATGCTTTTTCAGTGATCAAGACATTTCATCCTGTCAGAAATCATCCATGTGAACGAAAACCACCAGCAATCGCAAAATCAGTTCAAAATTGTTGTTTTGCAGCTAGATGGTAGGAATAAATTCAGTGTAGAAGTCCCTGAAATTGCTGGCAGCATTTTTTTTTCTTTTCTGTAAAGCATTCTAATAAACCCTCAGCACATCCACAACCCACAGCAGTGTTCACGTAAGCCCACGTGCCCTTGCACAGGCTTACAACCCTGGGGAACCTGCCCAGAGATCTCTGCTGGCTAATATTTGTTAAAAATGAAGAGCCTGTGAAATCGCTCTGAAAACACTGTTTTGTGGAGAGACCGCAGAGAAACCTCAAGGTTGCTGTTGAAAGAAGGGATTGCAGGAACTCTTCCTGAAACAAATGATTTCCTGCCCAAGAGGAACTGGCTGATTTCCAGAGTGCACTGAGGATGGGCAACCTCACTGCTCACTGCGGTGTGACAGCTGGGAATTCACAATTTAAGTGCTTTCATTCAAATTCTTATAGATTCACTTTGAAATGATTCCTAAATTTTTGAAAAAGGTCTCTGTTTCGTATGTGCTTTAGATAACTATATAAATAAGTATCTGTGATAATGCAGCAGATTTGGACTTTATAAACAGTTATAAATAATTAGATGAATAAGTCAAAGAAGGTGATAGAAGAAAGATAAATGAGAAATGGGTGAAATTTACAAAAAAATCTTTACCTTAGGAACTTTTATTTTTTTAACAAATGATGAAAAAAAATGTGCTCTATAATTATGTTTTAAAAAATAATCCTTTTCTTTTGTTTTTAAGAATTTTCTAATGGGAAATTTGCTTTGGGCAAGCTTTGGCATCTTGAATAAAATGTTAGGTCTCCAGGTAGAAAACATGGATTTAAATCCCAGCAATAGACACTCTTACAATTATTTTATTTTCCTGTAAAGAGGAAATAAGAATAGATTCCTAAAATAATTAAATGCATTTGCAATACATTCTGTCCTACTGTGCTAAAATACAATGTTTTTCAATAAATACTACACATATCCACATGCACAAACACATACTAAAATGAAGACCAATAAAAGGATCAACTGGGAGACATGATATAAATGAAATATTCTAATGACATTATGTTTCATTTTTCCTAAACAAGTCCAGTATGCATTTTAGGTTTCATTTTTATTAATGACTTGTGTAAAATTAAATACATACCATACGTAACTTGATGCAGGTGCAATCTGTTATAATTATCAATGAATGCACATATAACTATGCTTACATACACCTAGTGCAGTAAAATGGGAATACGTTTTCTGAGTAGTGCAGTTTAACAAGAATTTTAGCTTGGAATTTTTAGAATCACTTTAGTAATCAATCAATGATGTAGGAATATTGCTACATTTTTTTTTTTTTTAAACTCACACTACCTTAGCCCTTTGCAGCTCCTTCCCAGTTTATCCATCTCTGAAGCTGCTAGAATGCTGCTGCACGTAGAGTATACCTTCTTTCTCCTTGAAATGTGTTTGACTGGCTCTGCCTTCCACCTCATCAAACCTCCTTGTTTTTTATAGATATCCCTAGGGTTTGACCTGTATCCACACACGCATTTCTGTTCCTGTCCGGTATCTTGGGTTATTGACTTAGTGAAATGATCTCCATGACTTTGGTTTTATGATTTTATTGTTTTTCCTTTTCTCTTGACTGTTGTGGCCTCAGTGCCTAGATCAACAGCTGACACATCATAAATACTGTAAAATACTTGCTGAATGAATGGTGATGATATTAATTATAAGTTTGATATTTATTAAATAATTTGGATGGGAGTTGATAAAAGTATTTAGCTAACTTTAATTTTTCAACAATTTTAGTTATAGCTATAGCTTATAATTTGTGCTTCATAATGATCCCCAATGCGTCTGTCTTCAAACGTTTGTAACTAAATTTGTGAGATTGGGGTGTGTAACAACAAAGTGAAAGAAAACATGTATACCCCAGTATAAATGATATATGTGATATGTTCTGCTACAATCTATTACCATGTCCTTTCCTCAAGTCTGTTTTCGTTTTTACTCCCAATAGTCAAGCCTAGAATATTTCACGTAAATGTTAATGAATTTATACATTATTCCTACTTTTCTAATCTATTTCTAAGCTTTATCACACTGCACCAAACAAACTAGAGAAAATAAGACCTGCAGTTGCTCAAATAAAGAAAAGAAACATAATTTATATCAGTTAATTTTTTGATGGAGAAAATGAAGGAAAACTTGCTCCATATGGAATTGGAACGTAGCATTGAATGTTTCTCAGACCACAAAATGCTTTATTATTACTAATCTTAGTAGTTGTGATGTCTTTTAATTTTTATTCATGTCTTAGTCAATATAAAGGAGCAAAATGGAGCCCGTTCTTTTTCGGGGCTATAACATATCATAAGGCAATTATTCACAGTTAAAATAAAATCAAGCTAAGTGCTGAAGCTAACAGGCTACTTGCTAAATTTTCCCCATAATCCTGAAAATAGCATTATAGATAAAACTAATATCAATTAATATTATTATATTAATTCTTAAAGTCCTCAGAAACTTCTAAATTCTGTAATATTATTCCTCATGTGACTTGGATCACCATATCCATAATACTGTTGGATAAATTATGTTTACCAAACACAAATATATTGTTGGTGGTAGAAACATAAGTTCATCCTTCTAATTCAGTATTTCTCTTTGGCTTACACATGCTACTTGCTTATTTTTGTGGAGAGGACAAATTATATTGGTCATGCTGAGGCTATTTCTAATCCTGCCGAGTACTCCTCTGAGTGTTCTCAGCATGGTACTGGACTTCCACCAGTCCAGTCTTTCACTAGAAGGTGAATTGTCCCTGGCTTAGCCCTGCCACTCACGGAACATTTTATTGACATCATAATAGTTCTTGCAGGATCTCTTGAGGCTGTTCCATTTAATCTGACTGATGGTGAAATAACACATATCCACACTGCCATCAAATTGGCTTTGTGCTTTTTTAAAACTAAATGTCGGTAGAAAGATGTGTTTTTCATACGAGAAATGGCTACTGATATCTTATCTAGAGTACAGGTCTTTTTGACATTGTAAAACATCAATAGGATTTGATGAAGTCTGTGCCCATTCATCCTCATCAGAGTATTCTTTCAGTTCCATTTTTTTTTTAAATATAGTTGGAATTGGTTACAAAAGGCTGTAATTTGAAAAAAAGAAAAATCCTGAAAATTTGGAAAGCTATTATATATTTTCCATGTTTTTATTTTTTTTCTTTTAGATATTTGATAACAACTTGTAAAAAATATAAAACATTTCTGAATATGTACAGACTGAACATACCAAGTTGAAAACACAGTCTCCTAGATGTTATTCTAGTATTTCTATTTGACAGTCTGAATACAGCATATATCTCTCTGTAGCGTTAGTTCGGCTTCACGGTTTTGAGTATAAAAATCTACACTAACTAATCAATTACTGTCAGTTGTCAGAGTATTTTAATGATCTCTTAAGAGCATCACAAAGCAGCCCAGCTTTGAATAGTGTATTCACATATCAGAAATATGCGAAATTAAAAATAAAGCAAATTCCGTTTGCTTTGAAAAAAACAAGTGGTAGAATTTCACTTAAGTTTTTGTTTTAAATGGTTAGCCACAGACAGATAGCTGGGTGTTTTGTTTTTGTTTTTGTTTGTTTGTTTTGTTTTGTTTTGTTTTCCAGGGTGAATTTAGGATCTAAAATCAAAGGTACATATTTAAAGCACTATTTTTTAAATCAATGCTTTGAATTATGGTGATGTGTTCCAACACAGCCTGGAACATTTTTTTCCAGTGGATTTTAAGGTACCATAGCTTTTGTCTATTCATTCTAAGTCTGCAAAACCTGAGCACATATATCCATTGCTATTAAAAATGTACCTAGGAGTAAAACGGTTGGCTCACAGCATATGTTCAGCATTTTAGGATACTGAAGGACACTTAGTAAAATAAGACACCGTTGGGTTAATTGGAGTGAATTCATGTTGAAACATAAATAGGCAAATGTAAAAACAACCTGTCTAAAAAATACAACTTCCTTGTCATGGACAAAAGTAATGTAAAATACCTGTTCTTTGCTATATACGGAAAAGTGCTGACACTTTATACCTGGAAGTGAATTTTCCCGATATGTAAAACATATTCAGTGTTTGGAAGCACAGAGAAATTTTTATTAAACTAAATTTTATTAAAATTTATGAATACTGAGAATTCAGTGACCCAGAATGCTTACCACTGAATTGCATAACCAAGCCTTAAAACAATTGTTGACGTAGGGTAAATTCACACTAAATATTGATTATATAAAAAATAATTAGATAATTCCTATGGTTGTCTTTTGAATGAAACAACTTTTTATAGAGTAAAAAAAAATACAACATTAACATATATTTAATGACTGAGGAATCTGTTGATCTCATAGGTGAATAATTTATTAATAAAATATAGACTAATTACTCACATTTCCTGAAAAAACTAGACTAGAACTTCAGGAGAAGTGAAACCTATAGTGTACTTTTATTATAATTATCTACGTATTTGTTTTACCACTTTTTTCTTTTCCAAGTATACAATTTTAGTCAAAGACTATGTTATTTCTCTCTTGTATCTCCTAGAGCATGCTGTTAATTTTTAATAAAAAGCAATTTGCACATATTTGATAAACAATCATTATTTGATGAAGAAAATAGAGCTGAATGTTGTTGATATCACAAACAGTATATTCAAAATGACAGCCAATAAAATAACAAAATTTCATGAACTTAATGAAAATAACAAATTAAATGGAAATCATATGTATGCTATATTTTAATATACATGCATATTTGAGATTTCAAGTGCGGATGTGTGTCTTTAAGATTTGCAGAAGTGCACATTTCAGACATTTTCCCCACTTATTTGCCTGGCATCTTCAAAGAGTATACAATATCAGAAGCACAGGGATAAAAGGAGGAGTACCTTTTGAAATGCATAATGAAATTCCCAGGTACATCATAATTTTTCTCATGTACCAAACCCATCTATTGCTAAGAGATATTCCTACTGAAAGTGTAATGAAATTCACTGAAATTTTTTTTCTTTTTTATACATATGCTTTCTTTGCACAACTTCTCAGAAATGTACCTAATATATAGAACAAAATCAAGTTTCACTAGAGTTTGCTGTTAGAATGGTGCATATCGCCATATTACTAAAATATTTTTCCTTTGGGAGGAAACAAGTTATTTAAACATTTTGGCAGCTATGAATCTCTTCACATAAAATTAATTTCAAAACATTTGAGGTCGTACTTCTCAACACTTAATATGTTCACTGCAATATTAATAGAGCAGGATAAATGAAAAAAGATGGCCCAATCTTTCAAAAATATTTATTTAGCACTTTATAAAAGCTACTGTGATCCACATGTCTTCTCACATAACATTTCAGATGTGAATTTCAGCTTATTCTTTTACCAGGTGTTTGGCTAGAGCCCCAAACTGACTGGAAGCAAGTCAGAAACTAAATGTGCCTAACGATGAGCTGAGGACAGCTAACTAAATGTTCTTTTTAAAGTAACATAAACATCAATGCTGATGCAATAATAATTCCTGGCAATGGGACTACTGAGAAAAAAAAAAAAAAATGTTTAGAACGGAAATGAACAGTAGGTATAGGAGTCAATATAAATTAAGTCATTTTAAACCAGTAGACCCTTGAAAATATAATTCTTCAAAGGATGCATACATAAAGCAAATGGCCTTCCATATTGAACAGGTCTTTAAAGGCAAGAAGATGGCTTGGATGTCCCATTGATCCATTTACTCATTCAAATACTCATGATAGTATATCTAGTTGACGTTCTTGTTTCAATCAGTTTAATGTAAATTTGTATAGTAGGACATAGATTTTAAAATGCCAACTCATGCCTAAAATCATCATCAAGATTTTAAACTTACTATATACTCAGGGAACAAAGTCTAGAACACATTATATTAATTTTGAGGTATTTACCAATTATGATTTTCAGCCTTTCTACAACCATACTTTTTCACTCCATCTACGAAGGATAAATGTGCTCAAAGAGTGAACATCTAGAAACTGTATAACCAAGTGACTAATCATTATATCCCTGAGTAATAGAACAATTGACCTTAAGTTAATATACCATGGAAAATGTATCATTTTGGATTCATATTCGTTATTTCTTAAAATAAAATATGATTTTTCACTGTTTATTGTGGAAGATATTTAATAGGGTATATGTAATTTTGGTTTGTGTTTTATTAGTTAACAGACCTAGAAATATAATTTGAAAGGGAAACAAAACATATGGAGGAAAACCCTGGAACATGATTAGTACTTTTAAAGAATCTTAAATAATGTTGTGATCTGACACTAAGAGAGTCTTTATACTTTACAAGTATTTTTGTCTCAGTGTGAATTAATCACTAATTGCCTTTGTGTAGTGAGTTGAAATTGGTCCTTTCTTCCTGGTCACTGCCTAAGACATCTCACCTCCCACTTCTTAAAGAGGTCTGGGCCCAGGCCCCCCCTTGAATCCTAAATGAGATTTGTCAGTCAAGCGTAGCAAAATCTAATCTCATCCAAAGAAAAGGAAGAAAACGGACCAGAAAATGATCTGATTTTCCGATTTCATGGCCAAGGTTACCCTGGGAAGTGATGAAAGTGGCATTTAAAGCCCGTAACTAAGGTGGTATGCCAAACTAAGTAGTAATAATGGATAAACTGTGTGGAAAGATATGGCTTTAACAATTTTACAGTTGCTAAGTGTGAAAATTGTAAAGTGGTCAAGCTCCAGGAATCCATGGTAGTTGGTTCAAAGAACTGGAACAATGCTCAACTAGAAAACATTCTTTGCTCCTGTAACTTAAATACTGATGAAGTCAGCGTCTGCTGTTCCAACATCAGGCCACAGGACCAAACAGCTTCATTAGTGATGTTAGTGTCTTTTCCCCCCTGCTATGAATGAAAATATCATATCACTGAGGAGACAGGCAGAAATGTACTGAGGCCTAAATCATTGCTCAACTTTTTTAAGATGAATGTCATCTATAGTGTTTTATGTTGAGTTTCACCAGTTTATAGGAACAAAAGAAAATTGCCAAAATGTACTTATAAATACATACTTGATAAAAATGTTAGTAAAAATTTAAACATATAATTTCCTAACCATTAGCTTCTGATGGTCTGAATAATTGTACTATCTGCCTGTGAATACCCATGTTCTTAGATCTCTGAAATTAAAATCAGATTTATCAGCATTACACGTTATAAACATTACTGAGTAGTATAAGCAATAAGAGTCAAAATGACAAAGACTACTGGGATTATTCAGTATTGACTATTGAACTGTTTTTATAGTAAATATCTCACAAAATTTTCAAAGACAAATTAGAGTGCTGTTTATGAAATGTGCCATGACACATGCTTGACATACTGTAATAAAAAAATAAGTGCTATATAAGACATGCACACATTCAGTAGTTAAGAAAAGTGGTGATAATTCACTATAAATAGACTCTCATAAACAGAAAGTCATGAAGAAAAATAATATCTTGTTTATCTTGTTCTTTTTCCTGTCATAGTCTTTGCTTTGATGAAGGAAAATCAATTGCTATTTAAATAGGATAAACATGTATTCCATTTTCCCAGACCTATTCTCGTTTACATTGTTTCCTCAGGGTAATTGTGGAAATGATTCCTTTCACTCTTAAAAGTAATTGGTTTGGGTAATTGGTTTGGGTAATAAATTATATGTTCATCCTACGTGTGTACCACGGATGCCAAAAAAATGTGTACAAGTGGACACTTTGGTCAACATTGCTCAAGCGGTGGTTTGCTGTAATAAGAAGTGTCTGGACACTAATGGTAACCACTTTGAGCACCTCTTGTAATTGCAGAAGTCAAACGTGACTTGTATTCATCTTTTGTTATAGGTATATACTGAATATTACAACTTTAATAGTTTTTCCTTTCTTAAATTGTGTATACATTTTTGACACCTTCTGTATATATATAGCATGCACACATACACAGCAATTGTATTTTCTGAGAATAAATATAATTTGTTCTGAATCTTAGTAGGAATCTTCAAATCTTGGCTTTTCGATGGCTTATACTTTTGCCATTGATTCATTTATGTTGCATTCATGAGAGTTCTTAAAAGTTGTTCCTTTTAATAGGAACTTAAAAGTTACTGGGTCTGAGTGTCATAACATAGTACTTATTTTGATCATTATAGTTTATAGAACATCTACTCAGGGCCTCAAAGTATTTTGAAGTGTTATTAAAATATTAATCAAATGAAATATCCATTTTCACATACAAAAATGGATGCATATCAGCAATTTCTTACTGTTCAACATATTTTCACATGGACTTAATGTCTGAAATCCAGAGAAATATGAACATCTTCCCTATAGACTTGAAACAAAAGTTTTGAAGAATTAGCAACTTGTGCCTATAAATAATCATTACTTATGTTTATTATTTGTCTCTCCTGATGTTGTTTGATTCAGTTCAGTAAAGCAAATAAAGTAATAATTTAATATTATTATTATTTATCAAATGTTCATCATCTTCAATATGCTTTGAGAAAAATTTCTAAGGATTTTTGTGTATCTGTTTTGTAAATAAATGTAAATTGTGCTTTTGGGATTTCTGGGCAGCATAGTTGAAAGACACCTTAGGGGATTATTAGCAATCCTAACAAGACGGGAACTTACTTTACTCTTTATATGTCAAAAGGAAATAGTCTTGCACATCAAAATTTCAGCATACCCAAGGTTCTCTAAACTTTCACATCAGTATTTCTATGTACAGATGAAAAAAAATCATATATATATAAAATCCTGATCTACTTTGTTAATCTCTTCTATAGCAAGACATATTTGAAAATGAAAATTTAATTCATTTTTTTTGTTTTTTCTAAATTCTCTTATAAGAAAATACCAGTTTAAGAGTTGTCCTAGAGATTACAGCATGCATCCTTTCTATATTAAAGGATATTATTTACTTTAAGCTTTTTTCTAGAAAAAGATTACCGTAGAACACTTACTACCACCAACTCTTTTCCAAACTGAATATGATTGCTACCATTTATTTTAAATGGCTCTATATTCCAAACAACACATTCTGTTGCTGTATAAATATTAATTTAAAATGTGTCATTTATTTATGTATTTTTTATTATCATTTCTGCATCTGAGTCCTTCCATCTATAACCATATTCCTTCTGCAAGAAGAATATCCTTTAGAATTCCGTAAGTCTGAGTCTATCGATGATACATTTTCTCAATTTGTTTGTCTGAAAATCACCTTGAATATTGAGGATTTTTGGTGATTATAGAATTCTAGGTTGCAAGAATTTTCTTCTAGAACCTGAAGACATTCCATTATCTTTTCACTTCCATGATTTCTACTGAAAATTCAGTTGTTAGTGTACTTTTTCTTATTTGAATATAATCTGACAGTTTTCTCTAGCTGATATTCAGATTTTTGTCTTGGCTTTCTGCACTTTTACTGGGTATAAATGTCAAGAACTGTGAAAGAGCTGCTATTTTTATTCCAAAGCTAATCCAGTTATCTTGCCACAATTTCATGGATACTGGCAGAAGACATTCTAGCTACTACTAGATCCGAGACAAAGATCTTTATTATCCACAGCACTACCTCTAGCCAGACTGCGAGACTTGAGCCAGTTCCCTGAGCCTCCATTCCCAGATAGTGATTCAAGGGGCCAGGTGATACCTGTATTTCAGTTAAGAGACCTCGAGTTGAGGGAAAGTGAGAGTTTATAGCTTTGCCTTTGTTATATTGGAGCATGTAGAATCCTCTTTTTGCTCTAGAGAGATGCATTCACGCTATCATCCATGGTTGTTTGCTATACAGCATCCATGTAAAGATCAGTTTAGAAAAGAGCCAATCAGTGCTTCTAAGACATGCAGAAACAAGAAATAACAGAAAATAATCTCCCCAAATATATTACTTTATATTTTCTTGCTTGGAATTAGTAGAGTTTCTTGAATTTGTGGTTTTACACCTTTCAAGTTTGGAAATTTCTTAGCCATTACTTTATTAAACATTACTTCTGACTCATCTTTTCTCCCTTTCTTTAACTCCAATTAGAGATACGTTTGTACTTCTCGGTGTATTATCTTTGTCGCATACCTTATCTTCTACCTTTTTCATTTTTCTTTCATTCTATATTTCAATCTGAGTTTTTTTCTTTTTATGTGTCAGACCATTAAATCTTTCTTCTGTTTGTCTAATCTGCTGTTATCCCATCTATTAAGTTCCTAATTTTGTTATGCTTTCCTATTTTTATATAAATTTTCTAAATTAAAAAAATCTTACTCTTGTATTTTTCTCATTGAACATATATTATTGTATGTTACTCTTTAAAAATAGTTACATTTATAGTGATTTAATATCCATGTCTGTTAATATCAATGCTATAATATCTGTGGATCAGTTGATATTGCTTATTGTTTTATGCTGGCTAGCTTTTATTCATATTGCCGTGTCTTGTGGTCCTGGTTATTTTTGATTATGTATTATATATTCTGATTTGCAAAACTGTGTGATTATTTGATTTGAAATATGATAATATTTTCCTCTATAGACGATGTTTGCTTTTCACCAAGGATTTGTGGTACTAGTAAACTGAGATTATCTCAATTCTTAAAAATGGATTCAGCTTTTCAGAGTCACTTTCCTGGGATTTGTCTTTGGGCCCTAGATTTTCATCTTTCCCTAACCCTGTGTGGCTATCAAAAGGGCCACTTAACCTTTAAGTTTGGGGATCAAAAAATACTGCTAGAGAAAGTGTCCCCAAACATCAAAGAGATAGTTTTTAGTACTTTGTTCTGCTTTTCTAGTTATTTCTAAGAGGGGAAATTGGCCTGAATTGCCTATTTTATCATAATGAAAAGAGGAAATCCAAGAGTATTTTTAAAATCTGTTTTCTCTTACCCAGGACATTGTATTTCATACAACAGTAGGGAAAAACATTAACGGATTGAGAATTTCAGACTATGGAATATGTCAGAAAGCTCAGACAATGTATAATGACTGACCTTTTAATGAAGAGCTTCCCTGTCACATTTGTGTGTGTGTTTTTTTTATTACCTACTTTTGTTCTCATCACCAAAATGACAGCAATAAACTCCCTTTCCTTTTTTTTTCCCCCACTCACCTTTAAATCTTCATTATTTTGTACAATTGATATGTAAGTAGCTGCAGGTAGCAAAGAAGTCCCAGGGTGTAAGAAGTCAAATATATCCCAGCATGCTTCCGTCATTGCCATCTGTTTACTCCTGTGTTTGTGAGGCAGTCTTCTCTCCCCACTCCACACAAACACCTACACAGGCCTTTTTATCTCCCTTCTCTGCATTGATTCATCACACCAGGCATTTGTGAGCATCTGTTGTTACAGTTCCACGGTGGTGAATGCTATATTTAAGGTTACAGTGACACTTCCATTACAGAGCTATTGCTTCCAGTCGCATGGGGACTTATGAATGATTATTCTATTAGGGAAGAGGTTGAAATTTTCGATAAATGTATCATGCATACAGATTACTTTGCAAGTTGGGCAAAGTTGTTTTGAATTAGTAAATTAAAAAAAAAAGTGTTACCTCCTAAAAATAACATTCTTTTCAGTGACTGAGAAACTCCATGGTTGTTGACAATAATAATGCTAACACTTTTTTTTTGTACAATTAGACATTAGGGTTCTTGAAGTTCATAGACATTGCAATTTGTTTTCAATATCCTGATGAGACGAAGAAAGTCATTGCTTTTCAGGTGAGTTTAGTGTCATAGATTTTCAGTTGCTAACTGAGCAAAATTAGAAACCTGGTATTATAAATTACTTCCAAGAATCAGTAGATAGTTGCTAAAATAATTGCAAGTATGTCTCAGTCAGGAAATAGTAAGCTGCAGAGAAAACTCAGTGTACAAGAACAAACAAGAACCTGTTACAAAAACAGATTGTTTATTTAAATCTAGAGAAAAGTTATGTATCCAAATGCACAGTGAGCTGTATTGCTTTATAAACAATACCAAGTACATTCTCCTTTTAACCACAACTCTCAATTTTTAACATAGTATTTCCTCTTGCCTTATATTATGTCCAGAATATGTGGAAATCTTAATAGTGGGACACATAAATATTTGTGTAAATCTGTGTCCAGTATAGCTGTAATTTGATAAACAATTACATTTTCGAAGTGCCTCTACCATGCACATTGTTTTTGATATATGACAATCAGAAGAGAGCATCCCGGGCACTCCCAAACTGACTGCCTCTCCATGTACACATAAAATAAAAATTAAAAGATAATAAAGTAAGTTAACTGTTTACTAAAGTATGGTTCTTTGGGACAGAGGTCACCAAATGCAGGGCCAGATCCCACTTAGATCTCATTTATTCACATATTATCTATTTCTGTTTTCAAACTACAACTCAGAGTTGAGTACTTGTGATAGAAGCCTTGTGGCTTGGGAAGGTACTGCTGAGTGGAGTGAATGTGGCATTTTACAACTGACTCCTGCAGTAGATGTCAAATTGTCACTAATGGCCTAATATCACTGGACCACTGATCTATTGTTGCCAACAGGTTTTTGAATCAGACTGTGTGTATTGATCCTAGCATACAAAATCATTGGCCCCATAAGCAAGCTTCTGTTGGATCTAAAAAGAGTGGTAGCTTGCATGTGCTGCACATGTGAATCTTTTATCACACAGAAAATCAGCCAGTGTTCAAAATATTTTGCTGTTTTCATTTTCACCTTGTTCCCTATCTGCATTCACTTAGTCTGAGCTCTAGGATTTCTTGTTTTGTGTTTCCTATTTCATTCATATTCCAACATGTTACTTTGTGAGCTAGTAGTTAAATTCTATTAACCTTTTCTCTCTCTGGATTTCTAGGTCTAAGAAATGACTGATAACAATTTGCTTAATATTTAATTAGCAGCGTCCAAGCCTTGGCATCATGTGTTGATTACATCTTTCTGCCTTTGATATATGTCAGTCGAGATAATGATCTTTGAGTGATGGGTTTACTTTGCAAAATGGAGATTCCCATTTTGTTGGGAGTTACTAGATCTGTGGGGACCGCCATAAGTGATCCCATTTGAAACCCCATCCAGACTGTATAAGAAGGAACACAGATTGGAAATTAGGGAAAACCAAGCAAACACACACACACAAAAACCTGAATGGCACTTTTTCCTTAAAAGTAGGAAAAAAATAAAAATATGAGGGAGAGAAGGAGTTGGGGGAATGGGGTGGGGGGGGAAGAGAGAGAGAGAGAGAGAGAGAGAGAAGACGTTGAACTCAGGCAGTTGAAAATCCACATACAACTTTTGACTCCCCAAAAAGTTAACTACAGTCTTCCCTTGGTATCTGTGTGGGATTGTTTCCGGAACCTCTGCTGATACAAAATATGCGGATGCTCAGGTACCTTACATAAAATGGCGTAGAGCAATGCATACAATCGGCTGTCCACATTCATGGATTTCCAACTATGTGCTGGAAATACTGTTTTTGATTCATGGTTTGTTGAATCTGTGGATGCAAAACCTGGGGATTCAGAGGGCTGACTGTACACTTATTGAAAAAATCTACATAAAAGTGGACCGGTGCAGTTCAAACCCAAGTTATTCAAGTGTCAACTGTAGTTATATTTTCATGTTGCAGGCAAAGTCATCTTTAAGGCCTTTTCCTTGTTGGAAAGTGTTCCTTTTCTCCCATTAAACAGAAGTCAGCAGCCAGACCTAACTAACACTTAACGGTGTTCAGTGTCTGACACTGAAAAAAAAGGATTTTTCATTAAAAAAGTGACTGCTATGTAATTCTGAGTTGGATATGGGGTTAGGAGGGCGTGTGTTTGGAAACTCATACCATTACAGGGAGAAAAGAAATAAGGAGGAAAAAGACCAAGAGGGAAAACTGGATTAAGTATACTTGACTTTCTGTCTACAACAGGGCAGTATCAGAGCCTTGGTGAAGCTAGCCATGTGTTAAATAATTTCCTGCCATATTTCAGTTACTGTATGATTAGTGGTGTAGGAAGAACCTGCCCTCTTAAATTCGTGTTTGTGTGGATCTTTTAAAATGTTCCTCTTTTACTATAAAAAAATAACCTGCTGTTATGCTTTTTTGTTTTACTATAGTATTTCAGATTGTCAACATATAAGTTATTTTTTAAACACTCACAGAAAAAACATCCTCTGGGCACCAAACTCAGGGGAGAATAAACAGTTCAGATCGGGGGGAAAAAATGATTGCTTATTGAACTATAATGTTGCCAGTGACACAGTGAGACTAGTGTCAGATCTCATTGTTCACTGGTGTCAGATCCATTGCTCACACAATACAAGAGACAACTTGATTCTTTTGAAAAGAAATAAGTTTTCATGCTCACATTTCTCCAATTTGGAAAATATACCTTTTCAAAATACTCTGCAGACTTTAAGAATATATCTTTTGGTCTATACAATGAAATACAATATTGACACATTTATTGTCGCTGCTAGCCCATTTGTGACAGTCATGATAAGCATCTGTACATTCCTAACATTTATTTCAGTGTGATTAATTTCATGCATGATGCTGTGTTTGTCAGTTTCTACGTCTTGTCAGTAGAACATACTTATAGAAGGGTTATGGTACATAATTGCTCATTTTTTGTAAATTTTAAATTGATGGAATGCTGTCAGAATAGAATAGTCTTTCAAAAACACTTATTGGGAAAATGTATAGAGGACACCTGCAAATTTTATTGTAAAATAAGGTTCAATTGTATTTGATCCATTATTTATCTTATTGTATGATTATAAAAGAGGACAAAAGGTGATATCATCACTAATGTGATTCACAATAACAACAATGATATGATAAGGAGTGAAGTATTAACAGAATTATTCAGGTTTTGAAAACAGAAGGCTTTCAAGAAATTTTCTTAAAAATTGAAAAGCCTAATTTATATCCTCCTTATTTCTTCAAAAACTCTTGCTGTCTGGTATCATTTAATTTGGAAGTGTTTTCCTCTGATATTGTAACATTTCTACTGATCAAATTGCAGCTGTTTTCAACCTCTTGGAACAGCAAGCAGAACGTATCATTTCCTTCATCTATTTGCAGTATAATTTTAACAGAGTACTATTGAACATGATTAGAGAAGTAAATGAAATTATAATTGTATTTCTATTTCACATCTGCATAAAACAACTAAAGAAGGAGCATTTTTGTCATATCCAGAGAGTATGTGTGTCTTCTTTATGCCAACTGACACACAAATCCTTTATTAAGGGTTTTATCTTATTGTATAATTATCTTCATATCCTTAATCAATTATATTTGAACAAGTGCTTTTCTCAGTCTTTCTCTGACTCCTCCTCCTCCTTTTTCTGTTCATCTTTTAAGACTTTTAACTCTATTTTTAAGAAACTTCTTCTAGCATGGCATATTTTACATTCTTGGATAGCATAATGATGGAATGGAAGGAACTATGTAGGATTATGCATAATTAGTAACTATCACAGCTATAGTCGTATTTATTCTCCTTTCTTAGAATAAAATTGTGAATGTGTCTAGACCCATGGAGACTTCAGTCAAGCTCTAAACATCTAATTGGTGTGACAAAAAATGCTCTGTGGTGAAGCCATTTGTACACTTGATACTGTTTGTTCAGCATTATATGTTAGACTTTTCTTATTCCACATTTCTACAACCTTGTGGTTGTGCTTAATAGCACTGTCTGTCATTTAATACACTTAATTATCTTTTTGGATAATTGAGGTCTGAATTTGTTTAAAAGTAAGTTATCCAGAAGCAGGAGTTCCCTGTCAGTTTTTCTGTCTCGTGGTTGCAAGGAGCAGAATACCTTATGCTTACTAGAATGAAAGGGGATTTAGAATGTAGATTTGAGCCACTTGAGTTCACGCCAAAGCAGAGGCACCTGGCCTTGGGAGAGAGTCGGAGACAGGCAGCTTCCATAGCAGATGTTTCGGGAACTGTACGTTTCTCTGCCATAGTAATCTCTAACATGATTTGAATCCCTACTACTTGGCAGGTCACACTCTATTTTGCATGCATTAATTTTTTAATCGTATCAAATCCTCAGAGAAAGATACTATTCTCATTTAGAACTAGAGAATTCGAGACAAGAAGAGATCCATTTGTCCAAGTTTCCCCAGCTGGTAAACGGACAGCCACGTTCCACTTCACTGAGTTGATATTTAGACTCAGAACCTCTTTTTCCCTCACTACATTATAATGCCTCTTTGCTTCTAGTTGGTTTACTTTTTCGTCCTAATATTAAGGGAATGCCATTTAGCCTTTGTATTAGATAAAATGTCAGCTACCCTCTATAACAAAGTAACAAAACACAGCAGCTCAACCAAGAGAGAAACTTAACTTCTCAAAGTTAGCTTTCGAGCATGGGGAGGAAGGCTACACTTCATGAGATCATAAAGCGATTCTGGCTTGCAGGAAATCTCAACAGTCCTCAATACAGAAATGTTAATGGCTGAATCTAAAGTAGTTGCCACAGTCCTCACCATTCTTTCAGTCAGAGACAAAGAGACAAAAGAAATCCAGAGCACTGCCTTTAGCTTTATGGGGTTATCTAAGAAGTTATAAAGGTCATTTTCTCTCACATGCAATCTTTCTGAATATGGTCATAGAGTGCATCTATCTGAAAGTCATACTGAGAATATAATTCCTAGCTGTGTAGCTACATGCCCAGCTAAAACTCAAGAATTCCTATCATTAAGAATGCAAAATAGATAGTATAGATCCATGGGTCAGTTGTCTGTCTCTGCTCTTGAATGCAACTGTCAATCATTATTTTTACATTGCTTTCAGAATTCTAGAGCATGTATCTAACAGACTAGCCATTGTATTAGCCGACTCATATCAAGTAACTTCTCCTAGATGCTGTGGTGATATTTAAGGGATTAGGGACAAAGCTCACGGTTGTTGGAATCTGTTATAAGTAGTATTTCCATGTACAGGGCTATGGATTAAATTATGAAGGGAGTGGAAAGGATACATCTGAAAAGGGGTGAATATCTAAAATTTATAAAAATACTAATACACTTCAGCACAAAAAAAAATCAAACAATCCAGTTAAAACATGGGCAGAGGATCTGAATAGACATTTCTCCAAAGAGGACATGCAAATGGCCAGTAGACATATTAAAATATGCTCAACATCACTAATCATCAGAGAAATGCAAATAAAAACCACCATGAGCTATCACCTGACACCTATCAGAATAGGCATAATCAATAAATCAACAAACATCAAGTGCCGGCGAAGATGTGGAGAAAAGGGAACCCTTGTGTACTATTGATGGGATTGCAAATTGGTGCAGCCACTATGGAAAACAACATGGAAGTTCCTCAAAAAATTAAAGACAGAATTACCTTATGACACAGAAATTCCATTTCTGGGTATTTATCAAAAGAAATCCATAACACTATTTTTAAAAAAAATATATATGCACCCCTAAGTTTACTGTGGCACTATTCACAATAACAAAGATATGGAAACAACCAAAATGCCCATCAGTAGACAATTGGAAAAAAATAATTTTCGTGCATTGATAAAATGGAGTATTACACTGCCATAAAAAAAGAATGCAATCTTAACATTTGTAACAACATGGATGGACCTAGAGGGTCTTATGCTAAGTGAAATAAGTCAGACTGAGAAAGACAAATACTGTATGGTCTCACATATATGTGGAATCTAAAGAACAGGATAAATGAACAAACAAAACAGAAATAGACTCATAGATACAGAAAACAAACTGATAGTTTCTATATGAGAGGGGTGTTGGGGGCGGGGTAAGAAAGGTGAAGGTATTACAAAGTACAAATTTGTAGTTATAAAATAGTCACGGGGATGTGATATACAGTATGAAAAACACAGTCAATAATATTGTAAAATTCTATGTATAGTATCAGATGGGTACTAGACTTATTGGGAAAATCATATCATAAATTATATAAATGCCTAACCACTGTTCTGTATACCTGAAACTAATATAAAATAATATTGAATGGCAACTATAATTTAAAAAATACATAGTCACAGAATGTAAAATGCAGTGTAGGGAATATAGTCGTATTGTAATTGCTATGTGTGGTGTCAGATGGGTAGTAGACTTGTTGGGGTTATCATTTTGTGAGGTGTCTAAATGTCTAATCACTATGTTTTATACACTTGATACTAATAATAAAAATAGAAGGGAGTGGAAAGTGGAGAAACCACTGATTAAACATGTGTCTGCAATACAATATTCTATTAACATAATCAATCTTATATTAATGAGTTAGGTCTCTACTAGTGGAAATGGAAGTGGCTCAAAGAGTGACATTCTCAATCAGAACCATAACTTTTTCTCTGAAGTTGCTGTTACCAGAACTATTTTTGTTGTGTTATATTTAATTTTTCAGGGTTTTTTTTTTTTTATTATTTGAGAAGATTAGACTAAAATTTTGAAACTTTTGGTACATAGAATTAAATTATTTGAAGATATATTATAATACAGACACATACAGGGTACCAAAAAAAATGTATATCCATTTTAAGAAAGGAAAACAACTGTACTGAAATTGTAATACTCAACCTGTAACAAAAGATGAATACAAGTCACGTTTGACTTCTGCAATTACAAGAGGTGCTCAAAGTGGTTACCATCAGTGTAATTTTAATACAGTTTTTTACTTTCTTAAAATGTGTATAAAATTTTTTGGCATCCTCAATATATATAAATATATAAATATATATATATGTACATATGTATATATATATATATATATATATATATATATATATATATATGTATATAAATCTATATCTATATCTCTGTCATGTATATTTATATCTATCCATCTAACTACACCCTAGATTTTCCTTGTGATTTACTTCTTTGTTCTACTTCTTGCCTTGTAAATTTTTGTTTGTTCAGAAATGAGGAAACTAAATGGCTAGTTGAACAACAGTGATTCAAGTCAGGTCATCCTGGCAAATAAAACTCTTCTTCTTGTGGAGATATTATTTTATTTTGTTAAAATAAAGGAAATATAAGATTAGAACAGAATTATACATGCCATCCCAATGTAGATGAATGTATGTTTGTGGATGAGTTTTTTGTATGATTCTCTTATTTGTAAGGTTATTTTATGATATTTTAAGTCTCAAATATATATTTTTGCAGTCATATATAGTAGCTGAAATTGTGCTAGGATATTTATTTTCAATTTTTTTTCTGGGTATTTTATGTTTTTTATCTCTGTTTTTTAACATCTGAACTCTACCTATAACTCTAATAAATTTTATTATTTAATAAAAAATAAAATGAAGCTATTAAGGAAGAAATCAATTGACTAAACGCAGAACTCTTAATATGGAAATTCCCACCCCTTTAGGTAAGATGCAGAATTATCTTTTGCTGATTGAGCCAGAAATCACTTTTGGGTGTTTAGGTATATGAAATATGTAGAAAAGTACATGAAATACGTAGAAATATATGACATATATTGTCACAAAGTATCTCCTACTTATTACATATGTATGTAGTACTACAAGAGGAAATGATGCACTTTAGTTTTATTCCTTAACTTTAAGACGATAATGTTCTAATATCGATACAAGCACATGCTCAGTTGAGTTACAAAGAATCGATTGGAAAATAAGTGGTCTACATCCCAGTTTCTTATAAGGAAAAATGAATTTGGTTCAGTAACTTTCTTGATTTCCACCACAGGCAAAACAAATATTCACAGTCTCTCTCGTGTGAGAGTATGTTATAATTTTTGAATCCCAAGGGTTTTACAGAAAATGTGTCCCTTTAAGTCAGAGTCTGACCCAATTAGAATATGAAAATGATTAATTCATCTACCATTTAGAGGATGTAAACTGGGTTGTCAGTACAGTAACACCATTCTATGATCTGCACCAACTTTACATATCATTATAAATGAAGTATAAAATACTTGAAATCAAACTTTATTAATTTCAATTTTCATCATTCTTTGGGTACCATGAATTGCTGTTAAACTGAGATCTAAGTATAAAGATTTTTATAAATGTCTCTTTCCAAAACTTCTCCTAAATAATTTTTAGGTGAATTTAAATATTCTGTATTTTAGATTTCCTTTTACTCAAATTGAAAGAATGCAAGTGTCTCATTTCAATTGTTGAATTATTGCAAGCATATGTACTTTAGTTGTATTCAATGTGATTCAAAATCAAATTTATTTCACCAGTATTGTTAAGATACATCTGTAGAATTCAATGAACTTTCAAAGTTTTCAGTAACATTTCTGCCTCAAAAAGCACAGTAAAATTGACTGCTCACATAACTGCTGCATTAATCTTTCTGGTGAGGGTGAGAAAATTGTGTTTTATCTCAGACAATTCGTAAAATATATATGGTTTCATGAATATAATAGCCCAATAGGAATGTTGCCGAACTCAGGTTCTGCTGTTTGCTGCGCCTGAGCCAATGACTGAGAGACAAGTGTTGGTGGAAAGAAAAGTAGGTTTATTCAAAATGTCAGCATTCTGGGAAGATGGCAGACTGCTCTCTGAAAGGCCACCTTCCCAGTTCCTAGAACAGTCAAGGAGTTTTATAGGTATACAAGAAGCAGAAAAAGGGAAAGGGGGAATTAGTCTGGAAGAACGTCTTCTGGGGTCCGGTTTGTTCCATGATGGTTATCTGCAGCCTGGTCTTAGGCATGATTAGTATGTCATCTGATGGATAATTGCAGTCCACAATTTCAACCTAGTTGCTGGTGTCTGGATGGCTGAGGGCTGACTCATTTTCTTTCAAGTCATATTAAGAAGGTAGGCAGGTATGCTTGTAGATTTAGAGAACACAGTTGTTGAATCAGGTAGGAGGGAAAAGAGACAGAATAAAAAGAAAAGAAAACTAAACTGTTAAATCTTGAAAAGTACACTGTTACCCTTACAGGAATACAACTTCTGTATTACGGAATTGGGAATTTGTTTTGCTATAAGACTTTGTCAGATTCAGTAACTTCCTTGCCAGTCAGTAAGGAGTCAATTACAAAAGATTTTGATGCCTGTCATACTCCAAGGAAGTTAAATGAACTGAGAGAAATCAGATCACAGTGATAAATTGTTATCTGTATGCTTCAAAAGAGATTAGGAGAGGGCAATTTTTTGTCACAAAGCACTGTGGGGCAGATATAGATCCAGCATTTCTAAGTAATACGAGGTATACTGTGTTACTCAACAGAAGCACAAAATAATTGATGCATTAATATACTGGTCAAATATCAAGTACATTAAAACCATGAATCACTTTGATATGCTATTGCTCTTACAGATAATACTGCTTATTAGTATTTTTGAAAGTTCTTACAAAGCATGTTTCTCTACAAACCTTCGGTGTACTCTTTATAAACATGTATAAAGACAAAAGAGATTTTCCTTTAAAAGTGTTTTGTTGTAACACTATAATACCTAAATGAGTAACTTTAACTACCAGATAAATAATAATACTAATTAGAATTATTGTAGTTAAATTGTATCCATGAGTAATCACCTGACAAAGTTAGGTCTCTACTTTCAGTTCGTGAGGTCACCTGGTTGATTGCACACATTCAAAAATTGTAATTCCAAAATTGCCTTTTGATTTTTAAAATATATTTTTTGTAGCCAATTGATAGTGGAGGCAGTGATTTAGAATCCTCTTAATGTTTTTAGAATTCTCTTAAAGTTATATCTTGTAAAAATTAGAAAGTTTGAGTACTTTTTCCTTAACGTATATGGACGAGAGCCCAGATATCATGATATATAAATACATATCTAAAAGCTAATGTGAGCACAAGAATAAGATTATAAATTTATCTATTGAAATTAATAGGTGTAATATGAATACAGAGCTTGTAGTATATTACAGATTTTAAAGACTTGTTCAACATTAAAATTATTTGACCTATTACTAAGAGTACTGATGATTTGCTTTCTGGCTAATATAATCTTTGCCATATTTCATTTGTACTTCTCCTTTTGTGAGTATTTTCATGTTGTCTTCTGACTCTTTAGTTATAGACCAGGTCTTGTTGACATTTTTCATAAATCCATCATGTTTTTTGTTTTTCTTTCACTGGACCTATAATTTTGCTCTCTAGTGTACAACATATATTTTAATACTGCAATATTATCAGTGTTATTTAACACCCTCAACTCAATATTAAACAGTGGAATCCTTAACATACTCCCTTGACATTTTACATGTACTGAACTTTTCTACAACCATGAAAAAGAAAATTTTAATATTTTGAACAAATTACACAATAATTAAGACTAATACATTGTCTGGTCTAAAAAATTATAATACAGGTTTGATGAGCTGAGAAATTGGATGAATATACGTAGTCTAACTAGTAAAGATCTACAAATAAACTCGTTCCTCAGAATTAAGAAATTAAATTTACTTGGGATACTTATTCTAGGGCATACATGTCTTCAGAATTGTTCAACCATGGAAAAACAGCCACCCTTCTTTTGTATATGTGCCTTTCTCCTCACCACTGCATCCATCTATGTCCTAAGATTTAGTATTTGCTCTCATGTCACTATCTCTCACAGACAGATATTGAAGATCTTTAATCACGACAAGGGGAACAGAGCAAATTATCCAAGATTACAATGGTCTCATTAACAATTAAATGATATTAGTAGATTAGAGGCAGATTCCATAGCAAATAAAAAGGAAAGAAAAGAAAACAAATCCATTATTTGATTTTAGTTCATACATAGAAATTCATGTTTACTAGTGTGATTTGCCATGAACCTATATGTAGCGTGCAAGATCTACACAAGAGCAAGGAAAAGCTATTTTCTGGCACTGAACAAAGTAGCGTAAGTGTGTAAATTCAGAATTTTGAAAAATTTCAAAATACAGCACAAGATACTATAAGCACATATTTTGCCGGGGTAGCCATTTTCATTGAAAGAAAAATTAGAACTGAGTACAAATTTTCTGTTGCATTGGAGTCCATGTTAACAGACTGTCAACCATTATGGCCACTTTTCCAGGGAACATATGTATCTATTTAAACATGTTTTATTGTAATTGATGCAGTATATCTCTCATTTAGAATAATCTCGATTCAAATATATGAATATTGCATCGTTAGTAGAAATATATCTCCCTGAGTCTGAGTTAAC
Source organism: Rhinolophus sinicus (assembly GCF_057876585.1). Lineage (NCBI taxonomy): Eukaryota > Metazoa > Chordata > Mammalia > Chiroptera > Rhinolophidae > Rhinolophus > Rhinolophus sinicus. The sequence continues at coordinate 152,590,592 of NC_142501.1, read as the reverse complement.
CTTTGTGATTTATCTGAGGTCGTATTTCAGATCCTCGGCAGAAAATATATCCATAAAGTAAATAATATGCATATACATGGAATAACATTGATATTTCTACTTTGTGTCACATCTTCATCTGTTTGATTACTGTAGGGTATACGAACAATGTGAATGTATCAGAAGAGAAAGAATTTATAATTTGAATTTTCATTTTAATGTTGCAAAAATATTTTTAAAAGTAATGCCCCTTTTAGCCTTTGTACACTGTTGGTGGAAATGTAAACTGGTACCATTATGGATAACAGTATGGTGATTCCTCAAAAAATTACAATCGGCAATATCATGTGATCCAGCAGTTCCACTTCTGGGTATTTATCCAAAGGATAATGAAATCACTATCTCAAGAGATATGTTATTTTCACGTTCGTTGCAGCATGGTTCATTTTAGCCAGGGTATGGAAACAAACTAAGTGCCTGATGACGCATTAATAAATAAAGAAAATGTGAGACTATACACACACACACACACACACACACACACCACACACACACACACACACACACACACACACACCACACACACACACAGAGGAATATTATTCAACCTTTAGAATAATTAAATTGGCCATTTGTAACAACATGGATGAAACTGGAGAGCATTATGCTAAGTGAAATAAGCCAGACAAAGACAAATACTACATGGTATCACTCATTAGGCGGAATCTTAAAACAAAAACATAAACGAAAAACAAAAATGCAAACAACGTTGAACCCACAGAAACACTAGAATGGTGGTTGCCAGGGGATGAGAGAAATAGGGAGAGTTCGGTAAAAGGGAATAAATTTTCAGTTATAAGATGAATAAGGTCTGAGGACCTAATGTATAACATGATAACTAGAGTTCATAATAATGTATTGTATAGTTGAAATGTGCTAAGAGAGCTCTTAAGGGATCTTGCCCCTTAGAACAAGTTAACTATGCAGCTATGTGAAGTGACGGATGTGTTAATTAAGTTGGTGTTAGAAGCCTTTCACAATGTATACATACGAGTATATCAAATCATCACGTTGTACACTTTAAATATATTACAATTTTATCAATTATACCTCAGTAAAGCTGGGAAAAAAGGAACAACAGCCCTTTATTTTGTTTTAGCAGTATGTTATTGCAGATTAAATGAACACATGAAATTCTCTAAATTGACTTTGATTTATGTAAACAACTTTTCCCAAATGTTAATTTGTTTGTGTAAACACATTATTTTGCAAATCTCAAACATATGGACAATATCAGTGGAGAATATAGTTTATTAATTTCTTAAACTTTCTCTGACAGAATAATTTAATGGAAAATGTGATACCTCATTGGGCATTTGAGCCATTTATGAATTATTAAGTAATTAAACATGTTTGGGCCCAGATACTATGTATGAGTTATCTTAATTTCACACCTAATTTTTCTGGAGACACCTTTAAAACACAGTAATGAAGATTGTCAGAAGAGAACCACTCAATCTTTCCTAGCAAAACTCATCTTTGTTGCTTGGTGGGAAAACTCTCTTGATAGTTTAATTTCAGAGTTGATATTCATAGTATTAGGTATAATACTCTACCCCTCATCAAATAATAAAAGAAAATACTAGATAATATACTGTTCTCTTATAGACAATAGTATAGAAATGGCACAAACCTGAGTTCTAATTCAGATATTTTTACTTCATGGGTGTCCCTTTGCACACTGCGTTTAATCATGTCAGCCTGATTTTCCAAATATTAAAATAAAGATAACATTCATCCCAACCAGCTTCTTTAGTTACAATACAGTGATACTGTTTTATAAATTTGAAATTCTATGTTCAAGTAAAACTATTGCAAAGAAACTACTAAATGGAAACACAGTGTCACAAATAAATATAAATTTGATTTAACTTTCAATCTTTGTTAAAGCAAATTTGTTTAACAGCAAGTTTACCAAGGATAAAGAGCATGGAAACTGTCTTCCCTTAGTTACTTTTACAGAGCTATTTGTCTCAGCATTGGTTTGGTACTTGGAATGAGGATCTGAATTAGAAATGTAAACCAATAACTATTTGTGAATTGTGATCAGTGCCATGAAGGTAAAGGAAAACAGGAAGACTTATTTCACATTGAGCCACCAAGGAAGGCTCTTTGAAGAAATGATATTTAAGGTCAGACCTCAACTGTGAAGTGGAGAGATTTATTTGAACTACATAGAGGCCCGTATAGACTTGGCCTTGTAAAAAAACATTAATCCTGTGAGAGAGGTATAGGTGTCCATTGGAATTATCTTTTACTAAATATAAGTGAAAATTCAAAGGTCTAAACAAATGTTATTCCCGAAATAAGTGAAATTGTTTTTCTCTCATGTAAAAGAAGCCTGGGGTACTCAGCCCAAGACTAATGTGATATCTCCTTATCTCCAGATACCCAGATCCTTTTCATTCTGCAAAGCCCTCCTGCATGTATAGCTTTCATTCTTTAAAAAACGTCCTGGTCTAGTCATAGGTGACCTCTGGATTACCAATCATCAAATCTACTTTTAAGGCAGGAGGAAGGAGGAAAGAACAGAAGGCATGTCTTCCAGTTAAGTCGGCACCCTTTAAAGCACTTTTCTGGAATCAACACACAACTTCTGTTTTCATCTCATTGAACTCTCTCCATCCTGATTCTACAAGGAGAGCTGATAAATGGGTACATTGTCACACCCAATATATAGATTCTGTTCCTAAGATAAAAGGAGAAAATGCTTAGTAAACAGAGAGCTGGCTGTCTTCGCGATAGTATTACTATGTATTTCAATTAATAATACATGATTGAAGGCTGCGGCTTAGAGAGGCTATTTATAAAAAGTCAAATACTAAAGGAAATAATTGGGTGTCTGTCATTTAAAAATTGCCTATTCCCATTTCATCTCTCTATCGAGATAAACTGTTATCCTAATACAACCTCTCAATTTATGCTGAATTTCTACAATTTATGCTGGATTTCTACAATTTATCCAACAATTTCTACAATCTATGCTGGATTTCTAACTGGCCGTCTATTTAAAAGAATCCTTAATTCTATGTCAGCCACATTATTTTGTTTTATACAAACTCACACATGCACACATACAAATTCACACGTGTTTACATACACATAACAGTGGCTCCATATTTTTTAACAATCCAATTTTAAATTTGTGTCTTATTTTCAGAGCCCTTCATCACCATATTCAGAATCAACCATTAAATCTATGATCTGGTATACTGTTTATTTCATTTGTTTTAAGATTAGGCTTTTTTCGATTACCACGCATAACTCTAATCCTAACAGCTTCATAAATTTTCTCTAACTGTTTCATCCTCAGAACAGTTTGTACTAATTATGTTAATTTTTTAAAACTCTGTGACTGATTTGTTTCCTCAGCTGGAATGTAAGAAATTCGAAACCAAACTCATTTTTTTATATTACTTCTGTATTCACTTGGCACCTCTCACATTAAAGAATACATAGTATTATTTTTAATTGTTGATATTTTAATTGCTTTTAATCATCCTATTTATACATATTAGTGTTGACCTTGAATATCAATGTTTCTAAATTTATGTGATTATAATGTCATTTTGAATTAGAAAATATTGCTTTATAGACTTTAGTTCATAATAACACCTACCAGAACTTTGTTTGAATGGATCAATAAATTTCTTGGAAAAGTTTGTATTACAAATACTATTATTACTATATCAATTTAATTTATTGAGTTCCAGCTAGGTATATATTAATGGAGCATGGGTTATGTATGTGCATGTTATAGTTCCAGTTTTACATAGACAAGATCACTTATGTGATTCAAAGATTGGAAAATTCTTGCCTCAACAGAGACTTGTTAAACCATGATATCTATTAATAAGCAGTTACATGCATTCACTATATATGTATCTACCGTATATATAATGAAAATTATGAATAATATATGGGCAAAAAGACCAGGTACACTTATACTCAGTCTTTCTCTCTCTCTCCCTTGTTCTCTGACTTTCTATTTGAACAATACACATAATCTGATCTGTTACATGTGTGTGTGTGTATGCACTATATGAATATATATGTACACATATACATACACATACACATAAATGTTTATGAACTTCAAAGGGAATACATGTATTGACAGTAATGTTAGTATATTATTATAGTTATTTCCTAAAAACTTGATTGGGCAAAATTATGCTTTGAAAATCTGTTTTAAATATTGGACAGATGCTTGGGGATTAGAAAGATTATGGGTTTCTGCACATGTGCTTGTATTGTTTCCTTCTTTTCATAAACATTTCTTTAGCACCTATTATGTGTCAGATATTCTTATAGCTGCTTTTATTATGTCATATTATATGGCTGTTTTAATACAAGGAAACTATTACATTCACCAGGAAATCATGTTTGAAGTTGTGAGATGTTTTAATTGAAAATATTTTTTTAAACACTAAAACCTCAGAAATCTCTTTTACAGTTACGTAAGTACTTTCCTAGACCCATCACTCGCACGGCTGTTTATCACTGACATTGTGGACAGGAGGTTAATTGTAATTGCATGGTCACCCGTACTAGCCTATAAATTGAAGTAGAGTCCCTCCGCTGTGTCAAGCTCGACAGTATATTATTTCCAAGCATTAGTGCCAGGATGCTTTTTAAATCGGCTATGGAACTGGGGAAGAAGTGATTTACGTGCTCAATTGAGTGCTCTTCTCTTGCTGTTCGCCTTAGGCCACTTGCCTTCAAATAGCAGAATGTGCACAGAATTAAAAATCAGATGCAACCAAAGAAGGGAAAAATAACATGAAACAAAAGGAAATGAAAGGAATTCCTACTCTGTATATTTGTTGATACGTATGTAGTATGTAAATCCCTGGGTGTCCTGAACTACTTATTCTCCTCTTGGGAATTCTTAAATTAAACATTAAAAGATGATTTTAATGCATGAGTATCTGTACAGACTGAATTTTCTACAGAGTTTACAAGCAACAGGGAAAACTGAAGGCTTTTATTTTTCTCTTAAGGATAAAAGGAGGCAAGAGAAGGAAGTGACATAATGACAGTTTTAAAAGTACATAAAATGTACCTGAGTAGAATAATTAGACTCTTTAAAATAAGAGAGAATCATTTTTTTTTTTTATCTTTGCAAAAATTTGTGACAAAATTAGTGAACATTTTTCTTTATCCAACTTTGGATTAATTAGGTCAAATTTGGAAGCTGCTCATTCTTTCTGTGGTGTTTTGGCTCACAGCACCTAATATTTTATCAATGAGCAATGCTTAACTGCATCCCCTTTTTATAATTATATTTGCAAACATTCACAGGAAGATTGTCTCTCATTATGTAAGAAATGGTTTAGGAAACATTTTATGTGCTGCTGTTTACTGGTCCAGTGATTTCCTTTCAATGGGAGCATACCTTAAACTTTGTTAACATAGAAAAAAATAAAAATAAATGAACAGATAATACTAAATCCTTGAACATTTATTTAATTAACAAAAGTGTTTAAAAATAAGGATGTCCCAAACTTTATTTCCCAGAACATTCTAGTTTAGTAGATTTTTATACCAAACCATATAGGATTATTGATTGGAAATATAGGTCTGATTTTGAAAAGCAATGGTTCAAGTTTTTCTGGGGGCATATTCTTTCATGAAAACAAAAACAAAAAAAAGTTGAGCCTCTATTCCTTTTCCAGAGTCGTAATTCCCTCCAAAGGTAAATACTAACCTAAAGTTATGCCTTTCTGTACTTCATGTGTATGGTGTGTGTGGATATGTGTGTCTGTGTGTATCCAGTATATAATAATGTCTTGTTAGCTTCACAAAATTTAGGTAAGTGGAAAATATTTTATATATAAATTTACAGGTATTTTTCCCACCAGCATAATTTTGTCATGATTGATCTCTTTGGTGAATAGAGATCTAATTGATTTAATTTCATTGCACTATAGATTGCTTCCCTTTTTTTCACTGTTGCACGAGGTAGCACAATAAATACCTTAATACATGGTGCTTTTCTACAAGATGTATATAGTGGTGGAATTTAGGCCGATACAGGAGTCTCCCCTTATCTGCTGGTTCACTTTCCATGATTTTAGTTATACATGATGATCCGTGGTCAGAAAATATTAAATGGAAAATTCCAGGAATAATTCATAAATTTTAAAATAGATGTTGCTCTGACTATCATGATAAAAATCTCACACTAACCTACTCTATCTTGCCTGGGATATAAATCATCCCTTTGTCCAGCTTATCCATCTTGTATGTGCTACCCTGCCCCTCAGTCATTTAGTAGCCATCTTGACTGTCAGATCTACTGTTGCAGTATTGCAGTGCTTGGGTTCAAGTAACTCTTATAGTAGCCTAACACTACTTTGCAATGCCTGTGTCATTCACCTCACTTCAGTCATTTGACGTGGTTGGTACATGGGTGATAGCTCTACAAATATACAAAGTGTATTTGGAATTCCATGCTTTCATGGAATTGTGGTAACCTTAAATTGATTTCAGAGATGACACAATTTTATTTCTCTAGCCTATTTTGAACTATTGTAGATATTTATTCTAATGAATGATGGAAACGTGCTGAGGAGAGAACTGGTTTGCCATTAACTTGTCTACTTTTAGAGTATAAGATATAAATCTCTATAAAGTATAACTTTCTAATAAAACACAGGAAACAAAACTATTTTGAGTGCATTGTAATTTTCTGACATCAAATTAGAATTGTAATAAATAGGTTGCTCTAATGTTTTTGTCCTTTTTGCCATTTAATTATAGCAGGTGTTAAGGAACACTAAACCGTAATTTAATGAGTGGATTCACTCTTTCTTGCGCTTTGTGGTCTTGGTGCTTAGAATAGTCATAGTGTGACCATGTATTCTGGTGTGTCTGAGACAGTTAAAGTACTCTCCCTTTTTAATATTAATAGTCCCCCCTTTTCACTCTCAACATTGTCCCAAATGAAAAAGAATATATCTATCATCAGCTGAATACTTACTATGTGCCAAGTATTGGGCTAAATAAGGACATGGTCCTTTACAATACTACAATGAGCTAGATAGTAGTATACTGTATTTTTATAGGAGGAAACTGGAATTCAGAGAGGGTAATTTGCCCGGTAATTGGCAGTATCAAGTTAAGGAATTCATACTCATCTACAGAACATCAGTGTTTAAGGTATTAGTCAGCTACCGAGAGATTTTTAAAACATCTTGTTCAGTGCCTGAAAGAAATACATAGAACATCAGATTCTGAAAAATCTCATGGTAGTTGTTTGAAGTAAAGAAATGAAGGAATTTGATAAGCTATAACTTTGATTATTCTTATACTATTCCTATATCAGTATATTCATGGTTTATTCATGCCAGGGGGCTTCTGTTTGAGAAAATGGTGAGTCTCTGAGTTTTAGTAAGGTCGTTGTATTTTTATTTCTTTATGTTTTTCATTTGTGGAAGTCTGTTATTTTAAGTGTGAACACTTTAAGGAAGAAATCACTGCTCTTTAGAGTATAGTAAATAGCTCTTCAGTGGTTCCAAAGGGTGTAGTAGGTTACTTAAATTGGCCACAGATATGTAACTGTACAGTTTAAGACCAGGAGGAGACTTGTAGCAAACAGATTGATAACTGCTATAAACAGGAGAAAAAACAAATATGAAAATGTTCCACCCTAACATGAAAAGCTACGTATGAGGTTCATGATATGATTTAAATCTGTCTTTTTAAATTATAGCATTATCATTTCATAGCCTAGGGACAAAATAATCAAAGACTTGTGAATGAACGAATGCATGTATGAATGAAAGTAAATTATTTCTCTTTTACAGTCACAGTCACAAAGGGGACTTCTAAAATAAATCACAGCATCACATGCTAAATGCCACTCCATTAATACTGCAATTCCAAAAGATAGGATAGTTAATAGTCCTTAAGTAGATGGAAAATTGCACAATTATCAGCTTTAAAAAATCTTCTACTTCCTTCAAATACAGGCACTCCTGAAAGCACAGGATACATACGGAAGGAGTCTACCTGGAACTTAGGAGATGACATGGTATCGCAGATATTTTTAAGAAAGAAAAACCTGATAGACCCTGCTTCACAAAACTTTTTGATGATATAGCATTGTAGAGTAGAGCAGATATTTCTTTGAAGAATTACTGTGTTTCCCCAAAAATAAGACCTAACTGAAAAATAAGCCCTAGCGTGATTTTTCAGGATGACATCCCCTGAACATAAGCCCTAATGCGTCTTTTGGTGCAAACCTTAATATAAAACCTTGTCTTATTTTCGGGGAAACATGGTAGATACTTTTAAGTACAAAATTCAGGAAGCCCCTTCTTTGGTTTGTAGAAACAGCTGGTAGAACTGTCATATTTACTTATATTCTTTTGCTATAAATCTGTTCTTTCCCTTTGGAAAATATTGGTGTACTTGCAAAGCTTCTTCATGGATATGGAAAATGACCAGGATTTTATTCAAAATTAAACACATTAAAATTGCATAGCTTATAAAAATGGTAAAGTGTGCTATATTGGCATCTGAAACTATTTAATATCCTTTATCTAGAGACTATTTTATAATTATACATTTGGCTATTTCAAGCGAAATTTGACTCCAAACAGGGATACTGAAATATAGCTCCAAACAGGGATGCTCTGATCTTTTATCAACTTATAGTTTGGAGAGAAAATACAAACACAGATAATTGATTATGAAAGTGAGCAATGTGGTAAGTTGTATGTAAATGTACAGACTATAGATAGCATAGGAAACATGTTTGTTAAGAGTATAAATGTGTAAGTCAAGAATAACGGTTTTATGTGTTAACAATTTGGAAGAATATATCTTTGTCTGCCTCGTCATCTCTGGCGAGGTAGACAAAGCACAGTGTCTGTGTTGCTCCCTAGTCTTTGTCTTTAGACTCTTTTCTCCTTTGATTCAGTCACTTCAAAATACTTTTATCTTTTTACAGTTTTATCCATAAATATTTCAATCTCACCATTATCAATTCTCTGTAAAAATTCCACTCCTGTTGCTTGATAGACTTCCTTGAGTACTGTGGCCAAAGATACAGTGAAATAAAAAATGTAGTAAAATCAATGTGGGCAGAACAAAGAATTTTACATTAAGTTTACAACTTTGCATGGAAGGGAAGACTAAGTTGTTTCCCTGGTTAAATTTTTTTTTGATTATTTATAGGCATTTTGTTGTTTGATATTTATATCTAAGCTTTCCAAAGAGATTTTGCGGTGCTGGCTTAATAATCTTTGCTCTTCTGATATAAAAGGTGGAGCTTCTACCATTTCTCCTGTTCTTTGTCCTAGGTTAGCAAAAAGACTCCTTTGAACCTGAAACCTTGCTTGTAGGCAACTTGTGTGTTCAAATCTCTTAGTTACTAGTTTTCTTTCTCTCAGGAGGAGCTAGAAGAGGGGAGAAAACAAATCAAGAGGAATGTGAAAATTCATCAAAGCTATCTGGAACGTACTTTTTATTATCTATGTAAAGCATCTTTTTTTCACATTGCTAACTCCTGGTTTCTGATACCTAAATAATTTCGTAAAGGAAAGAATTGTACAGCATCAGAATTGTAAACTCAATTTAAAACCACTTTTCTATTTGCATATTTGGTTATAAAATAAGGATTTTCATCACATGGAAAAACTTTCTCTCAAAATGTGGCTTTTACCCCAGCTAACAGGACATCTTGTCATATATTATTAACAAAGGCTGACAGCCAAAGAACTTCAGGATAACTAACCAGATCCCCTCCATTACAACAGTGAAGAGAGATGAAATATCAGGCCAAGTAAAAACATACCACTAATCTTTGTTTTCATACTTTACTGCTTCAAAGCTCAAGCATCATGTCAGTGTGACAGTGTATTATTAGGAATTATTTTACATGAAGAATCATGGGACAAAACAAAAATATTTGGAGTTGTTTTATGCAATATATATTAGTTTTGTGGGCTCCTGGCCAGATAGATAGATACATACATACATACATACATACATACATACATACATACATAGATACATAGATACGTAGATAGATACGTAGATACATAGGTAGATACATAGATAGATACATAGATAGATACATAGATAGATAGGGCTCCTGGCTAGAGACAGAGTGAGAGAGAAAGAAAGAGAGATAAAGATAGATCTCTATATAGACATTTATATATATATATACACATTTATATATGTATATATAGATACATATATACACATACTTATATATGCATGTATAATATAAAATAAAATAATGTAATATAAAATATAGTGTAATATGTTATATTAGAATTATACTATAATATATGATGTTATAGTAAATGTACATTGCATAATATATATATATTGCATTAGTCTAACTACTGGTACTCTGTCATTCAATATTAAGTGTGGAGAAGACAGAGCATGAGAAACATAAAATCTACTAAATTGATCCTAAATTAGCAGCCACTGATATTACTTTTCCTTTATACCTTTGCCTCTTTCTGCTGATCATGCTTTTTAGATCCTTTGATACATTCTCAGTTCCCAGGGTATCACTCATAGTGAGTGAGTGATTTAAAATAAAATGTGTCATGTGAGATTACCTTATTTAGACTATCCTATCAGTTCTACTGAATCATTTTAACTACAGTGAATTGGATGAATAGGAAGTAGAAATGCAGAATTAATGAAGAACAGATCTCATGATCTGTGTTAGGAAAGCCTCAGGGGCAGGTGATGGTGGTGTGATATAAACAGCTATAAGTCGGTCATGAACTAAACCAGTGCCTCTCTGGTTCTTACACTAACTAAAAATCTTAGATCATTCATATATTTGCATTAAAGGGACACAAAGGTTTCCATAATGTAAATATTGGATGAACTGGATGGCACTTTAAACCTGCTCCCCACAACCACACAGCTCAGATCATATGTTGACTTTCATATGTTGATAGCTAATTTTGATGGGAGAGTCAATTTGGAAAGGGTCAAGATTGCTCTTTTAATTATATTTAAATAGAGAATTATTTTGCTTACTGGTATCAAACATAGATGAAAAGTGATGAGAAAAGTATGAGAGGGGGTTGACTTTAAGTAAGTCAGGGGCATTTATTGATAATATGTACATTTATGTAGTTCATTTACAATTATCAATTACCTAGTGATTCCAGCTGACCATGGAAGAAGCAGAAAATCCCCTTCCTGTACTATCTCAAAGAATTGGGAAACAAAAGAACCAAAGTCTCCTTGGAGATGCACAGGTTAGAGGCAGTGTCAGGATAGGCCTCAGATTTTCCAGCACCACTTAGCAAATATCAATCAGTTAGTGAGATCTTCGACTTTTTTCTGTTGGTTTATGCTCCAAAGATGTGTGTTTGGAGAATTATAAATATTTGTTAACTAAAATGAATTTTTTAGTGAACTCTGTAATTTAAAATGAAGGGAAAAGTTAAGTTCCATAACACTTTTCAGAATCAGAACGTCACAAATCAAGCTCTGGCAACTGTAAATCTGAGAAGCACAGATAGTGGGCTGTAAAGCTGCTGGTGACCTTGCTGCATGCAGGCTAGCTAGCACTTTGTGACATGTTTATGGCAGGCAATGGGAAACAGATTCTTCAGGGTGGGGATGGAGGCTGGATTACATAAAGGAGTAGAAGGGAAATGTTTCCTTTTGCTTCCTTATTGAGCCAACCTATGCAACAATGACTCTTGAATGATCAGGACCAGAGTAGTTTAGGTTTGGCATTTCTATAGAGCTTACTTCACAAGCGAGCTTTCTTTAATTTTGATAGAAACTTAGACACAAGAAAATAAATGTAAATGTTGGAAGAAAATATAGTGGGGAGTAGACTATGAAACAAAATCTTTTACACTTCTGGTCACATCTTTTGCTTTTACTCTCAAAGATAACATGGAGACTATAGTTGATGACACTAGTGTTGTATAATTGAAATTTGCTATGAAAGTAGAATTTAAATGTTCTAGCCAAAAACACAAAGTAGGTTTAAAAAAAAAAAATGGCATAGGAAATTTTGCAGCAGCCACTGTAAAAAATAAAATGTTCTGCCGAGAGAATAGTCTGAGAAGCGCAGTGAAAAGCAAGGGACAGCTTACCCCCTATGGAAGCTCATTGGTAGGAGAGTATGTAAGGGAGATATCATTACCACTGGACAGTTAGTGTCATCAGGAGAGAACCATGTGTTTGCTAGAGCAGAAAGGTAAAGGGAAAATGAAAGAGATTGACGATACAAGAGATATGGCTGATAATTTGAAGTTCACCAATAATAACATAGAAGGTTTTCAGAAGTTGTGGAAATGAGGGAGATGGGATCAATAAAAGAGGGGAATGTACAGAGTTATATAGACAGGACAATTCATGAGGAAAGGGAAGTTCAGTGTGATGATATGTGCAAAGCATTTATGACAAGACCTGGCATATAGTAGGTATTCAATAAATGTCAAATACTGACTAATACTATATGGATAAATAGAAAAAGTGGTTTACCCTGAGTTCTTTTGATTTCTCACAACAAAATCATAATGCATAGTAAAATAATTCAAAAGACTAGGCAACAATTAATTATTGAAGTACCTTTCCAAAAATTTTAAATGGTGTAACAGTTGATTCAGTTGATGCCTGCTTCTAGGCATAGATTAAGTTACATTAAAGAAAACAAACACACCCAAAAAACGTGAAAGATTCACAAGTTCTTACAAATCTTCATGTGAAATACTCCACTATAAAGAATGATTTATCACAGTTAAGAACAATTCCACTTTCAACTTTAATTTAAATACTCAATATTCTGAAGAATAGTTTATAAAAATAAAACTCCCTAGTAATTGTGTGCTAACGTAAATGAAAATTAATCAAGAATATTTAGTTGTTTCTTAGGAACAAAATTTGTAACTTCTTATTACTTTAAACTAGTGCCTTAAAATGTGGGTAGAGCAAACACACATGACATATATCATCAAAATAAGTTCTCCCAAATGTCATATTTCCTAACCACAAATTATTCCAATTGTCCAAACCACATCATAATTTGAAAATCCCTTTTTCTGCAGGCTCAGAGTCAAATATGCATGTCATGCTTGATCGCAGAACTGAAGAATCTCAGTTCTAGTAAACCATGACACATCTAGCTTTCGGAAAATCAGGATGTTTTCCATATTTTGCCAGTAGATTAATTTGTAATGTTCCTATACAGGATATATTTGACAAAGTTAGGTGTGTCCATTTATGTTTCATGCTCATGATATATTGGTTAATGCTTAAATGATTCATTGCAAAATCTATATAAAATAGTGCAGCCTTTATGTTTAAAATGTCTATTAATATTAATATAGTTCATGACATTTATTTCTTATACTTACTTTTCCTGTATGTTCACCTATCACTGGCAATGTCATGCATGCATATATGTTAAATATGCTGAATAGTAACTACTGTCAATGTTGGATTTAGTGCATTTTTTAATAAGAAGCTATAAGTATCATGACATAATGGCCACTTTCCAAAAAATGATTATTTCCCTGTTGATATCCATCATCATTTTTTATAAAAATGCCATTACAAACTGGAAATAATTTTACATTTTAAAGAGAAAAAAAAATAAAAGTGTTCTCCAGACAATTTAAGATATTATTTAGTTCTGGCTATCTTTGAATAAAAATTGTGAAGGTACAAAGCCAGGTGACATTTGATCCAACCAAGTATGGTGTTTCCTTCAGGAACCAAAAGGAAAGGTGTAGCGAGAAAGTGGGGCTGTTTCTTCCTGGGAAATAAGTTTAATAGAGCCAGATAAAGATAATTTAAAGGATAATAGCAGGTTAGGGGATCGACTTCTCATTGAAAAGAGCTGGGACTGAATCTCAGCATTGCTCGTGAGTACCTTTCGGAAATATAACTGAATTAAATGTAAAGGAAGATGATATTATTTACCTCATAGGATTCTTGAAAGTTTTAACTGAGAAAATGAAATTGAAGTATGTCTTAATAAATTGCCTAGACCATTGAAGACACAATAATTAGTACATAAAAAGCTAAAAGCTATGCTTTGAGTCTTTTGGTAGTATTTTTGTATCCCAAGGACACAGCCAAAGACAACAATGTCAGGAATTTTTTGTGTTGGATATTGAGTGGGATGGCCATCATCTCTTCTCTATGCACACTCTTCCCCAAGGAGGTTTTATTTAGTCCCAAGGCCTTAAACAATCACTCTAACCTAATTCCAGCACAGACTTCTCTCCCAAAATCTGACCTGTCCATACTTTATCCATTAAGTGATTTTTTTCATATGTATTTAAACACATGCATCACTTCATTCAGGCAGTCTACTGTGATCCTTTTCTACCTCCCATCATTGAGTATTTTTCCTGTTTCTTATTCCCATAAATCTGTATTGTAGCATCTATCAAAATTCTCTTTTTCACGCTCATTCATACTTCTGAATAGCACTTACCTGGTACATAGCACTAAATACCCTTGGTGAAATGAATTAAGGTACATATACACATGGAACCCCGCACTGTGTGCTAGGCTGAAATATACAGCAGAAGAGGGGTACGCCAGAAAAAAAGTAGTAGAGATACAAAATGTATGACAGTTAATTGGAAAAATTGCATTATTTTTTCAAGGATTTGGGAAATAAATAATCTTATATAAAGTAATTTTTTACGTAACATGCACTACTTGGAAACCAAAATATTAGTCTGAGGTTGTGAGGAGAGATGTTCTATATGAATAGAATAACTGAATGCCTGGGGAGTCTCATATAAATTACTCACAGTGTCAGCTGAGATTTACAAAACTTTTCTCATAGCTTTTGAAATTAAGTTACCTCTTCATTGTAGTATAAGATATAAGTATGTACAAAATAGGGGCTATAAAGTGGAAAGGTTTAAATGATTCTAATGATTCTTATTGAGATAAGAATTGATTCTAATGAGTCTCTTATTGAGATACATATACATACAAGCACACACACAGTGTATTTTACAGCATAATAAATACAAATTTCATAAGTTAGTGTTTACAAACATCCGATATACTCTCATTGGCAATATCTTACCATTACCATTGAGATATCTTTAAGATACAAAAAATGATCATCACATAAAAATGCTTTTTTAAAACCAACAGTGGTATGTTAACCTGTATGTGCTTGAGAGATGTTCTTGAGGTACTATATTGAGAGTTTAAAGATCTCTCATAAAGATAATTTTTG
The DNA here is from genome assembly GCF_057876585.1 of Rhinolophus sinicus. NCBI lineage: Eukaryota > Metazoa > Chordata > Mammalia > Chiroptera > Rhinolophidae > Rhinolophus > Rhinolophus sinicus. The sequence continues at coordinate 152,575,336 of NC_142501.1, read as the reverse complement.
AAGAGATATTATTTAACCTATATCATCCCAAGCAAACAAACAACCATCCTTCTCCTGCCTCTCACAAACACATGTTTCTTTGAGTAACACATGTTAGATTGGGCTGCCATAACAACAACAACAAAAAAAAAACACACATAGATTAAGTGGTTTGAACAGCAGAAGTTTATTTTTTACAATTCTGGAGTCTGGGAAGATCAAGACCAAGGTGATGGCTGATTCATTTCCTAGTGAGGGCTCCTTTCCTATCTTGCAGATGACTGCCTTCTCACTGTGTTAACTAGGCCTTTGGCTTTTCCTCAGTGTATTGGGTGAGTGGGTGGGTAAGGAAGAAAAAGAGAGAGAGAGAGAGAGAGAGAGAGAGAGAGAGAGAGAGAGAGAGAGAGAGAGAGATCTTTCTTTTCTTATAACGCCACTAATCCCAGCATGAAGGCCCCACCTTCATGACCTCATCTAATCCTAATTACCTCCTAAATCTTCATCTCCAAATGCCATCACATTGGAGATTAGCATTTCCACATATGAATTTTGAGGGAGACACAAACATTAGTTCACAACAAATGTTTTTCCTTCAATATCAATGTTGTAGGTTTCATGCTGTAAAAATAAATGTCAGTGTGGGTGGTTCATAATATAAATGAAAAAAAAAAAAAGAAGATAGAAACATAACTTGTGGTTCTATAACATACTTACACATGCTTTCATCAGTTTGTATCACCTGTACTTTTTAGGTTAGTCATTTTGTATTATTAAAATTGTAGTCTCTTAGAAGGAAGTTTTTCCTTAAAATTGTGATATTGTGTTGCATTATAAGAAAAATAATATTTCCTACATTGCTGGAAGCCCACAAAGACAAGATCATTTAACATTTAAGTTTTGTTTGTTTGTTTGTTTGTTTGTTTTGCTTTGTTTTGTTTTGTTTTTTAATGTTTGTGGATGGAAAAATTATCATGGGTTAAATTTTAGCCTTATAAAAGTTTATGCCTCACTGTACTTTAATAAGATAAAACTTGTAAATGCTGGAATCCTCTTAAATTTTTTTAAACTTCTAATGAAATGACCATTTTAAATATGTTTATGTCAGTGCCAGACTATTTTCAGTCTATGCCCATTGTGTAGTGACCATCTAAGTCTGGAGTGGGTGGATATTATTAAAGACTGTTGTGAAATAGTCTGAGATATTTGAGGTAAACAGAAACAGGGGAAGAGGTCAAATCTAACAACAGCAAAAACTTTCCATAGCATGCGGTTCTGTGAGGTTTAGTTTCATCTTAAAAGTGAGTTATTATCCTTCTGATAACAGTTTACTAATGTACCTGAAAAAGTATAACGTTGGAATCAGGGGACAAAATTCTAGTCCTAAATTTCTATGTGATTTTAGGCAGATTATTTAATTTATTTGTGACTTGATTAAATAATTAAGAGTCCTGAAATTTCTCTCTTAATTTAGAATTTTGGTAACCTTCATGAAGCCGTATGCTCTCACTTAATTGTTAGTCTGGTTCCCTCAATTGGCAAACAAAGGGGGAGGGAAGGAGTTACTGCTGAACATTATGTGTTAGCATAGGATGTGCATGGATTATGTCAAACATATGTCAATCACTTCTAAGGTCCTTTCCAATTCTATACTACTGTGATTGTGAGATAGAAATCTAATCTGAGTAGAATGGATAGACACAGAAACAACTAATACTCACTCAACCATTGGCATACTAATCAGAGTAATTATCATTTAAAGAGTTATTTATTGAGTGCTGATTTTCAGGTAAGCACTGTGCTACACATATAAGGGTGTGTGTATTACATATTACACATCCATATGTATGTATTCAAATTAAACCATTACAAATATTCCATAAAAGAGGTACTATTTTACAGGTAAGGAATTTTGGTGTCAGTGTTGTAAATATCTTCTCTCAAGAGTCATAGATACAATGTGATATTGCTAAGATTTGAACTCACGTCTTTGTGACCTTGAAGTCTAACCAAAGAGGAGATATTGTGTGACCACATGGACTGAAATGGAGGAATAGGCACTATGCAGAAAACAGTAAGTGGAAAAAGATAGTGAATTCAAGCCCTGCTGAGCGCGATCTGGATTACCTGAGATTGCACGGAATACACTTGAAATGTCCTCCACAGGGCTCAACTTTGAGAATGGTTAATTAGGCAGAATGGCTATTATCCAGGAATAAGGAAGGTAGTGCCTCAGAGCTGTCAAAGAGACAGCAGAGCACTGGTCAGAAAGCTTAGCTGTGTTACCAGATACACCCACGCTGAATTTGCAGATTCTCCACCTACTGGTTATTTGTAAGATCTTAGGCGTGTTGCTCAGCTTTGTACCTAGACAATGGATGTAATAATACTGCTGACTTTAGTATTGTTATTATGGTAATTAAACAATCTGAATCTTTGTAGAGTTTCACTCACTGACTGGCAGTAGTGGACATGCTGAATATATACATCTGTTTTATTGGTATGGCTACTGTTACTATAATCTCTGTGTCACGTGGTTATAAAAGAGAAGGTTTGGAGAGATGGTGGCAGAATGGTATCATAAACTGACACTGAAAAAGTGTTTGATTTAAAATATAATCTCATTTGGGTTAAGACTATAACCTTAAAGTCTAAATTTCCATATTACAAAATAGATAATCTACTTTTTAATCATCCCTTGAGATCAGCCATTTAGGTTTTTGTTAATTTTTCTAGCTTCTCTTTTTCTTCCTGCTCTAGCCTCTGAGAAGAAGCCAAGACCCATTCTGGGTTTGAAGTTTATATTGCCAGATAGCTAGGACATAAAAATAAACTCTAGAGGTGATTGAATAATTCTACAACAGTGACCATATTAAACTAGGAAGAAAAAACATGTAAGCTAAACGTATTCAAATAAAAATAATGTAATATACAATGCTATATGAAATGCATTTGAGAGGTTTTAAAGATAAGTTACATTATTAAAAGACAGTCTTTACCACATTATTTTGGTTGTGAATTTCCCATTTTGTAAATAAAAAATTATACTCCTAAATGCTGACATCTGAAATTGTTTAATTTGAGACCCAGTAGGACACTTACACACTAAAAATTAGGGACAAATAGATGACTGCTTTTGCCAAATTAATTAATTGTGTTAGCCAGTTTATTTCGCTAGTTCACAGACTTTCAATTCAAAGGAACAGTTCATAAATTCGGGTTAATCATAGATATGGGTAAAATGGCTTGACTCCCTTTAATTCTCAGTGTACAATTTGGAGAGAACAGGTTTAGAACAATTTTATATTCTATGTGTTCTCTTACATTTCATTGTATGTATATTCATAATTTCTAATTCAACATATCTTACACTCCAATACACTTTCTCACAAATAGGGGGATTTTTAATATTTCTTTTAAGTCAATTTATAGTTTTTGAACACTTGTTATAGGTAATCTCTACATCTATCTATGCTTTCTAAGATCTCCACTGTTAATATTTTAACCTCAAATTATAATCAATCTGGGCAATAATTCTCTGAATGAAGAATAAGTTTTCTTTTTGTTGTACTTGTTGATTTTAAGGAGAAAATGTAATAATTAATGCATTTATCCTACATATAATGGTATATTGTTTATTTCAGTATAGTACATATTTAATCTTTTCCATCATTAGAAAAGGAAATATAATTTTTGTTACAGAGACAGTATTGTCTTCTAAGTTAGCGTACTAAGATGTAATGCCCAGTGGTACAAGGAGAGATGGTCATAACAAAAAACAGTGTTTTTACATTAGCTGTCAAGGCCAAGATCCTAACCCAGACTTTGCATATACATTTTTTTTTTAACTAAAAATTATTGGGGTGACTATGATTAGTAAAGTTACATAAGCTTCAGGTGTACATTTCTGTAATACATGATGGAAGCATATACTTGTATAACAAATGTTCTGTTGGATGCTTTTGTCCTTTCACGGAAATTTTATTGCATTAACTGGAACATACTCATTTCATGATTCCTAACTGGACTTATTTTATGACCATACAGAGATGAGTTAAACAAACTGGGTTTCACTACCTGATTCTAAAAGTAAAGGATTCTTCAAATCAATTACATGGACCATAAGCTTTCCTCTCAATTACAGGGTAAATCATCTAGCTTAATATTTAAACTATATGTTCCACCATCAAGGCAATAAACATTCATATTTATTGTTGTACAGAAAAGCACATGGATTGAACCATTGAATAATGAAGAGAAGCACTAAAGGCTGATACAAGGTTAATTCATGATACTTCATGAATATTTAATTTTTCATCATATTCAATATAAAACAAGGTGAAAAGGTCTAGATATCATTTAGATTTAGTCAGTTTCTACAGAAAAATTGTCCATGTGTATGATGAGAGAAAACTCTAAGTAGGGTATTTGGATATCTTTTAATTTAGAAAAGGTAATATGTTTTATTATCAATAAACAAACGCTAAAATTTGTTTCATGGTTTTTAGTGAGTTAGCATTCATCCACAGATTTCCCCTTTTATATAATTTTCCATGGTAAATTTATTCTCAAAAACATAGATTTCTAGTTTTCCTCTAAACTTACAAAATAATTGTAAATGTTAATTTTACTTATGAAGATATAAAAGAATTATACATTTTTGATAGCCAATTAACCCATGAGAATATGTTGAAAATATTTGCAAGGCGTAGTGTTAACTTTTGGTTATTCTGAAAGACTTATGTACAAATTCGTTTTTTTCAGTGTTTTATAATCCAGTCATCTCCTTGATTTTTTGGCTTTAATGCTTTCACCAGTTGAAGACATAATAAAAGTACCAGAGGATTTATCATTTAAAATTAAAAAGTCACTTAATTTGATTTAACTTAATTTCTATTTTGTGCTGTTCTACTGTACAAATTCACTGAGAATGGGATTCATCAAACATTTCATAGCTGATGTTTCCTTACTTATGAAGAATTTAAATTGTGAAAGACTTTAAAAGCACCATTTTTTCATAAATCCAAATTGACATAATAAAACAGTTACATATAGTGTTTGTTAGTGTCAAGATTAACTCTTGTTCAGATAGATATCTTTTGTTTGTCTCTATGAAAAAGTAAAGATAATGTATGAGAGTAGAGAAAGTACAATGCTTAATTCAAGCCCATTTTATACCAACTTTTCTCAATTTTTCAATGTATTATTTTTAATTTGGTTCATTTTAACAATAGAAATTCTCCTTGGTAACTTCCAAATCTTTATCTATTTAAAACTTTTGATGAAATGGAAAATATGTAACCAGAAATCAAAAGTGTTTTTGCACATACACATACACTCTCATGCATATCCTACAAACATGACTGTAGAAGTGCATTGATCATCTAAATTGATTCCCATTTGTTTCTTTGGGAGAGCAACACTGCTCAGCATTTTAAGCATATTTTGAAATTATAGAGATATTAGAAATATCCAGTAAAATTATGATAAAGCTTTAAAATTATCTGCAGTGATTTATGACTGTAGAGGCATCCAATCAAATTAAAATTTAAAGGGAGAAAACAACCTCTGCTTGGAGAGATACCATGGATTCTATTATTTGAGATAAATATGCATCCTTACATGGACTGTAGAAGACTTTGAAGAATTGCTGAAATTATGTGGCATTTATTTTAGGGGAGATTCAGTTAGATAAATATAAAATATTCAGGTAGTGATTTACAATTATCCATGGCTTATAGGCCATATGTCAGTCCATTCCAAGCCAAAGTGAGTTTCATGGTTCAGTTAATGTATCTCAACTTTGTCCATGTAGCCAACATGGAAAAAATATATGATCACATCACTGCAGAATGTCTTTTCATAGAATATTCTGCAAGACTCCTATAATTTAACTTGTAAAACTGAAATTAATTTAGCTTAACTATTTTATCTTAAGAAGCCACATTATTTGTAGAGGAATAGTTATGAAATAAACAATAATTGAATCAATGTGCTTAACTTGACCATAACAAACATTCTGTCCTAGATGTTTTAATACGTTGGTTATATCTACATATGTTTTCTTCAGTATATTTTAAGTATATTTTAAATTTTAAGTATATTTTCTAACTTTGTTATTAGTTATGGAGTATATAAGTTCTATTTTAGGAATAAAACAGGAAGTGATATTATAATACATTTTTACTAAATTTAAGGATATTGTGCTCTTCTAAACTCTTGAGGAGGTGGTAAGGTAATTTCTTATCCTAAATTATGGGAAGGAGATATTAGACTTGATCATTTTTTTAATTGGGTATATTAATACTCAGTACCATTGCTGAATTAATGAATGTCTAAATATATGCCAGGCAGCATATAAGCAATCACCACAGATGACTACGTTATTTAATGACCTAACAGCAATGAATAAATTTTAATTATATCTGTAGATACAGTGTTAAGTACTGTTCATGCCACATAGGTCTAATTTATTATATATATTGAATGAATGAATATGTGAGGGATATGTAACTAATTTTACTCTTCATTTATAAATATCATATAAGTTTTTTGAGCTCATGTCAATATTTGGTGAGCCTAAGTAAAAAATATATCTGTAGAGAGAGATTTAATGTATTTATCAGTAATATTCTTGTTCTTCTGTGATATTATTTTCTAATATTATAATTAGCTTTATTGCTTTTAGTAATTTAAATATATTCTGATCAGCCAACAATTTCAAATTCTTAAGTAGGATCCTTCTCCTTTTTCTGTTTGCAAACATTCAAGAGGTGTTGCCAAATTGTAGAGTTCACAGTTTAAAATCTATTTTAATTGTATCAGTTTTTTAACCCCATAACTATTTTTGATACTGAGCAGATATTTTAAATGTGAAGATAAGTATGCTATCATAGTTGAATTTTAGTATAAATGTTATTTGACATATTTTGAGGTTTTTTTTTTTGGTTGTTTTTTTTTTGCATGTTGTGTTTTTCTTAATAAACGTATCTTTTAAAATAGACCAAACTATCTTATGGGGACCTAATTTTGAAAAATCTGAAGGACAAATCTGACTTAGCTTATGTCCTCTGGTAATTCACATATGACAAAACTATGGTAAAAATCCTGTTCATAGTGATTTTCTGTCATTTTTAATAAAACACAATTGGATAAATTCAATAACTCTTTGAAGGTTAATTATATCTTGAACACTATAGACAGCAACAGTCTGTGCACTTTTATTTTCATTGATATATATATAGGTATATATATATAGGTATATATATATACCTATATATATATATATATTTAAAATGATATATGCATTTTAATTCTAATGGGGAGAGTTATAATATTCTAAATTACAAAAATAGTATTTTCTACATTACTTTGATTTTTAATTTTCTTGGTGTCCATGCTCCTGGAGGGTTGACTTTGAATTGTAAAAATAAATCACTTAGTTATCCCATGGGTGATACATCTTGAAGAGTAAAATATTTTGGAAATGTTAAAAGTAATTTAAGTAACAATTAAAAAATGTGAAAAACATCGTAAATTGTCAGTTTAACCAATTTTGTAATTTTGAGAACTTGAAAAAAAGTTCTTAATCAGAATATGCATCACCCTTTCACAATTTAAAAAATAAAGGCCTCTATTCATTTGAATCATGATGGCATGCTTTTTTCTGGTTCGATTTGAAAACTGTATTTTAATACATGTCATTAACATCCTTGTATTTGAAGTAATAAATATAAGACCTAGAGTGTTGGTAGTTTCTGAAAAACTACTAAGAAACTACCAAAGTAGCGAGTGTAGATGTAATACATATTTTTTACTTTCCTGGACTGAATATTTAAATAATTCAGGTTAACCAGCTTTTAGTAAGTTCCTGCTATGTCATTTAGACCCTGAGTACACAAATGTACTATTTACACCAATAAATACTGATGACTATGTACTCAGTACAAGAGCCTATGCTACTATATTCTCGTATGATGAAAATCAAATGAACAGATTCCATTTTCCAGAATGTGTATAGGTATGAGTTGGGAACAGATAAGAATTCATACACATAAGATTATGACAAAAATTCTGCTGTCTGCCATAAGGGAGTCGCTAAATAAATGGTTCAAAGTTCTAAAGGATGTGGAAGAAAAAAATATGTTATCATGGCGATCAACACAAGAAACGTGGAAAAGGTAGCACTTAAAATGAGCTGGGAAACATGGATTAGAATCGAAATTACTACAAATAGTTTCCTTCCCTCCAAAGGATTACCAGAATAGTCTTATGAAACATGTCAAAGTAGTATGCATATTTTTTCTGCTACTCCTTGCCCAACTTAAATGGACTTGCATAGTATTTTCCAAATACTCTTTAGGCAATGTACAAACAAGGATCATGTGAAACAATTTTGCTCCAGAAGCTTCTTTTATTTTGAATGAAATGTATCAAGTTGGAATTTAGAGAAATTTTACTACTTACTTAAATAATTATTTGTTAAATCTTGTCATAATTAAAATGCAAAAAATCAATTTTGTTTCTTTGGATTATTACTTGTTTACTTCTTGTCTTCTCAAATATGTTGTAACTTCAGTGTGTGGAGTACAACTGTTATATTCTCACCACAGTGCAAACCTACCTTGCCACAGTGCTTTACTGAAAAAATGGACTCAAAATATAATAATCATGATACCAATAGTGTCTTCCAAATGCATTCATGTTGAATCCAGTCTTTATTGTGGACTTTGTGGACTGCAAGCTTTTTTTTTTTTTTCCTCCTGACTTACACTTCCTGTCTTTTGACCTGGAATGCTTTTCCTACAATATTCAGAGAATGATAGAGGAGCTCCTTAAGAGCAGAAAATTGTAAGTAGGTTAGTGCGGGTGGAGATAGGGAGCGTTGCAGGGGACCACATTTGAAGGATTTCTTAAATATTTTGTGGAAACTTGTAGGCTATGCTAGCTATCATTTTGCAGTAAAATTAACTGTAATTTCCCAAAAGAGGGCTTGATCAAATGTTGTAGAGAAGTAAGTATGGCAATGACAGACATGACTGCAGTCTTAACAAAAGCGGTTTTAATTGAGTAGTTTCAGTGGAGTGGAATGTGTCAGTGTGTGATTTAAAATGAGGAACTAAAGATGCATGTGTAGAAAATAATTTAAGAAGCTATGTTCTGAAACGGAACAAAACTGTTTGGTAGTTACAGGGAGAATTAGGATCAAGTGAGATTGATAAAAAATTGAGATTGATAGTTGTGTTGTTGTTATTTTATTTTGTTTCACTTTGTTTTCATTCCAAAGTTCTTGAAAATTGTATTGGGCTTATGTAAATGATTAGGTTTGGAGAAAGAGGAGAAAGAGAGAGGGGGAGAGAGAGAGAATGACATTAAAATGAATAGTAGACACTTGAAAAATTACTCTTAGAAAAATTACTCTCAGAGAGTGGAGATGGGTTCCTAATTCAAATAAAGATATTTAAGGTAGAGAGCGTGGGTACAAGTCTGTATAGGTTTGGAGATTTAAAGGTAGGAAAATTAGAAAGTTCCTCTCTGATGATTTCTGTTTCCTCAGCATATTAAGGTACCAACTAGGAGTCACAAAGGAACAGAGATTATAATAAATTAGAAGGAAGAGGAGAAGCTACATGCCATGTTTCCCCCAAAATAAGACCTAGCCGGCCCGTCAGCTCTAATGTGTCTTTTGAAGCAAAAATTAATATAAGACCCGGTCTTATTTTAATATAATATAATACTGGGTCTTATAATATAATATAATATAATACAATACAATATAATATAATACCAGAAATATAATAAATATAATATAATATAATATAATATAATATAATATAATATAATATAATATAATATAATATAATATAATATAATATAATACCAGGTCTTATATAAGACCACGTCTTATATTAATTTTCGCTCCAAAAGATGCATTAGAGCTAATAGTCTGTCTAGGTCTTATTTTTGGGGAAACACAGTAATACTCATGTTGATGCTGGGAACTGAAATTAACTAGGAAAATAATACTAAGATTGTCTAGTAGCATTACATGTCCCATTTGGATTTGAGGCCATGCTTTGAAGCCAATGAATAATTATGGTTTTGTGATATTTTTCTTGGACTATATTGAGCCCACAGTTTTCCTCTCTATACCTCTGTTTGGATTTCTTCAGCTACTTCAAATTAAATAAAAATTTAAACGTAATCATTATCTTCCCCCAAATACATTTCATATCTAGTGTTTTCTATCTGAGAAAATAGCACCGGTATTTCCTGTTTAAGCCTGTAATTTGAGCCAAATACCTTACAGTCATTCTTAGGATTTCCCACTCACTCATCTGACCCATTAAATATATTATGGAAACTTGTTGATTTCACCTCACACTTATCTGCTGAATTCCCCTTCTTTTTCTCTCACCATTGGAACCACTCTTGTCATGCAACAGACTGTTTCTGGACCAATTCAACTGAAACAAAAGGGCCAATGACCTCCATCCATGCTCCTTTCCAATTGCTTACCCATGCTACTGTGAAATGATCTCTTTAACACCGTTTTGATCTTATTATTTCCTTGCTTATAACCTCTCTTCAATCATAAATTAAAGCCCCAAATAATAAAAGCTAGGTGTTTGTGACCTGGTGTCCTCTTTCTTGTTTGACTTTATCGCTACCACTCTATTCCTATTACCTTCCCTGATCAACTCTTTAGTTTTCCCCATCTCCCTATTTGTTCTCCATCTCTTTTCATCCTTCAAAAGGATTTTTCCCTCTAAGGGACTGCAGTACTCCTATTCAAACTGGATAATATTCCTGACCTACATCTCAGCAAAGATTCAGCTTCCTTAGGAAAGTCTTCTTTACATTCCAGCCTAAATTAGGTGTTGATGTTCACTCTCATAGCTCTTTTTCTTTCCTAGCATACTCATATTTCTAATTATTTATGAAATACCTTTAAGACACATAAAGGCAGAGACATATCTATCTTGTGTACCTCTGTAACCAAGTACCAAGCAAAATTTCTGGCCCACCACGCTTGCTGAAAGCAATTTGTTGAACTACTGAATAGGAAAACACATTTATCAAGTTTTTACTTCATTTGTATTATTTCCTACTTCCAAAATTCCCATAGAGGGTTGAACAGCAGTTTTATATAGGGTATCATATAAAATTTTTGTTAAAAGGCACTCATTAAAAAGAAAAGAAATGACTTTTGTTTCATGAATGATAAAAGAATTTCAAATATGCAGAATGTGTGGATTGGCACTTCATGTCTTTGAAAACAAATAATGTTTAAAGTGGGAATAAAAAGATAAAAGAAGAAAATCGGATAATTTAACTAAGAATGGTACTAGCTGCTACAGCAATCCTATTATAAGAAAAATAATATTTTAAATCTTCTCCTAATCATTTAACTACAAGAATGTCCCTAATACTATCAAGAAGCTCTTCTTATCTTTCAAATACCTTCCCATTCTCTGAATTTATAAGAGCATTAAGGCTTTACTATAGCTATAATTAGATCTAGTGAAAAAAGTACCTTCTCAGTTTTGTCAATTCCTGATTATTCTGGTGATGGCAAAAAGACTTAGCATGGATTACTAAAACTTCAGATAATTTATGTCACATGAAACCTAGCCCCAATTCATTATGTCTCAAAAATTTTTATTGAAATACAAGTTTACCTTTGACTTTTAGCAAATGTTAATTGAATCATGAATAAATGTTTACACACACACACACACACACACACACACACACACACACACGGTGCCAAAAAAATGTATATATGTTTTAGAAAGAAAAAAAACTATATTAAAAGTGTACTAATATCTATCGATAACAAAAGATTAGTACAAGTCGTGTGTATACATTCTTTTGGCAGCCCCCCATATGCTGTGTGTGTGTGTGTGTGTGTGTGTGTGTACACACCACATACATATACATACACGGTGGTGCCAAAAATATATATGCAAGTGAATACTCGGTCAACGTTACTCCAGCAGTAGTTCGCCAAGATCAGAAGTATCTGGATGCTGATGGTAACCACTTTGAGCACATCTTGTAGTTGCAGAAGTCAAACGTGATTTGTAGTCATCTTTTGTTATCAGTATAGATATTGAGTATTACAATTTTAATACAGTTTTCCTTTCTTAAAATGCGTATACATTTTTTTGGCATCCTCTGTGTGTATACACACACACACATACACACACACACACGGAGAGAGAGAGATAATTTTTAAAATAGAAATAATATAGATGGTTGATTAGCTTTATGTAAATAAGCCCCAAAAGTAATCAAACCATCAGTTTGGTGTCTGTCAATCTTCAGTTGGCCCATACTAGGCAATTGGAATATTGAAGTTTGACTTTATTAGCCACTGAGGAGAAAGAAAAATATAAATCTCTAGAGAATGCACAGAATAAAAAAAATATTTACTTAATTAGCACTTGTTTACCTGACTACCAACTTAGAAATGTTTACAAAAATATCAGAGAACATTTTCTTTATTCTTAATACTTCAGTTACAATTTTCATGCCATGCTATTCATTCATTCATGCATTACATAACAATTTATAAACACCTAATGGGGTCAAACACTGTGATAAACATTGTTAATGCAAAATTAAATGAAACACACTTTTCACCCTTAAAGATCATTATGATTTGTGTAAGTATGACTGATATTAGAATAAATGCATATTGAATCAATGAAAAATTCTAAAATGGAGTAAAATCTAAAATAAATGCCTAAAATCCAACTCCTCCTGAAATTACAATATAATGTGGATGATACACCAGCTCATTCATGCATCCTCCCTAATCTAAGATAATTTATAAAGCCTTTAGCAACTATTAATTTATTAATTAATTAATTCGTTCATTTAATAACAAAAATTTGAGCGCCTACTTTGTACCATACAATTCTCTGAGCATAATGGAAAATGTGCATTTCTTTAATGTAAGATGTATTAATAGAGGAAATGAAAATTATAGTCAAAGCACTGTTTCAGTTTTAAATACAAATAAGTACCTTTCATAATATAATTTCTCATAAGCTCTTGTAGCATAAAAATAATTCAAAATATGTAACATTTCAAACATGTTTAATTTAAATATTTAAAATAAATATTTGATTATCTGAATGAATAGCCTGGTATTTATGATTCAGAAGCTTATAAAAATTGAAATTAATGCAAAGATTGTATTATGTGTAATCTGTGTATACTAGTCAAAATAATGACACTATTCACAAAACAAACACTGCATCTGTTCCAGGGAAAAGCTTAGTCTCTTATTTCTTTTGACAGTGTGCAGACCTGGGTTCTTCAAAGCCTCACCTCACAGCCAGAGCTGCAGCAAATGTCCACCTCACAGTTATACCCATGAGGAAGCTTCAACCTCTTGTGTCTGTGAAAAGGATTATTTCAGGAGGGAGTCTGATCCACCCACAATGGCATGCACAAGTAAGGAAACCCATGGATATTTGGTGATGCTAACTTTCACCAGTTTGAAGAAAGAGCATGGAGGTGCCTGTTCCATTCTATTACCATTTCCCCTAAAACAGGCATAATGGTTTAATCTTCTAATATAGTTTTTCACCACATTTCAATCTTCTCGAGTAAGCATTGAAACATTTGAGGCTCTTTTATCACTCACTCTGAGAAGCATCCATTTTCCCTAATTTCAAATTCAACATCTGAAACACAGGCATAGAACTTCTCCTTTAATTTTCTATTTTCTATTAGTATTCACAGTAGCCAAACATGACTCATATCAATCCATTTCCCTGTTCATGGTAAGTTTTCTTCTTCTTCCTCCAACCCAGCTTTCTGATCACATAAAAGTGCAGTTAATGGGACTTTCACCTTCTTGTTCTAACTTGCCCCACTAAGCTTCAAAGGCCAATGGGAAGGTCATTTATAAAAGAAGATAGTAAACACTACACGAACATGGAGAACTGGGGGTTGGCAAATCAGATTTGAGTCAAATATAAAACCAATATTTTAGCTAAGATTTTCAAGCAGTTGTCATGTTTCTTATGAGTGAATGTCCTTATCTATTATTACGTACATGATCAAATAATCGTGTAATTAGGGTGATGAATATTAAACACCTAATTCCAACATTTCTAGTAGATGCATTAACCTCCATTAATGCTTTTGGTGATTTTGTTTTTTTAGTGAGCCTCATATTTCTGGGAAGGAAACAAATCTATGTATTTGTTTGATGACAAAACTTTCCACATCCATGGTCCCTATAGCAAATCAAATAAAAACAGAAAATGAGAGAAAAGTGGATCCTCTTACCGCATAACATTAAATTTTCATGACCTGCCTTGTTTTACTATTTTAGATTCCATTGGTTTGTAGTTGCCCTCAAAGATGATGAAAAAGTTTTTGAAATGCAGTATTCATTAGAATTAAATATAAAGACATACAGTGGCTTTAATCAAATAATTACAAACTGAAATTTTATCTGAATTTTAGTTTCTGAATTTCATAATGTCAGTGGAATATATTTTAATTCTTTAAAGCATTGGCATTGATTAGCTTTATATTGCTAAAGATCATTCTTTTATCACAGGACTGATCATTTTATGAGTTAAGTGATTACTAATTATACAAAGTTCCTTTTCAAATGAGTAAATCACATTATTATATACACTTTTGGGAGAATAAATTTGAATAGAGGCGATACAAACTATGATTGAATGTGGTATATTTTGATTGCAGTGGAGATTATTTCTATTATTCAGAGCAAAAGAATGCCCAAATAGTGCAGGGAAATGTTGGCTAGACAATAGAGTGATAAATTAGGGAGAGAAAACTATGTCTTGCATTACCTTTTAAATTTCATTAATTTTATAATTAATTTTATATATAATTTATTTGAATGGTCGAGCCATCATCTTTCTCTTTGTTAGCATAACTGTGAGTCTCCGTTTCTGTAAATTTATAAAGTCTGGAAATGGGGAGAGCTGGTGTTCTGGTGGCAAAGGCTGCTTAGCACTCGTTTTAGGACCTGAAGCTTCATATATTCTCTGTCTCCAAGTATGTGAATTTCTAACACTGGGTCTCAAAAGAACACTAATTTGTATGCGTTTCTGAAAGAGACTATTGTGACTCATGAGGAAGATCTTTCTAGTATATAATGTGTGAGTGTGGAATGTGGGTGTTCTGTGTTTAGTTGCATTCGTGCTACCACAAATACCACATATCATCCCTTGAACAGATGGCTTGAGTGATATTCAGATGAAAATAAAGAATTTGCTTTCCCTTTGGCTCTTTGGAATTAAATTTATGGTTTCAACTCCATTTACTATATGTACATATGTATACATATGCGTATGTATGTATACACATATATACATATATGTATATTTATGAAGTATATATATATGTGTGTGTGTGTTTGTGTGTGTGTATATATATTTATATGGTTCCTATTTATGTATATACATATATATAATTCCATATATATATGTGTGTGTGTGTATATATATATATATATATATATACACATACATACATATATATAATCTGGAAAACAGAACGAATCTTCTTAAATCAAGGGTACTTCTCCCAGCGCTACTTTGGCTCGTATATAGCATCGATCTGCAGGCAGTGGAATATCATTAGGTGCAAGTTAGTCTGAGCCTCTGCTTCTACTTTAGGGCTTCACTTGAATTTGAGTTTCATTGCGACTTTAAAGGCATATGTGCCCTCACTCAAATATTGAGGGGCTGTTAGCAGTGTCAGGAGAAAAGGAAGTCAGACTTTGCTGCATTTTTGCAGATTTAGAAGAAAGATGTTATATGTAGGCCTATTTCAGTTGGCAGGAAAAAACATAGACATTTGATATCTTTTTGAAATAGACATATTTCAGGTGTATTTTACCTTTTTCTCAGAAGTAAGCCTGTAACCTTTTGATCTGAAATCACATTTTCTCCATAACTTTCCATTGTTAAATAAGCTAAAAGTTGTAGTAAAACAAAACACTTGTATTTCCATCTTCAAATTGTTTGAACGAACTTAAAAGTGACTGTTCTATATCGAAATGTGTGAGTTTGTACGTAAGGAAAAATTCACAGGGTTCAACCATAAATATGGCCAAGGTGGGGATTATTTTGTCAAAAATGGCAACTCTTAGGTTATGGGGTCCTTTAAGTTTAAATGACATTTTGTAAATACTAGGCACCTTTCCTATCACTTTTAAATTTAGTCCTTAATAGTCAAGGATTAATACATTTTATATGGAATTAATATTAGTTAAAATTAATATTAATATCTATATCTAGAACAAATATTAATATTAATATAGCTAAGTTAATCATCCTATATTCGCTTAATTTATGTTTATAAACCATTCAACTATAACCACAGTCTTTTATTTCCTATCAGAAAACCTTTACTAATTAAGTCTAAAACATATATAAATTTATGTTCTCTTTGAGAACGTCTGATAACATAATATTAACAACTAACTGAAGTTTTAACTCTAAGTATCTGAAAATCGACTGTAGGTTTTGACATTATGCAATCAATTTAAAAAAAAAAAAAAACTTCATTTTTTTTAGACCAATTTTAGCTTCACAGCAAAATTCAGAAAAATGATTCGGATTTGCCATATAGCTCCTGTCCCCACATATGCACAGTTTCCCCCATTATCAACATCCCTCACCAGAGTGGTACATTTATTACAATTGATATGTAATCAACTTTAGTTCTCTTTAGTATGCTAATTGTTAGTTTCAGAAATAGTTGAAATAGTATAGAAATGGATATTATTAATTATTTATTTATAAATTCGTTCTGCTGGTCCTTCAAGATCTGAATACTTTCATTCTTCCTATTGTAGTTTTTTGAGTTATTTTTAAAATAAAGTTCAGATTTCCAATTAAGTAAAATTCATAATTTGCAGACAGCCAACATATGAAAACAATATCAGAGTAAAAGAAACTTTATTAAAAAAAAAAAAAAAAAGAAACTTTATTACAGATTGTTATGTTGACCAACTACTTAAATTCTAGTGTTTTCTTGACATATGAGGTATGGTTTCAAATTCTATTGGTGATTTATTAGTAGATACACAATTGATTTTGAGTATGCTAATGCTAAGGTTTTTCTTGTGCAGAATTTGTAGTCAAGAGCTGCATTGAAAAATCCTCTTTTTAGCTGTTCTCATTGCTTAATAATCCTTCATGTTTACTTCCTAAGTTTCAGGGACAACTATCAATTAGGAAGTAATTAGTACAGTCCCAAGGAGGATTTTGTTCCTTGTGTTTGCCAAAGGACTTGCCACTTTTTAAGTATATAATTTTATCTAACATTATTTTGCATATATAGTTTTAATCCATATGTATTTATATATAACCTAAGCAAAATATCTGCTATACTCAACTAGTGTTATAACAATTCCAAGATCAGTAATTTCTGTACAGTATAAACCCCACTATTGTCTCTATAAAACTATAACAAGATTTTTTTAAATATTGTTACAAATGATGAGTCTTTGATTCTCCCTATTAAAAGATTGATTGCAAATCATTTTTTTCCCCCTCCTTTAGACTAGGTACTTGTGTAGTAAATTTTGTCATCTTAATATATATTTTTCTCAATATATTTTTTTTTTTGCAAACCAGGACCCCCCTCACCTCCTCGGAATGCCATCTCAAATGTTAATGAAACTAGTGTCTTTCTGGAATGGATTCCTCCTGCTGACACTGGTGGAAGGAAAGATGTGTCATATTATATTGCATGCAAGAAGTGCAACTCCTATGCAGGTGTGTGTGATGAGTGTGGAGGTCATGTCAGGTACCTCCCCCAGCAAATCGGCCTGAAAAACACCTCTGTCATGATGGTGGACCTGCTCGCTCACACAAACTATACCTTTGAGATTGAGGCAGTGAATGGAGTGTCCAACTTGAGTCCAGGAGCCCGGCAGTATGTGTCTGTAAATGTAACCACAAATCAAGCAGGTAAGTGTGACGTCCAACCAAATCATGTACCTTAGGCCAAGCTCTGTAAGTTCTCTCCAGAGCTGAGGGCTATGTTGTCTGAGATCTGTTGAGAGAATTTCTCACAAACCAGAGCATTAGAACTTGAAGTAGAATATATCTCAACATGCTTTTTTTTTTTTTTTTTTTTTTTTCAGTTTTAAACAAATAAAGGCTAGGCTTTCTCATCAGACACATTCATGGATGGTGGAAAAAAAAGATATTTTAATTGAATTTTTTCATTAAAAATACATTTCTGGCTCAAATCCATTTGTAGCAAATACTTTTTTATCTCAAAATTACAAGCAGTGCAATCACTATAGCTCAAGTCAATATTTTTTATTGTTTTGTTTACTTTAAGTTTTTTAATTTAGCATGTAATCAGGCAGGTTTTATTTCCTTGTTTGTTAATTTGTTTGTTTGGCACCACAGCTGAATTTTCCTTGCAGACTGAAAAAGTATTTTCTTATAATTTCTGTTATTATTATAACAAGAGTGCATTAAATTAATTTTTAATATATCCATTCATCACAATTAGAATAACTATAAACTATGTACAACCATATGAAAACACATCAATCTTCCATATGAAAATCTTGGGATTATTAGGGAGTAATTATTAGAGAGTAGAGAATACAGTTGTGCTTAAACTAATTTCCCCATATTTCCCCCTCAAATACTCACTTTTATACAAATCAACACAGGAGGCTTCTTTTCTGGTAAAATGAAAACCATACATAAACTATGACTGATTTTATAATTCAACCTATTATGTGGCAATAATTATTCAAAGACTGTAAATATAATGTATAACCTGTTTTTGTCAACAAAGGTATCTGAGGTTGAGAGAGGTAATAAAAGCCAACAAGTTATAATTTCCCTCTCTTCCCTGGTCATAATTCTCATTCAGTCTAAGGATGTAAGCTTGTCACCTTCTTAGTGCCTCAGGTAGACTTTGGTCAGTATGGACATCATTGTCAGCCATACTCAGTGAAATAGGATGTTTCTAACTGAATCTAATCAGACTTAGTTTAAGTTTCTAGGTTGTGGAATGACTGATTTACAAGAGAATGCTGTTGGTAATGAAGTCTTGGCCAAAATAACTTGAATTGTTGGATGTATCAGATAAATCATGTGGTTAGCACTCAAGAGGTAGAAAATGCATGTAGTTGAGTTAATAGTTGCTTCTGATTGATAAAACTGAGGGAAACATTCTAGAGTATTTTAGATTATATGAAGGTATTTGAATAATTCACTAAGAAACATTCTGAACATTCTAGATGTTTTATTCTTTTTAAATGCATGTTCACAGATTTTTTTTTATTCCATTAGAGAAAACATTGCACATACATATACTATATTTCTCAGTAAATCCTTTATATGTTTCTCCATTTGCTCCCCAACCTAAGGTAGAACTAAAAAAAGGTCTAAAGAGCTGTGTAGGAATAGTGAAAATTAAGTTTTTCTTCAGTATAGACTCAGCTACTGACAATACTAATATAAGTCGATTTTTCCATTGCAGCATCTAAATGTCACAAATATTCAGTAAATGGGAACTGCCTTTCCACATCAGAAAAATGCTGGCTCTAAATGTGTGATTTTAGGTTTCTTGTGCAACATCTTTCAACCTTACTTTGCTCTACTGTGAATCTTCCCTTAGTATATTAAAAGCGTATTGAACAATCACTAAGAGTTATTTTCCTTTGGGAGAACATTCTCTAGCTTGCATAACTTTAACTTCTTTGAAAGATAGAAAGGACATTTCTCCGATGAACTAGATGTAGGAAATGAATGTTTAAAATGATGTGCTTAAAAAGTATTTGCTCTAGTTTGTTATTTTTTTAAATTTATTTTTTAGTTTTTTGACTTGCTGGCCAGTTAAAACTGCAAAGTGTGATTTCGAACTACCTATAAATTCCTTAAGTATCAAGAAAGGATAATTTTCATCCATCTGTTATGTAAAACAAACATTTATTCAGAGCAGACATTGTGTTGACTTTTGCTCTTTTCCTATTTTTCAGGCTACACAAACCATAAAATCTTTGCAAACCTACCAAAAAAAAAAAAAAAAAAAAAGATGTTTTCCCCCAGTATCTGACATTCCAGACCAACTGAAGCTCAATTTCCACAAACATTTAACTTCAAGTAGCTACTACAAAGTCTTAGATTTAATGTTAATATTGTGGGACATCTATCAAAGACTAACATTATAGAAACTAGGCCATAGTAGTTTTTAATGACTCAATATTCTTTAAGCATTTAATTGAAGAAAGTTATCTGTATCCTGTGTAGTTTTTATGTAAAACTTCTTTCAGCAGATTTTAACTTTAGTTTCAATCTCCTCTAAGGATGGTTTTTTTGAGGAATGCATTTCCTTAATTGATTTGTTTCAAATTTGTAATTTGTTCTAGCATTTTCTTATTGATGTATATTTTGTAACATCGATGCATGTATGACTGTCTAGATTAAAAATTATATTCAGAAAATACAAGAAGAAAAAATAGTAATTTTTTTCAAGATGAGGATCTTACATTAAGCTAGGAACTGGAATTGATTAGCTAACTGGCTGTTCAGTCTATAAAAGAAATAATGACTTTTCTGCTGATGGTGATTAAATGATTAATTTATGGATGTTTATGCAGTATTTCAAACATTTTCCCAGCCATTATATCATTATGGAGTCTAGCACCTTGCTTTTGGGAGAAGTTATCTGAATTCAAATGATACTCTTTTGCATGTAATTAAGTCAAGTCAAAATACAGAGTTTTATGACAAGCTAAATATTAAAATTAGTTGGAATTTATGGTCATTGTAAAATACAGCAGATAGTTCTGATGCTGACAGGAAAGAACTGTAAAATTGCTATGAGGATTTTCAAAGTGCAGAAAAATAAACATATATACAGTCCAAAAAAGTGAGAAAAAGTAATTTACATGAAAGTAAAAGAATGCTGTCTGTGAGGAAGGGCAAAATGACAGGAAAATTAAATGTATGTTAATTACGTAAAGAACTTGTAACAAATAGTCAAATTGCAAAGTGGATAAAATGTGCATTATTGAACTCTTAAACTTAGAAAAGGGATAACATTCATTGACTTTCTCCAGTTTTCTAGTTAGATTGTGTCTTTCTTATACCATACATTTTTCAAAAAATTGACTTACATATGATAATCTTTCTTTGTAAAACAGTATTTAGATTACTTGTGTGACAAAACTTCTGTTCTGTTAAATTCTTTCAGGGTATGTAACGTATTTCTTCTAGATAGACGAATGCATAGATAGGGGCATAGCTAGATAGATAGTGGTATAATGATACAGTGTGAAAATTAAAAGTTTAATTGAAATCAAATACTTTAAGAGTTTTGTTCTCTGCTTACAAAATAGTGTGCATTCATCATATTCTTTAAACAATTTAAAAATTTTTTATTTTAAAATGATTTTGCACTAGACATACTGTATCAAGAGCTAAAGTTTAAAGCTATTTTGATATATACAGATGTATATTTTATCCCAAGAAAAATAACTTCATTCTAACCAAAAAACAAAAAAAACAACTGATACTTTAATATGCAAAGGTACAGAATCAGAATTCCGAGCGGTAGTAGACCAAATTTTAATTGTTTTGATCTAGTCTTAGATTCCTGGCCTCTTTTTTTCAGAGGGCTAGTTTGGCGTGACATGAGTTGCAAAAATCTATCAAACACTTGGGAGGGGATTTTCCAACTTCTCCCAGATAAACTATCACTAAGCAAGGTAGTCCCTATGTTGTGATAGATTTTACTTTTTGTTTCTTGCAAAGATGTCTGGGAGACATGATAATCCCATTTTATCAGGTACTTTCTGTTTGAAGCCATTCATGTTGTCAACTAGCCTGATGTCTCATAGGATGTTGAAATGATTAGGGCTCCAAAAGGCTAAATTAGACTGTAGAGCTGGAAATTTAAGAGAATGCCGAAACATGATGGTGAAAGTAAACCATTTTTTCTGGCAAGGGGACAACAAACTTTTTCCGGTGATCTCTTTATTGAGATGTTAAAAAAAGTTCATTGTCATTTGTTAGGCAATTATTATAATAACAATTGTAAGGCTCTTTATTGATTTTCTTCAGTGGTGAAACTATATTGGCTGTATTTGTAATCACCACCTGATTAAATGTATTTTTATTTGCAAAGATTAATTTGTCTTCTAAACACACCAAACAGGTAATTTAAATCTGCAAGTGTTAGTAAACCCCACGTGTTAATTCTTCTGTGTTTTTTTATGGTGGTACTAATTGCTGCATTTCCCCAGGGATACAATAAAGATTTCTGTTTCCTCTTTTGGTAGGAGGGAGATGCTTTTAGTTTGACCATTACTGCAGTTGTACAGCTTTTACTTCATGGGCCTTAGAGACAAAGAGAGATTTTGTCCAGTTGCAGGGTAAACTTTCCAAATACATACCAATTATCTAGTCAAATAATCAAGGGATAGAATAGAGGTGTCACTGCACCAATTGCAATATTAGCTTAGGACAAAAATCTTATTCACCATATGACCTCCACAGCCTTCAGTCAGATCAATGTTTCTTAGTATTATTCTAGATGCACAGGAATCAACGTTCGCTTGGAGATAGTATTCAGTAATCTCTGAAAGGTCTGGGCATTTACACCCCGTCCCACTGTATTAAAAAAAAAAAAAAGTCCAGAAATATCATTCAGAAAAGTTAAAAGGGGGATGTACAGTGTGGGTAGCCACTTTTCTCTTCATTTAAGGGGCTATGGGGTAAGTAAACTAAGTCAGGCCTGGGAATTGATGAGAGACTATGACTAACTAGGTCACTGCATTATGCTTTGTATTGCTCAGACCTTGATATCATTGGTGGTACAAATCAAATGGCCCATTGCTTTGGTCTCTGGATGCCAAGTACTATACTTTTTACTATTCAAATTCTGTTGTCTGTTTCAAAAGCCATGCCCACCTTCCTTCCAGTGGTAAAGTGCTACTATTTGGCCTCTGCCAAACCTGAATCCTAAATAAATAAATAAGTCATTTCACCACAGCTTCAACTTCTGTGTTTTCAAGTATAAAGAACAGAGAAAATAAGAACATAAATTTTGTTTATAAAGGTGGCATTGTCCTCATCAATTTATCTCTCATCATTATGATGAAGAAGGTATCTTCTGGGGCCTTTCTGGTGGGTGGTTTCATAAATCTTGAAAAATAAATCCAATTTAACATTCTCATGACAGTATGCCATTTAATGCCTTTTTCTGCAATAAGACAGGGTAATCGCAGCATCTGAACTTTATTTAACTTAGGCCACCTTTCAGTTCAGATTTTGGTCAAATAATAGAAGAAGCATTTAGTATGTATGCCAGCTACCTGGGGAAGCTCATTGAGTCCAGAATCTCTAATCATGCATTTATACCAGCTTGAATTAAATTACTTCTCACTCCTATGTAAGGGACACATAAAATCCATTTTCATACTTATTTCCAATGCTTCCACAAATTTAAGTTACAGAATTTTGCAAGTCTCATGTTCAAGAAGCTTCTAGTCCCCGGTATTGACCAGATAATTGTCTCCTAAGAGGATATTGTGATCTTAAGTTAAGATTGAGTAATAGCTTCGGACAGAAAGAATATTACTTCCTTCTATCAGTTCATGGACTTAGTACTGAAGACATGAGGGAACAACTTCCTCATTCAGGTGTGGAATACCTAAATCTGGTAGCATGAGAGACTCAGTAAGGTTTAGAAATTGAGAATCTTTTGAGACATCTGAATTCTCCTAGATAGCCACATTCCAATGCTTAGGATTTTACTTTTTTGCCAGTCAATGTCTTCATTTTCTCAGAAAGCAAGGCCGTAAATTTGATCATCTTTGTAATTCAGGAATTCTGTGTAGTAAGACTTGGATTTTGATGCCTGGCTCTGTCATTCTTTTTACTGTAAGAGGATACGAGATATTTATGGAATGGATATTGATCATCTAAATACGACTGGAGCTGAGAATTCAAACTTTGAGCTGCTTATTTTCTTCCTTTAAATTCTGCAGTGAAGTTAGGCACAGCCATTCTTTCCCATATTTCTTGTATTTCTCATAGGTTTATAGAATAAAACAGGTGGCACTTGGTCACAAAAAAATAATGCTTTCAAGAATCACTTTTTTTTTGAGGTGACCACAGGTCATGAGACATATGCCACTCTCTCCCAGGCATTGTCAGGTTGCCACCTTTTCATAGTAAATAGGATCTTGCTACAACAAAACATAGCCAGGCAAATCATTGGTCTTGTATTCCCATTTCCAGAAAAGACAGCTTACTGCACCACTTCTCTTTGGGGAACATATTTTGTTTTTTTTGTCTGTCTTAATTGCAAACAAAAATCTACTCTAGCTAGTTTAAACAGTAAAGACCTTTACTAAAGGATATTATATGGCTCAGACAATCATTGAGAAGAATAGCTCCAAAGATTAGAGTTTAAGTTTCCAGGAGAAATGCCCAGTACTCCAATCACAATCTTGCCTGATGAAGCAAAATGTTGCCACTGCAGCTGCCTAGCAATAAATGGCAGGCACTTGACTTTATTACAATTGCTACTGCCACTGGTAGCATTGCTGCTTCAGAATCTCAAACTTGAAAAATCTTCAAATCTAAAAGCAAAATCTTCATGTTTTTCTGCCATCTTCACCAGCAGAAAAGCAAAACATGAGACCTTCTAAAAAGTCTGGTTTCTTAAATTGCCTGTTTGAATCAGTATCTTGCCTGGACAACTCTTTTTGCTGAATCCCAAGCCAAATGTTTTTGTTCTAGCAGACAGGGAACCTGGAGATTTTTGAGTTCTGATTTCTATGTTGGCTAGAGAAGGTTTATCACATGGGTTTTATTAATATATAAAGTCACATTTCAGTGATGGTATATTCTAATGGATTTGTTCAAATTTAAATGAAAATTTCTACATATAATTTTTAAGTAAGTTATCTCTAATATTTTGGGAAAAATCTTGTTTTTAAAGTTATTGAAATTTGTCCATCCTATCTCCTCCGCCCCTCCGTGCCTTCCTTCCCTCTTTCCCTCTCTCCCCCTCCCTTCTTTCTTCCCGCCCTCCATTCCATTTTTTTTTTAATTATTCTTTTTTTTATTTATTTAAGGTTGAGGATTGAATTAATAATATGCCTCACCTCTGGGATATTACCAACTTTGACTCATTCAAGGCACTCATCTGGTTTATATTATATATTTTCTTATATACCACTTCTATCCCAAATCCATTTACAATTTCCCTACACTAAAGAACAACCATTTTATATGTTAATTGTTTCTATTCATAAAATGTTTATTTAATATTTCATGCATATATTTTAAAATTAATTTAGTGTTTACATTAAATATGTTCTGGCTACTATGTTTTTCACTGTGATCCAACTGTTTTATAGATCCAACCATGTTGCTTTTGGCCATCTAATGTGCTGCTTATGACTATCATATATCCACTAGACTTTACATATCAACTCAACCCAGTAACAGAGATCCAAATTAGTATATTGGTTAAATGTCTGTACTGTGGAGCCAGACTTTCTGGTGTCCATACTGTCTCTGTCACTTACTTGTAAAACAGAAAAAAAAAAAAAAAATAGTAGTTATGACATTGATGGTTATGAAGATTAAATGAGTTACTACTGACAAAACAATTAGTGTAATGACTAACATTTATTTAATAAGGTGTTAAATGTTACTATAGTAGTATTTAAGAAACTTTTGCAATAATATTCCTAATAGTGTGAGTCCATGGAAGAAACTATGGGATAAATAGGTTTTAGAGTTTATGAGTATTATATAAGCAGACCCATTGGTGAAATAAATTGGAAAGAGGAAAAACATTCAAATGCAAAAAATAATATATAGAACCACTGATTCAACAGATAACAAGAGCAATTGCTTGAAACTTGGAGTAAGCCAAGAAATTTGTTTCTAGGAGTGACTCTATCTTCAATGATTTCCTAAAGCACTGAGTTGTATAATAACATTGGAGTTCTTCTAATTTTGATAAAATATCCAAGCACTAACATAAAGAAACAGCAAGAGAATAACAGCATCAAAGTAGGAGCAGCAAGTAGGGGAATATTTTGCATATAGAAAATAGACACTTCATTTTCATTTTCATCAAAGTACATGTGAAAACAAATATGAATTTTTCTAACTATATCATTGTCATGTACAGATATATATTAATTTGGTAAATTATTAAGGTATCTAAGGAAAAACATCTGAAGGTAATGTGTTATTTAACTACATATCATGAATATCTCTACATTGACCTAACACTGATGCTTCTGTCACCAGATCAGTGTTCTGATTATTACTGCTCTTTTTTCTAATTATGAAGCTTTTAATACTGCCAACTGATGGTGTCTGTCTTCGCTGAAACTGGCATAGGTGAGGCACACATTCTGTGCTTGTTCCCATGCCTATTTGCTGTTTTGAAAACACACTTCAAAGATGAGACTCTAATATGATAGATTTGTCCATGATTCATGACTGGTTTATTTAATGATTAGCAAATGGGGTGGAATATTTTTAGAAGCAATCACAATTCATGTTTGGTTCACTGATTTGAAATCTTGCTAGAGACTTTCTTGTTTCTAAAAAGGCACTTCAGGATCTTCTTTCTCTTTTCTATCTGTTGTAACAATGACTGAAACAAAGACAGCTAGCGTGTTTCAGCACTGTGTGCATACTGCTGTGCGAAGAACTTTATTTACATATTCTTATTTGATCCTAGCAATATCCTCATGACAATATTATTATTATTCCCATTTTTAGGATGAAGAAACTGAAGTTAAAAGATGTGACGTGATTTGCCCAAGGTCACAAATCTAGTAAGTGAGGGAATAGGAATCTAAACCAGGAAATTCTTACCTTGGAGCCATTATGCTCTGAATCACTAGTAAATATTGTACATTCTGTTTCTTCTACCTGAAGCCTATTTCTGATATCATTGTCCTAGATAGCTCAGTCTTCAGATCTCTTAAACTGCTGCTACCTTGAAAAAGCTTTTGCTGCTCTCTAATTTGGCCATGCATCTCTAACAAAACCCAGAGCACAAAGCACTATAACCATTTGCTCTCTTGTCTGTTTTTCTAGAATCTTTCCCTGAAGGTCACAATAGGACCTAGCACGTATGTTTGTTAAAAAAGTTCATAAATGAATGAGTTTGATGGTTTTTCTATTATTTCAATCGGTGTTATAATACCAGGTATTGCTAGTAATGTTGATGTGTAATGTGTTTTAAAATGCTTTTTGAATTCTTCAAATAATTATCTGTCAAATTTTATGTTGAGTCTTTCTTTCCTTGTTTTTTTTGTTTTTTTCATTTTTAAAGTTAAGGATCAAGATACAGAACCCTAATTATAATTTATAGATTTTTCCAAAACTCTGAAATATGACATTAGTGTTTAAAGTTTTGCCTACTTTCTTAATCTCTCTTTTTTGGACATTCTAATCTCGACCAAAGGATTCACTGAGGATGACTGAACCCATCTGAGAGGAATTGTATATAATGATTACTGTGATATTCAAGGGCAGTACATAGTTATTTTCTATCTTTAGTGGGATTAATAATTACCTTCTCATGGACACTACATATGAATTTCTGATTCAGTATGTACAAGGGAAGACCCAATAATTTGCATATTTTAACATTCACACCCACAAATACATACATCCACACACAGAGTGATTCTGATGCAGGGTGTGTTTGGCCCACATTTTGAGAAAGATTATACTTGTGGGAGCTTTTAATATTTGTTTCCTATCCCTCCTCTCTAAACGGTGACAACCTTTAATCAGGTTCTCTTGGTATTACTTTTTCCAAAAGCTCTCTATAAAATACCTGCTGACAGTCTGCTTTTACACCAGTGGTGATTTTGTTAATACTATTTCTTCCTAAGCTGAGTACTCTGTTCTTCCCACCGCTCATCTAGAAACTAGTTTTAAATTTTCCTCTTTTTTTGTGTCGATTCTGATTACAAACTGATTCTCTGTTCAACAGAAACATGGTCAATGATCCTTTTTTTGTATGTGAACCATCAAACATTCTTGTGGCTTAGTTCAGAATCAGGGCTGCTCAGTATCTGAACTATTCAATCATTTGTCTCATTGAAATGTATGCTATGAATTTATTTGTGTAATTATGCATGTTGTAAATTGACATGCATAAAATATTAATTTGCTTAAGACCTCACTCTTAAGTGTTGCTGCCCTTTATTACTAGTCATTGAAAACAAAGTTCTGAAAGTATTCCCAATGGCCTGGCATCATGTAAATTGTCAAAACATAATGCAAAGTCATATTTAAATCAGGTGCATGTATGAGTTCTCTATTAGGTTCTGAAGGAAGATTACTTAGAATACTGAAACCTTTTTTATTTTTTTTTACAGCATATTGAAATGACTGTTCTTGTGATTTGCCTTAAATTGATTGCCAGGCATTCAAACACCAAGTATTTATCCAGCACCTCCTGCATTTATTATACTCTACCGAGCATTTTGAAAGATACAAAATAGTTGAAGTCATGCTCTATCATTAGAGGATTTAATTTTCCCTCTGAAGAATCAAAGAATTGAAGATTATGCCTAATAAAGTAAAACAATTAGAAAAATATTAATGACAATTTGGATATTAAGTTCATCAACAAAAGCACCAAATTCATTACTTTTGTATGATGATCTGGATTGATTTGTTGACTTCACATTATCTTTTTTTTATTCTCTATTTTGCCTCCTTTATCATATGTACATGTCTGAAGAGGCATTTGTTCAGATCCACTTAGTCATGATATACAGTTGCATTTATTAAGAATAGATAATAAATCATTTCGTAACTACCTCTGTGTCTATTTAAATAATTATGCCTTGTACTGGTGAACATCACTAATAGCATAATCAGTCTTTACTGATAATGACCTGTTGTTGAATGATATAATATATTAACACAAATGAAAAAAAGAAATACCTTGAGACTGTTTGATTGTTAGGAATATTTTCACTTACTCTGTTATATCTAATTTATTAATAGTTAACAGGCCACTTGATACATTATTGGAATACAGTCAGAGAAAGTTACCTATTTTGTAGCTTGCCACAGACACCAATATCTTCTTTATCAAAACAAGAATCTAGTTTGAGGAATTTTTTGGAAGATATTAAATGTTTTCTGTTAAACAAAATATACTTTCAGTGATAACTTTTTTATCTTACTTTTTTACAAATCTTCTGCATTAGTAAGAAAAGAGAGGCTAGTTGATTGAAGCTTCAAGTTTA
The DNA here is from genome assembly GCF_057876585.1 of Rhinolophus sinicus. Classification (NCBI taxonomy): domain Eukaryota; kingdom Metazoa; phylum Chordata; class Mammalia; order Chiroptera; family Rhinolophidae; genus Rhinolophus; species Rhinolophus sinicus. Next base: position 152,546,061 of record NC_142501.1, on the reverse strand, counting down.
GAAGGCCTGAGATTGTGACCTGTATTGCAAACTGATGCTTAAATTACGACTCAAGTAATGATTTCCTTTCGACTTGTGGTATGACCCAAATACAAATACAATATTATTCCAATAGTGCAGTTTCTTTGCTCTAGTTACATCTACCTATTTAAAGTATATGAAATTAGAAGGTCTCTATTTTTTTAAATAATCTTTAATTTTCCCTAATAAACCAGTAAATGACATTTGAAGATGATAACTCTCATTATCCTATAAATTATTAACCTCTCAGGCTATAATTTCTGTCATCAATAGTGTACTCAGATTAATAAGGCTTCACTTTTTATTACTTAATACTTAACCCTTGGTATAAAAAGAAATACTTCTATTTTAGAAAACAAAACTTTATTTCTAAAGAGTAAATTGCTTATGGTTTTAAGTTATTATTGGTACTGATGGGAGTGGTGGTAGTAGGATAGTGGTTTATTTATTTTTGTTTTGGTCCATTTTAGAAAATTGAAATTTATATATGAAAAGAAAAGGATTCAAAACTTGAGTGAATAATTTCTAACATTTCCCAATGTGAGGCTGATATTGGTACTCTCAAATGGATAGACATTTGATTCAGGGATTTATGTCTATAGGTGTATTTCTTGGGATTAGGGTTGGAAGCATTAGTAGCTTGCCTTTAAAACTGTGAAATCTATTTACCTTTGATTTCTTAACTTGTTTTTGTCTAAGTAATGTGAATTATTTCTTCATATTTAATCAGAATTCATCTTAAAATTCTTCATTGTATATTATTTTTCTTCTTCTTTTTTTTTTTGGGGGGGGGGGATTGGGGAACCGTGTGTTTTTCCAGGGCCCATCAGCTCCAAGTAATTGTCCTTAAATCCAGGTGTGGAGGGCACAGCTCAGCTACAAGTCCAGTCGCTGCAGCCCACCATCCCATGCAGGAATTGAACCATCAACCTTGTTGTTGAGAGCTCATGCTCTAACCAATTGAGCCATCTGGCTGCCCCTATATATTCTTTAAACATGTTTTAAACATACTGACAATAAATTTTAATGATCATAATAGAAAAAACATGTATCACTATGTGCAAAGTTGTTTTAACTTTGTAGATATGTTAATTAAAATTTTTTTAAAAATAGGTAAAATAGTTGGGGTGAAATTAGAAATAGAGACAAAATTTGCTTTTTATCCCTGATTTTGAGCCTCTCTTTCTCAAACAGCTATTAAATAGCCTTTAAGTTCCTCACCTACATCCAGCCTTGGGGCTCTGAAAAACTAAAGCTTTCTCAGATTTCATCTAATCTAACCATAACTTGTTTTTTTGTTTATTTATTTATTTTTTTAGTTCTTCTATATGAGTGTCATTTTTTCCCTTACATAATACTTCCCAAAATGCAAACAACAGAAAGGATCACCCATTATCTTATTTACTTCTCACATCAATTTATTGAGGTATGTAAATTGTATCACTATTTTATACATAGTTAATGAACTGAACATTTAAATTCATAGTTGTCTGACTCTACAGCGGGCAAGAAGCTGCAAGTAACATAAATTCAAATAGAATGTACTTACACAATACAGGGAATATATTTTATCACTGAAAGACACCAGTTTCAGGAACAGTTTGACCATGAGTCTGGCTCCATTTCTCTGAGATTTGTACACTTGACCCTCTTCTGAGTCTGCTTTGACTCAAGATGGAATTCTCCCATGGAAGCAAAATAGCTATAGCAATTCCAGACCTCACAGATGCATATCTCATCACCAAAATGAAAGAACACTTGTCTTCTTTCTCATTTAGTTGATGAAGTCCTCGGCTTTCTAGAGGATTCCTGTATTCTTTGGCTTGTGTACCCTCCTTCCAACTTCAAAGCCAGCAACAGTGACTAGCTTTCTTTTCCATTGCTTTATCTTGATCTCTGCTTTTGCCTTTTATGTACTCTCATGATTACATGGAACCCACTCAGATAACCCAGAGAATCTCTTTATCTTCTGATTTGCAACCTTAATTCCATCTGCAACTTTAATTCCCCTTTGCCATGCAATGTATTGTATTCAGAGGTTCCAGGGATTAGGATAATGAACATATCTGGAGACCATTTTTCTGTTTACCACAGTGATTCTGTTCATCTTGGCTGGGCTCTCTTATACATATGAAGATCAGCAGATTGGCTAATTTAGGATGGCCTTGATTACGGTAACTGGGTTTTACTCCATATGAACTTGCAGCAGGCTGGACCAGGCTGTCTCTTCGATGAAGTCAGGTTTCTTAGGGAAATATTATAGTAATCACATTCACTGCTTTCTACTGGCTGAAGCAAGTCAAAAGGCCAGTCCAGTCAAAAAGGCTACAATCACCATGACTCTGGTTTATTCTCTGAGCATGCAAACTCTCTTTTGCTTATTTTCTGACCTTCATATACATTGTTCTGACTGACTAGCATCCAACCATCCTCCCCTTCCTCATCGAACTGTGAGAAGACAAATTAATTTATTTATCTTTTGGTTTGTTATGGGTATGGTCCTTTGGGAAACAAATGATAGAAGGAAGTTTCACTCTGCTTTATTGTGATCTCTTTTATATATTTGTATATAATAACTATCTTGTTTGTCTCATTGGTAAGGGGCAATCAGTTTTGGGTATGTCGTTTCTTCTCTCAATTCCCAGATGTGGGAAACTCATGTGGGCAGCTGTAGACTCAAATGCACTGGGATGGCTTGCCTAGAAGGAAAGTAAAATGCTACAGAAAGGATATCTCCATCTTGACTAACTATCTGATTTTAATCACAGGACTGTTGGCCCATAAAATCTTAAGGAAAAGAAGCAACCCGGGTAAAGAGTCTATGTTTACAATCAGATATTAAAAAGGTAATGTTTGAGATTTGCCATAATCTTGGAGTCCTTTTTGATGCTTTCCTCCCCTCACATGCCACATCCAACCATTAGTAAATCATAGCCATTCTACACTTATATGTATCTATATAATCCAATTATTTCTCACACATTCCATTGCTAACACCTTGATCCAAACCACTATTTTTTTTTTTTTTTGTAGCTAAATTATTGCAATGATCTCTTAATCAATCTCCTTGTTTTCTGTTTCGGATCCCTATAGTTTATTTTCAACATAGTGGCTGCAAGAATCTCTTTAAAATGTTCCAAATGATATCACGTCCCTACTCAAAATCTTCTAATGACTCCCTATCTTGCTTACAGTAAAAGATAAGTCTTATAGGATCTGGATCTTTATCACTTCTAGGTCCGACCTCATCTCCCAATACTTTATGACTAGCTCGCTTTGCCAGGTATACTTCCTTCCTTGCTAATCATTGACTTTCTTGGTGGGTGCCAGTCCCAGGATTCTAATACTTGTTGTTCTTTCTGCCTAGAACCACTTTCCCCAAAATATCCATATGTCTCCCTGCTGTGGCATCATAAATTCATTTTGCTAAAATATATTTTCATAAGTATTTCCTGAGCATCTTATTTAAACATGCGTGCATATGCTTGTGCATGTATTTGTATACACACACACACACACACACACACACACACACACACACAAAACCTCCCTCACATGACCTTTCCTATGCCGCTTATTTTTATTTTCCACAGCATATATTACTGCATAATACTGTATAAGTCACTTTGTTTATCTTTTTATTTCATCCTGAAAATATAAGTTCCATTAGTTCAAAAAGTTAACTACAGTGTTGTCAAGAAATGCACCTGCATATAGAAAGTACTTGATAATTATTTGTTCAAAGAATGAGTAAACAACTGACCACAATTCTTGAATTGTACCTTTTTACAAATAAACATTTTTCTCAGCAAATTTCAAGTTATAGTATGTCGTTTTATCAAACAAAATAGCTGCCTCTTCCTAATTCTCAAATCATTTACTGATCTCACATTGGAAAATGTCATTACATAGACTGATGGCGTGGGACGGGATGTCCCCTACATTCTTATTCTACTTTTTGTTGCTCCTGCTCAATGTTTATTTACCAGCTAATATGACTTCTTTCAGGAAGCTGCCCTTGAATCATCAAATTTGAGCTAGCTACCCTACTTCAGTGTTCTCGAACTTTCGTCACTGTTAGACATCTATGTTGTAATCTGCTTTCTTGTTTCTCTCTCCTTCTATGCTATTAGTTCCTTAATGACAGATATTACGCATGTTTTATTCATGACTGAATCCTCACTGGCTAATATAGTTCTAACATACAACAGGTATTTAGAAATATTTCTAAATGAATAAATATATAACTATAATTCATTGAAATGTTATTGATTTTCAAAATAAGGATTTTTTTAAATGTTGTCATTTTATTGATAGAAAACTGATCTCCTCTAAATACTAATATAATTTCTTCATGACTTTTTAACTAACATTGTCCCTTAGTTATAATTTCCACATTTTAAATAAATAGTCTTGCCTGATTTCCTCCTAAAAACTATTGTATTTCATCATATATGCATTACTCAGTCTTACATTTAATTATTTCATAAGTTGTTACAGCAAAATCATTGTTAGATAGAACTATCACAGCTTTTAGTTTTTCATTTCTTTGTAAGATTGTGTAAATTATTATCTATTTAGTTTGGGTTAATTGAATGTCTTAAAATAAAAGTGTCTGCTTGTCTTTTGTGTTACTTTATCAGTTCCTAGAAGTAGATTTTACTTAACTTCCTCTCTTTGTTTATTAATTTCTAGGCATGCCAGTTATTTTAAATTGGTTCTAGATAGAAAAAAAATTATAGAAAATAACTTGCATATGGGAATACTGATGAGTTTTGAAATTTAATTATTTATAATGAATAAAATTTAGTCCCAATCAATGCATATTTGCTGAACTACTGTAATGTACATTTATAAGAAATCATTACCTTATTTAGTATATGCCTGGAGTTTTTTCATATTTTTTCATGATATTCAGCAGCTTCATTTTTTTTGTTGTTGTTGTTCTTAGAATGGGTAAAAAGCAATGCTTTACGAAGTGTCTAAGTTAAATTAGATTTTAAATTGTTACAGTCTTAATGGGTATGGGTTTTTAAGTGTAGGAAAACAAATTGGAATAACAAATAAATAATTTGCTTAACCTTAATTAATGATAAAGAAATCTATAGATAGATCTTATATTTAAGAATCAAGAAACACTTTTCACTAATTTGCTAAATCATCTTTAATGTCTACATTTGTGTATTTTGACCATAGATTTTTTTATTCTTTCTTAATATCTCTGCATATATAGGCATCTATTATCTGGCAAAATATTAAATTCCAAACATATTTCTACCTATGCCAAGAGAAATATGTTTGTACAAAACAGATGACAGTAGAAAATGACAGTAGAAAAGTTCAGTTAAGACTTGTATATGATTTACATTATGGACAATGACTTTTTGACAACATCTGAATGGATTTATATTTAAATGAAGATAGTAGAAACCAAATTAATTGTCAAAGGCTGCTCAATCTTTGGACGGTCCGGTGCTGCAATACAGGCATCTGGAATCCCTCTCTAGTGCTCTTCACATTTGACCTTGTTAATTTCCTTGGTGTGCTTCCATTCTAATAGTGTAAACACTGATGTAAAGAGCTTCCTATTCCTTCAAAGAGTCTTTATTAATAGCAGCGATATTTCTTTTAACTTTTATAGAATCATTTCAAACCCATGACTGTGACATATTAAATAACTAAAATCTGGTTTAGACAAAAGGATTTACTTTACTAATATCACTGTTCCCTTGAATTCCATGCCTAATAAGGTTATAAGAGATTGATTTCATAAGGTTTCATCTTGTGAATGTCATTATTAAATGCCCAAGTGAACAGTCATCTGTGCTGAATGGCTTTTCAATGGCTTTGCCAGGGACGTGGAATGAACAGACATGCATCATATAGACCGTGTTTCCCCGAAAATAAGACGGAGTCTTATATTAATTTTGCTCCAAAAGATGCATTAGGGCTTATATTCAGGGGATGTCATCCTGAAAAATCATGCTAGGGCTTATTTTCCAGTTAGGTCTTATATTTGGGGAAGCATAGTATATTGTAAATGACAGATCTTATCCTTATTAAAAAAAAAAAAAAGTGTTACTGATACACCAGTAAAGTACAGTTTACTTGCAAATATAGATTACATGCGAATGTTTACTTTCACAGTCTGACTTCCTTGTGTCAGATACTAGGGTCAACATTAGTTACCACCTCAGCAATAAAAATATAGAATGATACTTACCTCTATGACTCATCAGTCAGTGTACTGTGCACTGACCTCTTGGGACAATATTAACAAATATATTTTCTTATGGACCATGGCTTTTAGGTATATTCTCAATGTTGTATTTGTTATCATAAATTTGTTTTGAGACCTGGGTAAAGAGTCTTTGTCATTCTTTCTATATGCAGACATAGGGATTTCTATGTAAGCTGCCAATTCCCAGAATAAAACTGATATCTATGGTAGTGTATAAGAACAGGACCATAAATTCTTGAGGCTCCATCGATAGATAGAGTCTATTTCTCCAACCCTTTAATATGGACTGGATGTGACTTTCCTTGGTTAATAGATGAGTCAGTAGTGATGTGTAAATTCTGTAGTCAAGGCCTTTGAAGACCTGCACTTCTCCCATCCTCTTGGAAGCCCGAGACCATCATGCTTGGAGGAAGCCTGGTCTAGCCTTCTGGAGGATGAGAGAGAGCACCAGGGGAGAGAAGGCGGAGGGAGAAGGCTCCAGCTTTCCCATATGAAGCCCCAGACTTGGGAGTGGGGCTATCAGGAGCAAGCCTAGTGACAGCAGTTCTGTGAGATAAATGGAGCCATGTGAGTGAAGGCAGTCAAGAGCCAACATCTATGGTGTATTTTCCAAATACCTTGAACTGCTCTGAGCATTAATGAGCATTACTTTATCATTTTCATCATTCCTCTTTTACTGAGGGGAAAACTAATGAACTGAAGTTACTACCTTACAACTAGTAAATAGAGAACTCAAAATTTGAACCCAGGGAATTTTGCTTCAGAAGCATTACATTAACCACTATACTATACTAGTTCTCAAAAGTTAATTCAGGAATCAATACAGATGATTTATTGTTAAAATGCAAAAGAGTAAACTTCTCAAAAGTCCTGTTTTATGTATGAGTTGTTCTATCTATCCATCCATCCATCCATTCATCCATCCATCCATCATCTTACATGTGCATATGCTTCATTCCTCCAGTAGAAGGCATGTTCTATTTGGTAAACTACATGATTATTCGATATCAGTTATATTCTTTCACTGTGTCTTCGGACCTGACCTCAGTTTATGATAATATATCCATATTAAGTTTTGCTCTCATTTTGTTCCTTCTTATATTTCATAATATTTTCATATCCATATTTTAAAGCTTAAGAATTATAGCTCTCTGGATACATAATGCTTTTAAATATGACTCATTTTTGTGGCTGTTAATTAAGTTTTGTCTTATTCATTAAATGTATCATTTTGTATCTGAGGTTGCAAAATTTATATATCTTTTATGAAAGTCATGACATAGCTTTATAGGCGAGGTAGTTTGATTAATAGCCTTTATTTTCCATATCTTCCATTAATCTGTTCTTTTGTAATGGAGTTTTATATGAAAAATATAGTAAGATAAATACCTTTTAATATAACACAAGATAATGCCAAGGAAGCATTAATTTACCTGCTACACGTTCAGTAAACCCTATGGATCTAAAACACGTTAGAGCGAGTTGGAAGTCCTTTGAAAGAATATTCATATTACATATTTAGATTTAAGTAATACAACTTTTCTGTGTAAATGCCTATGATTTGTAGTGATACAGTTTTACTACCTATAAATAAACTGCATAAACACAAACAGACAATAAACATTTATAATGCTAAATCACTAATGGAGATTGGATCTATTCTCCACCCAAAATCTTCATCACAAATAATCCTAGTTTTTAGGTTTAACTTTATTTTGTTTTGAAGGCTAGTTCTACAACTAGATGTATTTGAAGTACATCTCTTATGGGTAATTGTTGGTTTGGTAATAAGTGAACACAAATCTCAAAATATTAAAACTTGGTAATAGAGTATAGCACTGCAGAGATAGTTATAATAAATAAAAGTGTAGTGATCATGTGGAAATTTATACTAAATGTTTATCTTTATTTCTAGTGTCCATGGATATTTTATGTCACATAGACTATATGACAATGATAGCAAATTGATTTCTCACAGTATAATTATTGTGAAATAATTACGTATAAAATCTGAGAACAAAATCACGAAAAGTACTATCTAAAATAAAAATCACTATGGTATAACCCAATTCTCTATGTCCCTTCTTTCACCTCAAGCACACACATACTCATGCATACACACACACACACACACACACACACACACACTCACACACACACACACAGCCTCTTCCACCATTAGTATCAGAGAAAATGAGTGTCCCTGGAGACTCACAGGGATGTCCAAGAGAGGACTCAACCCGGAGCAGTGGTGACCAGGTTCTTGTTTCCTCACAAGAAAGAATTCAACAGAAAGACAGATGCAGGAAAGTGAAAGTGATTTATTGAAAATGAAAGTACACACTTGAAAGAAATGTATGGGTGAACTCAGAGAAAGAGTGGCACTGAGGAAGTCATGATCAGGGTTATTTATTCCTCCTGGGGAGGTAACAGGTGACATCCTATTGATGTGGTTCATTCATCTCCTTCTCTTGGGGGGACCCTCCATTTCCCACTTTTCTTTCTTATTTGGTTTCTCCAGAGCTGTCATGGTATCAGATGCAAGATGGGAGTCCTAGTAACTGCATGCAAATAACATTAAAATTAGCTAAAGGTCAGGTTCACAGTCATAGGGATTAGCCTTGCTGGATGAAACTGGTTCTTGCTTTTCTCCAGCTGCAGGTACTGGATAAAGTCACTTGTTACTTGTGTAGCCAGTGAGGCACTTATGTTGTATCCTAGAGGGGGTTGTCAATTTCCTAGGCTACCTGTCCTGCCTCAAGAGAAATAGACATTTACTTTAAGTAACTAATTCCCCAATGTCAAATAAATACAAATTGTTTGAAAAAGTTGCTGTAAACATCTAGAAGAAGTTTTTGTTTTTCTATCTACCTGTGAAGATGAATAATACTATATTATATATCACATGCCTGCATATTATATAAAATATTCAAATATACTGTTACGTATCCACTCTATATGGCTATTGACCTTGAATAGTTATCATATATAACTAATAGTTATCGAGTGCTGAGTATATTCCAAGAAAAAGGATAAGTTTATATTCAGTACTATTTAACACTCCAGCATCCCAAGTGGAGTTATCATTTAAAGCTAAGAAAACTGAGGCATGGAGAAACTAACTTTCCAGTAGTATAGTTACTGGTGGAACTGCATTTTAAACCATGTCTGGCTATTTTCAGTCAGGAAGTTAAATTCATTTTTGGAAATAATGTAATGTAAAATACTATGCATTTGAATTTTAAGACTACATAGTATTAAAATACTGCATTGACTAACATAATTCTGTACCACATATATATTTAATTTTCCTAAACCTAGTTCCATCACCTGACTCTACATACATATTGTGTGTGTGTGTGTGTGTGTGTGTGTGTGTGTGTTATTTAATCAAAGTATGCTCACTTATTTTCAAGACATTATATTAAAACAAACAATAAAACTGGAAAGGTCAAGAATATATTATTTTTAAATTTCCTAGGTTGCAATTCAAAGATAATTCCACATAGAGGGTAAATTATTTCAAAATATTTTTTGCTCTAGATACAAACTCTTTCCCACTTTTTAATTTTTATTTTTAGTGTTCCAACCAAGTTGTTTATGTTAGATTGGGTAACTGAATATTTTAGAATCAACAAATACATTTTGCCATTATTGATTCTTTTTTGACTTTGATGATTTTGAAATATTTCTCCCTTAGATTTCCTTTATAAAAATTACTAAATCCCCAATATTGAATGTTCTAGTGGCTTTAGTGTTTCTTTTATTCCTATTCTAACAAGATAGAGACTAAATATGTATAGACAGACATATTTTGTTTTTCTATTTTCGAAAAATTTTGTATTAGTAAATAACCTCAATAAGCTATATACATCATTATGCAATATATTTTCCTCTTATAATATCCTGCATGTGAAAATTTACAAGAATACTGGAAGGTAACCGCACTTTAGAAGTCAATCTCCCACATGTCTTATCTTTCTAGTTACAGTGAAAACCACAGACATGATGCCTTTATTAGAAGAGATCGCCTTATCTCCAGCTCATCATTCACGCTTGTACTGCACAATTGGTGAATGTAAATATTTATAAATATTATAAGTTACATGAAAATCCCCATGGAGCCGTGATTTGTGCGTTATGTATCACAATTGAGGAATTGAGGAAAAATTGGAAAAGTAGTTTACCCTAAATCTGGCTTATTTTTTTTTTTTTAACTGCTATTTTACTTTTCCTTTAGTTTTCATTGTAGTGATGGGATATGATAATTTGTGAGTGTTAGGCCAGAACATTTTAATGGAAGCCCATTAGTAAGATGTTTCATTTCTCTTATTTTGTTTCTAGACACAATTTGAATTAGGAACTAAACTAAGTATTGAACATTATTATATTCCTTGGATATGTGTCGTACATAATTGGCTCCTGTTTAATATACAGAGGAAAGAACTATATTAATTCAGATGTCTGATTATACTTTCCTTAATTACCTTGTTTACAGATATTAGAATGTGAAAATGTCACTTTTTCCTAATTTCTTAAAAAAACAGGTGTGAAAGTTCACATGTATTTTCATCGTGTGGCATAGCCACAATTAATGAAAGAGAGAGACTTTTTGGATATGTGGAAGGATAAATTCATATTCAAGGTTATATTAATGAATATGTTAACTCACTTACTTGATGGTGATATTAATCTCATATCCTAAATGGAGTAAATGGGCATAAATAGATACAATAAATGGATAATTAAATAAATAATCGAACAAATTCATGTTCAGATGATATTTACATTAACCTTATTTCCATTTATACATTTATTCTATCATAACTGAATTTATGCTATTTGAAAGACATGATTCTGGCAATATTCAAAATAACAGAAATGAATAATAATTCCTGTCTGTAGTGAAATTTAATAGGAGAAATTATGTATGTACACAGGTCATTGGAAGATAAAGTTAAAAGCAGGTCTATTAAGGAAATTAATAAATGAAAGTGGACATTCTGAAGAAATAGGAATTATTTCCAGATGACAGAATCAAAAGGTTTCACGCAGGAGATAGTATTTGAATAAGGTCCTGCAATGCAGGTCGAATTTGAACATGCTGGGTTGTGTAAATTGATTGAGTAAAAGTAGAGAAGTAGTATTGTGAAAGATGAATATAAAGGTCTAGTTTTTGCTGTATGTGACACAGGGAGACTATATGCTTGGAATGGTATTTTGGTGCGAAATTTTGGAGGGCTTAATCCCAGAATAAAAATATTTTATTCTCTAGGCATTGAAGAGCCACTGAAGTTTCTTAGCATGAAACTAACTATACTTCTTCAAACTTACTTAAGATAAAATAATTGAAAAAATATTTTGGTATGAAACAAGTCCTTATAATTGAACTTTATATATGACTATATATATTACAAGGAAGTTTATATAGTCATATATATCATATCATATATTAAGAGTAAGAAGGTTACTTGTAAACAAATCTTAAAAATGTATCTAAATAGCATACATTTGTATGTCACCACTGGCATTTCAAAAAATCAAGGTCACCTGATATAGTAGATATAGTGTAGGTCAAAGTATCTACATTTTTAATAATTATGCCTACTAATTCTGATATAGTATATGCTGAGCTATGCTTAGAAAGTCACTGTTTTAGGCTATGAGATTCTCCATTGAGCAGAAAAACAATAATGCATGTAGAAAAAAATACAGTGACTTGAAATTATGAATTCTTGACTCCTCTTCTTGGATATGTATTTTAAATTATTTTTAGCAATATTAGTTCACATAAATAGAACATATTCTCAAATCAAAATGAAATGATTTTCAACAGAGGAACAAATAGGGGGAAATTCATTACTTACTATAAGTAACAGAACATTTACTAATTGCAATTTTTGCAATTATTTTTAACCTTTTAAACCGCAATTACTTTTGCACCAACCTAACATATTCCTTTCATAAATTAAACCATTAAGTCATTATAATGACTCTATGATAAAGGCATAGTGTTTTCCCCATTTAACAAAGGACACCAAGTTTAGGTACCTTGCCTAAATTACAGACCTTGTAAGAAGGTCTGGTATACAACCCAGGTGAACTGATCTAGACTCCATTCCATTAACCAAAACACAATGCAGATTCTTCAGGAAAAACCCAATGTGCTCCTTCCCCTTCCATTCTTAATAAAGGAATGCCATACCTTTATTTCAGTTTACAAAGGAAAGTGTAGCTTATTAAAAGGTCTATAATTTTCTTTCTTTTTTTTTCTTATAATTAAAGTTTATTGGGGCGACCACTGTTAGTAAAGTTACATAGATTTCAGGTGTACAATTATGTATTACATCATCTATAAATCCCATTGTGTGTTCATCACCCAGAGTCAGTTCTCTTTCCATCACCACATATTTGATTCCCTTTACCCTCATCTACCACCCTCTCCCTCCTTAACCTCTGGTAACCATTAAACTATTGTCTGTGTCTATGAGTTTTTGTTTCTTCCGTTGTTTTCTACCTCTAAGAAGAAGAAGAATATTACTGTATTATGGAAGTTGGTTCTAAGGTTATTCGTTCTATCTATCCTTTGATGGTTACACTGATTTACATTATAATCTAACAAAACAATGATATTTATAATATGTATGATATTTATTGCTGCAGTGAGATACCAAATAAACTCTTGGGGTCATGCATTTTCAGGTACTGAGCAGTTTAATCAGATTGAAAGGAAGAAAGTAATGACTTCATATATATTAATGTGCTAATGTGTCTTGAAATGGAAAGAAAATTTTCATTTATTACTAATCAAGTTTGAGAAAGTGGATAGGTGACATATTATAAATCAACTAATAGTGATGTGTATGGGTTTGTGTGTGTTTATTTTACATGCTTTTTCCTCTCATAGCTGATATACTTTGATAGATTCATATTTGACTAATAATTGTTTTTTGCACCTTTTATGTGATTAAAAATTTAATTAAACTTTTCCAAAACTCATTAATTACTTGGCTCCCCCAAGCTCTCTCATAATAAATTAAGCAGCATACGTGATTAGTTAAAAATCCAATCTTGAGACACACTAATCAGCATTAACATTTCATTGATGATTCTAAAATGAAGTGCATGTTTTTCTTTTTCATTAGTCTTTATCAAATTGGGGAAAACAGAACAACTTCCATAGCATGTTTAGACTCATAGGGCATTTTATGCTACTATTCCCTTTTCTTCCATTCCCATGAAGGAAAAGAATAATTGGTGAACAGGGTAAAGAAGGTTCAGAAATAGAACCATAGAAATTAATACTGTGAGATTTGCCCCGGTATAGAAATTTTCTCTACTATAGTCTGAGAGGCCTCCTTTCTTTCCGTGCCAGGCTGGCAAAGCACTTTTCAGGCATTCACTCAGGCATTCAGGATTGCCCCCTATTTTCAAGCAAATTTGCATAGTAGTTATTTATACTGATTCATGGTTTTCCTTTTAGCAAGTCTCTCTCTCCTCCCCGCTTTCTTTTTGGCAGCCTTTACTATCCACTTAAGTACAAAAAATAATGGGCTTGTGAATGGCTCTGAAATCTGATCTTTCCTTGAAGAGGAAGGAAAGAAATCTTTCTAAATTCAGTTCATAAACAAATGTGTGTAGATTTATACCATTGTTGGCCTTCAAATAGAGCAAGTCCTACAAGCCTTTTTCCTATAAGCATAAAAATTTGTATGGTGGGCATGTGACATTAAAACACATAAACAGGATTTCCTGTTTGGTAAATTACTTCTCTTCCATATTTGCTGAGGGTCTATTGAACATTGCGTAGGACCAACACTTTTCATATGTTGCTGAATTTTATCTTTGTCCTTCAGAATCTTTCTTACTGTTCAGTATCTAATTATTTTAATATATATGAATGTGTAATATTTTCCTTTTTGGCCATCATTAACTTTTTAATCTCTTTTTTCATAACAATAAAATATAATTTCTTGCCTGCCCTTTTATTGCTGCCATTTCGTTTGCAATAAAATACATAAGATTAAAAATGTTCTTATAATATTTCATCAATAAGTAAATGCTAAGGAAACATGAATGATAATTAGCAACTTGGTTACTTTTACTTAAATGATTGCCCACAACTGCTGTTGCCACTAGAGCTTAGCCTTGTTCATATCAAATGAAGTCACAATTTTATGACCAAAATTAGCTTGATAAAGAAAGCAATGATTTGATTGCTGGATGGTCAAATCTTTATGTTCAGTGCCTCGCTCACCCTCTCTCTCTCTTTCTCTACATGTAAATTCAGTTCAAAATATTCTCGAGTCTCAAAAAATTTTGTCACTTTGGTCAAATTTTGTTTTGAAAATCCAATATCTAGATTTACAGAATCTAGAATCTAGAATGTTTTAAGATTTGATGAATCCAGAAAAAGCCATGCTGACTTTGTGATGTAAATATAATACAGTAATCTGAATTTAGTTGTTATTATCTCAGTAAGCTTAATACATAGTTAATAAATTTTTATTCAATTATTTTTGAAGAAATCAGTGTGTTTTTTAAGAGAAATTTCATTGATCTAATGAGTTTGTAGAAAATTAAAATTTTAACTTTGATTCATTTTCACATAGTTTGAGCAGAAAGGTAGATAACAGATTGTGCAAACATTTACAGAACTCATTGTTTAGTGGATATTTAGTTATTTGTGTAGAATTTTTACTCTGTTAATTTTGTGTTACATTTTCTACACATAAACAACTTAAGAACATATTATCTTTCTCCACCATTTTAATTAGGATGTTTAAATAAGTATAATTTTAACTGTGTACTGATATAGTAAAACTAGAGGAAACATAGCTTGTAAGTTTTGAAAATAATTAACCATAGGACATAATACTGCAAATATGTATACATTTAACTTATAATAGTTTCACGAAAGGCAAATGCATTTGAAAGGAAATGTTTCTTTTTGTCATGCAGTTCTAAAAATTATGCTCATATATTACCTCAAACTTTCTCCTTTAAATTTTTCTAAGTTTCTAAAACCATGTTTATATGTGCAAAGCTTGGGGAAAGAAGTTCCTACAAACTGTTACACAGTGAAAATAGAAAATGGGGGGAAAAATGCTAACCAACTTAGCATAATTTTCTTCTTTTTTGGAGGGAATTTTTCTTCTTTTAAAAATACTTCTTATTTTACCAAAAATGTATGGATGTTAAATAGAATATGGAAAATACAGTGCAAAACTGTTTTCAGTTGTGAATATTTTGAACACTCTAATTTCCTCTTTATTTCTACTCTACTTTCACATTTGAAAACATTACTTATTTTAGTTGCTTTGCTTGCATTCAAGGAACATGACATTGTTTTAAAATGTCAGTGTGTAAATATTAAATTTTTATTGTCTGATTTTCAATGTATGAATGCCCACAGCCATGGGATATTCATTTGTTTTATTTTGTATTTTGGCTGAGCTAGCTACTGTGTTTCCCCAAAAATAAGACCAGGTCTTATATTATTTTTTTGCTCCATAAGACTCATATTTTCAGGGGATGTCTTATTTTTTCATGTACAACAGTCTACATTTATTCAAATACAGTCATTTCGTCTTCTTCTGGAACATCGTCATAACATACAAAATGCCTCTGTCTGGCTGACAATCGTAACTGGGGCTTATTTTTGGTGTAGGTCTTATTTTCAGGGAAACACAGTAATATGCTTGGTTTTAAACAATAATCTGTCTCTATTTCAAATTTAAGCTACCTCCTTCCCTGCCTTGTGCCTGTATGTGTGTGTTTATGTGTAAATTAATGAACAATACTGCAGTGTGTTTTCTGGCATACCTTGACATTTTAAAAAGTTTTTATATGAATTATATTCTCACTTAAGAATAAGCACATTAATATATTTGATATTTATTATAAAAGTTAAGTATCTCATATAGAAAGAAATATATATTGTCTCTTTGTTTCAAGAATTTTACAGAAATAGATTATAAATTTTAATTTCTGCCACACTCAGTAGCAATCAGTGAACTGGTTAAAAACAAAATTTAACAGTAAAATACAGAGATGTGATCAATAGCATTTTGAATAAAAGCTGAAAGTACATGAATATTTCCAATGGAATTCATTTAGATTTTTTTCTCTATAGTCCATTATTCTAATGATTCTAAAATATTTCCCTGGATAGATTTCCCCACCTACTCAAATTTCTTTAAAGTAATTTTAAAGAAATGAAACATGAGCTTTAACTATCAAAATATGACTTTGCGATGGATATGTTAATTAGTTTGAATGTGCTGATGATTTCACAGTGTGTAACAAAGTATATCAAAACATCATGTTGTACTCTTAAATATGCGTATTTTTCTCTGTCCATCATACTACAAAGAAGTTGAAAACTATGATTAAATTAAAAAACAGTGTGACTATTGGAAACTTACAGGAGAAAATGTTATTAATTAAGCTAGAGGAAAAATGGATTTTCCTTATAGCTGTCAGTCTGAATACCTTGTGCCTGCTTCCTCCTGCAGATTTGCATAGGCCATTCCCATTACTGGTCACATTCATTCTTCATCTTAATTGGCAACGCAACACAAGGGTTTCCAAATTCCCGACATTTTGGAACCTTCGGGAACCGAGAATGGGAAATCGTATTTCCCGAGAATTCCTGAAATAATCTTTTTTATTTAATTTCCATTGACCTTCTGTAATAATGGCCATAACAGTAAATGTTAATAAGCAGAAAAGGCATAGAGAAGGTGATGCAACTGGGGTTCGTGGCACCGGCCCAGTCTTTCAGATGTTTCGAGACATCCTCATATGTAAAAGGTCGACGCAAAACTTGAGTAAATAAAATTTCCTAAATGGAGGTTGACCGGAATTTCATGACTAGTGTGTCTCTTGCCCTGAGTGCTAAACAAGGGTCACTATGGTATTATTTTGGCTAGGTTTCTGTCATATTTCAGGTTTTTTCAAAATATAAACAATGTAATTATTACAAACTTTATTTAACCAAATCTTATAGTATACAATGAGTTTTTACATCTATCACACAATGTATTAACAATCCCAATCTCATTTAAAGATTTTATTTATTAAATTAAACATTAATAGAAAACAAATGCAAATATTATTCGTTTGAACATTTAAAAAATACTTCAAATAGTTTTTATTAGTCATTTTTAAAATGAAACTTTAAGAAACACAGAGCAATAATTGTCCGATCAGACAATCGTGATCTTTGCTTTGTAACAAATATACTTGATGTGAAAAAATTTCTTTCATTTTCTGTAGATGTTGGTCGAATTGTTATGAGTACATCTAAAAGCATCTTCAAGTTGGGAGTGAGAGAATGCATTGCTTCATATAAGCTCATTTCCTTCCTTAGAGAAGCAAATATTTTCTCTGCATATATAGGCCTGGGCTTTGATGTCAAAATTGATGTTGCTTTAGTCAATTCACGCTTCTGATCAGATTCTGATTTAATGTCAAAACTCTCTGTAAGGACATCTTTTATTTCTTCTCTTGGAACTTCTGCTGTAACTGTTCCTTTAAAAAGTCTTTCCATTCATGACTTTGCCAATCATGCAATTTCATACTTACTTGACAAGTCAAAAAATTCATCCTCTTCCATCTCACATAGACAACTAATGTTGCTGAAGTACTTTGTGAGAGACACAAGATCTCTATTTCTACATTTAACCAATTCAAATTTTATTTCCTTAAAAAGCATTAAGAAAAAATTAAAAAAACCTATATTATGCAGCGAAATATTTATAGCTAAAAAGTGCCACAAAACATTATGAGATTGGAAATTATTGTAATATTGGAATGAAATATTAGCAGTGCAAGTTGTTTTAAAATAGACTGACCCACAGTAACTGAGAAAGCCAAGACCACTCACATACATCACAATCATCAGCTGCAAACAAATTGATCGAATGTGGTTGGTAGCATCGGCCATCACTTAGTGGAAGCAATTCATCGTGGAGAACAGAAAACAGTTTGTCTTTACACAGAGAAATATTTATTTTCACAACCCAGGATTTGACTACAATGTCATATTAAGGTAAACTACCTTAGATTTCCTTAGTTCACCTGACGATGACTTTGTAGTCAAATCTTGCGTTGTGAAAATAAATATTTCTCCTTGTAAATGCAAACTGTTTTCTGTTCTCCATGATAAAATGTGCTGGATTTACAAGAGCTAAAATTCACTGGTCATGTGATATCTGATTCTGGTGTTGTGTGTGCTTGTCTGGTGGCATGTAACATTGTAACACAATGTAACTTTAGATAGCAATAAATAGGAAAAATGTCTAAGACACACATTGTGAGTAGTACCTTTATTTCCCATTGTGGGTATTACTGGGTTCAAGGAGCTGATTTTCCCAATTTCCCTACCAACTTTAGGAATTTGGGGATGGAAAGTGAAAAAATTTCCTGAGAACGGGTGGGAATCCTTTCCTGCCTGGAAATCCTGCACAACACAGTCGTAAACATCTGACATAACTTATTTATATGTGCATGTCCACTATATCAGGCCTATATAGTGATTTTTCCAGAAATCATGCTATGTTAATGCTATTATGTAGGGGAAACATAGCTAATGTTAAGAGCTCTAGACTATAGTTATGAAAAGTGGCAATAATTTTAGTAGTAAATTTGATAAAATACTTTTGCCATGCTTAGGGATATATTTTATTTGACTCATATTTAATATTTAGTTTAATTGTTTCTTAATTATGAATTCAGTTGTTATAACAGTGTCCTATCCTTTGAATGTCATATTTAGGTGTCACAATTATATTTCTTAAATATACTTATTTTATAACTCTAAATTAATACATCTAAACGCTGCTATAATTAACGGCTAGCAAAAATAAAAGGGTTTATTTTGATAGATATTTGGGAATGTAAAGTGTGATTAAAATGAAACAGAATGGGATTTTTTCAGAATTTAGTCCAAACTTATTTTTCTTGCGTAGAAAATAAAAGATGTTGATGATTTGAAGATACTTAAAGGCATATAAGAACAAACATGGTTTTCCCTATTTTTAATTATTCTTTTAAAAAATCACTTTTTTATTTTAAAGCTACTATTTATTGCTTTTGGATAGGCAATGCATATCATGCAGAGTATCTCACAGAAAGAAACTACTCATACAAAAGTGATTGAAGCCACCTGTTCTGTTAGCCGGGCTTCATCATGGAACCATGGGCACTTCTGAACAGCCTCCAGGGTGCTGTGTAAGTCTTTGAAGTATCATTAGAAGGTCTGCGCTGAGGAATAAGGTTTCACTGTTCATGCTCCAGGCATTAGTCAGAAAGGGAAAGGCACTTTTTTCTCTCATGCATGAACCCTTTTGAGACTCTCTGAAGTTATATGTAAAGAGACAAAGCACTACTTTTGTTTCATTTTTAAGACAGAGAACAGAGAAGAAAAAGCAGCTTAGGATTCGTGCTGATGACATTTTTTTCACAATTATTTTGATGTTCTTAAGGAGTATTATATTCTGTGCTGAGATTAAAAAGTGATCAAATTAAATGTTTGAGAAATTCAGTGGAGGAAACTACTATATGTAGGGGACTTCATTCTGTTGAGAAAAACAGCTGATTTTTTTTTATTATTATTAAAGTTTATTGGGTGAAAATGATTAGTAAAGTTACAGAGATTTCAGGTGTACTATTCTGTAATACATCATCTATAAGACCCATTGGGTGTTCACCACCCAGAGTCAGATTCAAACATCGGACCCCTGTTTTGATCGCTGTCTCCAAATTTAGTGATTTAACATGATTCAAAATTAGGAGAAAATATTTCACACAATTACAGATTTTCCAATCTTCTCTGAATGTGCAAATAAAACAAATGATGACTAGATTTTCACATTTGGTTAAATATCTGTACCCTCCATGTAATGATCACAGTGGCTTCGCATGTGCAATACTGGCATATGTATCTAGGACCACTGCACACTAAAATGTATAGTAATATAAGTGCTCTGTGTTTCACTTTCAGTTGTAATAATTTGTCATGGTGACACAATTCAAAGAAACAAAAGTATACCTAAAACGATGGACTATACTTACCAAACTTACCAACAGGCTAAAACATTTAGAAACATTTTGCCTCACTAGCTTAAATTCTGTCATTTCAAAAAAAAAAAAAAATATATATATATATATATATACTAAATTTCCTACAGTTAAATTCTGACTCCCATTCCTTCTCTCTCACAGTCTTCCTGGAAGAAACTATTATTCTCATGTCTGTTTGTATTGTTTGTATGTTGTTGTGTGTTTTTTTCTTTTGTTTTGTTTGTTTGTTTATTTTTGTAGTTTTACAGCAAATGTCACTGGAGGCATTAACAAAAGAATACATAGAGTACTTTTAAAATTGTATATGCCATGACTTTTTATTCATACTTCCTTTTTAAAAGCTTTATTTTTAAAAGCACTTTTAGGTTCACAGCAAAACTGAGAGGAAGGTACAGAGAGTCCCCACATATATCCTGGCCCCCACACAGCCACAGCCTCCCATATTATCAACATCCCCACCAGAGTCATACTTTATTTATAACTGATGTACCTACAATGACGCATCATAATCACCTAAAGTCCATACCTTACCTTCGGGTTCATTCTTGATGTTGTATGATCTAACATCTTGCTTTTTAAATGCTTTTTAAAAAGACTTATCTCTGTTGACACCTGTAGTAGTTTGCTAGGACTGATTTAACAATGTACCACAAACTGAGTGCCTTTAATGCCAACCATGTATTGTCTCCTGGTTCTGATGTTTAGGGTTCCAAGATGAAGGTGTTGACCAGGCCATACTCTCCCTGAAGACACGAGAGAAGGGTTTCTTCTTGACCCCTTTCCTAGTATCCAGTAGTTCCTTGGTTTGGAGCAGTGTAACTCCAGTTTTCACAAGGCATTCTCCCTGTGTTAATGTCAAGGTGTCCATCTTTCTCCTTGTATAAGGACAGAGTAATATTGGAATAGGACCAATCCTAAGGACCATATTTCCAAATGGGGTCATTTTCACAGGTGTTGGGTGTTAGGACATCAACCTCTTTTGTGGGGGTGGGGTATTTAATTTAATCCACAACAATACCTATGTATCAACTTTATTGCATATATTTGCTACATGATTATGTCACAATATATCCATTCTTTCACTGGCCAATAGTTTGATTTTTGTCATCTTCTTTTTCTTTTTAATTAAAGTTTATCGGGTGACAATTTTTAGTAAAGTTACATAGATTTCAGGTATACAATTCTGTATTCCATCATCTATAAATCACATTGCGTGTTCACCACCCAGAGTCATTTCTCCTTGCATCACCATATATTTGATCCCCTTTACCCTCATTTACCATCCTCCTCCCCCCTTACCCTCTGGTAACGACTAAACTATTTTCTATGTCTATGAGTTTTTGTTTCTCATTTACTTGTCTTGTTCTTTTGCTGTTTTTGGTTTATTTACCACATAACTGTGAAATCATAAGATTCTCTACTTTGTCTGTCTGACTTATTTCACTTAGCATTATAACCTCAAGATCCATCAATGTTGTCACAACTGGTCCTATTTCATCTTTTCTTCCCACTGAATAGTATTCCATTGTGTATATATACCACAACTTCTTTATCCATTCATCTATTGAAGGACATTTTGGTTGTTTCCGTATCTTGGCAACTGTAAATAAAGCTGCAGTGAACTTTGGAGCACACGTGTCTTTATGCATAAATGTTTTCTGATTTTTTGGGTAGATACCCAGGAGAGGGATTGCTGGGTCATATGGTAATTCTATTCATAATTTTTTGAGGAACCTCCGCACTGCCTTCCATAGCTGCTGCACCAGTCTGCATTCCCACCAACAGTGTTTGAGGGTTCCTTTTTCTCCACAGCCCCTCCAACACTTGTTACTATTTGTGTTGATGATAGCCATTCTAACTGGGGTGAGGTGATATCTCATTGTGGTTTTTATTTGCATTTCTCTGATGATTAGTGATGTTCAGCATTTTTTCATATGTCTATTTACCATTTGTATGTCCTCTTTAGAGGAATGTCTCTTTAGGTCCTCTGCCCATTTTTCAATTGGGTTGTTTGTTTTTTTGTTGTTGAGTTGTATGAGTTCCTTGTATGTTTTGGATATTAGCCTCTTATCAGAGTCACTGTTTGCAAAAATCTTCTCCCATTCAGTGGGTTGCCTCTTTATTTTGTCAATGGTTTCTTTTGCTGTATAGAAGCTTTTAAGTTTGATATAGTCCCATTTATTTAATTTAGCTTTTACTTCCCTTGTCTTTGGAGTTAAATTCATAAAATGCTCTTTGAACCCAAGGTCCATAAGTTGAGTACCTATGTTTTCTTCTACACAGTTTATTGTTTCAGGTTGTATGCTTACGTCTTTGATCCATTTTGAATTAATTTTGGTACATGGTGACAGATAGCAGTCCAGTTTCATTCTTTTGCACGTGGCTTTCCAATTCTGCCAGCATCATTTATTGAAGAGGCTGTCTTTTCTCCACTGTATATTTTTTGCTTCTTTGTCAAAAATTATCTCTCTATATTTATATAGTTTTATTTCTGGGTACTCAATTCTATTCCATTGGTGTATGCATCTAGTTTTCCAACAATGCCATATTGTTTTGATTATTGTTGCCCTGTAGTACAAGTCAGGGATTGTGATACCTCCAGCATTGTTCTTTTTTCTTTGGATTGCTTTGACTATTTGGGGTCTTTTGTGGTTCCATACAAATGTCATGATTTTTATTTTTATTTTTTGTTCTATTAAAACAAATGCCACTGGGATTTTGAAGGAGATTGCATTATTAAATCTATATATTGCTTTGGGTAATACAGCCATTTTAACTATGTTGATTCTTCCAATCCACAAGCATGGAATGTCTTTCCATTTCTTTGCATCTTCAATTTCTTTTAAAAATGTCTTATAGTTTTCAGCATATAGGTCTTTCACATCCTTGGTTAAGTTTATTCCTAGGTATTTTATTCTTTTTGTTACAATTGCAAACATATTTTTTATTTTTAATTCTTCTTCTGAGATTTCATTGTTAGTATATAGGAATGCAACGGACTTTTGTACGTTGATATTTAGCCTGCAACTTTACTGTATTCGTTGATTGTTTCTAATAGATTTTTAGTGGAGTCTTTAGGGTTTTCTATATAGCATCATGTCATCTGCAAAGAGTAACAATTTAACTTCTTCATTCCCCATTTGGACGCCTTTTATTTCTCTGTCTAGCCTGAAAGCTCTGGTGAATACTTCGAACAATATTTTGAAAAGCAGAGGTGATAGGGGACAGCCCTGTCATGTTCCTGAAGATAGAGCAAAGTGCTTCAGTTTTTCACTATTAATTATGATATTAGCTGAAGGTTTGTTATATATGGCCTTTATTATGTTAAGGTATTTTCCTTCTATACCCATTTTATTAAATTTTTTAATGATAAATGGATGTTGTATCTTGTCAAATGCTTTTTCTGCATCAATCATATGATTTTTGTCCTTTGTTCTGTTTATGTGATGTATCACATTGATGGTTTTGCAGATGTTGAACCATCCTTGTGCCCCTGGCATGAACCCCACTTGATCATGATGAAAATATATTGTTGCATTTTATTTGCTAGCATTTTGTTTAGGATTTTTGGATCAGTACTCATCAGAAATGTTGGTCTGTACTTCTCTTTTTTTGTATTATCCTTACCAGATTTTGGTATCAGGGTAATGTTGGCCTCATAAAATGAGTTAGGGAGTATTATCTCTTGTTCAATTTTTTGGAAGAGTTTGAGTAAGACAGGTATTAGATCCTCTTTGAAGGTTTGGTAGAATTCACTAGTGAAGCCATCTGGTCCCGGACTTTTGCTTTTGGGAAGGTTTTGGATGACTGATTCAATTCCCTTACTGGTGATTGGTCTATTTAGATTTTCCAGTTCTTCATGTTACAGCCTATATGTTTCTAAGAACTTGTCCATTTCTTCTTGGTTATTGAATTTGGTGGCATATAGTCCTTCATAGTATTCTTGGAGGATCCTTGGCATCCATGATTTCTATGGCATCCATGATAAATTCCCTTCTTTCATTTCTGATTTTGTTTAATAGTGTCTTTTCTCTTTTATCTTAATGAGATTAGCCAAGGGTTTGTCAATTTTGTCGATCTTTTCAAAGAACCAGCTGGTCTTGTTTTTCTATAAATGATCTTTGTATGTATTTTGGTCTGTTTATGGTCTCGAGATTTAGTTGGGCCAGATACATATAATTAAATTTCTTCCAGTTTAAATATTCCCCTGTTTTTAAATTTTAAAGTATACAAATATATATGCTTTTAAAAATGTAAATAAATGCAAAAGACTTCCCCTAAAAATGTGCATTAATATTTAATTTAATCAGATTTTTACATTTTGAATGATAAGGATATCCCAGTTTGTTTAAATTTGCATTTTTCTGATTAAAAAAAAGTATTAACATTGTCATATAATTTGGGGCATTTAGGTTTATACTATGAATTACCTAGTCATTTTTTTAAAGTTTATTGGGGTGACAATTGTTAGTAAAATTACATAGATTTCAGGTGTACAATTCTGTATTACATCATCTATAAATCCCATTGTGTATTCACCACCCACAGTCAGTTCTACTTCCATCACCATGTATTTGATCCCCCTTACCCTCATCGACCACCCTCCTCCCCTCTTACCCTCTGGTAACCACTAAACTATTTTCTGTGTCTATGAGTTTTTGTTTCTCATTTGTTTGTCTTGTTCTTTTGTTGTTTTTGGTTTATATACCACACATCTGTGAAATCATATGATTCTCTTCTTTTTCTGTCTGACTTATTTCTCTTACCATTATACTCTCAAGATCCATCCATGTTGTCACAAATGGTCCTATTTCATCTTTTCTTCCCGCCGAATAGTATTCCATTGTGTATATGTACCACAAATTCTTTATCCGTTCATCTATCGAAGGGCATTTTGGTTGTTTCCATGTTTTGGCCACCATAAATAAAACTGCAATGAACATTGGAGCACACGTGTCTTTATGGATAAATGTTTTCAGATTTTTTGGTAGATACCCAGAAGTGGGATTGCTGGGTCATATGTTAATTCTATTCGTTATTTTTTGAGGAACCTCCACATGGCCTTCCATAGCAGCTGCACCAATCTGCATTCCCACCATCAGTGTGTGAGGATTCCTTTTTCTCCACAGCCTCTCCAACACTTGTTACTATTTGTCTTGTTGATGATGGCCATTCTAACTGGGGTGAGGTGATATCTCATTGTGGTTTTTATTTGCATTTCTCTGATGATTAGTGATGTTCAGCATTTTTTCATATGTCTATTTTTCATTGGTATGTCCTCTTTAGAGGAATGTTTCTTTAGGTCTTCTGCCCATTTTTGAATTGGGTTGTTTGTATTTTTGTTGTTGAGTTGCATGAGTTCCTTGTATATGTTGGATATTAGCCCCTTATCAGAGGCACTGTTTGCAAAAATCTTCTCCCATTCAGTTGGTTGCCTCTTTGTTTTGTCAATCGTTTCTTTTGCTGTGCAGAATCTTTTAAGTTTGATATAGTCCCATTCATTTATTTTAGCTTTTACCTCCCTGGCCTTTAGACTCAAATTCATAAAATGCTGTTTGAACCCAAGGTCTATAAGTTTAGTACCTATGTTTTCTTCAATGCAGTTTATTGTTTCAGGTCTTATGCTTACGTCTTTGGTCCATTTTGAATTAATTTTGGTACATGGTGACAGATAGCAGTCCAGTTTCATTCTTTTGCACCTGGCTTTCCAATTCTGTTAGCATTTATTGAAGAGGCTGTCTTTCTCCATTGTATATTTTTTTTGTGTGTTTTTTTTTTGCGTCTTTGTCAAAACTATCTGTCTATATTTATATGGTTTTATTTCTGGGTTCTCAATTCTATTCCATTTGTCTACTTGTCTGTTTTTCTGCCAATACCATGCTGTTTTGATTATTGTAGCCCTGTAGTACAAGCTAAAGTCAAGGAGTATGATGTTCTTTTTTCTTAAGATTGCTTTGGCTATTTGTGGTCTTTTGTGGTTCCAAACAAATCTGATGATTTTTTATTCTATTTCTTCAAAAAATGCCATTGGGATTTTGATGGGGATTGCATTAAATCTGTATATTGCTTTGGTAATATGGCCATTTTAACTACGTTGATTCTTCCAGTCGTGAGCATAGAATGTCTTTCCAATTCTTTGTGTCTTCTTCAATTTCTTTTAAAAACATCTTGTAGTTTTCAACATATAGGTCTTTCAAATCCTTGGTTAAGTTTATTCCTAGGTATTTCATTCTTTTTGCTGCAATTGCCAGATAATTTTTTATTTTTTTTATTTTTCTGAGATTTCATTGTTATTATATAGGAATGCAGTGGACTTTTGTATGTCGATTTTGTAGCCGGCAACTTTACTGTACTCATTGATTGTTTTTAATAGCTTTTTGGTGGAGTCTTTAGGGTTTTCTATATATAACATCATGTCATCTGCAAAGACTGACAATTAAACTTTTTCATTTCCAATTTGGACACCTTTTATTTCTCTGTCTGGCAAGGACTTCCAACACTATGTTGAAAAGCAGAGGTGATAGGGTACAGCCCAGTCATGTTCCTGAACGGAGAGCAAAGGGCTTCAGTTTTTCACCATTAGGTATATGATTAGCTGAGGTTTTCTCATATATGGCCTTTATTATGTTAAGGTATTTTCCTTCTATACCTATTTTATTAAGTGTTTTAATCATACATGGATGTTGTACCTTGTCAAATGCTTTTTCTTCATCAATTGATATAATCATATGATTTTTGTCTTTTATTTTGTTTATGTGATATATCACATTGATGGATTTGCGGATATTGAACCATCCTCGTGCCCCAGAGATGGACCCCACTTGTTCGTGATGAATAATCTTTTTAATGCATTGTTGCATTCGATTTGCTAGAATTTTGTTTAGGATTTTTCATCTGTATTCATCGGAGATATAGGTCTGTAGTTCTCTTTTTTTTTTTTTTTTCTTTTTTTTTTTGTAGTCCTTGCCAGGTTTTGGTATCAGCGTAATGTTGGCCTCAAAAAATGAGTTAGGGAGTATTGTCTCTTCAATTTTTGGAAGAGTTTGATCAGGATTGGTAATTAGATCCTCTTTGAAGGTTTGATAGAATTCACTAGTGAAGCCATCTGGTCCCAGACTTTTGCTTTTGGGAAGGTTTTGGATAACTGATTCAATTTCCTTACTAGTGATCACTCTGTTTAGATTTCCCAGTTCTGTCTCCATTGTTTCTTTGTCTTTTTGTTGTTGTTTATTATTTCTGTGTGGTGGTATTCTATGATGTTTCCCTCTGCTTCTTCTTTCATTACAGTATATATTTCAGTTCTGGATTTTTTGTTGTTGTTGTTGTGGTTACCTTTAAGTTTATGTAAAAGAAAGTTTGATATTTAGAGTATTCCATTTTCTTCAGCATGCTTACTTTCTCCATTCCCATATTCTGGTTCAGGCCTTTACTCTCCCCCTTTTTATGTTTTGGTTGCCACAAGTTGTCCCTGTTGATGGTGGTCGAATAGCCTCCTTTAGTATTTCTTGTACTGCAGGTCGTGTATTAGAAAATTTCCTCAGCTTCTGTATATCTTTTTAATGTGCTTCTGTATATCTGGAAAGGTCTTTATTCCTCCTTCATATCTAAAGGATATCTTTGCTGGATATATAATTCTTGGCTCATAATTTCTGTCTTTCAATGATTTGAATATTTGGTTCCACTCCCTCCTGGTTTGTAGTGTTTCTGCTGAGAAATCTGATGATAATCTAATGGGCTTTCCTTTGCAGGTTACCATCTTCTTTCCCTGTGTGCCTTGATGATTCTTTCTTTTTGTTGACTTTTGACTGCTTCAATACAATGTGCCTTGGAGAAGGCCTGTTGCGATTGAGTAATTAGGTGTTCTATTTGCTTATTGGATTCGAGGATATAGTTCTTTCCGCAAGTTTGGGAAGTTCTCATCGACTATTTGTTTAATATACTCTCTGTTCCCTTCTCTCTTTCTTCTCCTTCTGGTATGCCCATTATTCTTATATTGCTCTTTCTGAGGGAGTCAGAAAGTTCTTGTAGAGTTCTTTCATTTCTTTTAAGTCTCAAGTCTCTTTCTTCTTCCATCCATGTCATTTCCAGATTTCTATCTTCGATGTCACTGATTCTTTCCTCCATCTGGTCAACTCTACTACCTAAGCTGGCTATTTTATTCTTAATTTCTTCTATTGAGTTCTTAATCTCCAGAAATTCTATTTGGTTATTTTTTTAAATTTCAATCTCTTTGGTAAAACATTCATGTTGTTCTTTGATTTTGTTTCTGAGTTCATTAAAATGCCTTTCTGTGTTTTCTTGCATCTCTTTACGTTTTTTCAAAACTGCAATCTTGAATTCTCTGTCATTTAAGTCACATATTTCCATATCTTTAAGTTCATTTTCTAGAGACTTTTCACTTTCTTTTTAGGCTGTCTTGTTTCCTTGATTATTCATGGCAATTATGATTTATTATTTTTCTTCCTAGACCTCTGCAGAAGGGGGTTTTGCAGCAGGTTGATAGGAAGCGGTCTTTCTTTTGTTTTTCCGTACTTGTTGGTAGAATGTTTTATTTTGTCTTCGACTGCAGCCATTTTTTCTCTCGCATTCTCTAGTGCTATGTTTTCTCTGCACTATTCCAGCTTCTCACACAATGGGAGGATTCCCTGGAATGTGGGCTTCTACTCTGCTAACTGTTCACCTGGGTCATAGGGCACCGTGTTCCTGTGGGGATGCAGAGAGCTTTTGAAGTTCCAAAGCTCTTCCGGCATCAGATTCAGAGCCCATGTGTTCAGCAGTTCTGTTTACTCCTGCTGGGATCTGCCCAGATAGGTGGTACAGGTGCACGGTGAGTTGTGAGAATTAGCCCAGAGCAATGGTGGCGTCCACCACCACAGCCAATCGTGCTTCCACAGCTCCCTCCCCTTTGTCAGACCTAACTGGGCTGCGAATCTGTGTCTGCGAACCACAGTTCTCAGAACTGCAAATATTCTGTTCTTTTGATCTGGCACCACTACTGTTCCACTTCTAGCACCGGGCAGGTGGGGGCTGGGCAAGTTCTGGGAAGCTAAGGAGGGGGCGGCTAGTCTCAGTGCTTAAGGCTTCTGTTCTCTGCGGCAGTGAGGACTTAAACCACCACTTTCAGCCTTCTTCCCTCAGTCTTTGCTCCAAGGTCTCTGCCATGAGTGTTGCGTCCATGTTATATGCTGTCCCCTCAGCCCTGTGGGCCATAAATGGAGTCCTGGCAGTATGAATTCTTCCCTCTCCCACAGCTGCGGTAGTTCCAGGAATGCAGCAAGCTCGGAACACTGAGCTTGGTCTGCGTCCTGCGCCTACGTGGTTCAGTCTCTGTACATCTCCCTTCCCTCCTCTCCTGCTTGCACAATTTGCCCACCTTTAGGTGAATTCAGTAGTGAGCCTCTTCATCTTGCCTGTCTGCTGTGCAGGGAGTCCTTTGTGGAGTTATAGTTGTTCAATTTGTTGTAAATTCCAGAGGAGATTTGCAAAGGCTCACCTCATGCTGCCATTTTGATGACATCTCCCCTAGTCATTTTTTAAACCATTTTTTAAATTGGAATATATATTGTGCATTCACTGAATAGTAATTTTATTGATTTTAATCAATGCAAATGTATTTTATTAATCTTTGGTCATTTAAATAATGTTATACATTATTATTTTAGCATGTTCAAAATTATCAGTGTTTTCTGTATGAATAATTTTGGTCAGTTTTAAAAATCATTGCCTGGAGTGTGCTATAAGATATTCTTATATTTTTATCCCAAAATTTATATTTGTATTTTCCAATGAAGTCCTTTAATTCATCTATAACTTATTTTAGTGTAAAGTTTTAAAAATCATTGCCTGGAGTGTGCTATAAGATATTCTTATATTTTTATCTCAAAATTTATATTTGTATTTTCCAATGAAGTCCTTTAATTCATCTATAACTTATTTTAGTGTATGTTTCTGGGGTTATTTTAATGCAAATTATTTGCTTTCTAAATGTCATTTGTTAAACATTTTATTATTTCCTTATGGGTTTTAATATTGCCTTAATAATATATAAGTCACTCAAGTATACATGGCTCTTTTCCTAGTCCCTCCTTTGTGTTTCTTTTGTTTATTTATAGTAATTATAATAATTATAATAACTTTATAATGTGTCCATGATGTTTTCATCCTGTTCCTTCTTTGGTGGTGGTGGCGATTGTTGCTAATCTCTGCTTTTGCCATAGATTGACAATATTTTCTTTCACTTTTGTTGATATATTTTTGGTTTTATAGAGTAGCCTGTTTCCATTGTAAATTATGCTTTATTTGTAGATTGCCCTCCTTTCTTCTCTGGGGCCTCTTACATTTTTTTTTCTGATCATTGTGGTTTTTAAAGTTTCCATGTGGAAAGAAATTGATGTAGAGATTGTTTTCATTTATAGCTCTCAGAACACATTAACAATTGTTTAAATGAGGATATATTATATTTTCACCTGTTTTGGAACTTGGTCCCCATTGTCTCTTTAAATCTTGTCTTCTACTAGCTCTTCCTCCACTCTTTTTTTGGAGCTAATATTACATAAATGCTGATTTGTCTCGTAATACCCCATGTCTCTTCCCTTTTACAAGGTCATTTTTTATTTGTCATTTTGTTGTAATTTCTTCAGATCTTACCTTCTAGATCTTTCTTTGCCTGTCTTTTCTTGCCAGGCAAGGATAAATTTATTCAAGGAACACAAGAAATTTTCATTAACATTTTAGTTCACTTCCTATCCAATCTTGCACTTTTCAAAACTCAATGGGATCATCTGTAGGAAAGAAGTCAACATTTTCAACTTCATGTGTTGGCAAACATTTTTGTTTTAAGGTTGTCTAAGCAAAAATAATATCTAGTAAGAGTCAGTGGTCTTCTAGTTTTTTTTTCAATTTCTGCTTAGAGAAAAAACAATAAAATTGTGTAAATTTCAAGTTCAGTCTTTAGAATTATTACACACACACACACACACACACACACACACACTTAATATATTTGAATGATGAATGCAGTGAAGAGAAGGTCAAGGAGAAGGTCACTCAGTATATGAATGGCTTGCCTATTATAGGACAAAAAGTGTTAAAATTTTAGATGTCACTCTAAATTCTTTTAAGCTTACGAGTTAAGGCAGGAGTACACTGACATTCTATTTATTATGATGAAGTGAAAACTACTTGTAATAAAAAAATGATGAACCTCTGCTTCTCATATATTAATGTTTCATTTTTATGGCTAATTCTCTATAGAAGATCTAAAACTTTGGTTTGAAAAGCCACAGTTTCAGATGTAGGTACCTCTCTTGCTGATAAGTTTCCTTGAAATTACTGACAATGTTGTTGGTATCTTTGCTACCCAGGAAGGTGTACGATCAACTACATTTTATCATAAAGCAGCAATATGCGAAGGTCTCTTGCTATTCATTATTTTAAACTGGCATATATGTGACAATCAACAGTCCTCCATATAGATGTTAAATTGGTTAAATAACATTTTGTGTTTTAAAATATTAATATAATTGTCTATTTAGTTATGAACTCTGTGGCCACATACTGTATTAAAAGAAGAAAATCTGAATTTTCTGAACCACTTGTATGTGAATTTAAAATGTACATGTACCACAATTTAAGTCATAAATTAAAACAGTAAAATCCTAAGGATTTTTTTGAAGATTAAAGTTACTACATGTCTTGGTTTATTGATATTCTTTAATAATGTACAGCCCAGACAGACGAGGAAAATACAAAATATTTGCAAAGCAGAAGAGAATCCAAAGGAAGTATTTTATTTATTAGAAGTATAGAATAAATGATCAAACATAGTAAAATTAAGAGTTGTGTGCAACTTTCTAAAACCCACCATTGTTTGCTTGTTTTTCCATATTGGTTCAACAAAATAAAATGTGTTAAATGGCTCTTCCAAACAAAAATTGAGGATAATGGTCCATTTTTTCTAGTTACTGGTGGGGGGAAAAAAAAAAAAATTCTGGCAGAAGAATTTTAAGCTTTTGAGAATAAAATAAAAATAATCCTAAAAACAACCAAGCTATATGTATCAGTAATTGGAGTTGCTATTATCTTTTCCAATCAATAATGATGAGGTGGCCAGTAGGTAACATAGCAAACCTACCAAGAAAAAGGTAAACACTGGCTACTGTGGCAAGAGAAACAAACCAAATAAAACCTGTTCTTGATCCAGAATGAAAAAATAAATCTACTGGTTGTGCACTAACTATTTTAACTATACTTATGAGAACTAAACTGGTGTATGGAGTATTTCTAGACCTTTGCTAAAAACAACCAGAAAACAACCAAAAATACAATGACAACAAAAACACAATGGCTTTGTACACCAAGCATTCAGAAGTGAGCTTTTACTTCACCTGTCTAAACTTAATTCTTTTTATTTGGAAAAACAACAAAATATGTATATTTCATAGCTATAAAAGAGGTCATCCCCATAAGTCTTCAGCTAGTGTACTGTGTATAATAAGCATCCACAGAGCATTGATGTCCTCTTCTCTACTGAGATTTTATAAAGACTAAATAAAATATTCAAACAGAAGTGCATCTACAGTAATTTTATTGGGCACTACTATATAATGGGCATGATTATATTATATAAATATGATATCTTTAATTTTTATAAGAACTTAAAGATAAGTATTATCTCGATTTTATAGAGATTTAAGGAGATTCAGAAATGGTAAGTAGTTTCCTCTAAATTACTGAGCTAGAAAATGGCAGCACTGGGATTTAAACTTGTTCATGCTATCCCAAAGCTGAAACTATTTCCACTATGATATACAGCTTTATTATTTGGTGGCAACATTAGTAAATTATTATTTAATATACAAATCAACCATGTTGAAGGGGCTTTCATGTATCAGTCAATAACCAGTTGCTAAGATATGTTTACTGTTACAGTACAATCCAAAGCTATAGAAAACCTGCACATATGCATGTGTACCCCCCTGCACACACCCCCACCCCCCACACACACCAAAGGCCTAGAAATACAAACTTTTTTTATAGGGGTAATGAAATGACTATTGAACTTTTGTCTCTCAAATTGAATCCCTATCCCCCACTGTAGTCAATTTTGCAATGCCAAGGCTGAGACCCAGCAAAATGTTTTTCTTTTGCCTGATGGATTCCACCAACTGGGAAATAGGAAGATTAGAAGGCAGATGGAGGGAAGAAGTGAAATCATCCTTCCTATTTGCTTGCTGTTTCAAGCATCGATTGCTCCCCTAGTAATTGCTCCTTGTCTCCACAGCAGCAGTTGGTTTCAGCCTCCACTTCTGTAGGCGAAAAGAGAACCAGCCTCATTACACCCTTCAGAGATTCTCTTCCAAGACCCTGAGGTACCAACAGCAGCCAGGCTTCTGAGAGCTGATATCCCTTAATTTTCCTTTACTTTGACGTAGAGGTGATAGCTGCTTTTTGTAGTCTTTTCACTGGATTACCTTAATATTTCCTTTTTATCTAATTCAGTATTGCAACACCAGTGTAAACAACTCCTTATATTAAATTCCCACTGTTGAAATATCTATTATGGTTTCTGTTTTTCTAATTGGACCCCAACTAGTACAGCTATGAGAGTTTTATGCAGATAAAATTAATTTACATTTAAAAGAAAACTTGATTCACTTTACGTAATTCAGATAGGCAAGAATTATATATGGAAAGATACCCTTAAAAAATACGTAGGAAAAGCAGACACAACTATGAAGTACAGCGTCTCAGTCTAGACAAGTTGAAAATAACTAGGGCAAACCCCAGGATACTGCAGCAGTACCTTCTCATCCACTCTTCCTGACATTTCTGATTTGCTCTTCTAAAAAGCAAGTCGCCGAGGCGTTTGAGGTTTCTCGCCTTGTTCTTTGAAAAGAACTGTTGGAAAATATGGTTTGTTCAAATAGGGACTTGAAAAGGTTTCTAACTTCAGAAGTTCACTGTATAAAATGTTTGTGATCTGGTGAACTCAGTAGAGATCTGATACTTGAGAGTTGTCATCCCAAGTGTTCCGCAGTGACTGAGTGAGTACAGACAAGTCACTCACCCTCCTCTGCCTCTTAGGTCTTCTCACCTTACAGGGCATTGCAGAGGAGCCATGATTTTCTAGGCAATACGAAGTGGCTACAAAATTTCTTGTTGCTAGCTCTAAGAAAATAAATGATTGTGGCAGGCATATTTAATTTTATTCTTTATTCCTTCTAGAATTCCGGATTTTAAAAGTGTACTATATTTATGTGGAGTATATAATAACTACTATTATTTGAATGTATGAGTCCATGTGAATATGTATGTGATTATATGCCCATTTCTTAGGCAGAGGTGGTTGTGCTGGTTCACAGAGCAATCGGTGCTCATTGAAAGATCTTTGCACTCAGTATAGCATAGAGGTAAAGAGTAAATCTCTGTAGTCACACTGCACGGAACTTCTGGACATTTAGGAATTTTTACTTAGTCTGTTTACCTGTATATTACCTGGGAAAATAATAGTATTTCACTCATGTGGTTATATCGAATATTAAATGATGTAATCCACATAAAACGCCTGGCACAATATTGGCACACTGTGAAAACTTTCTATATATTACAATAAAAAGATCCTAGGCTTGCACTTATATTGCAAAAAAGGTACAATCAAGAAGTCAATTGAGTTTTCTTGATAATTATTTAGCCTTGATCATATATCTTAATTCTCACTTTGACAGCTTGATTTCTCCAGTTGTTCCAAACCACATTTTTTTTCTTAATATCTTTTGCAGAACCATCCAAGTCAGTATTTACATATAACCTTTGTTTTCTTAATAGGTGCAGTGTATTCCATAGAATGGATATACCATGATTTATTGTTCCAAGTCATTTAGATTGCTCTTTTTCTCCTCCTTTCTTTCTTTCCTCCCTGCCTCCCCTTCTTCCTTTCTCCTATCTACTTTTTCCTTTTAAAAATAATGATTACTCAAATAATACTATATGTGTGTTTATCTGATGGTAAATATACATTTCTCTAGGTATGCACATTTTAAATGTAAGTAAATACCATAAGCTTACGTTTCAAAAGCTTGTGGTTTTACAAATAAAGTATGGAAGTATTAGCTTTTTCATATCCTTAATAATATAATTTTAGATTATTTTAATTTTTCCAATTGGATAAGTAATGCTTTAATTTACATGAAGCAAAACACTTTTTTCGTGTTTATTGGTCATTTGCATTTTTCTTTAATGACTCCATATCATTCATTTTTATAGTAGAGTATTAAAATGTGATGGTGGTATAAATAATATGGTAATTAAATATAAAAATAATATAAATATTAAAAATTAATACCGTGTTTCCCCGAAAATAAGACCTAGCAGGACAGTCAGCTCTAATGCGTCTTTTGGAGCAAAAATTAATGTAAGACCTTGTCTTATTTTGCTATAAAACCGGGTATAATGTAATATAATATAATATAATATAATATAATATAATATAATATAATATAATACCGGGTCTTACATTAATTTTTGCTCCAAAAGACACATTAGAGCTGATTGTCCGGCTAGGTCTTATTTTGGGGGAAACACGGTAAGAAAGTATATTGACAAGCATTAATAATTTCAAGATGGCTAACTTTTTGTCATACACTGAATATATTTCTCATAGTTTAATTGTGGAGAAAAAAGTTTGGGAGCAGTAAGTCACAGTAAAATGACATTTGATTGAACAGTTAGCACAGGCCTGGGCAGACAGACAGACAGAAGCCCCAGCACTACTTACTTCTACTACATTTGTTAAGTTGCACACAGAGCAACCCACCTGATTTCTCTGTTCTTCCTCCACAAACTACCACCTCCCAACCATACCACAAAGAGATAGCCCACCCAAAATGGTCTAGAGACCAGGCTTTACTTTTACTTTTTCCACTTCTCTCTGTCTCTCTGTCTCTCTCTGTCTGTCTCTGTCTCTCTCTCTGTCTCTCTGTCTCTCTGTCTCTCTGTCTCTCTCTCTCTCTCTCTCTCTCTCTCTCTCTCTCTCTCTCTCTCTCTTTCCCCCCCAGACCTGAGGATCCTCCTCATGGTGGTACCCCTCACTCTCCCATATACTTTGCATATGCCTGAGTGAGTAATAAGCGTGTGAACTGTGATTATCAAATTTGATGTGATGTGTTTTGATGCCCAATGGCTTTAAAGGGGAGGGATGTATAGATGTGGCAGTGAGCATGGTTGGGCCTTAACATTAATGTATCTTAAAAAACATATATTTGACATATGTATTGAACTAACACAGAAAGATCTCATTTAATTGAAATGTATTTTTATATTATAAACTTATAGAAAATAAATGTACGTATATCTCTTTTGACAAGAACAGAGAATTTTACACTGAGTTTGTATTTTTTTGTGAGGATTTAGGAAAAATATTACAAAATTGCAAAAAACCCAGTAGGCTCATAATGTCTCCATAATTTTATTCTTCCTACATAATTATTACTAAAATTGTGTAGACATAATGCTAAAGTTCAATATTGATCCAGATCGCAGACTCTACTATAGAATTTCTTCTTTTATCTCAAAGTTCCTTTCTTAGTGTATGAGTAATATATTTATCAAACAGGTTTTTTAATGAATTACTAAGAGCCAGAGAATACTTTTATGTTGTTTTTTAACATCAGAGCAAAATTTTTCATTAATATTCGTACTGATTATGTATAAATACCTCATGATTTTAGTGGTAATATTTCTAAAGTTAGAAATAATTGTTTGACAATATTATTTAAAGAATTATTAAGAGACAAAAACCCTATTTTATATATTACAGTAACATTTGCGCAGACTTCATTTTAGAACTGCTTATGATATCAGTGACAAGTATTTATGGAGAGAGATATGGTTTATTTTCTGATAACTAGGATATAAGCAACTAGAGAAACCTATGAGCCTTGCACACAGGTAAATGAAATAAAATATAATTAATACCATAGATACATATATGACAGAAACTAGTAATGTAAGCATATTTTCTACAGTTAAAAAAAATATCAAGGGAATTTATTTTACCTAAATTCAATTAAATACAGTTAATCCCAAGCGTTTGGCTTTTCTTTCAGGAAATGCAAACGTGAAAGAAATAACTAAGTATAGGCATTTTGTATACAGAATAATCTGTGCTACTGGAATTACTAAAATAAATCAGAATAGTTTTTGAAAAAGATCATGCATGATCAGTTCAAACTGTTAAGAAGACAAGTTAAAATGCCCTGCTGTCTGTCTTTATGGTTACTTAATTATTGATTCATATACATTTTTCTTCCTAACTCAAATGCTTTTATGTTGCTTAATGTCACCATCTTGTAATTCTGCTCATATTTAGGATGGAATCGTTAACCAGCACCTGCAAGATAATGACTCAGACTACTAAGCATTGTAGAGACAGATTGATCATGATGCTTGATGTCTCATAGAAAAAAATTTTTCTACATTGAACAAAAACTGTGCACCATTTATTTTAGGAATTAGACACTAATAGAACCTGCGTCGACTAACCTAACTTGTACAATAAATCTAAGCAATACTACAATGCTAAATATTTGGATTTCCTTTAAGATATGTAAAGTAGTCTTGCACATCTGAATGTGTTCCAAGTTGAGCAATAGCTGGAATATAGTACGGCAGTATCAACCGGTAAGCATGTGGTCTCTGAACCCACATTCCCTGAGTCTGATCAACTCCAGCACTACTTGTATCCTCTCTGTACCTCAGCATTCCCATCTGTAGAATGGGGATAATGAAAATGGTTACCTCATAAAGTTATTGCAGCATTCGTGTTTAGTATATTTTAGTGAGTTCTGTGTATCGAATTACACAAGCTGTACATGTGTAAACAGTCTCAATTTTTTATTTGCCTCTAACTCATCAGCTAGAGTTCTGAGTCCTCAGGCCTTTTACATAATTACACATTATTATAATCTCTTGTAGTTACCATTTCCCTTTAATTTAATTTAGTTTTTTAAAACTTTTTATTCTGTATTCGTTTTGAGCTGATAGCCTTGCTTTTTCCCCTAAAATAAAATTGTTAGCCATCATCTTGTAGCTAACTCCAAAAATTAGTTTTCAGTTCCCAGTTTGTTTCATATCTCTGTGTCTTCTGTTGGCTTCCAAACTTTTTAAATGTTCCTGCCAGTCAAGATTGAATGAGAAAATCTGGATGGCTACCATGGAATGTGTCTGGTAGGGTAATTAAAGGAGGTGAGACC
Organism: Rhinolophus sinicus; assembly: GCF_057876585.1. Classification (NCBI taxonomy): domain Eukaryota; kingdom Metazoa; phylum Chordata; class Mammalia; order Chiroptera; family Rhinolophidae; genus Rhinolophus; species Rhinolophus sinicus. The sequence continues at coordinate 152,507,460 of NC_142501.1, read as the reverse complement.
AGAAGCAGAGGCTCAGGAAGATCAAGATCCTTGAGAGCCAGGTTAAAGGGCTTGAACTTTTCAGGTAATGGCAACACTTCACCAGTTAGAGACTCTTGAATTTGTCCAGTAAGATTGCAAAGTCCTGATATATGGTGGGATAGTAATACAGGTGAGGAAAAAAATTTTGAAAACAAATTTATTAGACATGAATCAGTGGATATTTGTGATCACTTTAATTTTTGATCAATTTTCCAGCATGGTATCCTTGAGGTTTTTCAAGTAGATAGATAGGTGTTCATTTCTTATAACATAAATGAGTGTTATCTGGGGCATGTGGTAGTAGGGTTTGAGTTTGAGTAGTTATAACATTTTAACTCCCTTGGAAAAACAACGTAGCTTATTTAAGAAATGGCAAAACAATCTATCGGGAACTATTCTCCTTTCCATTTTTTGTTTGAAAAAACCATGATTTTATGGTTTTCCACCATCTCATATAATCTACCTGCCTGCTTCCTATCCTAGATGTCTGCACACTTTGGCAAAGATATCTTCCTACTATGCCACATTCGTGAAGTTTTATATATATAAAATATATGATATATTTTATATAAGAAATAGACTATACTTGTAGCTATAGCCCACATGCCCACATATTTCCTATTTTAAATCCTTTCATAACATTCCTCAACTCCATGAGGTTATTCTGTCTTCTTTTTGTTTCCGTAGCCTTCCTCTCATTTTAGAAGACCAATGTGGGAGGGCATTCCAAACAAGATGAAAAAATATATGAAAATATATACATATATGTATATGTGTATGTATAGTATATCATATAATATATCTCCATTGGGCTTGAATTGCTGATTGATTTAACTGATATAGGGAATCACATAAGGAAGAATAGGTTGCAAAGATGAATGTGAGACTTTTGCAATAATCTGAGTTCAATGGAATGTTTTGAGGTATTAGGGTGATTATTCTTGGTGGCCTTTTACTCATTAAATGAGTTTATAAATAAATTGATAGCATTTTGAATGTAAGCTTCAAGAAGGAATGGGACTTGCTTATGCTGCTCACTGCTGTTTTCCCAGCCATTCAAATAGTGCCTAGCATGTGGTAGCCTCTCTGCAAGGATGTAATTAAATGTAAGAATGATCCTACTGTGGTGTTTGATGGACAGATAAATACGGTGTTTGATTCTTAAACCAGAGGATTTCATTTCTGGCACATTTTTTTTTAAAGATGCAATATAATGCCTTTGAGATTTGATAAGAAACCACAGGAGAGGAAAAGGAAATAAATGCTTAAATTTTAACTCTGTAAATTCATGATTTTTTTTTAATATACAGATTTTATGCTTTTAATATTACATTTAATATGGCATCAATTCCCTGTGTCCTTGTGAGTTAAGCGAAAAAGATATAATCCCAATTTGACAAATAAGTATCCCGAGGCACTACTGTGATTTCTGATTTGACTACATTTTGGCGTAACTTAAGCTGGATTCCAGATTCACTCTGGAAGCCAATATGGAATCCAGTTTTATAGTTGAAAACAACAGATTTTTAAATCCTATGGATGACTTTGTGGCTAGTGAAATTGGTAATTTTGCTTCTATATCAGACATTTGGGCCATTTCCTAATTATTATGAATTTCAAAAAATTGTATTTTTACTTGGTGTTTTCAGTAAAATGTGATAATTTTAATGCTTAATTTCACGACTCATAAAGAGTCCAAAATTTGGATTGTCCAAAATTTTCTGTATCTTTCTTAATGAAGTATAGAAACAAATACTTCATCTTAAAGTTTGGTGATAGACACCCTTAAGGCCCACTTGGGACTGTTTCCCAGAACATGTAAAGAAGATGGTCCCTGAATGCAGTGATCGTTGTCAGGAAGCCAGTCATTCTGTGATAATTTTAAGCCCAGGATGACAGCTCTATTTGGCTTCTTTGCAGCAGTCCTGCAAACTGAGATTCTGAGATTGAGATTTTAAGTTTGAGAAAAATGTCTTTGTAAAGCAAGTAAAGAAGGAAAGTGAAAAATAAATTATAACAGTGGTAGTACTTAGTTATTCCTATTAGAAAATATTGTTTTTTAAATATTTTTATCTTGTCTACATATTCATGGAATGCCCTCTCACTATATTTAAGCACACTTACAGAATTTAACAAATCATTCACAAATTCCTGACCATGACATTGTGAAAAGAGATTCCTTCCCCTACCATGTCATTGTGATGAAAATATACAGATCGAATGTCTGGTATCATTTACACATGAGAGGATAGAAAATAAGTTGTAAACTAAGGGGAAAAGTAAAAAACAACCCTTGACATTATGTAATTGATCACAAAGTCAGTCAACTTTCCAAGTTCTACTAGGTGCAATTTAGTCATAGATCGGTAATCCCATGTCAAAATGCCAAAGTTAGATACGGCTGTGGTAATTCTTCTATTCCTATGAGCTCATGCTGACTTGACTATTTAAAATATATGTATTTTAAATGTGTACTGTGCTGCTGAAACTATGAATTTTTTTACTGAATTTTGTTCACATTCACAGATAAAAAATATTATCTCAAATTAGTAAACTTTTAATGCACATGCAGTACCAAATCATCTTTGTTTTTTCAGACTCTTTGAGTTGCCACATCAATACCTCCATTACTTTATTTAAGGATGATTCAATCATGAGAGATACACTCACTGGATCCTCTAAATAAAGAGAAGTTTTAAAATATAAAATGATCAAGATTAAACATGCAAGTGCCCCGAAGAAATTGTGTATCACTAAGAATTACTTACATTTTTTGATGCTTATTTTTAGCATTATTTTAGTAAAACTTGATAGTATTGGTTGGAAGATATAGAAACATAGAAATGTGTAATATTACATACTGTCTCCAAACATCTCCAAAGTGTAATATTAAGTACTGTCTGAAGTATATAACTCCTTCAGTTAAAATTATTTATATAGAAAATATAGATAATATAGATAATATATATAATAATAGATAATCCAAATTTCCCAAGTTCTATTTTGTCAGAACAATTTTGTCTGAAAAGATGAAGCTTCCCAAAATGACCTACCTCCTTTAGTTATAAGTCTAATTAAGCAACTCAGCTAAAACTGCCTAACCTACCTCACCAATTATAACTTGATCATGTATACAGTGACTTCATGTTAACTGTTATCTTTGTCCATTGAAAATATTATAGTGTCTACCATCAGGTGATGAAACATTTTTAATTCAATTCTAACCTTATAATAAATATTTAGGACCCAAAAGTTGAAAGAGAATCGTATTTAAAATTTTACAGAATAGGTCATTTTCATTAATGCAATGGACTAAGTTTAATTGGACTAATGCTCAAGACATATTACCATGAGACAGGGTTTCTATGGTCAATTCAGGATGGACTTATTCCCCCCAGTGCTTCATTTCTATGTTTGCAGACTTTTTTAAGCATCAGAGAGAATAATATAGATAATTGCTTTAGCACCCTAATTTTACATATAAAAATTCTCTGTGATTTACCAATAATGCTCAGGTACCATGTGTAGAAGCAGAGGTAGAACAGAAGCTCTCCTTATTCTCTGATCTGAGGTGTACAGCAAACAGGAGAACTTATCAGAGAACAAGTAGTAAGAGGTAATAAAACAACCCACATCTAGAAAAACATTTTGTTTATAAACCCTGAATCTCTTGGAAGTATTTCTAGACTCTATCAATCTAATTAAATATCCCAGCTCTCTCCTCATGGCCTTGTGAATCAGCATTAAGGTCTGTAGTATTTTGATTTCTTAGTTTCTTCTACACGTAAAAAAAACAAACAACAACAACAACAAAAAACCTTTGAGGATGAAATATAAATGCTATTATGAGTCTTAAGTATGCCTCCAAGAGTACTAAATATCTTCTAAATCCTGCAAATATTACCCTTGGCCCATATGTGTGGTCTAATCAATGCAACTACTTCTACTCTCTGCCCAGAGACCTATAACAGTGGACACAAATCATGTACCGATCCCAAATGCCCATTACACAAATCTTAAATTCTAAGTGACAGTACGTTGGGATTTAATGTATGGTAATAAAACATTCATGAACTTCCCCAGTGTGTATATTTAGTTTATGACCAAGTGCTAGTCAGGATTTGGTATCATAGGTGATTTGGTCTTTCTTTTATGTAGTTATTATATGTAATATTGGCTGTTACTTATATATACCGCAATTTACACACAAGGAGGACAATGGGAAAAATATAGGAACCTATTTTTTGTGTGTGTGTTGTCTCATATACTTTATTTTATTCACTATATCTTAAAGCATTTTGTCTGGCTGGAGTATTTTCTGGCACAAGCTGGAGAAGTCATATAAATTCTTCTTGAACAAAGCATGCCCTGGATTGGGTACTTCATTATCTTGTAAAAAATAGTACACATTTTTGTTTCAATATTACAGTTTGTTAATGAGATGGGTTACAAAATTATTTGAGGCAACTGTCTTGATTCAAGGGGGGAATTTTCTATTCACTCCGTTGGAATTTCAAAACAGATGCTAGAAGGTCACAGTAATTACTGTACAAGACATGTGATAAATGGAAAAGTGTTTTGGAAAGGGATTCATTTTAAAAATATTTGGTGATGTTCTAGAGAGAATTATATCAATTTCCAAGAAAAAAAAACCCTTGCATAAATTAATACAAATAAGATATTAATATGCTAGCTATGTTTAAGTCACCACATTGAAAATGTTTGGATATGAGTACATTAAAAAATAATGTGATAGGTGCATTTAATAATTTCATAATAAAGATGTAATCATAATTATATTGACCTACTTACTCTGGTATTACGTGGTAAGGCAAAGCCCATAAAGTAATACATTAAACACAACAAATACAGTGAAAATCAGAATATGCATACGTGTGATTTGCTAAATAATGGCCCAAAGAAAATATCCATGTCCCAATCCCCAAAATTTCTGAATATGCTACCTTATATGGCAAAAGGGACTTTGTGGATGTGATTAAATTAAGGATTTTACAACTGAGAGATTGATTATCCTGTATTATTAGGGTGGGACCAATGTAATTATAAGGTCCTTATAAAGAGGAGGCAGTAGAGTTAGAGCTAGAGAAAAGATTTGACTATGGAACCAGAGATTAGAGTGGTATGCTTGGCAAATGGAGGAAAGGTCTGAAGCCAGGGAATGCCGGCCGAGTCTAACTAACTGCAAAAGGGAAGGAAATAGACTTTCTTCTGAAGCTTTCAGAAGAGATGCAGCCTTGCCAACACCTTGATTTTAGATTTTTAAGCTGAGTTGTGATGTATCTGAGTGTCTGGAATCAAAGAGTTATATGCCTATATTCTGACCAAATTAGTTTTACCATAATATATTCTAAAGAAATATCAAAGATATGGGTATGGACTTCGGACTTGGTTTAATTAAATACAGGTCTAATAATTAGACTGGCATCAGAGTATTTTCTTGTGTGTACATGCTTTTTTTTTAAAAAAAATGTAGCTTTCTCTAAATTATATCTAGATTATTTTTGGATCCTGTTTTTTCATAATAAGGGAAATATTTATATTACTGAAGTCATTTTTAAAGTCACCAAATATAGAAACAATATTAAAAATAAATACCATGTAATATTTTTAATGAACTAAGAAGAATCTATTTCAGTCCTAAATTATACCTAATACTTCTTTATTTTACTCTGGGTTATATAATTATTAATCTATATGTGATGCTTTGAAATTAGTGGGTATATATATTATATAGATATATAGATATAATATATAACATTATACTGCATTTCTCTTTGGATTAATTTTACAAAACATTTCATTCAATATAGAAGCAGCAGGTAAGATACCTTTTAAATCAGATATACGTATCTGGGTTTAAATTAAACTCCACTACTTATGAGGTATTAGTATTTAATATATAAAGGTACTAAATATATTTACATATGTGCTTATACATTCTACATATTTATTATATATAAATTTATGAATTTACTTAGTAGTGTTTTTTTTACCTATTTTATAAAAAAATAAGAAGCAGTCTGCTTCAGGCATATATAATAGCAGTAGAAGGATGTAATAACTAATGGAATGATGGCAAATGAATAAAGAAATGTGATGAAGAGTTCAATTGAAACAAGAACTCAACAGAGCAATCTCGGGCTAGTTAAGATGTTTTCAATGAGGATATATGAAATATTCTGACTTTGGCTTCCATTAATTAACTATATAGACTCACTATAAAGAGGTGCAATTAAACATTGCTTCCAGTAGTTTTTTGTTTGTTTTGCTTTTTGTTTTTTTGTGTTTATTTTTTAGGGTCCTTTTTTTTAAGTTTATTGGGGTGACAATTGTTAGTAAAATTACATAGATTTCAGGTGTATAATTCTGTATTACATCATCTACAAATCCTATTTTGTGTTCATCACCCAGTCAGTTCTCCTTCCATCACCATATATTTGATCCCCCTTACCCTCTGGTAACCATTAAACTATTGTCTGTGTCTATGAGTTTTTGTTTCTCATTTGTTTGTCTTGTTCTTTTGTTGTTTTTGGTTTATATACCACATATCCAGTAGTTTTGAATTATTTTGCTGGGTAAAAATTGCTTTGACTTATTTACTTTCATATCTCTGGTAATTTTCTTCATTTGTAAACATGATGTTGTAACAGTCAATTTTACATAGGCATGTCTTTGAAAATTACATTAAAATTATATTTGTTGCAATACTTAATAATTTTCACCTGCCCCAATTTCTCTTCGTATTCACTAAAATTGATTATTCTTATATCATTTTTTATTCATAAGATAGAATCAAACTTGCAATATAATGTCATGAAAACTCTTCAAGTTTACTCCCTTTGGCTTTTAAATAAAAACTCACATACAAGTAAAATGGCATTGTCAGTTTTACTGATAGATTTTGAAAATCCAAGATTCCATTATGTTTCTAATGATGATATTCTATCTTCACTAGTTGTCAAAATAATCTTGTAGCAGTTTCCTGTTTCATTGGCTTCTTGATTGATTGGATCATTTTTTTATTGGGCACCCACCATGTGCTTGCTTTTTTCTTTTTTAGTTACAGAGGATACAAAGACAAATGAGACCATTTACTGCACTCAAGAGTTATATAGTCTGAGAGGCAGGTAAATAGATTATCAGAGAAATGGTCTAATTTTCTATATCTGTTGTATCTAATATTTTCTCAAAAATTTGTTGTTAATATTCCCAGTTTTATGATTACTACCAAGACATACGGAGTTGTTGATTTTAACAGTCCAAGTCAGTAGTCTCTGACATATACTAGTTTTTCAGTAATATTAGAAAAGAAAGAAGGGAGGGAAGGGGAGATCAGGGTTTCTGATGCCACTCTTTTTCACTCTCAGGGCCTCTTACAAGACCTCGTAACAGAGTTCTAGAAGGGGTTTGAGCTTTGGAGAAAGGCATGGTGAAAGGGAACAATAAAGGAGATTTTTACATGCGTGTTCCACATTTCTGCTGTATCATTCCACAGTGTGGACGCTACATTTTCTTTGTATTGTTCTAACTTCTTTTAAGTTATTATTTCTTAACTATAAAGTATCAAAAGTTTGTGAAGTATGTGTTTTTAAGTATATATAAGAGAGGATATTCATGGCTATCTGTATGATAATATTTGCCTCAAGAAGTTTAAATGCATATTTCTGGATGGTAGAGAAGACTGAATCGCATCTAACATGCAAGGAATTACTAAAAATTCATAATTCATCTCATCTATGGAGGACAGTCATTATCTGTGTACTGTTAATGGTTGTGAAGATTTTGATTTATCTTAAGGCTTTATTTCCAGAGGACAATTTTTAGGTTCCATCAGTGTAGGAATATACATATATACATACATACATACCTACATACATAGACACACACACATATATACAAACATATATACCTACATGCATACACACATATATATGTATATGTATGTGTGTATATATATATATATATATATATATATATATATATATATATATATATATGAGGAGTTTTCACATATTTGAATGCTACCTTTTAGGTGTGTTATGGCAGATAAAATTGTTGTGAACCAATACTTTAGGAAACACAACTCAGAGTGGACACAATTATAAATCACAGAATGTGTACAGCATAGATGACAATAAAGAGTTATCTAATTTTTATCAGATATTGTTGTTTACATTTTATCTGTAATCAACTTTGGAAGACACTAAAGCAATGAACAAAAATTCAGAGGTTAGGCTTTGTAAATGAAGGTAGAATATCTGACTAATCTTTAACATAATCTCATGTGCAAGTAAGTACTAATGTCAACAACAACAACAAAAAAAGATAAAAAGAAGTTAGGCTATAATAAAGAATAAAAAGTATTTATTTGAGCAAAGGATTGCAATCCCAGAAACACAGATTCAGGTAGCAACTCAAACTGTGCTCTGGAGAGAACAAGGAAAATCTGGGTTTATAGTGGCGAAAACCACAAGAGGTAATTATTTCATGCATATGAAGGATTGTTGGCTAGGATAGCAGGTATTTGTTAGTTCCGGTATGCAAACAAGCTGTGCAAAAACAACAAGGAGGAAATAAAGTCCATATATGTCCATGTTGCAGTTAAGGATGTTTGAAGCTGCATTTGGCAACACGTTTTGCAGCTTAATAGCCGCTCTGAGAACTGAGGCCCAAGATGTGCATAGGCTGCATAAGCCCCACTTCCTTAATAGCCTCCTGACTCTATTGTAAGTGACTCTCTTAGCCGGGCTTATTTCATTTTGCTTTCTCCATTAACAGTACTAAGTGTAACATGTCTATTATGAGGGATTCTTTTATTATTCTATGGCATAATGCTTAGGAATGCAAACACTGAAGCAAGACTGCTTAGGTCTGCCAATCCCTGGTGGGCTGATGGGACGCGTTTCCTAACTTCTGTGTGCTTCAGAAGGGGTGGTAATCCTCCCTGCCTCCTAGAGATGTAAGATGAATTGAATGAGTTCAAGTGTATGAAGTGTGTAAACTACAAAGGGTTGGCCCTCATGTTTACTATAAATGCAATGTATTATCATGGTAAGGTAATTACATTATCTCCTTCACCTCATACATCCATGGATGTTTTTGTTCATTTATTTAGCCAACATTTATTAAATATTTTCAAAGTAAAATGTGTACTTCATTCTTTCTAATAACTGAAATTTTACAAAATGCATTATCTTGGGCATTTTGTAGCCAGAATTCTGTACTTTCATTTTTATTTTTATATTTAGTTAGTTATAAATATGGACACAAACTACTGCTCCAGTGGAACAAAAAATATGTACCTTATGCCATTTGAACTTCTGTTGACAAATATATAGTGTTATATTTTGTTGGCTTTAGAAATTTCTCTGTTTGATCACTCTAAGTAGAAAATGGCCTTACTTTCAATTTGAGTATTGGCTGAGATTTCCCACAACTTGAAGAATAAGTGGTTTGATTTACTAAAATTAGCCAATGGTAAAAGCTGAGGAATTAAATATCTGATAACATTACTAATTTGGAATAAAATATCTTGATTTGGCTTTCCCTGGGACTTCAAAATGTTGACTAGCTATAGTAATTAATCTTGTATTTTCTCTAGTTACAGGCTGTCATGTTGCTGCTAGGAATTATCCTAAAGATATTATGATTGGGATGTTTATGAGATCAGCTGATAGACACTACTCAGGTCTTCCTTGTTATTTGTAGCCATGAAGTTTGTTTCTCTGTTTCTACTGGCAAAACTTCAGTTTTTAAAGGAATCTTGGCAGAAAGCCTCAGGGAGAATATATTTAGGGAAAGAAGATGTGATGACTTTGAACTTTAATGGTATAATAGAAATTTAATCTGGTTCTTTAAACAATCAATAGATAAACAATAATTTATCATGATTTCTGTTGAATTAAATAGTTAATTCCTATGGCTAATGGAGCTCTGTGACATTAACACCAATGGGAATTGAGAAAGGAAAAAAATGGGCTGTTTATATTTATGATGTGTTTATTTTGCTTTCTAAAATGCTAGATCAGATTAATTTAGATTGTGCAAATCTTGAAGTAATTAAGAATGGAATTAAAGTTTCCATTATATGGCTTTTTTACTGTTAGTGGCTCCTTGTGGGGTTAACAAGACTTCATGCAATGTGTATTTATAAGACGAGATCCACTTATTTCTTCCAGAAAAGAATATGAGTTATGAGAGTGTGTTTGTAACCCTAATTACTATTTATTCACCGGTAAAACTAATTGCCATACCCTATAATTGAGGTTTAATATTGATAACTATATTGAAAATTACATATGGGACTATATTCCCTAGAATATAATGTAAATGAAGAAACTGTGCTGATTATAGTTTTCTAACTGTGCCAAATTATTTGCTACAAATTACCTTATTTTATTTTAAAAGGATACTGTAAAAATCATTTAAAGTCTACTCATAAAATGGAATTGTGGTTATTATGATTAAATAATTATTGACACTAATACCACTTTGTTTGCTAAAAATTCTATTATAGGACAATAAGAAGTAATAAATGGAAAACAAATTTTGTGATAATTGGTGTGGGGTTAATTTTATTCAGAAAGTGGGATTTTGTCATTTTACACATTGTTACATTTAATATTTGTTTTCATAATTTATATGATTGTTTTGGAAACTGGTGACTATAAATACCAGTGAATAGGTCTCCCTTTTTATAATTGCCCTTTTCTTTTCTAATTAACATTATTGTTAATATGACTTCAAAACAAAATTTGAAGCATATGGTTTAATGCTATTAAGTCTAATCACATAAAAAAATTACTACTTTGCAATTAAGTTCTTTTATTTCCTACAGAAAACAATTAATTTTTTGTTTAATATGATTTTCAAGTCTTTGAAAAACACAAACTATACGTAATGGAACATTTCAGTTTCTAAGTGATGCATTTTATTATAAAGGATATTATCTCTCTAGATCTGCTGACATTTAAAGCCAGATTTTTGTGCAATGGTCGTTTTGAAACTTCACTGAGATAATATATCAAAAGATCTAGTTGCAAGCTGTTAAGATAGAGTGATTGTAGGTTTTGTCTGAATGAGCAGACAGGATTTTATTTGAGAAAGAAATCTAAAATGCCTTCTTTCTTTAGAAGAGACCATGGATACCAGATGTGTTTGGAATACACGGAAGTTATTATTCTATGCCCAGTAGTATCAAATGACAACACAGTAATAATTATATATTTAATATAGAATAAAGACATGTATAATTTACATACTGTATATAATATAAAATATATAATCTATTATAATATTTAGTGGCTGTGTATATATTTTAAAATATCTGCCCCACTTTTCCATTTTAACAGTTCAGATATGTTTATAATTTATTTCAGCAATTGCATTTCTCATTTACTTTAGGAAATCTAGTTATTCATTTTCTCACCTTCAAATGATAGATAATCTAAAGCAAATATACCAGAGTATGTAGTTTCATTAAACCAGCTATAAAAGATACACATGGCACAGTCTATTTATATGTCTGTATATTTATATCTCTATCTGTATCTATAGCTAAACCTGTATCTCTATCTATATATAATAAGGATTTATTTACACCTATATTTCTTTAAACTACATAGACTTACACACATATACACATGCATATATGAGGTACGACAATTAAGTTCATTAACTTATCCTAGAAAAAGTGCTACACACCTCATTGCTGAATATCACTATGGTCACCTTCCAAGTACTCCCATTGGGAAGCTATGCACTGACACCAGCACCTAGTCCACCCTTCAAAGCAATTTTGGAACTCTTTCTGGAATGGCCATCAGAGCTGTCATCGTATTACCCTTAATGTCCTGAATGTCATTAAAATGTCTTCCTTTCAATATTTCCTTTATCTTTGGGTAAAGAAAGAAGTCATTGGGGGCCAGATCAGGTGAGTAGGGAGGGTGTTCCAATGCACCAGTGATCTGTTTACTGGCTAAAAACTCCCTCACAGACAGTGCCGTGTGAGCTGGTGTATTGTCATGATGAAAGAGCCATGAATTGTTGGTGAAAAGTTCAGGTTGTCTAACTTTTTCATGCAGCCTTTTCTGCACTTCCAAATAGTCAACTCGATTAACTGTTTGTCCAGTTGCTACAAATTCATAATGAATAATCCCTCTGATATCAAAAGAGGTTAGCAACATCACCGCAACAAGTTTGTGAACTTAATTGCTAGAACTCATATGCACTTAACATGAGATGATTTGATGTTTTGATGATTTATGTATTTGATGCACCTGATGATTTATGTATTTCCTATTCATTCATTCATTCATTCATTCATTCATTCATGGATGCATTCATTCAACAAATATTTATTAAATCTCTGTATGCAAAGTAATTTTCTGATGTCTAAATATAGCAATGAATAGAACTAAATCCATCCCTATTTTCACAGAGCAACATGTTAAATGCAATTTATGAATAGAAAGGTGGCAGCACCATCAATTACTAGGTGAAAACCAACAGCTGTCTATAAGAAATACATTAGTCAAAAAGAATGTTTATAAAGTAGTAAACCGAGTGAAGAACTTTGAAGACAGTCTTTGTCTGCATCTTTACTAACATAATGCAATAAATATGAGTTCTGACAATTAAGTTTGAGAACTTCTTGAAACGATGTTGCTAACCTTTTTTGATATCAGAGGGTTCATTCATTATGAATTTGTACCAACTGGACAAACAGTTATTCAAGTTTACTATTTGGAAGTGCTGAAAAGGCTGCAAGAAAAAGTTAGATGACCTGAACTTTTCACCAACAATTCATCGTTCTTGCATTACGACAATACACCAGCTCACATGGCACTGTCTGTGAGGGAGTTTTTAGCCAGTAAAAAAATATCTGTATTGGAGCACCCTCCCTACTCACCTGATCTGGCCCCTAATGACTTCTTTATTTACCTGAAAATAAAGGAAATATTGAAAGGAAGACATTTTGATGACATTCAGGACATCAAGGGTAATACGATAACAGCTCTGATGGCCATTCCAGAAAGAGTTCCAAAATTGCTTTGAAGGGTGGATTAGATGCTGGCATCGGAGCACAGCTTCCCAAAGAGAGTACTTTCAAGGTGACAATAGTAATATTCAGCAATGAGGTATGTAGCACTTTTTCTAGGATGAGTTCGTGAACTTAATTGTCAGACCTCGTATATAGTGGTAATCGGAAATCAGTGTAATTCATGATTCAAAATAATTTCTAAAGCTATTCACTACTGAACAAAGTGTATATATAGACATACATATGTATATGTGTGTATATGTATGTATGTATGTATATATATATACATACATATAAATATAAATATATATATATATATATATATATATATATATATATATATATTTTAAGTTTACTTGGCTGACAAGTGTTAGCAAAGTTATATAGATTTCAGTTGTACAAGTCTGTAATACATCATCTATAAATCACAATGTGTGTTCACCACCCAGAGTCAGTTCTCCTTCCATCACCATATAGTTGATGATCACCTTTACCCTTATCTCCCACCTTTCTCCCCTCTAACCCTCTGGTAAGCACTAAACTATTTTCTGTGATAGATGATTGGATAAAGAAGTTGTATTTATACACAATGGAATATTATTCTGCCATAAGAAAAGATGAATTAGTACCATTTGTGACAACATGGGTGGATCTTTAGATTATAATGCTAAGTGAAATAAGTCAGACAGGAAAAATAGAGAACCATATTATTTCACTGATATGTGGCATATACAACTGAAAATAACAAAGAACAAGAAAATAAAAGTATATTTTTAAAATTCTGCTGTCTTCCTTAAGCCTCTGTTGCTATTTCTGTTTCAGTAAATTTGTTACAAACACTGTGATGAATTTGGGGCCCAGAGCTTACTTGTCTTGTTTCCATGTTTTCTGGATGCCTTGTCCACAGTGCAGAATATGGCATGACTTTTGCTTCCCTGGGAAATCAATAGGGACTTTGAACCTATGCCCAAATGTGACTGAGAACTACCAGTCTATTACAGTTTCCATGAAAGTAAAAAAAACAAACAACTGCAATTTCAAAACTACTTTTAGACAAGTTTGGCTTTATATGCACACTATAATACTCCAACAAACTTTATGGAATTGGAGAAAACAAGATATTTAGGAAAATAAGATAAGGCTGAAAATATGTATCCTCTGGACCTGAATATCACAAAGCTCTGTGCTTAAAAGAATAAAGGCACATATTAAAATACAAAAGTTATTCTCACCCTATTTATGCTTATAAAAACATGAGACAATTAAACTAATTTTGCTCTGTTACAGATTATATCATTGTCTATTTACTTTAATTTTATTACAAGACTTATTTCACCCTTGAGCTTCATAGTTGAGTTTGTTGACATTATAAAATAATTTTAAAAATACGTTTTTTCATATATTACTTTGATTTTTTTTTTTTTTAACTACCAATCACATTCCATAGACTATACTTATTCGACCCTTCTCTGTCCCAGGCACTGTTCTAAATCTTGGGATTTCAGCAGTAAATAAAACAAACAATATCCCTGTCTTCATAAAAATTATAATCTACTTGAGAGGACTGAGAAAAGCAAGTCTATAATAAAATTTACATTTCAGATGGTATAAGTGCAAGAGCGAAGGAGGAAAATGAAACACTGAAGGAGCAGAAAGGATGGTGAGGCAAAAGGGAATGAAATGAGAGTTAATTACTGGAGTAGTAGAGGAGATAGGAAAGGACTCAGTGAGAAACCCAGAGGCGAGGGAGAGAGCTCTGAATAAGAGCCTCTGAATGATGAAATGCCAAGTGCAATGGTCCTTAGGCAGGAGTGTGTCTGAAGTAACTTAAGAACAGAAAGATGTCAGAGATGCTGAAGAAGAATAGCAGGAGGTGAGGTGAGGAGAGAAGATGTGGGGAGCCAGAAGGTGCTGATCCTTGTTTGCAAGGATCCTTGTTTTGTGCTTTACTCTTGAGTGAGTTAATTATACATCTATAGTGTGTGTGTGTGTGTGTGTGTGTGTGTGTGTGTATATATATATATATATATATTTACATTTATATAAAATCATATATTTACATAATATGTACTGTATATACAGAGTTGTAATTTCAGGGCTCTGTTAATCATGCTACTCTTTATACTATTTTGCAGCCCCTTCTCCAGTCACCAATGTGAAAAAGGGGAAGATTGCAAAAAACAGCATCTCTTTGTCTTGGCAAGAGCCAGATCGCCCCAATGGAATCATCCTGGAATATGAAATAAAATATTTTGAAAAGGTGGGACTAACAATAAAGAATGTTCTTTCTTCCTTTTTTTTTTTTCAGTTTAGCAACTGCAATTATTCAATTTGTAGAAAAGCATGTTGCAATTTTACGTGTAAATCAATGACAATTGATTCTGCAGTCATGATTATGGAGGCTGAAATTGTACAAGGAGCACTCTATTTGTGTTCTTCTGTTGCCAAGTAGTTTGCGCTGTGGGAATACTGCCATATAGTCTAATATCGGCCTAACTAGGTTTCACAGCATTAAAAGATGAAGTCATAGGACGTTTTCAAAGTGTCACAAACACCAAAGTTGTTGACCTTCGGTAGCAACTGAGATGTATGTACTACAAGGAAAAATACGTACTTATGGCCAATAACCCTGCATAATTCCTATACTGTTAAGGAAGTCTGAGCAAATAAGACGTATATATAACATACATTTTTTTAAAAATCTATAACAAAATCGAACACAATAGATAACATTTATTTTAAAATTTGAGAGCCCCAAATCTGAACTGCATGCTTCACATTCCGTATATTTTCTCAATTTCCTCATCTTACTTGAGTTGGCGCTTAGGTCCACTCTTACATCTTTTTTTCCATAATAGTTTTGAGGTCTAAAGGCAATAATTATCCCTCTTCTCCTTTTCTGAATCCACAACCAAGTCACCTACTGATAAAGGAATAATACAGATGGAAACAAAGATGAGCCTATAGTTTCTAAAGCTGGACTGGAGTATTTGGCTTAGAGATGCAGTCACCATGTGTCTTCCTTCAACTCCCACCCCTATTTTATTTTGATTTGTACACAGTATGTATCTGAATGACATACACAATTAACAACCTTAGTTCTAATAGATGAGATAAAGAAAGATGAGTAAGCAAACCAACCTCTAAGATGTGGGTATGAGATGTGGGTATGACCCAGAGTGTGTGTCCTATGGAAGCAGGAATAGAAAAGATTGCAGACATAATGCAGAGAAACAGATCCCAGAAGAGAAGGGCTCAGCTACACTTACTCAATTGCTTTACCCAAACTCACAGAGACATCAACCCTTCTCTCTTAGAGAAGAGTGAAGAGGGTTGGAGGAAGTCCTAAAACTTGTTTTTCAGTAACTAAAAAAATGTCAAGCTAGGACATTGGAAAGAGAGGGGAAATAAATGGTTCTCCTTCTACAAATGCAAAAATATCATGAAAAATGCTGAAATTTTATCAATGAAAATTACTGAAAAATCTAACATTTTGTGTATATGCATAGATAAAAAAGTATTGGTAAGTGCATTGACATATTGAAATAATTCATAGCATTTTAGATATATGTATTTTTAAAATTTTGTGTCTTTCATTTAGTGATATAACAGAGAAGAAAACAGTAGGGTATATGGAAGGGAGAGTATTCTTTCTACATCTCGGATGTCTGTACAATGTTCATATATTGATTTTTATAAATAAATGAAAAAACAGACGATTATTACTTTTGAAATAGTTGTCTTTCTAGGAATGACTTCATGGTAGCATTGCATCTACTGTTGGATCATTAGGGAACATAAATGAAGAAACTTATAAGATATTTCACAAAAAAATATTTTATCAAATACATTATTTACCAAGAAGGTTCTAAGAGAATACCTCTGAAACAAAGAAATGTTGGGATATGGTTTACAGTGTTTACTGTAAAATGAATAATGTAAATCAAGTAGAATGTTGTGACATTAATATCCCTTACTGATTCCTGTTTCTCCAAACTGAAGTACAAATTCTAGAGGCCTATAATTTAAACACATGCTACATCCAAGCATAATTTGTTAAAGTCTACGTTCTTTAATCAAGTTTTTGTAAATGTTATTACTGTATATTAATGCAAAGCTTGATATTTATACATATATGTGCATATATATGTATATGTATGTATGTATATATATATGCACATATATATGTATATGTATGTATATAAACATAGACTGATTTATTCTGTAAACATTCAGAGTCTCTAAATTTTTATTGTAATTAAAGCTGATTTTGAAATAAGTTGAAATGAATAATGGCATTTAAAAATAACTATACACCAAAAACTATACATTTGAATATGTGCATCTTAGATGAAATAGAGTTCAACAGCAGGAAGACCAAAGATTGACAAGTGCTTATTTATCTGCAGTTTTTCTTCCTCTGAAACAACTAACTGGACTAATGTCTGTTTTTCGTTTTTGTTTTTTGTTGTTTTTTTTGTCTTTAAGGACATTACCTATTTTTTCCCCTTATGAATAACCTTTCATTGTTTTTACTATTACTTTCCAGCACATGCATGAGTCTCAAATACATAATATTCAATAGAAGCAATGATATATCTTTTTGTTTTCCTTTAAGCTGCTGTTAAAGAGTTACTTGACAAGTTGTGGGTCAGAGCTTTTTTCTATTAATATTCCTTCTAATGAATTTTATTCATGTTGTAGAATATTATTTCTAGTTCAATTTCTTTTTAAATTATATTTATTTCAATAAGATTTTGTTTTATATTTAATATTTTGTGTTTAATGCTGTATTAATACATTTTATTATCTGCATAATTCCAAGTAAGAAAAATGATTTAGGAAAAAAAGATTTCTATACATATCCCCAATAAATGAATAATAAGTTGCCTAGTTGCATGCTTTAAAAGCAGCAAAATCTTTATGTATTTTTTGGGAGGAAATTATTAATTTTTTTTTGTCAGTGTGTTTTTATTTTTACAATGAAGATATTAATTCCAAGACTTTTGGCCAAACGAACTTCTTGAGCATACAAATAAAATACACAGAAAGGTGTTGTTGTTATTTAAAATTTTTCAGAAGAAAAAAATAAGGATAATGAGCTTTCATACCAGGGATTGAGCTGGGGGTCCTGACCTGTTTCCAGAGCTCATTTTGAACCCTCAGAATGATACCTCCACGTTATTGGATGGCTCCTGGCCAGACAAAGGTGGCAGCACTTTCCAGGGCTCATGCATTTGCCAGCTGGCATTTCAGCTTGCAATTGCCCTGCTCTAATAGAGGTCATTGGGCTTCTCAGCTTCTGCATGGTGATGGGCCCATTGCCATCTCTTAATTAAAGGGAAGCTGCCCCTTGGCAGGGTGTTTGCCAGCTGGCTCCTTCTATTGAGTCCTTCCTCTCCCTGCATGTGAACAGTGTTTACTAAGCAGCTGGGGAATGTAGCTCATTTGCTCAGCAGGGGTCAAGAAGGAAGCAAAAGCCACTGCCCTGACCAAGGACATGGCAGCCTATTGCCATGTGGTTGTGAGTGTTGAAGATGTGTATATGGGGTTTGCAATATGAAGGAAATTATAATATGACAGTGATTGAAAAGAGTAGAACAGAAGCAAATTTTGGAAGATACTTCAGTAACTCAAAATGTGTGTTTATGAGGTCTGATCCATTAGATACATTCTTTGCTAAGTCCCTAACTGAGAGACAATGTACAATTAGACCTATGATAAGGAACCACTGAGACATACATAATATTAATAGATAAATCAGAATGTTGTATATTTTTGTGCAACTGATAGTAGATTGTGTTTTATTTCAAGGAGCAGCTTCCCAGTTTCCTTATAAGTTGTTCTCCCCCCCCCCTTTTGGCAATAGTATCAATTCTAATTTTTTCCCCAAAACATACTAATTGTGACTTCAATAATTAGGTGTTACAGCCATGTAAGCTTTAAAAAATTACTTTTTCAAGGAAAATTGTCATCGTGCTATATGGCCAAGAACCTATTACCGTGTTTCTCCGAAAATAAGACCAGCCGAACAATCGGCTCTAATGTGTCTTTTGGAACAAAAATTAATATAAGACATGGTACTATATTATATTATATTACATTACATTACATTATATTATATTATATATTATATTATAGACCCAGTATTACATTATATTATATTATACCCGGTCTTATATTAATTTTTGCTCGAAAAGATGCATTAGAGCTGATGGTCCGGCTAGGTCTTATTTTTGGGGAAACACGGTATGTTGTGGCGATTGTGCTGGGTGCTATGTATGTTATTTCTCTTTATATCTTTATGTGGTCATATGATCTTGATAAATAATTTTATTCCATATTAAATGTCAAAAAAATAATAAATTGAGCCTCTTTAAAATGGAGTCAGCACTGCCATCCCAGAGGTTGCAAGTCTTATGTCTCAAACCTTTAGAATGTTAAAACAGGGCAAAATAATCTTTGGACTGGGCCTAAAACACTATTGGATCCCAAAGAACTGTGTGCAAAGAATAAGAAAGTAGGTATTATGACTACCAGACTGATGAATGCCAGACTGAATTTTTTTTTTAATTGTATACAATTAGCATCACTGTTAGCTTATTTGCACCAATATAAATGCTTTCCTTCTATTGATCTGTAACAATTGTTCCCTTTCCCTTTCAAATTAGTACCCCCTGTTCTCTTCTCCTAATCAGAATGATATTTGGACTTCTGTCTGAATCAGTGCTTTATCAAATAGCTGTTTTTTGATCTCCAATAAATGTGCATTGTCTCTCACTTTGAAAGCCTTTTAATTATTAGGTTAACATTGAAAACAAAGCTAAGGTTGAGTTGTGTACCTACATTTACACACCTACTTCGAATTACATGGCTGAAATTCTAACACTGATACTCCTGTACTGTTTTATAAAAAATATTTTACTTTACATTAAAACTGTTAATATTTTATGTAAAAATCATAATTACTAATAATTAAACTTTAATTTCATCTAATTTTTTTCATCAACTTAATTCTTTTTAAACAAATTGCAAATAATAGTTATTTTAGCATTTCTTACTGAAAATTACTGCTTCAGTCACAGTCAAACTGGAAAGTATAATATTATTGAGGAAAAATAAAGATCAATTATTTGCATAGAATGAATCAGAAACTCTATTTGGATTAAAAATTAGACCATACTATTTAGAGAGAGGTTTGGATATACTTAACCCTGAGATAGTTTTATATATTTGAACATATTAAATGTGGAATGGTAAAACTGCTATAAAAATGTTTATAGGTTGCATATTTTATTTTGTATTAGCGGTAGTATAGAACATGGTTAGAAATTGACTCTCATGTGTCAAATGAGAAAAAAATAAAATAATAATTATGACAATTAAAACACATACTTTACAGTTTATTAAGCGTTTTCACACGCATTACCTGTTTCATTCTTACATCATCTCTGGGAGTATATCCACACACCAGTTCTTTACTCCAACTTTATAGATAAGGAAGCTGAGGATGTCGGTCAAAACAGACTTGCTGTATCTTAGCACATGATTTCAGTTTTCTCACTAAAGTAAAGTGCAAGGCATGCTGCTATTGATTGTATACTTCAAGGGAGAAGCAGCATGGTTTGCATTATTTAATAGCATTATGAAGATTGAATAACCATGTTCCCTATTGGAGTGTTCGAGAAGTAAATGTTACATTTTTACTCTTATTTATTTATTTCTCTTTTAGGAAAAAAAAATACTTTACATGTAATTCCCATTAGATATTTTCTTAAAAATCAATACATGTTTCTTTCTATTTATAAAGACAAACTTCCCTGAAATATTTAGCAAATGATGGTTTACAGTAATCAATCAAGTTATTGTAAGCAAAGACTAATTCTTAAAAAGGAGAAAACAACTCTAAACATTACCTATCTTTAATGTGTGTGTCCTGTAATATCTATCAGAAATGTAACATGTATGCAAAGACCTTCAGGAAAAAACAAGTTTAGCTAAAAATTCACACAGGAAAATGTTAAGACAGAAAAGTTCATAACAGAGACTTTGTGTTTTAAATCTTTATATGTCTCAAGATTTTATACTCAGCATAGTTACCTCAGAGATAATGAGTTATAGGTGGTTAGTCTAGTGTAGACTTTTGTTAGCAGTCCACATAAGAGAATCATTCATTTGTTTCAGTTTTGAAAACTATCTTTCCAGTCATTTTATTTGTTAGTCTATCTCTATTCACTACTCACCCAGCCTTAACACAAATAATAAAACTAAAAATACACAAAGTATTTTTAAGTGAAAAAAAAAAGAAAATTTTTAAAAAGGAAAAAAAAAATACTTTGCTTATTTTCATTTTTTTCTTTAATACTCTCAGTTTAGACTTAGCAAATTGAAATTAAAGTTCTCCAGTGAAGTACTCATTCCTTCTCCCAAGCTCTAAATATAATTAGATGTAAAATTCACTAGATACGAATATGTATCTAACACCCTTAGCTGTGTATGTGCTTTTTTCCTAAAACATTATGTTTGTACGAATAGCAAACTTAGGAGTTTCTGATTTGTTTTCTAATCTATGATGCTAAATTTTGCCGTCATTAGTAATTCACATGTTGACTTTTTTTTTATTGTATGTGCATGTGTAATCTAAGGACCAAGAGACTAGCTATACAATTATCAAGTCGAAAGAGACATCTATAACGGCAGAGGGCTTGAAACCAGCTTCAGTGTACGTCTTCCAAATTCGAGCACGCACCGCAGCAGGCTATGGAGTCTTCAGTCGAAGATTTGAGTTTGAAACCATCCCAGTGTGTAAGTCATTTTAATTACCGTCAACTCATGTCTCTGTAATAGTTACCAGAAAAGAGTCAGTGGATCAATACTCTCCCTGGGCATTCTGTGAGTCTCCCGCTCCTTCTCTCTCTCCCAGGCATGACCCTTTCAGGTAGGAAGCCTCGGTCATGCTGTTATGGTAGGTTAGCAGGTTAACACATTGGTCCCTGCTCCTCATCCCTTTAAGTCTACTGGGAGACGAAACATCAGGAGATCCATAAGAAATGGTCAAACGTTGCTTTTAAAGACTTTCTTTCCACTGCTGCCATACTTTATTGAATTATTGCCATTTACTTTTTACTTGTTTTATTGAACAGTGCTACCAGACTTAGTCTTTCTATGAAAATCCCCCAGGGAGCTTTCATTAGCATTCCGTTTGTCAAGAAAAGGGTGCTCTCAGGAACCAATCTGATTGTTTTTAAAAATCAAAATCTCCTACATTATCTCTGAGCGGAGGGTCTGGAAATATTTCTGGAAAGCCCTTTATGTGCCTTTTTTTTTTTTTTTTTTTTTTTGCATAAAATAGTATAAAACTTCTTTCTCTTTAATGTCAAACAAAATATTTAGGTTACTTACTTGCCCTAAAACACACGCTAAAAGCAGGATTAGAAGAAGACAACAACTTGCCTTGTTTATATATATATATATATACATCTATTTCTACCCTCTTTTTAAAACTAGGTTATGTAAGCATTACTGATTCTAAAATAAAGAAAATAAAGTGCCTATTTCCTCCCATTGAAAACTAACAAAATGAGAGCTTAGTTATTAGATTTACTTTGTAATGATTAGAAGTTATTAAATTAAAATTTCCATAAACCTTAATATAGCTTTTTAGAAAAAATAAACATATACTTCTATTTAAAGCATATTTAACAGAATTATCTAGAAAATAATTTTTATTACTTAAAAATAGCGTTCAAGTGTTAATTTTCGTACAGACTAGAATGCCATTATGAAAAATGATAAATTATATTCTCTATGCATGGAAAATTCTATATCTGAGGTTTAATTTAAACTACTGAAATTTGAACAGTTAATGATATTCAGCAAAGTTCCTTAATAGGTTTGATAAGAATACATTAATTAGTTACCAAATTCCAATAATATTCGCAATGGATTATATGATTAATGTCACTCCTTGCACCCTAAACTGGGTTAATGAAAAAGACTTGTTATGTAATCTGGCCAGTCTAATAGGCCTTGTTTCTATTTCAGTACCATCAGTAATGCATACTGCTTAATGTGGTTTACCAACTCTGGGAACAAAGCCATCAAGTAGCATCTCACAATATGCTTGAGTGCGTAAATAACAATGTAAATTTTAAAATCCCATTTTAAAAGATTACAAAACTCTGCTTAGTTTTAGGATGTTGGCAGGTTCAGCAACTAGTTTTTCTTCACACTTTTTGGTATACCTTTCCTTACTTCTTTTCATTAAATAGTAGTTTCTGGGCATGCTGAAATTTGATAATCTGATCACTGAGAAAACTAATAGGTCATTTTCAGTATACTTTTACAAAGGCTCATTTGAGGCTGTCTACTTTTTAAACTTTTCTACATACAAGTATTTTCTAGAGGAAAAGAAATGTCTCTTAAATATTTTTCACTACTAACATTGATTTTAGTGTTATTAACAGATGATGAAAATATTTTAGGGCTGTTCTGCCTGCTAGCTCTTAGTATGAAACGTTATTTTCACTTGACTACGTGTATATATATATATTTGTAAGCATCTTATGAATAGCATTATCTCTCTACCAAGTATATTATTATATACCAAAGCCTTTTGCCCTTTTGTAGACTCTTTTCTGGATATAACCCAACAAGAATCTGTCAAGCACCTATTACATATAAAGCATAGTTACGTAGGCTCTGGAGAAACCCTGAGTAACAACATGTAAACTCCTTTTCAGAGAATAAGAATGCAGTCTATTTAATCTAAAGTATTGACTATTTGTTACAAGACCTTTTTAGGATAATAATTTTGTTTATTATTTAGTTTTATTTTATTTGCTCACGCATCAAAAGATTTTTCACTCTAGGTACTGTGAGTGACAAATAACTTTAACGGGGAAATCACACCTTTCTCAAGGCTTATAGAGTCTAATAGGGGGTTAAAAAAGATGCATATTGATAATTAAAATAATATTTCCTTTTCAGAACTTCTGTAGCGTTTGTGTTATAGGCCACTCATTTAACAATTATTTGTGTAGTATTTTGTGCATAATCACTTTAATTTTTGTATTATTTACTTAGTATCATAATTTAGTTCTTCACATAAACATACCATTTCCGCGGAACAGTCTAAAAATACTTGAATGCAGGAATGATGGTATCTTAAATGCATTTTTATTTTTTCCTATTAAAGTTATCAACAATTTTCATTTGGTGGGTTATTGTTAAGAATACTGGCTTTAATGAGTCACCATTACTAAGGAACATTTACCTTATCATTCAGATATGTTAGGAGAGAAACTTATCTCAAAATCATTATTTTTAAACATCACTTTAAAAAGAATTTTCTAATTAGTTGCTCAACTCATAATAACGATGCATAATAATGATACCATGACACATTATGTTATTGATATGTTTAATTTTTGAAATTTATTTATTAATTTATACTTGTCATAAAATTGAAGCGTTTTCTTTTTCAACTATATTATCTTGTATGTCACATATGTAGCCCTAAAATCACATGCAAATAGTAGTAAAAACAGTAAGGCAAAACTATTTATCTTTGAAAAACTATTTAATATGAGGATTTGGGTAGAAAATCTCCATTTATTCTTTCTCTCTCAAGCTTTAGTTTATGTTTTATAACTAAAAGTATTACCCATTTTATTTTAATTTTGTTGAACATACAAATAAAGTATCCAAATTGACCCCTTATATTATCCTTATTCACAACAGCAGTGGGAAAAACACCAAACAAATAAACCTAACATGAATGAAACCATCCAGACAAAATAGCCCTTTTTCTGGTTTCTTTTTACATAAATTGTCTTGAAACTTTGAAAGCATCACTGAATCTTTTGTAACTCCTATTTGCCAAAGATTTACCAAACAACTTTGTGTTTCTTTTATGATGTTTTCCCCCATTGCATCATTTTCTTTCATCCAAGTGTTACTTGTTTGATTCAAATCTGTAAAACCCAACTGCTGGAATAATGCCATTCTGTTTTTTTAAATGAAAATTTTTTTGAGATAATTTTAGATTTACATGCAATTATAATCAATAATACAGAGATAACTCTTCTGTACTTTTCTATT
The DNA here is from genome assembly GCF_057876585.1 of Rhinolophus sinicus. Classification (NCBI taxonomy): domain Eukaryota; kingdom Metazoa; phylum Chordata; class Mammalia; order Chiroptera; family Rhinolophidae; genus Rhinolophus; species Rhinolophus sinicus. The sequence continues at coordinate 152,482,274 of NC_142501.1, read as the reverse complement.
TACCTAATGGTAACATTTTGCAAAACCCTAGTATCATGTCACAAGCATAATGATATTGATGGAATCTACCACTCTCACATTTTCTTGTACTCCTTTGTATGTGTGTATGTAGATGTGTGTGTGTGTGTGTGTGTGTGTGTGTGTGTGTATTAAGTTCTATGGAATTTGGTTACTTGTGTAAGTTTGTGTGGACTTGTATTACACACAAGATAGCAAATAATGCCAATTATCATAAGATCCCACCTGTTGTCCTTTTATAACCACACCCACTGCCTTTGGGAAAAACTTCTGTCCCATAAAATTGTCCCTGTGAACCATTAATTTCTAAATACCCATTTCTAAAATTTCACATTTTAAAAATGTTTTATAAGTGGAATCATACAGTATATAAACTTTGAGTTTGGAATTAGCTGTTTTCACTCAGCATAATTCCCTGGAGGTTCATCTAAGCTGTTGTATATATTAAGTTTGTCTCTTTATTGTTGGGTAGTATTCCCTGTTATATATGTACCACAGTTTGTTTAACCACTTGCCTATGCAAAGACATCTGAGCTGATCTGAGTTTTTGTTATTACAAATAAAGATGCTGTGAACATTCGTGTACGTATTTTTGAGTCAACCTAAGTTTTCATTTCTCTGGGATAAACACATGCTGGGTCATGTGGTAATTGTTTGTTTCATTTTATAAGAAAATGTCAAACTGTTTTTCAGAGTGGCTGTTCCATTTTACATTCCCACCAGCAATGAATAAGTGATGAGTTTTTCCACATCCTCATCATATATGTATTAGTCATATTGGACAGATGGGAAGTGATATCTCATTGTGGTTTTAATCTGAATTTCCCTGATGGATAACAATGTTCAACATCTTTTCTTGTTTTTATTTGCCTGCCACACTGTTTTAAATTTCCTCACTCACTGTTAGGTACTTACATTATGTATCAAAAATTATAACCTTGATCAGATTATCCTGATCAAGAAAGTTAATAGCTTCTTATTGATGTGGGAAACAGATCCCAAATTCTGTCTGGCTTTCAAAAACCCTTATGATGTAGTTCTAACAAAATCTATTCACCTCAATGAATAACTGTTTAAATATGTAGCTAAAATTTAGAGAATATCTATGTAATATGAGTTTTCAGCCAGGAGTGTGGGAAGCACAGTGAGGGGAAAAACAAGATGATTTCTCAACATACGCTACCTTAAAGTTTCCAGGGATGTTGTAGATATAGAATGACTGGGGGAAAAAGATACATTGTTATTTGCTAAAGAATATTAATTTTCACGACTGGTTTCCTTCTAATAAGTGTGTTACATTTCTCCAAAATTTTCTTTTAAGGATTCCCAAAATACTTCTGAGCTGTCTGTCTAAAACTACGTCATAAATCAACTAGTTCTTAATAAACCTATATAAGAAAATGGGAAATATGTTTGATTAGAGTTTCATATCTTTAATGATTACAAAATTTAGCAATACTGAAAGAATAGTCATGGATCACACTAGGATTTCTATTTTTTTTCCCTGCTGCTGAAGAATGAACTAGTATAAAGGCATTGACAGTACCCTAAAAATTCCATATGTTTTCAACTTAGTGGATACAATTATTGATACCGTTAGGGCAAACAAAAACAAATGAATGGACAGAACCTTGATGAGTTATTTATTATTATAAATATCACAAATAAATCAGTGTATATGAATTAATCAATAAATAAAAACTATCAAAGAACTTGGAGAATGCTTTAAATTTAAAAAAAAAAAGAAAGTGTATTCTTTAAATTTTTCTTTAGAGTCCCTTGATTTAATTCTTTATTATACAAAAAGATCTGATTTCAGTGAATGGTAGATCAAAATATGTAAATATGAATATTTGTGATTTAACATTACCTACAAAATATTTTCGTAAACTTTATTATTTTAAATATTTGAAAAATGTTTGTATGCCGTTAACAATTATTTTAATGCAGGTATTATCCCATACCTAAGTGTATATTTTAGCATATTATTAAATTAGATCCTGGCAAGTATTAAAAATGAAGTTTTTGATACTACTAAGTACCCACATTTTTTTCTCAATAATAATGCTCTGGTTAGTCCCAAACTGCCTTGTTTTCATTCCTACCCCTGACTAATCATGCCTTTTCCTCCAAAAGTGTATCTCTGAGAGTTCCCCAACTAGCACATTATGACAAGAAAATTTGTTAGAGTCACAACAGAAGGGCGTTTGAATGCTAGATGGAGAATTTTGGATTTTTTTCCCCTGATAGATAGTAGGTATCTATTAACTTCTTGATCAGAAAAACATGATTAAAGTGATATTTTTGGATATATCAAATGAATACCTAGAAGACAATGAAAACGCTAAAAATTCTGTGAATCATATCCCAGCATGTTTGAATCAAATTAACTCATGGGAGAACAAAGAAACACAAAAAATATTTGGTAATTAATGGACAAGTAGGGGTTAAGAAAATTCAGTTAAAGTTAAAAGGAATCAAAAGAGATTGAATCAGTCTGGTTTGTTGGTTTGATTTATGGTATGTTTATCTCTTGATGTGTTTTTGTTAAGGCTCTTGGGGCTGTGGATGTGGTATAAGAGCCAATTATAAGCATGTTTATTTTTATGTGAAAATAAAATCCAAATAAAGGGGAAGCAGTCTGTTTTTAAAATAGAGTGATGCTTTGAGTGGAAATAAGAGTTGAAGATATAAATTTGGGACTCCTCAAATTATAGTTAACTGATATCATGGACAAAGAAATAACTATGAGCGGGGAGGGAGAAACGGAGGTAGGAGGAGAGCAAGATAGAAAAAGAAAGAGAGACGAAGAGAAGCGTAGAGGTTCCGAGTCAGTATTCACTAGGAATTACTCACACAGGAGGTGTGGGAAGAGAATGTGGAGACAACAGAATGGACAAAACAGTGCTTCGGAATGGGAAAAAGAGAATATGGCTCATCTGATGTTACAGAAGCCAAGAGGAGCAGAGTTTCAAGGATGAAGTATATGTTCAACAAGTTCAAATACCTTATTATTGTATGGTGTATAGTATATGGTGAGATAAATGGGAAAGTACTCATTGTGTTTAGCAAGTAGCATATCATGCACAGAACTCAAAAGCAGAACTTTCAGAGATAATTTAATAATGTTTGTTCTTAGAAGATGAGGCTAGTTTTAGATAACTCAGTCAAGATACTGAAAAATAGGGAATAATAAGGATGGTAAATAGTAGAAGATAATATGTAGAAATAATATTTACTATTTATTTAAGCATGGAAATAGTTGAAGAACTATGCTAAGAGCTTTATATGTGTTACCTCTAAGCTTAACAGGGTTATGATGATTCAGGGAAATTATCCCTATTTGGAAATTAATGAAATTAGACTCCACAAGCTTAAATAATTGACTTTGGCCTATCTGTCTAGTAAATACAAACTTTTTTTTTCAAATTCAAATTGAAATACTGTCAGTAATTTTAGGTGTAAGGATTTGTTTCCCCCAAGAGGAGTTATATGTCCAGGCTGTAAGTAGCAGAGAAGTAGCCTATAAGGAAATGAGAACCCGTTTTGGATAGAGATTTTTGAAGAAGCAATAGCCTGGGAAAGACAGGAAGGCGTCTAACAGTGGAGTCATGTAAAGCAAAAGATGGTTATGCAGTCATATTTAACTGTGGAGTTCAGACTTGATCTCTTTTATCTATAAAGTGTACCATCAATAAAATGTGGGAAATGGGACTAGATTAGTTAGTGTACCAAGAACATAAGGAAGACTCATTATGGGGTTGATTTGTTAGAAAACCAATAAGAATCAAAAGCATTGGAGCAGCAGTCGGAGTCCAATCAAAATAGCATGGAACTTATATGGGCCGAGTCTGCATGAGTTTCTTTAGAAACAGTGCTCTTGCCAAAAAGAAAGTTAAAGAACTGAGGAAAAGCAATGGTATAAGTAACCTGGGTTTAGAGATTAATAAAGCAAACCTTAAGGAAGGCTGTTACTGATAGTGGAGTAGCTTTGTCCTACCCTACTTATACTGTTCACCAGTATTAAAATCCCTACCACAGAACTCAGCATCAGAGAGTAGGAGAAAACAGGGTAAAGATCCATTAAATTGCAACTGTTATCCTCCAAGGAGAGGTTGGATAAGAGCATAGATTTAGATTGTAAATAATAGTTTTTCTTGTACATGAACCAGCTCTTGATGATACTAGTTTCTGAAGACTGGTCTGAAGTGTGGATCAGTACAAGAAGATGGCCAGAGAGTCAGTCAATTTTCATGAAAGAATCAAGGGAGATGTGACAAGAATAGAAAGGGAAGTGTTTGGATGTCCAGTACTAAGATGGAGCCAAGGTCTGAGAGGCAGTTGTAAAAAACAAAACATTGAAATTATGGTTATTGTTAGTTTTGATGACTTAAAATTTGTTATCTTGGAGGTTAACTAATGCTACTCTGAAATTATCAAAAAAAGATCATGGCATTAAACAGTAAGCATGCTAGGTATCCAGAGGGTTTCTTGAGAACATCAGTTAAAATGTATTCGGCTCTATGGGTTTCTTATTTTACTTGGGCTTAGTTATCAGCACAAAAGATACATTTCTTTGCTTACGTAGGCATGACTATCTAATCATGTCCATATTCCTCTTATTATGGTAACTGTGTTGTTAAAATATAAAATTGTTCACCTAAATCCATGCCTTTTAAAGTATCATATAAACAAGTCCAATCTTACTGTAGACTAACTTCTAAATGTAAACCTTGACATTTTTCAAAAAGTGGGTCTATTTATCAAGTATATTTACTGATTATATTCTGCTTGAACTCACAATGTTTAAAATTATATTTAGAATAGTGATATGATGTTGACCTTCACTGAGGTCACAATCACATCATTATGGATTTCAACCTATTTGAAAGAATTCTATCTGAGGTAAAAAGATCTTTTGTTTTCTAGAGAACAGTCACATGCACACTCGAAAAATGTCAAACCTCATATACTTAGCACCTCCTATTTAGATTAAAGTGTTTGAAATCAAGGACTAACTTGTATTTTACCATGCAAACCTACGATTTCTAGATGAATGTTATGCAAACAATTACTCTCATTTTTTATAATGACAAGGAAATAATCAGTGACTTAGCGATTCTTTCAAATTTCCATTTGGAGAGTAAATATTTTCTCCTAAAGATGTCTTTTCAATTACACACTTTTGAGAAGAGATATTAGAGGGAAATCTCAGCCAAGTGTGGGTGAATTGCTTCTACCATGCATTGAGTACCGACTATTAAGCAGCTCTTATTTGAATGCATATGATCATTTTAACCACAAGCTCCATTTTCTGTGTCTTCTATCAGCAGTTGCAGCATCCAGTGATCAAAGCCAGATTCCTATAATTGCTGTATCTGTGACAATGGGAGTCATTTTGTTGGCAGTGGTTATCGGCTTCCTTCTCAGTGGAAGGTAAGAGAGGAAGCTGTGATTCTCAACTTTTGCAGCTGATCTCTTCCCTACCTTGATCTGACTATTTGGCTGTTAAGCACATCCCAAAACAAATCAGGCAAATGATGTAACAGTAGATAACCTCAATGTATGATATACTTCTTAAGCCTTACCTTATTGCTGTTAGTGCTAACACAATTTCTCTTTTCAAGTATGGTCTTTTTACAAGAATAGTAGTAACATGTTATTCTTTATTCTGTCATTAATATAATCATATCTGTGTCCAATATAATTTTTTCTTTTTATCTGAAATTTTTTCATCTCAAAAGTATTTATGGTTGCCTGCTTCAGTGTTAGCATCTGGGAAGGACTATGTCAGTGCCTGGTAGATTTAGAGAAATAAGACTAATAATTCTAGCCAGCATTCTGTCTGAATAGGGTGATGGATACAAAGCAGACTCTGGCAAACAAGCATTTTGAGAAATAATTAGCCCTTTTTTATGACTGTTTTTTATTTGCTGTTTCTGAATGATTTCAACCTGAATATGTCAATCATAGTGTATCCTGACTAAAAGTGAATTTTGTTGAATGTTATATCAATAGATACATTAACATCTGTATTACAGAGCTATCTTTTTCATTTTGAACAAAAAAAGAGATCCGGCAAGAACTTTTGTGGAAGATATTTCCTGACATTGGGCTAAATATAATAAACTTTCCTAAAAATAACTTACTAACTAACTAACTAAATAAATAAATAAATAAAAAACATGATTGTAATCTATTCCAACAAAATATTTTCATTTTCCATCCAGGCCATCATTAGAAGGAATATTCAGAAAGTTGTCAATTTGAAAATGTTCCAGTGTTAGACAATTATAAAAGACTTTGATGAAAGTCTTCATGGAAATATTTAAACCTGCATAAATATGTGGAATGTACTGTAAGATAAAAAAAAAAAAAAAAGTCAGGAAATCAATATATATATTGATTTTGTTACTGTTCTAGTCATTTACTTTCGACTCTTCAGCACTTACTCAAGTCATAAGTATACAGAATTAGGTACTTTTCAATATATTGCATATTGTATTCTGAAAAGATTTATGACTATATCTTTAAATTACAGCAGTAACAATTTATTTTCATAAAACATTTTTACTTTCTTTGAACATCCTTTCTCTTTGTATCTGAAAATTCCCTTTCTTCTAGTTCTTGTCATCTAAGAGTGTTCACAGTTTTCTTAAAATATATGTAGAGAAATCCATTGCTTATATTTAATGTTTGAATAGCAGCGATACATTTTTTAGAAATTCTAGATGGGAAGCAATTTGTGTTCTGCTGAGGACAACTAGCCCTATCAAGCCAGAAGGCTGGTATCTAGTGCCCCACTGATCTCTTCTCTCTGAAGTCACCTAGGGAAAATAGTCTACTTTTGTCTCAGCTTTCTGGGAGATAGGCTAATTACACCAATCTTGTCATAAAAACTTTGCTTAGATTTTGATCAGGTAAGATAATTAAGTTGAGTGAATTGTAACTACTAAGAAAACTACCAAGTGATAGTGTCTTTTCTACCCCCAAAGTGTAGATAACTATGGTACATTTGGAGAGTTAATTTGTAATATCATTTCTTTACATGTGACTGAGATACGAGTTTCTTCTTCCTTTCCAATAAATCCAGAAACAGTAGCTGTTTTTAGTGTCCGTACTTAGGAGAAATGAATATAAATGGAAGGATGAGCCAAGGTCTAGAATCCAATAAATTTGTGTGAGTGTTTACTAAAAGACATATCAAATATAGGAAGTATTTTATTATAGACTTAGTATATTATGTTTACTTAACCTAAGTATTGTTAATATGAATTTACTGATGACAAGCCCCTATGAATTCTTTCTCATCTGTATGTGAATCAGCTCGTTCTCAAAAACTTTTCTTCCCCAATATATACATAAAATTGACCTTAAAATAATTAATTTTATTATACCTGTAACAGAAGGCAAAGTGTTTAAGACAAGGTTCACTCTGTCATTTGGTAACTGAATCATAATATAGTTTTTAACACACACAGAAACACACATAATCCCGTATGTACCTGAACTTGTTGTACAAGAATAAATAAATTTAATATAATATCTCAGTTGTACTGGAATCACATCTATAACCAAGAGACAAAGCTTAATTTTTAGCACAACTAAATCTAGGACATGGTAAAATGAATTTTTAGATGTATTGTCTTATAGGAGCATATTATTTTTTAAAAATAGTGACACCCTATGAATTTGTGCATTGGTCATTCACGTTATTTTTTTTCCCTAATTTAATCTTGTAACACACAGTGTCTGGTGCTAAGACTAGGAATTTGCAATTTAAAGGAAAACACATTTTACCAAAAAAAAAAAAATCTCAGATATATATATATTTTTTTTACCAGCAATTTTGTTGAATGAAACTTTCATTACTTCATTTTGTTGAATGCACATCCTTTCATTTCAGAGGGCATTTGTCATATAATAGAAAAATCTTTGGCCATTGTATTTTAGCTTTCATAGACAACGTTGTTTTGTTTGTATTATGTAAATATACTTATTCAAAGCTAAATGATAGGATTTTTGAAGGACTATTCCCTTCTCATTCAAGGCAGTGAACTTTGCAATTTTTGTATGGACTAAGAAAATTTTACCTACCTTGTAGTACCTAGACTATCCTGAATTAACTCAGTAAAGATGTGTCAAATAAAAAAAAATAAATAAAGGAAGAACGTTTCCAAAACCTAACACAAATTTGGGAAATTATCTTTGAGTATTAGCAAATTGTTGAAAAAAGCCTGTTCTAAGAATAGTCTAAGGACGTATATGTTTCTCTGTCTTCTGTGTGCTAAAATATGATTGATAAACACACCACACGCACACACACACACACACACACACACAGCATAATGGCATTTGGACATCACTCTCACTTAGAACTTACTCTTTTATCACTTTCAATCTCTTAAATAGATTATAAACTAGATATTTGTTCCTACGTAAAATGTATTTAATTGCAAATAATTTATCTCCTCAGTGGTGACATAGATGAATTAATTTTTACATATTACACAAATGTGAATAATACTTGTATGTAATATTTGTTGACAATTCATAACATCCTTTGGTTTCAAGAGAAAAATATGTCTTGAAGATCCATATTCACTGATAATTTGTATTTTCATTCAGACCAAACAAAAAAAAATTGAGGATTATAACACACTGCCTACTATGGGACTAATCGATTTCAAAGAAAAAAACAAAAAACTCTTATATTCTAAAATACATTTAAAGTTTAAAAATAAGTCAAATACACTTTCTAATCATTTAGGATAAAATAGATTATGCAGAAAACTTTGGAGTCTTCCTATTTCTACCTAGATATGGTTTAAAACAATATTGAAAAGCATTGATCTTTACAGAAATGGTCCTCTTTAAGAAATGGCAAATATTTATAACATCTTAGGATTCTATCAATTTTAGAATTTGTGTGATCTTCCTGTTTAAAGTGGTAAACATCCTATAAGGTATTTTCTGAAGGGTTCAGACTCTCCCTTTCACTTTCTTTCTTATTAATTTTAAATGGTATTCTCATGGGACTGCAAGGCAATTGATATGACCCCAGCAAATTATGAGCTATTTACCCTGGGATGGATATAAGTTAAACCTCCTTATATGCACCCAATGTTGTAACTGTTTTTTAATCTTTTCTCTTACATCAGTAATGACATTGCACATTGATAACTCTCTTTTATATCCTCATAGTGTGGCTTTTCTCTTTTACATATTATTTTATAGATAACAATTTTTTAATCCCTCTTTTACCAATGATTGTCATCTCCAGTTACATGTTTGCAAAAATATTTTACTATGTCCTTTCCCTCATTTATCTTTCCTTTGAAGATGATTATTGATATTATTTAGTTAACATTTTTTATTCTCTGTGTCCCCATTTCACACTTGGGGTGACACCTCCTAGTCTGATATAAAGCTTAAATTAACAGGATTTAGTGATGTAGAAAATACAAAGGAAAAATCTTTCAGTTGACAGAAACTATTTCTTTGTTGAAAATTGCTTGCTATGGACATCCTAGGATTAAAGAATACATTTCTAATACCTTGTTTCTGATTCCACATTTATTAATGTTCATGAATGTAATTAATTTAAGAAAATTTCAGAGCTTTGATTTTTTATTTCAGTTAATTCCACAAGCACACTCAGAGTTCAAAGTCACACACATATATACATGCACACCATGCAAATTTACCTGTTTTTACATACAAACACTAGAAAAGTAAAACTGTTTTCCAATTTTAAGATTAAGGGATATGATTTTAAGGTTATTCATATGTAACTTTAACACTGTGATAAATTTTGTCTTAGTGGTGCTTAATGACTGTTAAAACAGATTAGCTATTTTCTAGGCAAAAGATATTCCCCTTGTTTGTCCTGGTCATGTTTAAGTCCCAAGGCTGGACATAAAACTGCTAAATTATATTTTCCTTTGTCTTTCATTAAACAATTGAACCTCAGTCCATTGAAACGTTTCATAGTTTTCTGAGGCAAAAAATATTATTCAGAGGTCAATGGATACTGTGCTTGGATGCTAACCTATCAAAATTAAAATGCTGAGATTATACCAGAAAATTAGAGGAAAAAAAGTTGATTTATATAAAATGCTGTTTTAGGTTTTTCTTTCTTATTACTTGAAAATAATATTAAAATTTTCCCTTTTATAAATTTTGAAGTCTCTTAATGTATAACACTTTGTAAATGACTTATTCTTCCCAATTAGAAACATGTATTAACTTCCATTAGAAACACGTATTAAGTATCTACTGCACATCAAACACCAAGTCCCAGGCATATGAAATAAGAAGGCAATGGCCTTTCCCAAAGTGTTTCAACTTCCATTCAGTAGTCTGATAAATAGATTTTATAAATAAAATTAAAACAACTATGGATAAAGAGACGAGTTTAAATTAAAATTATTCCCTCCATTGTAACCTTTTCCCTTGGACCAAAAGAAAATGATAGTCTGATTCATTTGGGTTCTTATTACATGCCTGCCACAGTTCTCACGTTAGGAAAAACAAGGACTTAATGGCAAAATCCACTGGACTTAAAAAACTTTTCTTTAAGCTCCTTTTCTTTAAGCTCCTAAATAATTATATTGGCGTTTGAATGTAATTCAGACAAGTGCCAGAGATCTGTCTACATTTGATAACAAAGCATAATAGCTTTTTCAGTTAATACTTTTTAAATAGTGTGAAGTACTGTAAAGAAGAGCTAAGCTTCTTTGACAAGTGGATGTAACCCAATAATAGTATTGATAATAGTAAGTATAATATTGTCTAGCATGAATTACATACTGTGAGGCACTGCTCCAGGGAGTTTGCATGTAATATCTCACAATACTATGCCTGTCTCATATTAATTCTGCCTTCTATTTATACTTAATTATCTTCTTGCTGTTCCTAAATATTGTAAATACAGTATAGTCTAATGGCTTTTGCAGGTCCTTCTTGCTGCCAAAAACTCCTTTGCCCCAGAGATGGCTTCCTCCTTCTTTCAAGTCTTTGCTCAGTCTTATCCTCTCAATTGAACTTACTAATATGATGACCCATGATTCCTTTAGCTACACATCAGAACTCCCTTACCCTGATTTGTCTCTTCATAACACTATTACTGTTACATATCATAACACTTATTGTCATTACATAATATATATATATATATATATATATATATATATATATACATACATATATTCAGTTGATTTTTTTTTTTTTTTTTTTTTTGTATGTCAACCCTACTAGAATACAAGGTCCAAGATGGAAGGTATTTTTATCTGTGGGCTTTTTTCCCCATCTGGGAAAATGCCTAGAACATAAATTATTGTATTCAGTTAGTGAGGGCCTGGAGCTTGAAACCAGCTCTGACTTTAGGGCCCTCTTTATTAAAAAATCCCCAATGACTTATAATTATTCAGCTTTATGATTTGAGTGAAACTCAGAACTCTTGTGTGCAGTCACTGATTCTCTACTGCTAAAAATAATGGCATTAACATTTAAAAAGTTCCAAACTGATCAGTAATAGAATAAAATACCTCTTAGAAATTAATGTCAGTGGTATCTTGACACTAAAATAAATAAGAAATACATTAGATTTTAGTGAATTCTCCCTCTGGCATTCATTTATAAACTGTACCTGGTAAATTGTATTTATTCTGGAATCACACACATCATATGTCAGCAACTCCTTGACCATTCCTGATTTTGTGAAAGATAGTTAATTTTACTTCTGCTTTCCCTCATTTTAGTTTTTTAAGTAGTTTTAGTTCATCATTTTATGCTCATTTTGAACACAGATCATAGGGTACATTCTCAGTAAATGTCCAATGACCATATGACTGGAGTAGTGAAGCTACAATTAAAGACTCTTGAAAATATGCTTCAAACTACCTTTCCAGCATTACCACTATATGTTTTTGACCTGGTCTCCTTTGTTGCGTAAGATAGAAGCCAAATTCAAAGTGGCTTAAACTGAAAGAGAATTATAGATCATACAGATGAAAAGTTCCAGAGACTTTAAAAATATCCAAAGTACAGGCACATACAGATCTAGGTGCTAACATATGTACTATCTGCTACGCAATTGGAAACACATGGTTTAAAAATGCGTAAATATGGTATTTAAAGCCACTGATCAAAATGAGGTTACTGGGATTGAGTTAGGAGCATGCTGATGTTGAGAGGTAAAGGAGAAAGATCCAGCAAAAGGAGACTGAGAAGAAGTGGCTCATGAGGAAGTAGGAGAGTAGACAATTGTGGGATCACTAAAGGGGCGATGTCACTGTATGGGACCAGCTCTGACTTTATTGCTCCTGTCCTTCACTCTCAGAGCTCATGTGGCATGGGCTCTGACAGGTACCTGATACCCAGCTCCACAGAGCCAATCAGCCAGTAGCACTGGGACCTTAGTTACTAAGAGGATGGAGAAATTGCAATGCATGACCCAGCACAGTAGGATCTCATGCTTGACTCTAAAGATAGGATCAATCTCATATGATGCATGTGAACTGAGATGAGGATCTCGCTTTTTGCTCTTATCTCCATTTCAATTCTCAATATTTAAATATTCATGGTCACCAGAAGGGAAAAGGAAGGGGTTGGTGGTAGAAGAGGGTAAAGGGGTTCAAATATATAGTGACATAGGAGAACTGACTCTGGGTGGTGAACACACGATGTGATACATAGATGATGCATTATAGAAATGTACACTGAAACCTATATAATTTTACTAACCAATGTCACCCCAATAAACTTAATAAAATTAAAAAAATTAATAAAATAAACCTTTCATATTAAAACCACATTAACCATTCTTTCTATCATAAACCTTCATCAAATCCCTTAGCCAAAGCATTCTCTCCTTTCACTGAAGTCTCTGAATAATACATCAGTATTTTTCATGGAATTTAACACTTTCAACCACAAATTATATGATCTCTTTCCTGCCAGCCCAAAAGTATTTAGAAGATAAAGACTTCTGTTGTTGTCCCAAATAACTGAATTGAGTGAATATCTCATACATTATTGAATGACAGATAAATTGTGCATCAATCTCTACTTTCAAGTGCTTTGTCTCATTTTTCACTAATGTTAATAGTTTGGAAAAGGAAAAATGTTGGTAACTCTGACATGAGCCAAGTAGAATACCTAACTCTTAAATGCTTTCTTCCTGAATATTGAAACTTTGGTGCCATCATAAAATAAATACAATGATTTAAAAGAAGTATTACATCAGAGTTAAGAAAGCTTCACTAGCTTATATTATTATTATAATTTGACATCTGGACATGCTAATGCCAGTGTGTTGATGCACCTGGTGATATTAAACAGCATTAGCTTTTATAGATAATAACGTATATCAACATATTTATATTTCTCTCCTGATTCTCTTCAAGTTAGGGACATCATGGATATGTTGATATATTTGGCATCTCTAACATAACTAGGATTATTTAGTTGCAGAACTTGGTAAGTTTTGATAAGAAAAAACATTATATAAACTTACTTGAATTTAATACTGTTTTATTTTAAAATAATGATAACTAGACAAATATCTGTAATCACATTGCAATTACTGATTTTAGAAAAGAGCTCATTAAAAGCAAATCTCAGTGGTTTATGAATTAGCAATAGATGTGATTTTATAAAAATGTAACAAATCCAGGCTTGTGTATTGATTTACTATCTGAGAGTTGTTATCTCTTCTACTTTTTCATGATTACATGCTTTTTTCTTTAAAGGCTCGGAAACAAAGATAATTAGAGAGCAGTTCATAATTTATTAATAACTGACAAATGGGGATCACGGCAGAGAAGTGCCAGAAAGACTAGGAGCATAGCAACAACTAATTGCCCACTGTGGGAAGTAAATCGTCCTAGGAAACTGAACCCAAGAGGGTTACTGGCTCAATTGCTCAACATTATTGAATATCCCACCAGTGACTTCTCACAGATCAAACATGTAAATATCACTGCAATTCTCAGGAAGTTATATTGAGACAAATATTTACAAGGAGAATCTCTATTTATGGTACTGAAGACAAGTTAACATCATTGATTTGCAAAGATGAAAATGATTTTAGCAAAGAATCTAGAGACTCATTTTTTAAGTATGAAGCAGGGCAGGTCAAAAGCCTAACCACAGAGCAAAACACACTTTTTGTCTGAAGTCCATTTCTTTAAGAATGTGACACCTGAAAGACAGAGCAGGCCAGCATGCCAGAAGTGGCTGGGCTCTGGTAGAAGATTCTCCTAGGTTTCTCGAAATCTTACCATGTCTCTCAGAGACCACAAGAGCACGGGCTCTCTCAAGAACTGGATACCCAGCTCTACAGAGAAAATCAATAGCTCTGCCCTGTGCCAAAGGATAGAACACCCATTCAACAAAAAACTCGGTGTTTTGAACCACCTCTAGGAGTATACTCATTGCTGAGAAATGAAGCAAATGAATGGTAAAATTTGCAAACGATTTTAAACACCAGTTAAATGTCACGTTTGTTCAAGATCTGTGCTCTTTTTTTGTTTGTTTTTAAACTTGCATAAAACTGAAAAGAAACAGAGGTTTCTAATGGATTGGCAACTCAGATTCAAACAGTTAAATTCTTTAATGTGCCATGTGGAGGGATTGACTTCAGATACACCTAATTGCGGTGATACTTACAATGTTATAAAACATATATTCCAATTACCTTGCTTACCAAAATTATTTTACTATCTCTCACTTCTTGCTTTTCTTTTATAATTCCTTACTCCTTTGACTTTAATCTCACAGAAAAATAACATATTTTTCTGTACTATTTTTGGCATGCGTTTGTTCTCAATAGTCTATAGTCATTGTTCTACTCCCTTGTAGCCGTTAGTATTGCAAATAACAATGTCAGTAGGTATTCATTATTATTTGGGGATGCCTTCCTTTAAAATACTGTTTTATTGGTTTATTTCTTTTTAATGACCTGTTATCTTTTCTTCCTGTTTCTGTGTTCTGGCATTGGGGTCCACACCTTCATGATGGTCATTATTGAGTTCTCTTGAATCAAGGAAGATAGAAAGGCAACAAAGATGTTTGGGAGTTTATTATAGTTTATTTTTTCAGCCTCCTATGCACACCACCACTTCTGTCCTGAGAGGCAAGATATCATCACATTCGGGAAATAGGATCTCCTTCTGGTGACTAGTGAAGGAAAGCCTCTCTGTTTTGTAGAGTTTCTTAGACTGCTCTTAGACCAAGTATATAATTCCTCTTCGGTGCCCTTCCAGACTCAACATTCCATAATAATAAAATATTCCCATATATCTTACAAATACCTCTTCTCCACCTCCAAGAGCTCTCCGTGCCTCTACCACTGAGAAATCTTAATATTGCTTTGACACTCATAACTATTTCATTTGATTTTCCTGAAGCAAATTCAGTAGGCGTTGGTTTAAACTGATTCTATATGTAGCTGATGTACACATCTTGCCAACATTAAAAAAACAGTCATTTATGTTGTTTCAATTGATGTCATGTAACTTTGACTGTTTATTACTTTAATGTAGTTATTTAATACTTTCACTATTTTCTAAAAGATATCTGTTTCAAAATATGGAGAAACAGTACACATAAGAATATTAAAGATAATCATAACATGTAATCACAAAGCAAAGAGTTGAACAACTTTAAAAATATGTAGGGATACAAGATTAAATGAAATATTTTTTATATTAATTATTCCTAGATATACTGAAATCTTACCACAAATCTTTACCTCTACAGTTGTCTGTGAGATCTTCATATATGCCAGCAGCGCAATGCTACTTATTTAAGAATATCAAGTTCATCATACCTATAGCCAGTGTAGATATTAAATCTGTACAATTAATCTGAGTTTCTTAATTTGCAACAGTAAAATTATCAGGAAAATTTTAGTCTATAGGTCTAATCTTCTCTGAACATTTTTATGACAAAATTTAGCTACTACTTAAATGAATAATTTCTACCTTATCAAACCAAAGACTATGTAAAATCTAATAAATCATCAAAGTAACATGAATTCAACATTTATGTAATAAGTGATGTTGAACATTGTTTAATATAAATTTTGATGAGACAAATATATGATAAAACTAAAATTCTGTGTTTGTGTGACTCGCATATTTTATAATACACCAGGGCCTCTTGATGATTTATTTTGATATCTATATCTGATTTCTTCTGACCTAGTCCTAATCCTGCTGTTTCAAATGTACATACAGTGGTCTGTTAGATTCAGCTCCTCTCTAATCATTTGGAATGTAGAGGGCCAGTATAAATCCAACCTTTCCTGAAGTCCTAAAGATTTATAATTAATCATTCCAAACTGTGCTAGTGTGTACTGTCAATCTCCAACCCCATAGGGAAACAGCTTCTTTGAATTCCAAGTATATACACATATTTATTTTACCACACAATATCTTTCTGCTCCAGCCCCAGGCTTCTAAATCTTCATTCAAGAAATTGAAGTGGAAAGTTTTTCTGTACATCTCAAATATCTGCCTGGACCCTGTGCAGTTTGGTCCATTTATTCCTATTGGTTCCCAAAGTCAGGATGACTGGATCCTACTCCTGTGTCTCCAAACTTTGAAACCCTCCACACCCACTGTAAGAGGAGTCTTAAATAACACAGTTTGGAAGGCTATCAGGAGATAGTTTTAGTACATCATACGCCCAAATGTGAAAATCACTATCAGGATTGCTTCCATCTGCCCCCTCATCGCACTGTATCTCCTTAGACCTCAAATAATCAAAATGATTGACTCTTTCAGCTATGGTCCAGCATATCTTTGGAGGTTTGATTAATGGTCATTTCCTTAGATAAACTTCCTGATCTTTTGACATTTCCAAGATATCTTGCTGCGTACCCTTTCCTATACATTTTGCTCTACTTTTTTACATTGCGTGTTACACAGTTGGCATGGTTAGAATGATTTTCCTGATTTCTTACTAGCTGCTATTTTATTTGTGTATGCATTTCTTATTTTTTGATTAAAAATTATCTAGAACATATAAGACAAAATGTAGAAAGAAAAATCAATCATATTTATCCACCAGAGACAATCAATATTCATATTTTGCCATTTATTTAAGATATTTTATATACATATTTGAGTTCCTAATTTATAGTTTTGTTTTCTGTTTTTCTTTAACTTGACATTGTAATGTTAAATTTCCCTGTGTAATTAAAAATGTTTTAAAAGCAAACATTTAATACCTCCTTGATATTATGTTTAATCTTTCCTATGCATTTTCCCTTTTGCATTGTTTGTTTTTTTTCTTTTGTTGCTATTGTTTGGGAGAAAGGTTTTTCTATCTTGAATGTCCTTAGAACACATTTGTATAATTCAAAGTAAGAGTCGATGAATATGAATATTTTAAAGACTGTTGATACATATTGACCAATGGCCCTCCTAAACCGTTGTACAAATTACCATTCCCCACAATAGTGCATGAAATTGTTAGTTCACAAAATAGTCTCTGCTATTTTAATAGAGAAAAAATAGTTCCATATTTTCAATAGCAGTCTTGTTATTCTTGCGATTTAATAGTTTCATTAATATGTATACAATAAGTATAGTTATTAACTATTTTATTACCTGTTTTATAAGGTACCTGTACATACTGTTTACCCGTTAAGGCTAGTGGTATCTTAGCTCTTCATATAGTAAAGATATATCATTAGAAGTGGCAAGATTTGTTAGCTTTAAATAATATTTATTTCACATGGAATACAAAAAATGTTAATTTTATGTGGTTGGGGATCTAAACTGATATTTTCTATAGAGTTACATAAGTCTGTTTATCACCCTTTCCTAAAATTTTTATTGGTGTCCACCTTTAGCACACTAAATAGTGTCCATATAGATATTATTTTATCTATACGGCCTCTGGGCTCTCAAATCTATTCTTCTAATCCAATTCTACCAAGATCATATTTGTTTAAATATAATTTAAAAATTGTTTTCAATGTTTGGTCAAGTGAATTCCTATTGGGGAATCACATATAATCACAATTACAAATATTTTATATTAAGTGCTTTTGTACTTACACATTTATACATCATTATACACTTACATACATACATTTATACCATTTATAAACCTTTTATATAAAGCAATTTAATCATAATTTGCATCTGTTATGTTCTATATGTGTATAATGTATTAAAATAGTTAACATTTAATATTGTTATATTTAATTTTAAACACGACAAGTTTCATAATATATGATATAAATTTCTCCTGACCAATACTAATAGATAGCAAAATGTACTGATGTGGAATCTGGAATAATTTGATAGGAAAATGAACATTTAGCTGTCTTTCTAATCATTTTCATAATTAATTCAATTTTCAATAATATTTTATCACAAAATATACACATTCCTTGTGTATACTTCCACAATTACTTTAATTTTTTGAGATTGAAGTAATTAAATTGAAACATTAGTCCTTCTGGTTCTTTCTACGTTGTAACTATAATGCTAACAGATGTGATTCAACTTTAGTAAAATATTCAACAGCCATAATGGAGGAAGCTCAATAAATAAGAACTTAAATATTTGGCTTATTTCTGGGACTAATGTCCTCCTTTTTTTTTTTGACCCACTCATATTTTTAATGGTATTCTTTCATTAAGACAAATAAGTTTTCAAAACAAAGGCTGCTATCGAAAATGTGCTCAAAATATTTTTTTAGCTGCAAAATTAGCATCACTTTTTTTTAAACTTTACCGGCCCTTACTTTTTCCTCTGTAAATCTCTCACAATAAATTCAAACCTAAAATAGCTAAGCACAGACTGGTTAGTCATGACAGCCACACGCTCCTCCCAAAGAGGCTTTACATATAGGCCTATATAGTCTGTGAAATGACTGGGAGGGAAAAGTTTAGTGGAAAGAGATGATAGTAACTTTAGGCTTCTAGAAATGGAGGTAATTTAGGTTTGCTCAGTGACGGTGCCATTCTGTAAGAGAAACACATAATCCAGGACTTTGTACATTAACACTATTGTAGCGCCAGAAGAATAGTGGTTGATGGTGGTTGATTGCAAAGAAGATTCTCTGTAATTTATCCTTATTGAACTAGTATAGATTATCTCTTCTGTGGAAATAAACAAAAGGCATGCAAATGCGAATAAACAAATATTATTTATTAAGAGCTTGCTAGAGCAAAATAATCAGTCACCATCGCTTGCATTTGGCAGAGACCTAAAGGCAGGCAGTGGAGTGTGAAAGCTTTCTAATGAAAACAAGGGGACGTCTTCAGGCATATCCTGATTGGTGATCATTGGCATGGGATAGCTGGAGGCAGGCTAAGTAGAAGTGTGGCATCCTGTGTGACTGGTTAAGGGAGCATATCTGGCTTCCTCTCATTGATCCTTATTTGGAAATGAAGTAAAAAATCAGGGAAGCTAGTAGCACTTATTGGTAAAGTCCTGACCATTTGGGTCGATTGCTGCAGAGGTTGTGGTTTGACTTCCTGGACTGGTTGCTGCAGATTTGGGGTCAGAATTCTGTTTTTTTATTTAGTCTGACCATTGTCCATTTGCGTATTCATTCTCTCATTTCATACATTTCAGTAAATAGTCATACTAGTCTTTTTATAAACTTAGTGTTCAGTATTTATTTTTTTAATTATAAAGAGGAGAAAATTCTTTAGGGAATGCAGCCATAAATATACTGTGTACTCCTTTTATTAAATGATCAGGTGAATATTTCAAATCAGCATGACCTTGAATTTTATTGATTTATGAAAGAAACAAAGTAATTTTGAAGTTAGATGACATAAATTGTTTAACAAGGATTCTGACTTATCAAATAACAAACTACAATGTCATTACAATACCAGAGAAGTAAGAAAACCATTGTAGAGAGGGAAGTGAGATTGAGATAGGCAGAAAAAAACTTCTTCTGCATTTTTAGTAGTGCTTAATACTCAGCTTTTCCTTTTATTTGCCTATTTGCCAGTTTTGAAGTCAGGTATCAATGTAAAGTTTGCAGTCTGTCCTGCCTACAATGTCCTATTTCTTACTTGCTACTTGAGGAGAAAGTTGAGTTTGCAAAAAGTGTTAAATCAAAATATCATCTATACTTAATAGGAGTATGTAGACCAAATATATTAAAAAGGCATTAGTGTTTTATCAATCATATCTTAATTACAGCTTAAGTTTATTTACATATATTTATATATAGGTAATGTATAAATAAATATGTACATACATATGTAAACACATAGGTTTATACTAATATAATACTGACATTTAGTTATTTAAATGTAAATAATAAAAGTGTAAATAATATGTGTAAAGTTGAAACAATCTTAATTTTCCTGTTTAAAATATTAAGTTAGTACAAAAGTAATTGCAGTTTTTGCAATTTTTAGCCTTTTAAAATGCAATTGCTTTCACACCAACCTAACACAATACTGGAGCTGCTTTTGCTAAAATATTTGATAGATCATGTAACCTCTCTTTTTTTATAGGCTCTCTGAAATAGATTTTTCTGATCTTGGTGACCTGTAGAGTTCGATTTTTTGATGGGATTTGACTCTTTGATATGCTTCCTGCTTTTATAGTGAGGACAGTCTAATAGTGAGACAGTCATGCAACCAGATCATTTCAGTGTTACCACAATTAGTGTTGTATTTTCAACAATTTGGTGCAAGAATAGAATAGAGGATATGATTATCTTTGCATTAGTGAGTACAGGAATGTTGTTGCAGAAATGGTAAACGGAAGCCAGACCTGGAGGATGAAAAGAAATTTTACAAGTTGCATGACAGTGTGAGGAGGAAGGCATGTAGGCGTGAAGGCGCATGACATGTTCAATTTACTGTGACTCCTTAGGATTCTCTACAAGGCCTACCACAGACTGTGCCTGTGACACTCCCCAGCCTTCCTGCCTCATTCATAGCATGAGCTTTGTCATATCCAAATATAATATATATATTATATATACATATATATATATACATATATATGTATATATAATATACATAATTATCATGAAATGTATATGGTTTACTCTAGCTCAGTAGCAGTTCAAAGAGAAAACCTTTTGCATCAAAAATTCACTACCTCTTAAAGGCTCTCCTGATACCTGTGGCAAAACTGTGGCTTTGCTTTCACATAATTTTATGTAAGTCTCTGTTCAATAGCTCAGAAAGGCAAAATGGGGATGCTGAATTAAGATAATTTTACAGTTTTGTCATTTTGTTTGAGGTATTATGACTCCCTGATAATCCAAATAGCTAATATTGACATATAAAAGTACAAAAAATATTTGCCATTAAACATTAAACTTGTCATTAAAAGAAACCTGTAAAGATAAATGTTAGAAACCGAAAAAAGAAAATAAAAAACTACAACAACAAAAAAACCTTGTGGTTTGAAAAGATAGAGATTCGGATGAAATTTAGTTATTTAACCAGTCTTCATTTGTAAATAATATAAATTAACATTGTAAACAAATTGTAGGAAAATTTTTTATAGTACTTACCAGAGAACAAATTGTTTTTAAGCACCTCCAGGCATTTCAGAAGTGTTTTATTAACATGCAGACTATTAATATGCTAATTACAAAACTATACCTTTTATTCATTAAGTAAATTCCCCTAAGACTATTAAAAGACACATTATTCGCTACAACAAGTATTGAGTACCTGTTGGATCAGTGTTTCTCAACCTGGAGAACAGTTAGAATCAACTAACAGCTTTTGAAAAATAATGATGCCTGAGTCCCACAACCAAGATATTTTGAGTCACTTGTTCTGAGGTGAGTGAGGCATGGGCCTTGTTTTGTTGTTGATGTTGTTGTTTGTTTGTTTGTTTGTTTGTTTTAACCTCCCTGTTGACTCTAATCTGCAGCCAGGTGTAAAATCATTGTATAATGTGAGTAGAGAGCTGTTTCTGTATAATTTCTTATTCTTAAAGCTTAGCACATAGATTCTCAGTAAACATTTGATAATAATGAGAGTGATTATGTCTACTACTGCAGCAAAAACGTTTTACAAAAGATGTTTAATAGTTGGTGAAATTTACTTTGGGTCCCCAAATACATATTAGAATAAGCAAACTGAATCTAACACATTCAATAATATCTGCAGCTTGTATCAATGCCCTATCTGTGGCATTCATGGAAGAAGAGCCTCTTTTATAATGGTCTCTGGCTCATTAAAATTATCAAAAGAAATACAATGAATCAGCAATAAAATATAGCTTGGGATATAAACCAATTGAACTATAGTCTAAAGATAATTCACCTCAAGTTGTTTCTTTGCTTTCATTTAGCTCCCAATCCATAAGTTCTCACAGTTGTCTTAAGAGAAAGAAATAAGGAGAGTTCCTGATTCCAAAATTAAAGTGAATTGGTTTTTTGTTTGTTTTTGTGACTTTGTCCTTCCAAACAAAGGGATGGTTGCACATGGAACACTTAGATTTGTAGAGTTTTGGGTATTATTTTTATTTTAGAAATCCTTGAAATGTGTATCATTTATTTAAAATTTAACTCGGTCACTTATATTATCTGATCTCTATTTTATACATGCATCTGAATACCAGTAGAATTTAGGTTATTGAGCATTTTTCTAGCATCCATCTTTTAATACTTTCAATCAAAATTTGGTAGATTTTGCTACAGTAGGGGCTAGACTTACATCAAAGATTTTAAATGTTGTATGTAATTGATTGTGAATTTGTCAGTTTTTCTTTTTTTTCTGTCTTTCTTTTTTCCCTTTCCTTAACCTGGTAACAAACTATTAGCAAAGGAAGAAAGAAATGTCCATACCAGGATTCTCCATGAAAATGTCTTTAATTTTCAACAGGGGGAGAGGGAGATGAGGCTGAGGGGTTGGGTGGGAGAACTGGGAGATATGGAAGAAAAAATGTGCTTCCATTATAGTATGAGGCAGTAACTGCTGCCCACATCTTACCTTCATAATTTGCTATCAGTGCCATCAGGGCCTCTCACTGAGTCCCAGATTTTGTAGCTCTAAGATGAATATTATAATAGGACATTGCAGGCTTGAAACAGGCACTGCAAGGAAAATGCAAATGTGTTGGAAGGACAATCTCTTCCTGTGTGTTTCTACTTTACTTTCACACTACTACCACACTCATGCACGTCTGATACCAGGTGTGTGGGTTTTTCTATGTTTTGTTTTTCCACAAGAAACACTTCTCTATAACATCAGGTGTATGTCCTGCAATTCAACTGAATTTAGAAGCTAAGTGCGATTAGTGCCACAAATTAAGGGCTCAGTCCCACAAGACTGATCCCCAATTCAGATGCCAATCCCACAACGTCTGTCCCGCATGACTACTGTTAACCTTAAAATGAAAGGCCAAAGCGAGAGCAACAAGCATTTATTTGAGATCCAAAATAATAATTATATGGAAAACACTGATTCAGACAGAAACCCAAATGGTGTTGCCATTAGGAGGTGAAGGCAAGAGGTATTCATTGGAAAGGGAAGGGGTACAATTACATGAATAGAAGGAAGGAATGGCTATTGTTGCAGATAAGCTGACATAGTGATGCTGATTATAAAGAATGTTTTTCAGTCTCGTAGTCATAATGTCTGTCTCTCGTTATCATTGCATTTATTTGGAGTACACTGATGCTTTAAGGCCAGTCTAAAGCTAATTTTGCCAAGTTTAACCTTCCAAAGATTTGAGGCAGAAGATGTCAAGGCAGTTCCCCAGGGATGGCAGCTCCACCTCTGTTTTGAAGTAGATCTCTTTATATTATTTTTCACACTACAAATTGGAGTTTCCCTTGACACCCCCCCCCCTTTTTTTTTTTTTTAATTGGGGCATATTGGGAGCAGCATGTTTCTCCAGGGCCAATCAGCTCCTAGTCATTGATTTTCAATCTAGTTGTGGAGGGCACAGCTCAGCTCCAAATCCAGTCATAATTTTCAATCTTAGTTGCAGGGGGCGCAGCCCACTATCCCATGCAGGAATTGAACTAGCAACCTTGTTAAGAACTCTAACCAACTGAGCCATCTGGCTGCCCCTCCAGCAACTCATTGTCTTCAATCTAGTTGTGGAGGGTGCAGCTCCCTGGCCCATGTAGGAATTGAACCGGCAACTCTGCTGTTTAGAGCTCGCATTCTAACCAACTGAGCCATCCAGCCGCCCCTTGACGCCCCCCCCTTTGAATTCAGTCATTTGCTAGTACGTCTCATTAGAACTCTGAGAAACACATGCTTATGTTTACCAACTTTTATAAAGGATATGATAAAAGATACCGATGAATAACTAGAAGAAGAGATATAGAAGGCACAGTCTGTAAGGCTCCCCTGTGCAGGAGCTTTCTGTTCCTTGCAGTTAGGGTGCAAGGAACACCCTCCTGATACACGAATGTGTTTACCAACCCAGAAACTCTCTGAATTCCTTTTTTTGGGATTTTTATGGAGGCTTCATCATGTAGGTATAATTGATCAGTAACTCCATTTCCATCCCTTCTCCCTTGTTGGGAAAATGGTGGGTGAGGTTGAAAATTTCAAGCTTTTAATCAGAACTTGGTCTTTCTGGTGACCAGCCTCCATCCAGGAGTCCATCAAGAGTCACCTTGTTAGAACAAGAGATATTCCTGTCAACCAGGTGAATACAAGAGATTTAGAAGCTTTGCATCAGCAACTAGGGTCAAAGATTAAGTATTAGAACAAACAATTCTCTTAGCACCCCTGTTAGCAAGGGTTTTCAGAGCTGTGTATCAGTAAATGGGCCAGACACACACACACACACATATATATATATATATATATATATATATATATATATATATATATATATATATATATATATATATATATATGCATTTCTTATTATTTTACATCAAGATAGGAGAGTGCTAGGCTTGGAACTTGGTTGGGTATCACTAAGAGATCCACTGATGTTTCAAAACCCATCTACCAGGGACTATTGCTCAGATAGTACAATTTTTGGTAAAGATCCCTAGGGGATAATAGGGAGATACCTACAATCATCAGTGAAGGTAAGAAGTTCTATAGTGAGAAGGAAGCAGAGAACCGGAAAAGATTTTAGAAATTACTGCATATAACTATATGCTGTTCCAGTTTGTCTAGACTACAGCTTGGGAATAGTGATTGGATTGCATATATAAATCCCAACATGTGCTGTATATATGGCATTCCCCTCAGAGTTACTCAAACAGCACTTGAAAAATAAAAAACTCTTTCTAACCATTTTGCATAACTTCCTCTTCTGTAGGGTAGAATAATTTTATACCCTTGTGTCAAAAGTATGGGAAATTTGGGAACCACATATGTTATCAATTATGCTTTTTATCCCTTTCCCAGTTTTTGA
The DNA here is from genome assembly GCF_057876585.1 of Rhinolophus sinicus. Lineage (NCBI taxonomy): Eukaryota > Metazoa > Chordata > Mammalia > Chiroptera > Rhinolophidae > Rhinolophus > Rhinolophus sinicus. The sequence continues at coordinate 152,456,901 of NC_142501.1, read as the reverse complement.
AAAAAAGTTTCTGCAGAGTTTTAGCTTGGCTTCATCAGAAATCAGTACTAAATCTTAGAAGAGTGGCAGTGAATTAAGACAAAGATGCAAAGGTATTAAAATATGAGACATTTTAAGAAATATATGAAACAACATTGTCAGTGTTAGATGCCACTGAACAATTTTATCAGCTTCTTTTGTTACAAATATTTGTTACACATTTAAATTCTTGTCAACATTTAAAAACTGATAAGGTATAAATGACAGTATATTGTGATATGCATCATATTTGTAATTGTTTAATTTCTTTGTTTAATATTCTGAAGACGATAAAGTTAAATAATCACAAACAACTTGAAATCAGAGAAAATTTAGATTATCCCATAATATGAATTAATGTAACACTCCAACATAATAGCTCTTTGAATTTTGATATACTTTTATGCCATCATTTTATTTCTCTGCACAATTTTTACCTAATTAAGGAAAAATTATTTTATATTATATTGATTTTCACTGCATCATAGCCTCCACAAATAGTATATTTTGTTAATTGCAAAACATTTATTAGTTATTTACTTCCTGTAAAATCTATGGCCAGTCTCATGCATATTATCTGTATCTCATTCTTTTCCCTAAGACCAGGTTACTATAGTATCAGTTAGAAACCTTTTAAAGTGCTCACTGTGAGCCCACGACACTGCAGAGAGCTTTACACGTGTTATTACATTCATTCTTCCAAACATTCCTATGTGGTATAGTTGCTATTATTATCTCATTTATCAGTGATTTGTTTACCCAAACTGTACATTTAGTAATGTATACATCCAGGACTGCTCCTAGTTTGACCTCAAACCCCAGGATCTTAACTATTTTGCTACACAATTGTGTCCAAAGGAGAGGATATTTTTATCACTCTTTGATAGGTAGTGGAACATTGTTTTCTAACGAATGGGTATCACTTTTGAATGTGGCCTGCCACAAGCTCCACTCTTCTTCAGCACTGAGTACCATCATTATGTTGTTCTTGTTTTATTTTAAATGGGTAAATTAATGCAGCCTTTTCAATTAATTCCTTTTTTTCACACTGAAAATATTTTCTATCTAGTAAAAGTACTTCTTTTGTGAAATTACTCTTCTTGCTTCTCTCTCATTTATCTGTTAGGATCTTTGTGTTTTTCTTAACCACTTGTATGAGTATAATCTCTTGTTTAACAACTTCAGTCACCATTTATCCACAGCCCATAGTATTGCTTCTCTGATCTAATATCTTTGAGAATTTCTTCCCTAGAGTTAGAATCACCTTGCTTCGGTAGGAGGAGGTTATCTTACTTACATTGATACACTTCGTACACATATTGATCAACTCTGTAATGTAAGGCCTGATGAAAATAATTTCATTTCAATCTTCTTTGGACCTGGAAAGCTTCTGTTACCATATTTTAACCTTCTGAAGGACAAATAGAAAAAGCCTTAAAATAAATGTTTGTTTATAAGCCTACAAGGGCTAAACTATTTTAAACTTCGATAATAAGGACCTTGTTATAACTCCATGCAGTTACTTACAAACTTCCAGGTGCTAAAAACTGATAGAGATGCAGATACACCCTGTGTCGAACCATGGCTGACATACATTAGATTGGCTGCTATTTTTAGCACATTTTGGTTTCTATTTCTAAATTATCTCTGAGGCTTGTAAGCATTTTCTGCAAGTATTTATTGATTAAGGAAAGAACATGTTTTTTTATACCATCTGGTGCCAAGGTGCTGAGGTTATTTTAAAAGTTATTTAGAGGATTACAATCCCACTTCAGCTATTTATAGAAAAGGAACTTCAGTTTTAATTTTCTTAATAACATTAACACACAGTATGCTCTAATCACTAAATCCTTAGAAAATATATTTTATAGAAGTGAATTTTTAAAAAAAACTACATTGGCAATTTAGTATTTATATGAATTGGCCCAAATATTATTAGTTATTTAGTTATGTTATAAATGGAAATACGGAAATACTTAGTATGGTAATATTATATGGATCATGAAAATACCAATTCCTCTGGATAATGAGACTCTATTCTATCACTTTGGTTATGATATCACTAAGGGTACTAGCTACCACTTTTCTCTCAAATCATACGATGTGCCAGATACTGACCTAACTGTATATACATGCTTTCTCACTTTATTTTCACAAAACCTATGAAATGGGATCCTTATTTTATATCTGTCAACTGAAACACAAAGAAGGATCTAAGTTACCCAAAGTAATTTATCTATGCCATCTTAAAACAAGTCAAATAAAGTATTAGTACAAAATCTGAAACAATGGCTCAGGAAAGATAGATGTACAAGTGTGTATGGTTTTACACGATTTTGGATTTTTGATTACTAAAACTATGAATTAGAATTATAATAATAGGTAAGGTCATTTTAATTCTTCAGGACTAAAATTTGGATTTGATGTTATAGTGAATTTGTGTGTGTGTGTGTGTGTGTGTGTGTGTGACTAATTCTTAAGACAAAATTATTGCTGTGAGTTTCAAATTAAGAGGACTGAATAAAATATTATTTTCAGCATCATTAGTGTATTTTCTGAGTCTTAGAACAGATCCTATTAGGCAATGGCCAATCACAGTGTACAGTTGTTGCCTTCTTAAGCGCAATTCTACATGAGTTTACAAGCTGGACACACTCATCTATAAAATATGTACTTTATAGGAGACGGTAGTATCTTTATCACTAAAAATCAATCAGGGACATTTGTCAACAATCTATTATTGAGTTGGAACTGCACTGTTTGAAATTAACACATATATGCAAACTTTTTATATTAATAAATTGAGATAATTGTAAGTTGAGATAATTCTGTCATTAGTTAATACCAATTATAGTAAAACACTACTTACAGGTTGTCATTTATTATGTTTAAACTGTGAAGAAGAAAAAAAACAAAGAATCATCCTTATTTCCAGAAACTAACCATCTAAGAAAAGTGAAGGTGAACTTTCTTTAAAGACCACATAGTAAAAGTTTTAGGCTTTGCAGCCCCTGCATTCTCATTCACCTGTATTCTCATTCAGCTATCCCATAAGACCGCTAATGAAGCTGTAGGGAAGTACTGAGCGCGGCTGTGTTCCAATGACACTGTATTTATAAAAATAATTGGTAGGCTATGGTGCCGACCTGTAACCTAAGTGATACAAACATAAAGAGTGGGAAAGTTAACATATGTATCAGTAATTATTTAAGACATTAATGAAATAAATGTAATTATAAAAGTATATGTCAAAATTTGCCAAAATATGGTACATACTTTTGCCTACTCTTTAACTATTTTAACAATTTGATATACTGTAACTTTGACTTTTGATATCTCTATAGTGAAAATAATTATTTGGCATATTCTTTAAAATATAATAAATGGTCAGCTGGAAATAAATGTCATAGTAGACATTTTTGTTTACTAGATTCCATTTTAGTGTCAGCCAAATTCTCACTTAGTAGCACTAATATTATAACATCATTAATGCTCCAAAGAAAATATATGGAACATTGCCTACTTTTACTTTGAAAAAGATCCATTGAAATTTGTTTGGGAAATACTTGTCTACCTTCATTAGCATTTCTTAATTTATTGGATGTTTATATATTTTTTCTTATCTTATATGAAATAGAGTAGATAAATGTCAAGTAATTAAAGTTCAAAATAGACATATTTTAGACAAAAGCCTAAGCCTACTGGTATATGGTACCATTGCTGAGCTCATTTCACAGTTATCTCGAAATAACTATAAATGTTATTTATAAAATATACTGAAAAGTGAATGCATTGAAACACTAAATAATTTCTGTGTTGTATTCTGCCATCAGTTTATGTGGTTTTCAACAATAAAGTGCATTTTATTAGACAATTTACTTGGTATTTTCTGAACCTTTTATGAATATTGAAAATTAAAATAATCTTGATTGTTGCAATATGCAGAAAGTGTATGTATTAATATATAGTTTTTTGTTTTGTTTTTGTTTTTTGTTTTTTACATAGCAATAGCTCTGTAAATATTTTTTTGAGATGCATTTTTAAAATCTGAAAATGTAAATTTCAGTTGATAGCTTTCCATAAGTGATTGGGGAAGTCACGTAAGCATGACATTTTCACTGGCATAAGAAATCAGGGGTCAAATGACTGAGACATTATTCTCCCTCTGAAATTTGTAGGCTCTATGCAAAACATGTATTTGAAGGGCTATTTAAAATGTCTTCTGAATATAAAGTTTGCAGGAATTTCAGAGGAGAAATATATTTAAACGGGCTTATATATTTTTGTATGTCTATATTAATTGCATAATCAAATGCATCGGCTCATTATATTTCCTAATGAATAAGCATTTTAAGTAAAATAAAAAATAACTAATACAGCTCTGTATTCCATAAAACACTTCTTAATGTGAAAGGCATTGTGGAAAAAAATTAATTGCATGCACTTAGGGATTTTTGCTTTTGAAAAGCAAAGCAGTCACCTGTCTACACTCATAGTGTCTTAATGCTATATTAAGGGAGTGGGATCTCTTCCTTATCTTGGGCTCTCTTGTTTGCTTTTCAGTTGCTGCGAATGTGGCTGTGGAAGGGCTTCTTCCCTGTGCGCTGTTGCCCATCCAAGCCTAATATGGTTAGTGTTTCCCTCCCGCTTTCACTCCTATGTGATGTCCCACTTATATGTATTATCGTCAGCATTCCTTTCTTTTTTTCCATTTGTGTACATTTTAACAGTTAGTATGCCAGTTACGCTTTAACAGAAAGGTAGAATGAAACTGATTTTCGAAGGGGAATCTTAACAAGTGATTTCACAATGGATAATTTCAAATAAAATATACATATAGCCCCTCACCCCTATATCCATACATCTTCTCCAAGGCTTTTTTTGAGGTTCTGATTTACACCAGGAAGTTGTAAGGTTGTAGCATCTATTTTACATTTAATAAATTATGTGTTTGTTCCATTAAGATTAAAATCATATCATACATGAAAATAGAATGCTACTTCTGTCAAGGTGATATCACCTTGTCTGCCTTCCAGAACCATGGAATGATCATAACATTACTGGGGATCTTCTATTTTCATAATTGTTGTGGATGTACGTGGCATTGAAGAACATAACCACATGTTATTTTAAATGGTTTACTTAATATTTTTATGCTTTAATTATTTCAGATATTAAAAGTGATATTCTTAATTTGATACTGGTGAAGTAAAAAATACGCATGTTTTGGGGATCAGTGTCCAAATGAGAAAGACTTAATTATTTACAAATGCAAATCCTAAATATATATCTGGGTTGTAGCTATAAAGTGTAGGCTAGAATATAAGACCAGAGAACTCTATTCATAGATTAGAAGGAATCCTACACAACACTGAGCAACCTTGTAAAAAGTGAAACACCCAGATATTTTCTTTCTAGATTACAGTCTAAATCCCTGTGCTATTGTATTGAGTTGTTATTTATAATCAAAATCCCCCAAGAAAAGCTATTCTGAAATGCATTTTAGAGAATTGTACAGTTTTATTGGGGCATTTTAAATAGTTACTTGTATTCTCTAGGTGTAATTAATGTTTGTTGATTCAAAAACCTGTATGAATGGGTGTGCACGCATACTTAGATGTGAGAAGTGGTGTACTAGATACCAGTGATCTGAGAATGAGAGTCAACGAACAAAGATTGATTAAATTCAAATTTCTTGTTCTCTATCTTATGAAGTTTTCATATTTGAAAAAAATGCTGAAGTTTAATGAAAGTACAGATTTGTTCCAAATTTGTTTAACTTAGGGAATTTTTTATGATCCTGGGACTTAAATGATAAAACCAAGAAAAAAGAAAAAAAGAATCATCACCAACAACAACAACAACAACAAAAAAGCCCTGAAATCTGGCAATAGCTGAAATATAACATAAATGGTATTACACGAAAAAATGGTTGCTGAATTACTCATTCTACTTGAGTTTGGAGTATAGTTGTTATAAAAGATAAATCATCACTGAGGTAGACTAGGCAGAATTTACATCTTGGGGAAAAAAATAAGATTGACATCCAAGTTTACCAGGAACTAAATTTCAAAGATATCTTAATGGGAGTATGAATAAATGTGTAGCCATGACTTAGAAAGTATTGAATGACTTTAGCTGTATTTAAAATTCTTGATTTTTAACATAGATCTTTTTTCTATAGTGTAGTTGGCTTCAGGAACTTTATAAAATAAAGAAAGAAAAGAGGAAGAATAGAAAGGCAGAACACTGCATTCACAAAGAGCACACCAGGAAACCTAAGACAAAAACATATTCCATATCTTCTTCAAATAATGTTAGTACTTGTGGAGGCAATGTGTGCCTCCACAATTGTGTGTGAGCATGTATATTTGTGTGTGTGTGTTTATGTGTGCACAAAAAAACAAACAAAAAAAAACCGTGATATACTCACAGACATGGTGAGGTACCCAATAAAATGCTGAGTTTTTGCGGAAAGATTTGTGGAACAGCTAGAATTTTTTTATGCATTCTTAGTAAAACAAAATACAATAAAGCAAAAGAAACAAACTTTAATTGAGCTTAAATAAATTAGTAAGAAAGTTGTCCAGGTTATTACTGGGGAGGAATGGAAGCTGAAGATGTTTTCATTGCTGTGCTTTCTGAACTTCCACTTTATAATTTCAAGTCACTATGAGGTTTTAAAGATACTATTTGTTTAAAGTATTGAGGAGAAAACAACCTTAGATAGTGAAAAGGAAGACAGAAGAATAATTTTCCTAATAGAGTCCATAAAATACTGAGAAATCTTGTCACCTAATTTTGTATGTAAAATCATACTAGCATTTGTCAATTACTAATTAAATAATTTCCAAGGAACATTCTTATCACCATCATTTGTGAACATACATATTTAAAATTATGAAGTAGAGGTTGTTAGATATTTTGACACTTTGATATCTCCTTGTTTTTCATTTCTTGAAAGACCACTCATGAATATATGTGTGGTTGCTTTTGACCTTAATATAATGCAATGCATCTGCATGAAAATTGCCCATTGTAAATATACTGGCTTTTAGAAGTACCTTAACATACCTTATGGAAATTTCAGGATCTGAAAAGCATAATTTCAAAACCATTGATCTAGATTTTTGGTTCTGCAATGCAACTATATTAAATCTCCTGCAAGGCTCTGGAGTTTTGAGTTTCGTTCTGTCATATTTCCCACCAGAAAACTTTGCTCCATTATTTTTCAGATATATGGTGTGCCATTTATAAGGTGAAATTGGTAATTGAATGCTGCCACCTTTGATCTCAAATTTTTTCACTCTAGTTATCCACTTTTGTGCAATTTGTACACATGCACAAAATGTTAATATTTCAAATATTTTTCCTGCTTTGACTGAAATCTATCCAGTGATGGAAGCTATTTCTGTAATATTTTTGAATGAAACCCAAATGCCTTAGATTTTAGGCACCCTATATCCAAGACTGCCTACAGTTTTAGCAGAGTTTTTTTTTTTTTTTTTTTTTTTTTTTAGGTGATCTTTGACTTTTAGCCATTACAACTGGCTTGAGACTCTAATAATTGTTTAACTTCTCAAAAAAATCTATTTTTATAAACATTCAGTGTTGAATTGATTGTTGTTGATTGTTTTTAATGTAAATAATATATTAATATGTGTAATTTAAAAATAACTGTATAATGTATCCCTTGAGATTCATTTATGCTTATGCTTACAGAAACTGATGTATATTTATAGCATACTATTTGTTATAATTGTCTGAAATATCCCATAGTCCCAAAGTAACTTTTTCTTGCATTTCTTAAATTCAAACATGTGATGTCCAACTAGTTTCTTCATTTGTAAGTTTTTGTGTTTTTCAGTGTTTTCATATCACTTACTGCTTCTTCTGAGGGGTTCAGGTGGCAAGGGTAATGAAGTTCACTCTTCTGAAAGTAGAGATATTAAATTCTTAATTTGTTCATTTACCTATTCTGTGATTTTTAGGAAATAGAGTTACAGTTTTGCAAGATGAAAAATTTCTAGATATCTGTGGTACAACAATTTGAATATAATTAATACAACTGAACTGCACACTTGAAAATGTTTAAGATAGTGAGTTTAATGTTATTGATTATAATCACAATTAATAAAATGTAAAAATTTTAAATATATTTTTAATCAGAGACACAAGGGATACACTCTATCTTATATTGAGGAGATGTTTATATAGAAAAAAATAGACATTTTTCTGATCAAAAGTCTCATGAATTACATTGAAACATTAACTATCTTAATTTTTCGATGAACCATCTTTCTTTCTCTATTTTAACTGAAAATTTCTTGAAATTTCAAGTAAGCGAATTTTAATTTTCACATATGCTTAACAGAGATTATTTAATTCATCTTTGCAAGCTTTCTGTTGAGGAGTTATATGGAAATAGTAATTCATTTTACAGAACTAGGAAAGATACAAAAAATAAAGTCATTCATCCATTTGTAATTATTCTAGACCCCCATTTAAAGTGTTCTTGGCCAGCAGATGTGAGGTTTGCCTGCAATATATGCAAAATATATTAAATTCCAATTAAAGACTTCATATGTAAACTGCTCCAAAATCCTTTTTCACTGGGAATCTTAGACTATAAGAGGTATTAAGTGGACATACTCTAATTGAGATATCCAATTGTCACATCCATGAAATAGTTTAAAAATTAACAGAAAATTACCTATTCTAGCATTAGTACAAAATTGTTGAAAACAAGGAGACTTAATCCATACATATCATTCTTTATGAAATGTGTTTTTATATCAAAATTCTAAGTCAATTAAAATTTAACTCAATATTGAAATATCTATAATTCATATTTGAAATTTTTGAGGTATTTGAAATTGTTCATCTTTCTATTTTTCAACGTGACTACATTTCCTTTGAGAAGTATTTGAGAATTTTCAGTAACAATAATAGATGAGTTGCATTTTTTTTGTGTGTGTGTAACTTACTTCTACCTATCTTCCTGGGTAAGAAAGTCAAAACCTCAGTACCCAAGTAAACAAATGAAAAACATATGAATGAAAGTCTTAATATCTTACTAGTATAGTAAAATATCCAATGTCCCATTTACTGCATGTTCACTCACATTCTTCAAAGAATGTGGTCCCATAAAACAAAACTTAATCTAATTCCAGTATTTATTAGATATATTAATGAACAAATGTTTATATGCTTCTTTATTTTTTGAGACTGAGTTAGCTGAGCTTTTTATTAAAACTACCTTTGTTCAGTTGGAGAGAATCCTGAAGTGAAATAGTCAAACTATTTCCCAAAAAGTTTTAACTTATTTTTTTCAAGATTCCAGCAATAAAATTCTTAAATACAACATTATGCAGTGTTGAGGTTATTATTACATCAGAACAAGAGAGAGTACAGATATGGAGAAGAAAGGCTAACATTACAAGGAGCTTTTATTTTTCATAAGCAAAATAGATCTACTCTAATGTTTGCTGCAATTTGTTGCCTTTTGAATATTTTTGTTTTAAAGTCTAAGTAAAGCTTTCTGACTCTATCTGGAAAATAGTGGAACAATATAGAAGGGTTCATTTCTCAGCTAGGGATGGCTTACGTTCACTCCTCTAAAGAAATCAAAATTCAAAACCACTCCTTATACCATCGCACCCCTTCTCACCTTATTTCAAATTAAGTTGAAAAAAGTGTTTATTTAGTTTGTATTTCTGTAGGCTAAAGCAATGGGAACCTCTGATTCTGTGGAGGCTGTTGTAGAGCAAGGATCTACAATCACCTCCGGCTGTTGTATTCACTCATTTATCCTCATTTGCCATAAGGGTGTCATTTAGTAGATTACTGATTCTGTGCCTCACTTAGTGCTCTGGAGGGCTTGACATTTATACCTCTAATTTATTATCAAGTCCTTAATTTATATGTAAGAACTAAATTTCTCCCTGGCATATGAATCTATACATAAATATTATTGTTTACTATTTAATGTATTGTGGAAATTCCAAATATCCAAATTTAGGACTTTATAGCTGGCGCCAAGATTTTATGATCAGCATTAATATCATCGAGGATGTGTTACCCAAATTCTTAAGATAGCTGTGAGAGGGAATAGATTGATTTCTTAATTACCTATAAAGCCATTGCAATGTTTATATAGAGAGCATCTCTCTAGGACTTCTTAGTAAATATTAATGAATATGAATTATGCCCATATATAATGTGATTTCTCATGTTCACATCTACTACTAAAAATGAAACATTGTTTTCTAGAATAAAATGAGTATAAATGACCAGGAGATGATTTCTCTAATTATAAACACTACAGATATTTTTAGTACAGTGATATCAAAGCTCATTAAAATTGTGATCTGAAGCAAAATGAAGACACTATTTTCCATTCAGAAAGAAAAAAATGATTCTAGAAGGTATGAGGTGTAATTTATATACAGAATGGCATGTTTATTGACTGTTTGATAGGTTAAAATCATGCATCGGAAGAAGGTACAGAAGATGATTCTGAACAAGCAGGCTTCCCATAATGCTTTGTTAGCGAAGCTGAACCACTGCTTGAGTGCCAGTCTCTGCCAGCTGCACTTTTACTCACCTTATCTTGTTGAGGCTTGTTTTAATAATGCTTTGGGGGGAAAAGAGGGTCCAGAACTTAATTTTATATGTTAATGTGACATGCAGCAGTATATGTTATAGGGCTCCAGAGATGCCCATAGTTAAAAATAACTCCTTTTTACTGCCCTCCAGGTTCTCACCCTAGGTATTAAAATGTTAACCGGTCCTCACCAAGGTATTCCCAAATCATTGTTAAGATGAGATCCAAAGTTTCATTTCCATTTTCATATGATAAATTTGCATGCAATTTAAATATCTATGAGGCTTATTTAATGATAAGGACTATCTGAGAAACAAGTTACAAAGCTTAATTTATTTTTGAAGGTAAAAGAATTGAAGGTGAACTGGATGTTTAGATTCTAATGTAGACTGCAAGAATTTGTAAGCTTTTTAGAACTCTTTAGAATGCCCTTTGGAATGTTTTTTTGGTCAATATTATTTAAATAACATAAATCTCAGGATGACTTCACAATTGTATTTTGAATATTGGTAAAATAAAAATATCAGTAACTTCTCTCTAGCAGCACATACATTAAAATAAGAAAGAACGATGCAATATATAGAAAAATTATGAACAATGTATTAAAATAACTTAAATGTTATCTTGAAAAGAACAAATATAATTGCAGTATAATTTTATTTGCTTTTTCTCTCCATTTTTCTGTGGTTAAGTGACTGAAGATGTCTTAAGGGCTCTTAAATGACAAATACATCTAAGTGTTATGAATAAAACTTGAAAAGCCACTAGATCCCCATTGTGTATTTTTTCTCACCCAAGAACACTGTATATATTAGGTATATTACTTCAAGTTTACTCAAATTTTGCTAGCTATATTTATTAATAAACTGCCAGTTCTGTAAGAAAAGAAATGGAGATTTTTTTTTCAAAAATGGCACAAGGATGGGTTGTGTTATCTATTTTGTATAATATGTATGTAATTATTCACTAGGAAATGATATAGAATAAAATAGGTTTCATTTTTATACCAAAATACATATATATTTAAGAAACATTCGAGAATGTGATAACCGAGGACTGACTGGTCCTTATTAGTACATGTCATTTGGACATTTTGTTTAGGTCACATAGTTTTCAACCAATTTTTTAATGAAAATATTTTATCAACCTATAATTTTGGCTATATTGTCTTTACACAGAAATAAATGGAAATTTTGTATTTAATAATTTCAATTTTGTTATAAGAGCTTATGAATAGTAAATTCATTTCCTTAGAACATCACTAAAAATAATTTAAATATTTTCATTTTAGTTGTTTTAATGTTATATGGTTAATGATATACCACATCAACTTCGTATTTACCAGTGTACTTCTTCACATACTTGTCATTGTCTAGACACAATCAAAATATCATTTACTCATTCATGTATTCATTCATCAATGTGACAAATATTTTTAGTGTCAACTCTGAGCCAGGTCCTAGGCCACTACAGAAATTTATAGATGAATGCTAGTTGCTACCATTCAAGAAATTGACAAGTATTAAGAGAGCAAAAAGTGTACGCAAGTGACTATGTTGCATTGCAGAATGGAAATCACACTGTGAGAGGGGTACAGAAAGCTATTGGTTCAGAGGCAGAAAGGATGCATTAAGTTGAGGTATCAGGAAAAAAATGAATGCAAAATTTGAACTAGATTTTGATAAATGGAAATTGTTAGGAAGAACATACAAAATTCAGGAACCAGTATATGCAAATACATGGAAGCATGGAAAAATATGAGTTGGTGCAAAAGCAATTGTACTTTTTGCAATTTTTAACCTTTTAAACTGCAATTACTTTTGCACCAACCTAATATTTTGGAGACCTGAGGATAAAGTTTAGTATAATTAAAGATGACAGTTGGAGATGACCTATGAAATGTACATTAGGGCTACACTTAGGAATCTATCTTATTATTTTATTGAAGATTTTGCCAGAGACAGCTAATAGAAAAGTAATAGATTTACAGTAATTTGTCAAGGTCACGTCTATTATACTTTAGGGCAACCCTTCCTTATAGAATGTAGAAGTATCAGTTGAGAGGCACTCTAATAATCCAACTGAGAAATAACAAGGTCTTTATATCCCTGAGACTGTTTCTGATTAGTTTTCTCATTCTATTCTCTAGATTCCACATATAAGTACATTGTTTTGTACACCTGAAACTAATAAAAATAAATAAAATAAATAATAAAAAATAATAATAACAAGGTCTTAACTGGAGAAGAAATAGAGCTAATGAAAAGGAAGAGATGGATCATAAGTCATTTGTGTTGCATGTAGTTTGGGATTTGGCAACTAATTTGTTGTGAGGTATGCAAGAATAGGGCTTTGATCTCAAGGGACCAAGACCACGGCAGTGTTATTAAAAGGAAAAGAAGGTGGTAGATCAAGACTGAAAATAAAGAGAACTATACTGATTCATTTTTCCGATCTATTGAGTTTGAATGCCAGTGAATATCCCTATTAATATATATATATATATATATATATATATATATATATATATATATATATATATCAGAAATAAGAGTATAACTTCCAAAACAATTAAACGAGAGCTATTAGGTAAAGTATTTGAGGATATTAATTAAATTGATGAAAATGGATGGGTAACAATAGAGAACCAAAATAGTTCATGCAGAGGACCTATGGACATGTCCATATAAATGAAGAAAGCAGAAAAAAGGATCAAAAAATAAAGTTTCCAGTCCATCATGAATGATTTGAAACAAAAAAAAAACACAACATCAACAAAAAACATTGGATTTAGAGGTGAACATGTTGTTAGTGAACTTTAGAAAGACAGATTTTATAATAGGAGCAGTTTGCAAGGACTTGAAAGTTAGGAAGTAGTTGAGAAAAACATGACTAAGATTTGGTGAGTGGAGCTGTAAGAGAATCCAGATTGTGGGGAATTTGATAGTGATCTGATTGGATGTGAGCGGAAAAGAGCCAATGGAGCAACTAAACACTACAAAACAAGAGAAAAGAATAAAACCAAATGATAGAGTAAGATGCTGAAGGGGAGAGAGTATTGGATCAGAGACATTTTGGGAGTTCATTCTGGAAGAGGCAGTGGCCTCTGAGCTGGCAAAAAAAAATTAATAAAGTAAAAGAGAAAATGAACTGAAAATTGTATGGTGTATGATAATGGTGAAGAGAAGTTAAAACATGTGTTTGGATGGCTTCAGACTTCTCAGTGAAATATGGATGAGAGTGGGATATTGGCAAGAGAAATATGACACATCAAAAAAGAGTATTGCTGTTACTTCACATAACTAGTGTGAAAATTAATTAGGGTTGCATTCATTTCAATTAGATCACATGTTTCTGGACTTGATGTGAGTCACCACTTGGAGATGTGATTAACTGCAACTTACTCTGTTCCAGGCGGTGTGGTTACAGCAAAGCCAAACAAGATCCAGAAGAGGAAAAGATGCATTTTCATAATGGGCACAGTAAGCAAATTGTAACAACTCAAACAATAGCAAAGTAGAGGAGACTTTTTGTTATTTTGGTTTATTTTCAGGTGATATTTGTAATAACTGACTAAAAATATGATGCTAAAAAAATGTCAAGTGTTTTGTTACAGTCCTGTAAAGCATATAGGCTTAGGGCATTGCCAGCTGACACTAGGCAACAGTGAGACGGTTTATTCAATTCTTTAAAGCATACTTTCATTGTATTCATTAAAATAAAGCCTTTTTGCTTAATATAAAAAGTTATTATATTTCATATCAAACTTCCAGGACAATTCTAATTCCTAGCAACACTCAGTAGAAATCTGTCTTTAAATAACACCACCAGATTACAGGAATGAAATTTCTCAGTATTTTTTTTTGTTCTTTTTCTAGCATTTATACCAGGAATTGCCCTCAGCAGATCTTGTAGCAGCAAGCTTGGTTCAAATGACTTAATAAAGACTACACTTTTAAGAAATGCAGAAAATCAAGTTTTAATAATGAGCTTTAAAAATTAGCCTAATGAGTGCTAATTAATGTTATTTTAATGTGTTTATTTTGTCATTAACAGTACATTGTGAGTTGTTGTTGAAAAGTAAATGACAAAAAGAGTTTCTTTTGTTTTTGTCACTCCACCATGACCATAAAAGTCAAAATCATTAAAACGGTAATTCACGCTGTAAGTGCTGAGTCCTTTTTTCATAGTCTTAGCTTATTTAATGTTATTTATACTCAAAAAACACTGTGAGGATAATACCAGTAACTTTTAAATGTGATGAAACTGAGAGTAATAGAATATAAAAGTCTTGCTTAAGGCCAATAGTAACAGGTAGAATTGAAGTAGAAATTCTTCTTTGATTTTGACTTCTATGTCAGTCTTATTGGACCAGAAAAGTTATTTTAAATTATTTTTTGTAAAATAAAAATTAATCATCTCTGATGGCAATTTAGGTGAGACACAGACTAATAAACCAACAAATAAATCACTGGCATTTCATCGGCCAATTTAGTAAACAAAACTGTCTTAGTTTTCCTCAGAGACTGACTCTCTGAACATTAGTTTGAAAAATGTATTTACTTTTTTTTTTTTTGAGTCAGCACATATGCTTTTTTTTTTTACATGCCAACCACACAGATTTGTGAAATTATAAAAATGAGATAGCTGAACAAATGACTCCTATAACTCAGGAGAGGGTCTGTCCTTGCAGCTCATCCACTTCTAGGAATTAGGGATTTAAGCCACTGTTGCATGTTAATAATGTTTATAATTTCACTCATCCATCACAAGCATTTCTATTCTAATGCCAATTTATTTTTACAGTTAAACTGCCAGGAATAAGAACTTACATTGATCCACATACGTATGAGGATCCCAATCAAGCTGTCCATGAATTTGCCAAAGAGATAGAAGCTTCATGCATCACCATCGAAAGAGTTATTGGAGCAGGTACCACAGTGTGTTTTACTCAGATTTTTACCTGGTGTTTAATTATAGAATGTCATGTCAATGTCCTGATCTAACACAGAATGTTTTGAATCTTTTGTAACAGGACTCACATTCAAAGTAGAGTATAATTGATCATACTTTAATGCTACCTTCTGTGTAGCTCATACTTCAACCAACAGATGTCTAGTTTATGAAATAAAAAAGCAGCAAAAATGTATAATTTAAGCATAGTGTTTCACCATCTACTGTTTATTACTATATATACGTAATTCAAGCACCCAGTTATTCTTCAGGGGGTGCCAAAAAATGTGTACAAGTGGACACTTCGGTCAACGTTGCTCAAGCAGTAGTTCACCATAATCAGAAGTGTCTGGACACTGATGGTAACCACTTTGAGCACCTTTTGTAATTGCAGAAGTCAATGTGACTTGTATTCATCTTTTGTTATCAGTATATATTGAGTATTACAATTTAATAGTTTTTTTTTTCCTTTTTTTAAAATATGTATACATTTTTTGTTACCTTCTGTATTTATGAATCATCTCTTCCTTACAGTTGTTTCCTTTTTGTCCTGCTATAACCTTTTCTCCTTTTCTCATTTGTGGCACTACTAGAGGAGAAAGAGAAAGAAGAAGGAAATCATTTAAGTCAGTTGCTTTTAATTTCTTTGTAACATTTCCATTAAGGTCTGTTGTAGGTGAAATGGATGAAGTGTGATATTATCACTTGTAGATGATTTTTTCCAGTGTACCATTTATTTCTCTTAACATTGATAATGAAGTTTGGACTCCCCTTTTAACTCTATTTCATCTAAACATTAATATTCTAAGTGTGCTTTAGAGTATTATTAAAGTAAGTGTTTCAAATATTTGTGCATTTTTTCCATCCTTGTCATCAGGTGAATTTGGAGAAGTTTGTAGTGGACGTTTGAAACTTCCAGGAAAAAGAGAAATACCTGTGGCGATCAAAACCCTTAAAGTAGGCTATAGTGAAAAGCAACGTAGAGATTTCCTGGGTGAAGCAAGTATCATGGGACAGTTTGATCATCCTAACATCATTCACTTAGAAGGTGTTGTGACCAAAAGTAAGTACAATGGCAAATTATGCGTATGTGTATATATATCATGAATGTCTGGGTTTTTCCTATTAGGTTTTTATTCATTCCAGGGTGCAGCCATAGTAATTTTATTATTTCTCTAATATTAATTAATAACCATCCTTTGTTTTATTTTATTTTACAATCCTGTATTTCAGTAGATCTTGTCAGAACTGATCTTCAGTGAACCTGAATTTCTTTTTTCCAAAATTTATGTAGTATTAACTCATTTACTATTAATTCAATGCCAGAAAAAATGTATCCAGAGAAAAGAAGCAGTAAAGGTATCAAATATTTTATTTCTCCTATAAAAAAGGTATCAAATATTTTATTTCTCTTTACTGTTTATCCTAATGAAATATTAGCTTTAAAGTTTTGATTGAGGCATTGAAGTTTAACATTTAATAGGATTAGTGCAACCATAGATGCCCTACCTTTTTCAGAACCTGTTAAGTAGTTCTTTAACAGCCAAATGTATTTCTTTTATTCATTGTTTTCATTAAGATATTTTAATAGGTCTAGGGAAAGCAACAACTTCAGCAGACTTTGAAAGTTCCTTGAGACTATTTTGTTGAAGCAAATATGTTTTTTACTCAGAAATATCTAGAATTTCACATTTATTTTAAAATTGTGTTAGTATCTTGTAAATGTAGTTATGTGGTGAGCTTCCCAATATAAGGATTTCAAATAATTTTTCAGTCATCCAATAAAATATTTATGTGGCACATAATTGAGGCCTTTATTTTCTTTTAACCTATTTTTTTCTTTGCCATTGATGTGTAGTTTTATTCCTTCCTTCATCCTTCATACCCTACATATCATTTACTAAGTTATCTGACATCTGTGGCAAGGGACATTTTTTAGACTTTTAAGCGTTTGTTCAACTTTTAGTCCCTATTAATCAAGTTTTAAATTATATATGCCAAATACGCATGCTAACAATGTGTATTCAATAAACACCCTCAACCGACTAAGTAATTTATTTGTTAGATATCCATTTACTCCATTTAGCTTTCAAATATGGCAAACAAAACAACACAACATATTCACAATAAATAGAGACAAAAGAGATGAAACAAAATACTTATTTAGTATATAACAAGTTAATTCCCAACTCATGATTCATTCAGAGTAGGTAACAATGATAATTCAGAAGTCTCTCACAAGTTTGAGAAAAAGACCACAGCAAAATGTATCATGTTAATGACTGGCTGAACTTTAGAATGAGTCTTTATTGCTATGAGATTGTTTTTCTTCATGTCTCAAGGAGATACACAACTCCAGTAATGCCCCTAGAAGAATGCAGCATAAAAATAAAATAACCTTCAAGACATGTGGGTTTCTTCAAACCTTAGATGTGTTTCTTCCTTTAGCTGATCACTCGCCCATGTATTATTACCCCTTTTACAGCAACTCAAAGAGACTATTGCTGTAGCAAGAAGGACATCCTGAGGTCTTGTCAAAACAAATAAGTTGCTAAAGAAAGATGGGAGACAGGGACAAGAGAGAGGCAGATGGGGGGCAAGGAAAAAATATATTTTTGGAAGGAATAAAATAAGAATATTTTACAAAAATTAGACCATGTAATGAATGGGAAAGAATATTTGGAATAAAAATATGATGTGAAGAAGATTGCCACAGATACAATAAAATGAAACTTCAACTTGATTTTAACTATAGTTTATCTGATAGCCTATATTCTACCAAAGGAAAGACCTTGAAAGGACATCAGTGATAGCATATGGTGCTAGATACAACAGGAACAAGAATCATAATAACAATGATTGAATAATATTATTTTCTATGCAGAAATGGTATTATCTAATATAAGATATAGTTCTTAATGACAGTCATAATAATAATAGCATGAATATATTTGACAAATTTCATGTCTTCATGCTAAATTTAACTTCCTCAAAATAAATTCTGACCATGACTTCCTACTATCCAGGGTAAATGTAAAGCTCCATAGGCAGCCAGTCCACCTTCTGTAATGTTAATGTAATGTTTAGGATGGTGTCAGATCACTATTATTATGGAAGACAGTATTGTATACTCCTCAAGAACATGGACTGTGGGTGACTCTAGCCATTTGATTTTAATTTTGGTTCTACTGTAAACTGCTATGTGATTTTGCACGAGTTAGTTTAGCATTCTGAACATTAGTTTCTCCGTCAATTATGTGGAGTAAGAATCTCTCATAGTGATGTTGTAAAGATGACATAAATATAGATAAACTTTAGGCATGGCATGGCACAAACTAGTTACTTAATAAATATATAGTTATCACTTTTCCATTTGTATCTCTTCCTATGCTCTGAACTCCTCCATATCCATTTCCTTAGACCATGTTAATGTGCCTCATATTTTGCCCTACCTACATTGCCTTTCTCTGAAAGTGGCACTCTTATATTCATTGCTTTTTAAATTCCTTCAAAACTCTATTCAGATTTCATCATCTCCATGAAATATCCATAATCCCATCACCCTGAAGGAATGTTTTCTTCTTTTGAAAAGTTTGCCTATGTAAGGATTTTTGCAACAGTCTATAATATTGCTTCATTTGTCCTAAACTCTTATTCAAATTTTCCATTTAATTTTGCTTCTTGTGCATGTATATTTTAACTTCCTAGCTTTAAAAAGCCTGCTCCCTGAAATCATAGATCATGTCCCAAATATTTATGGAAACCTATTGTACCTAAATCCAAGCCAATCCAGTCACCTCACTTAAACACTTTGAACCTCAATGTGAGCAATAGTGAATGTGTATTTATTTCCATCTGTTTAAGTGATCGTATCAAATATTAGTGGACAATATCCAAAATGTATTAGAGCTAATATTCATCTTCTTTTATAGACCCCTAATATACTATACAACTTGTTCATGTGCATGGGATATGACTGAGCTAAATTAAGAGAACTAAACTTCTCAGATTAAGACAACTGAATTTGCCACATAATTTATATGCATGTGAAAACTTTGTTTATAGAAGCAAGTGTCAATATCAACAAACAATATCTAAATTCTGTGAATTCTAGTCCAAAAAATGGTACTATGGTGGGGAATACAGTTTTTAAATGTCCAATCTCCTACCCAAATATTCTATTTGATGTTGCTGCCATGAGGCTACACCTATAAGTAAAGCAAAATTTAAATATTTTCAATATTTGTCGTCTTTTTTTTGTTGCTGTTCTATGTGAATTGAAACTGTATTTCCCCTTAATAAATGTGGCTCTTGATGTTCAGCTTAGGAAGTCTTAAACTTGTTTTTTAAAATTTACCATGTTGCAACTCACTTTATTTGTGCCCTTAATTTCATACTCTCTGATCTGATGCTAATTTATTCAGCAATTATTTTCAACCTGCAGCAAACAGATAATGAGACATAAGTGCAACTAAATCTTATGATTTTTTTTTTCTGATTGAAATTGAGGTAGGGAGTCCGAAGTAGCACTCCTAAGGATGGGTGCCATCATGAAACTTCATCTTTGCTGTATCACTGCCCTATGTACCTACAAACATGAGCCCTCATTCAAATTCCTTCTGTGATTTGTTGTAAAACAGGACATGTCATAAATAGATACATGAGTATATTCTAGAGAGGCTTCATGACAAATGAGATAAATACCCACAGGTCCTGACTTAATTGACTCATTGGCAATGCAAGATGCTTTAAAGTGATATGCACAGTGCCAGCTTTTACTATGCAAAGCAATTTAGAAATGAAATTAAAAGAAAAACATTATAATTTTTACATAATTCTTTAAGATATATATATTTTTTATCCATGGAAATTATTCTCATAATTGAGTACAGGAATATTTCTGTTAACTCTTAGAATTATTTATAATTATATTTCTTTTCTGGAATACCATTTTCTTCTGTTTTTATGAGATTATTTCTTTTTTCGTACTTTTTTATTAAATTTATTGGGGGTGACACGGTTTAGTAAAATTATATAGGTTTCAAGTGTATAATTCTATAATACATCATCTATCACATTATGTGTTTTCCATCCAGAGTCAATTCTCCTTCCATCACCATATATTTGATTCCCTTTACCCTATTTCATCATGCCCCCTACCCTCTTACCCTCTGGTAATCACTAAACTGTTGTCTAAGTCTATGAGTTTTTGTTTCTTTGTTTGCCTTGTTTCTTTGTTGCTTTCAGTTTTATGTCCCACATATGAGTGAAATCATATATGGCTCTTGACTTTTTCCGTCTGACATATTTCGCTTAGCATAATAATCTCAAAATCCATCCATGGTGTCACAAATGGCAGGGTTTCATCTTTTCATATGGCCCAGTAGTTTTCCATTGTGAATATGTACCACATCTTTATTTATTCAATCATCTATCAAGGGTAACTTCGGTTGTTTCCATGTCTTGGCCACCATAAATAATGCTGCAGTGAACATCAGAGCACATATATCTTTACAGATAAGTGTTTTCAGATATTTTTGGGTATATACCTAGGAGAAGGAGTGCTGGATCATATGGTAATTCTATTCTTAATTTTTTGAGGAACCCCCACACTGTCTTTTATAGTGGCTGCACCAATCTACATTCACACCAACAGTGTATGAGGGTTTGTTTTTCTCCACAGCCTCTCCAACACCTGTTACTATTTGTCTTGTTGATGATAGCCATTCTAACAGGTGTGAGGTGGTATCTCATTGTGGTTTTGATTTGCTTTTCTCTAATAGCTAGTGAAATTGAGCATTTTTTTCATATATCTGTTGGCCGTTTGTATGTCTTCTTGGGAGAAGTGTATGTTCAGGAGCTCTGCCCATTTTGTAATTAGATTGTTTGTATTTTGTTGTTGAGTTGTAAAAGTTCTTTATATTTTTTGGATATTAGCCCCTTATTTGACGTGTTGTTTGCAAATATCTTCTTCCATTTGGTCGGTTGCCTTTTTTTTAAAATTTGTATTTATTTATTTGTTTGTTTGTTTACTTGTTTGTTTGTTTGTTTTTGCTGTGCAGAAGCTTTTTAGTTTGATATAGTCCATATAGTTTATTTTTGCTTTTACTTCCCTTGCCTTTGAGGTCAAATTCATAAAATCGTCTCTGAACCCAAGGCACATAAGTTTAGTACTTATGCTTTCTTCTATGCAATTTATTGTTTCAAGTCTTATGTTTAGGACTTTGATCCATTTTGAATTAATGTTGGTACACAGTGACAGATAGCAGTCTAGTTTCATTCTTTTGCATGTGACTTTCCAATTTTTCCAGCATTATTTATTGAAGTATCTCCCTTTTTTCCTTTGCATATTTTTGGCTCCTTTGTTGAAAATTATCTGTCCATATTTGTGTGGGTTTATTTCTGGGTTCTCAATTCTATTCCTTTTGGTCTGTATGTCTGTTTTTCTGCCAATACCATGCTCTTTTGATTATTGTTGCCTTGTAGTGTAAGTTGAAGTCAGGGAGTCTGATACCTCAAGCCTTGTTCTGTTTTTCTTAGGATTACTTTGGATACTTGGGGTGTTTTGTGATTGCATACAAATCTGATGATATTTGTTCTATTTCTTGAAAAAAATGCCATTAGAATTTTAATGGGGATTGCATTAAATCTGTATATTGCTTTGGAAAATGTGGCCATTTTAACTGTGTTGATTCTTTCAGTCCATGAATATGAAATATCTTTCCATTTCTTTGTGTCTTTTTCAATTTCTTTTAATAATGTCTTATAGTTTTCAGTGCATAGATCTATTACATCATTTGTTAAGTTTATACCTAGATATTTTATTCTTTTTGTTGCAATTGCAAAACGAATTTTTTCATTTGTTTTTCTGAAATTTCATTGTTATTATATATTAATTCAATGGATTTTTGTACATTGATATAGTATCCTGAAACTTTACTGTATTTGTTTATTGTTTCTAATAGTATTTTGTTTTTGTTTTTATTTTTTTGTTTTGGTGGCATCTTTAGGGTTTTCTGTATAAAGAATCATGCCACCTGCAAAAAGTCACAATTAACTTCTTCATTCACAATTTGGATGTCTTTAATTCTTTCTTTCGCCTGCTTGCTCTTGCTAGGATTTCCAGTACTATGTTGGATAACCGTGGTCACAGGGGCCATCCCTGTCTTGTTCCTGATTTTAAAGGGGAAGCTTTCAGGTTTTCACCATTAAGTATGATATTAACCGAGAATTTGTTGTATATGGCCTTTATTATGATGAGATAATTTCCTTCTATACCCATTTTATTAAGTGTTGTAATCATAAGTGGATATTGTATCTTGTCAAATGTTTGTTTTTTTGCATCTATTGGTATGATCATATGATTTTTATTTTTTATGTGGTGTATCACATTGATCAATTTGCGTATGTTGAACCATCCTTGTGCCCCTTGAATGAACATCACTTGATCGTGATGTAATCATTTTCATGTGTTGCTGTATTCAATTTCCTAGTATTTTGTTTAGAATTTTTATGTTTATATTCATCAGAAATACTGGTCTGTAGTTTTATTTTTCATGTTATCCTTTCCAGGTTTTGGTATTATGGAAATGTCAGTCTCATAAAATGAGTTGGGAAGTTATTGCCTCTTCTTCAATTGTTTGGAAGTTTGAGGAGGAGATGTATTAAATTGTCTGTGAATATTTGGTAGAATTCACTAGGGAAGCCATCTGGTACTGGACTTTTGCTTTTGGGGGGAGGTTTTGGATGATTGCTTCAATTTCCTTACTGATCAGTGTATTTAGATTTTCTAAAGGTTGTACATTTATAAGAACTTGTCCATTTCCCCAGGGTTACTGAATTTGGTGGCATGTAGTTCTTCATAGTATTCTTGTATGATATTTTGTACTTCAGTGGTATCCATCGTTACTTCTCCTATTTCATTTCTGATTCTGTTTATTTGTGCCTTTCCTCTTTTTATCTTAATGAGTCTAGCCAAGGGCTTGTCAGTTTTATTCATCTTTTCAAAGAACCAGGTTTTTCTTGCATTAATTTTTTCTATTGCCTTTCTGTTTCTCTGTTATTTAATTCTACTCTAATTTTAATATTTTCTTCCTTGTGCTGACATTGGGTTTCATTTGTTCTTTGTTTTCCAGTTCTTTAAGATGTAATGTTAAGTTGTTTATTTAGGATTTTTCTTGTTTCTTGAGATAGACCTGTAGTGGTCTATCTTTTCCTCTTCATACTGCTTTCGCCACATCCCAATAAATTTGATACAATGTATTTTCATTCTCATTTGTATTTACGTATCTATTGATCTCTCCTTTTATTTCTTCATTGATCCAGTTATTTTCTAGTAGTATGTTGTTTAATCTCCATTTGTTTGTGGTTGTACCCGCTTTCTTT
The DNA here is from genome assembly GCF_057876585.1 of Rhinolophus sinicus. Classification (NCBI taxonomy): domain Eukaryota; kingdom Metazoa; phylum Chordata; class Mammalia; order Chiroptera; family Rhinolophidae; genus Rhinolophus; species Rhinolophus sinicus. The sequence goes on along the minus strand of NC_142501.1, from coordinate 152,432,939 downwards.
TTGCAGCTGATCTCCAATTTCAAAGTATTGTGATCAAAGAATATGCTTGGTATAATTTCATTCTTCTTGAATTTGCTGAGGCTAGTTTTGTGTCCCAACATATGATCTATCATTGAGAATGTTCCATGTACACTAGAAAAGAATATATAGTCTGGTGTTTGGATGAAATGCTCCATAAAGGTCGATTATGTCCATTTGCTCTACTGTGTCATTTAAGGCTGATATTTCCTTATTGATTTTCTGTTTGGATAATCTACCCTTAGCTGTCAATGATGTTTTTAGGTTCCCTACTATAATTGTGTTTTTGTCAGTTTCCCCCTTTAGTTCTGTTAGTAGTTTCTTTATATTTTGGTTCTTTCTCATTGGGAGCATAAATATTGATAAGTGTTATGTCTTCTTGACATATTGTCCCCTTTATTATAAAATGTCTGTTTTTGTTTCATGTTACAGTTTTTATCTTGCAGTCTCTTTCATCAGATATAAGTATGGGTACACCCACTTTTCTCCGGATTCCATTTGCTTGCAGTATCATTTTCCACCCTTTCACTTTGAGTCCTTATTTGTCCTTATCACTGAGATGTGTCTCTTGGAGGCAGCATATGGTTGTTGTTTTTTTGTGTGTTTTCTTGTTTGTTTGTTTTGTTTTTTTAAAGTGTGTTTTTCTAGGACCCATCAGCTCCAAGTCAAGTAGTTGTTTCAATCTAGTGGAGGGCACAGTTCACAGTGGCCTATATGGGGATCGAACTGGCAACCCTGTTGTTAAGAGCACTGAGCTCTAACCAACTGAGCTAACCAGCCATCCAGGTTGGGTTTTCTTTGGTGATCCAGTCTGCTACTCTGTGCCTTCTTATTATGAGTTCATTCAGTTTACATTTAGGGTGATGACTGATGTATGAGGATTTCCTGTAGCCATTTTATCTTTTGTTTTCTGGCAGCTCAGCGTCTCCATTGTTTCTTTGCCTTTCTGTTTCTTTCTGTTATTTTTAGTTTGATGGCATTCTATGACTTTTTCCTCTGTTCCTTCTTTTTTATGTTATATGTCTCAGTTCTGGATTTTTTTTTTTTTTTTTTTTTTTGTATTCTTTTTTGAGTGGTTACCATTAAGTTTATGTAAAATAAAGTTTCATATATACAGTAATTCTTTTTCTTTAGTGTGCATCTTATTTCCATTCCCCTTTGCAAATTCAGACCTTTACTCTCTCCCTCTGCTTTTATGTTTTTGTTATCCCGATTTATGTTGTGAGTTCATTTCTGAGTTGCAATAGCAAATTGTCTTCTTCTCATTTTCCTTTTTTCTGTTTTTGTCTTCTTTATCCTTTATGTTATGTTTAAGAGTATAGTGGCCAATTCTTTGAAAGGGTTGCCAGTTCCTACTTCTGTAGTATTTCCTGTAAGGCAGGTCTTGGGGTAGAAAGTTTCCTCAGCTTCTGTATGTCTGGAAAGGACTTTATTACTCCTTCACATCTAAAGGATATGTTATTCTTGGCTGGTGATTTTTTTCTTCTATTCTAATAGTTTGAATACTTGAATCCACTCCCTTCTGGCTTGTGGAATTTTTGCTGAAAAGTTTGATGATTATCTAATGGGCTTTCTTTTTCAGTTATCATCTTCTTTTCTCTGGCTGTCTTGAGAATTCTTTCTTTGTCATTAATTTTTGATAGCTTCAATATAATGTGCCTTGGAGAAGACCTGCTAGGATTAAGGTAATTCATCATTCTGTTTGCTTCTGAAATTCAAGGATCTAATTCTTTCCATAGGTTTGGGAAGTTCTTGCTGACCATTTCTTTAAATAGACTCTCTGTACCCTTCTCCTTCTCTTCTCCTTCTGGTATAACCATTATTCTTATATTGCTCTCTCTGATGGAGTCAGATAGTTCTTGTTGAGTTCTTTCCTTTTTTTAAAAAAAAAAAAAAAAAAAAGCTCTCAAATCTCTCTCTTCTTCCATCTGCATCATTTCCAGATTTCTATCTTTGGTATCACTAATTCTTTCCTCCATCTGGTCAGCTCTATATCCTAAGCTGGCTCTTTTCATTATTCTTCTCTTTTATTGAGTTCTTATTCTCCAGAATTTCTATTTGGTTCTTTTTTTAAAATTTCAATCTCTTTGGTAAAATATTCATTTTGTCTGTTGATTTTATTTCTGAGTTCATTAAATAGCCTATCTCAGTTTTCTTTCATCTTGTTGAGTTTTTTCAGAAACACAATCTTTAATTCTCTGTCATTTAAGTCAAATATTTCAATGTCTTTAAGTTTGGGAACTCATCGTAGGAAAAGTGCTACATACCTCATTGCTGAATATCACTATGGTCACCTCCGAAGTACTCCCCTTTGGAAGCTATGCACCGATGCCAGCACCTAGTTCACCCTTCAAAGCAGTTTTGGAACTCTTTACTGGAATGGCCATCAGAATTCTCATCGTATTTCCCTTCATGTCCTGAATATCATCAAAATGTTTTCCTTTCTGTATTTTCTTTATCTTCGGGTAAAGAAAGAAGTCATTGGGGGCCAGATCAGGTGAGTAGGAAGGGTGGTCCAATAATGTAATTTGTTTACTAACTTAGAATTCCCTCACAGACAGTGCTGTGTGAGCTGTTTCATTGTCATGATGCAAGAGCCATGAATTGTTAGCGAAAAGTTCAGGTTGTTTTCGTCAAACTTTTTCACACAGCCTTTTTGGCACTTCCAAATAGTAAACTCGGTTAACTGTTTGTCCAGTTGGTACAAATTCATAATGAATAATCCCTCTGATATCAAAAAAGGTTAGCGACATCATTGCAACAAGTTAGTGAACTTAATTGTCAGACATCGTATTTTCTGGGGATGTTTTATTTTCTTTCTTAGCTTCTTAGTTAATTGGTTATTCATAGCAATTAATGGATTATTTCTCTTCCTGGGCATCTGTGGGAGTGAATTCTGCAGCAGGTTGATATGAAGAGGTCTTTCTTTTGCCTTCCAGGAGGTAGTACTGGATCATTTTATTTTCTCTCGAGCTGTTCTGGCTTCTCATGTGGTGGGAGATTTCCTGGTAGGTGGACTTCTCTGTGTCCAGGTCACCTCAGTCTCAGGGCACTACCCCTGTGGAAGGATGTGGTGGACAATGGGGTTGTAAGTCTCTGAGTTTCCAGTGCTGCCCTGCAGCCAGATGCTGAGCTGTGCACCTCAGCAGCCCTGGTTGCCCCCACTGTGATCAGCCACAAAAGGTGGGGCAGGGTAGGCTGGGAAAGGTGGCTGGTGTGTTTGTGGCTTTGTTCTCTTCCAAGTAATGGCGACTGCCAGACCACAGTTGCCTTGCTCCTATAGCTCTTCCCTTGTCACTATAATTAGCCACGCTGTGCATCTGCCACGCAGGAACTCTCTCCACTTTTCAGGGCTGTAGATGTTCTGTTTCTTAATCTGACACTGCTACCGTTTTGTTTGTTTGGTTTGGGTTGGGTTTTATTTGGGTTTGTTTTTATTTGTTTGTTTGTTTTTCTGAGGCCCATTGTTTTTCTGAGGCTAACACTGAGAGGTTGTGGGGAGAGGTGAGACCTGGGAAGGTGGGGTGAGGCAGCCAGGCTCCATGGCTTTGTTTTCTCCCTAGCAGTAATGGCTGTTATACCACATTTGTTGGTTGCACTTCTGTATTTGGTCTTTGCTCAAGATCCCTGCCCCGATCACTGGGTCCATCTGTGTTATATGTTGATTACTCAGGCAGGAATGCTTGGGGCCTTAAAGAATATATCTTCAATTTGAATCCTCCCCTCTCCCGGGGCAACAGTGAGGTCCAAGCTGCATCCAGTTGCCACCATCTCTGCACTTTTCCGTTGCCTTCTCCCCTGCTTACACCAATTCGATTCGCTGACCTTCAGATGTTTCCATGTGTGAATCTCTCAGATGTATTTGTCTATTGTGCAGGAAATACGTTTTTCAATTATAGTTGTTCAATTTGTTGTAACTTCAAGGGGAGATAATCAAGGTACACCCCTCACACCACCATGTTTCTCAAGATTCTCATAGTTGTATTTCTTAATCTGGGATCATGTACAAATAAACTTAGTTCTATATAACTAATAAATATAAACAAAATATTAGAGGTATATCTACCTATTTCTTTTTTTATGTCTGAGGTGATGGTACATTCAATGACAATTGATTATTTAAGTTTTCAGACAATTCTGACTTGTATAAATTTGTAATCATTTTTCTTTTTCTATTTTATTTTTGTTTAATTTTTATATTTTTTTTTTTATTTTTGTAATTAAAGTGTATTGGGGTGACAGTTGTTAGTAAAGTTACATAGATTTCAGGTGTACAATTCTGTAATACATCATCTATGTATCACGTTGTGTGTTCAACACCCAGTCAGTTCTCTTTCCATCACCATATATTGAATCCCCTTTACCCTCATCTATCACCATCCTCACCCCTTAACCTTTGGTAATCACTAAACTAATGTCTGCCTATGAGTTTTTGTTTCTTCATTTGTTTGTTTGTTCTTTTGTTGTTTTCAGTTTTATATACCACATATCAGTGAAATCATGTGGTTCTCGATTTTTTCTGTCTGACTTATTTCACTCAGCATAATAGTCTCAAGATCCATCCATGTTGTCACAAATGGTATTATTTCATCTTTTCCTGTGGCAGAATAGTATTCCATTGTGTATACATACGACATCTTTTTTATCCAATCATCTATCAAAGGACACTTTGGTTGTTTCCATGTCTTGGCCACCGTAAATAAAGCTGCAATGAACGTTGGAGCACGTGTATCTTTACAGATAAATGTTTTCAGATTTTGGGGTATATACCCAGGAGAGGGATTACTGGGTCATATGGTAATTCTATTCTTAATTTGATGAGGAATCTACACACTGCCTTCCATAGTGGCTGCACCAATCTACATCCCCACCAACAGTGTAGTACTATTTCATTCTGGTAAAGTCTCTTCCATTTCATAGAGCTTTATTATTAAGTTGGTATAAAAGTAAGTGCAGTTTTTGCAATTATTTTTAACCTTTTAAACCTCAATTACTTTTGCACCAACCTAATATATATTTCCCAAGGCTATTTCAAGTCTTCAAATTAGTCTTCCCATTTTCGTATTTTCAGGCATCAGTTTATCCCACACCTATTGTCCTTAGGTAGATTTTATCAAATTACTGCTTTCCTCTCCTGCTTCATCACCAAACAAGTTAACAAATCAAGCAAAATACATGTACTTTGATGGTTAACATGATATAATTTGGCTTTATCTCTATATTCTACTATTTCCTTTTCACACAACTCTACCTGGTTCTTGTTCTGTCCATTTGAGATACTTCCTTTATACCTAGAATGTCCTCTCCACTTTATTTAGCTCTACTTTACCTCAAGTTTAGTTCAAATTTGACCTTCTCCATGAGATCTGTGTCATTTGTCGTCATTTATCCTTCTATCCTCAGTGTCTGCCTGGCGTGGAGTAGGCACTTAGTAATGTTGAATAGCTAAGTATAGGAAAGCTTCCCAGTTCTACATTAGAATACAAGCTTCAAAGAATAGAGGTTTTCATTTTGCTCTCCTGTATGTTCTTAGATCAGTGCTCAGCATGTGCAGTATTTCATGTATTTGTTGAATGAATGAATTCACAGTCAGAGGCAATCTTATAAACTCTAGTTACATTTCTCTGCACTTTGTTATGCTACACATTATATCACAGTTATATCTTTATGTGTTTTATCAGCCTTACTATATAACAGTCTTCTTGAATCTGATATATGTTTATAGCCACCCCTCACATTGTCTATCACAGGGCTAGAGACATTACCTAATTTTAGAAGGACATAAATGATATTAAATGAGTGAATGACTAAATTACAGTTTTGTAAATTTTTAAAACTAATTAGGTAGATAATAGAGTTTATATTTTAATTTTAAAAATGTATTCTATAAAACCATGGGTGTTTTAGAAAACAATTAAAATTCATATAAAGGAAATTGCATGAGAATCTTTTTACAGGATTTTCCATATAAGTTATGACTACTACTAATCATTAACATCACTTGAAGAGTTTACTAAGCTTAATGCTCTTTATATATTATCTTCTTTAATCTGTACAATAATGCTATCCTGAGGATACTAGTATGTTTTCTCATTTTACATATGGGAAAAATTAACTTTAAAGAGATTGAATACCTTATCCAATGTCATAAAACTAGCATAGAATAATGCCAGATTTTAAAACAGTTTTGTGTGACTCCAAAACCTAAGCTCTTAAACAGTGTACATTACCAACCTTGTATTTCATCATTCAGTATATATTTGACAAGAAACATTTATTCAAGAAGTATTAAGTGATCGTCTATTTCATGTCTATTTCTACTAATCAGTGGGATACAGCAGAGATAAACAGACTGAATTCCTGCCTTTATCGGGCTTACCTCTGAACAGAGGAGAAAGAAACTAAATGAACACATACATTTATAATATAGTAAGTGTATATATAACATTAAAATTTAGAAAATTAAGCTAGGTTAGGAGATTAGGGATTGTTCTATCAACGGTTGGTGGTTTCTATTTTACTTAGAGAAAGACCTCTCTGATAAGGCTTGAATAAAGTGAAGGTGTAGACAGAGTGTTATAGGAAGAAGGACCAGCAAGACTCAAATAAAACTTACCTGGAATGTTCCAGAAACATCAAGAAGGCCAATCAATGTTGCTTCAGTGGAATGAATGAGAGGAGTCTGGTAAGAGCTTAACCTAAATATATAGTAGAAGGATAGATAATGTAAGGACACTTTGATCCCTGTAAAAACAATCTCTCACTATGGAGCCTTTAGAGCCAAGATGTGATGGAGTCTGATTCTACATTAACCAGATCAGTCTGGCTGCTGTGTTAAGTATAGATGGTAGGAGCCAGTGTTTAAGCTAGGAATAGTGGGGAGGCTACTGACATTATTCACACCTCATTATGAATTAGATCAGGGTAGTGCTCTAACAAGATGGAAGGACACTAATTGAATTTTGTAGACATTTTGAAGACAATCACAATAAGGCTGCGTATGATTTGGAATTGAAGTGTGAGGAAAAGAGAGGAGTCAGTGATAACTATAAATTATTTGTCCTGGGTATCTTGAAGAAAGGAATCATAGGGGAGCGTATAGAAGGAGCAAGACTGTTGTTGGTAATCGATACTGCAGTTGTGGATAAGTTAAAATTGAGATAAATATAAGCATCAAGTTACACATGTTGTGTATAATGTGTGATTTACCTTTAGTCCTGACAATTAAAATGAAAATGTTTGAAGTGTGACTATGCCTGAATTTTACATCTTCTATTTCACAAAAGGCAATAAATGCTATGAACCAGTGATAAACCATCGTGTAAATAAACAACTTTAAAATTGAAGTAGAAACAGAAGCAAGCTCATTAATTTGGTACTTTTGTTTTCTTTATTGGGGTATAAACAGAGGTAAAATAAATACACCTAAAATAATTTTTAGAGATTTCAAAGTGTTCTTCCTGATAAAATCTTAATCCTAACCATCGGAAAGAATACAGATCTATAGAAGCAGATTTACTGGCTCATAATCAATTACTAGTAAATCCAACATTACGTTTTAAAGTTGTTTTCATTATTAATAAAACAAAGCTGTCAGATTTGATAATTCTTAGATTCCCTACCTCCTCTGAAAAGCCTAGAATTTCTGACTCCATAACTAAGTATTATCCACTTTCACTAATGTCAGAAAAATTCTAATTCACTTTTAGTTTGAGAAATGCATCTAACAGAAAGTTCATATTAATGTAAACAATATGAAATAAAAGAGAACATTATGTAAAGATTGGAATTTCTACCTGTAGAGGCATTTGACGTTTTCATACCCTTATCCCGGCTTTTGATTTTATCATCTTTCCCCAAATTAAAATTATATAATTTTATAAATGACTTTTCCTAAAGTGTTAACCAAACAATAAGGACTATAATAGAATGAAAACTTATGAGTACCCTTCTACGTTATAATGGACCCATACTTCGACCACCCCCCAATATCTATTTCTATTACAAGCACAAGATCCCATTTTTCTGGTTGACCATTAACCATGAATAATTGAATTGTGATATTTGTGTTATCCCTTGTTTCCTTTAGGTAAAAATAAAAATAATTTCAAACAACTACAAGTGTAAGTATACTAAATAATATACAACCCAAATAGAATGGCATAGTGATATATGACCCTAGATACACAAGTATAAGCACAGGCTTATTTTTAATTATTTACAAATCTTATAAAATGTTTTCAAGAGAAACTCAGTGGTGATTATTTTCCAGCGAATTACAATTCTTCCAAATCAAATGCTCCTTATAGCTCTAAGTGGTATCATGTGTTTGTTGGTGAGTTAATGGTTTGTGAAAAGTGGGTAGTAGCAATGCAAATAAAATAAGCCCAGATTTAGCTGAAATTCTTGTGATGTGGCCTAGGTTGTTGTTTCTCAAAATTTAGTGTGCCTCTTAGGATATTGCTAACATGCAGACTCTGTTTCCATAGATTGGATTGGGAACTGACATTTTGTGTTTCTAACAAGTTCCTAAGTGACAGCCATGATACTTGTCAAAGGCCACAATATGAAAAGCAGGGGCTAGATCAACATTCCCCAAAGTTTGCTTCACCTAACTTTGAGATATCTTATAGCAAGGGATTGAATTACCAGGAGTGGACTACTCTCTTCTCTTGGATTTGTGATGGACATTAGCATCAAAACCCATGTCCTAGCGAAACACACTCAATTTGTTTTGTATTGTGATAGAAAAAAACCCACATGATATCTACCCCCTTAATTTTTTAAGTGTTCAGTACAGTATTGTTAATTGTAAGCACAATGTTGTAATGTTGTATAGCTGATCTCTAGAACTTTCTCATACTGCATAACTGAAATTCTGTACTCATTGACCAGTAACTCCTCCTTTATTCCTAACCCCAGCCTCTGGCAACCACCTTTCTACTCTCTACTTCTATCTTTTTCACTACTATATATACTTCATACAAGTAGAATCCAAGGGCATTTCACTAGAGAACACTTTGGAACACTCAGAACATACATAAGTAATGATCATGTGTAAGAATATATTATTTATTGAAAAGCTGAATTCCTACCAGATCTGCCATCAATGGTTGAATAGTTTGATACAGCATATTCATGATTAACAAGCTTATTTTAACTCAAAAGAGTAAATATGGGTGAAGTTTAAAAACATAATTTAAAATTAAACAAATATTTGAAATTATAGGCATCATACTATGGAGGAAAGGAAAACAGCTTTTATAGTCCGATGGACATAAATCTGATTTCCAGTTTTGCTTCTTATACAACTTGCTCTACTCAACCCAAGTAATATATTGAATCCTTCCTTCTAAGCCTCACTTTTCTATCTCTGAAAAATGTATTTCATAATATCACTTTTATAGAATTTTAGTAACAATTAAAAGTAATGTCATGCCTTATAAAGTGTAGAAAATAAATCAATTATGATTATCAATAATAAATGTGATTTCCACAAATAATGTGTTTCTATTACTACTTAGACTCTACCTCAGCTGGGTTTTCAGTAAATAACATAAAGTAATATAAACGCTCTAATCTGTGATTAAAATCATATTTTGACATGCTTTATGAGCTCTCTTTATATTGACTTTTGGTAATATGCTTTCAAAATTATTGGAAGATCTACTCTTTGTACTTCAAGCTGGATAATGGGAAATGATTTATAGAGTTTTATTGAATTTACAAGGGCTAGAGTAAGTCACGTTAATTATTGCTGTGTCATTCTTGCAGGCTAGCAGGAACTGAGACAAAACATAAGCCAAACTAAATATAATTAGTGTTAAAATGACTCAAGCATGAAATATAATCAAATGGGTCCTGAAGTGTCTTATTTTGCCAAAAAAAGAAGATTGTGCTTGTTTGCAAGCATTTATTTTAATTGTTTTCCCCCGTTTTCTGAAATATCAGCGGCTTTTTTAGGTCCCTATCATATTTCTCAAGTAACATTTTTGTTATTGACATTACAACCTGCATTGTCATAAATAATTAACCTGACTTTTCAAACTAGGTGATGCTAGCTATATAATCTTACTGGATGAATATCAGGAGCCTATCTCTAAAAAGTAATCATTTTTATTTCCAAATATATATTATTAAATGTCAATACATTTTCTGATCAAGTCATTCTCTTTAGAGTATAAATTCTTTCTTCTAAGCTCAATGAATTTGGGTTGAATTTAAGGAACAAAGTTACCTGTGAGAGATATTTTTACAATTTCCGCTCAGTAGAACTTGGGTGAGCAGTAGTCTATATTTACCAGACCCATAACTGCATGAAGAGAGTCTGAAAAATTAGAGGATACACAGAAAGAAAAAAATCTAGGAAAAGAAAGAAGAAAAAAAGTTTTGTAGATAAAATTATAGGGAAAGTGCCACAGACATAAAGGGCTGGATTAGAGTAGATAATGATAGACATAGATTAGGGTTTTACTTTGATGGACCAGGCATCTACTCATACGGTATAAATTGAGAGACGCCAATGAAGGAAAGCTAAGACTATATTCCCTGGATATCCACTGGAATTTGGTTTGGTTCGTCCCATTCTTTATACTATGACAACTCTCTCAATGGATTTCTCCAAGTGAGAGAAGAAATCAGGCAGAGTCAGAGTCAAAGAGGCACAAAGGAAGGATTCCTGGAACCACAGGCTGATGTCAGACTATGTAGGCATCCTTCTGGTTTGGTCACGGATGATGTTCAGCACGTACGTACACTTTTGACTCTGTTCGCTGTAAACTTGTTGAATACTTCTGTAGTTTTTCATTAAAAGCCTATGCCAGGGTTACCTACGTATTCTCTTTATCTGCTTACTCAGCTTCATCCCTGGGTACTTCTGAATTCCTGACATCAGACAAATGAACAGGTGATGTGTGGTACAGCAGAATATTCCAGGACACTCCAGCATTATGGCTGGTGTAACTCCTGTCACATAGGTACCTGTGACAAAGCAGTTATCAAATATTATGACTGTCACCCTTGGGGAAGTATAATAGTTCTGACCTTTTGGAAGAAAAGCAGCATCAACATTAACAAAAAGCTGAAATGGACTGTGACATGTAAGAATGGTACCAAAAGGTCCCAAATCAGAATTTTGTTTCTTTTAGAGTGTGAAGTCCAGTACAATGGGTGTGGCCATATCATTAAAATAGAGTTAAAATGAAAGCATTTCTCTATAATCATGAACTTAGATTGCAATTATACTAAGGAGAAAAAATATTTATAATCTTATTTACTCTTGTGTAGTCAGAGCCATTTACAAATACAATATGAATCTTTCCTGTTTTGTTTTTTGTTTTGTTTTGTTTTTTTGTTTTTTGTTTTTTTAACTATGGTATTGTATTTCCAGTCAGTTTTAAAATAAGTATTCCCCCAACCCATCTCCTGTCACTTCCTGATTTACGAATAAAAATATCCGGGGCTCTACAAAAAAATTCAAATATATTACTATATTTGAACTTCATGGGTTCTTTCATGACAAGATCCCTTGGCACATGCTTCCTCCTCTTCCTGGAATGTCTGTCACCCTTTTTACACCAGTTACCCTTTCAATCTTCAAAGTTCAGATCAAATGACATCTCCAATGCATATTCTCAGCATATGTGATGTTTCACCTAACGTAGGCATCTATAATCATATGCCAAATGAATTATTTTAGACAAACTTTTTTAAGCTTTAAAGGAGAGAGATGTGTGTGCCTTCATAATATACTTGTCACTTTGTGTTAAAGATATTACTCCCCAAATTTTTTAACAATATTTTTATTAAAATATAGCTAGCATACAATATTACATTACTTTCAGGTATACACAATAATTATTCAATATCTGTGTACCTAAAGAAGTGATCACCGTAAGTCCAAATACCATCTGACACCTATCACATTATTGACTATATTCCCTATGCTGTACATTACATCCCCATGAATTGTTTGTTTTATACCTGGGTATTTGGACCGCTTATTCCCCTTCTGCTTCCCCCCCGCCTTTTTAAATTTATCAATTACAGTTGGCATTCAATATTATTTTATGTTAATTTCACACATAGTGTTAGGTATTTTTATAATTTAAGAAGTGATTCACCTGACTAATCTACTACCACCTGGTACTATACAGAGTTATTACCTTATTGACAATATTCCCTATGCTTTACTTGATATCCCCATGACTACTTTGTAACAACCAATTTGTGCTTCATAATCCCTTCCCCTTTTTCACTCATTCCCAACCCCCCTCCTGTCTGATAAATATCAAAATGTTCTCTGTATCTATGAGACTGTGTATGTTTTATTTATTGGTTTATTTTGTTATTTAGATCCCACACATAAGTGAAATCACACTGCATCTGGCTTTCACTGTCTGCCATACTGCACTCAGCACAACATCCTCCAGGTCCATCCATGCTGTCCAGATGGCAAGAACCCATTTTCTTCCATGCCCAAGCAATATTCCATGGTATATCATGTTTCCCCGAAAATAAGACCTAGCCGGACAATCAGCTCTAATGCGTTTTTTGGGGGAAAATTAATATAAGACCTGGTCTTTATAATATAATATAGTATAATATAGTATAATATAGTATAATATAGTATAATATAGTATAATATAGTATAATATAGTATAATATAGTATAATATAATATAATATAATATAATTAATATAATATAATATAATATAATATAATATAATATAATATAATATAATATAATATAATATAATTAATGTAATATAAGACTGAGTCTTATATTAATTTTTGCTCCAAAAGATGCATTAGAGCTGATTGTCCAGCTAGATCTTATTTTCGGGGAAACAGAGTATATCTACCACCGACTTTTTATGCATTCTTCCATCTAAGGAAACCCAGGACACATCTTAGCCACTGTAAACAATGTGGTACTGAACATATGGATGCACATGTCCCCTTTAAGTACCATTTTGGGTTTCTTCAGATAATTACCCAGAAGTGGGATTACTAGGTCTTTCTTTGTCTCTTGTTATTCCTTTATTTTAAAGTCTATTTTGTCTGATATATATTGCTACCACAACTTTATTTCTTTGTTTCATTTTCATGAAAACATTTTTTTCCCTGTCCCTTTCCTTTCAGTCTCTGTGTGTCTTTTTACTGGAAGTGAGTCTCTTGTAGGTAGCATGGGTAAGGGTCTTTTTTTCTTATCCATTCAGTCACCTACCTTTTGATTGGAGCATTTAATCAATTTACATTTAAAGTACTTGTTGATAGATATGTAGTTATTGTCATTTTATTATTCATATTTTTTATTTTATTTTTCTTCTCCATCTTAAAGAAATCCCTCTAACATTCCTTGTAATACTGGTTTGATGGTGAGAAACTCCTTTAGCTTTTTCTTGTCTGGGAAACTCTTTGTCTGTCTTTTGATTCTAAAATGATAGCTTTGCTGGGTAGAGTAATCTTGGTTATAGGTCCTAACTTTTCATCACTTTAAATATTTCATGCCAATCCCTTCTGGCCTGCAGTTTCTGTTGAGAAATCATCTGATAGCCTTATGGGATCTTTCTTGTAGGTAATTAACTTCTTTTCTCTTGCCATTTTTAAGATTATTTCTTTGTCTTTAACCTTTGGCATTTTAATTATGATGTGTCTTGGTGTGAACCTGTTTGGGTTCATCTTGTTTGGGACTCTCTGTGCTGCCTGAGCCTGTATGTCTATTTCCTTAAGCACATTAGGGAAGTTTTCAGTCATTATTTCTTCAAATAGGTTTTCAATTCCTTGCTCTCGCTCTTCTCCTTCTGGTACCCCTACAGTACAAATGTTGGTACACTTGATGCCTCTTAAACTCTCCTCATTTTTTTGGATTCTTTTTGCTTTTTGCTCTGGGTGTTGCTTTTGAATGTTTTTTGGTACCTTATCTTCCAAATTGCTGATTCGATCCTCTGCTTCATCTTATCTACTGTTGATTTCCTCTAATGTATTCTTCATTTCAGTTATTGTATTCTTTTTTTCTGACTGGTTCTTTTTTATGTTTTTTGTCTCCATTTTTATGTTTCCTATCTCTTTGTTAAAGTTTTCCCTGATGTCATTGAGCATCCTTATAACCAGCGTTTGGAACTATGCATCTGGTAGATTGCTTGTCTCCATTTGTTTATTTCTTTTTCTGGAGCTTTGTTCTGTTCTTTTATTTGGGACATGTTTCTTTGTTTCCCCATTTTGGCTGCCTCACTGTGTTTGTTTCTATGTATTAGGTAGGGCTGCTATGTCTCCCAGTCTTATTAATGTGGCCTTATGTAAGAGATGTCCTGTGGGACCCTGTGGTGCCATCTCTCTGGTCACCAGTGCCGGGTGCTCCAGGTTTGTCCCTTGTGTGGGTTGTATGTTCCCTCCTGTTGTAGTTGAGCCTTGTTTGTTGTTTGGATGTCAATGGGAGGGATTGACCCTCAGGCTGATTGGTTGTGAGAACTGGCTATGACTACAGTGGAAGAACTGCTGTGCAGGTGCTGACCTTTCAGAGCAGGATTTGCTTTAGTGGAGCTCCGGTGACTGCATAGTCTGCCCTTTGAGTGTGTCATCCTTGGAAGTGGCCAGGTGATGCTCCAGCCCAGCCTGAAGCTGGCCACTGAGCCTGGGTACCCTGGGGCCGCCAGGCAGGGGACCCACTGCAGGCCAAGTTCAGCGACCATCTGTGCCCTGCCTAGGGCCACCTGGCATGAGCCACAAGCAATCCAGAGATGGCCACAGCACATGTTGTGCTTAGAGTTACCTTGAGAGGTGAAACCATAAACCTAGGCCATTTTTCACTAGTGCCGCATTTAGGGCTGCTCAGCCAGAAGTATGCAACACATTGAAGCTAGATGCTGCTTATTTGGGTTTTGTGAACCTTTGAGATATTTTAGGAAAGGCCATAGCATGAGCCAAGACACGTTGTTTATACAGAAAAGCCACTACAAGTGGGGGTGTCCCTACTTGTAGTGGCTTAGGTAAACCAGATTCTGAGGGGATAACTAGGGCCAGGCTGAGGAAAGGTGACAGCCAGTTTAATAAAGCCACAGACATCGTATCTGACTATGTTTCCATGCAGTAACAGGGAGGGCTTAACAAAGAAACAATGGCTTCTGCCAGTTCCTCTGTCTGAGAGAAAGCTGCTGCTCCAGCCCTCATCCTAAGGCCAGCCAACTCAGTTCCCCCTTAGATGTCCCTGTTGCCTCTCCAACTGCTGGCCCAGCACTGGAGTTCAGAGCAAGTGAATCCATCAGCAAGCAAATCCATGTGCAGGCCCTTTGAGAGAAGTGCCTGGGAGTGCAGCCACCCTCAGTCTCACTCAGCCACAATCTTCGCTGGTTTCCACAGCCAGAAGTCATGGAGACTTCTGTCCCCATCACTGGAACCCTGGGCTAGGGAGACCGGCGTGGGGTGCCCTTTGGGCAGAACATCCACAGCTGAGATATCCCTCCTGATTTTTAATGTTCACACATGGGTGTGGAACCAGGCTGTACTGCATCTCTGCCCCTCCTACCAGTGTTGAGGTGGCTTCTTCTGTATGTCTGTAGCTGTATGGCTTAGGTTCAGCTAGATATTAGGTGATTCTCCATAATGGATGTTCTGTGGTTTAGTTGTAATTGATGTGGTCCTAGGAAGAGGTGAGCACCATGTTTGCCTACTATGCCATCTTGACCAAAAAATCTAGTACTCCTAAAATATTTCAAAAGAAGACAATTATCTGAGTGAGACATAAGACTGACCTACTTTGTTATTCTAAAGGGTTACTTATAAATGATTTTTGGAATGAAAATCATTTTTCTTCCGTTTTTTTTTTTATATATATATAATTGTCTAACTTTCTATATTTCTAGTTATACTTCTGGATGATGTTGTATGAATAAATATTCAAGTTCTAATTCTATGATTTGAATTAACCACTTCTCAAGTAAACTACAGATGCCCTATGGAGAATGCCACTAAGTTAATTATAATGCATTTCATGATTGTATAGGGCTTGTGCTCCCTCAATAATGTAAAATCTGATTAATAGATGTATAAGATAGTAATTTTTCCATTATAAGATCTCCTTTTACAAACCTCAAAATAGTTTAATTAACACTTAAATTTTATGTAGTATAATTTTATTAAAGAGTAAAGGGGCATGTTTTAAAATATAGTGAGGTTACTATGTAGTGATAAAACTAACAACCATGTTTAGCTATTTTCTCATTCAATAAAGATTTTTTTATCTTGTATTTTTCATCCTGTATCACAGACATATTATATACAAAGTACTATAATTTTATGGAGGATGCAATATGGCTTATTCTCTTAGCCATCTTACATCTTGCAAGGAAGTTAACCGACAAAGTTGATTCAGTTTGTAAATGAATAATACATGACAAATTCTAAGTAGTAGGCATTATTCTAAGTGCCTTGCATAACCATGTGAGTTGATGGATACTCAGAACCACCCTATGAGGCAGGTGTCATTAATATATTAATTTTACAGATGGGAAAAGTGAGGCACAGAGATAATAATTGATTTGCCCAAAATCACATGATAGTAAGTGATTAATATGGGATTCAGAGCCAAGCAGTGTGGCTCCAGATTCTGTCCAGCTAATCTCTAAGCTATATTTCTATATTATACATAAAAGGACGACCCTATCCATCAGAAATGATGATTGTAAGAGAAGTTTTCAGACAGCAAGAGAGATTAGAACAATGTTTTGAAGAGTGAAAAACTTTACATTGGTAGACATTGTAAGTGTGTTACAGAGGGAAATGGGAGGTAGCCATTAAGAAAGGAGTTACAAGAACATAGAAATAAAGTTTGGAAACCACAACATATATTCAATGGATCATAAACATGGCAGTTAGCCTGGATAGGAATTTTTATTTAGAATTGTGAGAAAGATGAATATGTTCACAGTACTTTACTGATATGATCATTTGATAAATTATATCAACTCCATTAAGATAACATTGTCCTTCAACTCATTTTCTACATAAATTGATTTTGATATTGATGATTGCGTATTTTTTTATATATCTTAAATATCAATCGCTTATTTTCCTCATGTTACTTTCTTCTCACCGTCCCTACCATTACACTGAGATATCATCATTTCAGGAATTTACTTGCTACTCAAAGAGGACTTTTTTTTAAAACAAAAGATGAATGTGTATAATTTGGACACTAATAAAAACTTGCAGGTAAACATTTCCTAAATAAGAATGCAAAATCATAAACCAGCAGTTCATCTACTATTTTCTTTTCAGGCAAACCAGTGATGATAGTGACAGAGTATATGGAAAATGGCTCTTTAGATACATTTTTAAAGGTAAGATTTGAGACAAATTTAATTATTCAAAGTGTTACTCATATACTGATCGTGATATTGAAGTTGGGATTGAGCCACTTTAAAGCTAAAGTTTTAAATAGATAGAAATGCCTGCAGTTAGAATAATTACACTACAAGAAATTTACTTTGGTTTGAAAATTATTCTTCTCAGAAAACTTCAAATTTTGTATTTACAGTTTTATTTAAGTATATGTTAATTTGCCTGAAAAAAATAAAGAGGGAAGGAAGGAGGAAAGAAGCGAAAAGGAGATCTGAAAGAAAGAAAAGGACAAAAAGAAGCTTTTACTAATACTTAACTTTCTCAAAGTATATAATATCAGGCAGAACAAGGCAAAATGTCTAAAAGGTCCGGGCAAATTATCAACATAAAGGGGTCAAATAGGCTTATAACCCACCTGACGGCCAGCCACTGCTTGCGCCAATGGAGTCATCATATGGCAACAGAAAATACTAATCCTGTATTGTCAGATCTTCCTGGTTTCAGGAAAAAAATACAGATATATGTGTGTGTGTGTGTGTGTGTGTGTGTGTGTGTAAGTCTCCAAATTTTAAACATTGGCAACTCATTTTATTAATAAGTAGGTTGTGCTAGACAGTGTAAGATATTTGCAGACCTGATTAAACCTATAGGCTGGCAGTTTTTCATCTCCAGTATAGCGATTATTGTTATTGATTAGGGAAGGTGACGGGAATGACGTTTTGATGATCACAAGAGTGGCCTATGCCTTGACTATGACAGCAGTCCACTGACAAGGCCAACTCCCCTTCCAAGCTCTAGCCTCTCCCAGATTCTGGTGCCAAATTTCTTATACATATCTTCTAGTTCTCCAGACTGTGAAGGTCACATCATTCCTTTATTTCAAAATAAACTTCAGGAGAGCCTTTTTCTGTGTGTCTGCATTAAGTTCAGTGCCCTTGACAAAGACAGCAAGCTCCCAAGAAGTGATAACATTGTCGTCATCATTCCTCTCCTATCTGCTACTGCAGAATCTCCCTTTATCTCCTCCCACCATTTCTTCTTTACACCAATCTGCCTATCTCTCTAGAGTCTTTCAAAGCTCCTTGAAAATGCGCAGTGTTAACCCTAGGCAAGCAGCAGGTTCCAGTGGGCACACACTCCTCTGATGACTGAGAATAAAGGAGTTAAAATGCCGAGGACAATTAAATGTGATTTTTGACAATGGCTTTCAAAACCTTTATCTGCTTTGACCCAGCAGAACACTATTAAACATTACCAAGTTAACTATATAGTTTCCAACTTTACTGGTTCTTCTGATAGAAATTGCATATGCATTTGGTGATGGTATTCATTTGGGCATGGAAGCAAGATCCTTTTATATTTTCCCCCAGTGACTGGCATTGCTGAACTGATAGCTCTATCGTGTCTTTACAGAAAAATGATGGGCAATTCACTGTGATTCAGCTCGTTGGCATGCTGAGAGGCATTGCTGCGGGAATGAAGTACCTTTCGGACATGGGCTATGTGCACAGAGACCTCGCTGCCAGAAATATCTTAGTCAATAGCAACCTGGTGTGCAAGGTGTCAGACTTTGGACTCTCCAGGGTGCTGGAAGACGATCCTGAGGCAGCATACACCACAAGGGTAAGATCTAACAGAATGCATTTCTGAAACTGCACTAGATGCATTCCATTTTTAAAGATTTTCAAGGAAATAGCAAAAAAGGACATTTCTCCAACATACGAAAAGAGAGAGAGAAAGAGAGGCAGTGGGGGATTAAAAAAAATCCAGTTGATGCTCCTTGTTCGAGACCAGAAAATTCAAATATTAAATGCAGATAAGCAAAATATTCACTTTATGAGTCTCAATAATTTGTTTTTATCAAAAGATACTGAAAATTAAAATGTTTAAGTTCAGAGTGGATACAACAAAGCAAAAATCATATATAATTATAAATGTAAAAGACAGCATTACAGAATCTCCTACATTAAAGCAATAAATATATATATACATACATATATCTAGATAGTATATGGATACATAAATATGTATGGCACTAATAGGTAGCTTAAACTCTCTGCAGTATAGTATATTCATTTGTAAAACAAATACAAAAATATCTAAACCTACCTTTTAAGGATTTAGATGGAATAAAAGAGTTGTCCCTTCAAAAAGTTTTGATTTACTGATGGTATGTTAATGCCTAATTGCTCTTCTTACATACTATATAAACTGTTAAGCTCATATCTTTGGAAAATTGTTCACTAAGTCATATTGTCAAATTAGCATAAATCAACACTCTTTTCCGCAATGGAATTGCTTCCTGAATTGATATGTTATGTAACTGACAATTATTTCTGTGAAAAACTGTAAGTATCAGTACAACAGAATTTTCTGGGCAGTCTATGTATTGCACTTCTTGAGTTTAAATCCCTTATGATAAACTATATTTGTTTAATTCTAAATCTTTACAATGTCATCAAGTTTAACTCCTTGTGAAGACAGGAATGTATCATATATTTTTCACTATACAATGAGGTTAACTTTTGTTTCAATACAAAAGAACACTTTTGTTGTCCCTTATTTTTATGATAGGTGTGTTTCACATGTTCTTCTTTAATTCAATTTTTTAAAATTACTACTACTCATAGTCTAACAACAAATTATTCATAGATTATAAGATTTATATATGTTGCTTTTTTCATTGTTGCTTTGTGAATCAGAGATATTTAGGGATTGTATTATGCTGAGGATCAAGAGTAACTTATCTAAGCAGTCTTCTAATGGTCAGCTTAATAAATCAATAAATTAATTGATGGGATAGCAATTCCTCTTCTTCTAGACTTAATTATTTTTGTCATTATTTGTATTAAACGAAACGTCATTTAAGAATTCTCTTGGGATTAGATTTACACGTAACAAACTTGGTCTAAGCAAGATTAAGTTTATAGAAAAATCCATTCCCAGTAAGATTGGTTGAGTCTTAGTTAAATGCATAAAATGGATTGTCAAGGTCTGTGTCAAGGTGTCATGCTGGGGAAGAGGGAGACAGATGGGGAAGCAGAGATCCTGAGACCCTCAAGACTTATTCCTATGAAATGGGTGTGATGGCAGTTTGTGGAAAATGTATATACTGAGAGATAAGAAGGTAGGGAACTTCAGATAGTACTGATGGCCAATATGATGCTCAAAAGATTGGGAGAAACATTCTACGTTGCAGTATAAAGTAATCAACAAGCTACAATTTTAAGACATATAGTAATAATATAGAGTATAACAACACATAGCCAGACCTAATTGTGTGATCTTAACTATGAATATTTCACTAACAAAAGTATGTTTCAGGAGACTCTTCTTAAAGTGGCATTACCATATTTCTAAGGAGCAAATAATACAAACTTAATTTGAATAATTCAAATTAATTCAGAGAACAATTCTAAGCATTACATGAAACTCTTATTTCCTCATATGTCTGGAAACTTTGGTTCACAAAAAGCAGTTTAAGTCCCATTTTTTTTCTAGTATGTGGATTAAATTATTCCTTTCCTGCAAAATGGAAAGGCATGTGTTAGTCTTTTTAAGCTAAAATTTCAAATCTCTCTCTCTCTCTCTCTCTCTCTCTCTCTCTCTCTCTCAGCTCCTTTAGTATATTTTTTGCTTATAAGTGAAATGTTTGGTTTCCCGGGTTTGCTGGCTTTTAAAAATTAAGACAAAAAAAAAAAAATCATCGTGAAAGGGGAAGGATAGATAAGTGTTTATTTATTTAGTGAACTAAGAACCTACCTCACCAAATTTTTTACGGTGTAAAAAAATCCCAAAATTAGTGTTGTAAGTTTTTCACCATAATCTAATTTCAATAATTTTTAAAATGGTTGAATTAAGTGATAAACCTACCTCTTAGGGGGAAAAAAAAAAAAAAAAAGCCTAACCAAACAAACAAAAATATGCCAGCAGAAGATAAGAGAAATCAAGTCTAAAAGAGATTGCATGATGTCAGTATAACTAAGTTTTTAACACATCTGATTTTCATGCTTGTCTTATTAACTGTTAAACATCTCGGTGTTGCATTTAGCACTGAGACTTTCCACTTACAATTCCTATATTAAAGAGAAAAGCACCATGGGAATTTGAGTCCTTTATCCTCTGGTTGAAAGCCATGAAAGTATACATTCTTGATTTGCTTTACTGCGTGTTTTCCCCACTTAGAGCTGTCATCCTGATACTGTAATTGAGACGTGTGTCCTGTATATGTTCCAGTAGTCAAACAGAATTTAAACCAGAAACCTTCTGGACAGCCAGTTAGGAGTCAGTTTACAAGTGCTTAGGAACTGATATGTGAAAAGAGACTGCATGCTGTCAAACAGATTCACTTAAAAATGCTACATCTCTTTCTGGATTTTTTCAGCAAGGCAGCAATATCCCTAGATACATTTGAAGTATGTGAGAATTTTTTTTATTCTTTTTCAATTTTAGGGAGGCAAAATTCCAATCAGATGGACTGCCCCAGAAGCTATAGCTTTCCGGAAGTTTACCTCTGCCAGTGATGTCTGGAGCTATGGAATTGTGATGTGGGAGGTTGTGTCTTACGGAGAGAGACCCTACTGGGAGATGACCAATCAAGATGTAAGCATGGGACTATCTCCCCTCAAGTTTGTAATGGAATGCTTTTGCTCTCTGAGTCAGGAGACATAATACTTTTTCATTTCTGCACATGAGAGTTGCTTAAAAAAATGAAATATTTCGCTGACCCTCTAATCTGTTTTGTTGTTGTTGAAATATCCTTTATGCAGAAGCTTAAAATGAGTTAGAACAAAGGGAAGTAAGTTATTATTATATAAAAGCTCAGTCCCTTGACAGACAGTTCCAGCTATTCTGTAGTGATGTTCAACTCGTTTTATGTCACTATCATTTTCAAAGATAAAGAAAGAACCATCAAAGAATGAGTACTGACAGGCAAGTTTTTATGATTTGCATTTGATAAAGGCAGCTAAAACCCTAGACCCAAATGATGGATAATAATTGGTTTAATAGTGGATGCTCTTAGAGGATAAAAAGGAAAAATCTATGTTTTGTTTTGTTTTTTAATTTAAAAATGTAGGAAAAGCTGTACTGTCTATTTGATTTGGAGGGATAAAACAGATTTTTCCCCACGTGGAAAAATAATCCATGTTTAAAATAATAGAATCCTAAAATTAAAAGAACCATGAAAGAATTTTCTACTTAAGTTTAGTACGTTTACTGTATCATGCCTAACACATGGCTCTTTGGCCTATACTTTTGTAATTTTCCATTGTTACTATTCAATGCAACCCTTTCCATTTTGGACCCCAATTAAATTTTATATTTTTCCATCAAATAACAAGAACAATTATAAAAGCAGCTAACATGTATTTAGCCCTTACTATTTGCCATACACTGTCTTAAGTGCTCTACCAACGAATATATCATTACTTCTTTATAAAACGATTATATTGAAGTCTTAACTGAATAGTGTGCTGGTTTAAAACATTTTTTCCCTGTAATTCTTTCTTTCATCCAGCTCTGTAAAATCTCTCTCTAATGCATTCAGGGGTTATTAGACAGATACTGTATCTCTCCAGCCTCATGTCCAACAATAGTTCCATGCCAGATATAAAAATTCAAAAAAATTCAAGTCCAGTCTAAATCAGAGCCAATGCCATAACCATTTCAAAGTATTTTCCACAACTTCAGGATCAGCCTGACCATTGGTACATACATTGGGAAGGAAGAATGGTCAGATTTTTGCTCTTCCTCCTCTGCCAAAGGCTGTGTCTGGACTTTTCAAGACTTCCCTGGGTGGAAAGGTGAAAAAGAAGGGGCAAGAATGTTTTCATAATGTTTGGCGATTGACGCCTCCTATGAGGCGGTAACCCAAACTTGAATTTTTTAGTGATGTACATGTCTGAGCTTTCCCAAAGCCCCTTGATGAAAGCCTCCTCCTTGCAAAGTCCCTAGAGAGAAGGATGTATTCCACCTGACTTCTCCCAGTTCCTCTCACTTGCACTGCTCTCTACCTCACAGTCTCTTACTGTACCACACACGTGTCTGCTTCACCTGAGGGAAACACATTCTTCTTGGATGCTCTGCCAGTCTTTCCTCTTTTAGTACTATTACAGGCTGCCCCAGAAAGGCTTCCTTCTTCAGATTTGCCCCAGTGAGAAGCTAGGATCACACTTCAGCATTCCCAAAGATTACAGTTGACCCTTGACAATGAGATGGTTAGGGGCACCAACCCCTATACAGTTGAAAATTCACATATGAATTTGACTCCCCCAAACCTTAACTACTAATAGCCTACTGTGACTGGGAGCCTTGCTGATAACATAAGCAGTCAGTTAACACGTATTTTGTATGTTATATGTATTATACACTGTATTCTTATAATAAAATAAGCTACAGAAAAGAAAATGTTCTTAAGAAAATCATAAGGAAGACAAAATACATTTGCAGTATTTACTGAAAACATTTACATGTAAAAGAACTTGTGCAGTTCAAACTCATGTCGTTCAAGGGTCAAATGTATTTCATAGCATTCTTCTCTGATTGCAGTAGTAAATCGGGCTGGTGGATTCTTGCCTCTTTCCAAGTATACAGCAAGACATCTAAAATTGCTGCAATTGGTTTTCTTTGCGCTACATTCACTTGGTGAAGGAGTGGGTTATATCTCCCTAAATTTGGGAGAACATAGTATCTATTGTCTGAAAGTCTATGGTTTTAGGAGCAGGACTATGATAAAAGTATCACTGAACTCTTGGTGTATGTTTAACAACCCATCAGAGATATATTATTATTCCTGTTTTGCAGTTAAGAAACTAAGCCTTGGAGAGATTAAATGACTTTCTTACAGTCACAAAAATAATAAGTTAAAGCAGAAATTTCAAGGTGGTTCTCCACACTTTTTATACCTAACCACCACACTGTCTCCAACTGAATTAATGTCTACTTCTTCCCTTTCATTTCCCACCAGTGATCCTAGATCTCCCTTCTAATTGAACATAAGATATTCATTCAATATTGAATGATTTCTCTGGATTGATCTAGACTAGATGAAGAGTACACCTGTTTGCTACTTTCTTTTCTCCAGATAAATGCTAAATGCTAACCTGAGCTGCAGAGCACTTCTTGGTTTGGCTTCTATCTTCTCTTAAGGCTCATTTCAATGTCATGCTTTCCTTTAGTTTTTGTGAAAGCATTTTATTCTATGTTGCCAGCAAGCCTTTTCCTTTCACTTCAGGAAAACATTTGTCCCTCATTTGCCTAGTTAATTCCTTCTCACACTTGTGATATTTTGAATTCTGATTCTTTCACTCAGAATTATTAGTCTTTCCTAATTATTTGTATGATATGAATATGTGTAGCATTATTATCCACATTATTGGCAATTGTACTTGAGATAGTGCTATCTGTCATAAATAAAATTATAGACCAAAGTGGAACATGACACCAGGTATATTCTCCTAGTGTTTCTGCTGACCTTGACTGGCTTTGCTCATGTTCTTTTGGGTTGCCTGATCTGCAACTTGGCTTTGCTCCACCTGGCCTGCATCTTCCTCTGGAAACCGGATATGAACTCATTTGCAGAGTGAAGGGCAAGAATAAGCTCAAATGCTCGTGAGCCTGAAACATCTCTGCTAAAACCCATTGGCCAATCCCATAATTAGAGGATTGGTCCATTCCTCTGCTCATTCTGCGTGTACAATATAAAATTACATGTAGAAGGACATAGAAGCAAAGAGATGTGAAGGATTTGGGATACATTTTTTTTTCTCCTGATTTCAGCCACTCGAGAATCTTGAAATGCTTCCAAATAACTTTATTTCAAACTATTAAAAAAAATACAAGGGAGTGCTGATGTAATATTTTCAGAAAGTTATAAGCATAAAAACTAATATTTTGACTTTAGCTTGGTTTTATACGAATCTAAATGAGGTTTACAGAAAATGATTATACAGTTACAGATCTTTTTAAAATATCTGCCTTTAATAGAGTGTCCAATACATGCTTTGTATTTCCTCAACAAGTTCACAGTCATTAGTGGTGTTTAGTTTTCAGATACAGCACTAAGTTTGATATGCCTTAATTTTTATCTAAATTTGTATCCAATAACATGACATATCTACTATATTTGCAAATCATGATTGGAAAAAATTATCAGAGAACAAAGTAGAAGAAATGATTTGGCAGTTTTGAGTGATATGTTCCATAATCTCCACATTCCAGATATTATCTGATTCTCAAAGGGTTTTACTTCCATGAAAATGTTACATTACCAAGACATTCAGCAGCATCTAAATCTCTCAAAGAAGATCTTTTGCTTTGTCATGGAGACAGAAAGCTATAGTAGATTTCTTTCGATTTAGGATTGCCTCTGTCATCACAGAGAAAAATCATAACAACAAATAATAAAAATAAACTAGAAGGATTATCATGATTGAGGTAAATACCAGATCATGAACTCTGATTCAAACTTGGGAAGCTATGAAATACCCTATAGTGAGTAGAAGCTCCTTTATTGATAACAAACATTTTAAATGTCAACATTTTTCAGAACATAAAATAGAAACCAAAATAATGAGATCTCATTGCATTACACTTTTATATTTAGTGACAGTGTCTTTCTTTTGTAATTATTGTGAAATATATGCATACACAAATTATACCTACACATAGGTTACAAAATATTTAAAAAACTCATTTAAGTAATCTGTTTTTCAATCTTCTCATGTTAGGATTATTCTTGCCATTTTTTTTTTCAGTCAGTTGTTGAATACTCCTTCTGTTGGCGAGAATATTTGTCTCCAAAAGGATATCAACCCACTTTGTACTGGGTGTACCGCTCCTCTTATGTCTATTCTTTGTTTAGTTTTTCAATAGTATAGAATAGATAGTAGATATAGATATAAATATATGAACATGTATCATTCTTCTTATACTGCTCAAATATTTTATGGTATAACAAAGAGAATATTCTATGGTAATACACAGTTTGAGGACTTTAGTTCTCATCCAAATACTCAAATTAACAAGATTTGACAATGAGAAAATTATTCGATTTCTTAGCCTTCCTGTAATAATGCCTGTGTAATAATAAGTGTGTTGAACCAACATATATTGGTCCTCTAAGATAATATTGGTCTCCTAAGGATAATGCTACCCTTGGATGCAAGTAATTATTTTAGAAAATTCGTACGCTTTTGGAAAAAGTGATATGTAAAGAAATATCACTACCTAAGTCCAAAATTTCTGTTCCTTGCTGTTTAAAAACAAAATCAAAAAACAAATATCTTAAACTGAAAGCCATTCATCTTGGATTCTATAACTCTTGGTCAGTTTCAATGACTATAAAGGGAATGGACTTGAATTGAGGACTTTTAAGATCTCTTTAATCTGTGGAACTCTATTGGTCTAAGATAGATATATTAAGAAAAATGCATATTCAATATATATTTAATAACTACTGGCAAAAGGAACAAAATCCTATAAAACAGTGGTATATCTGGAACTATTTCTATGGTATCTATGATTATTTACAGGAATATGTACTTAAACTCTAGCCACTTCCAGGGAGCTTCATATCTCATAGCAACAAAAAGATTCAGATGTGAGAATTTCAAGTAAATATCTAGCAACATAGGCACTCACACCCTAGATAGAACTTAATTCATGAAAACAGCCAGCTGATGCTCAAATTCTCCCTACAAACTTCCTACCACACATTTATCAATCCTACATTTTCATACCTCCTGTGATGAAGAATGCACTATCTTACAAAATAACTCCTTTTAATTCTAGATATAAGCTATATCCCAGGCTTTCATGCCAGAGAGACTTAAATGTGAATCTTACCACTGCCACTTCTTAGCTGTATAAACACAGGCAACAGTTAACCCCTGGACTCTCAAATGTTTCACTTGTAAAATGTGTATAATAATTCCTATCTTGCAGATATGTGGTAAAACTGAATGTAGATAATACATGTACAATTTTCATCATAGTGCCTGTGATATAATGCCTGGGTGAGTCTAGGTCCTCCAAGAAGCCAAGAGGGAATTAGATATACATTAATATTGTTAAAGGGAAATGCTTGTAAGGAAACACCATGGAGAGATGAAGGGAAGAGGTGTTAGACTGTGATACAGGTACGGTAGAGATGGAAGGATGATCGAGTGCAATCATCTGAGTCTGAGGTGCAGTTCTAACAGAGGTCGGCAAGGCTGCCAGGGAGCCCTCAAGCCAGCATTGTCTATCATAGGAATCTCATAGGAATGAGCCTATCTTATTATCACTGCCACATTCACTAATCGACTGGGAGTAACCTGTGCAAAGGATGGCCTTGGTGTAAATGTGATGACAGGTTTTAGAGGGCTAAGGGTTAAGGATTATTGGTCAGTTACCATCCCTGCAGGTGACTTTAGGAAATACATTCTCACAGTTGCCACACTTCACCACTTTTGCAATACAGACTTACTTCTCCACATAGGTTCAGGGAGCATTTATTTCATGATTTTGTGGATTCTTCCTGAGGGGAAACTCAGAAGAGGCAGGTTATAGACTGCACTGTAGCCCTTATAGCTTCAGTTGATCTCAGGACCTCACCTGGTCTTTAGCCTCTTCCTCTTCCACTATCCACTCTTCATTCCCTTCATCTATCAACTTGTCAGATCATGGTAGTTTAACAGGTAGTCTCAATCAATCCTTCATTCCTGGGGTAAGCATTTTCAGGACACAGTTGTTATAAAGAAATAACAAAAAGGCATCAAGTGTATCATCTGGGTTCCACACTTATTTCTCCCTGTCTCAACTGTATGCAAGAAGCTTCCTGTCGCTTAGTATCAGTCACCTTTGCCATCATAGTGACTCTACTCGTCAGCTTGTACCTGGGCACAAGAAGTCCATAGTGCCCTGGTGGCAGCCATAACTGCTAGTTCAATGGAACCCTGTTGTGTCCTTGGGTAGGAGTCCCTGGGAACATAGCACAATATAGAAATTTCTGATTATATTGTATCCTGAGTAATGGCACCAACTCCTTTCAAAGTCTTGCCTCCAGATTGCTGCTTCAGCTATTTCTTTAAAAGATCTCCCAGCATTCTATGAAGCTAGTTGATTCTGGATGATGCCCTAGGTATGTAGTGCTTGCTGGAACCAGCTCATACCAGGTAGTGAGATTTTAGAACATTTCTACCTGAATGAGATTATATTGGTAGTTTACAATCGATGTCAAGAGAGTATTTATATCACTTAAAAGAGAAAATATTATAAATCTGTTTCCCCAACAGGAAAATCCAGTTGTTAAATATCTTCCACCTCATCACTGAGTATGTGACACTTTCACATATCCTTCATTATGAAGTAGGTAACGTAATTGGGTGACATGCTAGGTGGGATTCTATGTTTGTAGATCAAGCATAATGACTTTACAATGTGGCTGAGGCTCTGTGAATTGCAAAACCAAGTAGTACTCAGAATAGAGTACCCACTGAGGACCCACAGAATAGATAGATCCACTGACCCTTATATGATGGAAAGGGCCCAATAGACTCAACTTGCCACCAAGTGAGTAGTGCCATATTGGGTACTCAGAGTTGTGGTTTTATGCATTGGAAGGAGAGGCAGCATTCTTTAAACTGTGTTTAGACCATTGATTTACATATCG
Organism: Rhinolophus sinicus; assembly: GCF_057876585.1. Lineage (NCBI taxonomy): Eukaryota > Metazoa > Chordata > Mammalia > Chiroptera > Rhinolophidae > Rhinolophus > Rhinolophus sinicus. The sequence continues at coordinate 152,403,928 of NC_142501.1, read as the reverse complement.
ATGCCAAGAAAATGCAGAGCTTATGATAATATTTCAGATATTAACATCTGAAATGGTGCCAGATTGTCTGTAAAAATTCTGGTTGTCTTTTTTTTCTTTTCTTTTCTTTCCTTTGTTTATGTCAAACACCTAGATTAACAAATGTAATAGCAATAACAAAGTAATTAAGATTATGATTCATTAGTTATACATTATAAATTGTATGGAAAAATGAACAGCCTAAATTGTGCTTTGGTAGACTTCCAGCATTTTACAAACCACCAGAATACTAATGCCATTCATTTCTCAGCCAAACTATGAGGGAAACAATAGGTAAAAATGAAAAAAAACAAATTTCAAAATACCTAACAAAAAAATCTAAAGTTATAGTTCTAAATCTATTTTAAAGATAAATTCTAAAGATAAATTTAGAATTAAATCCAATGACCAAATTTTCTGGGCCAAATTCTAAGTTAACTAAGAGTCAGGATATTATATTTTTTTTAATATAAGTATACATGAAAATAAAGCTGGTTAAGTAATATATTCTGGAAATCACTTCTCAGATCACATAGTACTAACTTATTTTGAAACTAAGGAATTGGTTTAATTTATTCATTCCATAGTCACATAGAAAGACTAACTGCTCAGTGAACTAAATATATTTTTTTAAATAGGTGCTAAATAAAAAAATAAACTAATTGGTATCAGCTTTTTGAAAAAGTACATTATGAACTAAATTAGATTTTAAGTAATTGAGTCACTATTTTCACTGCATAGTGAAATATTTTATATTATAAATTATATTAAGACATTTAATTTTGGTACATATATGCTATTAAAGGGAATAACTACTGTGGAGAGTCTCATAAGCAAATTAATAAACTTACATTAATATATGAGTGCAAATGGTATTTTATATTCTTTTACTACTTATTTAATCACCAGTGAGAATAATATTTTCTCCAAATTTATTTTTAAAAATTTATTCTTTAAAATAAATTTTTGGTTAGTATCTGTCATTTACGTGTTGTCTTATTGTATTTCTCAATATGCATGAGCTTTTAACACATTAGATATGTTAACTATATGTTATAGTTTTTGTAATATTTTCTACTGTGGTTTGCCTTTTAGTTTATGTTATTTTTGAGTTAACTAAAGGTGGGGTGGGTGACTCTCAGATACAGATAATCCCTGACTTACGATGGTTTGATTTACAATTTTTTGACTACGATGGTGCAAAAGTAATACACATAATAAATTACATGCAATATTCAACACTTTGTTTCAAAATAGGCTTTGTGTTAGATGATTGTGTCCAACTGTAGGCTAATATAAGTGTTCTAAGCAGGTTTAAAGTAGGCTAAGCTAAGCTATGATGCTCCATAGTTTAGGTGTATTAAATGCATTTTTTATTAGGAATTTTTCAATTTACAATGGGTTATTGGTGTGTAACCCCATCGTTAAGTTGAGGAGCATCTATATTTTGTTCATAGTTATTCAATATTTACTTAACCATTTATTTTTAGAGTCCTGGAGCACTTTTTATTTCTCTGCTTGAACTTCACTATTGGTGCTTCTCAGGAAGCTTTACTTTATGCCTTTCTGCGGAGATATAAACTACACCAACTTCAGGCTGTGACCAAGTGCTGGTGATCCTCATATTTATATTATGAGCCCAAATAGCTCCTGTGCTCTAGCCAGATTTCTGCAAATTGCCATATGAGTGTTATCCACTCATATCAAATAGAACAAGTCCAAATTATTCCTCTCAACATTCTCTGTCCCCATTTATGTGCTTGCTTCAAGTTAACAGCAACCACCATAGTGTGATAGACCTGAACTTGTTTTATCTCAAATACTTTCTCTCTCCCCTCAATTCCTTTGTCATAAATGCCCCTTAAATTTGCTATTTCATCCTCTTTCCATCTGTCACTGCTCTTGTTCAGATGCCGTTTTCTTTATCATAGAGACTGGTTTCTTTCTAATCATTCATAATTATCTTTGTAAATTCCCTATTATAATCAGTATATATATATATATATATATATATATATATATATATATATATATATATATATAGTATATATATATATATTTTTTTTTTCATTTGTCAGATGAAATCTAAAATCTTTCTGAAAAAAAATTAAGTTTAATTGTTAAGGAAATATTCATAATAGGATTTTCAGAAATGCATTCATTATTGTTGGTTTTTGGTATCACTTAATCATTTGCTTTTCAACAATTGAAAAGAACCTGTATTATATTCAGTAGCATAAACAAATCTTTTCTGGAGTTAGACATTTTGATGACAGCAACAACATCATAAATGGTTTTGATCAAACAGTCTCACAGTTAGGTGGATAGTCTTACCTGTGGATACATTTAAAATCAATGTTTGTAATTCCTGTGCTGCTGGACAATTATTCCAGATTCTTGACAGAAATCAGTAGATGAGACCTAAACATTATTAAATGATACATGAGATAATTATGCTAAGTTAGCCTTTAACTAATCCATCATTTACCATCCAAAAGTCTCTTTTGAAGTAAAGTTGCTGTTCCATTACTTTAAAAAGAATTTTAAAACTAATTTTTCATTAAAAAGACACATTAACTTTTCTGAGAAATCACTAGAAGACTTAATCTCTATGTGATTCCAGAATACAAGGATAAATAAAACATGTACTATTTATTTTTACGTCAGTTAATTTTTAAAATCAAGATCATGAAGATTTGAGGTAAAAATGATTACCATTTATTTCCTTTATACTATGTGAAGAATGCATATCTTTTTACATTGTGATATTTATTTATGTAGTTTAATTTTGCAGCAAATGGAAGTAGTTAGGGATTTTAAAGATAGTGATGCTGGTGGTTACTGCAAGAGTAAGAATAAGAAAGGATGAAGGTTGGCTAGTGGGAGAGTTCTCAGGCTATTTATTCTACACTAAACTGTGATGTTGGGACTGGTTCTGTTTTACACAGGTGATTAAAGCCGTAGAGGAAGGGTACCGTCTGCCAAGCCCCATGGACTGTCCTGCTGCTCTCTACCAATTAATGCTGGATTGCTGGCAGAAAGACCGGAATAGCAGGCCCAAGTTTGATGAAATTGTCAACATGTTGGACAAACTGATACGTAACCCAAGTAGCTTGAAGACGCTGGTTAATGCATCAAGCAGGTACAAGGCCAGACCTAAGAGATTTTCCTGAATTCAGCTAACTCAGATGCATGCCCCAAATATTAAATCAATTAAGTCATTTTTGCACACGTTATCCTATGAGTCTATATGACAGTAATTTATTTGATTATGCCGTGTTTTCCCGAAAATAAGACCTAGCCGGACTATCAGCTCTAATGTGTCTTTTGGAGCAAAAATTAATATAAGACCCGGTATTATATTATGTTATGTTATATATGTTATGTTTTGTTATATTATATTAAAGACCCAGTCATGTAGTAAAATAAGACCGGGTCTTATATTAATTTTTTCTCCAAAAGAAGCATTAGAGCTGATGCTTCAGCTAGGTCTTATGTTCAGGGAAACACAGTATACCTAAGCTAATAGTGTAACATGCCAGTTTCAGAAAAATGTTAACTATAGCCAAATTCAGATAACATTAAAAAAACAAACACACAAAATACACACACACACACACACACACACACACACACACACTCTCAAATACATGAATTTTCATGTTTTGGGTCCCACATAGTTGTGAATGGGAAAAAATACGATTATAAGACCATGAAAAGCCAATTGAGCACTGATATATTTTAAACTACAGATACCTAACAATATTAGTTTTGATTTCTTTAAAATAGATTTTAGTGTCTGTCATATGTTATGAACACTGACAACCCCTTTTGGGACTTTACTCTTATGTAGTTTCACACCGATATTTGGCTAATCATTTACTGTGCAGTTGCAACAGACAGAAAATTGATAAATGAGTAATTTTGTGGGAAAAGTTTGTGTGAGCAAATAAGCATATTTTTATTTTTATGATTGCATTTAAATAATGTTGCATATTTATAAAGCATACTTTTCCCTTTAACCTGAAAAATTACAGACTTATCCTCTCAAAAAATAAATCAATTGGATTCTCTACTAGGAAATTTACCAGATTATTATTTTCACTATATTTGAAGCAATTGTTTATTTTTTGCAAGAAATAAAAGTATGCCACTAACTGAACTGGCTGCCCAATAGCATGAACTAAATGAGAAACAATTTGTTGATAAAGTTACATGTGTTCTATGAATCTGATATAATGTTTGTTTACTAGGGCAAAAAGCCACTTTTAAATACAAATGAGGAAATGAATCTTCAAACTCTGTTCAGGCATCATTAACTTTCTGTGGTAGCAACTGGAGAATGCCTCTTTTTAGCGATTAGAACTTATGTGGTTCCTGAAATATCTGCTTTTAAATTGTTTATTGTCTTGTAAAATAGTAAGCATTTCTCTCATCTACGTGTTTGAATTATGTTAAGTTGTCACAGACGGACATAAAGGAAATCGTAAAAATACATTTTTTATGTTCTAAATTGTGTTAATTTATATCAGTATGATCATTATAGCTTGAGAACAGTTTAAAAATCTCCAAAGAATTCTCATATTGCCTTGTGTGCAATATGTAGCATCAGCTTGTGAGGTTTCATTTAAACAGATTTGGCTTAAGACTGTACCACTCACTACCCATCTTTGTTCAGTCATCTACTAATCCTGATTCTAGAAGATGTTAGTTCCTGACTCATTGTCTTTTTCTCTTTATTCCTACCCATGCTCACAAAACTTGGTGATTTCAGTAATTATGTAGATGATGTTTGAATGTCTCTCCATACCTTCAGATTATCTCCTTTAGTCATTTTGTTTTCCAACCTTGCAAGTCTTCCATCACCTCAACTTCAAGATCCTACTCTTCAACTGTTTTCTCCTATATTTCCTTGTCAACGAATCTTTTACCCCACTGCTTAATGGCTGCAAATCACTACAACACATTAATTTATTCATCCAACAAATATTTATATATCTAATCTGTGTCATGCTGTGGGCTAGGTGCTGAGTATACAGCATTGAGCAACACAGTGTAGGGGGGGAGAGAGATTGAACAAAATAAAACCATTTAAGAACAACTTTGGTTTTGGAGAGGAGAGTGAGAGTAGAATTTAGGAGGATAACTAGGAGGCTAGAATAGTTGTGCAGGTAAGACATGATGTCTTGAACTAAGATGGTAATGGATGAGATAGAAGTGGTCAGATGTGCAATATATTGGAGATAGAATGGATAGTAATGGTACGCACAATGGTACAATGGTACATTTTAAGGGGATTTAGGATGAAGCAGGAGTGAACTCTTGCATCATACAGTATAATGGGAGTACTTCAGGAGAACTGGATATCAATAAGATGAGTGTGATTTTGGAAATGTTGGGAACATATTCCTGTGAGAAATATGGAGGCACGAAGTAGACACATGAATGTGTGAGAGACCTAGACTGGAGATTAAAAAAAAAAAAAAATAGGGAAAAATAGATGCTATGTAAGCATGACAGTGGGTAAAATAGTCTAAAATAAAGTGGAGCTACAGCCTTGGCAGAGAAGATATAGGGCTACGTCCTGGTTGCCTCCAAATTTTAAGTCAGGAAAAGGAGGAATAACAGGCAAAGAAGGTTAAGGAAAACCAGAGCATCCAATGTCATAGTACCCAAGAGAGAATAGTGATGTAAAAAAAAAGAAAACAGAAAAATAGATGGTGTAAGGTAGGATTTCAAGAGGGAGATGGTAGTGGTGGTTGTTCAATGTTTCTGAGAGGTCATTCTTGTTACAGATTACAAAATGTTTACAGATTTTGACAAAATAGAGGTCAGTGCTCACTTCAACTAGAGCAATTTATGTAGAATCGGTTTGGAAAAAACTACATTAGAGTAAGTTGAATTGTAAATGGGATGTGAAAATGTATGGGACACATGAGTAAAGAGACAGGTATTTGTCCTGTATCTTATGATTGACATTTACTTAAGTAAACCCCCATTGATGGATATTTAAATTGTTTTGTATTAAGAGAATTCACTTATTAAACCATTATAAATCCTCATTAACTATGGATAGAAAAAATCTGAATAGATTGAGTTTGTATTCCATATTTCAAAACATTTTTTTCCATGTTAGCATTGTATATTTTCCCCTACAAATACACTTATAGACCGAAAGAGCCATCGACTAGGAGCTAACATTTCAATGTAATTTGTTATAAAAGAGTTAAAATATTACTTTTAATATTTATGTTTTATGTGTTTTAGAGTATCTAATTTATTGGTAGAACATGGCTCACTGGGATCTGGGGCCTACAGATCAGTAGGTGAATGGCTAGAAGCAATCAAAATGGGCCGGTATACGGAGATTTTCATGGAAAATGGATACAGTTCAATGGACGCTGTCGCTCAGGTGACCTTGGAGTGAGTAATTTTTCTGATAATTTTTACATAATTGCTGGGACAAGAAACTTGTTCAGAAATCAGTCTGGATGAGGTCAAGGGAAATTAGTTAACCTTTGTCCATGTGTGGCAGCTTTTAAGGAAGCCTCTTCTTTTGTAGCCTTTATTGTTAACAACTGCATGAGTAATGGTACTTGTGGCCAGTATGTTTGCTTCTTTGCTTCTAATAGCATTTAAATATTTGAATAATTGGAATAACAACTCTTTGGAAACTACTGGTATTTTATGTTGTGGAAAAGATGTTTTCTCAACAAAAGTTTTATACTGGTACCTATGTTATATGAATGTAAATATAAAAAACCTGTAAGCACAATTGGTGTGACTAGTCCTACATACAACAAAACATAATCTTAAAATTGGCTATGATGAATACCCAGGAAACAGCTGCTTAAACGAAGCTTCACAGGCAGGACTCTCATTTAATCTTTAAGTGGTGCACCTTATATTCTTGCAACCTAAGGATATATATTAGATCCTGCCTCTGATTTGTTATATGATATAATCTCAGTGGAACCAATTGTGCCCTTTTCTGTTTGCACGTTTAAGATAAAAGTTTATCAAATCTTACTAAATAAAAATCACTAGATTTAAATATTAAATTCTTTAAGGTTGTAAGTTGTTTGTATTTTATTATATAGTCTGTATGTGTAATTATTTTAGCCTGTATATATTTGTCTTTTTGTGAAAATTAACTGTTGTTATGGTGGTTCCATCTAGATTACGTTAACATGAATGATGTTTTAACCTGTGAATATAATAACTTACTTAAATTACCTAGAAATTCAAAGGTTAAAATATTGTTGTAAGGATTAGAACAAAGTAGACCATTCTAAAGCAGTAAGCCACAGTCCTCATTCCATTACTTCACAGAATATGAGCATTAAGTAGTTCTCTGTCACCATTTGTATTGTTCTGGCACTTTTGATTCATTGAATTCACTGCCCACTCACACAAAAGGTAACAGGGTACCATCATTTATCACCAGTTAATGTCGCATTCTCAACAGTCCTCTTCCTTCAGACCTATAATTAAAAAGACCTAAAATAATTACTCAGCTCACTCTCATAATTTACTGAATTTCATCCTCACTATCACCACCAAATTGTATCTATTTGATGACACATTTGCTTGGCCCATTATTTCTTTGGACATTCAAAGAACTCATTTGTGCTATATTTAAAATAGTAAACAGAAATTTTTACTGATAATTTAAAACTATTTTTACATTATTGCTATTTAATTTCTCAGTAAAAATGGTCATTTTAATTTATTAAAGTCATTTGTCATTTTATATTAAAATGATACTGTAGGTATTTCTTCTACCCAATGTCAGATTACTTGTAAATATATAATAAAATTATTTGCATTAAACAATGTCTCTTTTTTTATTAAAATAGCATATATACATAGATTTAAATCTACTACTCTTTTGCTTCTCCTTTCACAGAATGATTTTAACCACAAATAATGGTTCTTGCATTAACTACCTGTTTTATTTTATCTTATGGGGACCCCAATATACTATAAATGTATTTAATATTTTAGCATTATGGTTTCACATTTTCTTATTTCTTTTTATTCTTTTCCCTTTACTTTCCTATCTGCCCATCTATCCCTACACTCTCATTTTGTATGTTTCTTTCAAAACCTAATAGCTTCTTCTATCTGCTTATAATGGTTCTCCACCTCATTTCTATTCTCAAGTAATTTTTGTCTGGTCAGTTTTTCTTTACTTGGTTCAATTTCTTCTATTTATATTACTTTGGTAACTTCTTCCAATAGTGCTTCCTTTCAAATACGTTTGTCCTTTAATTCATTTACTGTAACCAGAAGAGCAAGATGAAGTTAGATGTATCAACACATTCCTGTTCAGAGAATATTGGTCTTCATAAGTCAATTGCTTCAGATTCCTGGGACCCATATAAACATATTCCTTATAAGAAACTGGGCCAGCAAACATGAACTCCAGTGAAGCTGATTTGTTGGAAAGTCTAGCACCTAAAAATATGTGTACTCTTGTCTATTGTTTTTGACCACATTCTTCCTATTTTAATAAATATAAGAATGTAATTATCAAAATATTATGTTAAATAACTCACAAAACAGTGAATGATGAGTTACTTGTTTGGTCAGAAATGTAAAGTATAAGAAAAAGATTACCTGTACATTCTGCTTGTCCCTTACCCCCCAAAAAATCAGTCATTTTTAAGGACTTATGGCAAAGGAGCTAGGATATCAGCTAAGAAAAAAACAATTTCTTAAAACACTTTGATAATTATTTTTATACTATTCTTTATATCTAAATATTAATTTTATAGAGGCTGTATAATATTATAATAAAATAATTAAAATTTCTCACCAGTGGTACTCTCAGGACATAATAGAAACTAACAACTGGAAGAATACATTCATACATGTAATAAATGCTTAGAAAAAAATTAAAATCATTAATATAAAACAAAAGATCAAACTGCCATATAAATTACAAAAATATGTTATAATTTGTGCCATCAAATTTGTTTTCATAGTGGGTTAGAAAACGAAGAGTAAAGAATTACAATTTTTCAGAACCGCATATGTAAAAAGTTCCTTCATAAAGGTTTAATTTTGTTTATGATTTTTTTTTTTTTTTTTTTTTTTTTTGCCAGAGCAGGCATGTGGCTTAATGTGGGAAGGAAATTGAAAACTTGGAGATCTTAGATTCAAAACATGTTTAACAAAAAAGGCTTTCACTCCTAGATATTTCTGTCTGCTGTTCTCTGTGCCTAAACCTTGCTATTCTGTATGCAGTACTCATATTAAAACAATTGTTGTGCTAGTAAAGTCACAATCTGTGTGATGGTGTGTAAATGCAGTGGGTAATTGTTGACCAGGGAAAATGTGTGTTTGAGGTTAGTTGCAAATCGAGTCCAAGGATTCGAGTTCAGGTCCGTATGATAGCTGCTTTTTAAACTTCGTCAGAACTTTTTGTCAACTTTTGATTATTCAGAAAATGAGCACAATCCAATGAATTTAAATATTATACCAAATGTGTGTAAGCTAAAGAGGTTCCTGTTAGTATCATTTATTAAAATGGGGTCATAAGCTACTAAAATGAGTTTTCCAAATCCAGAGCCAAAAATTGTGCACACTAAATCAAATATATTTCTTAACCATAGAGTCATATGCATAATTTATTATACGGTTAAAGTACACAAAGGGAGTACTTACTATACTCTTTGTTCTACATAATTAAGCTAAAACTTCTAGTTTAACCCTCACAATGTTTCTTCCATTGAAAATCATGACCAGGCCACAGTTAATCCTCTCTTGCCAAATGTAAATATATTTATCTTTTACAGTAGATATATAAATGATTATCAAGGTTCTTCTAAGTGAACCAAAAATTTCCACACTTGGAACTGTATGACAAAACTATGGTAAAAAGAATAAACACTGAAGTTTAGTGAATATTCATTAATCTCTCTTCTCCCTTCTCCTATCCAGCCAAGTATTGCTAAGTACCACTGAACTAACTGAAAAATGTGTAAAGAAGAATGGAGAAGAATGAGTAAGGGAATGACTCATCCACAAATGGATGAATTAAATTCTGAATTCTGAATAATCAAGAGTTACTCAAAAAAAAAAAAAAAAAAAAGTTACTCCAAAATCAACTAGACACCTCTTATTATTCTTTATTTTTCATTCTACCATTTTAGTGTTGTTATAATATTAGTGTTTCCCATTGTTTAATATTATGGAATAACATTTTTTAAAATGCTAGAAGGTAATCACAGCAATGGAAATTTATTACATTTGCAGCTTTTCTCAAACTAATCTGCTTTGTTGATAAAACCCAAACTTTTTTATGTAAAAATACTATTTTCATCACGTTTAACATTATAAGCCTATGCTGAAATATAGTTTTTGTCATTAGAATTGACTTGAGGTATTACTTAACATTACATGTGGTCATGATAAAATAAGTATAACAGTCATACAGGTGACACACTTAAAACTTTGTCTTGCTATAAAATTTCCTCCATAGAAAAAGGAAATGAGGACAATAGCTTGGATTGTATTATTTCCATTGTTTCAAAAATTATTATAAATAGAGCAGTAACTGCATCACTACATGTAGAATGTTTTAATTTTGATCAAATTTCTCTGAAATTATAACTGCAAAATTAATAATTTAATATGTAATTTAAGAAGTAAAATGGTAATTGTTAGAAATCACAAAAGTGTGAGACAAACTATTTTAATAAAATATTTTAATGCATTTACCAATATTAGAATAAAGTTATTAACCTTTACTAAAAACATGTTTTTAATACCATTTTAATTCTCGTTTGTAATATCATTACAACTATTACAAAGCACTGAACCAGTGTCTTTCTGTGGTCAAGTTATTTTCAGAGAATGAAGTTATATTTAAATATAATGTAAAAATAAGTTAAGAGAGTGGAAATAAAAATAAGTTCAACCAGGGATGTGATACCAATGAAGAGTTGGAATATGGAACACACACACACACACACACACACACACACACTTCAGATTAAAATTTTGGTACTGTATTTGCAAAGTCCATGCTGTTTGAGTGGGAAAACATATAAATTCTTCTTTTTTTCAGGCCTTACTAGTTATTTCAAAAGTCTCATTCCTAATAATTGGATTAGCCATATGAATTGTGAAATTTAGTACATATATATCACAGCAGTACTTTCAGACCTGGCTTTGTCAGAATCACCTATAATAAAACATGTTTTTAATCTTCATTGCAATTATTAATTATTTAAATTCTACATTAGAGATTGATTGTTTTAGGTTAAGAAATGTCCTGACTTAGGGTCCAAAGCATGTTAATGAGCAACCATGAATACCCGCATCTACACAAGTCTTTATAATTCAAAAGTTACATTTGGAAATATGAGATTATTTAGCCCAGAACTGAAATATCCATGAAGTATAGATTGGGTTCATAGCTTCAGTCAAAGAAGTAGGTGTTCAGTTTCCTTCATTATCTTCTTCTTTTAGAATTTTGGATATTTGATGTTATATCTATAGAGTTATCATTTAACAGCTGAATAAATAATTGCATGTAATTTGAAGTACTTCCCTCAAAATCATCTTAGTAGTGAGAAATTAAAACAGTATGGACTTTGGTGTCCCATTCCTGGTTTTAGTCCTAGCTCTGCTACCCAATGGCTATGTTATCTAACAAACTAATTTAAATTCTCTAAGACTCCGTTTCTTCATTCATAAAAGGAGATTAGCAAAAATGTGTATCACAGGGTTATAGATTTTTCTAACATGTAGGAAGAAGACATCTTAATTGCCCCATTATTTTTATGTTCAGTGCAATGGTTCTCAACCTGGAGAGATCTTGCCACTCAGGACATTTGGCAATGTCTGGAGACATTTGTGTCTTGTCACAACAAAGGGCCAGAGGTAGTGCAGCACATCTGGTATTTAATGGGTAGAAACCAGGGATGCTGCTAGATATTCTACAATGCACAAGATAACCCCTACAACAAAGAATTATTCAGCCCATATTGTGAACAGGGGGAAGGCTGAGAAATTCTGATTTAGTTGAAAAGAGACGAAATTAAACTCAAGCCTCTTTTATCCCTGTGTTAGTCTGTAACTAGCTATTTTTTATTCTATTTCATAACTAATAATAGTGATTTTGTTTCAAAGTGCATTTTTACTAGATTTTAAGTTTTGCTGCTGATTGTCTTCCACGCCTACCATTATTATTATTTTTATATTGTACTCTGGTCTCTTGAAACTATGATAATTCCTAAGTTTAATGTTTAGTATTCACATTCTAAGAAAGCAATATGTTTGCATCATAACTATCAATTGTTTCTTGTTTAGCTACTTGCCATTTGCTAAATTTCTCATAAGAAATTAAAAAAAAAAAAAAAAAACATAGAAAGAAACCTAAGGTATTACTTAAAGAAACAATTATTTCCAATGCCAATACATATAAAGCCTAAGTACCCACTTATTTAAATTCAATCCTCTGGTAATTAAGACATGTCTTTTAGTTTCCAAACCTATTTAATTCTACATATACTGTTTCTAATGTTATTGTGTTCAATTCTATAAAATTCTAAGACAATCTATAATTAATATACTAATTTAATGCAAAAATATTCTACTTGCAGCATAACATGTTCAATAAAGTAATTAAAGAAATCTAGTATGGTGGCTTTGTCATTTAAAGATGTTGAATTCTTTATGGTATTTTTTTCCTATAATGCTATTTGCTAAACATACCTGAATCATTATATTTGGCAAATACATACTTCAAGTGTATAGAAATCCTGAATGTCCTGTGAAATAACATTTTAAAACCATAGGCACTGGCCATGAGCTCCATAATATGCTGTTAGTTTTGAAATCTAAACATTTGTAATTTCCTTTTGCATAATAAGATGTTTAAAAGAAACAATATGAAAATGTCTTCATTGAAAAGACTTTCTGATAGCATGTAAAAAAAAGTCTTCCAGAATGCTGTATATGCCAACAGCCTGGACTTCGTTTAGCAATGAAAACAAGCTCTGGTACTTTGCGTCCCAAGTAAAAAATAAAATATTTCAAAGTGTTAGAAGAGTAATGTAATAGTGATTATCCCCTGAATACATATGTTATATAAAATGTACTGACTGAGTCATTTGAAGAATTTGGTCTTCAATTGCTGTTAGCAAAAAAAAAGAAGAAAAAAAAAAGTGTGTTCATATTGTAGGTCCATATTTTCAAAACTGTTCAATAAAACGGTACCCTTTAATTTACATACTTATTGGTAAGCATATGTAAATTTTTTCACCACTCTGTTCCACCAACATAATGATGTCCAAAAAAAGGAGTTGAATATATATTATATCACTCTCTTCATTTTAAATAATTCTTTGACTGCAAACTGATTTCAAGGTACAATTTTGGAGATTGCCTTTGAAAATTGGACACTCTGTCTAAATTGAGATTGTATCTCATTAGTTTCTGCAAAATATTTGCCTCTTTGCCAGCGTGAAATTTTGAGGTGTGCTACAAATTGAATCAATACATACATCCAACGTGTGCTTTCTTCATGCAGGGATTTGAGACGGCTTGGAGTGACTCTTGTCGGTCACCAGAAGAAGATCATGAACAGCCTTCAAGAAATGAAGGTGCAGCTGGTAAATGGGATGGTGCCAGTGTAACTTAATTTTAATGTCACTTCGTCAAGTGAATGATTCTGCACTTTGTAAACAAGCCCTGAGATTTATTTTAACAAAAAAGGGGTGGCGGGGAAGGGAAAACTCAGTGATTTCTAAATCTTATGAGAGCATTTCTTTCAGCCACAGAATTTGTAATCAGTGTTTTACTAAAATCTTACCTTCCTCTGTCTTCATTTTTTATGAAGCAAATATTATCTGCATGGAATAACAATACAAGGTTAAACATTATCTTATGTGACAGCAACAAAATCCTTCCCACTACAAAATTTTATACATAAAATAATATATAACTAGACACAGCACCTTTATAGACTGACTTAAGGCAGCCCCTTTCAAAACTTCCAATAATCTACTTGAAAGGAAAAGTTTTATAGCCATTTGTGGGCTAACAAAAGCTGCAATTTACTGAAGTTTACTTCAAGTCTTAATTGTCTGCATAAGTTTATTGAAGAGCAATATTGTCAGATAATTTCTTAATAGATACCTTCTTTTGTAATATTAAACTGCTGTTACACAGCATTAAGTTATAGAAACTAGTGTATAAATATGTTGCTTGGTCAAGGACAAGTACAATACAGGGTGTGTATTTATTTTGTGTGTGTTATAAAATTTACTTTCGGTTGCTCTTCTGGAAACTATTAGATAATAAATGTGTATATACTGTATAATTTGCTGTATACCCAAGAATCAATTTAAGTTGGAGTTTTGTGTGTACGTACTTGCACATTTGTGCATCACAATTCTGCTTGCATTTTTAAGAGTGTTTTAATTTTAGCAGCATACAGGCACAAGCATTCCAGAATGTAATATGAATAGGAGGAATAGGGAAGCAGTAAAACAAAATTTAACAGAAGGTTGTGTTTTTTTTTTTTTTTTTTCCTCTCATGTTTCCAAAAGCTACTAAATCTCTTTATTCACTAATAGGAAATGTCTATAAGTTCAAATCCCCTTAGCTTTTTAAAAACACTTTGTGATATTTGTGACAATGCAGTTCTTCTAGCCATTAATCTTACAACCCTGTAAGAAATTTCACCTCTCTGAGTCCCAGAAAATATCTTGTCAAGTAAAGTTGACACCAATGGGCATATTTTCAGCAGGATGTAGAAGGATTTAACTGTGCAAACTTCTGTTAATGTTAATCCAATCCAGGCACATAGCAGTAAGCATTACCCCTAAGTTTTAATCCTTTGTAACCATTTTCCCTGTGGCTCACCTCTAGAAATTCTGATACTAAGGCAGCGATGGAATGATGACAAATATATGTATTTCCTTCAGAATGTTCTGTTTCAAAGCTTGACAAGTTATATTTATTGATGGCTTTCTATTAATATGGAAATTTCATCTTGTATTTAGTCATATCAAATTGAATTTCTTTTGATGAACCATCCAAAGTATTGTTTAATTGGCCTTATTGAGGAATATATGTCCTATATATACGCTATATATCACACTTGGTGAAGACTGACCTTTGTGGTACCAATTACACAGTTTAGTAGAATTTGAACAAAACTGAGCTCCTTGGTAAAATAAGCAATTTTTGGTATTCCTACACTTTATAGAAATCATGCAATGATGTGATTATTCAAGGAGCACAGCATTTAAACAAGAGTGCCTACTCATGACTATCAAATAGTTTATCAAATAAAGTAGCCTGGATTAAAGAAATCCACAGAAAATATACCTGCATTATATTAATGGTACTTCCTTTCTCTTTCCCAAGATGCTGTTTCAGTTGAATGTTAGCACATCAAATAATAAACTTTCGGGAAATAACTACTTTCTACCATGCCCACATTTTACTAAAGCAGTGAGGTAGCTTGTTGCCAAAGAACATGGACAAAATAAAAAAATAAAATAAAAATAAAATAAAAAGAAGAAGAAAAATTTCTAAAGAATTTTCAAATGATATATTGACTTCTGTCTGATTAGGACTATAACTCCTTATTAAGTCTATACTGTACAATGGTTCCACACAAACTATGTTTCACATATGCTTTGGTTTAGTACAATTTCCTGAGAAAGTAGAGAGGTTGATTTAACAAGCAAGCAAGCACCACCATTATCAAAATTGCATTTGATCATTTCAAGAAACATAAAATTAACTAAACTAATTCCTTTTGTACAAAGTAATTTGAGATTGTGTTGCACTTCATTGAATTTTGTAAAAACAAACAAATCTAAGTGATAAAGTAACAATTGAGAAACTTCAAAGTAAGAATAGACTTACTGATTTAAAAGAGAAACTACCATAAATTTTAGAGCTGATGAACTAACCACAATTATTTACATGTAAGCAAGATAGTTCCGAAATTGTTTTCCAGTTTTCTATGCTCAAAGATGATTGAAAGGTTAAGATAAAATGCGTCTCAGTGATTAGAATTTGAAGTAACAATGTAGATTTCCACTTTTTCACAAAAGAACATTATACACTAATTCGGATCAAACTTATTTGCTTCCTTTGCAATCTTGGTGTTCATTTTGGAAGGTAAATCCAGATGAGTGCTAATTAGACACATAACTTTCATCCATATCTAACTTTGGTTGAGAATTTCTAAGAACTGTCAAT
Source organism: Rhinolophus sinicus (assembly GCF_057876585.1). Lineage (NCBI taxonomy): Eukaryota > Metazoa > Chordata > Mammalia > Chiroptera > Rhinolophidae > Rhinolophus > Rhinolophus sinicus. Next base: position 152,387,674 of record NC_142501.1, on the reverse strand, counting down.
ATGATTTTAGGAGGAATAAAGAGGCTTTCAAATAAGATGTTCTTCCCCATAAAGAGGAAAGAATTCCTTTCTGAAGTATTTGTTCACTACTGGATATGTCACCAATTGGGAAGTGCCAATCTCATCTATAAATGTGAGAAATGGAACAAAGAAAAGGAAGCAGCTTTTGTGAAATGTATGAGGCAGAACCCAAGGCAAGGTTTGACAAATCTTGATTCTGTGATTTCTTATCCTTTTGGTTCATTTTGTCATCCACCAGACAACCAAAAATAAAACAGACTCAATTTTAGCACAAAAGATTTGTCAAACGATACATAATGATATTGTAACTACCAGTAGCAACGCTTTTAGGGCATGAGTCTTTCTCAATGTTGAACTTTGAAAACTAGGGATAAGCAGGGAGTGATTTTCAACTTACTGATACCATTGAGGTCACTCAATTAGTACTTTTATCAATCATAATTTGTTTTCTTAATCTTACCATTTACTCACATGTAAAACGTACCATAAAATCAGTTGTTCTTCTTGGCTATTGAAACAAAAGAATTGTATGTAAAAATGTAAAGATTTTGAGTTTCTCACTAAAAAAATTAATGTGCATGGTCTTTTATTTCTTGTATTTTAATCATCAAATCAGTGTTCTAAAGTTATAGGATTACTGTAAAAATTATATTCCAGTATTCTATGTAAACTTAAATGTGGCTAGCATTGTTAGTTTCAGAGTTGCCAAAAGTTAAGAACATCCTTAATTCAATTTGTAAAAAAGTTTTAACAAGTGTGCAATGGTGAAGAAACAGTTTCACATCTCAAGTTTAAAATGACAAATTAGTATCAGTTGAACACTTCTGTGTTTGCATGTCTGCTATTTTAATCTCTATGTGAAAGATAAAAGGTTGTTTTGTTTGTTTAACACCATTCTTTCACCCATTTAAAGTGGGTTCTCAGAAGCACAAGCAGAGATATTTACCCATGGAAGACATTTTTGGCTGTAATTGTGCGTTGGATAGCAAATACTATTTGAGTCAGATGTTAGAAATTCACTAGATGTATAATGTTCCCTAGTAGAATAAAATCCTTTTCTCATTTTGTTCTTTCTAAAAATAAGGAAAAAGAAAGCTAAGTCTGATACTGTCTTTGTTTATATCCTGCCAGATGTTTAACCTCAAAGTAAATACAAAGTAGGTACAATAAGATGATGATGATAATGAACAAACAATCAAAACACTAGTTTTATTTGAAATTAATAACTGGAATAAGGCATCATTTTTTCAACTCTGTAGCACAGCTGCTTACATTGAATATTTTTCTCCATTATGATGTTAATTATATAGTAATGTATAAAAGGAGAAGTAGATAAAAAAACTTTCTGTTCATTTGTGGATTTATGACAGTCTTGACACATAAATGATTGAATGTTCTTATTCAAAATGACCACATAATTATTGCTTCAGAGAAGACACCAATTGTCTTTTTAAAAAAAGACTATATTTATAATAATCAAATGTCATTTGTTTCTTCTAAATGTAAGTGAAAAAAAAGGAAGGTGGCAAAATATGTTATGTTTATTAAGGCTAAGCTATATTAACAGAAGTTCCAGTGGTCAACATAGTTGTGAATCTTTAGACTCCTATAGTTTTACAATTAATTATTTAAAATCATGTAAATTTCATTTATAGTAGTCTGAGAATAAAACTTAGACTCACTCACTGTTAATATGTTTATTAAAATCTCTTAGTTTCAGGCTGTTCAGAAGCAGCTCTATAGCATATCTTATTTTATGCTAGGCATCATGATATCTGAAGTCCCTGCCTCAATGTTAATTCAAGGAAGGATTAGCATTTCTGTAATTTTCCCTATTTGAAGCTCTATGTGCATTTGATTTGTGTACATGTTTTTGTAGTGTAAGATATAAAATTTTATATTTTTTCAAAAAATAAAAAATCCCTTTGAATACATTTAAATCCGATTGTCATGCTTGACCCTCCCCAGGAGATTTTAAACTAATAGCCTTTGTATAATGATCTCAGTTAGTTCTAATAAAAATGTGGGAATTTCCTATGCTAAATATTTAAAATGCTATCTGCATCCATTTTTCTCAGACATATGAATCTTTGAATTCTTTTGCAACTGGAGTTTGACACTGAGACTATAGGATTGAGCATAATTATGTGAAACCTAATTAGATGTTGATTTGTAACACAGTAATACAACGTTACTTGAACAACAACAACAACAAAAAAACACACACAAAAAAAACCAGGAAACTGTGTGTACAGTCTGCAAAAAAATATCTTCTTCTGACCATCATTAGCTGGTCATCTTCTCATCGCCAATCATCTGCTTATGGCACAGAATGGAGGACTTGCATTGTTACCGGAAGGGGTGTCATTGTGTACACATGCTCCCTATTCTGTCTGTATTGTGTCATATTGGTCTCCTTTTGTAAAGAGCATAGCAAACAATCTGCTGTATTCAAGGAAATGAATCATATTGAATTTGTTATATTTACACTCATAAGAAGTGACATCACATGCCTATGAAAATAATCCATAACTTCCTTGTCAATGCATAAAATCACTTTGACAAGGGCTATATCATGTGATATTTTTGTGGGTACTCTCGTGTAAAAATTCTGAGTTCTTTGTCAGCAAGTGAACTATTCTTGCCATTGCTTTACTACAGAGATAAAGATTCTATGATAAAATGGATTTTTCCCTAATCCTATGGGTACTCTTGACAAGATAAAAGGGTAAAAATTCAACATTTAATAAGCATGCACTAATTCTGTATTAGAACATTTTACTTTTACCTTTGAGACACATTTTATTGTCTCCACTTTACTGATTAGGAAAACATGACTCAATGTTACTGAGAATTGCCCAAGCCTGACTCTTCTTCAAAGGCACATTTATTTGAGACAAAACCCATAAACCTACTACAGTACTTTGATTTCACAATGTTGACCATGCTATCTAGATATGGAAACATTTAGGCCAATCTTCTCATTTACTTGAGTCAGAGACTGAAGGTAAGGGAGAAAAAATAATTTGCACATTTCACAAAACAAAGTGTAAACCTTGGGTGAGAACCAGGGTCTGATTACATTTCGAACATATTTGGTTTTCAGAATAAGCCCAATGTTGGGAGTCAAAAATAGTTTTTCTGTTTGTGATCCTTCCACTGAACAGCAGCATTGTCTAATTCAGTGTGTATTTCTAGTGTACGTCATACTTTTCTCAACTACAAGCTCAGGAAATTGCAGTGAATATCTATGACTTATTTCCAGTTATGATACCTGAATTTTTATTATGTTATGAATTAGTTATGGATCTTTTAAATCTACAGGTGATTCACTGGCAAATTGTTACCAAATGTAAAGTAAGTTGATATTTATAAAAATCCACAGTAGCCATTCAAGCCAAGCAGATTTTTATATAAAATAGTAAATGTAATTTTACTTAAATGGTAAATTGAAATAAAGTTGACAGAAATGATGGAATATAGATAAAGGTTTTATTTTTTAACAGCAAAATGTATTCTTAAATCATCTCTCTAATTTTTTTAAAAAAGCTGATTATGGAAAGTATCAATGTGTTGTGCTCAAGTTAATTTCAATTTGAAAGTTCTTGGTGATTCTAAGTTTCCAGAAAGGAAAATTTTTCATTTAATTTTTACAACCATCTTTAAGTGAGACATTTATACTGTTTGTGTTTGTTTGCTTGTTTGTTTGTTTGTTTGTTTGTTTGTTTTGAACAAAGGTAGAAAAGAGAAAAGGTAACTAGGAGACTATGCAAGGCTAAGTGACTTTCTTGAGATCACATAACTCATTGAAATATCCCCTCTCTCTTTTAAAGTTAGCCTTTCTGCCTCTGAGTTCCAGATGATGTTCTCCTCCCTGCTTTGGAATCTATTCTATCAATTGTTTCTGCTCTTGAGTATCCTCAGCTGTCGGTTTCCATGGATCCCTTCACCTCATCTTGCACATCTACATGAGGGAGCACATAACATGTGATTGTCTGGAGCCAGCCTGTCAAATCCTGCTCTGTCACATAATAGGTGTGTGAACTCAGGCAAACCATTTGACCTCCCTGCCTTCAGATACCTCCTCTATTAAATGAGGAAAGAATATGGCTGTTATGAGAATCTAAGAATATATACAAAAAGAGTGAAAATCTAAGATTATATACATAAAGAGTGAAAGTAGTGCCTAGCACATAGTAATTCTTCCGTAAATATTACTTATGTTAATATACACTACTCTACCATTTCTTATATGTCAAAACATAGAAAAGAGTTGCCTGAAATTGCTTACCTCTTCTTCTCATTTCACTGCAGTCTTTGCTCTCATTCTATACTTATTTTAACTTAATGTTATCAAAACTTTCAAATGCATAAAATTGGATAAAATTTTAATATATTATCTTATAATATGTATGTAAGCCAGCTTCAATAATTACCATGTTTCCCTGAAAATAAGACCTAACCAGAAAATAAGCCCTAGCTTATGATTTTTCAGGATGACATCCCCTGAACATAAGCTGTAATGGGTCTTTTGGAGCAAACCTTAATAGAGGACCGGGTCTTATTTTCAGGGAAACACGGTATGAACTCAATGCCAATCTTGTTCGGTTTCAGTACATAACTCCACAGACTCCCCTCCCAGATTGGAAAAAAAAAGAAAAGCCCAGATATTTTATCATTTTATAAATAAATATTTCAGTGTGAATCTCTAAAATAGAGGGATTATTTTTAAATATAATCATAATACTATTGCTCTACCTAAACCTTCACAGTCTTTCAAAATATTTTCAAATATCTAGTGTTCTTTTATCAAATATTTTTTTACAGTTCACTTGACTCAATATTCAAATGTTCCCTTTATTTCCTGTAAATTGGCAACTGGACTCAGATTCAGGTGAATCAGATTCAGGTTTGACTTTAAGAATACATCATAGTATAGATGATGTACTACAGAATTGTACACCTGAAATCTATGTAATTTTACTAACAATTGTCACCCCAATAAATTTAATAAAATAAATTTTTTTTAAAAAAAGAATACATCATAGGTAGTTTTGTGTACTTGCATCAGTACACACTTCAAACTATTTTTTATTAGTTTCAGGTGTACAAAACAATGTAATAGACATTAATATCAAGCTATCTTTCTGTAATGTTAATAGTAATTGATGCTTATTGCCAAATCATTCATTAATCATTTCAAAATTGTAACTTTCATCCTTTCTTCATTTAATTTCTCTGCTTCACACTACTTCTATGAAGACTAATTTGCTTTCATCAACTATTTAGTTACTCTTAGAGTTTATATAGACAAAGCAGAACAGTTGATTGGTGTTATTTTTTCTGTCATATTTAAAGTGATTAAATTCTCAAATGGCCCATATCTATCTCTTGGGTCTTATGTCATATTTCACTGGCCTTCTTTCCTCATTTCCTCTAGTCTCACCTTGACTAATGTCTTAACAGCATTAAAAGGGCCCTCTTGATATTTTGTGTTCCATAAATACCATTATCCCCACCTTTCTTGGCATCCAATAACTCAATTTTTCCTGCTTTTCCACATTTCTGGCCATTTATTCTCAGTCATTTCCACTATTTTGCTTTCCTTTTAAATGCTAAATTGCTAGGATTGCATCATTAGTAGTTTTCCCATGCCATGATACATGTTTTCACTTGGAAATCTCATCAACTCAGAAGTCTTCAATTATCATATATATGAGAATGGGATTCCATACTGAATCTCTAATGCCCATCTTTTCCCCTGAAATATAGCTCCATGTGTATGAAATGCTACTGAAGATCTCTTAATTGGCTGTGATGTAAGCATTTTAAAATAAGCATATCCCTAACTGACATCCTTATCTTCAAAACAACTTATCCCATACTTCCGGTAGAGTATATTACCTTATATGTAGTTAACAATGGTAGATACCCAAAATTTGTATTTTAAATTTCCTTTGTCCTCAGCTCCCTGTAAAACTTGTCATAAAATTGTATTAGTTTCACACAGAATATGTTTCCCAGATATATTATTAGCAAATGTAGAAAAATTTTAAAAAGCCAAAGCTAACACTGAGAAGGAAACACAGCCTAGAAAATTAAATATATCACCCAGAACCAAGATGACACTCTTTCTTGATATTTTATTTTATGTATTTTATGGGGAATTTAATAGCAATCCTATACCAGTTAGCAATAAATTATAAAATTATATAGCATTTTATCAAAAAGAATTACCAACTAGTATAATTTTGGACCATGAAAGAAATAATTAGAAAGCATCAGGTTGCTGATCCTTTTTCCAAATAAACAGATATGCCCCATAGAGACAGTGCTCCTAATTATGTCAACAGATATAAGTTGGCTTGGGTTAAGCTGAAAATAAATTTTTAAACATAATAAAAATTTAGTCACTGTCATTTGAAAGGGTAAGTCTTGAACATTTCCACTCTGATATAAGGATAAAGTAAAATGATTTACTGAATGCTCCCAGGAGTGATAACTGTCCTAATGATATCAGACCAAAAAGCAGGTGTTTTTCAATCATTCTTCTATTCTCTACAAATATGTGCAACACAACTATAATGACTACTGATATGAAAGGAAATATTTCAGAAATGTGCAGCCTGTGTTTTCAGGACAAGTACATTGCAGACTTCTCAGTCTTTTGCTTTGTTAATGATGAGGAAGGGGCAAGGAATTACGATCTAATTCTTGTGGTGAAGTCCAGGTCTTTTTCAGGATTGGCTGAATGTTCCCCATGATTAATCATAAGCTGTCCCTTCATTCCTGCCAAAGCATGAATGTGATTGTAATTTTACTTAAATTACATGTGGTACCATATGGACCAAAATATGGGGCCATATTTTATGTGGCCCAATAAAATATTAATTATACATAATGAAAGCTTCCCAAAAATAAATGCTCCTGGCCCTTTATAATAAAAGTGGTCCAAAGGTTAAACTCAAATATATGTTGGCATTGTCTATATTATCATCTATTGGTTCTTCGCAAAACATTCTAAAATACAAAGGCTCAACTAAGTTTAATTCAATGATTCCCCAAATGTTTGACCATGGTACTCTTTTAGCTAGTAGCAATGATTATTACTACCACATGATGATTCTAAGAGTGGATTGTTATCCATCTAAACACTTCGCAAGTTAACTATAAGGATATTATATTTTCTCAACCAACGTTACTCTGGGAAGCACTGGAAAGAAAAAATCCACTGAGTTATACCTGAATTAGCGCAATGTATCTGAATAATGGCCTGTCCCTACTCACTGCCTTCTTTTCCTGGAGACCAATACAATAGCACAATTACAGTGCACCTGGATGGAGTTGGGTGGGCTCTAAAAAAAAAAAAAATAATCACTGAAATTCACTCCCTTTAAAGTACATATTATATTTCATTATTTTCTGATACTTAGGATATGGCCTTAAAATAAGGGGTTACTAAATAAAATGTTAGAACAAAAATTAAGCCATGACCTTGGTCTTACTACTCTTATTACCTTAACAAAGGTATCACTGGATATTCAAAATTATAAATATATTAAAATATTCTAAGCCAAGTGAGGCAATAAGGTTGGGGGAACAGAGCTTGTTTGAGAGAAAAGAAATGTGTAACAAGCAGCTGTTCATAGAATGAGCATCATAGTAAAAATGAGTGCATCAGTACAATTCATCAAACCTGAGGGACTGAGGAAAAAGACTGGGACCTGGACACAGACTGAAAATCAGGAAAGCATTATAAACACACACACACACACACACACACACACACACACACACACAATTGTGTGTGTATATACACATACATACATACATAGACACATTTAAACTTTAAGAATAGTATGTGTAATATGAAAAAGGTACAAAAATATAATAATATATATATATATATATATATATATATATATATATATATTCAGAAAATCAGAGAATAGAGGAAGGACATATGGCAATTTTACATAGATAATTCTGGAGAAATTGACCCAAAACCAGAAGTCTTAAAGTAAACATTATTAGCCTTTTTAAATATTATTTAATGCCTGTGGATGGTAGCCTTAGGAAACTGGGGAACCCTACAAAACTTCAGAATTTGTCAATGTACTATTTTGAAAGGAGAGGACTCATGGTTTTCATTAAATTTCCAAAGGACTACCTGACCATAAAATATTATAATAAAAATCGTCTTGAAGTAATCATTGAATATCCTGTAGTCAGTGACATTTTGTATCTGTAAGCAAACAATTTATAGTCGGAGTCTCCTACTATTTCCACTTATTTTTCCAACATTTAAACAGTCTTAGGGTCATACTGAGATATTACTCCTAGGAGATTAACTTTTTTCTATTTCATGGGCAGCAGATAAAACATATTGATAGTCATAGCCTCATAATATAGTGTGACCTAGAGATAACATAATCTGATTTCTACTTTTTATGACCTAAATAAAAACTATACTAAACACTAAACATATTTTATTATGTAGCTAAGCCAATGATATTATCATAGAGAACAACTTTAAAAATAGTAGGAAGTCACTCAACTACTAAATTATATGTATGTGAAATCTAATAGGTTTCTTGTCATAAAAGGATTTTTTGCCAGGAGTTTTATCTTGTTAAATCTAAACTCAGAGCTTATCCCCAGCTGGTGGCATTATATGCTTGTATTACTTCAGTGTCTGTTGTCAATATGACTTTTACCTTAAGCAACATTCTTATTATTAGACTAGTATTGATATTTTGGCTGATGAGATGAGTTTTTATGGTCTATGTAGATCCCTTTTCAACATTAATTTATTCATCTTATTCACTTAAGCACCTCAAGGTGCTTTTTGTTAGACACTCAAGGTCCAGACCACGGGCTCTGGAATCTTATAGATATGGTTCAAATTCCAGCTCTGTCACTTTGTGTGACTTTGGAAAAGTTAGTTTAAATCTTTATGCTTCAGACTCCTTATCTGCCACATGGATAATAATAAATGTCCTATCAGTATTTAATTTACTGCATAGTCTCTAAGTTCCTGTCACATGAATCTTTAAGCTACTGTCTACTTTAGGATCATTATGATATGTGTTGTTTCCTACACTGGGAACACTCCTCTCCCAGAATTTTGTATAGCTTGTTATTCTTATTCATAAGGTCTCTAATTAAATGCCTGCTGGGGTTACTCACTCAGCTGATCTCAAAGTATCACACCATGCCCATTTTTCATCATGGCATCCCATATATATATATATATATATATATATGTGTGTATATATATATATATATATATATATATATATATACACACATATATATATGCACACACACAAATATATATATATATGTATATATACGTATATATATACACACATATGCACACATACATATATATGCATATATACATAAACATACATGCGTACACATATATTTATTTATATACATATATATACATATATATGTATATCTATATGCATACACACACATACACACACATTTGCTCATTTTATTGTCTATTATCTATTTCTCTCTCTCTCTGGAACATAAGCTCAATAAAAGCAGAAACCAGGGATATTTTGCTGACTGTGTATCCCTATCATCTAGCCCAGTTCTTGGAACACCATAGGCATTCAGTACATACTGTTTGCATGAAAGAAAGAACAAAATATTCATTACATTGTGGCACAGAGTAAGTCCCAAATAAATGGTAATAATTATTAGTCTTGGAGAACTAGGATACCAAGCCCTAGTCAATTCTTCCCTCTAGATTTTAACCAATTGAAACAAGATATGTGGAAACCAGTGGGAGTTGAGCCATTATTAAATGATGCCCTAGAAGTCCTAATGTTTATGGCCCCATGGTCCTGCCGGACTGAAGTATGTGACTTGAATTTGAGAGCAAATCGGACTTTTATCATTTCCCCTCCCAATTAAGATTTTGTAAGCTACCTGTTGGCAAAATTAGGTCTGCAAAGGTAACTTCAAATACACAGTCTTCATGTAAGAGATTTTGGCCTACTTCACAAATTCAGTTTCTGCCATAGTAGAACATAGTCCAGACATTCTCTGAAACACCAAGCCTTCCTCTAAAAGTTTGCCCCCACGTATATGTTTCTTTGTTACCAATTTTTGAGGCAAAGTAACTCCACATACTAGATACATGATGTGGCCCAATGAATGTTAGGCTTTATGAAATCAGTTTCCATAATCTCCCCCCAATAAATATGAGCAAATAAATGATGGAGTAAGAGAAAAGGATGTTTTTCCAATGATTTTTCCAAGAAAATGGATTTACGGAATCTTTTCTGAGACCAAAGCAGGAATGTAGAGAGAGAAGGTAAGTGTTAAGCATCTCCAATTACTGCTATTGAGGTTAGTGTTATTTTTATTGTGATTTTCAGGATAAGATCTCTGCTCCCAAGAAGTTACAACCTATCAGGGTGAGACATACTGGTAAAGAAATTAAGTACAATAGAGCATCACATGCATGTGGGGCTTTAGGAACAAGTTAGAAAGACTACATCTCTGTCGGCGACAGAAAGGCCTCTTCATGGAGTTTACACCCTAAAAGTATATTGTTCAATATGATAATCTTTACTGAAATGTGGCTATTTAATTTTAAATTTGAATTAATTAAAAATTAAAAATTAATCTCACTACCCATATTTCAAGTGCTCACAGAAGGCTAATAGCCATCCTATTAGATATCGCAGGTATAGAACATACCCATCATTGCAGAAAGAACCACTGGACAGCACTGCCCTAGAGAACATGTTATTCTGTGGAGTGGTGCCTTAGAGAGTGCATGAAGCGAGTCAAGAAAACCGATTAGGATAGAGGTATGGTAAATGAGGTAGATGAGACATGAATCACCGGTGGTGGGGGGGTGGGGGGGGCTGACCGAGAGGAAGGAACTAATGAAAAAAACTAAAGAGGTGAAACTAATAGAGCACATGGATGTATAGATGCCATTTGATTAGGAAAAGAGAAGGATGAGTCCAAAATTTCAGGCTTGGGTGGATACATGGCTGCTTATTATGATTAGAATATAGAAAATTGTATCCTGTGGATTAGGGTGACCTTCGACCAATTGAGCCTAGTTCTTTTCAGGGTTAGTTCTCTAACCAAAGACAGGGATCAAGTGTTTACGTCTTTTCTGCAGGCCCCTAGCTCTCATTTCTGGCCTCGGTGACTGTCAATATGAAAACATTCAAGTCCACACAAATAAGTCCACACAAATAAGCATTGGCATACACAGTGCAGTGACAATCTATATCTGGAAAATAAACATTTCTCTGAAAAAGAGCAACACAGTTTGTATTGACAAAGCACTGACTCAAAAAGGCATGGCCATCAATCTACCTTATCAAAAGAATGCTGGGCTTAGAAGTTTAAATCTCCATTACCACCTCAAAAATTTCATCACAGACAGTGGTTTATTTATTTGCTGTGAGCATCTGGAGTTAAAAGGATAATTCTTGAGATGATCTCAGATTACCAGAATAAAAGAGAAAAAAAACATGTTCAATAAAGGGCAGGGGAATTGAGGGATGAAGTTCTCTACTTTTTGAAGACAGGAAACTGCAATTTTAGAATGAAGCTTTTTATTTCCCCAGCTTCTAAAGTCCCATCAACATCTTGGGAGTTTCATGCATAATCAGATTACTAGGAATTATTGCTAAAGCACTGAGGAATGACTGAGAGGTAGAGCGGGTAAGGAAATAGTGGTACCAGCTGCTCATTTCTCCCACCCACATCTTAATTTGTTTCCCCAAAAGGAGTGCCTGAGGCAATGACTTAGGTGCATGAGATGTATGTGGGAGATGACTTCAGAAAGCCAAGAGTGAGGAAAGGGAAAGGAGCAAATGCCACAACGATAATGGTGTGGAAACCAAAGACTCCATTTCGATCAGGATTCTGGGAAACACTACTGTCTCTCAGAAACAAGCCTCTAAAATGAAAGTATGTGTGTCGTGCGGAAGACCCCGCTCGCTGTGCCATTTGTCATGTGGAGCAGCCTGCGGTGTCTCTGGTCCTGCTCCCCACATAAGAACACAGGATATGGCTAGGCCAAAAAGGAACACCCACGGAGCTATAGGTAGGGGAGTCATACCACTATAGTCTCACTGGTGGCACTGTAGTCTTATTGGAGGCTGGAGTCACACGACCTGCAACCTGCCGGCCGATTTTCTGCCTGCCAACCAACCAACTCACTTGACTCCCTACTCAACTCTCCAACCAGCGCAGCCACGGCAGTTATAGCAGGGCTTAATTGGCTAACTGGTTATAGCTGTCCGTCAATCAGCCACAGCTGACAGCCATCTACTACCCGAGCCAGCACCTTTCCACGTGAGGCAGAGAGCCTGGAAACTGCTCTCTGGGACTCTGTCCCCATAAGGTTCATTTGTCTACCAGCTGCCATCCCATGTGGACTGCAAGTTGCCCTCCTGTACTTTCACATCCACAAACTTTCATGCTACAATTGTACACAGGCTTACATGTTGCCAGGCTTCAGCGATGGCACTAAAGCAGAAAAATGGAATGGTACAACACACAGTCGAGGTGGTGCTGTCACTGTAAGTCAGAACTACCCTCCTTTGCTGTAGATAAAATCAGAGTCAAGCCGAGGAGTGTGACTATCATGCAGGGTCTCAGCTCCCGCTCCCCACATAAGAACGCAGGATATGGTGAGGCCGAAAAGGAACACCCATGGAGCCATAGGGGAGTCAGACCACTATATTCTCCCTGGCAGCTGGGTTGGAGACACGGGGAGCAGGATCCACATGATCCGTAATCTGCCCGCCAACCCACTAACCCCCTAACATAGCCACGGCAGTTCTATCAGTGGCCAATGGCTAACCTGTTACAGCTGCTGGCCAACTAGTCACAGTTGATGGCCATTTACTACCTGAGCCAGCACCTTTCCACGTGAGGCCGAGAACTTGGAAACTGCTCTCTGGGACTCTGTCCCCACAGTGTCCCAGGACACCATAAGTGTTTGGTGCAGTCCAACTTTCACACTGCTCAGATCCACTCAGGCCTCATATTAATTACACTGTTTAAGACAAAGCCAGTCTCACTGGCCTCTGACCAGTGCAATCCTGCAAGGTCCATGCTCAGTAAGGCCTGGCACCTAATGTTTAATGCTTTACAGTCACCACGTTGAAATTCTTAAAAATGTTATTGTAATGCAGGGCCTCTGGTCCCACTCTTGGCAGGTGGACACAGAATACAGTGAGGCTGAAAAAGAACACCAACAGAGCCATGGGTAGGGGGTTCATCCCACTATATTCTCACTGGCAGCTGGGTTGGAGATACAGGAAGCAGGATCCACACGATCTGCAATCCATCGTCCGCTTCTTTGCCAAAACTCTTGCCAGCATAGCCACGGCAGTTATATTAGTGGCTAATGGCTAACCAGTTACAGCTGATGGCCAACTCTTTACAGCGGATGGCCATCTGATTACAGCTGATGACCATCTAATAACCGAGCCAGCACCTTCCCACGTGAGGCTGAGAGCCTGGAAACTGCTCTCTGGGACTCCATCCCTACAGTTATCTTTGAATGTGTGTTTTGTAAGTGAAATCTGATGGAATAATGAAGTGTGTGTGTGTGTGTGTGTGTGTGTGTGTGTGTGTGTGTAGGTATGGGGTTGACAGGGGAGGAAGATACTAGGAGCTTCTCACCACCTTCCTGGAAAGAGTTCTAGGCTTCCTACTCCCTTCCTGCCTGGTGCCCGGTTTCTTCCCCCCCTCGGTCCCCTCGGTCCCCCCCACACACACACAGACCACCGCTGCCAAGCTTCCTCTACCCCACAGCAACTAGGCCACATCAGTGGGGGAGACCTATGTCTTACCAGCCCCCTTTGACTTCCACTGCAGCCTGGGCACAGGTGCCAGAAGAGTTAGTGTTGGGCTGCATGCTTCACAGTGTCTTGGAGTGGGTGGGGTATGACATTTGCAGTCTGGGTCCTGGCCTCAGCATCATGGCAGGCAACTAAGCAGGAAGAAGCCTCTAGCTCACCTACAATCCAGATACAAAATTCTTCCCAACATGGAGGTTGCAATCCCTTGAAGGTCACCTGCAGTGTTAGCAGGAAGTGGGTTGGGGTTATGAGCACCTGGAAAAAGGAAATTGACTCCCCCACCCACATCGATGGTGTGTTGGTCCTGCAGCTGACAGGAGGGCCAACCTGACCTCCCAAAGGCCACTCGACTGTATGCTGAGTTGAGGGGAGCATCCTGGACACCTGTGAATGTCTACATTCTCTCTGGAGAATATCCTTTAACTGGAGGGACCATACGATTAAATAGCAAATCAAAAACACCCTAACTGGTCCAGAGAGAGAGACTAAAAAAAAAAAGAAAGGAAACAGTTGTATATAGTATTTTAGTATCTTTAATAGTATTTTCTATCTGCTTTTCAAACAAGGGCCTCTGTGTTTTAATTTTGCATTGGGCTCCACAAATCATGTAGCCAGTCCTATTACAAGACAGCAGCCAGACATAATCTCTAAAAAGGGATGTAATACCAAGAAAACAAGAGGCTGCAACTACACAGGAGCCGTAAATGATATTTATCTTCACTCTCCTCCACACCCATTCAAATTTTCCCTTGCTCTCAGCCAGCTTTGTAGCCAGCATTGCAGCCAGTGGAGTTTGCTGGCTTGATGAGGGACCCCACTGTCAACCCAGAGTGATCTGAGTACTTAAGTGCCTTGGTCCTCACACACTCTGGTCACTGCAATTACCTATTAAGCAAGCAGAGAAGCCTGGGGAAATTCCCCAGTGACTTCTTCAAGTTTGACATATTACTCTTCGTCCCCATTACATAAGGACAATCCTAGTTCCTCATAATAATGAGGGTCAGTTATGCCTGTCAATGTAATAATCCATTTGGCTTTTGGTTCAGTAATAAGAACCCCAGCTCAGTAGGGGATGATTTTTTTTTTCCTAGTCCCAAACCAGCATGTTCAGTACAGCAGAGCCCAAGACGCAAACAGAAAATATAAATTCTGTAAGTTGGTCACTGTATTAGTTTGCTAGTGATATGGGTATCCAGGTGTGTTTCCGGGATCATGTTCTCAAGGTAGCCAAGGAATGGAAATGCAGATCGGAGAGGCAAATTTAAGCAACACACAGTTTTATTGTAAAGCACAAGAGAAAATCTCTCTGAAGAGAGGGGAATCCAAAATTGGGAGTCCTGCAGACTAAGCTGCATCGGAGACTATATGTCCTTGAGTCTGCAATCTTTAATTGTTTACCAGAAGCTGATTGGTGCCTCCTGTACCTGGGCTGGTGTCTTGTCTGACTCTGCAGTTTGATGTGATAGCCCCTCCAGCCCTGTTCTTTTCTCCACATTTTTTTGTCAGCTACTTTGAAACTGTTTTCTTTGGTCTTAATGTCCTCCACCAGGGCCCTGCCCCTGACTACCCATGACTTTCTTATCTCAATCCACGCTCTGATGACGTAACCCTAACTGCCGTTAGGGGAAAGGGCAAAGACCACTCTGGCTGCTTCCTGCTAAGAAGGGGCAGAGTACGGGCCAGCAGTGGGCTAGTCAGTCAGAAGGTGGTCTATCTGTCTGTGGTAGATGGGTGGGTTTTGGAGGTCCATGTGCAGCTCCATGTTGAGTACCATTTGTAGCTTTATGGTTTATAGGTGATAAGAGATAAACTGAATGAGCAGATTGAGGATGCAGGGTCCGAATGAGAGCAGAAAGAGAAGGACTAATAATGGGTCCAGGAGGAGCCATAGCCATCAAAAGTTGAACTCTCAGTGACATCCACCAGCCTGAGAGATTTTTGATGGAAGTTATGAGTTCATTTGTACTGTCTAAGTGGGTAACCACAGACCCAGTATGATTTATGTAGAAACAGCATTTCTCTTTTAGGTAGGCACATGCCCCTACCCCTCACACACACACACATAGGAAGTTAATTAGTTTAGGGCCCATCTGTTCTGAAGAGTCACCCCTGCTAGTGAATCTAGGGTAAGCTTCTGTATTCCAGTAATGGTTTATTTTAAAGCTTTTGCTAGTTGGACTGATAGATAGATGGAGGTTCCCCCTAAGGCAGTACCGGATGTTCCTACGAGCCCGGTTAGAAGTGAGATTAGAACCGGTGCTACTGCTACCCTCCGTTGTTTCAAAACATGTGACATATAGCTGGTGCCGGGAGCATAGTCCTCCATGGGAGCTAGGAAAGCAAGGTTATAGCGGCCTGTCCAAACAGGGGATAGGGTGATGTAGGCTTTGGTGCCATAGAAGAAAAAGAGACCTTCCTAAAGTGTTAGATTAAGATTAAACCTGTATGTATAGAGGGTCTGGAGTTTGGCCAGACCAGAAGACATTCCACTCAGTTTTTCCAAATTAAAGTTAGATCCATGTTGAATCTATTGGAGACTGTGGAAGCTAAAGTGCTTGAGGGTTAAGTTTTTAGGGAGAACCGGTGAGCAGAGGGGAGCAGTCCTGAGGCCAAAGTGAGCTGAGATGTGTTGCAGACTACATGAGACCATCCTGTGGAACAGGATAGGTTTGTGGTGGCTGTAAAGGATACCCTCCTTGGGGGTGGGTGGGAGAAGAGAAGCGGTCCTAAGGAACATGTAATATGTGGTGGGGTTTTTATATGACTGCAGGGTGTTATAATTCAAGGAATTCCAATGTTCTTCCCCAGAACGGTGGTGATCTTAAAAGTGAATTTATATTGGGAAGAGAGAAGCTCCCCAAGGAATAATTTCGGCCATGCAGCTTGAGTAGCATTTTCAAAGCAAAGCGAAAAGGTGGTAGAAGTATTAAGGCTCAGCCTATCTAGCCAGGCAAGAGTCTGGGTGTCATTGGACCAGGGACTCAGAGGACTCATTGGACGGTCCCCAGAGATTCCCTTCCACAGATACAGCAATCAGATTAAAAGTGGTTGCCATCAGCTGGACCCATTCTGAGATTCCCTCTGCCTGGAGGGCATGGATAGCAGCCAGAAGGAGAACAAGGAAGACGAGTCCTGTGGTCATCCGAGACTTTCGGAAGGTTTTGCAGGATGACTAGAGTGACAGATTAGAGTGACAGTGAGAAAGAGGAAAAAGGCAAGAATTAGAATAATGTAACCCTCTCCACCCCCACTATCATCCCTTTGGGATTAAATCACGCCATCCAGACACTTATCTGTATTGTGCAGGATAACTTTCAGATCTCCTTGGGGATGGCTGGAGTATTCAGGCCTGGGGTCTACAGCAGTGGACGGCAGCTTGCGGATAGTGTGGCTCCTGCTTCCTGTGTCTCCAACCCAGCCGCGAGCGAGAATATAGTCGTATGACTCCCCTATCTATGGCTCTGTGGATGTTCCTTTTTGGCCTCACCATGTATTGCATTCTTATGTGGGGAGCGGGACCAGAGACCCCGCATGCCATCCTGCATGACAGGGCTCTACATGGTAATCCTTTCCACTCTGACAGCAAGTAAGATGCCAGAATTCGACTCCTGGATCCACCGCTCTCAGGTGAAGCCCTGGACATTAGCCTCACAATATGTGCCCTCTCCGCAGGGCGAGGGCTCCAAGTCCTCCCCAACCTGGGTGTGAGGGCCTCAGCAAGCTCTTCCCAGCCCACAGGGCAACAACGACCTTCACTTTCTCCCTTCAGGCCACTGTCCCACAGGAGACTAGGGGAAAATCCAACTGTTATCCATGTGGACGGTCCAGGCACTGGAGAAAAGAGTGCCCCCAGAGACTGGGGCAACACGGAGACCACCCTGACCATGCCCCCTCTGTGGGGACCACTGGAAATCGGAGTGTCCTGGGGGGGGGCCTCAACCCCTGGGGCCAGCTGCGTACAGCCAGGCTCCCACACAAGATTAAGGGGGCCCGGGGCTCCTAACAAAGGCTCCCACTTGCTAGCTGCAGTCCACCTCACTAATTGCAAACCGCTCTTGCTAGCTCAACTGCCATCTTCTTGCTAGCCCCTATTTTCTGCTAGCGTAGCCACGGCAGTTATATTAGTGGCCAATGGCTCACTGGTTACAGCTGACAGCCAACTAGCCACAGCTGATGGCCATCCAATCACAGTTGATGGCCATTTACTACCGGAGTGAGCACCTCTCCACATGGGGACGAGAGCCTGGAAACTGCATTCCTGGCTCTGTCCCCACACTCTACCCCTACAGGGTCTCGCCTCAGAATCTGCACGACAAGCGTCTTCCATGAGGGGCCCTGTGTGAGGAGCCTGGAGGTGAATGCAATATCCTGGATACAGCCAGGCTCTCTGGGCACAGCCAGGGTTTCTCAGCATGCCACCAGTCCTCCTGGGCACAGCCAGACTTCCTGGGCTTCTTAGGGTACCACCAGTCTCCCCAGGCACACCCAAGGCACTGCCACTCTCTCTGGGCACAGCCCAACTTCCTGGACAGAGCCAGGGCCTCTCAGGGCACTGCCACTCTCTCAGGGCACAGCCAGACTTCCTGGGCTCAGACAGGGATCTCAGGGCACTGCCACCCTCTCTGGGCACAGCCAGACTTCCTGGATACAGCCAGGGCCTCTCAGGACATTGCCACTCTCTCTGGGCTTAGTCGGGGTTCTCACATATTCTCCATGGTGACCAGTCGAAACACAAAAGCAAACATCTGCCAGTTCCATTACATGGTGGAACATCTCTGTTTTCTTTTTTATCTTTTTTTCTCTATTTTGCGCCTCCTCCTGGTATCAATATAAAACACAGTGTTGGTTACCTTAAACAATTGTTCTATAGTGCCCTCCGGCCCCGTAGCCAATTTTTGTAACTTTCTGCGGCTATCTGGGGCATCCTGAGTTACAAACTTGTCTCTAAGGATTATGTCTCCTTCCCTGGTGTCTGGCCTGCTAGGGGTGTGTTTGATCAGCCTCTCTAGAAAGGCTGAGGGGTTCTCTTCTGATCACTGATGGATAGTAGAGAGTTTGGAATAATTGAGGAGCTTAGCCCAGATCTTTCTTAACCTCTCCAAGATGCATGCCAGAAAGTGCTTCCTCTGCCAGTTTCCCATGGTGGTAAGGGGGTCCATTTGGGATCATTGGTGGGTACTGCCTGCTTTCCTGTTGGGAAAGTCTCCCTGACAGGATCCCATCCTGCTTGTTCACCATGGTATACTAAAAATTGATCATCCCCAAATCGCTCAGTGGCTTGTACAGACACTTGTCTTTCAAAGCTGGTAAGTGCCTGATCAAGGATTAACGTGGTGTCCTTCCATTAGAGTTCAACAACTTGAGTTAGGTTTTGAAAAACCTTATGTATTTGTCTGGATCATTTGAAAACTTTCCTATGTCTCCCTTTATTTGTTTGAGGTCGTGTAGGGAGAAAAGGACCTGGACTTGGACTGGGCCAAATTCTCCTGGCATCTCTTGTAACGGCAAGACATTTTCCCTATAGGAGGGGTGGCCGGGGGCAGGCTGTCCAGGACAGATAAGAGGGTGCTGAGGGATAAGTTGGCCCTGAAGACGGAGAGGGAAGATGAGAGGCCTGAGGAGAGACCTCTGGGCAGGTATGTTTTTCCTGTAAACTGTCTTCACGTGAGGGGGAAAGTGTTCTGCTCGAAGAAGCCTTTGGTGGAGGGGGACATGAGACCAGGGCCAGAAGGGCCAGGTCAATTTTACATTTCTTGCATAAGTTTGAATCATCCCTCAGGGCAAAAAAGGCCTGAACATATGGAATTTCAGACCATTTCCTTTCCTGTCTACAGAATAGGTCTAATTGTATTATGGTATTGTAATTGATACTTCCCTCAGGAGGTCAGATCTCCCCATCTTCTAATTTGTATTGGGGCCTCACTTTGGAGCAAAAGAATATCATACACCATTTCTTCAGGCTCTGGGGGTCAATTTTATGTCTCAGGATGCATTTCAGGGGGGTGTAGGTGGTTGAGGGCTGACTGCCCATTCTGAAAGGGATGAAGAAGAGGAAAGGTGTCCCTTTATCGCTTTTTCTGCCACTACTCTGCCTAGGGCTAGGTCTAGAACCTAGGTCTAACACACTGCATGACCAGGAGCTAGACAGTGGGGGCCTGCAGGTTGCCAGGATTAGTCATGCTCACCTGGGCCACCGGACCCAGACCCCAAGTGAAATCACCCCTGTGATTGGAGACCTGTATAATGCATGGCCCACACTGGGCCATCTTAGCGTGGATGGATGGAGGCACCGGCTCTGGGCATCCCTGAAATTGATGGTGCGGGCTATGTAGAAGTGACTCTGTTTGACGAGAATGGAGATGAGTGTGTAAATGGCCCAAACCTGGAGGGAGGGGACCTGTCTGAGGAAGGAGAACTCTAAAGTGTCCCAGTCTTGATAGGGGCTAAGGAAAAGGTTGCAAAAGCCCCAAAAGGCCTCAAAGAAAGAGGATTTCTTAACATAGAGGGAATTATGTATATGGGAGGTAACTTTGGTGACTCTGCCAGAGGGGTGGCAAGCACAGAGGCATAAGAGAAAGGCGGCGAGATATTTGGACCCACATGGATGGAGGTCCAAGTGAGCATGAGCCACCGTGCAAGAGCTACTAGAGCTACTGAAGCAGCAGGAGTGGGCCAGGCAACAGAAATAACAGAGGAGCTGGGTAGGAACGTCAGTGCAACACCATCTACAGTTGAGGGCCTGGAGGAGACCCCAGTGGGACTCGAGGAGGAATTCCACCAGGTGTTTGAAGAGAAGGCCCCTGGTAAGGAAGTACGGTAAAGACAAAGGTCAAATGTCTTACCTTAGATGTCGTGGGGATTAATGTGTCAGGAGGTTGAGGTCAAATTGGGAAAGGGCCCAGACCAATGTCTCACAAAACGTCAAAAATAGGAGAGGCTGAAAAGAGAGCGACAGTATGGGAGGGGGCGGTCCAAGGCACAGTTCAGCCCATAACAGTCACTGAGTTTGAAGATAAATCTTACCTTCAGTCTTTGGTCTCCGGATATAGATATTTTATGTATTGGAGACAAAACAGCATGAATTAGTTCCTGAGTTATCATAAACATTGCATCCAAGAAAACAGCACCATAACTTTGCAGTATCTGATATGCCTTGGATGAGGGAATTCCAGAGCTCTATTTGGCTGAGTACTTCAGAGTGAAGTGGTCACAGATGCTTCACTGAAGAATGGATCCTTGGTTCCAGGTCTTGTTTTTTGGCTTCCAATGTCAGGAAGTTGGGCATACTATCAGCACTCCCCTAACGGTTCTGGCAGACACTATAATCGATGTAGGTAAACCCATATCTGATACAGGTGTGGAAGGGTAGAAGGTGTCTGATGTGATTAATTTGTTGCCAAGTACTTGATCTGCTATCAAGTGGTTACTTCTAAGAAAGCAGTAGTTAAATTGGCCTTGTAATTACAGGGCACAAAACTGGTGGACCCTGCGTAGCTTAAATGCTGTCATCATGACTGTTCCACTCATAAACCCATCATACAAGCACTGGAGAAGCCACAGGTAGGGCTAGCTGAAATCTACCAGGCACCCCATCATGTGCACCTGACAATTGAGCATTGGATGTTCTGGGGTTCACATTAGTGTGGAATACAAAAGTTCTCTCACTTTGTGCTCGTTCCCATAGATCCATGCAATCAGCATGTCACTTTTCGAGATGTTCTTGCCTCTAACTTTCCAATTTACCCTTCCAGGCTCCTAAGCAAATCTCTCAAGGTATCCACCAGTTTCCAGGATCTCTGTATATTGTTACTTCAGGCCACTTCTCACTCCTTTAAAGTATACATCCACATGTACTTCACACAAGTCTGCTTGATGCTTAAGTAGCCCACATCAGTTAATTGGTACATCAGTTTAATACCAATGAAACAAGCTGAAGAATTTGTGAAGTAGACCCCCAGTTTTCCTAGGTCATCAGCTGGACATGGGTATCCAATCCCCTGAGTCAGACAGGTGTCAGCTGAAAGAGAGATGTCAGTGCAGCATAAACAGGTGACATGGGAGACTGAGCCACCACTTCGTGCAATGGACTTAGGTCCACTGGATATGCTGGAGCTTGATCCAAAATATACCTTTTTCTATTATATGATAGATTGCAGTTACACCCACTGGACCTTATAAATTAACAGAACTGATAACACCCAAAAGCTCTATGAAGCCATGATGTCACTTATAATTGGTCTCTCTTGCTACCCAATGTAGTACATTACACCAGTGGAATGCTAGAATGACTGCATAATCCAGCGTTTCCACCTAGCATGTACCTTATCTCAAATCAGCTCAGATGAGAATCTTATTAATTGTGGTGTTGCAGCATGCCACTTACCACCAGCAATAAAGTCTATGTTCCATTCTGATGATGAGAGACTGCAATGATTACATGGGTCAGGCAATTGAAAGGACTCACTGAACTCCACAGCACGTCCTCCTGAAATGATTTTCTACAGAGCAGTAGAAAAAAGTGCAGTTAAGCGCAGGGGTTCCATGAACCTCCAGGCACAGCTCTTCAGGGTCCTTCCTCAGTCACACAAGATGTTCTTTAACATGGATTGTGAGCTACCAAGACAAATAGAATGAATCTTGGCTTCAGGAGACCTTGGACAAAAGTTTCCAGAAGAGTCTTTTATGCCACATTGGACACACATCCAAGCCAGCTGCTAATTGCTTTCACAAGGTGCAAGTCATCAATCCAAACATCCCTAAAACAGCATAAACAAGTGGCTCCGGGTGCTGCAGGAGTTTCAAACATTAAATAGCTAATCTACTACGTAGTCTATGTACTCATTATTTTGGCCTAGAGTCAGAATCAGACTTCCGGGCATCCCCTCAGATAAGACACATAATCTGTTTTGTTTTAAGATAACTTTATCTTAGAATGACCTAGTTTCAGAATCTTATTCTGAATTGTTGCTTACTGGGAACACCTCTGGTTTTAGTTTCTTAGTTTGTTTTTGTTTTCTCCAAAGCCTAGCCTGGATCAGAGTCATGGTTGCAGATGGTTTATGAGATTCTTAGAAATAAGGTGTTGGTAAGTGGGGAAAGTGATACAGGAAAGGAGGAAAACATATCAGGGTGGGTGTGTTATTGAGGTTTCAGCTAGAATCACTAAAAAGCATAAAAAATTCCCTCCCATAAATGTCTGCCTGAGCCGTGGGATGCCTAGGCCCCTCTTTAAAAGCTCCTACTCATATTTGTTGCAGGTTGTCCCTTGGAGTGCTAACTCCTTGGTGCTGTCAGGCTGTACTATATGCAAATGGAGCTGTCGGTTATAGCTCTGAAGAAAGCCATGGCTTTAGAGATGTTCCTGTTACAGAAATCTTTTAGGAGTTTTGAGAGCCTATTTTAAAACACAGCCATCATTAAAAATTAAATTCCATTAATTTATAATTAAATAAATTATATGGAAAACAAAAGCAATTAATAGTCAAAATCCATCTTCTCCTAATTATTTTCTATTATCTTCCCTCATGTGATTCTCTGTCTATTATCTGTGTTGAGGAATACTAATATAATGGAGTGCTACTTCATATCTCTTCCCAGAAATGCATTCACTACATCATGCTGTAGCTTGAAATTGGCCATGGTGGGAAATCAAAGCTGACTTTGCCCTACCTCCCCACCCATACTGCCTCAGCTGCTTGTTAAACAATTACTAGCCCCCCATTCCAGAAAAAAGGTGAAGAAAAATATGCTAGATGCCAGAGATGGGTGACTATCAGAATAAGTTGGAATTGTCCACACCATGTGGTTGACATCAGAGATCAGAGGAGGACATGTGACGTTGGTAGATAAAATAATCCGCTATCCTCTCTAGTCTCCCAAACTCTATTCCAAAGTGGGAGTAATGCAAGGAAGTTAGCTTCTCTTTCAATCTCCTTCTGTATCCCAAGCCACCCTACGTAAATATTATTATAAGTGGATATGTTTGACTTAGCGATTTTGAAGATGGAGAATTTCAGGGATGAAAGACCAAAGAAAAGCCAGGTATTGGCTGGGCCACCATCCTACACAATTAAAGTTACTCAGGGGAAACATATTTGATTCGAGTAAGAAGAAAATGAGACAGGATAAAAAATCTTCAAAAATTAAGGAGTAGTAGTTGAAAAGTTGGGTGGGTAGTGAATATTATGTTTGAATCACGCATTCATAAAACAGGAGAGATTGTACGTGCAATAATGATTGCCAATGCACCTACGAAGGAACCTCCCCAGCTAAGGGTTCTCATGTAAGACTGTCATACACACACCCTCTCACACATCACACGCACCCTCACCTTGTCTTTCTCATGTACACATACCAACAACACACTCAGAACAATTTACTAAGGAACAATAACGAGCCATATTTGTGTCTGATAAGTGTTAGGAAATATTTTATGTCCTTTGTGTATATTACCTTTTTAAACACTCAAAGCAATATGAGAATGTAATAATATTATCATTCCCCCACTACAGATTAAGAAACTGAGATATGAAGAACTTAAGTAACTACTAGGAAAAAACACACAGTAAGTGGTAAAGCTATATACAAAGTGTTCTCTGAAAATTTTTTTTTTTCTTCGTCTTCTTAATTTGATTGAAATCTGCTTACCTTGCAGCCCTATCAAGTGATGGATGATTTTACATCCACAGGACCTAGAAGTAGAAAGATATCTTCCAGGCTTCTCAGAGCTCTTCCAAGACCATTGCTCTTCCCTCCTCTGTAAGCTGAAATGTCAATTCATTTGAAGGATATGCCAACAGTACTATCTGCTACCCTTTTTGCCTGTGGTCACATGCAAACCTTCCTAATGGTCCTTCTCATTCATTAAAAATTATAACAGCCTCTTTACTACATGCTTGGTGATTTCAAAACCAGGGCCCACTAGCACGAAGAGTATATTTATTCAAATTATTTTAAAAGGCCTCTTCTGTGTGGCACTCACTTTGGGCAGATAAGTTTAAAAAGGAGTTCCTCCCTCTTCATTGAGATTAGCCTCTGTCCAGAGCCCAGAGCTGGAAGTACAGCCTGGGTTAGTTTAGTCCATGGGCCCCTTGGGCACCAGATTGCCCCATGCAATGGTTTCTCTAATTTCTTTTTTCATCATTGTCAATGATTTTATTTCTACCTTACCTCTAACACCAACTCCCAGGCTCATACCATAACTTCTATGGTGAATAACTGAATAACCTCCAAAATGTTAGTAAAGTCAGCCCCTTCTCTGACTACCATCTCCAATAATTCCAGCTCACTGGAAATACTAGCACTGTAATAGTTCAGTTTCCAATTCTTTAGTTGTACATTTTCATTTTCAATCACCATTTCAAAATGTCCCGATCCAACTTAGATACCACGATACATCATCATAATCAAATAATAACATTTATAGACACCTTTAAATTATTTGCCTCATCTCCCTCTATCTTCCTCAATTGGCAAAATTGCAACTCTATATAAATTTACTCTGTCTTCTTATTGCCTGTAGCATCTGTGTAGGGAAAAATAGGCCATTATCAATGGAATTACTTTATATTTGGTATTACAAATTACAAGTAGGCTCATAGCATTGCCTAGTAGTCTCATTGCACATGTATAGTTGATTCTCTATCATCCTCCTCACCTACTTAATGATCTCTTTCTTTTTCCAGAAATAAACTCTTGTCGCCACAATATCAACAATGCTATCTTTTGTTTTACGTCATTGTCATCAGGACACAAACATGTAGTAATATCCTCTGTCCTAAAATGACCATCCCTACATCCTTCAACTGTCTCCAGTTACTGCTCCACTTCTGTACATTACGCAGCAAAAATTTAAAAAATGGTTTTCTACAATCACTGCTCCATTTTCCCAACTCACATGCTCCAGTTAACCCACTCAAACTATGCTTTTTCTGTCAAGTTCACTAATAGTATTAACCTCCACATTGACAAATGCAATAGTCAATCTCAGTCCTCCTCTTTCTCAACCTCTGATATATCAAATTATTTTGTCTGAAATACTTTGTCTCCTTAGCATCTAGTGCAAACCCATAACTCTTGAAGAATCCTGGGTTTCATTTGTCCTCTCCTTTATCCATACACAATCTATACTCAGTACAACCCCAAGTTCATAACTGTACATAATTTCTATATCACCTATGCCTTATATCCAAAACACTTGGTTTCAAAACTGACACTCTTTCAGTTATAGACATGTACTCAACTGCCCTGGTAGCTCCATTTGGATTTCTAAAAAGCACCATGAATCCCTAGAATTCACTACTGTCCTCTGGACCTAAATCCTATATATAATTTCTTAGCAAGTTCTGTAGGCTCTATCTTCAAAATATATTCCAAATTGTCCATTTCTCCTCACCTCCACTTCTATTGCATAAGATATGACCAAACTGGTCTTGCTTCTGTTCTTATTCTTTTAGGTAAATTCTACATAAAATGACTAGAATTAACTTTTTAATTAAGTTGCATCATGTTAGCTTGCTGCTCAAACTCTGCAATAGTTTCCTTTTCCAAAATCCAACTTCTAAACAGGTCTGACAGAACTCTAATTAGAGTGTATCCTAAATAATTATCTGTCTATTTCTTAAATTGCTGTTGTTGTTTGTGTTTTATCTCCTTCTCTTAATTAAGTTTTAGTCACATTGGCCTGGTGTTACTGAAGAATCTCAAGTATGCCACGTTCCTCTCACAACTTTCTGTTCTCTTTTCTTGAACTATTCTGCCATAGATATTTTCATGATTCTCCTTTCTTTGTCAGGTTTCTGCTCAAAACTTTCCTTCCCCACTCACTATAACTCTTTTTTTGTTCATCCCTTTCTGTTATCACAGAATTCACTAGTACTTAAATTTGCTTTTTTTTTTTTTTTTGGTAGCTATTGTCTGTTTCAACTACTAGAAAGAGAGCTTACTTACAACAAAGATTGCATTGGCTTTGCTTATTGCCATTAATTCAATGTTTAGATAAATAACTGACACAGGTATTCAGTGAGAGAACAAATTGATTAATAAGTCATACATTTGGGAAGGATAAGAATGATTTAGACGATGTTGGATCACACTAAAAAATGAAAGAGATTGAATCTTTATTTAAAAATGAGAAAGCAATTTGGTAAGAGGAATGACAGTATTTGCCACATCTGCCAGACTTTGCTGTAATTGTGTACTCACCTAAATATCCTGCTGAGGGCAGTTGGTTAGAGTGCAGTACTCTTAACAACAAGGTTGCTAGTTCAATCCCCACATGGGCCACTGTGAGTTGTGCCCTCTACAACTACATTGAAACAACTACTTGACTTGGAGCTGATGGGTCCTGGAAAAACACACTTAAATAAATAAAAGTTTTAAAAACAAACAAACAAACAAAAAACAGTAAATTAGCAATTAGCAACAGTTAAAAAAAAATAATAAAATAAATAAAATATCCTGCTGGATTGCGATGTCTAGAGGGCACTTAATGATATTTATGTTTACCGTTGCATCTCAATTGCATGGCACTGCCTAAATGAAAAATCAGCTGTGCTTAAAAACTTCTTTAGTAAATAGATTAAGAAAAGGCCCTGGAACTCAACCAGGTTAGGAGGTAAGTGTAGTCATTAGAATATATCCAGGGAAATAAGTCAGTATAATGTCACTATATAGTTCTCCTCTTTAGGCTAGGAAATACATGCTTCTGAAAAAAATAAATGCTTCTTGAGAAATAGACAAATTTCTTGTTTGGGGGAAATTATGTCATTTTCATTAAACTAGCTCTATAATGACGGTGAAATTATTTGCAAGTCCATCATAGAACAAAGGAAAACTAAATGAGGTGGTGGGTGTAAGGAACTTTGAATTAATCTGATAAATGTTATCAATATGAATTTAATTGCTTTTTATTGCAACAGAAATTATAATGGACAAAAGGCTAAAATTCATTTCATAAATATTCACTGATATAGTAAGATAAATGCTTTATAAATTACTGAATATTTCAAGTACATGATTAGCACTGTAGTAAAAATTGATCTGTGTTGTTTTGGATGTTTATGTCTCAACGAATGAAACAGGCTTTTCTATTAGAGACAATATATTCCAGAAATTCAGTCAGAAGATTGAAATTAAGAATGCAATCCCAGTTCTACTACAGGAAGGAAAACAGACCAGAGAAAAAAATACAAAATATTTACAGAATACAAAGATCTGACACAGCTTTGTTTTCTTGGCCTCCATCTACCAGAATAATTATGTCCCCAACTCGCTAATGTTTCCCTAGTACCTGACTAAAATCCGGCAAAATCTATCATTTTGACATTCAGTGAATAGTTAAATGAAGTGACATATTTTAAGAGTTTATTATTTAGATCCTTAAGTTTGTAGCAGAGTACTCAACAGTCATATAACTTTTTTCTTTTTCTCTCTAGTATTAGCTGTTTGTAGCTTCTCTATTTCCCTTCTCCTTTGCCTCCCTGTTTAGCATCTATTCTCTCTCTCTCTCTCTCTCTCTCTGTCTCTCTCTCTCTCTCTCTCTCTCTCTCTCTCTCTCTCTCTCTCTCTCTCTCTCTCTCATATTCTCTCTTTTTCCTTGTATAAGAATGCTATCGTGTACCATGTTATTATTAATGGGCAATATGGCTGAGAAAAGATTTATGTAATTAAATTATGTTTGTTGTTTTACCCATGTTTTTAAAGGCAAGTAACCACAAAATACTTTGGCTTACATAACAGTATTTTTAAAAATTGTAAAAATATTAAAATCATTGTTCAAATTGCAATTGCCTAAATATTGAAACTTGGCATTTTTCAAGCATAGACAATTGTCTGATAAAGTTTGTGTATATACTGTGTTTTACTTGTATTTTTATTTGGTCACTTTTTACACCATTTTGGAACCATTAATAGCTTGAGTGTGTGCACAGTCATAAATAATGTTTTATCAGAAAGTTATTGCCTTTGCCTTGACATTGTTTTATTCTTTGGAAGTTACTGTCTTTTTTACACTAATTTGGAAAAATTGCTATAGTGTAAAAAAAAATCTAAGACACTGATTTTTAACAACAAAATATCCTCTGGCTATTAGAAGTGGAAAAACAATTGATTATATGTAATTTGTTAAACTTGACTTTGCTAGACTACAACTATTCCATTATTGATAGACTATTCAACTTTAATAATACAAAATGAGTAACAGTGTTTTTCATCATTCTGTACTTTTATAAGGAAAGAAATATTTTTTGGAAAGAAATACTGTTTGTAGTAAAAGGTAAATAACTTTTCAAACAGCTTCTCTATAGTATTTTAAAAAAGAAAAGTAGTCAAAATTTTACATTTTTAAAAGAATATAATTCTAGCCAGTATTAAGTTGTTATAACCTACCAATGGCCTGACTTAAAAGAAAAGAGGCCTTTGCTAATTCCTTACATCCACTAACTCCCACCCCAAGTAGATAATAAAATAAATATTATGGGATGAATCTAGAATGGAAATGTTGCTACAATGAAGAGATTCCTTATAATTACGTTTTCAAAAGAGACAGTTCTACTTTCTGCATGTACCATAGGGAAGAAACCGTGATGTTTTGTGATAAATAACATAAAATGCAAGTCAGACAAATTAAACTTGGATGAGTTATAAAGAGCAAAGAAAAGGCAAAGAACATAGTGTTAGAAAATTTGTCTGCATGACTCAATGACAAATACAGTTATCGTTTTCTTTTGAAACGTAAAGCTAATTTTTCAGGCATAAAATTGAACAAATGTTTTAGGACTATTTAAACTATAATTGGTCACTATAACTTGTAATTACATGTGTTCATACTTTTTTTAAAATAGAAAGAAAATTAGTATAAGGTAGGGGTATTTGGAGAGTTTTCTGCAAGACAGACAAATATTAGTATTATTCTAATTATAAATATAAAATTTTCTAAGGAAATGTAATTATTACTGTAAATTTTAGAGTTATCGATACACACTATTAAGAAATGCTTAAGCTGGACATATGAAATAATCACTCAATTTAATCTATTGTCCAAATGGTAAAAACAAACAAACAAACAAACAAACAAAAAACTTACCCAAATATCAAAGTTTAAATTATTACTCATAGACCATAATTGTTGCGACCTGCATAACACAAGCCGTGGGACGGCGAGGGAGGCGGCGAAGGTTAAACTATAATAAAGAGACAGAGACTCATACAGTTAAATCACAGAGGACCAAGGGACTCGCAGCCTCAAGAGACTGGAGCCCTGGATCGGGTCACTGACAGTATTTATTGATTACAAACAATGAGCATCACATGATTAGAGGCAGGGTCTGTGAAACTCTTACACCATTTCAAAAAAATGATTTCAATAACCAATTATTGGTCCCAAAGCAGCCAAAGCATGTCGTCCCAAAATTACTAAGGTGCGGTATGCACCACCCTGGGGGAGAGAGTCTTTCTCGGTGAAACTGTCCCATGAGCTGAGCAGTAAGACCTAGATCTTATCGCTCTAATGGGCCTCTCTCACAATAAGGTAAGAGGGAGTAGCAGGGGCAAGCAGCAACTTCCCACAAGAGGAAGGAGGGGCAAGGCTCCTTTTTATTATTTCTTATCACAGATCATTGGGGTCTCAACAGGTCCGTCTGGCTTAAGTTGTCCCTCCCTCGAGGAATCTTACTCGTCGTTGACCGCAGACCTTTCTCTTGAAGACCAGATGGAGAGACTCAGGATATTATAAACTCAATCCCAGAAAGGCACAGTCCCACAACTTCTTCTTTCCTTAGGGAAAGGTTGGGGGGGACAAACGGCTAGGCTGCTGTGTGACAAGACATAATTATATTTATGCTTAAGAAGTTAATATTAATCTTATTTTTAAGACCTTTAACATTTTAGGAAAGAAAACTCATTGTTAAAATTTTGAAGAATAAAAATTTAGTCTGGTGTTCTATCATCAGAAACTGATGTTTTAAAAAGTACAGTAAAGAGCAAATAATTCCAATAGATACCCAGGCAGTCTGTAAGAGTTTAATAGTTCTTGGTACACACAGTTATCTCTCCAAGCAACAACACAGAGGGAAAAAAATATATAACAAAGAATACACATATTCTTTGGGGACAGCTGGTCTTTCACTTCAGTGACATGCATTTCCAGTGGTCTTCAATCTCTAAACTCATGGGAAACTTCCAAACAGAAAAGAAATAAAACTACATTATAAGATGTTCTTCCAGATGTGACTTCTAGTGCATTTGGGAGATAAAGTTTTGGTTGTGATTCAGGGAATTTTGTCACTTTGATAATGTTGAAAGGGGAAAATGGGAAAACGTTCCAGTAAAACTATGACTGAATTTTATTTTTCAATAATGACTAAAATCTTTCATATTTTATAACTAAAATGTATTCACAAAGGAAAGTTTACCATTCACTTTTATAATGGGATGTTCAATTTATTTTTCATGGTCAAAAGATCAAAGAAATAATGATATAAAAAGGGAAACCTACTTTTTGTCTTGGATAGTCAAACACTTTTTTTTTTTTTACTTTTTTTTTTCCCCATGTGAGCACACCATTAGGAAAAGGACAGAAACTCAGTAAAGCATTTTTGGGAGAATAATTCATTTATGACGATCTCAGAAGCACACCAGTTTTAGTTAGGTTTTAAATATGGCTCTATTTTTTTGTGTGTTGTTTTGTTTGTTTGTTTGTTTGTTTTGTTTTTTTTGTTTTTTCATAGATGATTAAAATACCAGGAGCTAATGGTAGAAAGCACCAAAAGTTTAGGTCAGTTTTAACGTTAAGTTATGTTTATTTTGGTCCAATTTTACAAAGCTTTTACTGTTTATAATTGTAAATAACACCAATCAAATAAGTTGTTTCAGCTCTTACAATATTACATATTTATTTTAACTTATAATGGGATAACGTATGTCCATCTCAATATAACAATGTTACATAATGACATAATTATTATTTAGCATGTGTCACTTACTAACTTCAACTTTCTTTCATATAGAGAAGTTGTGTTCCCATGATATACCAAGAGAAAGTACACCAGGACAGTCCTCACTAAGGGACCAGCAGAGACTTCTTTTCCTTAATGCCTAAGGCCATTTTCAGCCATCAGTTTATTGATTGATCAGCACTTTCAACACCTTGGAATTGCCCTTCTCTGTGAAAGAGTATCTTTGTGTGTGTGTGTGTGTGTGTGTGTGTGACATTTGTTTTTCTCCTACTTTTTTCAGCTATTTTCCCGACCCCTTCTAAAGTTCATTCTCTTCAATCAAGCTAAGAATTGTTCAAGTTTCTCAAATCTGTTATAGATCAGTGATCTCAAAGTATGGTCTCCAGAACAGTAGCATTAGCATCAACTTGGAACTTGTTAGAAAAACAGATTCTGGGGTACCATCCCAGACATAAGGAATTACAAACTCGGAGAGGTGTCCAGAAATCTGTGTTCGAACAAGTGATCGAAATTATTTCAATACACAGTAACGTTTGAGAACCATTCTTTTCCATTATTGTCTCTCCTTACTCTGTATTCTCATCTCAAATCTACTCAGAAATCAATGGTCTTTCCTTTCAAGCAGGAGTCAACCAACCTTTTTCTGTAAAAGCTGAGTTATCTTTCATGCTTTGTGGATCATATTATCTCTATCATAACTGCTCAACTCTATGTACACAATAGAATGTAATGAATAAGTGTGGCTGTATTCCAGTAAAACTTTATTTGGCTACATTGAAATTTGAATTTCATATAACTTTATGTGGCATGAGATACTATTCAACCATTTAAAAAATGTGAAAAACATACTTAGCTTGTGGGATGTACAGAAAAAGACAAAAGGTTGGCCATTTATAGGCCAGAGGCCATAGTTTGCCCATCTATATTTTAGATCCATGATACGTGTGATAATGAATTTCATGTGTCCACTTGGCCAGGTTATGGTACCCATTTGTTTAGTGAAACACTATTTAGATGCTGTTGTGAAGGTACTTTTTTAGATTTGATTAACATTTAAATCAGTAGACTTTGAGCAAAATTAATTACCCTCCATAGTGTGAGTGTACCTTGTTCAATCAGAACAACAATCAGTTGAAGACATTAAAAGATGGAGGTCCTTCAAAGAAGAAGGAGTTTGGCTTCCTGATTGCCTTCGAACTCAAGACTACAATATTTACTGCTTCTAGAATTTCTAGCTTATTGTATGAATTTTGGACTCACCAGCCTCCACAATTGCATGAATCAATTTTGAAAATTATCTATCTATCTATCTATCTATCTATCTATCTATCTATCTATCTATCTGTCTATCTAATCTACCCATCATCATCATCTATCTCATATTGGTTCTGTTTCTCCAGATAACTTTGATGAAAGCACTGTGCATATGTGGTCCATGGATTAGCAGTGTGAGCCTCACCAAAGAGGTTGATAAAAATGCAGAGTCCTGGGCTCCACTCTGGACCTACTGACACAGAATTTACATTTTAACTAGTTTCATAGTGATTTGTGTGCACATTACAATTTCAGAAGGACTGAATTAGAATATGTCCTTAGTTTAAAAGTATTCCTTTATTAGAATGATTTTATTAGTTTAATAGCAATCTATCCTACTAGGTTCTGATTCCATGAACATAGAATTATATCTTCAATGACTATCATAGTGGCATCCTAGTAATAACACAGTATTGTGTCTCAGGCTTGAACTGTATTGTCTTAAATGACTAGCCTAGTTTCTGGCCTATAGTTATTGAAATCCCCAGCCCTGAATATTAAAGGCCAATATAAAGACAATCACAATTAATATTAGGTAGTATAGAGTGAGGCATCAATTTAAATTATATTGTTTTTGTTTTACAATAATTAATATTTCACATTCCTTAATTATGTTTCTATAAGAGGTTAACTTTTTATTTACTTGGACAATATTGGATTATTAAAATGACCAAAAATAAGATGCAAACGATGCTATCATTTAGAGGACCCACACATATTTTGCAATCCATATTTACAAATAACACATAAATAGCAGTAGCCATTTGTGTTTAATTGTTAATTTGAAGGTCAAAAGTTATTAACCATAAGGCATTTTCTTTATTTGTCTCCGTATTCCAATCTCCCCAAATAATTTTATAGAAGTAGAGATTAGTGCTATAGTTTTGCTTCATCTCAGTTTCTTGCTGTAACTCTTGTTTTTGTTTTTTTGTAATAATGAAGAAAATATTTCCCAGATTTTCTGTTCTTAGTGTAATAGTTACTTTAGGTTTTCAGGGTTCCAATAAGATAATGTATGCATTTGGGTCAACAGTTAACATTTTTTCTATAGTCTTCCCTTGTACCCTCAGACTTTTTTTCAGAAAAAAAAAAAAAATTATCTTTTCAGTAATAGTAAGACAAAAATATGTTCTTTTTCCTTTACATCACGCAACCTTATGTAACAATTTAATAAAAGATCCCAAAACAGATTACGTGATTTCTGGGCAATTTCTGGATAATATATGGCCTAATGTCATCATATATATTTCAAAAATCAGGCTTTTCAATCAAATACATAGTTACAACTCAGGAACGATACAATCAAATCACTTTGGTGCTTTGGACATTATGTTAAGATTCTTTTTTATCATGAACAAGAGTAAGACATAAAGAATTGATGTAATTAATTTTTTTTTAGATTAGCCCACCTTCCTCTAATTGGTATCATCATTTTGTCTAACAACACTAAAAAAAGAAAACTCAGTCAAAAGGAGCATTCTGTGGAGAGTGATCCATAATAAAATCTATTTTTCTGTCCCTACATTGAAAAAAAAAAACATAGTCATAGACGTTGAGATATTCGAGTCTGCTTAATTACTGGAACGCAGTAATAGAATAAGCACAGAAACAAGATTTAAAAAGCTCTTTAAAACTACACTCATTTTTCTTCATCATTTTTTAATGTAATACTAAGAAATATATCTCATTTTTAGAATGGTGAGTTACTGAAACTAAGGAAGTTAAAGTTCTCTTCTTGATAATGGAGTAGATGTCCTCTCTTTTCAGCAAAGTGAGTCAGTGTTGCAATTTGTCTACCTCCCACACTAACTATGAAAGACAGGTGGGTGGTTTAACAATTTCCAGTATGCCTTTTTCTCTCTTCTGTTTTCCGTTTGTCTGTTTGTTTGTTTGTCTCTATGATATGCTCAAGTATTTTTATAAAATGGTGCTATGAAAAAACATACTTTTGAAAAATTACTATGAAATGTAATGATGGTTTTGAAGCAAGTAAGGAAAAATACTTTCAAAAAATTTAAAAGTATGAAGGATTAAGGATATAAAGTAATAAGGGAAGGAAAAATCTAACAATACACACGCTTAAAGAGACAGAAACTAGTTGTTTTATTAAAATTACTCTTTAAGTTTATATAAAAGAAGGGAATAAATGGTTCTAACACCTTGCTCTTACTTAATACAGTAGGGAAAAAATGTAATAATAGAAAGAAGAGTTAATGCCCCCATGAAGACCACTCAAGGAATGAAAGACAGGACTGCTGAGTAACTAGGTGCCCCAGCCTCCATGGCAGCATCTACACACTCACTCTTACCCTACATTCCTTTGGAATCTTCCAGCAATAACCTGAGAAATTGCAAGAACCATCTCTTAAATTTCACTCTTAGTATTATTATTCTTGTTGGTAGATAAAATAAATATTTTGGCTTTTAATTTTTATTGATTATATGTATCTTCTTTATAATATTTTTTTCTTCAAACCCTTACACAAATACACAGCTCAATTCTTATTTTTATTTTTCTTTAAAATAGCTTTTTTTACTTTCTGACATAATAAAAAAGGTCAAAAGAAGTCCTAGAAATAAATTCTTATAAGAAATTAATAATGTGAATACCATGCATGTTAAGGAAGCCTGAATCTTAAATGCTTAAACTCATTATAAACATGATTTTCAAATGAAACTGATTACTTAATTACACATTTATAGATACTATTTTGGATGTTTTCAAGTTTCTACATGGTAAGAAAGGCTGGCAGTCACATATATGTCTCCTGCATCCTCTCACAACTGTAGACTTTTGCAGGACTGTCACAAGGCCAGTAAAGAGTGACCTCAGGGAAATGAAAGTGAGGATACTTCAAAATCTGTCCAAAGAATTGGTCTCACAACACTTGAATTGGCGTATATAGGGAGGCACATTACAAGTGCTTTGAAAAAAATAACT
The DNA here is from genome assembly GCF_057876585.1 of Rhinolophus sinicus. Taxonomy (NCBI): domain Eukaryota; kingdom Metazoa; phylum Chordata; class Mammalia; order Chiroptera; family Rhinolophidae; genus Rhinolophus; species Rhinolophus sinicus. The sequence continues at coordinate 152,351,579 of NC_142501.1, read as the reverse complement.
CCAGGGAAGAAGTGGCTATACATTTACAAAGAAAGCATTTTTTTATTATACACCAATACAGAAAATTAGTCCTTGAGTACAAACCTTGAATCATGATGCAGGTGAAATTTTTTCTTTTTTTCTTTTTTTTTTTTTCAGCTGTGAATCTCTGAAGCTTCCAAGTGAAAAATAAAGATTTTGTAAAAACGAAAATACACTTTATGATTCACTATAAGTAGCCAAACACAAGTTGTTTTTGTCTGTTTAGCTTTAATTTTCAGTATCATTTGTTTCATTTTCCCTACTTATTAAATGAAGAGAGGATGATTGCAAAGGTTCTCACTAAATAGAAAACATAACCAGTTCCATTTGTTTCTGAGTGTTATCTTCTCATTTCTAAAACTGGAAGTTTTAGTCTCATGGTTCAGTCTCATCTGATGACCTTATCTCATACTGCAGAGAGAAAATAGCTGCAAATGTTTAAGGACTAAAGACTATCGCGTTTACCAATCTATATTTTCTTTTTTCCATTTGGTCATTAAATATGATATTCAGCCTCCTATCCAAATCCTATCCTTTTCCAACGTGCTCTAGAATCCATTCTTTTTTACTTTCTCAAAGTCTTTGCATCAGAGGTATCCTCTTTCTAGTCTGAATCATAAATTTCTCCCTCTCTAGTGCATAATTATATCAGCATGAAAAATGTAACTCATTTATGGCACACAGGTTGCAAGGCTCTGCATCTAGTCTGGCTTATGGTTCTAAGCTTCCTGAATAATATATTAAATTTTCTAAATACTTTAGTTTATATAAATTATGTGTGTGATGATTCCTGTTATTTGCAAAGAAAACTAAAGAGGTATGTAACACATTTTAAAATTGGAGAGGCTATTCATCACACAGAATAAGTAAACAATTATGCGATATGGTAAAGAAAAAATGCTGCAGTATATTTAAAAGGTAAATATTGACAGCATTTTCTGAACATAAGAATAGATATAGCATCTAATGAATGGAGTGAAAAAATTAAATTATTGCAATTTGTCAAACTGTTTTTCTAATGTACTTGTTTTAAGAACTATTTTCCTTAGTAATTCAATGGTTTTCATGGTATATAAAATAATTTTCTTCTCTTTTTCTGCCTGCTCTCCCGTCCCCTGAAGCGCTGCTCCCACTGCATCGCCCCAACATAATCATCTACTGGGATCGGATCAGCCATGATGAAATGTTCTCCAACCTCTACAGGATCCGGGAGATGGAGTCCAGGCTGTGCCTGGAGGAGGAGGGGAAGATGGTCAGTAGGGCAGAAGGTAACGTTGATGACTCGCTCCATGGTGGACATACCTCCACTGAAGACCCTGAGGGCGAAGGTACTGAAAGAACAGTAGTCACTGATGTTGATACTGTCATGAACCATCGTTTACAGGAAACCAGCTTCACGAAAGAAGCCTACAAGAAGTTCATCAAAAATCACATGAAATCAATCAAAGGGAAACTTGAAGAACAGAGATCAAAAAAAGAGTAAAACCTTTTATGACAGGGGCTGCAAAACAAATCAAGCACATCCTTGCTAATTTCAAAAACTACCAGTTCTTTTTTTTTTTTTTTTTTAAAAAACTACCAGTTCTTTATTGGTGAAAACATCAATCTGGATGGCATGGTTGCTCTGCTGGACTACGGTGAGGATGGTGTGACCCCACATATGGTTTTCTTTAAGGATGGCTCACACATAGAACAATGTTAACAGATTTAGCAATTTGGACCTATCACCTGTCATCATCATAATTGGCTGCTGCTTTTCATCCACACACCAGGATTAGGACAAATTTGACTGATGTTATCTTGAGCTCTTGATTTATTTGGAGCAGAGGCATTGTTTTTAACAAAAACATATCTTGAGCTCTTGATTTATTTGGAGCAGAGGCATTGTTTTTAACAAAAACATGTCATGTAGATTGTCGAAAAATAAAATGCATGAAACTGAAAAAAAAAAAAATTCTTCACTTGCATGAAATTCTCATGCCAACCTGATAATATGCATGGCTTTGAATTCTTTACTAAGGGTAGTATATTCTCCTCCAGACATGCATGTTCTAAACTTCTAAACGATAGATCATGCCTAAGGATAAGAAGTTCTATCTTTTTATCAACAAGTGGTAAAGTCTACATTTTTTAAAAGGCTACATTTAAATTTAAAAAAAAAAATCATGTGTCAAAGATCTTATTCAGTAATTGATAAGGGAACCAGTAAGATGTTATTTATACACGTGTACAAGAATGGACACATGTATAGATAATCATGTATGCTAAAATAAATTTGCTAATTAAATACAACATCAAAAATAAAATATAATAGTTGGAATGATCTCTTTCAACCCTGGTAAGTAGGTTGGAGACAATCAACTGCATCTGTACCAGACATATTAATAATTCATTATCTTCTTAAAGAGCAGGAACAATTTGCAGCATTCCCAGTCTTTCACAGTCAACCTCTATCTACACGGAGTTGCATACCAGTAAAGTCAATGAAAGGCATACACCCCAATAGAATCAGATTGTTTCCAGTGTCTGCTAGCAACACCTAGCATTCCATGGAAAAGATACCCAATAATCATTTACTTATTTCAAAAGCTTTCCCAATTTTTTCTGATACAAGCATGTTCTACAGAGGTGTCAGTCAAAGAGACTCACTCGTGGAAAATGACGAGGAAATTGAAAGGTCTAAAATTCCCCGATTTTTAATGTTCAAACAGACATGCAATTATCTAAATAAAACTCTATCTGACCTATTCTAAATTTTCCATAAACAGAAGCAGATTGCTGGACTGGAACTTTCTTTGAAGATCGTTCTTTATGCTTCTGTTTATATACATGATATACGAGGTCTAATTATTACGTTTGAAAACTTGTTGCAACGATGTTGCTCATCTTTTTTTATATCAGAGGGATTATTCATTATGAATTTGTACCAACTGAACAAACAGTTAACTAAGTTTACTATTTGGAAGTGCTGAAAAGGCTGTGTGAAAAAGATAGATTAATTGAACTTTTCGACAACAATTCATGGCTTTTGCATCATGACGACCCACCAGCTCACAAGGCACTGTCTAAGGGAGGTTTTAGGCAGTAAACAAAAATAACTGTATTGGGACACCCTCCCTACTCACATGATCTGGCCCCCAATGACTTCTGTTTTTACCTAAAGATAAAGGAAATATTTAAAAGAAGATATGTTGATGACATTCAGGACATCAAGGGTAATATGATGACAGCTCTGATGGCCATTCCAGAAAAAGAGTTCCAAAATTGCTTTGAAGGGTTGACTAGGCACTGGCATGGGTGCATAGCTTCCCAAGGGGAGTACTTTGAAGGTGACCGTAGTGATATTCAGCAATGAGGTATGTGGCACATTTTTCTAGGATGAGTTCGTGAACTTAATTGTATGACCTCTGTGTGTGTGTGTGTGTGTGTGTGTATCACTAATTAAAATATCAGTAATTTTCAATGTAAAATAAACATCAATACTACATTTCTTAAACATAATTTAAGGTGATATATAAAAATCCATGATCACTCTGTCATCACATTTATTTTTGTATCACCAAATTTTGAAGACACTAATTTAGTCACAATTAAACTGCCAGTACAGAGGTCTGACTTTACTTAAAAATAAGTTTTTAGTTTAATTCTACTAATTCTGTTTTTTAAATCAGAATCCAATGAGATAAATCTGAAAACTTCAAGTAATAAAAAAGGAAAAGACTTATTTTATTTTATTTATTTATTTTTCAAATTATATTATTAATTTCTAACATTCAAGTAGGTCCCAAGTGAGAATGCTATTATATATTGGTTTCTGTGGATAGTCTTTCAAGTCAAAGAGAAATCTTTCATTCTACTTCCCCTGTGCCTCTTCTAGTAATGTAAACCTTTCATTGTGCATTAACCTCCCTGAAACCATTAAGCCCTTTTGTATTAGTTCACACTGAGAAAGTCGAGATGGTACCCTGCTGAAAAGGTCCATATCTGCGTTCTATTGTTTTCCCATCAGGATTATTAATATAATAAGAAAATTGCTCACAAAGGTATTCTCATCCTTCCTGCATTTCAATAAGCTGTTTATACTAAGCAGATGTCTGCAACTGTGCTGTTAAGTGTTGTACACACATCTATTCAAGGTATAAACAGGTGAATCTGCTTCAGCTGAGTCATTTACATGTCTGTAAAATATGTATAACCAAATTTACATATCAATGTAAATAGCCATAGTTAAGATGTTCCTTTTGACCTGTCTTGAGAAATAAAAGTAAAAAAGATACTAGGGATTTAGAAAGATTATCCTGAAATTCTCATTAATGCTACACAATACAGATGAGAAAGTAAGATGCATACAGATTACAAAATATAAATTCTAAGCATGTTGAATTCTAAAACCACTCAAAATTTCTCTCAGGAGTACACATTTAAAGTATTTCAGTTGTAGGTCATCACTTTAAAGAAAAAATCAGGCAGAAATTACCTGAAAATTCTGAAATTTACATAAAATTGGTATCAATATTAGATGCTATTCTATAGCAGTATTAGATGCTATTCTCTGTTTTTTATTACACAGAAACTCTCTGGAGAATTGGAGAACAGTGCTTTTAACCATTGACTGGACTTTCTACCTTGGATGTAAGACAAGCAGCATACTCTTGCTCAGTACATTCAGCTGGAACTTGTGAGAAATGCAGGACCTCCAGCTCTTCCCCAGACCTAAGGGATTATAGTTTGCATTGAACAAGATGGCAAGGTGATCCATATGCACATTTAAGTTTGAGAATCACTCATTTGCATGCCTCTGCCTTTGCTTCCCTTCAGCCTATTTTGCGTGAAACTATTTCTCAAATCTGAGACACTGCAACATTATCACGATATAGTCTAATAGGAAAAAGTCTCATACAAAAAATACAAAAACAATTGAAAATCATGGCTCAATACTACCAACATAGTGACATTACTCAAAGATAAACTAGATGATCTTGCTGCTTGACTCTGTATAATAGTTTCCACTAGGCCTCTAAAATAAAATCCAGATATCTGTCATTCAAGGCCTGTGAAAACCTAGGCACAGCCCAATCATTTCACAATCACATGCAAATTTGGTTCTCTAGACATATTAAAAACTTGCAATTTTTGGAACTCTTATTATCTTTCTTGTTTTGGCACTCTTTATATACTCATTGTTCTGACTAGAATGTGATACCTATCTCTGCTGCTCTTTTTCAATTTCATAATGAACCTTCTATCAAGTGTATGCACTCTGAAGCCCTGCTTAATTTCAAACTCTCCTTACTATGTTTTATTTATGTCTATGAGATCCCCCACTGAAAGTCCAATAGACATATTCACTTACATGCATATGTTCAAATCAGACTCACACTATAAACCTTGAGAAGTGAAATAGAAGAATTAGTCCATTCATCCCTATGACCTAGATATAGTAATCTAAATATATGTGAAAAAAATGGATGAAAGAATATTCAAAGTGGCTTCCAGTTTTTATATTCAGGTTTACTCTTAGATTAGCATGCCATGACAATTAAAAGGTCATATAGAATATTTACCCCATTGATAGAGATTCTAAATATTACCTTGAAAGTGTAAACTATTTCTTTTTTTCCCCACTTAGAGCCTCAAAAAGCAGAGAGAATGAGAGAGAGAGAGAGAGAGAGAGGATTCATTTGGATTATATCATCCATCTCTCATCTGTACAAGAATTTGAAGGCCTATTATGATAGAATATCTAGTCCTAGTGCACTGCTGCTTTCTCTGTTATTCACAAAGTGCATATTATAAAAGGGGCAACCTAAGTCTACTTACTAATGAATGTTAAAGAATGAGTGATTAAAAGCCTTTTAAAGACTCTTTCAAACTTGATATTATATCATTCCATAATGAAATTTAGGTAAATGATTTACTTTGATCCATACATATAGAATAAATACAGAGAGAATGAAAAAGAGAGGAATGTTTAGGGCACAAACAAGTAAAGCCATTTATTATCCCAGAAGCATCTATATATTTTGGAACATCGGAATAGATAGTTTTCAGTATTTTGTGACAAATTACATAATTATAATTGGACTATATCTATATATATATATCATTATAGTTAAATATAGCACCTTTATAAATAATTTAGAATGTGAGATGAGCCAATGGATTTTCTACTATTTCTTGAAACCCTTAGTTCTCCTCAGGCCACATATTTATATGATCTCTAAAATACTTCCTATTTCCTTTAACAGGCTCCCCAAGTGTTATAGTTACTGCTTGCCTAATATTCATTCATGCATTCATTATTTATTGATTAGTTACAAGCAGTTATTGAGAACTCTATGAAAAATAAATTTGTTAGCATAAGGATAATAGCAGAACGAGCTAAGCAAAGCGAGTTAGATCTGGAGTATAGATTTTATGTACAATAAAAGTGAGAGCAGAGCCTGGAAAAGGACATTGGCAATAGATGACACTTTTTTGGAATTAATATTCTATTCATTTCTGCCTTTCACATGAGACTTTCCCCAACTAAAGGAATGATGCTTGATGGGGTCTGGCTTATCTATCTCTGTAGCCTTTGGTATTAATAATGGTACTTCATAGTGAATCCGAGGACTACTTTGGTTCTTCAATTCTGAGAAAGTAGCAGCTCTTATTTCATCACACATTGATTTTCTTCATTTCCTCTCTTTCTTCCTACTAAATTTCACATTAAGTGAATCTCATAACTTCTCAATCTGTTTTCGATTTCTCATAATATTTTTAAGTGGGATGATTTAATTGTGGTAATTTTTTTCTTAAAATAATTCTTCAGATTCCCCTTCTAGTTTCCTAATTTGTTCTTTTTTGTTACTTATTCTCCATTAGAAATTATATTTTTCATCCCATGGTCTAAAGATAACAACGCATTTTTCTGCAGTTTCTTCCAGCTTTTTTAAAGATGCAACTCCCTTCATTATCTCTCAAATATTCACACACATTTTTATTTTTAACTATTATCTGATGTCTCTTTTAATCATTTCCTTCAGTTATATTTTTCTCTTAATTTTTTGTGTGTTTATTTTATGGGGTCTGTTTTTTCTAGCTGTGGCTCATACCAGATATCACAATTATCCTATCTTCTTCTTGGAGGTTGTCTGCAATGCTTCCAGAACTGATTACTTCTGTTCCGAGGTTGCAACATCAGTTGCAAAGCATCTACTTTGGAGTCTTTGGAATTAATAGCTAGGGTTTTCATGGGTAACAAGCACTACAGTTTCTTGTCTGCTTTCTTTTTTAAAATTAAACGATCTATTTATTATTTTCAGTTAAAGTTGATATTCGATATTATTTTATACTAGTTTCAGGTGGACAGCACAGTGATTAGACATTTATATAATTTATGCAATGATCCCCACCCCATTAAAATAGTGGGACTTGGCACTATATATAGTTGCTGCAATACTACTTTATTCTGTATGCTGTACTTTATATCCCTGTGCCTTTTTTTTTTGACTACCAATTAGTATTTCTTAATCCTTTCACCTTTTTCACCCAGATTCCCAACCTCTGTCTCCTCTGGAGACATCGGTTTGTTTTCTGTAACTATGAGTCTGTTTCTGTTTTGTTTGTTATATGTTCTTTGGATTCCACATATAAGTAAGATTATATTTGTCTTTCTCTGTCTGACTTATTTCATTTAGAATAATACCCTCTAGGTACACTATGTTGTTGCAAATGGCAAGATTTAATTCTTTTTTTATGACTGATTAATATTCCATTGTATACATGTGCCCCCCTTTCTTTATCCATTTGTCTATGGATGGGCACCTGGGTTGCTTCCATATCTTGGCTATTAAAAATAGTGCTGCAACAATGCATTAAAAAGATTATTCATAACGACCCAAGTGGGGTTCATTCCAGGGGCACAAGGATGGTTCAACATACGCAAATCCATCAATGTGATACATCACATAAACAAAATAAAAGACAAAAATCATATGATTATATTAATTGATGCAAAAAAAGCATTTGACAAGATACAACATCCATTTATGATTAAAACACTTAATAAAATAGGTATAGAAGGAAAATACTGTAACATAATAAAGGCCATATATGACAAACCCTCAGCTAATCTCAGAATTAACAGAAAAACTGAAGCCCTTTGCTCTATGTTCAGGAACACAACAGGGCTGTCCCCTATCACCTCTGCTTTTAAACAGTGTTGGAAGTCCTTGCCAGAACAATCAGACAAGAGAAAGAAATAAAAGGTATTCAAATTGGGAATGAAGAAGATAAATTTTCACTCTTTGTAGATGGCACAATGCTATATATAGAAAACCTTAAAGACTCCACCAAAAAGCTATTAGAAACAATCAACCAATACAGTAAAGTTGCCAGCTATAAAGTCAACATACAAAAGCCCATTGCATTCCAATATACTAACAATGAAATCTCAGAAAAAGAAATAAAAAATTTAAAAAAAGAAAAGAAAACAATTCCTTTTGCAATTGCAGCAAAAAGAATAAAATATCTAGGAATAAACTTAACCAAGGATTGGAAAGACTTATGTGCTGAAAACTACAAGACATTTTTAAAAGAAATTGAAGAAGACACAAAGAAATGGAAAGACATTCCGTGTTCATGGATTGGAAGAATCAACATAGTTAAAGTGGCAATATCACCCAAAGCAATATGCAGATTTAATGCAATCCCCATCAAACTCCCAATGGCATTTTTTTAAAGAAATAGAACAAAAAATCATCAGATTTGTTTGGAACCACAAAAGACCCCGAATAGCCAAAGCAATCTTAAGAAAAAAGAACAATGTTGGAGGTATCACACTCCCTGACTTTAGCTTGTACTACAAGGGAACAATAATCAAAACAGCATAGTATTGGCAGAAAAACAGATACGTAGAACAATGGAATAGAATTGAGAACTCAGAAATAAAATCATATAAATATGGACAGATAATTTTTGACAAAGAAGCAAAAAACATACAATGGAGATAAGACAGCCTCTTCAGTAAATGGTGCTGGGAGAATTGGAAAGCTATGTGCAAAAGAATGAAACTGGACTGCTATCTGTCACCATGTACCAAAATTAATTCAAAATGGATCAAGGACTTAAGCATAAGACCTGAAACAATAAACGGCATAGAAGAAAACATAGGTACTAAACTTATGGACCTTTGGTTCAAAGACTGTTTTATGAATTTGACTCCCAAGGTAAGGAAAGTAAAATCTAAAATAAATGAAGGTGATTATATCAAACTTAAAAGCTTCTGCACAGCAAAAGAAACTATCGACAAAATAAAGAGGCAACTGGCTGAATGGGAGAAGATTTTTGCAAATGGTGCCTCCGATAAGGGGCTAATATCCAACATATACAAGGAAGTCATGCAACTCAACAACAAAAAAAACAAACAACCCAATTGAAAAAAATGGGCAGAGGACTTGAAAGGACATTTCTTCAAAGAGGACATACAAATGGCAAATAGACATATGAAAAAATTCTCACCATCACTAATCATCAAAGAAATGCAAATAAAAACCACAATGTGATATCACCTCACCGCAGTTAGAATGGCGATCATCAACAACACAAATGGCAAGAAGTGTTGGAGAGGCTGTGGAGAAAAAGGAACCCTTATACACTGTTGGTGGGAATACAGACTGGTGCAGCCACTATGGAAGGCAGTGTGGAGATCCCTCAAAAAATTAAAAATAGAATTACCGTATGACCCAGCAATCCCACTCCTAGGTATCTACCCAAAAAATCTGAAAACATTTATCCATAAAGACACGTGTGCTTCAATGTTCATTGCAGCTTTATTTACGGTAGCCATGACATGGAAACAACTAAAATGTCCTTCAATAGATTAATGGATAAAGAAGTTGTCGTATATATACACAATGGGATACTATTTGGCATTACAAAAAGATGAAATAGAACCATTTGTGACAACATAGATGGATCTTGAGATTATAATGTTAAGCGAAATAAGTCAGACAGAAAAAGCAGAGAACCATGTGATTTCACTGATATGTGGTATATAAGCCAAAAACAACAAAAGAACAAGACAAACGAATGAGAAACAAAAACTCATAGACACAGACAATAGTTTAGTGGTTACCAGAGGGGAAGAGGGGAAGGGGGTCGTAAATGAGAGTAAAGGTGATCAAATATATGATTATGGAAGGAGAACTGACTCTGGGTGGTGAACACACAATGGGATTTATAGATGATGTAATACAGAATTGCACACCTGAAATCTATGTAACTTTACTAACAATTGTCACCCCAATAAACTTTAATTTAAAAAAAAAAAAAATAGTGCTGCAGTGAACATAGGGCTGCATATATCTTTTCCAATTAGTCTTTTGGATTTCTTTGGATAAATACCCTGAAGTGGAATTACTGGGTCATAAGGTAGTTCTATTTCTAATTTTGTGAGGAACCTCCAAACCGTTTTCATAGTGGCTGCACCAATTTGCAATCCCACCAGCAGTGCACAGGGGTTCCCCTTTCTCCACATCCTTGCTAATACTTATTTGCTGATTTATTGAGGATAGCCATTCTGACAGGAGTGAGGCGATATCTCATTGTGGTTTTAATTTGCATTTCTCTGATTAGTGACACTGATCATCTTTTCATATGTCTATTGGCTATCCATATGTCCTCTTTGCAGAAATGTCTACGTAGGTCCTCTGCCCATTTTTTAATTGGATTGTTTGTTTTATTTGGTACTGAGTTGTATGAGGTTTTTAAATAAATTTTGTATAGTGACCCCTTATCCAATGTATCATTGGTTGAGTATATTTTTCCATTCAGTAGGATAGCTTTTCGTTTTGTTGGTGGTTTCCTTTGTTGTGCAAACATTTTTAGCTTGATGTAGTCCCATTTCTTTATTTTTTATTTTGTTTCCCTTGCTTAAGGAGGTAGATCAGTAAATAAAGTTACTAAGAGCACTGTCAGAGAGTTTATTGCCTATTTGTTTGTTTTGTAGTTTTTCTAGGAGTTTTATGGTTTTGAGTCTTACATTTAAGTCTCTGATCCATTTTGAGTTTATACTTGTACATCGTGTAAGAAGGTGGTCCAGTTTCATTTTTTTGCATGTAACTGTCTGGTTTTCCCAACACCATATATTGAATAGAATGTCTTTACCTCACTGTATATTCTTGCCTCCTTTGTCATGTATTAATGACTGTGGGTTTATTTCTGGGCTCTCTATTCTGTTCCATTGATCTAAGTGTCTGTTTTTAAGCCAGTTCCATGCTGTTTGGGTTACTGTAGCCTTGTAGTATATTTTGGTATCAGGCAGTGTGATAATTCCAATTTTGCTCTTCTCTCTTGACATTGCTGTGGCTATTCGGGGTATTTGTAGTTCCATATAAATTTTAACATTATTTTTGTAGTTCTGTGAAAAATGCCATATTTGGACAGGTATTGGACTGAATCTATAGATTGCTAAGTGTAGTATGGACATTTTAACTATATTATTTCTTCCCATTAATGAACATACTATGTGCTTCCATTTATTTGAATCTCTTTTACTTCTTTCTTTAGTGTCTTACAGTTTTCTGAGTACAAATCTATTACTCCCTTGGTTAACTTTATTCCTAGGGTTTATTATTGTTATCGTTATTATTAATTATTATTAATATTATTATTTGATTGTAAATGGGATTGTTTCCTTCATTTCTTTTTCTGATCATTCATTATTAGTGTATAAAAATACAATTGATTTCTGAATATTAATTTTGTATTTTGCTACTTTACTAAATTTATCAATTCTAATAGTTTTCGGTGGAATCTTTGGGGTTCTCTCTATACAGTATCATGTCATCTATAAGTAATGACTGTTTTACTTCTTTCTTTCCAATTTGGATGTCTTTTATTTCTTTTTCTTGTTTGATTGCTGTGGCTAGAACTTCCAGCACTATATTGAATAAAAGTGTGATGACAGTGGACATCCTTGTCTTGTTCCTGATCTTAAGGGGAAAGCTTTTAAGTTTTCCTCACTGAGTATATTAGCTTTTGTCATATATGGTTTTTATTATGTTGAGATATGGCCCTTTTATTCCCACTTTGCTGAGTTTTTTTTATGGGGGGGGTATTTTTTCAAATGCCTTTTCTGCATCTATTGATATGATCATATGATTTTTTCTCTTTCATTTTGTTTTTGTGGTGTATCACTTTAGTTGATTTGAAGATATTGAACCAAACTTGCATCCCAGGAATAAATTCCACTTGATCATGATGTATAAATTTTTTAATGTATTGCTGAATTCAAATTGATATTATTTTGTTGAGAATTTTTATATTTATTTTCGTCAAGGATATTGGCCAAATACATATATACATATATATGTGTACGTGTGTGTGTGTGTGTGTGTATGTGTGTGTATATGTCTTTGGTTTTGGAATAACTGTTATGGTGAATAAATATTTGCAAGGGTTATATCCTATTTTGTATTGATCTCTTTATCACTATGTAATGTTCCTCTTTGCTTTTATAGTCTTTGTTTTAAAGTCTATTTTGTTTGACATAAGTATTGTTACTCCAGATTTTTTCCCCATTTGCATGCAATGTCTTTCTTCTATCCCTTTACTTTAAGCCTGTGTGTGTCTTTCGATCTGATGTGAGTCTCTTATAGGCAGCATATGTAAGGGTCTTGTTTCCTTATCCATTAAAACACCCTATCTTTTAATTGGAGCACTTAATCCATTTACATTTAAAGTGATTATTGGCAGATATGTAGTTATTGTTATTTTAATGTTCATATTTATAACCCCCACCCGCCATTTTCTTCTCAAAGACGTCTCTAACATTTATTTTAATACTGGTTTGGTGGTGATGAACTACTTTAGCTCTCTCGTATCTGGGAAGTTCTTTATCTCTCCCTCAATTTGAAATGCTCGCCTTGCTGGGTAGAGTAGTCTTGGTTGTAGGTCCCCATTTTTCATCACTTTGAATATTTCATCCCAATCCCTTCTGTCCTATACATTTTCTGTTGAGAAATCAGTTGTCAGTTTTATGGGAGCTCCCTTGTAAGTAAATAATTTCATTTCTCTTGCAGCTTTTATGATTCTCTCTTTGTCTTTAAACTTTGCCATTTTAATTATGATGTGTCTTATCGTTGACCTGTTGGGGGTTCATTTTATTTGGAACTCTGCACTTCCTAGGCTTGCATGTCTATTTCCTTTGACAGGTTAGGACAGTTTTCTGTCACTTTTTCTTCAAATAGGTGCTCAATCCCTTGCCTTCTCTCTTCTTCTGATACCCCTATGATGCAAGTGCTACCCAGAGATCTTTTAAACTATCCTCTTTTTTTTTTTTCATTATTCTTATATCTTTTTGTTGTTCTGACTGGGTATTTTCTGATATCTTGTCTTCCAAATTGCTGATTCGATACTCTGCTTCACGTCTAGTCTGAGGTGATTCCTTCTAATGCATTCTTCATTTCAGTTATTGTATTCTTTGCTTTTGACTGATTCTTTTTAATGGTTTCTATGTCCTTTTATGCTTGCTATCTCTTTGTTGAAGTACTCACTAAGTTCCTTGGGTATCCTTATAACCAGTATCCCTGTTTTAACCCATTGGCCTTAAATAGTAGGTGTCTTCTGGGGCTCAGTGTCACAGTCTCTCTGACTGCCTGTGCTGGGTACTCCAGGTGAGTCCCTTATGTGGGTTGTGTGTGCCCTCCTGTTAGCACATCAATGAGTGAGATTGACCTGCAGGTTGACTAGCTGTGCTGTTTTGCCACATCCACATCTTATGGGCTGCTGTATGTGGGCCCAACCCATGGAGCATGCTTTGTACCAGTGGGTTCTGGTGTCTGTTGAGACCATCCTTTGTGTGTGCCACTTGTGAGACTAATTGGGAGGTGCTCTGCCGTGATCTGAAGCTGACCTTTAGGTATGTTTGTTCTAGGGCCTCTTGAGAGAAGCTTCAGTGCAGGCCCAGTTCAGCCATAGCCTGTGCCCAGCTGTGGACTACCTAATAGGAGGTACAAAGTGAACTCTGTTGATCCTTCCCTGTGCTGGGCCTGGAAATGCATCAAACAGCCCATGCTGTGAACCAAGGTGAGCTTCCACCAGTATCTGGCCTGGGGTAGTTCCACAAAAAGCCCATGGTACCCTCAGGCTTGCTGCTGCCTGCCACCCTCTCTATAAGGCTCAGCTGCTGAAATAGCCTGGTACAGTAGGTGAGTTGCATGAGGCAGGATCTCATGGAGTCACCACAGTGGTATGAGTCATGCTCATCAAGTTAATGTAGATTCTAGTTTGGTTGTAGTGCTGAACCTGAAGCTACTTAGCAAAAGTCTCAGAGCACATCAAAGCCATCTGCCACCTGCCTTTGGCCCACCAACCCTGACAGTTGTCCAAGAAACAGTGCAATATGGGGAGGGCTGGCTGCTCCCCGAGAAAGTGCCTCTGGCGTTGCATGAGTTGGGTGGGGTAGGTTCTCAGGGAGTTACCAGGGTGGAGCAAGTGGAGCTCACCAGGCCAATGCAGATTCCAATTTGATCAAGTGAGTAATGGGCTCAACACGGGAAATATGGTGCCCACCTGCCAGCTGCATGGGAGAAGGACCCTACACAGGGAAAATGGCGACTGTCTTTCCAGTCCTTGCTGTGAAGCCACACAACTCAGTCTTTTCCTGTATGTCTCTGACACCTGCCAAGTCATTGTTCCTCCACCGGAGCCCAGGGTGAATGCCTGCAAGTGAGTTTGTGCAGGACCTTTAAGAGGATGTTTGGGTTTTCCACAGCCTTCTCTCTGACCTGGAAGGTTGGAATCCCCACTGGCATCAGTAGTTTGCCTAGGGAGCCTGGTATGGGGCTGGGGTCCCTTGCATCTCTGAGGTGGGACCACCACAGCTGAGATATCCCTCTCAATTCTCAACTGCTATACTCAGGTGTGGGGGCCAACAATTCTGCATCTCCACCCCTCTTACCAGTCTCGACATGGTTCTTCTTTATACCTGTAGCTATAGGACTTCTGTTCAGCTAGACTTCAGATAGTTCTCCAGGTTGATGTTTTATAATTTAGTTGTAATTTTAATGTGGTCCAGGAGGAGGCAGGCACAACACTTATCTACTCCATTTTTTTGGATATCCACTCTTAACTCTATCTGCTTCTTTATTTTTCCCTGCTTCTGATTTACAGATAGTTCCCTTTCTTGATCTCAACTCTGTTCTGAATTCAATTATATATTTGTAAAACTCTTCTGTGTTTTCTCTGGGTATCCTTGGGAATGCTCATTTTTCCAGCTTTAATCTAGATTTACAGTTTCAAGCACACATATATTTAGCCTGACTCTATCTTAAAACTGGAAGTACATACCATTTTTGTTTGGCCTTGAAACATTGGTTTGTGTCTTATACACTAGGAGGGGCAAAATGCAGTCAGAGACTTCCTTCAGCAATGCATGGAAGGTAGAAGCACAAAATATATTTAGAGAATGATGCTAATATATATACATATTTTCTAATGATTTAAACATTAATCTCATCTAAAACACCTTCACAGAAACATCCATAAAAAATGTTTGACCAAATATAAATATATGTGCACCATTTTTCTTTCAAGTTGACACAAAAAATTAACCATAAAAATATATATATTCTTTGACAACATTGTTTATTTGTACTTTGTCCTAGAAGGGAGCTGCAGTGCTGCAGCTGTCCGCTTTCATGTGGAACTATCTATATACCTGGTCTGAGTCTTCTTTTCTTTTATCAACTGATCATGGGAAACTCCTCAGTAGGCTATAGGTGTTGACTGGAAGAGAGAAAGTATTAATAATAGTATAGCAGGAGTGAAAACCACGGGCATTTGGGCCACTACTCCATATAATTTACTTATTCCTTCAGGCCCTGCACAGGCTACATATCATATGCACCACTTCCATTTGCTGATAGAGCACTGCTGTATATATCCAACTTCATTGCAGATCAGATAATGTCCAGTTTACAGTGGGCAGTTCACAGCACATAGTAACTTGGTGGCAGACCAAATAGCAGACAAAAGCTACTTCTATAATAGACAATAGTTATTCATAGAGGATGGCAAAGCTTTGCTCCAAAATCCTAAGTCTGCCCTGTGATTCTTTTAAAGTGGCTATAAACAGCATCCCTAACTTCCACTAACATTTCAAGGACCATTAGATCTGTTGCATCATATGGCCCAAGTGACAGAACAGCTTGCGCAGCAGCCTGGAGACTAATGGAGATATAACAGATTGAGTCCAAAGGCAGTCTTTCTTGCTCAGGACAGGTCTTTCTTTGCTCTATTAAGACCTTCAACCAATCAGATGAGGCCTACCCAACTTATGAAAGGTAATATGCTTTACTCAAAGTCCAATGATTTAAATGTTTATATTATTTAAAAAAAAAAAGTCAAAATAGGGGGGAAAATAAATAAATAAATAATAATAGCTGCTGGTGCCAAAGAAAAAAAGCTGGTTTGAAGATGGGTACTGTGCCACATCTTATTGAAGCCATTCCATCTTTTCCATAATTAGTTTTTCTAGAGGTTTAAAATCATATTACTTTCACAACTGCCTTAAGATTAAAATAATGGGGAAAAATAACTAATAAACTGCCATTAATGGGAATTGAGGTCAAGGCTGACAGGAAAAAAAAAAGTCATACAATATTGATTTCTACATAAAAATCGTACTTATGTTAACAAATATCCCCATGTCAGTGGAACATTTTCTAATATTTGCATTTAGCATTAAAATAGTTCTAAAGTGATCCTGTCCTGATTTGAGTTACTTGCCACTTAATGAAAGGGATAGACATTAAGGTTTGAGCAGTATTGAACTTGGTATTTTATGTATCGAGGTAAAGTTTGAAATATTCTTTTGAAAAACATTTTAAATTATTTTATCAAGATAAAGCATACGTGTAGATTTAAAAATGTTGTGTATTATAAAAGCATCATGAGAACAAGGATCAAGGGTGGCCGGATGGCTCAGTTGGTTACAGCGCAAGCTCTGAACAACAGGGTTGTTGGTTCAATACCCACATGGGATGATGGTCTGCACCCCCTGCAACTAGAATGAAAGTAGTGACTGGATTTGGAGCTGACCTACGCCCTCCACAACTAGATTGAAGGAGTATGACTTGGAGCTCATGGGCCCTGGAAAAATACAGTTCCCCAATTAAAATTAAATAAATAAATAATTTTTAAAAAAGAGAAAGGGAGAGCAAGGATCATGCTCTGACCCATTTCTTTAAAACTTCTGCTCCTCTCAAGCAACTATTTTCAATATTTCCAGATGCTTCTTCTGTTATTTACCTTATGCTCCTAAATAATGGGGCATACTGTTATTTTTGTCTTACCAGTTGTAGACTCTTTTATTCAACAGTAATGATGAGTGAGGACATACATGTCTCTTCTAACCCATTCCCACACCCTGACTGTCTCCTTGTCTCATCCTCCTGATAAAATTATGTTGCCATTTAATTTAAACCATCAATTAGGGTTTCTCTTATTTTTATCTATAAAATATGCTCAGTAAAGAAGAAAGTAGTATACTATACCTAATTATGTTTTCTTTTTATATATGTCTGTGTTTGTCTGTTATTGGTTATTTATTTTTTTTTTCAAATGTTCAGTTGTCTATATGCTTGCCATTACTTTTTTCTACATGCTCCTCAGATACATAGTGTTTTTCAAAGGGTAGACTCTGTTAGTTAATTCATTTCTTTTTTGTTGTTGTTGTTCTTTTCCTTGCAGTTCCTCTTCCTCCTGTTCCATTCTGACCTGGCTGCTCCCAGGACATGCTACATTTCCATTATCTTAGGATTTCCCTGTTTCATCTTCTATTTCACACTTCATGTTTTTCTCTTAACTAGCTTACTACTTTACTTCCAGAAGCACATTTACTACAAGTTTTCTAAGAAAGGATATATGTGAGATATTTTGTTTTTGAGTCTTAGAATGTCTTAAAAAGTTTTTATTCTATGCTTAAGTTTGATTGACAGTTTGTAAATATATGCCTTACTGTGTCTGATTCAATCAATAGAGTGAATTTTCTCATTTGTTCAGAAGAAATTAGAAATATAAGAACTATGTGATTCCAATTAAATTATATGACTGTTATTGATCAGAACTATATGATCCTCTCACTTTCATGCTCCCTTCCTTGATTAGGTTTGCTTAAACATTATTCATATAAAATCAATAATTTCCCTTTTTGGGAAAATCTTTCTGTTTCTTGACACAGTTGTTTTTAAAATTTACATTTAATAGAAATATTTTTTTCAAACACTATTACTAATAAATTTAAAATAATGCTTATCAAAAAAACAAAACAAAAAAAGAACACCTCTTTTCCTTGGACCGCAGCATTCATTATAAGGGGAAATGCCTTATATATTTTCAGTCTAAATCATTAAAAACTTGTATTTAAGCGATTACTGGATTCTAGAAATGCTTCCTGGAATGCTGCATAGATAGCTGTGCCAAACAATCAGGACACGCTGACCAAAAATAGTCATATTAGAATACTTTCATGTTTCATATAACATATCTCAAATATCAAATAAATTATTAAGTTTGTGAAACATAACATGTACCTTTTTTTTTTGTTATAGCTTGCTTTGGGCCATTTATTAATTCTTTATACCTCTAACTGTGGAACACAAACAAAGAAGAATTGAAAATAAACTTTTATTAAAAAAAAGAAGACAAATTGAAAATAAAGTCAGTCAATTTGGCTATTTGTTAGCATTTTGTAAAAAATAATTTGGATAAAGGATGAAGTTAATAATTAAGATAAAGTTTGATGATTATATATTTATTTCATTTGACCCTACTATTGTGATCCTCTTTCATAAAGTGATATATGCAGGTTATTATAACAAAAAAGCATATATAAATATAATTGACATATAATATTGTGTAATTTTAATGTGTACAATGAGTTTATTTGATATAGTTACATATTGCAATATGGTTACCACCATAGACTTAGCTAACACCTCTATCATGACACATAATTATAAATCTTTTTGTGGTGAGAATAAAAGGCATATTTTTAAATTTAAAAAAGCCTTCGGTTTAGATGTAATAATAATATTATTATTGCTATATCTTTTATTTAAAGAATAAAATTCTACCAATAAATTATAAAATATTCTTAGACACAAAGGTTCATAACTTCTCGGAAGATACTGGCACAATATTTCTCAAGAATATGTTCTGTCACAACAAATACAAAATATATCATGAAATATACATGGGTTGGAGCTACCTATACCTAACTGGTACGTATACACAAACATTGGAAATAGAGAAAGAAAGAAAAAAAGAAAATTGGAGTGGTAAAAGAGGTTTCTTACCCTGGGGATCAAATGGTAGAGAAGCTAAAGTACGTAACTTTTACTGCAATTGTTTTACAGACAGACAAGCATATGAGTATTCTCCTTGGCTTTAGAACACAGTGTCTGAAGGTACAAGGCTACATTGTTTTGAGAAGGAGCTCTTGAATTTTGAATATATGCTAAAGTAATAACTAAAAGAAAAACAAAACTAACTATAGAAGTAATGGTGAACACATTCATTTGCACTTAAAAACTTAATTTAACTAGTAATTCATAAAAATGGAATCACATCTCCACTCAAACAACAATACCTATCACTATAAAAAATGTTGAGAAAAAATAACTGGGAAAAATTTGCCTCACCAATGGCATATACATTTTGTTAAAAGTCTTACAAAGCTACAACATATATATGCAACGATGCTTGCAATCATCAGTAATTTTTTAAAAAGACAAGTTAAATAAAGATATACCATTTCTCTTGACTGGTAGTTTAACCCACTTTAATTGGTGAGCGCATGTAGAAATAATCACTATCATATCCTATTGACCAGTGTAGAAATTCGTTCGACCTTTCTGGAAGGCAATATGCATAAAAATTAAAAATATTCATACACTTTGACCTAGCAATTTCACCTCTAGTGATTTATGCAAAAAAAATAATTGGAAAAGTGCAAAGATGTACAAAAGTATATTTCACAGTATTATTTATAGCATCAAAATAGCAACAGCAACTAAAATGTCAATTGGAAAATGTTTGGTTAAATAAATTACAATACCTAAATATAAGATAAAGCTATGCAATCATTATTAGGATAGACACAACTTTTATTAACCTATGGAATATACACCACACAATGTTAATTTACAAACAAATTATAAAATATTATAAAAGTTTGACCACTTTTTTTTTTTTTTTTTTTTTTTTTTAATGGGAGAGAGTATATATAGAAGTAATGTGAGGAGATTATGTAACAAATTACTAAAAGTAGTTAACTTTAGGTGATTAGTTTGTGGCAACTTTTTCTTAAAAAATTATGTTTCTGTGTTTTCTATTATTTAAGCTGATAATATGTACAATTTATAAGAATAAATATAATTTGTTTTTATTTTTAAAACTATCAGACACATATACACACAAAAGTCCAAATGCAAGAGTAATTGTAATGAACTCAATTATCTATTCATATTTGTTCTCTTCATTTGATCAGATAAAAAAAAACACTAAATATTTAAAGCATGTTTTTAAAAATACTCACATAATGGTTATTAATATTACATTACCAATTTTAAAGGTAGTCTCTACCAAATCATCAATATTAAAATGTCCCAAGACATCTTTTTTCAATAACACAAGGAATTTTCTATAAATGCTAATGAAATTCCAATGTATTAATATTTAATCTGTTCAAATGCAAGAGTAAATAAATTAACTATATAATTTTTCTGTTAGGAACTCCAAATTAATAAAAATCAGGTTTTAAAAAGTTTTTAAAGCAGAAATCAATTCAAAATCAATTGTAATTGGAAAGTTCTGGAAAATGACTTTACAAGATCTATTTTGTAAATTAATTTCCATTAATGTAATTGACAAATATCAAATTTAAGCCTTTCACACAATAACAAAAATGCCCAAATTATCTTACATATAAATTAGTAACAAATGTCAGATTTCAAATTTACATTAGATTTATTAAACTCTCAGAATCTTTTAGCTCCAAATAATTTCCTTAAATTATTTGTCAAGTATCTTTAGTACTGTTCAGTTGAGCAAATAATAACATTTTAAAATTTAAGCAACAGCAAGAAGTGGATAAACTTAGCCATCATAAATCCTGTTCTTTACTATTCCTGCAAAGCTTCTGAGTGGTTCTAATTAGTAAATACATGTGCTTCCAAGTGTGTATTTTTAATAACATATCTAGTGCCAGAGGTCAGCCATTATTTACACAAAAATGGGAAGTGAGATGGCAATGCAAAATCAGATGTTAATACAAAATGCAAAATGTTAATAAGAGAGGCTCCTGGGACAAAATACATTAACCTAGTCCATTAAGTTCTTTTGATTATTCATTCTGTACATTTGTAAGTAGATTCAAATCACAATTAAAATTAAAAGCTATCAGGCACTCGAAAATTCAGGGAGCAATGATGCTCAGGCCTTGACAGTCTTTACCTGGAGAGAGGAAGTTAGAGAAATCAAGGACATGTTGAACATAAATCCTATGATCTACAAGTCATTTAAAATGTCCTGGCCATAACATTATTGATAAAGTGTCTACATATGCCAGTAATATGTTTAAGCATACAATAGAGTTCAGTAAATATATAAACTTAAAATTTCACACATGATTTACTATTTAGTAGTAGTTTTAATGACATTAACATCCTCTTAGAATTTCAATTTTCATGATTTCCTGGCAATTTTAGTGTTACAGATAACTTACTTTTACTGGCAAAGGCTCTAGCTTTGGGAAAAATATACATATAGCAACTGACTCTATACCATTTTTTAAATGAACTGCTTACATATTTTCTCTTTTACACTTTAAGTCACTGTGAGGATCTGACAATTGCACAACTGCAATCTCCCTAAGAAGATTATGCCCTAATTCAGTCACATTTCATAATTTAAACTGATTGTATGAGTTTCATTAATATAGATTTCACTAATTTAGATAATATGTTTGATATTGCATTAAACTTCTGTTTAGCTGTGACAACAAGTCCATGTTCAACCAGTGGGTTTAGCAAATAATTATTAAGATGAGAGTGTCTTTGTGCTATTATTATTATTATTATTATTATTACTACTATTAATTATTATGAGGATTTCTCCTCAGTCCTTAAAGATATAAACTCCTGAGACCTTGTCTTGTCTTCCAACACTTCTCTGATCCAAATTCAGAATGATTTCAAGAAACTAAATATAACATGTATTGAGCAGCTAGCTACTATGGGTCAGACAGTCTCTTAAGAGCATTACATTACATTTCTCATTTATGCCTTATCATGACACCAAGTATTTGGTACCATTAGTATTTCCATTTCGTATGAAAATTGAAGAGCTCGTCCAAGGCCTCCGTGACAGAGGTGGGATTCCAATGCAGAGAACCCAATTCTGTATTTTGCACATACCACCACCTTACTCTATTACTTTTACATGTAGATTTTAAAATTATTAATAAATTTACTTGTTAAATTAAGGAAAGCAACTTGTGATTTAGATTACTAATGTATTAATTTAAAATGTAATTTTAAAATTACATTAAAGTATTTTTAACTCAGAATTTTTTTCTTACTAATTATTCCCCACATTTGAGAATTAATATGATTGTATTTTCTTTCCTTCTGTGTTTGTTAGGCTTGTTGTAGTAGCTACAAGATGAGTTTGCATTCTCGCTCTAATTAACTGCCTGTGTGAACCTGGCAGCTTACTTAATTTCTTTTTGCACCGGTTTCTTCAATTATAAAATGGGAATATTATCACATACATCATAGGATTTTATGTAAGGTATCAAAGAACTAATTCATATGTACATTGAACATAACCCAGCTTATAAAACATGCTAAATACAAATTTTCTTTTTTTAATTAAGATATTCTATGTTAAGTATTACATACAATTTTGTATTTGAAATTTGTCAAAAATATTTTACGGAAGTAAACATATATAAGCTATTATACAGAGCATAATAAATTGAAGAGAGGGCTGGAAAGCTCCCTATGCTCCTTAAAATGTTTGCTACCTCTATTCTCCCCATCCCATTCCAATATTCACAGCTCACAGCTACCCCCATCACCGTTTACCAAGACCATTAGGACTAATCTCATCATACCATTTCCCCTGATTGAGAAAACCACATGGAATCCCAGGACTCCTGGACCACCCCTTCTAACTAGAATTCTCATCCATTCAGAGGTCCATGCTTCCTATAATCTGACCCCATCTCCCACGCCTTCAGATTCACTCTCTAGACTTCTTCACTCAATTCTGTACCCCAGAAGGCTGACCACCATGGGCTACATCAACATTTTTCTTGTACTTTGGCTTCTGACTGAATTCAGCCAATGGGAATCACTTGCAGAAGATCAGAGAGAGAGGAAAAAGTGAGGTTGGTATATTTATCCCTCAGATTCCCTCCCTGTGGGGTCCCTATACATTTTCTATACCAAAGGCCTTAACTTCTGCCAGGTGGCCTTTTCATATAATTTTTTTCTCATTCTCTGCATACCTCTTCTTTCCCCTTCAGGCTTGGAGGAAGCAATGGTACCTTGTTGTCATTCTCTCATATAATATTCTTCCACTCTTTCCAGACTTTTATAAATAGTTTCTTTGTTAAATTCCTCTATTCTCAAACTCAGATGACTCAGTCCACATGTGCCATCTATTTCTTGTCAAGGCCATGACTGCACATACCCCAAATCCCAAAATTATTTTGTCATTTCTTCTAGAACCTACAGTCTGATTTCAGAAAAACCCTTATATCCTCATCTTTTGAACTGTTCCTTCTGAACCTTTTTGCTTCACCTCAGTAAGTTCTCCCTTGAGGGTGCTGCTACCTCTGTGGCATTCTCGTAAGTAGTAGCCATTTCCTCTACTAGACATTCATACTGTCAGGCTTGGTATTTATAGCCACTTAAAGGTTATTGTCCTTTCTTCCATTCTAAAAACTCCAGCTTTAAGGTTATGCTACAGATCTAAACAACTTTATTTTCCACCTTGTTGCCATCTTATCTACATCCCTAGGTCCCATCAATTCTAACCTGGAAAAACCCCAGTCTGGTTAAATCCAGCAGGTACAGCTAGCTTGGCAAGGACGACATTACAGAGCCCTGATGGTTCATCTCCATTTTTGGATCACCAGCCTTGTCTGAGCCCAAAACTCTTCCCACCAGTCTTACTATATTTCCTTAATTAAGTATCTCTCTTACTCATATATTTTTTTCTTCTTCTCACCTGCAATACATCTTCCCCATTCTCACACTTCAGAAATAGAATGAACTCTTCACACACCTCCACCTTAGCGAGCCAACCTGTACCTTCTTCACTTGTTTCCTCTGCCTTTATATTTGTTACTATAGATCAGTGATGCTCAAACATCAATCTACCTCCTAAAGATTCCTGGGTTTATTTTATATAAAAAAATAATTAGGGAGAGGGTTGAAATTAGCTTTTAGACAGCAGGAACTGGAATTCCTACATATTAAAACTGCAACAAAAGGGATAATCATGCCCTCAAAAAGGTGTTTTCCTTATGCCCCACAACTTTTGAGTATCTTTCCGTGTACTCATGTAGTACATTAAAAAAAAATCTGTTTACCTGTGCCTAAAACATAATTCTACTTACAAAGTAAACATACACACTAAATTTATAGTTAATTTCACTAAGCATGTGTTCTTGAAGGAAGACTTTAATTTGTTTAGAAATTTAACAGTAGCTGTTTACCACTTTTGAAAATTAAGTTACCCCAAAACAAGAGAGCTCATTTGTGATATTTGAGTCTAAAGACAATACAAATGTGTCATTCTGTAAGGTTGATGGTGTACTTTTCAAGATTCAACAATTTAGTTTCTTTTCATTCTTTATCCTTTCCCTCCTACTTGATTAAATCACTGTGTTTCCTTAAGGATACAATCAGACCTTCTTAATCTGGTTAATCGGCAAAATGCTGACTTGAAAGAAACTGAGTCAGCCCTCAGCCACCCTGACATGGGCAACCAGGCAGCAGTTCTGGACAGCAACTTTCCGTCAGATGACATATGAATCACTCGTATAGCTAGGTTCAAGATAACCATGGTGGAAAAAACCAGACCCCAGGAAACATTCCCCGGTGGAGTCGCATGACTAACTCCCCCTTTCCTTTGTTCTGCTTCTTCTGTGTACCTATAAACCTCTGGCAATTCTAGGAAATGGGAACGTGGTCTTTGAGACAATATTCAACCATCTTCCTGGAAGGCTGGCATTTTGAATAAACTTTTTTCTCCACTTTTCTATCCACGAACCCTTGTCTCTCAGTCATCGGCTTATGAGCAGCAAACAGCCGAACCTGAGTTCGGTAAAAATTCCATATCTGTGATGTTAGATTAACATGGATTCTCCTTGTCAGTGCAGTCATTTAACTACTTAGCAGGTTTTCCAATGCAATCATGTTCTAGAAAATTAAACAATAATTATATTTTGTTATAAATTATTTTATTTCTCATTTTAATTGTAGTTAGATCATTCTATTACTATTTTTTAATGTGAAGAAGATACATTGTATAGGACTATAATTTTTGCATAGTAAAGGCCAAGGTATCAAATATTTGATATAAACAGGGGTAGTGGGCCTGATGGCATTGAGAGATTTCATGTAGTTTAACAAGTCATGTTCCTTTCAAAACCCAAACAGCACTCTGAACTGTATTTCACGCTCACTTTCCTTTTTAAAGACAGTACTTGAACAATTGGCCTCAGCTCTCTCTCTTGCACCATTAATTTATTTCAAAAGAGACTAGATTATTCTCCAAAGCAAAAAAAGCATGTTACAGTATCTTCCACACCAAAAAAAAAAAAGTTTTCCTTTAGCATGCCTTGCTGTTACCACACTACTCTGTCCTATTTTACAGCAAAATTTCAAGATCATTTTTTTCCCCTGGAATTATTCACTTTTTCTTAATCCCCTCACCCTTTTCTCTCTTGGGAGTTCCCCATATTACAAAGCCCAAATAGGCTTATCTTCTTCAGAGCAACAGTACTTCCTCACTGCTAAATCTAGGACTTCTGCTGTTCTTCTTACTGGCCGATCACAGAATTTAACTCAATTGTTGTTCTGTTTTGTTTTTGAAGATCTATGTGTTCTAGTGTCCTAGGGATCATTCCTCAGACATCTTGTCGTCCGCTAGTAATTTCCTTCAATCTCACCATCTTTATTATCATTTACATGCAGATTCTGAATTTATCCCTCCAGCCTAGACCTGTGCCTTTAACTGAAGACTTGCTGTCCAACTTACTATTAGATATCTGCGCTTGAAGTCTTAATAGGTACCGAAATATAAATATACCCAAGTCCAAACTTTTAATTCATCTCTAAAATATGCTCCTCATATACTCTTTCTCAAACTTGCATAAAGGAGATAATAACAAACCTATCTCACATGGTGTTGTGAGGATTTAATGATTTAATGCATATAAAGTGCTGAGAGTCATACCTATGGAGGGAAGTCACTCAGCTCTCTTAGGATCCTGGCTGGGTCTGAAAATTAAACTGACAAAGACAGATTAACAGCAGAAAAGCCCACACATTTTATTAATTTTTGACGTGTATGTGGGAGCCTTCAGAAGAGAATGAAGATCTGAGAAGTAACAAGAACCAGCTTTCAGAACAAGACCGTAAATTTGTGAAGAATTGAGAAGACAAAGGGGTTTGGGCCAGGGGTAGTATGACTACCACTAGATGGCTCTTAGCTTTCTGAACTGGTAAAATAAGGGTTAGATTAACAAGGTTTGTTTGCAGATTCCTCTGGTGACATTTCTGGGCTGTTGAGTCTGTCTCCAGAAAACGGAAAATTTATTTACTGCCTTAGGCAGAAAGGGGGAGCTTTTCCTGCATTTACTGCTTCTTAAGTGCCTTCAGCTCAAAATAATCGTTACATCAAAGAGACATATCTTGGGGTGACATACTTTGGTTTACTTTATCTAATATATAAGTGAGCAATACGTATTAGCTTTTCTCTGTTTTCATTATCCTAAACTGGATTTCTGTGAGTTATCTTAAATTTGTTCTTAATATTCTGAAAGATTAAAAATGAATTTTTAAATATTTTTGTCTGAATATTTTCTTTTAAATTTGAGGGAAACAAAATCTTCAAGTTTGAAATATATTTGAATCAAGTATCTTATTTCTGGAACTGTTTAATATACTAGAGTTCGCTAAGTATTTGGATTTTGTAAAAGACCATTTTTTTCCCCTAGGGGAAAAAAAGTAATACAGAAAAGTAGCATCCCCTTAAAAATTGTGGTTCTCAAAGAAATAATCAAAGGTCAGGCCCGCACGAAGGTTATGGCTTTTATTCCTGTGCTGGTGCCCATTGCAGTTAGCTTTCAAAAATAGAAGTAAATCATTATTAGACAGAGTGCTTCTTATTATTTGAGAAATCCCATCCCACGAGATGGGCTCTAACATTCACACTGTCTGCTGAATGAAAGCCCTAAGACAAGAAGAGTGAGTCTAGGCTTCAATGGAATCTGACAGTAAATACTGTTCCTGTCAGTCAGGCTCAACCAGCCAGTGGGGCTTCCATGATTTTTGATATAATTAAGCTTCATGCTTAGCATAAGAGATGGATTTAATCAGCCATATGATTCACATTATATGTCAAATGATCAAAAAATGACATACTGCACATGAGTGTCTCTTTGCATTCTGAAGATCACTCTTTATATGGCATAAGATAACAAAAAAGATAATTTGTAAGAAATGCCTTCCCTTTGTCTTCCCATACTTTTCTAGGTTCTCCTCATTTTCAAACTAAATATTTCTAGATATTATAACACAAGTGACTTCTAGCTGTGAAAATTTCCCATGGGGGTTAAATAACAAATTAACACTAGTTTGGGTAAAGGTTTCTTAATTAGCTGATCAAGGCTATCAGGACCTGAGAGGAAGCAAACCACCATGATATTCTTAACACTTAACACATTCCTCGCTCATCATCTTCCCCTCCTTCCTGCTAATTCTATACGATTAGTTCAGTGGTCTTGAAATCTGTTTAGTTTTTATAAAGAAACTTTTGTAAGTTGCAGTCTTTTTTCCCCCAAATATGTTTATTGTCAGCAAGCCAAAAGGACACTAAAAAAAAAACAAAAAATCTTCTGTAAGCTTCATCTAAGAAAGATCAAGGTTTATAATAAGAAGGCTATTTGCATATAAATTATGTCTAGAATGTACAGAGGAGTGGAGGCTGCCAAATGCTATTATTTGGATAGAAAATAGAGGGCAATCCCTGATAGAAATCCATTTTTAAAAGTTCTGTGAAATTGGATGGTTTGTATTTTTTGTGGCACAACCAGCTGCAAGTTCACGGGAAATTGTGGGCAATCTGCAGTAGTCCAAGCCAAGAGCTTGTATGACATTTAATTGGAGATGAACATTCTGTGGGAGTGTATACAAAGGGATCTGTGTGATATCAGAAAGTGAAGTTCTCCGCCTATTCTGAGTAACAGAGAAATTTAAAAGATTCTGGTGCTATTTGTGTATATCTGGAAACTTACACGAAATTAAAAATAGCAAAACAATAGAGCACTAGTCAGTAGAACACTAGCACAACAAATACACTTAGAACAAATATTCCTTCACACATATTCCTTTCATTACTGTATTAACTTTGCAAAATAGTGATATTCATGGGGACAGAACGTTTCTGACTATAAATTTGGCTTTCAGCAGTAGTTTGCTTCCACAGTCACGTTTGAAATGAACTCTATCCAATATTTTAAAATAATTTTGATGAAAAATTACAACTTGAAAGAGAAAATCTTCTACCCTGCACTGGGAGGTCAACATTCCTAGAAATATAATAACATAATTTGTATGGAACACTATCCTTGATGAACTTTAGCAATCCTTCTGCTCTCGTATTCCCATGTTACCCAAAAACTAGGAGAAACTTATGAATTGACTACAGCATGATGCAGGTGTATAACAAGAGGACCAGTTGAGTAATTTGTTTCTAATGGGGAAAAAAAAAAAAAAAAAGAATGAGGACACCTTCAAGGCATGAAGACACCTTGCTAATGAGATAACACCTGGCTAAATTGAAAACCTCACCTAGCCTGAAGTCATTTAAATTTGTTCTTTGTTCATGTCTCTTTGTTCCCTCCTCCCTCTTCTCCCTAATCTCGTACTGATTTTCACATAGTTAAGCTCCAACGTGATGGTTATTTTATTTTGATATAAATGGTGAGACTTCATATGAAATGTATGGGATGCAAATAGTACATTATGTTTTTAACATCAATAGATCCTCAAATTTCCTTAGTATAATTTAAGTCTCTTAGAGGCATGTGTCCTCTGTTCAAGTTTTCTTTTCTTGATTGTACCTCACTTAGATGCAATACACGGACTGTTTATTAAGTGCATACTGTGTACAAAGCTACATAGTCAAGATGATAAAAGTTAAGAAACACATATATGTAACGGTAAAAAATTTCCTTCTGGCTAATCTATTTATTAGGACATTCAAGGCCTTTAATTATAGGTTTTT
This sequence comes from Rhinolophus sinicus, assembly GCF_057876585.1. NCBI lineage: Eukaryota > Metazoa > Chordata > Mammalia > Chiroptera > Rhinolophidae > Rhinolophus > Rhinolophus sinicus. The sequence continues at coordinate 152,321,981 of NC_142501.1, read as the reverse complement.
TTTGTTTTGTTTTGTTTTGTTTTTGATTAATTTTGGAATTCTTTTCCCCCTATCAAACTCTATGCTGCATTGGTAACAAAATAGAGTTAAATTGTTTTAAATAACCGCCCTCCACTTTACCTCTCCACCAAAGATACTAAGGTTCTTTATTTCCTCTGCACATCATACTGATAGATCTCCACGACTTCTGCCCCATCTAATGATTCTGATCCTTACCAAAAATATGTTATATTTGTTTTAAAATATTTTTTATGTAGTTATCATTTGATTGTTATTACAATTTAATTAGATATTGAGTAAACCAATGAAACATGTATGAGAAAAGGCCGTTATTTCTATGAAAACTGAATTAATTTTTTTAGAAAGAATGAAGTGACACTAATAAAAAATGAAATGGATAACTATAATAGGGGAAATTCTGAACTTACATTGCTTTATAAATGCCTTTCCACTGTAGCTCCATTCTAAAGAAAAACAAAATTGGAAAGAATAGATCATAAATTATGGGTATGATTTATGAAAACAACTACATGGATTCCAATTTGTGGCCACCATACTCTGAAAACATCTTTAATAAGCATGTTTGTATGTAGTTGAAATTAAAATGGAATGTTTAATGTATGCATGTTTACAATTTCTCACTATAATGGATCGTTAGAATTAATTAACCAACAAGAGATCCCAGTAGCTTAGGCTAAAGAATGCTCAATGCTCTCACACTTTGATATTTTTATACAAGCTGTTCTGATGGCTTAAAACAATCAACCTTTCTGTTTTCCTCTACCGAATTTACTACTTGACCATTCTCTTTCTTCCCCTTCCTTATTCTAACTTGGTTAATTCAGGCATGTTTTTTGGTACTTATCTAAGACATATAATATATATTCTAACTTGTTAACAGTGAATGTTTGTTTTTATTTCCTATGCATTGGAAATAGTATTCAGGCATTTTTTATATTAAATTAATTCAAATTATTACATTAAAAACTCTACATTTTTCTTAAATGTCTATTTATACCTTATACATATTACTCCTCTGTTTATAACATTAGCAAATTTTAACAATTACTTAGGTGGTCTTTTGATTAGTACTCATTCTAATATACAAACTTAGATACATTCACTAAAATTTTAAACTGCATTTACATATTTAATACATTTGGTTTTCTTATTAAGTACGCTAATAAATCTTCTAAAGCAGTTAAATAACACTTGTGAATCTGATAAATTAAACTTATAAATATCTTTATACTTAAGTTCACTTAAGGGTTCCAGTAAAGTTTATAACCTGAGTAAAATTTCAACTTAAATGATAATTACACATATTATATTATCACGGAATATTTTTGGAAGAACTGTGATTCAATTAAGCCAAATTCTCTGAAGCATTATATCAAATATGCACAGGAAATATTCCTTAACATAAACACAGCTTTTATGTGTTATTTCATTATTTCTACACCAAACTCTAAACCTTCCTGTAGGTAAAATATACGAACTCATCAAGGAACAATTATGTAGTCCTTTGGTAGGCAGAATAACACCCCTTCCTTGTAGATGTTCACACCCCAATTTCTGGAAACTGTGAATCTTTATCTTATGTGGCAAAAGTGATTTTGCAGAGTGATTAAGGGTATGGATTTGGAGATGGAAAGATCTCCTGGATTTCTACTTTAGCCCCATCTACCGTGTTTCCCCGAAAATAAGACCTAGCTGGACAATCAGCTCTAATATGTTTTTTGGAGGAAAAATTAACATAAGACCTGGTCTTATTTTACTATAAGACTGGGTTATATAATATAATATAATAAATATAATATAATTAATATAATATAACATAACAAAGGGTCTTATATTAATTTTTGCTCCAAAAGATGCATTAGAGCTGATTGTCCTGCTCGGTCTTATTTTTGGGGAAACAGGACAATCCCATAAAATCCTTAAAAAGAAGACTCTTTTCTGGCCTGGACACAGAGAAACATGACAATGGAAGACGGGCAGAGAGATATGACATGAGAAGGACTCAATCTCCTTTTGCTAACTTTGAAGATAGAACAAGGGTTTGGGGACAAAGCCCCAGAGAGCAGTTTTTAGGCTCTCGGCCTCACATAGAAAGGTGCTGGCTCGGGTAGTAAACGGCCATCAACTGTGATTGGATGGCCATCAGCTGTGGCTAGTTGGCCATCAGCTGTAACCAGTGAGCCACTGGCCACAAATATAATTGCTGTGGCTACGCTAGCAGGAAATGGGGGCTAGCAAGAAGATGGTGGCTGGCAAGCATGGATTGCAGTTAGCATGGATTACAGTTAGCAAGTGGAGTCGGTCAGTTGGCAGAAAGCGGACAGCAGGTTGCACGTCCTGTGAATCCAGCCTCCAGTGAGACTATAGTGGTGTGACTCCCCTACCTATGGCTCTGTGGGTGTTGCTTTTTGGCCTCACCATATACTGTGTTCTCGTGTGGGGAGTGGGAGCTGAGATCCCGCATGACACCCCATGTGACAAAGGGAAATGTGACTGTCTTAAGAGATAAAGCCTTTAAGGAGGTAATTAAAGTTAAGGAGGTAAAGTTAAAAAATTATAAGGGTGGGATTAGTGTCTTTATAAAAAGAGTCTTCTCTGTGTGTGTCCAGAAGAAAAGCCATGTGAGGAAGCAGGGAGAAGGTGGTGCCTGCAAGCTGAGGAGACAGGCTTGTCACACGGGGCTTCCTGTGGGGTCTCAGCTCCCGCTCACCACACAAGAACACAGGATATGGTGAAGCCAAAAAGGAACACTCACGGAGCCATAGGTAGGGGAGTCATACCACTATATTCTCGCTGGAGGCTGGGTTGGAGACACAGGAAGCAGGAGTGACACTATCTGCAACCTGCTGTCCACTTCTCTGCAATGTGCAACCCGCACTCCACCGTGCTAACTGCAGTCCACGCTTGCCAGCCACCATCTTCTTTCTAGCCCCCATTTTCTGCTAGCATAGCCACAGCAGTTATATTAGTGGCCAATGGCTCACTGGTTACAGCTGACGGCCAACTAGCGACAGCTGATTGCCATCCAATCACAGTTGATGGCCATTTACTACCCAAGTGAGCACCTTTCCACATGAGGCCGAGAGCTTGGAAACTGCACTCCTGGCTCTGTCCCCACACAGGCCTCACCGACCATGCTGGCACCCTGATCTTAGATTCCCAGCAACCAAAACTGGGATAAAATAATTGCTATTGTTTAAGCTGCCCGGTTTGTGGTGTTTTGTTAAGGCAGCCCAGGGAGAGTTATATACTTTTCAATTAATATATAATTATGCTCATATTTAAAAGCAGGTGTGTCACTGGAGCCAGAATTCCCGAGCTCAAGTCTTGCTTATTTCCTTATTAGCTGTTGGAACTTGAAAAAAGTGAGTTAGCTTGTGTCTCCATTTCCTCATCTATTAAAATGAGGATAATCATAGCTCCTACCTCATAGACTTATGCTGAAGATGAAATGACATATTATAGCTAAAGACCTTGGAACAATCCCAGGAAATAAAATAATGAGTCATGATGAAGATGGTGGTGGTGATAATTATCCAGACTTGCTGGAGAATCAGAGCTCTAAAAGTTAATTATAGGTGATTTAATTGTGTCCCTAACAAAATGTGAAGGCCGTATCTCAGAATATAAAATAGTTAAGATGGTATATATTTGTGTTTGGGGCAGGGTTGCTGGCACAGTCAGCTTCATCTGCAAACCCTCAGCAGCACCTAAGTTTCTCCAGTGGAAACCAAGTGTTGACATCCTTAAAATATAGTTAGTATATAGAATACAGCTGCTGTTTAGACAGGTGCTCCATATTTTGAGATGATTTCAGGAACTATATAAGGGCAGCATCAAATGAAAATGGTTTCAGTTAGTGGAATAATTTCACATAATTATTATAGTTAAAACTTGGCACAAAAACTTTTTGATATCTTTTTCTCTGAACTTAAAATATTTTGAGACCCACTAACCTGGTTTTGGCATGTGTTGAAGTACTGGTCACCTCATGATCCTGCCAGCACTGGTGTTGGCTCTTACACTGCTGCAGCATTCCAGGTTTAGAAACTGAAAAAGAAAAACAACAAAAATGACATTTCACTAATCTGACCCCCTTCTTTGAAATAGACCATCAGAGTCAACTGCAAGTTTATCAGAAGAAAGAATTCCCTGAACTCTATCTCTCTTGAGCCATGGACTGACATTTCTTTGCTGTTGGAAAAGAGTGACTTTAGACAACAGTATTATTTAACTGAAAAGGAAAAACACATCTTGTTGGGTGCATAAGAGGTTATTCCTGCCCGCCTTCCCACACAAACATGCATGTGCTATACAAATAAAAAGAAACAAAAGAAAAGAAAACAGTCATATATTTCCAAGTGATTAAAAAATTAGAAAATAAACTTTTAGGAATTCATTTCATGCATCATTTTTGTTCATAATATAAGGTTTTGTGTGGCCTTTGTAAAATAAATAGATAATAAACAAACAAACAGATAGACAAATAAACACTGAACAATGAACCAACATCTAACCATTAAGAAAAACCAGATCTGAGTTGTTTGATTTTCAAGGATTTGGAAACCCACATATACAAATACAAAATAATGACACTGAATAAGAGAGTTTTGTTGTTCTTGTTGTTTTTTTAGGCTCTACATAAATTAGATGAAATAGTATATTAGTGATTGCATGAGAATAGATCCTCCTACAGTTTCTTTTTTTTTTAATAAAAATGTATTTACCAAAAATAAATTGAAACCCTATTGATTTTTTGCAGTGCAATACATTTCAAGGTTGACATTTAAACATAAATCCAAGGTTTAATAATGTTCTTAAACCAAAATGTAGTTCTTTCACAGAGACAAAGTGTAGTATTGAAATAAAAAAGAGTTCTATGAGTGAATGGGCTTACTGAAAAAAAGTTTCTAATAGGGTATTACAAGGAAAGCTATTGTAGGGATTCAAGTTATTATTACTTTAATTACTTAATTTTATTTTTATCTTTCTAGCAGTAAATATCACAGGTCATTGACTTGATTTAGAACACCAAAAAGTTATTTCAAGTATTCTAATATCAAAACAACTGCACATGAAATATTCACATACTTAAATAGTAAATGCTGACCAAAGTAAAGGACATTCTGAAAAAGTTTGGTCTGCTCAGTGGCCTGTGGCCAAGGCTGATATCAGAGAAAAGATTCAAGTCTTGAATCAACCATGAACTTTACGAAGTATATCATTTTGTTTAAGATAGTGATTATTTTTGTTTCCTTGCTTAGTTGATTTACCAGTGAAAAATGTGAATGATACAAATTAGAAAGCAAAAAATTACAGATAATGTTCTATTTATTAACAAATAGTATGTCTCATATTTGTACATACATATGTGCATATGTGTATATATATTTACACACATACACACCACTGCCCTATGGCACTTACATTCCAACAGGGAGAGGATGGATGACTTGGTGATAAGTGTACTCTAGTCAAAAGGTCTGGGAATGGGAACTAGCCTTTTTTGGAAATCAAAGTATGGCCACTGAAAAGCTGGGTGACGTTGGACAAGTTATTTCATTCCTTAAAATCACAAATTTTATCTTTAGTATTAAGATAAACATATTGTTTTAAAGGAATTTTGACCAATATTAGGGATGCTGTCTTTCAGTTTGTCAAGGTTTCTATTAATATTGGTTTCCTTTGGCAGTTGGAACTCTGAGAAATCAAAAAAATAGGAGGTAGATTGAAGCAATTTTTTTTTTAACCAATGTGGGTTTTTTTCTCCCTACCAAAGCTAGCATTGGATAATAAATACAACCCCTGACCCTTGTTTCCTTGTGTTCTGATGATGAAGTCTCTTTCCTTGACAGTTTCTAGGTTACCGATCCTAGATTCCAGATCCTGTGTCTGAGGAGGGGAAGACAAAGAGGTTGTGTTTCCATAGACACAATCTGGACACTCTGCTTCTCCCCTTTGAGACAACCTCCCTCCCTCATTTATACCTAAAATGATTGACTGTGATGACATCTAATTACAACTTTTTCATTCTCATTTGCATCACTAAGGGGCTGGCTTCTCTATTCACCATGAGAAATATCACAATGTGGCAAGCATGAAAGCATTTCTCATGACATAATGTGGGAAACAAAAACAAAGGAACATTGTGTGCTTTCATTCCATTTCCCTGGTATAATGACTTAAAGTGCTTCATGGCAATGGAATGGCTTAAGCCTGGTTCTATCAGGCTTTCTTTGTGACAATTTTCCAATTCCAAGTATTCGTAGATGACAGAGCATTGTTCCATGGAAAAGGTCTGAAATCCCCTAGACCACTAGAGATAGAGTTTTTCAAAGATCCCTGGCTACATCTATCTCTCAGTCTTTATTTCTACCTGTCTCTCTCTCTCTCTCTCTCTCTCTCTCTCTCTCTCTCTCTCTCTGTCTATCACTAATGCTGTCTACCATATAAACATACATGTAAATATATGAGTATATACATACATTCATATATGCACACATACATGTGTATATATATATATACATGCATATATGTGTATATATATATATAATATATATATAATATATTATATATATATTATATATATATATATATATATATATATATATATATATACACACACGCACACACACACATGCATATATATCTTCACCCATACATGTACATATATATACAGGTCCCAGATTTGGAATGTATATTAATGAGAAAACAGGTATATTAGGGTTCTTCAGAGAAATAGAACTAATAGGATGTGAATATATACAGAAAGATATTTATTATAAAGAATTGCCTCATGTGATTATGAAGACTGGCTAGTTCAAAATCTTGAGTGTGGTTTGGCAGGCTTCAGACACAGGAGAGCTGTTGTTCCAGTTCCAGGCTAAAGACTGGCAGGCTGGAGACAGGGGAGCTAACTGTGCAGATGAAGTCCAAAAGCAATCTGCTGGAGAATTCCCTCTTACTCAGGGAGTGTGCCTTTTAGATACCCAGAGCAAAGATGAGCCTGTGACTCAAAGAGCAATTTAAGTTTAGCATAATTTATACATATGTGGATTGTTCTTTTTTATTATTTTAAAATTTTCAATGAAGAAGTTGCCTTCCCTTGAATATTGCACATAAAAAGTAATGCTAAAATGTGAAAGAAACATCAAGGCATATTACTAAGTGAAAGAAGCCAATCTGTAAAGGCTACCTCCTGAATGATTCCAACTATATGTCCTTCTGGAAAAGGCAAAACTATAAATAAAAGGATTCATTGTTACAAGGATTTGGGGCAGAGAGGGTGGGAATGATGAATAGGAGAAGCAATCAGGAGTTTTAGGGCAATGACAATACTATGTATGATACTCTAATGATGGATCGTTCAGACCTGTACAATCTACTACACCAAAAGTGGACCCTAATGTAAGCTATGGTCTTTGAATGATTACGATGTGTCAATGTAGGTTCATCAATTGTAACAAATGTATCACTTTGTTGGGGGAATGCTGATAATGGGGGGGGGGGGACTATGTATGAGATTGGGGCACTGGACATATGGGAAGTCTCTATACCGTCCTCCTAATTTTGCTGCAATTTAAAATTGCTCTAAAAACTTTAAAAGTCTTTTTAAAAAGCTGCACTTTTAAAGCCACAGTCATCCTCATGATCTTTCCAATTCATGGACAATTTCCTGTTTTTCATATGATATATTTAGTATTATTTCCAAGCTCAATCAGGTATCCTTTATCCAATATTTTCAAGTCAGAACAAAATTCTGAACCCATCAATTTAAATGGCATTCAGTAAACGGAATAAGAAATGTCACTTATGTACTGAGATTTAATATTTAAAATTAGGTTATTTAAAAATATTATATAACTCACTTCATAACAAGAATTGCGTTTTTGCCAAAGTCAGTGTGTGGCTATCTGACTTCATGCTGGATATGGGGTATTGTCTTGTTTAATAGTTGACACTATTAGGGACATGCCAAGAAAGATGTCAAATCAGAGGGGCATCATTATTTATTACCTATGTAAATAAATATTCACTGCACTTTTCCATTGTAAAACTTAGAAGATTATTTGGCATATCATAAGTACTGAATAACTGTTTGCTAAATTGTTCACCTCTAGCTCTTCCTGAGTCTTGTTGGGTGACAGGGTTTAAAGTGAGAAAGCTAAGAATACAGCATAACATTTCTTTCACCCTTTTATATTAAAATGTGTTGAAGTACTTTCTCTTTGTCACATTTTTCTTACAAAAATGTACTATACCCTGGATTCTTTGAGAGAATCACTTCACTGTTATTATGGAAAAGAAAAGAAAAAAAAACAGCATGAGACAAAAAGATTATGTTCAAGGTATAGAGTGGTTGGCGGGCAACACATACATTTTTATAATGAAATAGAGTTCTGTTAGAAAATTCAGTAATTCATATACTATATTTATTATTGATTTACAATTAGTTTAAAAGCTAAATGTTAAGTCAAACACTTCTGGGTGTTTTCTGTCATAAGAATTTCTTAGGATTGCTTTTCTTTAATATTCCCAGAAATTGAAGTCTTTACAAACATTTCAATTAGCTAACTAAAATGTCTTTCTATAGGTGAAACTAAAGGAAAAAAAAACCCTTATAAATAGTTGGTTCAAAGCCTTCCTTGTCTTACCCAGTGTTGCACAGATTTCAATGCTCTGCCGATTCATCTTAATTTTACTACCACTTCTTAAAAGTCATGTAATATAGATATTACAAATATTCCTCATATAAGAACATAGATTTTTTTAAAAAGTATTTTAAAAAGCTTTCACAATTTTCGAAATTATTAAAATGAAAGATTGAGAAAAGAAAATTTTATAGGAGATGCTTTCATATCCTTTTGATTATAATATTTGGAGAAAATAAGATTTAGGATTTAAAACCCTCTTTTGTGGGCTACATAAAACATTCCTTCAGGCACATGTCACAAAATAAGTTGTCAGCTAATTTACAAAGTCACCATAAATCCATACTATCCATATCCTATTAATTATATTTTTAAAAGTGGCGTTGATACCATATGCACATTGGATTTCTACATACAAACCAAATTATTTGATTTGTAAGCCAGTGAGTGATCATTCCAAACCATAATTTCATCCATAAATAGGTTTGCTACAATCCAGAAGTTAATCACACTCAAATGAATTCATTAGCTAACCAACATATTTGTGATAAAACTCCAATCTGTTGGGCATACGAAACTGTCTAGGATTTGATTTTGTTGGTGTTAGAACCATATGGTATTTTTTTTTTCCCAAAAGCACATTGGAAGACCTCTTGCTGTGGCTTTTCATTTAATAATTTCAATTTTCAAAAAAAAAAAAAAAATATTTTCAAATACTCATTTGATTGTCCATTCTAATCAGTACAATTAAAGAATGCTTAAACAAAACAAATTAAGTTGTGTCAAATGCAGTTAGTTGAAATCTGTAAGAACTATGTTTATACAAATAATATTTGCTAGGCACAATCTATATGTACAGCATTTTACTAATCACTGAGAGGATATATAACTGTAAGAAATAATTACTTCCAAGAATTTTGTTATGGAGCTTCCACCAAAGTCAAGAGATTAAGTAAAAAGACTATAAAGCTACATGTAATTAAGTTGTCAACTACATAATAAAGAAAATAAATTCAATTGTATCATTAACATGACTAGTGAATTTTGATAAAGGATGCTAGAGAAAGTGTGAATTGAGTTTGTCTTTGAGAAAATATATTGCTTTAATATAGATACCAGCAGAAGAAAGGTCTCTAAAACTTGGAGAGCATACTCTTTTTTTTTTTTTTTTGAGTGGTGAGGAATAAGAGGAGATGAGAATGGTTAGGTTGGAGAAGTAAGTTTGGCTTGGGAAAAATAGAAACTAGAGTCTGATTAGATTTTTGAAAATTTTGTAGGAGGCTGAAAATGTCAGGTGTTATATAATATAATAGGTAAAATTAAAACATCAAATGTTTAAAAATAGAGAGCAAACATTTTTGTTTGTTTGTTTTAAGGATTAACCGTGTAGCAGTGTATATATACATTGGGCAACCATGGCAGGACTCTAATACAAGACACTACAAGTTTAAAAACAGAAGAAACCTGGTATTTTATAAAGAAATATTCAAGGCAAAAGGTACTGAGTATATGAATAATTTGTTGTTAAATTAAAATAAATAAGACGTAAAAGTAGAAATACACAAGGGTAATGAGTTGGATGCAGTAGTTGAAAGAAAGTACGGATAATAGCTGATCAAGTTGAGTGATTAGAAGAATGGTTTGAAAATAATGGAGTTATGTTGTTTAGTAGAAAAAAACCCATTATGGATGGTGTGATGGAGGTGACTCAGGGAAATAGAGGGTGATGGATTAAGTTAGAGAGTTATTTAAGTTTGAGGTGCTGATGAGGGTTTATTTATTCAACCACTGAAAGGCCAGGAAAGCTGTCATTTTAATGAGGTATAATGAGTACAAGTAACAAGCAGAAAACTCTTCACATGACCTCTACCTCCTTTTGATGTGAATGGACTCACTTTATTAGTTGTTTTGAGAAACTCGGGATGCTTTTAATTCATTTATTTATTAAATTATTCGAAAAAAGATTTAATGTGGATTGCATTATCAAGTGTATAAGTTAAAATAGATACAGATAGAAACATAAAGGGCAGTCAATGAAATAATATTGGGAAAGGTACTAATTTATAAATTTGTACATACTGTTGTCTTCTAATCACTGCTGCTGTTGAACCAATGTGACTATATTTTCTAGCAAATTCTCAAAAGAAAGAAACAATCTCATAATTCTTTCAGGTCTTTCAGTGCAGTTTTTGAGATTAATTCCTACAGTGTTGGTATGCTTTTGCATACTTTAAATAGTACTTTAAAAAGTTTGATCCACTATTTATCATTATTATGTGGAGCAGTTTAATGTGATCATGCCATTTCTCAGCCTTCACTGGAAGTCCTTCAACGTTCAATTTCTGTTGTCTTTTTCACCATCAGAGCCATGTTTTCTATTAAACCAACCACAGTGTGTTTGTTAGGTTGTTTGTTGTTGCTTTTTGTTTGGGGAAATTTATTTTTGTACAACTGTGTATAAGTTGGTACCAATTGTCTCTTTGATGTTAATGAGCTCCAAGAATCTCTCCGTAAGTATAACAGCACTTCACGTATTTTTGTTATTTATAACTTTCAGTGTTATTTTATTGCCCATTAGTTTTCTCATTATATATTAGTGAAATACTTCAGGAAACATTGCTTCATGACAACTGGCAACATCACAGTCTTCATTTTGCCACTATTTCTGTTTGGATTTGTCCACTTTTAAAAGATCAGTTAATGGACATAACTTGAAATATTTTTCTCCTTTACTTTTGCTCTGCTTTCTATAGCTCTCCAAATTACTTTACTCATAGAATTAATTTGCATTTTTGTTGCAAAGAACAATTTCAAGAAATGAAATATCTTGACAAGTGACTCCCCATCACTTTATTTTCTTCAAACTATTTCAAGTAAACAGAGGATAATTTTCAGAGATTTTCATAATACATTAATATACACTTACAAATCTCAATGTTTTCAAACAAATGTCATTTTTTAAATATATTTTCTGTTTATTTTTGACTTACTTTTAAGTAGAAACTCTGTATGCATTTAGCTAATTCTTCTCTATCAAGGATTTCTCTTTGGGAATTATAAAAGTCTTCATGAGTAACAAAAAATTAAATCCATCACACATCCAAATATCATGGTTCTATATAAAATTATAAAGTAACCTGAACTTTCATTTTCAAGGTAAATTTAAGTTGATAGCATGTAGCATTTTCTTTTTGTGATTTTCAAAGTATATGCAGGATTTATGGCATAGGAAGAGTTTATAATAAAAATTCAACTATTTTTGACAAGTGATATTTTAACTTCAATATTTCTATTGATTCATATTCAACAGGAAAACCAAAACAGAAACCATACCAGGTATTTCAACAGAAGATATTTCATATACAGAATTTGTTATAATGCTGAATAAGGCTGTATGAGCAAAAAGAGAACATAGAAATAACCTACAGATAATAACTACAGAAAAAAGCAGGGCTGGAAGAACAAAAGGAAGATGTTAGATTGACAGATCCTAGAATTTCTGAGGAAGGGCACCACTGATCTGAAACTTATATCCTTGAGAAAGAAATGTTACTTGCCTGCGGCTGGTCTCGCTGAAGAAGAATGAGGAGACTTGTTCTAAGAGCCTGAAAAGAAGCTTGGGGATAATCACCTGCAGCTGTTGGAAAACATAGCTACCACTAAGCAATACTACTAGGGACAGAAAACAAAAAGTTAAAAGGATTTCCTTCTCTCCTCCTCCTGCACTCCTGTCTCCTTGTATCACCTTCTATTTGGCACTGAGAGAAAATCTGTAAATAACCAATTCATTCTTTTGGTTACTCAGTATTGGAATGCATCGTCCTACAATTATATTGAATTAAAATAACAAATACAAATAATATATACTTCCGCCTAACAAAACGTAACTCTCCTTGTACAAATAAAGTCTTTGCATCCTCTTCACAAAGAGGGTAGATGCAAATTCTCAACGATTTTGCTATCTATCACTTGGCTTCTATAACAGTATTCATGTTCTTTCTCTTCTTTACTTATAATCCCAGCTGACTATCATGCAACCTAAAGGCAGCATTGTAAAATTAACCTACAATCCTTATGTAAACTAGTAAGGGAAATGGAGAGAGAAAAGAAAAAGAATTGAAGTTGAGAAACAAAAGAAATAATTGGCACCACATTACTTTTGGATAAATAAGTATTTGAAATAGAGCCGTAAAGGGGTCATGATTGAAACAGTGCAAGTAAGAAAGTGCTAACTGAAATTTAAGACTTGTGTTTTATTTTTGATAATAATTTCTAAATTTTTCTTTAACTTTATAAAAAGTTTTCACTCTCATAAATTAAAGACATCATTTACCGTCAGAATTCCCACACTGTTATTATTTTATACTTTTCTTCCTAATATGTTCTTTCCTTTGCAGAAATCTGAGGAGATATATGTAATTTCCCATTCACGACATGCTGTTTTTGATGACTAGTACCTTGTTTTTCTATCTTAGAATTAAATTCTTGGATGTTCCCTAAAAAATGTTATTTTTTTCACCCATAGTTTAATTTACTATAAAGGTGTTTCCATGCCCCTGTTATTTTTATTTATAATGCTATCTGTCATCGTCTTTAATAATCTGTTTAGGGAGTTTTTACATATGCTCAGCAGCATAAGTATAATAATGATATAACAAAAAACTAAAGATCAAAATATATAAGTCAAAATCAGGATAATTTCTCTGTTTTAATATTATGGACTTCTGAGTAATATAACAGTATAAGAAATTATTAATAACCACTGTTATTTGTTAATCTATTAATAATGGTTTACTCTGCACAGTAATACAAATATCACACTGGTATGGAACTTCAGGGTTTCCCTCCCGCCACAAGAGAAATAGAAAAACACATACACACAAAAAAACCTTTCACACTTTTGAACTCAGTTTAATTTCAAACCACACAACCATGAACTCTTCAATCCTAGGAAGTGATGATCACAGAGGGAGCTCATCCTTTCATCACAGAGTTGAAGAATTAGTTTGCTTTGTGCAATTCTACTGGATACATTGCGACAGATCTTCAATTTCCATTTATTTTCTAATCAAAAGAATCATTTCCTTGAAAGTGGTACTGGTCTGAGTAGTTCAGGAGGAAAAAATAGAATCAGCAGGGGTAAAGTGTATGATATTTGAAATATCATTCTCTATATTTTGTCGAAAAATTAAAATGAAAGTTTATTTATTAGGAGATTCAAAACCCTTTATACAAATAAAGTTCAGTGGCTAACCATGTGGATGTTTTGAGGCTTTGAAGCTTTTGGTTGCTACTAGAAATATTGATGAACAAGACTGGCAGGTCTCTGTTACATACTGGATGTGAAGGGGAAAAGAGAAGAAATGGAAAGTGAAAAGAAGAAAAAGTGTAGATAAGAAGGTAAAAAAAAAACAAAAACATATCAGAAGAAAAACTTTCATCTAGTGAGGAGTAACTTATTCTAAATTCAGGATGTCAGATATAGTTTACATTTGGGATTGTCCCGTATCTCAGAATATTTTATGGTTTGTTTTTGTTTTTTTAATTGTGAAACTTCAACCTGGAAGGACAATGGTGGTGGTAATCACTTTGATCCATGTTTACCTTCCTCTTTTCATGTTTTCTATTGATGACAATAACATTTATTGTGCTGTTACTAGGTATATGCAAAGGAAATTATAGGATTTATTTCTTGTATCCCTTTCAACACTATGAAATAGCTATTATTATAACCTCCATTTTAGATATCGGAGGGCTAATGAGGTTAAGTAATCCAATATCAGATCTGTCTTTAACCCGTACTGTGCCTGTGAATTAGACAAACATGTCCCTTCTGAGCAGCCACAGCCCTTTCTATAGTCTGTGGGTTAGTAAGTAGAGCTCTGGATAGTTTTCACTGTGACCCAAGCTGGTTTTCACCCTTGACCAGACACCTTAGTACAACAAACACCCAGTACAACTTGCAAGGTCACATAACCTGTTATTGGTAGAACTAAGATTCAAATACTCCCAATCTTGTATATGTCACTAACTACTTTGTACTTCAGACTCTCAACTGACTCGTGTCAATCCTTCAAACCTCAGATGGGTCATCTCTCCTTCCTCCAAATTCCTTCTCTAAGTGCCCACTCTGAACTGAGTAGCTCTCCTACAAGTTCCATCACATCTTGTAAATATTTCCAACATGAAGATATCATATCGACTGTGATTGTGAACTTATATATTTTCCTCAGTGAACTGGAAACATTTTGATAATGGGGATTGTCTCAGAACCCAGTACAGAGAACATTACATATTAAAATTTCAATGAATCTATGTTGCACAAATAAAGGGAGTTATATACCTCATGGAAATCTGGTAAATGTATGTCAGGAGCTCCCAGAACCAGAATATGAATTGAATCTAAATTCTGAATTTGAAAGTGTCAAATAACATGAAAATAATAAAGAACACGTGAAAGGACAATTCCTTCTATCAGTCTATCCCAGTTGAAATGGAGATGACATAGGAGCTTGAGTGGTTCGTGCAGCAGAATTGGAGGCATTAAGCTCTCTTTTCTTTTACTGTCCCCACTTAAGCTCTTTCTCTTTTATGTTCTATTTCAGCTTATTTGCTATATGTTTCATTGAAATAAGATGATACGTTATCACAGATATGAGGACGAAATATATATATTGACTTCAATATATAAAAACCTTAGTTTGAAAACAACTCAAAATACCCTCTGGCCCACATCTATTTTGTTCTTTGGTATGACATTTAAAAGAAAGATAAGAAAATGGAGTGTCATTTTTTTTTTTAAATTACTGCTCAGTTGACATTTCTAAATAGCACAGGATTATAACAATATTAGATATAACTTGACTAATCATCTTACATTTGACCTCAGTTTGTGAGCATATTTATATGATCAAATCCTACTACTTTATCAGAATTTTAAAATGCCTCAATAATAACATCTCCATGAAAAACTAAATGTTCTATGCCTATATTTATAGATGCTGTGTAAATTATTTGGCCTGTCATTTCAAAAGTCAGTTTATTATTTAAGTGGTTATTGTATGGAAATATGGCCCATAATGTGTATGGTTTGGTGTCTTTAAATATGATTGATTCTCAGTCTATGTGTACACTAACCAGAAGGTTAAAAACTGGTCAAAATTTCCAATATCTCATTGGTACTTTACCCTTGTAAACATGTTTAATTTAGTGGGTGTGCTTCCCACATGATTAGAAGGAGATCTAAAGTCTGGGTAGAATTACACAGAGCCAGGGCTCTAACCAACCCAGAGTAATTTGTGCTATATTCCAGTTCTTATGTCTTTTATTAGGCTGGTGCAAAAGTAATTGCAGCTTTTGCAATTATTTTTAACTTTTTAAACCGCAATTACGTTTGCACCAACCTAATACTTTTAACTGGCTTCCTCTTAACAATGTATGGGTTAATAGGTATAATAAGTAGTTCGTTTTTTTTTGTTTGTTTGTTTGTTTTTCCCTTATGATACTTAGGGAACAAACTCTTTGTGTCTCTCTGGAATTACAAAAAAAAGCATGAATGATAATTGTCTAATAATTGGCGAAGATCAAATTAATAGCATAAAAAATGGTAACATACCGTACACATTTTATGTAACCTATGCATGGCACAACGCTTACCACATGCTAGGCATTGTTGAAGTGCTTTACATATTTTAATTCTCCTATCAACTTCAAAAGTAAGTCCTATTATTATCCCTATTTTACACGTGAGGAAACTGAACCACACAAAGCGTAAGTAACATGCCTAAGGTCATAGAGTGTAAGTGGCAGTCTGGATTTATACTCAGGCAGTCTGACTGCAAAATCCATGCTTTTAAATTCTACTCTATGCTACCTGCTCAGCACTGTACAAATACAAGATAATACTATTCGAAGAGGAATGTTTAAAAGTACAAGGAAAAATCATACATATCTCAGCAACTGCTTCAGCTTTGACACAAAAGGATAACGACTGATGAACATATCTAGTCAATTTCTTATGACTGAAGCCATTTCAAGGGCATGATGTCTACATAGGGGGCTGTGGTTTCAGATTCACCAGGAGTGCATGGTGAACTGGTAGATAAGACTTATGATGTGTTTATTTACAGGAGATACTGAGTACTTTCCATGAGGAGAGAGGTAGCCTGCCTCAGTGGAACAGTTAAGAGCCCAGAGTTGGAGCCAGCATGCCTGGTTTTGAAAGCTGAATCTTCTTTTATTAGTTGGTAACCTAAAGTAACTTAACCTTTCTCTGCTGACTTTCCTCATCTGTGAAATGAGGCTAATAATAGTACCTGATTCTTAGAATTGATTGCAGTGAGAATGAATTGGGTTAATGTTAATAAAGTTTTGGAACAATGCTTGGCACAAATTAAGGGCTTTAAAGATGTTTCTAAGAAAATATAAATTTAGTGGGCTCAAACTTGATTCCATAAGAGAATATTTAGTTTAGGGAGAGGAAATGATTTTAGCGCCCAGTGGTTTGTCACTCAAATCCTTCCCTAACCCACCTCATGAATTCATGTGTAGTGACCACTGAAGAAAAGGAATCTGTAATTTAAATCTGTAACAGTGATTTTACTTGGTAGAATTGGAATGACTATAAAATAAAAAGAAAAGATAAATAATCATTAGCTTCTGACCTCAATGTGCCAAATATGCCTCTAGTGTATTGAGGAGTGCAGCACTATCAAAAGTGGTAAGTGAAGCTAGTTGAAGTGTTGGTAGTACCATGACAGAGATGGCAGTGCAGGATTGGTAGCAGTGCACCAGCAGTGCCCGGGGGCCAGTAGTGCACGCAGGAAACAACAGCGGCTCCTCCCTGAAACAGTGGGGGTGGTCACCGGGTTTAGGGCAGTAGTAACGCTGTAGTGTAGGTACCACTTGGAAGAGGTTGGAGTTCTCATGCCTTTTAAAAGAATCTAGTGGAAAATCCCTAAAATACTTGGGCACTGAATAGACTCAGGAAGATAACAAGCAAACGTGGATTAAAAACAGGGTTCTTTCCTTAATGTAGCTTTCATCTGTATGAGTATGTGGATATACAGCTAGTAGTATTTTCATATAGAATCATCATCATCATCACACTCATTCCCTTCAGTTTTGTGTAAATGACAGTCATAACTTTTTTAAGTTTAGTATTATTAACCAATTTTCTATCTTATTTTAGCGTTGTCAACCAAGTAGTATATAGTGGTATATTGAAGGCCTAATTTTGTAGTTCAACTGATTTTGTACAATCTAGTACAATGTATTTCCTAACAGTTAAGTAGGAAAACATTTGAAGACAGTAGTGTGAAATTACAAAAAAAAAAAAAAAAAAGTAAATGTCTTAAAAATGCAAAGTAGTCCTTTTAAGCTCAAAGAGTAGAAATAAGGAGGTGAAAAACAGATAGTGAAATGGATGAATGTTAGCCTTGTTCCAGAGACTTTAGAAGGTAAAAACAAATGGTTCACACTCAGCTCCAGAAAATACTCATGAAGTGTTATTTGAAAAGAATACCCTTTAATCCTTGAATCTGCTGAGTAAAAGCTACTACACTGTAATAATTATTCTTTATGTTTCTTTATTTATGTGTAAATGTTCTTTATGTAACTGCCTGCTTAAGACTTTGTCTCAGATACTAAGTCTGATAGTTTGACAATACTCAGAATCTCCACTGAAATTAGTAGGTCTTTTCTGGGTTTGAAGGAATTCCTTGTTTTACTATTTTGGGGCATTTTTAATGATATGTGTGTCTCGTCTCATATATTAGTATGCATTCATCATTTTAAATCTATTTCACTTGATTTTTTTTTTTCCCCGATGACTAAAGAACTTGAAAAGTAAAGAAAATTTAATTAAAAAAATGAAAGAAAAACTGAAACATTATCCATAATCCCACAATCAGGCAAAAAGATTTTCTATTTAACATTTTCCTCCCTTATTACTTTGAAGATGACAAATAATAGTACAGGTTTTTCACGTAGAAGCAAAATATGATGAAGACAATTGCAATTCAGGTGCTGTAATTCGAGGCCAAAAGACCAGCAATGATAGCTACATACTTGTATCCTGGGTCACAAATGTAACAGAGAAATGCATTAAGCAAACAGAAAACATTCAGCAACCAGAGGCAGGCAGGTGGGAATGGTTGGGGGCTGATGGTTTGAGAGCTATTCCGACTGCTAGTTTATCATCTACACTTCAGTGACCTTTATGGAAATGACCAATAAGTCAGACTGGTACAAATAAGTCCACTGAGGTAGTTCTTAATACCCATTCTTATCAAATTGAATCACCATGGAACTAATCTTCTGCAAATTATTTCAGCGAGTTGACATTTTATGTGCACATTAAAGCTTCCTGGAAAGGGCCCATCAATCTGGAGAGGGGCACAGCTGATTCTTGTCAGGTTTCAACTGGGTATTTATTAAGCTAAGTCTGTGTATATCCTTTAGCACTGAGTGAAACATGGCCATCCTTAACTGACTCAAGGTAGAGGCAATAAGAGAAAAAGTGGAGAGGAAAGAAGAGAAAATACAATTGCGTTAAAAAGAGAACAAATAAGTGTACTCAATAATAGTTTGTCAGCATTTTGACTTCAGATAAATGTGTAGATGATACTGACTCAACATAGTTTAATGGATGCACTGTCAATACTGACTGATTTGCTTTGTAACTATTTACCTCAATTAATTACAATTTCTAAAAGCCAGTGGAAGAAATAATTATCGTGTGAACACAATGAAGACGTAGCTGTACTGAAGTAGAAGTTCCCTAGGTATGTCTGAACACGTGAAAACCAATAAATTTATCTAACATAATTTTTTGAAATTTAAATAACACATTTTAGGCTAAACATATTATTTTGGACTGTAGGAAGACACACAGATATAGAAAACATAAACATTTCATTCAGTACTAAAAGTTCAGAGGGGAGAACAGTGGGGTTAAGAGGCAGAGGGCAGAGGTTGAAATACTGGGTAGCAAGACCAGAGACAGAGACATCATTTCGTATATTATTATTACAAATAATCAGATCAATCTATGTCTTATATAATTTACTTATAATTTTATTGATTAAAGAACATTATCCTTATCCATTTCCTACCCCTTTTCCTTTCTGAATTTTCCAATCAATCCTGAGATATAAGCTAGTTACTACCATTATACCTGTTATTACTGAGCTTTATAAGCGATGCATACTTCTAGTCAGGTGAAGTTTAGCTTTGACTCAGTGTTATCACTTCAGGGCCAGTGTTCTTATCACCATCCTGTGCTGTATCCCATATAAAATTACGCACATGGAATACTTGAGAATTATCAATTTTACGTAGTAAATATATTAGAAGAACCCTTTTCTGTTTAATGATATGGAAAATTTTACCACTTAACACTATGCTTCATATTGTATAGCAAATGCATTAATTCTCTGAGTCTAATGTTTATATTAACATACCCAAACTAACATTTTTGGTGTATTTAGTTTTTATCCCCATTTCTCTACCATTTCAGAATCACTAAGCTAACTGTGATCTCTGTATCATTACATTCTAAAGATATTTTGCATGCTTTATTATATTCTAACTCCAAACAACACTGACTGCATTCACCGATTCACCTCCTTTCTGCTATATTCTCTTCCCCTGGTTTTCTCCTACCCCTTAGGGTACATTTGTTGATCTCCTTTGCCAGTTTGTATCTTCCTCTCAAATGTCTGAGTTCCTCAAGTGGCTCCTACACTATTTTCCCCTATACTTCCTCTTTAGGCAATCTCATCATTACTTATAGCTTTAATGATCAACTATCTACAGATGACTTCCAAATTTAAATCTCCTTGAAGACTTCACCTGTGGGCACCATAACTATGCATTTATCTAACTCTCTGATAGGTCCTCTCGGATGTTTGAAAGAGACTTCAAACTTTACACTTCCAAAATTAAACTCATCATCTTCTCCCATCACCTCCCATCATTCTAGCCCAAACTTCTCTCTCAGCACCACCATCCAGCTAACTGTACAAACTAGAAACCTAGTAGTCATCTTGTACCCAACCCCATGCCTCTCTTATTCTATCCATCACCAGACCTTCTCTATTTACCCACCAAATATGTTTTAAAAATCTTTTCTATCTGTCCATGTCCATCACAACCACATAGTCCATACCTTGATTGCTGCAAGAAGTTTCTGACTTGTGTAGAATTTTGACTTATCCGACCTCACTCCCTACACATCAATGTTCCTCTAGAATGTAACTAGAGATATCTTTTCCAAATGAAATAAGATTAATATGATTATGTCACAACTTGCCTCCGATTAAAACATTCAATGGCTTTCTACATCTCTTATGTCACAAAACAAAAATTCTTAACATGACATGCAGGACACTTTATGGCAAGCCCCTAAACTAACTTTCTTGCTTCTGTATCACTGTGTCCAACTTCCTTTACAGTCACAGTGGACTTGTTTTACTTTCTCATATGCACCATGATGATTCCTACTACAAAGCAGGGACATTTTCTTCCCTGAATGATTGTTCTTCTTTGTCTTTTTATGGATCCTCTGGTAATCCTTAATATCTCAAATTATTTGAGAGCTCAAGGGAGACATTACCAAGATCTTTAGCCTTTCAGTTTTATAAAACCATCTGCCTTTCCATTGTAACATATTTCATGGTTGAACATTTATGTTTGTTTAATATCAATCTATCTGTTTTTCCTACTAGTCTATCCATAAAATAGGAGCCCTATTTGTCTCCTGTTTTGCCCACCATTGTATCACCAATACCTAGCATAGTTCTTAGCCAATACATCTTTTGAATAAATGAATGTATGGATAACATACATACTAACATATGTGCAATTTTAGTGTCCTAAATAATGCACCCTGTAGTCTCCATTGTACACAATATATATATTATATAAAATTAAAATTATATATATGTGTGTGTGTGTGTATATATCTATATATATATATATATATATATATATAAAATTTTCTACCAATTTTATTAAAGTTGTATCTTGGTAGAGTTTATGCTTAGAAGTTTGTTGTTGTTGTTGTTGTACTTTATATCACAAATTATGCCCCTTTTCTAGATTCTTATATTTTTAACTTTGACTAGTAACAGTTAATATCTACTGATGGTGAATAAAAATGGATACATTTCTTGTAGAGAGCAGTCAAAAGACAAATTCTGCATACTGAATGAAACAAAGCAGAAGATGAGTTTATTGCCAGGGTTTCAACGGGCAAGCCAGGAAATTCAAGGCTATGGGAGCAATGAGTTTTGAGTTGATCACAGACTAAGGAATTTTTATGGGATTATTACAGAAGTTATTTGGCTTTTTCAGTTGATTGGTTGCTTAGAGGTCTTATTTGAATCAGGGTAGCTCAGTCAGGTGAATAAGGAAGTCCAGAGATTCCATGAATGGACCCAAGTTTGTTTTGGGAATTGGCTGGTGTCCTTTGCTGATTTCTGAGAAGAGCTGAAATTCCTGTAAGATTAGTTTAAGTTTCCTTACGCACATAAATTGACATTCTCCATTTTGTCCTTGATATAAAGGACTCCATTTTAGTTTGGTTCTACAAAGCAGTTTCACTGAAATTCAACTGTATTTGATTTTCCTCTAAAACTAAGCTACTTAGAGAATAAAAATGATTAAGAAAATGGCTTTATAAAAAAGAGCTTGACTTGGTTCACTAATTTTGATATGGTACACAACCATATATAGATTAATATTGTCATATTAATTTTTTATAACTGTCAGAGATAAAATTAAAACTCTCATGATATTTAAAATAATTAAGTAGTTCAGAGCTCTTGATTCACTCAGTTTCTAAGAAAATTAAGTGGAAAAAAGAGTGAAGGACAACAGCTGGACATATACTGCACACATAAACACACACAGATAGACAGAGGTGGAGATAAATAAACTATGTAGTCTAGAAAAAATATTTAAGAATAGATAGAAACTATATTACATTTCAGAAATCTTTAGTCTCCAAATATCTAACCCCCTGATTACCTAATCTCTAGAGCCTAGAGCATGGGTGTACAAACTTTTGTCAATGTTTTTTACCAAGGGCCATATGTGGTAAAATACACAAACAGGCGGGCCACTCACTCGAGGTGAAGTACATATTGCCTCACGTGGTTTATTTAAGTAAACTAAATATAGTTTTGGAATTTACTGTGGGCCAATTAACAATGGATTTCGGGCTGCAGTTGGCCCAAGGGCCGCAGTTTGGACACCCCTGGCCTAAAGATACATGTTTGCTAAAAGATTATTTGCTTTTCAAAAGTAATACATCCATTATCTGTACTTATCAGAAAAAAATTATTTTAAATAGCCAAATACATACATCAAAGTACTACAATCATGCCAGATTTTTTCTCAGTTTTATGTTTAAAAACAATGTATTTATTCTTTTTACTTATGATACTGCTTTCAAGTTTCCAAAATTGCCCCACACATGATAATTTTGACTAAAAATAATATGCTTGATTTTGTTTCATTAAAGAAATATTCAAGAACCTATGGAGGATTAAACAGAAATTGCATCTAATTAAACTAAGGCCATGTAGCCACGCAAATTAGCCTTGTTTGAGAAATATTTTTCCTACATTCATAGATACTCCCTATTTTAAGCCATTTTACCTGTTCAAGTATTTAATTAGTATTTCCAAACATGGCTTAAACTTTTCATGGAATTGTCATATTGCTACCTTTAAAAGGAGTTTAATGATTCTGGCAAAGTAATTTCCAAACAAATGGATGGCCAACCATTTCTTTCATGGACAGCTGAAAAATGATGGCCACAGCAAGGCCATCTGGAAAAATACAAGTAAGAATATTGGACTACAGAAAACACCTTGGTTTAATATTTCATCTGGAGAATCTTTATTTCAAGTTCATTAACAAAGGCAACACTGCCTAGTTATTTTGAAACTTTGTTAAACAATTCACAACTTCCAGACTAATTTCTTTATATGATTTTTTAAAATGCACAATAAAAATAAATTTTACTCTGGCTAATTTATTAGAATATGTAAGAGGAGATAATCAACAGTAAAAACTTTGGGAAGAAGCTGTTCTTTTTTGCATTAATTAACTACTATACACAAATAAAAATTTACAGTGAAATGACTGAGTACGACACAAGTAATGAACACATTAAATCTAAATTTTATTCTTGGTTGCTGTTATTCTGATCTTATTGAAGTCAATTTTAATCTAAGCCCCATGCATCTTAAAAGGAATTTGGTTGAAACATTATGTTCTGTTTGTTTTGATTTTAATAAAGGGAAAATATTTTTTCTAATTATAAATTATTTCAACACATTGTAAATAATTAAAACAAAATTATTTGTAAACATTTAACGGATAACATGATTGTGGCCCCTATGAATTATAATATCAATTCTTACTAAATAAAAAGTATATAAACTTGACTGTTGACATCATTTTTATACAGTATTGATGAGATAACAAGGAGAAAAGACCAATTCTTTGGGCATATGATGCAACTATTTTAGACCAAGAAGGAAACCAACATCAACTTCCTCCCCAGAGGTTGTCCTTACATCTTTCAGTGGAATATTAATATCTCTGTTTTTTGCTTACAGACTATTAGTATGATAGAATGGTTAACAACTTTCCTCTCTGATCAGACTTATACAAATAATTGAAAAATAAATGTGACATATTAAAAATTAAACCATTTTTTGATGTTTCTATGTTGTGTTTGATCTTTTCCTGAAATTTAAATGTGCTTGTTTTTTTGGCATTTGTCACTTTCTAATGAATATTATTTTATATGTGTTTCTGCACATATCTCTGTGTATACACTGCTTATTTCAGTTTTCACTTGACCATACTTTAGCATTTTATATTAATATAATTTTATATTTATTTTATATTATATTTATTTTAGATTTTATTGTATTTATTTGCAGTTACTTATAATTTAATATTTTATAAAATAATACATAATATATTTTAATATAATATAAAATATGAAGTTATTTACATGCACTTTTTAAATCAGATAAATGAATTCATAAGATAAAATGTTGTAGATAAACCCTGAAGTTCTGAGAGTTTTTCTCCCATCTAAATAGTAAGTGCTGGAGCTGGATTCCAATACAGGCCATTATACCTACTAAGTAAATATGTTAATTAAATTTTAGAAAGGGGTTCCATTCCCTATTATACCTTAAAATAGTTAAGACTGCAATGGTAAGAGGAGGTCAAGTTGACTGGAAATCTTAGCCAGCATATAAAAGGGGAAAAATAATTGTTTCAATTTTTTCATGATTTCTACATCCTCTAATGGTTTTACACAGACACATGATTTTCATATTCAAATTAAATCTGGGAAATATTAATACATCCTTCAGATTCACAATGCAAATAAACATTTTAAATGATTCTTGAGACACAATTCTCCATGGGATATTGCATTTCTGGATGTTTTATGGAAGAGGGCACAGAATACCTTTTAATCTGGACTAACTTTTCAAGTATATTTGTATAGTGAACAGACTTGGAAGAGAGGAGCAAAGAGAAGCATGCCTACTGCACATTATAACGTATTTGGGTTCACTAATTTGAGTTCACTAAAGTTCACAAATTTGAGTTCAGGGTCCCTGCCTTGTAATGTGACCCACTGCATGTGCTGGCTTCCTTTGGGTCCACTCATATTGCCTCACTGGGACATAAGGGCAAGGGGAACTGCAGCAAATATCCTGATGTTGTTGCTGCCTGCTATCATGAGTAACAAAATTATTTGTTTCTGAACCAGGACTCTTATGACTTCTGCTGTCATCCACAAAACTGTAGCAGGCTAACTTGCTATCTTGCAAGTAAGGTGAAAGCCCAGATCTTTACAGATCTTAAAAATGTTCTGACAAGTTCTTCAGTCAGTAATGATTCACATTATTTAAATAAGCATTTCCAAATATCTTCATCCATGAAACATTTTAATCTGTAACATTTATTAAGATTACACAAATTCATTGTACAATGAACATTAAGATATCCCGATCTAAGTAGTACTTAAATGAATGATCTTCCAAAATACAATTTAGTTTGATAAAGTACTAAGATAAATGTATTAAATTCAAGTTTTCCATTAACACATGGTATACCATATCTTCCATTATATGTCTTATCCATGGCTGATCATTTTACTTTAGCTAACCATTTACCATAAAAAAATATATTCCCATTTTTGATTACTGGCAGTGTTGTCATGGAAATATAGGCTGTAATATATAGTTAGAGGAAGGAAGGTGAAATAACATGTATCAAAAACATGTAGTTAACTTGAGGAAAACAAGGCAATAACTCAAATGAAAATGTAAGTTGATGATACTAGTGCACTGAATTCAATTTTGGGATTTTCACAATTAAGGAATGTGTTTCTTTGAAAAATAAAATTAATTGTGTTTATGCAATATTACTTAAAGTATTATGATTTTATTAGTAATCTTATTCAATTTACAAATGACAAAAATATTCTTAATTTATAACTTGTATGTAAAGTGAAAAGAAACGACAAAAAAAAACAATGAAGTGCTTCACCACCAACCTCTATTTATTATATTTTCTTAATTACTACAGTGAAACTGCTCCTATCACATGAGGTAAATACTTTTGTCAAGTGAAATAAAACAAAATGAAGGAAGTTGACAGGAATGCTTTTAAAATTAGGGGCTTCTCTGAAAATGTGACAGTTTCCTTGGTGGTAAAGCTATGACAACTCTGTGAAAAGATATAATCATTCTGGTTTTGAAATTGCTTGTCACTCACTACTCCCATGACTTATTAGCAAAACTTTGATTTTTATCTCACTTTTAATGTCCCTAGATATTATAGTTCTCTTTTATAACACTTTAAAACCACAAATTAAAAAAAAAAAAAAAAAATGCATTGACAATTGTTAGTAAAAAGTGTTTTTTTCAATTTTTTCATTTAAAATGGTGTTAGTTCTCAGAGAGTTTATGAGCATAAATATTGCCCTTGTTCCCCAAACTCATGTATTTTAAAAATAAGTTTGTGGATTCAAGAGATCATCCAAAATCCACCAAATTCCTACGGCCAATGGGAATTTAATGCTTAAAATTTGAAGCACAGGACAGCTGAAAGAGTTAAGCCCATCAATGCATCCGTCATTTGATGGGCTTTAGTGAGTGGACTTTTCTTAAAATATATTCCTAAATATTGTGGGGAGCGGGCTGTGAGCTGACAAGGGCCTTGCAGCTGCAAGGTCATTCCCATAGGAAGCCTCCCCTCAGCAATCTTCCCAGAAAGTACAAGATAACACTAATGAAGTCACAGACACACAAACTGGCCAATACACAAAACAAAATGTTCTAATAATACCTGCTTGTTCTGCTAATACTTGTTTGTATAGATAACTATTCTAAGACTGTGTAAAAACTGTGTGTGAAATAAAGACTGCGCCACTGCTCTGCCATCCATGGATGGTGGACCTCCCCATCCCAACTTTCCTGTCTCTGTCTTTTCTCAATCTCCTCACCCTTCCCCCTCAGGCAGAACCCTCCTGGTCACGCGGGCCATGACAAAATATATATGTGATTATAAATGTAATATATGTACATGGTTATAAGTTTACAAAATAAAGAAATTAACAAAGACACAAATAAAAATTACACATGAGCCTACCACTCAGAGATAATGGCTCTGGTATTTGGTATGAATACATAAGAAAATAACTGGAAAAATAATGAAAGGGTTTTGTTTTATTTGTGTTTTAATACTCATATTTTAACTTCATATATTATCAGTATTTCCCCAATCATTAGAGTGTTTAACTAATTATTAATTTATCTCTAAGTGATATAAATGTATAATTTCCTTGAATTTTCTTTATTTAGTTTTCAAATGAAATAGTAACTTTATGAAACTATCTGGGAATATTTTTCTATTCAAGTAATGACTTTTAATTTGGTTAATTACTTAAACTTCCTTGTTGAATTGAATTATAGTAATTTCACAAGTAGAATATTTTTCTACTTCAACTAATGACTTACTTTGGTTTCTTATTTACTCTTTTGTTGAATTATGTAATTTCACAAATAAATGTTTAATCTTTCTGTAATTTATTTTGTCATATGGTGAGATGATTTGTTTTTGGTTCAGATAGCCAAATTATAAACCAATATTTTTGAGGAAATGCATGACATTCCTTATAATGGTAACATTGGCTTTTATGATGTTTTGAGATCTTAACTATACTAGAAATTATTTCAGGTCTATGTATATTGTTTCATTGATCTTTCTGTTGATTATTGCACATGTATTGCAGTGATTTTCAAAACTATTGTATGGATGTTATATTTTAAATTTCCTTACAATATCTAAAATATTTTCAACTGTTTTCAAAATTATAGAACAAAATTTAGCTGTGGTAAAAAAATATAGGGTTTTTTTTTTTTTACAGTTGTTATTGTCCAAATTATTTAGAAATGATTTCACTGTCTTGAAGCATACAGTGATAAGAATTTTGAGACCTGTTTCTATTACGTAAGCTTTACAATGATTACATAATATTCCATTAAAAGGGATCATTTCAGTTATCCCAGTTAAATGTCCAGATTTTATTATTATATTTTTTAGGTTGACAATACTGTCTTTTTTTGGACATTCTTTCTTCTTGGCTTGTGTGACTCCACAATCTCGTGGTTTTTCTCTTGTTTCAATAGATAACATCCCAACTTTTTCTAGGTCTCCTTTTTGGCTGTTCATTTCTACCTGAATCTAAAATTTTATAGCTCCTCTAAAGTGCTCAATACTTGGACTTTTTTCTTCTCACACTACACTATCTCCTTTAGTGATTTTTATCTAGTTCCATAGCATCAATATGACTGTTTTTTAGAAATTCATATCACCAGTTTAAACACTTCTGATTTCCAAGTACCTGACTTGACATATCCATCTCAATGTCTCACAGGAAACTTGAAATCTTGTCCAAATTGATTTCATAATCTCCCCCTAACCTTGGAACAATATCAACACAAAAGTTCTCCTCCTTTTCCATAGATCCCTATCTCAGTTCAATACCAAATCTACCTAATAGTTCACACCAGAATGTCATCAATGTCTTCAGTGATGCTTCTCTTTTCCTAAAGTACCACTACTCAATATCCTTTCAAATATTAAGTATTGTTAACTTGATCTTGAAATACATTTAATATGCCCTCATTTTTCCATGTCTACTTTTAATATCTCAGAATGCTTACCATTCTTTTTTGCCTGGGCTACTCGAATAACTCATTTAGGAGGTTTCCCATATGTACACTGGTCTCACTATTCTTCAGGATGCTAGGGGAATATATTGAGAATATAAATACAGTGGTTTTATTCCGATGCTCAAAATTTTGTTCTGTGGTGTTTTTGTGTGCATATAAGTGTTTTTTAATGTCCATTTGAAGAAGTTTATCATGACACATTATTTACCAATAGACAGATTAGATTAATTTCCCTTGAATTTTCTCATAGAATATTTGTCAAATATTCTATTTTTTTTAGACTTATAGATGGAGAACAGGATACAGTAACCCCTCACATTCCTAGAATTTATTAATCATACATCCTGTGCGGTTCTACTGGAGTTAAAGAATTATCTCTACCTTTCCCTGCCTAATCCTCTGAAACTCTTTACTGATAGACTTCATGAACAAAAAAGTAAATAAAACACCAGCATATCCTAATACTCCTACAAGCATTTTGTTTATTTGTTTCCTTTAAAGTACTTTACTTCTAAGGTTTGAATCTCCAATCACTATCCTCCTTTGTTTCCACCTCAGATAAGTTAGTGGGATTGTGTGTGTGTATGTGTACGTGTGTGTTGTTAATAATGATTTTGTTTTTGTCACTTTACCAGGTAGTTCATATAGAGAAGGTAAGCTGAGCAGTTTCTCGTTTTTCAGCTCTTCCAAAAATTAGTAACCCCCCAAAAATATATAAATTACATTAAAAGGTTGTTAATAGAAAAAAATAAATATAAATGTCCAATAAAATATGAAAAAATATTCTCACATTCATATTTAGATAACCATTTTAAAAATATATAATGTTTTTTCACCTACTAGCTTGGGAAATATTTCTAAAGTTTGATCCAGTACTCTTTTGGCAAACATATATGAAAAAATACCTTTTTGGACACTCTTGTAAACTTGTAAACCTTGTCAACTGTGTAGGAGGGAAATATGTTACTACTTACCAAAATGTTAAAGGTACTTTTATTTTAACCCAGAAATGTTATTTCTATTATTTGTACTTAAGATAGACTAAGCGAAGTGTGCAAACATACATGACATGTAAGTGATGTTTTCAATAGTTCTTTTTATTAAAATATAAAATAATCATATTTTGGAAGCAGCATTGAATAAAAAGCAAGTGTAGTTTTACAGAAACTATCAACATTTAAAATCCAACACCCTGAGTATCTAAATTACATTTAAACTGTCCATTAGAAATTGTTCTATAGAACTGTATACAGCTATTATGCCTGAAGGGCAATGGAGAAAGTTATACACGCTTTTCCAGGGCCCTCAGCATCATAGCTGCTGTCAGACATCAGCCTTGTTATCAGACAGTTACTCTTGTGAAAATTTAAGAACTGTCAGAGACACTGGTCATCATGTGACCTTTTTCTATTATCCCTTTAACGAGGTGCCATGGTGCCTTCCATACTTCTTTTGTAAATACTATTGAGAGATACTAAATATTATCTAGATTCTGTAAAATTCATAAAAGTAGCATTATTATTTGGGGAAAAATATCAATCCTAAGGTATTTCAATGTAATCTCTAGCAGTAATGCTGATAAGAGTTTCAAAATTATTAAGGTGAACCTGAATAGAAACTAACCTTAGAAGTTCCCAACAAGATATTTTAGTGGGTAGGGGGATGGATTTTGGGAATTTAATGAATCTCCTGTATTGCTTTAGATCTGACCTGCCAATGGGAGTCACGGCTGGATTTATCTTCGGCAGAGAGCAGTGCTAGTCACAAATTTTGCTTACATCCCAAGAAGCAAAGTAGTGGTTGGCTGTATATATACTTTTAAGTCTCATAAGAAACCTGATACTTTCATTTCAACATTGGTTGACCTGGACATCTTTCATTTACTTTGCATTTTTGAAGTTGTCAAATTGTTGGTTTACTGTCATACCCTAAAAATTGGATGGATTCTTAAGCTTCATATCAATATATTCCTCTTGAACAGATATTTTCGTGAAAGAAAGTAGGAGTGTCTGTGCATGTGTATGTGCTGGGGTTTATAAAGCTAGATCAGGAGTACAGTAAGGGCAAGATATTCACTTTATATAACTTGGTGTGCTCTAAGTGTATATACATGCCATGCATGTGGTAGATTTTCAGTATTATTTTTCAATAAATGAAAAAATAAATATGAATTGTATTTCATGTTGATTTTTCATGTTGATCTCATCTTCAATTATGTGAAATTATTTTCTCTTTCTCACTATATATGTATACATATATATGTATATATATGTTAGCACCCATGTGTTACACATACACATATTTACATATGTATATATATATATATATATATACACGTGTATATGTCTCTTTATATATAGTAATGAGCATATAGTAATAGTAATAATCATATACAGAGAGAGAGTTCATATATTTTGATGCATTCATCTATTCATTTATTTAATCATTTACTCACTAAATATTTATCACTAAGCATTTATTTAACCATTTATTCAGTAGCTATTTGTACTAAACTAGGTTATGAGGGTAATACAAAAATAAATAAACTTGATCTCTGACTTAAGATATTCATCCTTCATAAGCTTATTCATCTGACCTGTTCATTGGGTATTTATGCTCATTTACTACCTCTGAGACCAGTTCTTTTTCAGTTTCAGTATTTTACTATTTCTAGCTATGGCTTCAAGTGGGAACAACACTTGTTTCAAATACGTTTGGATGCCAATTAATTTCTGAAATGAGATTCTGCCGCACTTCTAGAAACCACCACATTTTTAAAAATACCTTTTAAACATCATGTCTCTCTCTCTCTCCATACACACACACACACACACACACACACACAAACACACACACATACATGTATATTTGTAATACTTTTTATTACATAATGGTTGAAACATTCCATATAGCTATGAAATTATGTGGAAAACATTTTAGCCAGCTTGGGAAGAAATAAATCTACAGAAGGTATTACAATCACCAAGAAAGTAGGACAGGCTGCAAAATGAAACATATGTTCTGTTTCAGAAAGCCTTGTGTTTGGAGAAGGACTTGGTTGAAATACATGGTTGAAATACTCAGAAGGACTTAGTTGAAATAAAATTGTACTTCCTGGAAGACATATGTATTAATGAATCAGCTATTTCTCAAAGAGAAGTCTCAATTAAAGGTGGAGGTAGCTTTGTGCCTTTTACTCTGGTTATAAGAGATTTGCAGTTTAGAATTCTAGAGAAAATACTGATTCATATAAATTGGAAGAAAAATCCAAGGGACTTTCAATTATCAATATTTTTCATCATTGTTTTGGTTCATCAGAATATATTAGCTTAAAATTGCACAAAAGAGGGAAGATACAAATAGTCACAGATTTAGTAAAGTATCTCATATTATGGGGGAAAATAGGTACTATACGATAACATAAATAAGAAGTTAAATTAAATAATAGATTTTAAACAACTTTACTAACAATAAATGTGGGGAAACAAATTAATTATATTTCTACATATAATATTAATAAGGGAAATGTGGTAATCTAGTAGAAAAATATGTAAAAAAATGTGCAGCTATTGCTATGAACTGGGCCTCACCCATTATGTAACAAACGTAATTTTGGATTAGAAAGATGGAAAATGGTAGATACAGTTAAAATAAAGTTTTAGAATAGCAGGATAAAACAGAGGCTCTTGAAATCACCAATATAACTTTCACCAAAATATTTTTATTGTAGTTTAAACATATGACAAAAATTAGATTATCTGTTATTAATGCATGAGACAAGAGAGTCATATCCTATAAGCGACAGAAAACTATAAAACCCATGGGGGAAACAGATCTCTCTTTTGTAATTCAAACACTAGAAAATGATAGTCTTCTGTGTATAGTGGATGCTGAATCAGAAATCAGGAGAGGGATATTTTCATTTCGTCTCTTGATACATTTCAAACTGTTCCCTGATATTCATGCAAGCCTTTATGCACACACACACACACACACACACACACACACACACACACTCAATTTATTTATTCAGTTAACTGAATGACAAACAGCTGAATGGAAAATCTCTCTGGACTGTGGGAATTACTAATAGCAACTTGGTGATGTAAGAAAGAAAGCCAGTAGAAAGCCAGCATAATTGATATTTTAGAGCTACGTTCCCCAAACTGTATTCCATAAAACAACAAAAGTTCTATGAGATTAATAGATGTCATATGGGAAAGAAGTATTCCATCAGGGAAAAAACACACTTTGTATTTCTCCGGTTGGAGATTTCAACAGTGTTTTAGCATTTTAAAGACTGAATTAGCTTGCTGTAAAGTAATCTATTTGACTTTATTTAACTTTGCATATTCCCAACTTTTTTTCCATAATTTCTTTTGCAAAATATCCATGAAAAGTCCTTTTGAATAGGCTGCCTGACTTGGAGAAGAATATGTTCCATTTTCTGGCTTCCAAAAAGGATCCATAGAAAACACTGCTACATTTGTATACATAAGTATGTTACCTGTCCTCACTATTGACACATTTTAATTATTTTTTTTGGCTGCCATTATTTTTGTAACCCTTTTAAGGATGTCACATTTGACATCTTCTCACTGTTTCCTCTATTGGGCTTAGATGGATTTTCCTAGTATCCCGCATCATCCTTGGAACCTCTTTTTCTCTTAGCTTTTGCTACCTATATTCAAAGAGCAGAGACAGAATGATGTCATGATGCCAAAGGGGAAAATAAAAATCACTTACATAAGACTAAGATCAATAGCTGCTTTCAAATAAGACAAAACCACAAAAATGTGGCTGAATTCATACTAAAATACCATGTAAAACAGAAAAACAACAATTTGTAACAGTTCAAAAAGAAAGCAAAGTGAAGACACCTCAGAAATTGGTATGTATAATCTATGACAGTTACATAGATTAGCATTAGAAACACCTGATTTTAGAGCATGTTAGTCATAAAGATATAAAGTTAATCATCATTTAGTCATAAGTGAAACTATCAAATGCCTATATCAAGAGCTCAAATGAATTTATGAAGTTTATTGATTTAAATATACATCGGAAAGCCATTAAAAATAAATATTTAAAAAATCTGATTAACCTGAAATCAATAACCAGAAATTTTGCCTAACCTTTCACAAAATAATGTCTATTTTATTATAATGTTTATATAGTGTTGGCTTGCAATTTCAACTTGCACCTCAAAATATTAACAATTGACGTCCTTTTGTTAAAGAAAGTAAAGTATTTTCTCTCAAATTCCTATTAAAACCCAAGCTCAGAAAGAAATTCAGGAAAATTTTCTGAAAGATGTGCATTCCTTATACACTTCTCACTGTCTTGAATAAAGTCTGATAGATAGAAAACCAAATATTTTCAGGTATAATATTTATCTCTACATAATATCCTTTCAGTGTGTTGCATTTTTGTATTATGTCCTTGATTTTCATCAGAGTATTATAAAAAGAACCATGCAACATAGAATATTATAAGAAGAATTGTATGAAATGCTTCCCCTTTGTTGGTAAAGAAATGTTGATTATGCTGTGCATTGTAATATTATTCAAGAAATTAAAGAATTTCTTTTAGACTTCCATGCTTGGAAAAGTTTTGCTTTTCTCAAAGAATTGTGGTTCTTCCTTTCTGAAAATACCACCATAGATTGACTGTATTTTAACACTTTTTTCCTCTCTTTTTTGGCTTTGAATTTGGAAGCAACAAAATAACTACTCAGATTTTTATTTTAGTCTGCTTGTCTATTTAGTTGAGTACCCGTCCCCAATTTTCATTACTACTTATACATAGTCTTTTGTCTTGATAATTGTTTTTTTTTTTTTCTATGCAGCTATTATCCTGATCTCTTTCAAAACAAGAAACTTGGAAGAGTTACAGATTTCTCATAAAGTGAAGACTTTCAAAATCCCAAAGGATCACATTTTATTTACTGTTTGATGGAAAATAATCTCTAACCTGAATCAGATGTGCAAAGATAAAGGTATTCTTATCTAGATTTAACTCTTTTTGATCCCCCAGGAATCTCTTAAATTTTGTTATAATTGCTTGACTCTTGAACATGTATATTTCACATCTGTCCTTTATCTGGATCTAATTCCCAGCTCCTCTTTTCTTTTCTTTATTTTTCAACTTTCCTAGGTATAGTAAATTTTGTTAAACTGAGTTCTATATTACACTGCTTTGGAGCCTGCTGGTTGGTTTTGTTCCTTCTATGGCTCCTGAAGGTATACCTTAACTTTAGCCCTTAGAAACCATAGACTCTCATGGGTCTAAAACCTGTGGCATAAATATATATATATATATTTCAACTTGCACCTCAAAATATTAACAATTGACAAAATATTAACAATATTAACTCTCTCTCTCTCTCTCTCTCTCTATATATATATATATATATATATATATATATATATATACCACATATTTGGCAATATGTCTTTATGAGTCAAACAGGTAAATGTTTGTGGTTTCAATGTTCCACTTGTTAGCTATAGTCATTACTTCCAAGGCTTGACTTTGTCATTGTAAATTTGTACTAATTAAGTATTTTTACCTTTCCTCTTCTCTTGGTTTGAAATATACTTCATATGATTTTTTCATCTTTCTTCCTTCCCATCTTTGAGGTATGAATTCAAATACAGGTTTCCCTCACTATCTGAAAGTAGAGTGTTCCTATGAAACCTTTCCTAAGCTGAAATGGCATTAAGTGAAGAAGCAATTACCTTAAGACACATCTTGCTAATGGATGCACAAAATAAACTGAGATAAAACACAGATGCTCACAGACATAATTAAAAATTATGGGGGCTTGATGCTGAGTTAGTTCTGAGGGAAAGAACTGAGGAACCACTCTCACTGCTCTGGCTGTGTGATGCCTCTATAACAGCTTGCTGCAAAACAAATGCTGAGTGCTATTTTTGTTTTTTTCATAAAATCAGAAATCCTGTTTCGATTTCTATTCATACGCAGAAACAGACACTAATGTAAGTCTTTCGTAAAAGTGAAGTAGCGTAAAGCTAACTTTTGAAAAGTGGGGTGTAGCTGTATAAATTCCCTTTGACAGGTCCTCTCCCTTCACCCTAGCTCAAATCCATTGTCTGCATGAGCAGCAGCCAGTAACTGATACCACGTTTCTTTTTTTCTGTTTGTTTTTTTCATCAATTTATTTATTTGTATAGATTTTTAAAAATCATTTTTATTATTAATTTCGGGTATACAAAGCAACATAGTGATTAGACATTTATACACCTCACAAAGTGATCACCCCAACAAGTCTAGTACCCATCTGGCATCATATATAGTTATTACAATACCATTGACTATAGTCCCTATGCTGTATTTTACTTCCTATGATGATATATTTTTTAATTATAGTTGATATTCAATATTATTTTATATTAGTTTCCAGGTACACAGTGGTTAGGCATTTATATAGCTATGAAGTGACCTCTCGATAAGTCTAGTACTCATCTGATACTATACATAATTTTTACAATATTGTTGACTACGAGGCCTGACAATTAAGGTCGTGAAGTTGTGGCAATGATGCTGCTAACATTTCTTGATATCAGAGGGATTATTCATTATGAATTTGTACCAACTGGACAAACAGTTAACCAAGTTTACTATTTGGAAGTGCTGAAAAGGCTGTGTGAAAAAGTTAGACTACCTGAATATTTTGTCAACAATTCCTGGCTCTTGCATCACGACAATGCTCCAGCTCACACGGCACTGTCTGTGAAAGAGTTTTCAGCCAGTAAGCAAATAACTGTATTGGAACACCCTCCCTACTCACCTGATCTGGTCCCCAGTGACTTCTGTCTTTACTTGAAGATAAAGGAAATATTGACAGTGAGACATTTTGATGACATTCAGGACGTCAAGGGTAATATGATGACAGCTCTGATGGCCACTATGAGCTGGCATCAGTGCATAGCTTCCCAAGGAGAGTACTTCGAAGGTGACTGTAGTGATATTCAGCAATGAGGTATGTAGCACTTTTACTAGGATGAGTTCGCAAACTTAATAGTATGACCTTGTTTATTCCCCATAGTGTATTTCACATCCCTGTGACTATTTTGTAACATATTTCTTACATATTTACTTGCTTCGTATTTATTTGCTGTTTCTACCACTTGAATACAAGCCCCAGGAGGGCAGGGATTCTGTTGATTTTTAGGAATTTCAGCACATAGATTAAAACCTGGCACATAATCGGAGTTTACAAAACTAACTCATCTCATCTTTTTAATATTGTGAGAATTTGAATTTTTATGAAGTACAACAGTTGTGCTTCTTTAAATGAGAAGAGCCCATTGGTTTCATTGATTTATAAACTCTTAGACATAAGCTCAATTCTTTCTGAGAATTGTCGCCTAATGGAAGGTAATTATCCAAACTATTTCCATCATGTTAGCCATATTTCTCTGCATAAAATTAGAGCAGTACATATTCTCAGGGGGAAAAATATAGTGTTCTTTCCTTACCAAATTATAATTAAAACCATTAAGGGACATGCAAAATTATATTTTCATGCCCATAAATGTACTACCATTTAACTTTCCATTGCTATAATTTTTAAAAATAAAATAAAATCGACACATTCCAAAAGCTGAACCATGACTTTATTTGTGGTTAACCTAGACCATTATGGATTAGATAATAGTGGCAGATGTCATTTTAGTTCCATCCAACTTTGATCCTTGGTTAAAATCCCTATCCTGTGGTTAGTTTAATGCCTAGAGAGAGAAACAATACAAAACAAAACAAAATCGCTGGCTGTAATTGATGATAGGGATAAAGGACCAATACAACACAGAAAGACTCAAGAGGGGAAAAATACAACCTGGCCACCATTCAGTAATATGACCTTAAAATGTGTATAGCCTGCTTGTCACCTCTCTTCAGAAGTGGAAAGAATCAAGTTGTCAGTACAAAAACAACATACAAAGTTATTAAAGCCATTATTATCTTTATATAAAAATTAGAGAATATTGTAGGAATAAAACAATTTGACCATTTCCTGAACCACTAATATTCCTATAAATAGAAGCTTTAAGGGAAGTTCTATGTTTCCAGCAAAAATTATACATAGGTATGGAGTTAGGGATATTTTTTTTCCCTCCGTGTACTATTTTTTCCACAAGTTGCCCTGTGTTTGATGAGTGGCAATACTGACTAACTATGACACATTTCTCATTTTGGTGTGTTTGGGGTGAAAATTTGTATATGGCAAGTCTTGTCAAATTTTTTTTTTGGTTTTACACTAATCTCCTTATTATCCTTTTGAAAGTTCTTGAGGCAATAGATCAGGCATTTTAGGAGTACCATGGAAGCAGACAGAAAGAGGTAAAAACTGTCAGTAATGTTGTCCAAAGTTGACTCAGGGGAGAAAAAATGGGAAATAACCTAATATTGCAAGGCAGAGATTATTAACTAAATTTCTCAGAATTTCTATTTTGTTAGCATTTCTAACGCAGAATCTCAAATAAAGATGAGCAATTTGGAGAGGGTCAAAACAGAAGATGAAAAGCAATTTCTTTCCAGCATTTATCACTAATTAATATAGTTCATTATTTTTTAAAGATTTCAACATTTTAACTAAGGCATCCTTTTCATCGTTGAAGCCATTGTTCTGCATCTGGGTAGCTGGGGATGTGGGGCTGCAGCAAGACACACAGCCGCCTGACCAGTGCTTGCTTTTGTCTGAATTTGCAGTGACAAGGAAGCTGTTGTTGTGGTGGTCCCAAGGTACTGCCTGCCCGATCTTCTACTACTGATCTATTTCAATTTCTACCTTCTTACCTTTCCATGGTGGGAAGGAAAAGGGCAGTTCTAATTTAAGTAGGCTTGGCCCAGGAAAGGCCTCACTGAGAAAATGCCCTTTGAGTAAAGGTCTGAAAGAAAAAAAACAAAACAAACAAACAAAAAAACACAGGGAACATGAAACCTGGGGTAAGAAATCCCATGCAGAGAAAGCATCAAGTGGAAAACCCTGAAGTAGTTTAGGAATATGAAACAGAGTGAGTGAACTTCCTATTAAAAATTGCACTTTTGCTCCCCTTTACTCTGCGCTACTTTCTTTTCTTTGTTAATTTACTTCATAACTAGTGCCATATCATATATTTTCTTATTTGTGTGTCTTTTTGTAAATCATATCTCCCCTCTCATACAAGCTCCATGAAGGAAAGTATCTTTTCTGTTCTACTGAAAACTCCATTTGATTAGAACAGTACCAGCACCAGCCATAAACATGTGACTTAATAGATTGAGTTAATAACCTATTAATTGATCTATAGAAAGAGGTGTCTGCAAAAAGGTAGTGATACATTCTGAAGCAAAGAAAATTGAAATTAAAAAACAAACAAAATTAAGAATATGTCTGTATTTCATGACAGCATTTTCGATACCCAGATCAACTAGATAAATCAGTTAGAGAACTCTAACTGAATGATATGAGGAAGCTGCCATGATAGTTAAAAATATTGAACAGGTTAGTATTTTTCAATGAGTTGCAGTATTTTTTTTTATTCAATTATTCATCAAATAACAATTGAATTCCTACTATGTGCTTCATATATACATATGAATTTATTTTTAAGTAAATAAACAAAAGACTATTTTTTTGTCTGAAGTCTAAGTGTATATAACAGGGAACAAAGGAAGATTTCTATTACTGCTTTTCTTTCTCTTCAAAAAATATTTTATTAGTAATCTGTTTACCAGAAAAACAAAACAAACAAAAGAAACAAAAAGTCAAGCATTTCCTTTTACTTATTACTCCTGTTCATCTCAGTATATGGACAAAATAGAAACACACACACACACACACACACACACACACCCTGCATCTCAGAGTATCCGTAATATTATAGGGAAGATTAAGTGCCAAAGAAGTCCAGGATGAAAGTTAGAGCAAAGTGATAAGACATAGACATTAACCAAAATATGTTAGAGAAAGAGAAAATTGGGACAATAAGATTTTCAAATTACAAAGTCTCAGAAAAAGTTAGAGCACTTTAAGGCAAGAGAATAAACTACTACAGGCCAGAATCTCATTCTCCTAACTCTAGGGAAATACAGTGTGTAAGTAGGTCTGATGAGTAGGTA
This sequence comes from Rhinolophus sinicus, assembly GCF_057876585.1. Classification (NCBI taxonomy): domain Eukaryota; kingdom Metazoa; phylum Chordata; class Mammalia; order Chiroptera; family Rhinolophidae; genus Rhinolophus; species Rhinolophus sinicus. Next base: position 152,281,900 of record NC_142501.1, on the reverse strand, counting down.
TTCCCCTGGAGTGACAAAGGATGAGAATCTGGCCCTATGTCTTTAATTCATACAAAATATATTTTTATAAGGGAGAGAGCTCTTAGAGGTGATATGCCTGAGAGAGTTGGAAATTTGTACTATATTAAAATAGGTTAGCGGAAGTGCTCTATTCTAGTGTCCTAGCATCACAGAGGGAGGATGCTATCCTGAGGCAAAGTGTATTTAGAAATCCTTTTGAGGTCTGCTTGATTTCTTCTCACTTCCTAGAAAGTCAACTTTATATAAAATGACGGCTGGAGTTACTAAAAAATTATTTGAAAAAGAGGCCAGAAAGCATAATTTTACACACAGCAACTTGGCTATCATAATAAAAATGAAACCGGATCTATGAATCACACAATTGTTTCACCAACAGTGTAGCCAAATTATTTAGGTAGTTTCTGGTTCTTCTGTCCCTTCATCCCTAACCTATGAATTACATGATTAAATTCTTCATTCACTTGAAAGATCACTATCATCTGCTTTGTTAATTTAATCAATAACAACTACATTTATTAAGTTCATACTGTAAAATGTATTGCTCTGTCCCATTGTTATCAAGAAGTCAGCATTTTATTGAAATGATGCTGAAAACTCAATCAATAAATGTTATATAAATCACATATTAATTTTTGTCATTTCCTATTTTGTATACATATTATTTAAAATTAAAATAAAACAAATTTACAAAAAGGTGTATTTTTTGATTAATCAACCAACTAAATTAGCAACAGTAGAATGATTTTTTTTTTTTTTCTAACTCATTTTGGCATTTTTAAGTGACATAATTAAAATTAATTTCTTTCATATATATTTAATATGTTAGGTATTGAAAATAACATATATATTTAGTAAATTCTATGTAAGAAGCTGTACTCATAAGTCAGGTGCTAAATTTAATTATGTGTGGAATTATCACTCCTGGACTTTTGATGAACATTTTATGGAGTTCATCACTTTCCTTAATACATTACTTAGCCTATCACATCCAGTGCTTAGGGATAACACATGCCTATAGAAACACTACATAGCAACTAAAACACTTTGCTTGTGTTCTACTGAGCCAATTTATAGAGTTTTGTTGTTTTTATCTGGTCTTTATGGTACAAGATAACAATTTGATATTTCTGTAGACAGCTTCCTAGATTTTTTGGATTCTTCATTCTGATCCATTTAAATATATTTCAGAAATGCTCCAATTTTTTTTTTTCTTTTGAGATTTAAAAAATCAATTTTAAACCACTTTTTTCTTTAACTACAATGAGATATTTTTATTATACCAAGTTTAATTAAAATTATGATTTTATGTAATTGACCAATTGCTCATCAGTGCAACCTAAATACCCACACAAGTGTTGATCAACTATATAAAATAACAGTTGGGATATCAATTTTGATATAATTTGTAATCAGATCAAAATTTGCAAATTAAAAAATTGTTCCCAATAATGAATAGGTGTTCAAAACCCTTTATACACAGGACAGAATTGTTTAATTACACTAGTCATACTGCTTATTTATTAAGGTTTATATTCTAAAAAATGGGGAATATACTCAATAATGTTGTAAAGATTTTTTAGGGTGTCAGGCACTTGTCTTCTTAAGGAGACCACTTCATGGACGGTGTAGATGCCTGACCACTGTGTTGTACACCTGATGCTGAAGCTGAATAATATTGAATGTCAACTATAATTATATATATATATATATATATATATATATATATATATATATATATATGGTCACAAAATGTGGAATACAGCATAGGGAATATAGTCAATGGAATTGTAACAGCAATATATGATGTCAGAGGGGTAGTAGACTAGGAAGGGGTTTATCATTTTGTGAGGGGTGTAAATGTCTAACTATTACATTGCTTTGTACACCTGAAATTAATAAAAAAAAATTAAAATAAAAAATAAGGTTTATATTCTGAAACACTAAATCTTACATTAAAAATTAGTATTAAAATTAAGATAGCTTTGGATTTAAGTAAAAGCTTCTCCATTTAATAGAGGAATTATCAATTTATGAGTAGTTCTGAACTTGTTACCATATCTGAAAACTGTAAATACAACAATACCTATCTCTTAGTGTTTGGGGGGAAAAAAAAAGATGAAATGGTGTTTGAAAAGCACTTAGCACATTGCCTTGCCCATAGCAATCACTGTGGCACAGTATAAGTTATGTGATCACCAGACTCTTGTTTTTTCTCTTCCTGAACACAGGAAAAGTACATTTCCTAAGCCCCCTGCACTTAGGTGAAAGGAACTAGATCTACGGAAGGAAATGAAGTGTTACTTCCTGGCTGAGGAATTGAACAGCCAATGCCCTTGTTGCATTGTTAGCCTTCTTCCTCTGCTGTGGTAACCATAATGGCTTTTTGGTAAGACAGTGGAGTCACAACAAGAAGCAGCCAGGATCCTCAAGTTACTGCTCTAAGGGAGCTGCCTTTGAAGCTGCACCAGACCAGCACACTTTGTGTGAGAGACAAACTCATTGTTACATGTTGAGTCATGGAGAATCTGACTAACGCACTTAACAAATGATAGCCAGAAATGGTAAGCTATCAAAATGTTAGTAAAACTCTTGTGTGTTATGTGCATGCGTGCATGCGTGCGTGCGTGTGTGTGTGTGTGATCAAAGCATGTCAACATTTAATGTAAAAATTCTGTTATTTGGTCAAATCCAAAGTAATGAGAGCAAAGACTTTAAAAATTCACACACACTACCATTTCTCTAGTGACTTAGGTGAAGTAGATTAAATTATTGAAAGAATGCATTTAAAATATATTTTCCTCACAAAAAAACTGTCGAAAATGGAGTTACCACAGATGTTTTTAGAAATTGATTTCACTTATAAAATGAAAGCACCTGAATAAAATTAATAGTAGATATTTTGGAAATAGTTGAATTTATGAAGCTGTATTATCCACAGCCAAACATACATAAACAAAATGCTATTGCCTTTAGGTTGGGGGAACTCAGTTAAAGTAGTCAAATAACTTTACACTTATAGACATAGCCAATATCCATGATAATGCTGGTGGTTAAATTTTCATACTGATAAGCACAGCACTGATCCATACTGAAATCTTGTATAATTAACTGGATAGTTTAAAATGTATTTCCTTAAATTACAAAGGTATTCAATTGTTTGTACCCTTCCACCATCTTTGAGGGACCCAGATTCATGGTCTCTCAAGCTCCCATGATTGGTGGCAATATCCTTTATGGAACTAATACAATAACCATTCCTATTACTATTCAATTTGGTCTGTCAAGTTAGTCGGCGAATGCAATGCTAGACACATGAAACTGATATTTGTGCCCATATCTGTCTTTTCATCTCCTATGTTTTGGAAAATCATAAAATAAAACTCCTTTCACTTTATTACATGTACTTCTTCAACAAAGTTAAGGATACAATTGGCATGCATGTTAATTGCTTACATAATGTTAATGATTATAATATTATACTTTACATATTGGGTGAATAATTTGAAAAATCTCAGAGCAGTGACCTCTTTTTACAGATAATTTCAGTTTCATGAGAGCTCAGTCTTCTTCACTAGAATTAAATTCATTTTTTTTATTGGGTGAATTAAGATTTTCTTTAAAAGTAAGAGGAGCAATTATCCATTCCTTGGTTTAATGCAACACTTCTAGCAGGATTGTGCTGAGTGCTCTCTATTATGAAAGAGTGAGATAGCAAATCAAATAAGAGATTTCTCATTACGTTGTCAAACCACATGAGTGATGGATGGCAATGTCTCTTTTTCAAATTAAATTACTCTTTTGTTTAGCACAAAATAATTAAAATTTACATAAGAAGACACACATAAAACAACTACGAATTAGAAAAATCAACTAAATGAGAAAGAGTGAAGAATAATTCATTTACTAATGTTGTGGCATGCAAAGTAGAGAGCTTAATGGAACATATTTAAGAAAAAATAAAAACTTAAGACTGAATTCTCCAAAATGTATATCTCCAACTTTACTCCCTCCCCTGAAATCAAACCTCATAATAAACTGCCCACTTTCAGTAAATGGTACCACCATTCACTCACAAATTTAGCAGACTCCCCTTACTGTTTTTACTTCCTGCTCCAATGCATCCATACATCCTGTTGGTTATACTATCAAACTTTATTCTGAGCCTGACCACCTCTTATCACTAGTACTGTTACCACCAGTGGTAGGCAGAAAAATGGGTCACCAAAGATGTTCATGTCCTAGTCCATGGAATTTGTAAATATGTTAGGTTACATGGTAAAGAGGAATTAAGGTTATGGATAGAATTAAGGTTGCTAATCAGTGGACTTTAAAAGGTGAAGATTATTTAGAATCATCTGGGAAAGTCCAGTATAGTCACAAGGGTCTTTACACATGAAAGAGTGAGGCAGGAGAGCAAAAACCAGAAATATGGTAGTATGAGAAATAATCAACTGGACTTTGCTGAATTTGAAGATGGAAGAAAAAGCCAGGAACAAGAACTGTGAGTAGCCATGAGAAACTGGAAAAGGCATGAAATGGATTCTTCCTTAGCGCTTCCAGATGGAATGGAACCAGGCCAACAACCGGATTTTAGCTCATGATCCCTGTTTCAGAACTCTGACCTCAAGAACTATGTGATAATAATTTCTAGGGTTTTAAACTGCTAAATTTGTGATAATTTCTTACAGCATCAATCAGATATTAATATAGTCCCACTTAAACTATTATAGTCACTACATCAATAGCCTATTAACTAGCCTTCACCTACTAGCCTTCACCAATAGCCTTCACCTATTCTTACTTCCTAAAAGTCTGTTATCTACAAAGAAGATTACATAATTATTTTAAAGTGCAAATTCTATACTTTACTCACTTACTCCATGTTGGGAAAATTTCCTGAGGTGGTTTACTGGAACCTCCAATGAAGTACTGGGCCAAGAGACCAAAGAAAGAGGCTGACAACTCCAGAATTAAAGGGAGTATTAACAGACAGAAGCAGAGTCTTGGGCTGCAGTAAGAATGTACATCTCCACTGTTGAAAGGGATGGGGGACTTAATGTATATAGCCTCCAGGAACACAGGTGGCTTGTAGTGCAGTGGCACGTGCTTATTAAGAGCTGAATAAACAACTTAATTGGCCTACTTATCTAGTATATAAGACCATTCGTTACAAGAGATACAGGTCCACCCCACTGGGACACACTGGTCCTTAGTGAGAGAAAGGAGCTTCTTAAGTTGGCTTAGGTCAAGTCAAGAATCAGAAATCATTTTGCCTAACACTCAAACCATCCAATGAGTTTCTATTCCAATCAGAAAATAAACCTGAGAATCTCACCCTGACCCACAAAGGCCTTACATTATCCGGTCCCAGTCAACCTGTCTGATTTCATTTCCTATCTCTCTCTGCCTTTCTCTGTTTATTTCATCCATTCCGGTCTTCTGTCAGAATCTAAAGCACATCAAACTTATTTCTAATTCAAAATCTTTGCTTTTTTAGATCCTTCTGCCTGGAACACTCTAGCCCAAACTGTATACGACTGGATCCTTCTTAACATTCCTGTCTCTGATTAAGCATCAACTTCTCAATAAAGCCTCTGCCCACCCAATCTGAGTTAAATCTCTTCTCTCCAGTCATTTCATTTTATTTTCCTCAGAGGACTCTTAACACTATTGGAAATCATGTGTTCATTTTGTGATTTATGTTAGCTTGTTTATTCCCATACTTCACACACCAAAAATAATGTAAACACCATGCATGAAAGGAAAAACCGTGTGTTTAATCATTGTAATGATGGTGCTTACAATAGCATCTGACGCATCATAAATGCTGCATACACATTTGTTGAATAAATGAAAATATTTAGTGAATTCAATTAAGATTTTTAAATGTTAAGGTCATACACTATTAAACACTAATACATGTTTCTTCTCAGTTGATTAAGTTCATTAATTCTCCTATTTCAAAGATGCACATCTCCTATTGTCACTATGTACATCAGAATAGAGAATCTGTGTCTCATAAGGTGATCATAATTCACATAGTACACTTTTCTATTCACTATGATATTCAAGTTTCTCTCATCATGGAGAGTTCCAGAAAGAACTATCATCTTGTGAGCTCTAACCTCCCCGCCCCACACACCGCCTGTTTTTTTTGGTAATGAATTTGAGTGGTTATTCATTTTATTCTGTGTGTTATTCGTATCTTTCATTCTGTGTTGACAGTTGTCTTTACAGTTTACATGCAAACGGAGTCTAACATTTGCACTCTAAAGCAATAAGGATGAGAATAAGTCTAGCATAGATCTTCATGTTTGGTCTCAATAACAATATGCCTGAATGAAATATTAGTTGTTTGATCTTGGGCAAATTATTTAAATTGTATGTCTCACTTTCTTCATCTACACGTATGCTTATAATATTAGTAGCTACCTTGTAGATTTGTGAGATTGAGTTAATATATAGAAAGTATTTAGAGACACATAGAATGTATTAAGTAAATCTTTGTGTATCAGCGAAATTACAGCACAAGTCATCTTGATGCTGTTGCATACATCATTTAACTGTTTGACATTTCAGTATAAAATTGTTCACCTTAAAACTGTAAATCTTAATTATGCAAAAACATTATTTATTTATATTTTTCAAACTAACAGATTCACTTAACCTAAACAACTTCTATATATTCTTAAAACTTCACATACTTTTTTCATTATGTATCATATCATGTAACTTAAATATCATATTTAATGAATTTGGCCTCAAAAGTTTTCAGTTACTTCAGTTAAATGTTCTATAACTTGACAACATAATGAGGGATAGAATATTAGTGCCCCAAATAAGACAGTAAGAGAGTTGACGTCTATATTGTTGGAATACTGGAAATATTTTTCAGAAGATATTAAATTGGAAGTCAAAACCCAGAATAAAATGTAAAACTCCTAATAACAATCACTTGTCATTCATTATCACCATAATTATAGTAAAATATTATCCATTACTTTTGTTTCCTGAACCCAAGGTGTTTGTAGTTACATAAGTGATATTAGTAAATTACAACAATTTTAAAAATACGTGTCAGTACTGTCATCAACTTAGGCCATTCAATCATTATAAAGAGATACGGGCTCCATGGAAATAATTACAATATCCAAAAAGATAAAGATAAGTGATAGGTATCTTAAAAAAATGTACAATACACTGATTAAGTAAAACGTTTGGTTAGTGTAAAATAGGCTGTAATTTGGCTTGTTGCATTCTAACATCTTCTACTTGATTTAAAAAACCCTTTCCAATATTTGGATACATGCCTCTCACTTGCCCTGAATAAAATCGTATTAGTAGACCACTAACTACTGTTATGATTTTATAGATAGAATGTGGTACAGTAGACACTTTTATGACATCTAAGCACTTAAAGAGATCAATAATGAAATGAATTATTCTAGAACTAAACTTATTTATTTTTGACACAAGTATCCCCATACCAAAGTGAATTATTTTAACAACTCTACATAGTGACTCAAAGCATATAGTTAGTAACATGTTCATCTTACATCTAATTTATTCTAATTGGTTCCCTTGTTAAAACCAGTTGTCAAAATAAGTGATTTTATCAGTGTATTTCTCTGATTAATTCTATTTCTCTATCTATATCTCTCTATATACTTTATGGCTGAAGTGGGTGATTATGATTCTGGGCTGAAATATTCAGGTCACTGATATTCTACTACATGAGAGCTGGATATTTGTATCGAGAATGCCCCTCCTTCTCTTTTTCTTTCTCTTAGTCCTCCTGCTTCTCTACTTTCTTTCAGGGAAGGGAGCAGCAGAATACCATGGATTATCTGAGGATAATTTAGGTCTTTATTAGGTACCTTCTCAGCACACCACAGGGCAGAAATGGCATGGAGATCAATTTAGGTTAAAGTCTTCATTAACTTCCAGTTTTGAAAAAGCACTATATTTATTTCATTTTTTAACCCATAAAAAACAATGTTATTTTATTACTTTGCTCTTGCCCCCCCAAAATCTCGTCTTTAATTTAACTTTTATATAGCCTTTTAGAAAACGATAGAAAATATAGATGTATATACCTATATATTTGAGTAAAGAAGTTAAAAAGAAAATGTAAAATTATATAGAAATCAATAAAATTTCATTATAAAAAGTCATGGAAAGAGTGGACTCTCTATCCAAAGGAAATACAATTTTAAATCACATTTTTTATGTAGAATGAGATACTGAAAATAAATTGAAAAAATAACATAAAAATATAAAAAGGTAATCTTAATTTTATTATGCAGCAAGAAATATGTATAAACTGAACAAATGGAGATAAAAACAATCCATATGCATGTTGATGCATTTGATATATAATGAAACTCTAATGTGAATTTCAGCTGGACTTTTTCTTTTGGAAGTGAAAACAATTTACAGTTTATTTGGAAGAATAATCCTGACAAGATATTCAATATATTTTAAAACTTATAATTGAAGAGAGGAAAAAAGACTTGTGTTACACATAATAATGATCACAATATTGTGAAAGATTAGCACCTGAAGAAAAAAAAGAACAGTGTAAAAGGGTATAATCTATAAGTAGAGTATGCATATGAGTACCAAAATATGATTATAATAAATTTCAATTTATTGGGAAAATCATGTTTCATTGTATGAATGCTGCTGAAATTTTGAGTATACTTTTGAAAGAGAGCATTTAGATTATGTGTCTCAAAATGAGTACTACATAAATTATGTTTGGTTCTAAAATGTAGTATAAAAAGTGAAATAATAGAATATTAGAAACAATAGGAGGGTATGTGTGTAAAATTTGCATTATTAGAACATTTTTGAGGTTATAAAGAATCCAGATTTAAAAAGAAATCTATTTAAGTATATATAATTTTTTTGGATAAGATTGAAGATTCCATTTTTAAAATAAACAAAGGAAGGCATCAGTCTCAAAAACAATATTTGAAGTACAACAGCTCCCAAAATTTTGTGAAAAAAGAGGAATGAATGAAAGGGCAAATAATACAAAAATGAGAAAATGCACAAAAAGGGAAATGCAAATTACGAATATAAAAATCTTTAGACAAATGAAACAACTCTCTAGGAGTTAGAGAAATGCAATTCAAAGACAGTTGATGCGATTTTTCATTTAGATTGGTAAAAGTCATAAAGATGTATCACATCTATTGCTGCTGAAGATGTGGTATGCTAGTCCAAGTGTGAATTGATATCATTTGTAAAATAAAATAATATTTGATTAAACAAATGACTTATGAGATTGTATTCCACAGAAATAAAAGCACAATGTGTGTGTGTGTGTGTGTGTGTGTGTGTGTGTGTGTGTGTGTATGGCATAGTTGTGAGAAAATCATTTGAAAAAAAAATCCTGAAAACCAATAATGATTGAGAAAATCCTATAATGATTAAGAAAATGATTGAGTAAATCCTACCAAATATATAAAACACATACATAGTATGAAGTATTTGTAGCTGTTTAAGAAATGAATTACATCTATTTGCATTGAATTGGAAGAAAGTTCACATCATGTTAAGAAAAAAAGACACAGATTGTCACATAATGAATAATGGGTAACTAGGTAGGAAAATAAATAGATCAACAGATAAACACGATATAGTTTTTCTTTAAAATACAGAAAATTGTTGCTTTATTGTTTCAATCATCTCTAATTGAATGAAGAAAGCATGTAAAGATTTCACAAGTCATTATTTTGGGGTGGAGACTGAAGGAAAAAGGAAATATTTTGAAAATAAGATATATCTCTAGATGTACTGACATATCTCTGTGATTTTGACTTGAACAAAAGTAATTCTAGGGTTTTCTTCTTTTTCTCATTTTGAATAGGAACATTCACTTTCATTCTTCCACCATTTTATATGGGGTGTGAATGTGTACATGTTTGTAAAGTGTGTGTGCAGATAAATTATCTTTTGTGTTTATAGAACAGTGGAACTAAAGGAGCCACAACCAGACATAGCACAAAGTTCGGTACCCAGAGAGCTTGACTCTGAGCTGGAGGGATTTGCCAGGGAAGATGGGTTGTTTCTCTTGAGAAATTTCACAGTATTTTGTATGTGTATAAAGAAGGAAGAAAAAGGATATTTGGTGCCTGGTAATATGGAGGGCAGCAGAGATTATTAACAAATATCTCTTTTCCAGATTGTCCTTAATTAGGTTTTCATTGAGGAATTCTATAAGAAAGAAATTAAATGAGATATTATGTTTTTTGTAGAAATGTTGGTAAGAAATTTATTAGTGAATTTCTGATCCCTTTATAATAACCCATAAGGAGACTTTCTTGTGCTACCAAATTTTCTACAGTTAATGATGAACTAAACAGCCTTTATATTATAGAATCTATGAATCTTGTAACTTGTATCTCTCTTAGATTAACTTGATGCAAAGATTGTAGTCAAAATTTGAATGAAGTTTATATTTGTATAGGATTCTCTCATTTTCAGGGTTTAAAATCTGTTTTATTTTAATATTTAATCTTTATTTTTACTTAGTACTGTTTTTAAATTTCATATGTGATTCAATGGTATTATATGATTAGAACAAGTTCTATTTGTAATGATAAAAATAAGCATAAATAAACATAAATAAAAGCCAATATTTCTGTAGTATGTGATTATATAAAGGCAATAAATGTTGCGATGTTGGAAAGCCATGTGCAAAAGAATGAAACTAGATGGCTGTCTGTCACTGTGTACAAAATAAACTCAAAATGATCGAAGACTTAAACATAATACCTGAAATAATAAACAACATAGAAGAAAACATAGGTACTAAACTTATGGACCTTGGATTGAAAGAGCATTTTATGAATTTGACTCCAAAGGCAAGGGAAGGAAAAGCTACAATAAATAAATGGGACTATATCAAACTAAAACGCTTCTGCATAGCAAAAGAAACCATCGACAAAATAAAGAGGCAGCCAACTGAATGGGAGAAGATTTTTGCAAACAGTGCCTCCGATAAGGGGCTAATATCCAAAATATACAAGGAACTCATGAAATTCAACAACAAAAAACAAACAACCCTATTGAAAAATGGGCAGAGGACCTGAAGAGACATTCCTCCAAAGAGGACATACAAATGGCAAACAGACATATGAAAAAATGCTCAATATCACTAATCATCAGAGAAATGCAAATAAAAACCCCAGTGAGATATTACCTCACCCCAGTTAGAATGGCTATCATCAATATGACAAATAATAAGTGTTGGAGAGGCTGTGGAGAAAAAGGAACCCTCTTACACTGTTGGTGGGAATGCAGATTGGTGCAACCACTAAGGAAGGCAAGAGATTAAGAACAGAATTATCATATGACCCAGCAATCCCTCTCCTGGGTATCTACCAAAAAAGTCTGAATACATGTATCTGTAAAGATATATGTGCTTCGATGTTCACTGCACCTTTGTTTACAGTGGCCAAGACATGGAAACAACCAAAATGTCCTTCGATAGAAGATTAGATAAAGAAGATGTGGTATATACCCTGTTTCCCTGAAAATAAGACCTAGCTGGACAATCAACTCTAATGCGTTTTTTGGAGCAAAAATTAACATAAGACCCGGTCTTATTTTACTATAATATAAGACTGGGTCTTATATAATATAATATAATAATAGAATAGAATAGAATAGAATAGAATAGAATAGAATAACGGGTCCTATATTAATTTTTGCTCCAAAAGATGCATTAGAGCTGATTGTCTGGCTAGGACTTATATTTGGGGAAACACGGTATACACAATGGAAGATGATACAGTACCATTTGCAACAACATGGATTGATCTTGAGATTATTATGCTAAGTGAAATAAATCACACAGAAAAAGTTAAGAAACATATGATTTCACTGATATGTGGGATATAAAACTGAAAAAAACAAAGAAACAAGAGAAACAAATAAAGAAACACAAACTAATAGACACAGACAATAGTTTAGTGGTTACCAGAGGGTAAGGCAGGAGGGGGTGGTAGATGAAGATTAACTATATGGTGATGGAAGGAGAACTGACTCTGGGTGGTGAACACACAATGTGATATATAATAATGATGCATTACAGAATTGTACACTTGAAACCTATGTAATTTTACTAATCATTGTCACCCCGATAAATTTTATTAAAAAAAAGAAAAAAAATGTTGGGATGTTGTCCAAAGGATACAGTGACATTTATTAAAAGAAACACAAGGAAAACATTGGTTTAAGAGAAAAGAAAATATTTTCTCTGGAAGAAATTGTTAATATTGAACAGTAAAATCCTGTCTTTAATTTTATAATTATTTGCTATTTTTTAAAGGAGAATGGGTATTTAAAAATGCTCATGGAGGGAAATGATTGCTTAACATTGGTATCTATCATCCTTTTGAACAATTCTATTAAATTACTTGTTGGAAGTCATATTTCATCCAAGTAGCTTAATATATGTCAAATGTTTAGTATAAAAAGAAATTAGAATTAGATGAGCCTTAAGGGATCTGATGTTATTTCAGATTGATGATAGATAGATTGATATGATAGATTAGATAGATATGTATGGATATACATATAGATAAAATTTGAGGCCAATTCCTTCTTCCCTTTTCATTAGTACATCTTTGAAAATGCTATTTTTTGAAAAGCTATCATTTCCTATATTGAGGGGCATGCTTAGTTTCTGGCCTAGACTTATGAGGATCACAGAGAGGTAGAGACATGGTAAGGAGAACAAGACCTTGCCATTGGGCAGTGAGGGAGCGACAGGGAATTTGGTGGGATAATTATTTTCCCATCACTGAGGCTTCTGATTCTTTATGAAAGAACGAAGTATTTATTGATTAGTGTTTGACATTTTGAATCTTTTATTCGTGAAAGGATTCAAAATAAATCTGACATATTGAAGGAGAGGGCACACAATCAAATTAAATACTGCATAAAACCAACACTTGGTGTTGGAATGACCTTAATTTGTAATTAGTAATTAAATTAAGATGAAGGAAGTGGTTTGGACCCAATCAAAGATCCCTATATAGTAAAAAGAATGATAAGAATTTACAGGGAAAAAAATGGTAATATACTTTCAGTAGCATCCATTTCATAATAAAATTATAACAATTATTAGAAAGAAGACTGCTCATGTATGTTCTAATACATGTATTTAAATGGGTAGAAATAATAGTCAATCATGTATACTTTGGATGATTTTAGTTTGCTTAGTGTAGCTTGTCTGGTAAAACAAACGATATATACCAGGTCGTAATGCCATGAAAACCTTGGAGAATCAATATTTATTTTCTAATAAGATCAAGTAATGACATACAAACAATGAATCTGATTTTCGAAAGATAGAAAAGTATATTTTGAAAGAATGTAGTATGGTTTTTGCAACGTTATACTTTAAAAGTGTATTTGCTATATTTCTTAGTTACACTGATATTTTGTATATGTATAAGTAATTGTAGGAAAAAAAGACAGAAAAGCATTTAAATTAAGATAGTTTATGAACTCTAAAATATCCATTTTCTTATTAATTTTAATTTCATCAGGTGTATAGATTTATTAAATTTAGGTTATAAAATTATATAATTGTTCATTATGATATATTTGTATGTAGCAATCCAAGCATGTTTTCATACAATTTATATAGCAGGTAGTTCATTTGCATGTTTATTATCTAGAAGGTGGCACTGGGTCTTACATAAGGTGTCACTTTGAAAATTTATGTTTTTAAACAATTGGCAAGACTCTTATTAAGCTGAATCTACTGCTCAGAAGAACCTATCTTTTGAATAATATATCATGATGGTGCCTCTGCACCAAAGATCTATTGCATGCACACTACAGCAGTGTGACAACTCTAATAATGTATTGGATAATTCATCACGGATGCTAAATTTTGTTGTATTCTTAATGAGTTGTTCACTTGCTGAAGGAGAATGAGACTTAGAAAACAAAGTGGGTTCAGCTCCATTGGAAGAGTTTGTCAGTCATTAAGAAGTCTATCTAGTGCATTTATTTCTCTGACAAGGAAGCTAAAGCAGGAGTTATGAAAATTCTCTTACAGGAAGCAAATGAGGCAGTGTCATTTTCCCAAAGTACTGTACAAATGACTCGCAGATGGAAGTATTTCTATTAAGTATAAGAAATTTTGGTCAATGAACACATTTTAATACCTATTTAATTATGCAGAATGGTAATGGAAGAAAAAAGATACAAAAACCCTAGTTTCTGTCTATGAGAAGCTTTCAGTCTAAAGAACTTACTTTTACTTAAATGATTGGAATAACAATGTGTGATAAAACCTGTTTTAAGAGTTGATTCATGAATTATTCGTACCCTTTCTCATATGTTGGAAGCAAAATCAGTACTAATACTTAGGACTAGGAAGACGATAATTTTGGTCAATGTGTAATTTTACAGGAAAATGTTTAGTACATTCTTAAAAAAACTTTCTGCCAAGGACATGAATGGCCAGATGTGAATAATTTGTTGACCTCTAAATTTCATTCCCAGGAAAAGCTATGTGCTGGAAAATCCCAGTGAAACAGCAAACACACTCTATTTTATGTAGGTCTACTTTTGTATAGGACAGCACAAATTTAGATTATATTTTTATTTAGAATATATATATATATATATATATATATATATATATATATATATATGATTAAATTTATATTATATTCATAAAATCAGGTAGAAGGAAACACTATTCAATTATAAAATTGGGAATATATCATCATACAAGAAAAATATGATCACATCACTTTTCTACTAAATTTCCCCATAGCTTTGAGAACAAACTCTCTTGGTATAACTAGCAAGACGGCATGATTTTCCTAACTATGTAACTAATCTGGCCTCATCTCAAACATTGGCTCCACCAGACCACACTGGTCTTCCTTTTGTCCCATGCCGCTTCCTTCCTATCTATGTATACACCCATTCCTCTGTCTGGAAAGTTCTTTCCTCTCATTTTAAGTCCTATTAGACATGCCCCCCACCCCCCCCACCCCCCCCACACAAAGTATAGATAATGTAAACAACAATCACATTTACCTCACTCAGCTTAAAAAATAAAACATTGCCAATAGAACTGAATCCCTGTGTACTCCACTCATATCTACTTCCTCCCCCACTCTCAACCCCAAATAACTAATGTTCTGATTCAAAGTTTTATTAATACCAACATTTAGCAAACATTCTGTACTACATATATATGTGTTATTAAGCAATAAATCTTTGTTTTACATGTATTAAAACTTTATGTAAATGGGATCATTGTATACACCATTGAATAGCGTGGCATATACTCTTGTGCAATTTACTTTTTTACTCCCAATATTACTTGTGAAGTTGATCCATATTTATATAGAGAGCTAGTTTATCCATTTTCATTGATATTTGATATTTCATGTACAAACACAACATTATTTGTTTACCATTCTTCTAAAGATTAGATTTAGGGTTTTTAATTCCCTTCCTTCCTGCAATCCTTCTTTCCTTACACCATCCTGTATTTTATTGAGTGATAAAACATATGCCTGTGTAGAAAAATGTAGCATATTTTTCTCATGTATATATGTATAGTTGTGTAATATACATTGTATGTGCATTTTTCAATTTTTCTAGGAATTATCGTATTGCTCCCTAAAATGCTTGTAGCAGTTTATATTTCCTCAGCAGAATAATAGAGCTGTGATTTCTCTGCATCTTTGTTACTAGTGCAAAATTCTATCTTAATAGTTTTTAATTGCATTCTTTTGATAGAAAACTTGAGCTCATTTTATGTTGATTAATCTCTTCTATAAGTTGCCTAATCAAATATTTTGCTTGTTCATCTACTGGATTTACTTTTCTCTCATTAATTTTTAATTTTTAAAAGTATATTATGAACATGAGGTCTTGTAACTATCTCTGAGCCTGAGATTATACTTTACCAGTCTGATGTCTTTCTATGAATATAACATGTTGTAAATTAAAATGTAATCAAATTTATCAACATTTTTCTTTAACATTTTGGTTGCTATGCCTTATTTAAGAAACATTCAATTTTTACCTAGATAGTGTATTATATTTTCTTTCTAAATTTAAAATTAATTGTTAAAATTAAGTTTTTTAACATGCCATTTCCCCCCGAAAATAAGACCTAACCAGAAAATAAGCCCTAACATGATTTTTCAGGATGACATCCCCTGAACATAAATCCTAAAGTATCTTTTGGAGCAAAAATTAATATAAGACCCGGTCCGGTCTTATTTTCAGGGAAACACGATACTTGTATATGATATCACGTATGGATCTACTATTTTCACATAAGGTTAATCTATTGTGCCCAAAGCACTTGATGTATAACCCATCTGTTTACATGCTCCTGTATCATACTTCATTTCCTTATAAGCATGGGTTCCCTTCTGCATTCTCGATCCAGTTCCATTGTTCTAATTTTCTCTTCATTGACTCATGCTATATTTTTCGTTATTATACCTTGATATAATAACATGGCAATTTCCTCGACCTTACTCTTCTTGTTGTTCAAAATTGACATGACTCTTTTTGCACTTTGTTTTTCCAAATAAAATATAGAAGCAGGTTGTCAAACTTCATGAATAATACTGAGTTTTACTGAAATTACAGACATTTAATTTAATTAACACCTAATCACCTGTTTCAGTTGTCATTTAAGTTGATTCTTCCATTTGAAAACAATCCATGATTTATCCAGGAGTGCTATACCCCTTTATTATATCCTCTCACAGAAATAGGCACCTGCTTTGTTGTACTCACTATAGTTGCTATTTTATATTTGTCTTTGGAATTATTTGTCCATGACTTTTCCCTGTTAATAATGATGATAGTAATAATGATAATAATAATAATAATAATAATAATAATAATAATAATATATTCACTAATACTTAGTCAACACTCACATGCACACAGATCTTGAAGTGAAGTATGCTCAGGTTACTGTTTTAACAAGCAGATTATCTAGGGCAGATCAATACTTTCCAAAAATAATCTTGGAAGCACAAGATGTTAAATAGTATGATTTACTTGTTATCTACATTTTTATGTAGGTAAATATGAACCTATGGATCAAAAGAAATCAAATTAAAAGGCAATAATATCCAATTAAATCTGTATGCTGATTTAACTATTGAGAGATTCATCTATTGTGTATCTATTTATTTATCCATCTATCTAGCTGTCTAATGTTTACATATTGAATATGAAATTGAACATTGCTTTGGTAGAGCATGTAAGCATGTTCCAAATGAAGTTTTTGTCCAAGCAATTGAAACTAATGGTTGAATGTTCTTTTACTCCATAGAGCAGCTGTTACTTTGTTCACTGCAATTTACTGTTATGAACACCTAAATAATAATGAAAACAGTGCAGGAGTCTCCAAAGTTGAATCTTCTGGATAGGGCTTTCTGCTTTTACTCATTTTAAATACTTTCACTGTTTTAAAATTCTGTGTCCTTGTCTTCTGTTCTAATCAGATATTCTTTACTTTTCTGAAAAGCAGAACAGAGATCTATGTCTAGAAATGAACATTTCTTTTTTCCAGACTGTCTTCAGCACGGGAAACATAATTTTTCCACTAGCAATTTTTTCATATTTGTCCCCCAAGAAAGATCTTTAAAAAGTGGCACCACTTCAACGGCTGCAAATGTTGTGCTCACTAATGATTTCCTTTTGGACAACTTTGACATAAATGGCAAAATGAATATTAAAGAATTTTAAAGAACAACATTAATATACAATGAAATGCAATAGAGATGAACATTTTTTTTTTAAGATGCAAAAACTCATACAGAGCTGCCAAATCTAGTTACACTAAAAACAAGTGAGAAAAACATAGACTGCCTTCTGAGCTTTCAAAACCATCAGACACTCAATATGTAGAAATGACTGAACATATTCCCTGTACTGAAAGCCTATATTAAAATAAGTGTCTAGAGAAATTTGAATTAAAGAAGATTCTGTGAAATTTGCCTAAGTACAGAATGCACATCTATTTTGAATTTTCTTGCTTTTATTTAAGACAAGTGGCACATAATTTCACAGCTGTCAGTTAATGCACATAATGAATGTCTTATAAAAGGATGAAAGCATGAAGTTGTATTCATGTTCCCCAAGTATGTAAAATAAATTCAAAAGGATGTCAAGATCTGGTATGAAACAAAAAAATGCAAGAACATTTTAGTTTAGTGGAGTGTGGGGGCAGGGTGTGTGAGGTGGTAATACTAACCCCTGTCTCCCTACAAATGAAATCCATAGGAGAGTAGGCTTAGCACTAACTCCTTTAACTCTTAGATTTTTGCATCAGTTTCTCAGGACTTTATTATATGGCACTTTTTTCTGACATGGGGTCAACTTTAATTTCTTTGAAACACTTTGTCTTTTAAATTTAATACTAAATCCTGACATTCTTTAGCTTTGAATCTATGGGCATTTTGTTTTATCTACACACAATGGATAAGATCATTCTCTAACTACAGAAAAAGAAGATATAAAGAAATTAATCAAAACGGACTACATAATGTTAACATGAGGGTAAATATAACAAGTGTAAATCTCATCTTTCTAATCTCCTATAATTCCATGTAAATTGTACCAGAGCTACTTTTTGATTTCTGAAAATGAAATGCTTAGACATTATTCTTTAAGAGTATTGTGATAACCATTGTATTAATTTTCAGGGGGAAAAAAGAATCTATGAATGGAACATATGAGATTTGTGATAGTAGACTGGCTTCAATTTACTTAAAATGTCACCATAAAATTTATGTTTTAGATATAGCACATAATCACATGCTCAAAACTTGGGACTAGATTATGTTTGCAGACTGAATGGTATCTGTCTTTCTTATTTATTTGGGTGATTCTTTATGGTTTATTTCTATGCATTTTACTGAAAAATCAGTATGGATTTGAAGTTTTAAACTTCACCTTCCCTTGGTGTTATGATCCAGTCTAATGAAGGAAGGAAACTAACAGTGTAAGCCAGGATCAATCTCAGAAGAAAATCACACAAACATCTAGTCTTGGGTCAGGACTTTGTTATTCATAGCAAGAGAAGTACGCATATCCAGAGCACCAGCATATTTTTGTCAGTTTCCTAAACCCCAATTTGCACAATGATTTTGATGCAAAGAGGGGGCCAGATGACACCAGCACATGCAGTTTGCATTATGAGAGATTAATCCAGAGTTTATAGAACTTGAATCTTTTATAACAGTGAGCATTCTTCCTTTTTGCTCCAGAACTAGATAATATCACTATGTTCTGAGACTAAGTTTCAGAACTCTAAGTTTCCCTTTGCTCTGGAAAAAGACGGTGTCTTTTATCTTCTAAGACTGTTTGCTTTACCAACACCCTTGTAAAGTTAAACCAAAACAATGGTAATCAGTTCCTCTGCTTGCAAAACATGAAGAAATCTGAGGGACAGCTGAAGAATTTCTTCCAATAATAGCAAGAGTTATTAAAAGCATCAGTGAATAGGATAGTCTGATATCGGCAAAAGAATAGCCAAATAAACCAAGGAAGGAACCAATATATATTACTTGTTGCTTGACTCTTTCTTCCTTGGTTTATTTGGCTATTCTTTTATATACACATTACACATGTACCACTGTGTTCTATACATATATATATATATATATATATATATATATATATATCACATGTACCACTCCATTGGCAGTGTCCTCAGGAAAGGTAACCTTTTCAATAAATTGTTCTATGTTAATTAGATATCCATATGGGAAAATATGTTTGTGTGTATGTAATATAATATGCACACATTGACCTCTATTTTATATTGTACACACAAAACCAATATAAGATAAGATAGTAGATTTCAATATGAGAGATGTAAAAAAAAGCAACAAAAAAACACTTCTAGGAGATAACAGAGAAGAATACTTTCAGGACTAGATTTTTAAACATCACTGAAGAAAGATTTGAAAGGTGATGGTAGCTCATTTCTTTCCCCCTTTGGTAGCTTGCCGGATACTTGGCTCACCAGATCTGTGTTAGCTCAGTTGTAGAAGAGTTTGATGGTCTATGGGTTTCAAAACGTCACCCTTTCTAACAAGTCACTTCCCAAGCCAAGAAAATACCACTTTTAGATAGTCTCACATATATTCCCTGCTCCCTTCTCCCTATAAGTAAGTAGAACACTATTGAGAAAGCCTTCTTCTCTCCTCAAATATTGGCCAGTGTGCATGCTGTCCATTTAAGCCCAGTGCAGGCTGCGGGATAGGACAACAAGAGATTCTGGGTATTCTATTCCTTCTCTTTGTCTAAGATTTTCCTGTACACCATTCTTATATTTGCACTCTTATGGTACTATGGCTTTGTATCTACAACTGCTTTATTAAGAGTTGTTGGCCATGAAGGAACATACTCCATTTTTTCAGATGCTAGTGGTATTTGAAAAATAGTTTAATTGGTCCATTCATAAGTGGGTACTATTTTTTCCTAATTTTGATGACAGGTCACTCACTGCTAGCCTTGAATGAGTGGCTGGCTATGGAGTTAGCTAGCCCATCTCCTCCAAAGGGACTGCTAAGATGTCTGTTCCAAGCCCAAACAGAGTAATTTTGCAAAGGAAAGTGTCAACCAGACACCTAGCTGGCTAGCCCAATACCCAGCAAGGCCTCTGAAATGTTTGACTTTTTTCTTGAGGCCTTTAACAGGAACAACTTGGCAGCAGAAGAGCCTGACAACCACAAAGTCCCCCAATTAGTAATTTATTTAAAAGAGAGGTGAATTTGCTATGAAAAAGAAAAAAAAAGGAGATCCCTGTGCCTCTTTAAACGTGTGTGCAGGGTGCCAAGGGCTGGAGCTGAGCTGGCAGCCAAAGCTGTCACAACAAATAAAGTGTCCAAAGGGTTCAAAGATTGGATAAAACGATCCAACTCCAGAGAAGCTCTGCTGTCAGGAAAATCGGTATTGGCTCATGTTGACCTGGCTGACTGTCATATCTAGAAATTGCAGTGGCCCAGCAGCCAAGAACTTTACATGTGGATTCTAGAGTTCATACAGAAGAACATAGGGCCAATATAGCCAAGACATTTCTAAGGTAGAGTCAGTTAAGGTACATGGACTGTAGAGAAAATGAGCAGATGTAAGGGATCACTATGAAATCCACTGCAATTCCACTACTTTATGTAAAATGTCAAGCTATCAAGAAATAGATGAACACAGAGATCTCTAACTGTCCTGAGAGCAGAAAAACTGGCAGTCTTTCATCTACCCAGATAATAAGGAATACCTGATTAAGCTAATTGACTCTACAGGGTATGTGGATTTCACCTTTTGAAGCATAAATTGCTGGATGCATTTGTCATAGGTGCATCCTTGTGACAATGTGATGGAAGGAATCCATTTACAGATATGGGTAGCTCTATGACAAGTCTGGTTGGAAAACATGTGTCTAGTTGGAGTAAATTAGTTAGAAGGCTTGTTTGATACTGGAACTGAAATTCACTCCACAAAAGGCCTATTCTCAGCTCAAACCTGTTTTAGAAGAGATTAATTCACTCATTCACAGGAATTATTTTCCTTGTATAGTTCTAGAAGAAAGAGCAGAGGAAGAGACTAAAGACAAGTGAATCCCAATCTTGAATGAGGAGGGCGAGTATCTGAGTGGAGCACTGGCTTGGAGGCTATGGATGAGTCTCACTTTTACTTCTCTCCAGAGCAAATAAACATGGTGCTTCCCAGTGCAGTGGATGGGTGGGACTTTGGAATGGAGCTCTTTGACAGAATTTAGTCAAAAGATGGGCATCAAAACAGAAGTTCTTTTGAAAAACCTGTGAGGAGATTATTATAGAATATGAAGACTAAACAAATTAGGAGGATTGATCAGGCAAAGGGAAAAAAACGAAAAAAAACCACTTTTATCTGTAAAGTTGACCCTGGGAGATAGAGTTTATGTGCTGCTCTTGTCAAAGAACAAAGAAAAAAAAAAGATAAAATAGCGAGTTCTTTAGGATAAAATATTGAAATCGAGGAGACACGTCACTCAGATATTAAAGTTCAGATCAATGCCGTTTGCTGTCAGTGGCCATTCTATCCCACAGTGGCCACTATATCTCAAGCTATTCTTGTGACAGTGTGTCAGAAACTTCATAGCTTCCTTGATATTATAGCTGAGGGAAGTGGAGGAACGAATGTGCACAAAAGGAGAAATGATTTGATTTTCTTCCACAAGAAACCCAGCCACCAAAAGCTGCTTTTATGAAATGTAGAAGTGAAGACATTCCTCCAATTATAATTATTTTTTCTAAAATATTTGCAGTTCATGTTAAGACTTTGCCTCAGAATGAGCCTTGATCTCTCACTCAAGATTACATTTCTCAGAGACATGAGGATATGAGACACAGGTACATGGAGAAGCTGGTAGGAGTTCAGGGGCAGGAGCCTTTGGAGCCACCCGAAATGGGAATGCCCTTGACAGGAGTCCAAAGAGAGCGGAGTCAAGAGGTGATAAGCAACAGATGGTGATTATGATCCCTAAACCTGTGTCTTAGGAAAGAAAGAATCTAGTGTGTTTTGTTGTAATATGCGACTTGAAGAGAAAAGAAAAGAAAGAGAACCTAAGTACAGTTCCATTGAATTTTTGAAATAGGTACCATTAAGTTTCTTAGGCCCCATTAGATGTCCTTCCCCATGTCCCTATGTGCCATGTGTGCTCTGAAAAATAAAAATCTTCTGATTAGACTAAAACTTGGAACTGGAAAATCTGAAAGAGTTATCTCTAGGAAACGTGCTAGGAATAGGAGCTCTGCAAGACTTTGTAGTGATATCTGCTATATCTTATAGCTTGTCATCTGCCCAGCATTTATACCACTTTTATTGAAGCCATCCCTATTGTCAGGGTTGCTGTTGAAATAAAATCTCCAAGTGAAATGCCCTATCTCATCAAAGAAATGAAGCTGTTAACCAAGCTGATCTATTGAAATTTAATTCAGGAAATTGGGGTTCAGGGCACATTTTAGTCACAGCTAAATTCACTTTCAATGAAGCCCGATGACTTGAAAAGTTTGCAAAAATTCAAATCAATGTATGTGAATCCATTATTCCATTCATAGAAACAATCACAAAACTCTCAAAAGTTGATATGGTGAATAAATAGTCATGTGACAAAACAAATAGTCATATACAAAACAAAAGAAAGCAACATACATGAAGGAATACAAATTGATTCTTATGTGCTAATCACCACTCCCAGTAAACTTATGCTCAGAATAAAGAAGTCAGTCAGACTCTGGGGGGAAAAAAAGAAAGTAATCTGGTTTGTTCTATGGGGCAATCGACATCCTCTCTGAATCAGGACAGAAACACCCTCATTCACCTGAAAATCGAACAGAGAATAGGGAATTAAAAGGAAAACTACAGTAACGTATAAGGAGAAAATGGAGGAATACTGTTGCCCATATCGAGTCATTTGGCCCAAGAAAATTTAGTCCTGATATACTAGTATGTAATAATGAAGACTTTCCGAACTTAGTATGACCAGGTTCATCTGGCCAAGCTTCTAAAAATGCCTGTAAGTACTGATATTTGGGCAATAGTATTGTGAGTTCTTTCCAACCAGCAGCACTCTCTGGGCCGTTGAGTGAGGAAGCTCTCGTGGGGGTCTGTTTTGTCTTTTAATGTGGAGCCTAAGTAAATCTGAGAAGCTGTAACAGTGCAGAGAAAACATAGCACTACAGTGTGAGAGAAAGAAAAGGGCTGCAGTCAGAGAGAAAATAAAACATTCTACAAACATGCACTGGAAAACAAAAGAAAGACCTCTTTCTATGAGCCTGTTACAGAACCCATTCCTGTAGATGTCTAGGAAGAGAAATAATAAATCATTAATTGCCACAAATAACCAAGGCCACAAGATAGCTCAGAAAGAAAATGAAAAGTCTCCAGAAAATGAAGTTAAAAATATGGAAATATGTGACTTAAATGACAGAGAATTCAAGGTTGCAGTTCTGAAAAAACTCAACGAGATGCAAAAAATACAGAAAGGCAGTTCAATGAACTCAGAAACACAATCAAAGAGCAACATGAGCATTTACCAAAGAGATTGAAATTTTAAAAAAAGAAACAAATAGAATTTCTGGAGATTAAGAACAAATTAAGAATGCAATAGCCAGCTTAGGAAGTAGAGTTGACCAGATGGAGGAAAGAATCAGTGACATCAAAGATAGAAACCTGGAAATGGCACAGATGGAAGAAGAAAGAAACTTGAGACTTAAAAGAAATGAAAGTACTCTACAAGAACTTTGTGACTCCATCAGAAAGAGCAATATAAGAATAATGGGCATACCAGAAGAAGAAGAAAGAGAGAAGGGAACAGAGAGTATATTCAAACAAATAGTCAACGAGACTTTTCAAACTTGTGGAAAGAACTCAAATTCAAGAAGCAAATAGAACACCTAATTACCTCAACCCCAACAGGCCTTCTCCAAGGCACATTGTATTGAAGCTATCAAAAATCAACAACAAAGAAAGAATCCTCAAGGCAGCCAGGGAAAAGAAGGCGGTAGCCTACAAAGGAATGGCCATTATATTATCATCAGATTTCTCAGCAGAAACTCTACAAGCCAGGAGGGAGTGGAAACAAATATTCAAACTATTGAAAGAGGGAAATTATGAGCCAAGAATAATATATCCAGCAAAGATATCCTTTAGATATGAAGGAGGAATAAAGACCTTTCCAGACATACAGAAGCTGAGGGAGTTTTATAATACACGACGTGCACTACAAGAAATACTAAAGGAGGCTATTCGACCACCATTAACAGGGACAATTTACGGCAACCAAAACATAAAAAGCGGGAGAGTAAAGGCCTGAACCGGAATATGGGAATGGAGAAAGTAAGCATGCTGAAGAAAATTAAATACTCTAAATATCAAACTTTCTTTTACATAAACTTAAGGGTAACCAAACAACAACAACAAAAAATCCAGAACTGAAATATATACTGTAGTGAATGAATAAACAGAGGGAAACATCATAGAATACCAACACACAGAAATAATAGACAATAACAACAATGCACAGAAACCATGGCGACACAGGCTTACTAGCAAACTAAAGATAGAATGATAGGAAATCCTCACATATCAATAATCACCCTAAATGTAAACAGACCAAACTCACCAATAAAAAGTCACAGAGTAGCAGATTGGATCAAAAAACTAAACCCACTATATGCTGTCACCAAGAGTCATATCTCAGCTACAAGGACAAGCATAGGCTGAAAGTGAAAGCCTGGAAATTGACACTCCAAGCAAATGGTATCCAGAGAAAATCAGGTGTAGCCATAATGATAACAGATGAAATAGACTTCAGGGTGAAAAAAGATAACAAGAGACAAAGATGGACATTTCATAATGGTAAAGGGGATTATACAACAAGAAGACATAACAGTCATCAATATTTATGCCCCCAATCAGGGAGCACCAAAATATACCAAGCAACTACTAACAGAACTAAAGGGAGAAAATGACCAAAACACAATTATACTAGGGGACCTAAATACATCACTGACAGCTATGGATAGATCATCCAAACAGAAAACAAATAATGAAATAGCAGCCCTAAATGACAAATTAGATGAAATGGAGATAATTGACATTTATAGAGCACTTCATCCTAAAACATCAGACTACACATTTTTTTACTAGTGTACAAGGAACATTCTCAAGGATAGACCATAAAAAGGAGATAAAACTAGCCTGAGCAAATTTAAGAAGATTGAAATCATACCAAGCGTATTCTCTAATCAAAAGGCTTTGAAATTGGATATCATCAGCAAAAAGAAAGCAGGAAAAAACACAAATACATGGAGATTAAATAACATATTTTTAAATAATGACCAGATCAAAGAAGAAATTAGAGGAGAGATCAAAAGATACATAGACACAAATGAGAATGAAAAAACATTGAACCAAAATTTTGGGGATGCAGCAAAAGCAGTTTTAAGAGGGAAATTTATGTCATTACAGGCCTATCTCAAGGAACAAGAAAAATCCCAAATAAATAACCTCACATTACACCTTAAAGAAATAGACAAAGAAGAACAAATGAAACCCAAGGTCAGCAGAAGAAAGGAAATAATAAAAATCAAAGCAGAACTAAATGAAATAGAGAACAAAAAGACAATAGAAAAAAAATAATGTGACAAACAGCTGGTTCTTTGAAAAGATTAACAAAATTGGCAAACCCTTGGCCAGGGTCTCTAAGATAAAAATAGAGAAGAAACTAATAAACAAAATCAGAAATGAAAAAGGGGAAGTTATCATGGACACCACAGAAATACAAAGGATCATCCAAGAATACTATGATGGACTATATGCCATCAAATTCAATAACCTAGAAGAAATAGACAAGTTCTTAGAAACATACAGCCTTCCTAGGCTGAACCATGAAGAACTGGAAAATCTAAACAGACTGATCACCAGTAACATAATTGAATCAGTCATCCAAAACCTTCCCAAAAGCAAAAGTCCGGGACCAGATGTCTTCACTAGTGAATTCTACCAAACCGTCAAAGAGGATCTAATACCAATCCTGCTCAAATTCTTCCAAAAAATTGAAGAAGAGACAGTACTCCGTAACTCATTTGATGAGGCTAACATTACCCTGATACCAAAACCTGGCAAGGACAACATAAAGAAAGAGAACTACAAACCAAAATCTCTGATGAATACAGATGCAAAAATCCTAAACAAAATTCTAGCAAATAGAATGCAACAATGCATTGAAAAGATTATTCATCATGACCAATTGGGGTTCATCCCAGGGGCAGAAGGATGGTTCAACATATGCAAATCTACCAATGTGATACATCACATAAAGAAAATAAAGGACAAAAATCATATAATTATATCAATTGATGCAAAAAAAGCATTTGACAAGATACAACATTTATTTATCATTGAAACACTTAATAAAATAGGTATAGAAGGAAAATACCTTAACATAATAAAGTTCATATATGACAAAGAGTCAGCTAATCTCATAATTAATGGTGAAAAACTGAAGCCCTTTGCTCTATGTTCAGGAATATGACAGGCTGTCCCCTATCACCTCTGCTTTTCAACATAGTGTTGGAAGTCCTTGCCAGAGCAATCAGGCACGAGAAAGAAATAAAAAGCATCCATATCGGGAATGAAGAAGTTAAATTGTCACTCTTTGCAGATGACATGACGCTTTATATACAAAACCCTAAAGACTCCACCAAAAAGCTATTAGAAACAATCAAAGAATACAGTAATGTGGCTGGCTACAACATCAACGTACAAAATCCGTTGCATTCCTATATGCTAACAACAAAATCTCAGAAAACGAAAAAAAAAAAATTCCTTTTGCAATTCTAGCAAAAAGAATAAAATACCTAGGAATGAACTTAACCAAGGATGTGAAAGACCTATATGCTGAAAACTATAAGACAGCTTTAAAAGAAATTGAAGAAGACACAAAGAAATGGAAAAACATTCTGTATTCATGGATTGGAAGAATCAACATAGTTAAAATGGCCATATTACCCAAAGCAATATACAGATTTAATGCAATCCTCATCAAAATCCCAATGGCATTTTTTAAAGAAATAGAACAAAAAATCATCAGATTTGTTTGGAACCACAAAAGATCCCGAATACCCAAAGCAATCTTAAATAAAAGAACAATGCTGGAGGTATCACACACCCTGACTTTAGCTTGTACTACAGGGTAACAATAATCAAAACAGCATGGTATTGGCAGAAAAACAGATGCGTAGAACAATGGAATAGAATTGAGAACTCAGAAATAAACCCCCATAAATATGGACGATAATTTTTGACAAAGAAGCAAAAAAGCATACAGTGGAGAAAATACAGCCTCTTCAATAAATGGTGCTGGCAGAATTGGAAAGCCACATGCAAAAGAATGAAACTGGAATGCTCTCTGTCACCATGTACCAAAATTAATTCAAAATGGATCAAAGACTTAAGCGTAAGACCTGAAACAATAAACTGCATAGAAGAAAACATAGGTACTAAATTTATGAACCTTGGGTTCAAGTAATATTTTATGAATTTGATTCCAAAAGCAAGGAAGTAAAAGCTGAAATAAATGAATGGGACTATATGAAACTTAAAAGCTTCTGCACAGCAAAAGAAACCATCGACAAAATAAAGAGGCAACCAACTAACTGGGAGAAGATTTTTGCAAACAGTGCCTCTGATGAGGGGCTTATATCCAAAATGTAGAAGGAACTCATGCAACTCAACAACAAAAAAACAAACAACCCAATTGAAAAATGGGCAGACGACCTGAAGAGACATTTCTCCAAAAAGGACATACAAATGGCAAATAGACATATGAAAAAATGCTCACCATCACTAATCATCAGAGAAATGCAAATGAAAATCACAATTAGATATCACCTCACCCCAGTTCGAATGGCTATCATCAACAACACAAATAGTAACAAGTGTTGGAGAGGCTGTGGAGAAAAAGGAACCCTCATACACTGTTGGTGGGAATGCAAACTGGTGCAGCCGCTATGGAAGGCAGTGTGAAGGTTCCTCAAAAAATTAAAAATAGAATTACCATATGACCCAGCAATCCCACTCCTTGGTATCTACCCAAAAAATCTGAAAACATTTATCCATAAAGGCACGTGTGCTCCAATGTTCATTGCAGCTTTATTTACGGTGGCCAAGACATGGAAACAACCAAAATGTCCTTCGATAGATGAATGGATAAAGAAGTTGTGGTATATATACACAATGGAATACTATTTGGTGGTAAGAAAAGATGAAATAGGACCATTTGTGACAACATGGATGGATCTTGAGAATATAATGCTAAGTGAAATAAGTCAGACAGAAAAAGCAGAGAACCATGTGATTTCACTGATATGTGATATATAAACCAAAAACAACAAAAGAACAAGACAAACAAATGAAGAAACAAAAACTCATAGACACAGACAGTAGTTTAGTGGTCACCAGAGGGTAAAGGGGGAGGAGGGCTGTAGATGAGGGTAAAGGGGATGAAATATATGGTGATGGAAGGAGAACTGACTCTGGGTGGTGAACACACAACGGGATTTATAAATGATGTATTACAGAATTGTACATCTGAAATCTATGTAAATTTACTAACAATTGTCACCCCAATAAACTGTAATTAAAAATAAACAAACAAGCAAACAAACAATCTAATTCAAAAATGGTTAGAGGACCTGAACTGACACTTCTCCCAAGAAGACATAAATAGCCAATAGATATACGAAAAAAATGCTCAACTTCACTAGCTTTTAGAGAAATGCAAATTAAAATCACAATGAGATATCACCTCTCATCTGTTAGAATGGCTATCATCAACACGGAAAGTAATAACTTTTTGAGAGATTGTAGAAAAAAGGGAAAACTCATACACTGCTGGTGTACTTATTGTACAAATTGGTACAGTCACTATGGAAAACAGTATGGAGATTCCTCAAAAAAATTAAGAATAGAATTACCATATGACCAGCAATCTCTTTTCTTGGTATCTACCCCAAAATCTAGAAACATTTATCTACAGAGATATAGTTGGTGTGCTCAAAATTGTATGCAAGTGGACACTTTGGTCAATGTTGCTCAAGCAATAGTTCTCTGTAATCAGCAGTGTCTAGACACTGATGGTAACCACTTTGAGCACCTCTTGTAATTTAAGAAGTCAAATGTGACTTGAATTCATCTTTTGTTATCAGTATCTATTGAGTATTACAATTTTAATACAGTTTTCCTTTCTTAAAATGTGTATGCATTTTTTTTTGGCACCCTCTGTATGTACCCGTATGTTCATTGCAGCATTATTCACAGTGGCCAAAATAGGAAACAACCAAAGTATCCTTCGATAGATGACTGGATAAAGAAGATATGGTACATATATACAATGGACTATTACTCGACCATAAGAAAAGATAAAATACTGCCAATTGCAACAGCATGGACGGATCTTGAGATTATCATGCTAAGCGAAATAAGTCAGACAGAAAAGGTCGCAAACCATACAATTTCACTCATACGTATGATATAAAACTGAAAGCAACAAACACACAAAATAAACAGGCAAGCACAAACTCATAGATAATGAGACAACAGTTTAGTAGTTAATAGAGGTTAAGGGGAGAGGGGGGGTTCGTAAAAGAAGGTAAAGGAGGTCAAATGTATGGTAACAGAAGCAGATTTGATTTTGGGTGGTGAACACACAATGCAATATATAGATGATGTATTATATAATTCTGTACTTGAAACTTATATCATTTGATTAACTAATTTTACCCCAATAAATTTAATTAAAAAACAAACAAACAAACAAACAAAAAACAAAACAGTGGGAGAAGATGAAAGCTATTCTGTCAAGATGAAAACCATGATGGCTGTTCTCAGCTCATTGAGAAGAGGACTGCCCAGAAAGGGGAAACATTGCAGCCTGATTGTTGTGGACCCTTCTCGGGACAGCTAATTGCCACCATGAAAGAAGTGTGCTTCTCTGTGCTTCAAATGAAACCTCAGTGCTTGATGGCAGTTATGTCATATGTGGCATCATGGCCATGGATAATGTGCTTGGTTAGGTTTATATTTCTTTTTCAAAGAGAGAAACTTAAGTGCTTATTGGTATGAAAGAAGGGACAGACATGTTTATAATCAAGGCTCTGTAGCACATTGCCAAAAGACTTTCTTCACTGATGATATCAGAAAGAGGCCAGTTCAAAAGTAGTGTTCAGCCACTGGAAGGCCATTCCCAGCTACTCGTTCTGGATACAAACCACTGGGGAGGAGTACTTGCACTTTGGGAAAAAGTCTGACTCAGAGAATCAGATCTGGAAGTACATTAACACAGTTATAAATTGGGAAGATCTTTATCTGGAAAAGATTGCAGCGCACATGGAAAAGCAGAGAATCCTCGGCCAAAATAAATAACTGGTATTTGCAGTCCAGATGCATGGACCAAACCCTGAGATTCCACAGTAAGGGTCCAAGCAGAGAATCTTCCAGTCTACTACTTGGATCCTACTTGGACCGTACTACTGGAAGATTCTCTACTTGGACCCTTACTGTGGAATCTCAGGGTATAAACCAAAATAGATAACAATTGTTTCCACAGTGCTTGACATCACAATAATGACTCAATAGATTGTTTTCACTTCTGACAGTTGGTATACATACCAGCTTGGACATGGATAACACTTTCTTGGACATGGCTGACAGACACTTCAGGAAGAGAAAAAGAAAAAAAAAAAAAAAAATCTACCTGCCTTTGAGAACGCCAATTTAGATGAGAAAGGATCTATAACAACAATGGGATAACATTACACAGTCAAAAGAAACAATGAAATAAAAAAAGACCGATAATACTACTTATTGTCCAAGATATTGAATGACTAGAACTCTGAAATACAGTGTGTGGCAGTTAAAATGGGTACAAACACTTACTTAGGAAAACTGACACAATCAATTAAAATTAACCATAGGTGGATCCTATGTTCTAGCAATTTTACTGCTAATCATACTCCCAACAGAAATGAGTACAAATGTACATCAAAATAATGTACAAGGATATTCATATTCTCAATAGTCAAAGACTGGAAAGAACCCCAAAACCCATCATTAGTATTTGGTAAACCAAATTTGGTATATTTATACAACGAATATTATATGATGATAAAAAGACTGAACTACTGCCACATGCAAAAATACACATGCATTTTACATACTTAACAATGAGCAAAAAAAAAAAAAGAGACACTGACGAATAAATACTGATTCAGTTTATGTAAAGTTTAAAATCAAGAAAAAATAATCTCGATTTTGTAAGAGAGGATAATTGTTACCCTGGTGAAAGAGATAATGACTAGTAGCGAACACAAATGGGGCGGAATTCTTTATCAGGATGATGGGTGTAAAGTGTGCTTATTTTCTGAAAATTGGCAGATCTGCGCATCTATGATACAGATATCTTTCTGTGTTTAGGTTAAAATTTTATAAATGGTTATTTAAACAAATACTGTGTGATCCTTCGAAAAGTAGTCACACATGATGCATCTTTTCCATCACTGCAAGTTTGCAATTTCAAAAATAAATAGAAACATCAAACGGCTAGCAATTGAACATATACATGTAAATCTGAGAGACAAGATGTGAAATCTAACAAGAGTCTTTACCCTAATTAGGATGGGCTCTGGCTTAAACATGCATTACTAATGCACCTCCAGGAAAAATTCCTTTCCTTTCTCCTAAGCTAAATTTCTACTTCCTTCAAGACCCTAATGTCTCCTTCAAGCCTCTCTTTAAAAAAGCTAAAGGGAAAAAACAAAACAACAACAACAACAACAACAAAACAGAAAAAAAAAAAAAACACTGCCTCTGAAATCTCTGAACTCCTATAGGGGATGCGTCATACAGTGCAGCTGTTGATTGCATATGTTATGTGTTCTCTGCTTGCTTCACACAGCTACTACTACTTAGTCCTTCCCAATCCCTAGCTTATTAGTTGAGGGCCGGAATTCCCTACAATGCTAACAGTCTTAGACTTCTGAGTAGAGAGAATACATAGTAAACTAAGGAAGAAATTCAAAAGGCTGCTAATCAGGATATAAAGATATAGATAAGATTTTTCTTGTATAATGACCTTTAAGTATTTCCCTACCAATATTTATTAGCTTTTACTCTTTTATCTTTACTATAATTACTTACTCTATATTTCTTAGAAAAACAATAAACATATTATTTTGTCAATTCAAAAATAAGTGATGAATTGAAATACCAGTCTCTGAATGTGAGTTGACTATACCTATATTTCAAGCACATACAATATTACGTGCCAGATGTCAACAGGGGTTTATACAGACTGATAGAATGGTTATGTTGCAACAACAAAGAATCCCACAAGTCTCAGTGGCTTAATACAAGAACAGTTTCTTAGTCACATTACCTGTCTCTCTTGGGTGAGCAAAGCAGTTGCACATCATAGTCACTTGGGGACATAGGCTGAGAGGTGCTTCAGCATGACCATGCCCCCATTCCTATTGAAGTTTCTCCATGCGTATGATACGTATCATTTCTTCTCCTATTTAGTTGGTCAGATAAAATGAAAAGTTACAGCTAACTCCAAAGAGGTAGGAAAGTACAATCTTACCAGATATACAGAAAGGGAAAAAAAATCTGGTTGTAGGGAGATAATTCTGGTGGGCAGAATTCTAAGAACACTTTATGTTTCTCATCCCTTGATGTGAACACCTTGTGTAATCCTCTTGCTTTGAATATGAGTAGAACCTCTGAATATGACTCACACCTGTGATTAAGTTATCTTACAAGGTAAAGGCATTTTGCAGATGTAATTAAGATGCCAAATCAGTTGAATTTGAGGGACTCAAAAGGGAGATTCACCTGGGTGGGTCTAACTTAATAAGTGAAAGGGATATTAGGTCCTTCCTGAAGAGAGAGTCTCCCATTGGCCTTGAAGAAATAAGCTTCTATGTGTCCTATAACTGCAAGGAAATAAATTCTGCCAAAAATCACATCACTTTAGAAGAGAATCCCAAGTCTCAGATGAGAACCCGGTCCCCGCCAATACAGTGACTGCAACCTTGTGAAACTGAGCAATGGACCCAGATGAGCCACTCCCAGATACTTGGCCCATTGAAACTGTGAGATCACAAATGTGTATTGTTTTAAGGAACTAGATTTGTTATGTATTATACAGCATAGAAATGTAATAGAACAACTAAAGATTAATGTGCTCACAACAATGTCACAATCATTTTATAATTTAGGTAATATTTCCATTTTACAAACAAAGAAACAGTCATAGAGAGGTCAGGTCTTATTCTGGTACGTGGTGGAACTGAGATTATTTCTATGTTATATTGTAGCCCTTCTACTATACAGCATTTTTTGTTTGTTTTTTTAATCATTCTAGATAATTTAAATTTGTTATTTGGAAGTATCTGGAAGGAAGAAACATTAATTTCTTTTCTATGCTGAGAAACAGAAAATCTGGAATTAAAGTCAAATAAGGTGTAGCACCATTAGCACAGAGAAATGTACGAGTGAAATAGGACAATTTTCATCTCATTCTCCTGCTCTTTTTCTACCTCCACTAAAAACCAGGGAACCAATCCATTAGTATTCTTGGCATATACTGGATCCGCATGTCCAAACATTTGCAATTCTTTTACAATATAAATTATTAGAAACTTGTGAAAGTGAGATCCTCAAAGAATAGTTTACCAAGCCAAACACTAAAGTTTAGTAAATATCAATAAACAACAAACAGTATAATCACATCCATTAATAATGCTGTTACATATCATTTATTTTATAAAAGCTAACAACTCATTAGCTAAAACATTTATCATCTTTATAAAAGTAGTGTTCTGTGAAAATTGAGCATGTTTACAATATATGATCAATTGCAATGCCATTTATTGATAATTGATAATGGTTTTATTAAACTGTTTGTTTCATTGAAACAAAATTAGTTCAGAAAATAATCAATTTGTGTACATTCCCCAACTACATGAGTTTAATATGCATTCACGTCTCATGCATAGCTAAGAAAATAAACCATTTTAAAAACAACTTATTATAGATATACCTTACTCACTGAAGAAAATAAAAAATGAGAAAATCAAAATTTAAAACAGGGGTTTCCTAAAGAGAGTTAGAAATAAATTATGTTATTGTAGAGCTTTCCCTCCAAATTATGTCAGATTATAAGATTTCTGATAATTATATATGAAAAAGTCTATGGGTTGAGAATACCTTGGGAATATCACATGGAGACAATTCATCATATGATATATTCTTATGGCTAATAGTTAATCAATACCTTTAAGTTTGGTCATATATATTGGGGGTCAAAATAACCCCAATTATTCTTCCAGGCCAGACAAGTGAGTATAAGATGTTCTCCAAATGCAAAAGCCTTTGAAAATGCCATGAGGTTGACAGTTATAATTTGAAACATTCAGTTTGCTTTGTGCAGGAATATCTAGATCAAATAGATATTTCAAAAATAGATAAAGACAAAAACATTGCGAAGGGAGTTTTAGTTTTCATAAGCAATATCTAGAGGAAAGTTGGATTACGTTCAAATAATAAACCAATTCAATATTATTTTTTGTTCCCCTGAATATTTGCATTAAACTCAATTTAAAAAAAAATCTCTAAAGTAAGATGTTTTGAGTTATATAAGTACTTCCAAATAAGTTTGTCTTTATTTTGGACTTTATCCTAGCTTGAATTTTAGCTTACTTCACCTTCCACGTTAAGAGATGATACCTTTGAAATCAAATCAACAATCAAATGTTGAAAATTTACGTACAAATCTTGAATTGGTCTATACACATTTGTCCATTTAGTTATTCTTCAGATTTAGTTTAGAAGCCTAGGTTTTTCTTGTTTATTAAAGACACATACATTTTAAACCCAGTTTACTGGCTATCTAAACACAGATGTTCTTTTCCATCGCTCATTATTGCTATCAACTTCGAGTTCCAGTCTCTGCACAGTGTTTCAGTTCCTGAGATCTTGAAGAATAATGCAGATCATTTTACCATAGTTCCTCTCTGAGCATAACCTAGAGGATTTATATTGTGAGTCACCCAGAAATTTCTGAAATATTTTTAGCCCCATTTCCTTTTCAATGTTTTCCCATCTTGGCTCATGCTGCACCCTCAATACCTTCTTCTATCATTGATACGTTTTTACATACACTGAAACTCTGTATGTGTAGTCTCTAACAATTAACCTACATGTAGTCTGATATTGGAATCAGTTACAATGAAATATTTGTTTTCCTATAAAAGGGATTTTAAATAGTTGAATATCACCCCAATTCGTATTTGGATAGATCAAGACAGGTAAAACTTTTGTTATGTAACTATTTTCAATGGTCTTTTATGTCATATCTAAACTCCAAACACTCAGCTTTATAAAGCATGGTATTATTAGTTTTCTCTTTTATTTATTTAATCCTACTTCTCCATATTTCCCATTGCAATTCCTTTGTCTCTTTTTGGAACTTCCTTTTCCTACTTTCAACATGGATGATAGTCTCTGTGCTTTGTCACACATGGCCCCCAGTTTGCAAGCAATTTCTTTTAGTCTTTTAGTTATACAAATCTAACCATTATGCTAAATTCAGTTCAGCTTTTACATCACCTACAGATTCAAAATGTATTTTTCCAGTCCATGCCAATTTTCAAATATTTTGAGCTGGTAACTATTGCTACACCACTAAAAAATCAATTATTTTCTAACGTTTTGGCATCATTAGTTTTATATCTCTTAACAAAAATATAGAAATTCTAAGTTTTAGAAACATAATTTGTGCCTCTTTTTGTTTCTCAGTAACTTAGTACTGTGGTAACTCATAAAATGGGGACAATAATATTCTTATTAGGTAAGGTCACATGATATATTAACATAAAGTATTAAGCAAAATTCCTAGAACATACGTCCTAACTAAATATTAGGTAATAATAGTTAATTAATTCATGCTTTTGGTTTGATATTGCTGAAACTACACAGAAAGTTGCTCATAATTTGATCACTTTGAAGGTTCAATTTCATATATGTAACTAATCAGAAGTAAATTTTTACAAGGAATATAATATATTCCTGCTATTTAGGAAAAAATAATTTTAACAGAGTTAAAGTTACACAATGCAAAGGGTAAAAGAAGACTTTATTAACAACTGTACATTTATTTATATATCAGTACTTGGGTTGTGTGATACTTAATTACTTATAATTATATCATTTTAACAAGGGATATGTGAGATAGATATTTATATCTATATCATCTATCTATATCTATATTTATATTTGTCTATATAATCTATATCTATATCTCTATTCAGATCTATATCAATGTTTTCAGATCAAATGTGGAAAAGCATTAAAAATTCTAAACATTGCTCTTAAAAATGCTAACCAAATTGTCTCCCTTATGATTATATGATTATTTTGTTTTTAACTGTGAAGAGTCCAATGTGACTTCTAAACCATGGTGGTGGTGGTGGTGGTAGTGGTGGTGTGTTTGTGTCTTTATGTTTTCTACACTATGAACCTGTCTCACCTTTGTCATTGGACATGAGTAAAAGCAAACAATTCCATAGTCATGGGTATCTCCCAACACTGGTTTGTTGCTACTTGAACCTCTATATCATGTGTCATAGTATCTGGATAAGGAGTTAGTTACAAGCTCATGAATTTCATCAATAAAAAAAAAATTATACTTCTCTAAAGGTAAAGTGTTTTACTTTTCTTAAGGTACCAGTAGCAATTCATTGGTCTAAAATGAATTGTACTGTCCAGTTGACAAGATGAAAAGAATCTTGTTATTCCTAGGTAGCCCTGGTCTGCTTCCGTGCTTCAGATCTGATTTGAATATTTAACTTCCTTTTGGGAAAAAATCATTATTAAATTACCAGAAGCCTTTTTAATTGTGCTAAGGCTAACAGAATAATGATATTTATTTAGGGAAAGAACTGGATGAATTAATGTGATATAAATAATCTGGTCAAAATAACATTGTGGCCCAGTACCAGTACTTTGAAGCATCTGGCACCATTTGATGTGTAAAAAACAGTTTACCAGATGAACTGGGACTGTTTTACAGATCAGATTGTTATGCTGTCATGGAACTCTTTTTATGGAAAATGGCATCATTGATTTAATAATAAGGGCATTGCTGGAGAAGATGTAACAATATGCTATTTCCTCCCAAACAAAATAACAAACATTATTAGGATTTCCAATGCAAAATACTAGAATTGATACTTTCCATCTGGTGTAAGGTCAAGGAAAATGGCAATGACATAATGTTACCAAATAGCTAAATTTTGTGAGATGCATCCAGCTTTAGATGAGATTAGGTTTTGTTAAATATCTTGGTATAAGTGGTGGAGAAAGGCCTAGGTTTTGCAATGATTTCAAAGCTCCCCTTAAAATATTTTCAAGGCAATTCCAAGGAACATGTAGGGCAACATTCTCTTTATCACCAAAATCTATTTAAAAAAAAAATGAGACATTTGTTATTGCATTATATAGGGCCATATTTTTGGTCTCCATTTTCCCTTAATTTCTTGGGGAGATAATTGACAGCATTATCCTTTAAATTTATTTTACCTGTTTTGTCCTTTACAATTTGACATGTGCAAATTTTATTATTCCATTAAATTCACTGAGGTCAAATCCTGGCTGAGGCACTTGCTGTGTGACCTTGGACTAATGACTCAGTATTTCTGTGCTTCAGTTTCTTCATCCTATTCCAGAGAGTGGCTGTGACAATAAATGAATTATTTTATATGGAGAACTTAGTTCAGTGACTAATATATACTTGAAAGGTAAAAGTCTAGTTACTTTTGGCATTATTAAAATTATTTCATCACAGTGCCAATTGACGGGTTAAACATTTTTGTTGCTTATTTTCTGCAGGTTTAACGCTTCCCATTCTATGAAAATAGAACAAATAGAGGCTAGAGTTTTTCTATCTTAAGATCTCAATATTCCTGTGCTTCAAATTCGTAATCCTATCCCAGAGAGTGATTATGAAGATATCTTAAAGTCTTTCTTCTTGGTTATTTATTTTAAGGGCTCAAAGTCATAAACCCTTAAATTAAAAAATGCAGAATCTAAGTAAGAAGACAGAATTCAAGAATTTCTGATTCCAGAACTTTAAACCATAAAGTGAATTAATATGTTATTTTGATCTCAGGTTCTTAGATATATAATCACTTTAATGTCATAAATATGCTTTATGCAAATTGTGAGAGATTAAATTTGATTTTTTAAAAATAAAGTATACTAAAATAAATGTAACTTCCAGAATTCACCTTGAGTAGAATACCCAATGTTACAATCAATCTGCAACACATATCTGCAGGTAACCATGTGATAACTGACAACTGTGGAATTACATTTTGATATAATTCTTTCAGCCTATTCTTTTGATGTGAATTTGTAAATTTTGTTGATAATATTAGTCTTAGATGCTCTTCAGCTTCTGACCACATTCCATCAAAGGGATCTAAGCCCATTCACATAATTATACTAATAGAAAGCTTACATCTTGGTGAGGTTTAATAGATTTAATTTTTATATTGAATAAGTGATTACATTAAAAAATGATTTTTTTTTAATCCTACATAACTGGTATTATTTTTTCAAGAAAAGATAATTAAGTTAGTAACTATTTCTCATGTTTCTCTTATTTCCCTAAAATTTTTCTCCAAGCAAAACAACAAATAATTCCTTCAATCCTTCCTCATGTGAAATTTTTCTGAGTCCTTCATTGTCTTGGTTGTTGTATAGATACAATCTTGTGTGTGCTAATAAATTTTGAAGACAGTCTATAATATATTTTCCATCTAGTGCAGGGCATAGAATTCTCTCTCACCATAAGCTGCTTGAATATTAGGTATGTGGACTCAGCTTTTTCTGTTAGTCAACTGGAATTTCTGGAACTTTTGCTCATGAACTGATATGATTCCGTGACTTCTCCACTGTGCTGTTGAATTTGCTTATTGAAATAACTTCACATGTGTATAGTTATTTCTATTAATTTACATCTCATCAGTTCTGCCACATTGTTTTCTCCTAAAAATATTACCATGCTATTAAAATTTGATTCATTGAGCACTTAGTAATTCACAGACAGTGCTAAGAAGTTATTTTATTAAGCATTCACAGCAATAATACATACAATATACTATTTTCATTTTATATCTAACTCTTCTCAGATTTTTGTCAACCTCTCTTAACTCATCTTTTAAGCCACTAATAAAGAAAATTTAACAAGTGAAGAACAATCACAGAGTTGATCAATAGGCTACCAAAGATGTTCTTCTTAATTTAAATGCAAGTAGATTCAGGTTTAAATGCTTTCTTGGTATATCTACCTAGATATGTCATGGATACTCCAAACCTGCATGTCAAACGATTTCCTTGTCAGCTTCTTCACTTCTCAATTTACTTGCAGTTTCTCAAGCCATAAAACTTTCAATGAAATCCTGATTTTCTGCTGCCTGCATGAATTCTTATGCTGTCCATTTCTTGTATCTCACTGCTACTGTTCTAATCCAAGTAAGTCATTACCATACTGTCTCTTCCTGTCTGTCAAATCCACACTCATGACTGCAGTCAGAGTGATCTTTAAAGAGAAACATCCCTGATTATCAATTCCCTTCTTAATACCACTCAGTGTTTTCCCAGCGCGACTTGCATTAAATTCATTGTTTAGGATGGCCTTTAAGATTCTTCATAATCTGCCCCCCTTCTTGCTTTTGGCGTGCTACACACAATAGGCTTATTTAAATTCTACAACAAATGTCCTCATTTGTCTTCGATCTTTTCAAACATGACATTTCCCTTCTCTTCTTGCCCCTCCTCCCCTTCCTCTTCTTATTCCTACTATTCCAGGCATACACCGATGAATAAAAAAGACACTGACCTTGTGGAACTTACACTTTAACTTGAGAAGACAGAAAATAAGCAAATATACAAGTAAATATAAGTTTTTTGTTTTGTTCTGTTTTACCAAATTTGCTTCTTCTACTGACGAAAGTATACTGATGTGGACCAAAGTATACTGACTGACTAAAGAATATAGACTAAAGTATACTGATATTCCATGTGAAAGCTTAAACATCACTTCCTCAAGGACGCTTGCCTTGACCTTGCAGACTGTTACTCCCATCTGAACAACATCCCTAATAGTTCCTTTTTAACATGTCATATTTGTTATGATTGGTTTAAGGTATGCCATCCCTAATAGCCTGACAACTCCATAAACTAAGTGTCTGCTAGTATATACTTAGACCACTGTATAGTTCCTGGAGGAGAGAAAGTAATCAATAGCTATTTATTAAATGACTGATTGATCAACTATAAGTTGAACACGAAACCACATACTTTGCACTTTAACCAAATGATTCTATCTTATTTCTACAGATTAACTCTGCAGAAGTCTAAAGATCGTATTTATTTTTTTATTTTTAAAATAATGTCTGGATGGGGAAGAGATGGAGAAAATGCAAGTATCATTTTATTAGGTAAAAATGCATATTAGAAAGTCACCATATTCAGAACTGTATCATACTTCTGCAAAGATAAATAAGCCATAGCTGAAATGAATGGAACTAAAATACCTAGTACTACTTAATATATGTCAAATTTTAATTATAGGAGTTATTAATCAGAGATAAAAGAGTGGATTATTAAAAACAGTGTTGGAACAACTCACTTTTTGAGAAAAGATCTCAAATGTTTATTTATAGTATCAAAATAATCCCATATTTCAAATAAAAATATTCCAGGTGGGTTAAAAATGTAATTGTGAAAAATTAAACCATAAAAATAATAGGAGAAAATGCTTATAGAAATAGGAAAGCCCTTTCTAAGAAGGGTCACAATGTCATTCAGTTTCAGGAAACTTCTTACATAGAAAATTAAGTGGTTGGTATCCCCTACCTGAATACTATGTGAATGGCATTTTCTGGAAAGCAGTCTGCAGTCTTTATCCTAAGGTGTCATAGAAACCAGAATCAAGTCATGATTATTTTTTCCTATAATATTTTTTAATTACTGAAATAGCACAATGTAAGTAAATTATTTTGAAATGCAATTCATGAATTGGGAATATTATTTTCTTTGTAAATCACACCTTTAAAGTATCCATACTATAAATAGCTCTTAGGTATTAATACAAAAACATATATAACATGTAAAAAATAATAAAAATTTTTATTAAACATTTCACTAGAAAATAAACAATATGTAATATTAAAAACTGTGTTATACATAAAAGAAGTGCCAATTAAAATAAGTTTGTTGTTTAAAAATTCTAATAGATTGGTAATGAAATAAGTGGAGAAACAGGAAACCTTATTGTTTACTTCTTGTAAATTCT
Organism: Rhinolophus sinicus; assembly: GCF_057876585.1. Classification (NCBI taxonomy): domain Eukaryota; kingdom Metazoa; phylum Chordata; class Mammalia; order Chiroptera; family Rhinolophidae; genus Rhinolophus; species Rhinolophus sinicus. The sequence goes on along the minus strand of NC_142501.1, from coordinate 152,239,881 downwards.
AAAAATTGTTTCTTTGCTAAATTTTCATTAAATGCACAAAACATGTATGCACTGAAAATTTATCTTAAAGAAATGATTGCATATCTCTACAATCATTTATATACAGATTTTTAATTTTTGTATTTTGTCTGAGAGTAAAAATTGGAAAATAAACTAAAAGTCCAATAATAAAGTTTGGTTAAACAATGAAGATAAATTCAATATTTGTTCTTAAAATAATGACTCAACTCTATAATGATATGGAAAAATATTTATGATATAGTTTTACTCTGGAAAAAATTATAAAACAATATTGTAGTATAATTGCATTTTTACTAAAAATGCATATATGTGTATGTACATTTATATTGGAAATGTTCTGCAAGAAATCATAACACTTCAAACTGGTTATATCTAGATGTTGGAATTTATGATGGTATTAGCTTTTAAAAACTTTTATTAAGAACTGGGGTGACTGACTTCAAAAATCCTGGCTTCATAAATTAATGAGATGTGTGAATTTCTGTGGCTCATTTTCTCCATTAAAAATGGTGATAGTAATAGTATCTGCTTTACTTGTTCTAATAATTAAAATAGTTATTATATGTAAATAACTTAGAAGAACTTTGTACAGGATGAACACTCAAAGTTAACTTTTTTCCTTTGTTATTCTAATTGCTTTTTCAATATTTATCAATTACTTTCGTAATTAATAATAAAACTCATCTCACTAGAAGGGCTTCTATGTAATCTGTGGATAATACAATGAAACTTACTGGATGACAAAAATTAAATTATTAAATTTGCTAGGCAAGGCAAAGAAAACTTATCTTGTCTTCCTTCATTATTTATTTCTTTGGGATTATTTGTAATCTTATCAAATGTTATTTATCATAGTTTCCCATATTCTTAAAGGTTGTTTCCTTAAAGTTTCTTTTGCATTCAAGTCTAATTCATCCTATTCCTAATTTAAATATTATGAATAATATTCTGACCCCATCCACTTCTATTCTGTGCTTTCAATAACTGGGATTATGTTCTTCAGATTCCTGTTATCCTGTTCTTCAGGTTCCTGTTTGCTACCCCCACATCCCACCCCCACCGTCACTCAGCCAGTTCCATTTCCAGAGTTATAATCCTTTAAAGGGAACTCTCTATTTCCCTGACTTCATGTTACCATCTTGAGAAAATTAACCCAGAACAACCTCATCTTTTCTGTTACTCACTACTCCTCAAGGGTGAGTGACTTGCTTGTTAGATGAGTCACTGACTGACTGATGCAGTTCTATCTATACCTCTCGTATTGAACCCACCTGCCTGCAGAGTCTGTGCAGTTTAGTTTACTCTTTACACTAAAATAATCTAAAGCAATTGGCTGAGACCTTCAATGTGGGACATACTGAGCCAGAGAAAGGAGGCTGGGAAAAAGGATGGCAGTAATGCTGTCTATTTCAGTAGCAGTATTAGCAAACACTTTATTCACAGATCAAAACCATGACCTCCACTCGGTTATTTATAATATTAAAGCTGACATTTTGATCAAAATATTTCTGTGTCCAGTTCAGAACTTGAAAGAGACAGACAGCTTATTACCTATTTGGCCCTTATCCAATTCTGAAAAATGATACACTTATTCTCTCTTATTTTAGGAAAATGTGCTGAATCAAATGTTCTAATTAAGCCTCCTCTATGCTTCTAAATACACTTGGGACCTCAACTGACATCCTAGAACTGGATTTGTTACAATTCTTGGATTCGAAAATTTATTTGTAGGTATTTTATTTCTGCTCTAAATTTCCTTCTTCCCACCCCAATTTTGGTTATCTTTCTACACATTTAACATATCAAATTGTGCTTTATCATATGATATCTGATACCAAGCTGCCTGGCTCTGAATCCCTCTCTTGCTTACTGGCTATATCAATTTATGCAGATTTTATCACTTGTACAATAAAGGAAAAAAATCACACCTAACTGCTGCTATTTTGCTGATTAGCTGAGGGTTTCTAACATGTTAATAGTCATTCATTTTAGTTAAAAAGGCATCATTCCTTTTATCTTGACCCACATTCTTTTCAGAAACCCACATAACTAGTATCACCTGAAGAAGTAGTATAATAATATAGTTGTTAGACCATGTGTATCTATTTTGTAAATGCTCATCTATTTCCCTATCAAGTATTTTTCCAGAAGCATAGATGTTAGCAGAAGATATATTCAATAACTATACTAATAGTTGAAATCTATCATTATAACTATAGTTGTCTTTGGTGTTAGAAAAGCATCACCCATAGAAAAAGTATTTACAACTTACTCATATCATTTAATCATCCATGTAGTCATTACATTTATTTAACATCAATGATTTGACTGAGGCTTTAGTTGATAGAGAAGCTTATATCTTATCTTCCAGTTGCTTTTAGATAGATAGGACAGGACTGTAAGTATAATATTATGTGGAAAATGGTGTCAGTAGAGGAGAACAGCTAAAGTACTACTGGTTCTTGAGGTGAATGAGAAATTATAGCTGGAATGATCCAAGCAGTGACCTGGGATATATTGCAGTTGTTCTAGACATTGAAGAGTTGATATGATTTACACATCCAAAAATAAAGTGTGTATAAAAATTTATCTTGCTACATGAATTCAATTTTGCATTTAAAAGTATTTTAAGGTTATTATTTAACTAAATAGGGACTTTAGGCAAATTAACTTGAAATTCAGCAATATGTTTTTTTTCCATAATGAGTTAAGTTTTGGAAACATCCAGAGTCATTTTAGATTAAAATAATAATAATTACAACAAAAACAAGAACATCAATCTGTGAGAATACTGGAATAAATAGTAAGTGATATAAATAGTAAGTGATATTTTTTGATAAATAATATATTTCCTCCACTTGACACTAAGAAAACATGAGTTAGCTTTCGGTAACATTTATCCTACTTATCAACTGCTATTATTTTAAATTATATGTTATCTCAATTATCTAATTATCAAAATCTTGTCTTCTAACTTTTTTTTGTCACACTTGGAAAACAATCTTTCTGTCAGTGAAAACAAGCAATAGTAGTTTGCAATCCATACTACAAAAGAAAGAACAGAATTTCTGAAATGCTCAATTGCCAGAAAAAAACCCTTTGACATACTTGTATTTTCTTTGCCATCTATCAACAACAGTACAATGAATGAAGACACAAAACTTTATTAGCTACTTAGGGAAATTACTTGTTTACAGAAAGCCTATAATTGGATCCTAAATATATTAGTGCCTGAAAATCTTTTGAAGCAATTTTCATGATGCAGGAAGATAGTCAAGTAATTTGAAACTCCAATTTTGTTTGAGGATTTCAAATGTGCCAAATGTCATATAAAACCACAGACATTGTTGAATTATGGCCAGTTTGTTGCCTTATGTTGGGATTTCAAATGACATTTTTCTTTTAAGTAGGAATAATAGGAGGGAGTTCCGTTTGACTCGAGCCAAGGCATCATTTTAAACAAGCACATGCTGTCATCTTGCATGCAAAGCTTTTCTCAGACGGGAAACTTAAATGAACACATTGTATGGAATATATTGAGAGGAGATCTAAAACATAGTTGTTTATCAGGATTTCTAATTGTGAGGCTCTTTGAAGTCTTGAGGACAGCAGTTTGTCTGCAGTGAGTTTGGGGGATGAGAAGGGTGGAAAATATCTCACTGGTATTTCCTTTCTCTCAGAGGAGCCATTATATAACAGATTAGAAACACATTTCTCTGCAAGTGTCAAAGTTGAAACTGAAATAAAACAAATGCTTCATATTGATAAGATGAAAATTTGAGTCGTTTAGGAAGGGTGTAGTTTGTTCTACAAATTTGGGATATACTAAATATATTTGTAAGTAGGCTTTGGATAGAAGGTATTTTTATTAAAAAAGTAATTTTAAAGAATATGAAAGCTAGTATCTATTGCTGCCCTCAACATCCATGCTCTCATGCTCCATCTTTGATGAGAGACTTCTTTCCAAAACTCTAGATTCTGAAAATGACACATGCTTTCCCAGATACCCTCGCTGCTAGGGCTAGTTATGTAATCCAATCCTAGCCAATGTATCTTAGAAGTCTTAGAAATATCTTAATTATTTGAAAAGTGAATGCAAGACATTTTATCACTTCATTGACTGATGTCTGTACATGAAGTCTGGAACTGACTGAGCCCAATTTGTGACCGTGAGGAGAGAGACAGCACACAAGCTATGGATGGCATAGGGGAGACATGATAATCACCACCTCATTAGCTACTTCATATAGCTGTGACATCAATGTTGAAATTGCCCCACCATTATTCTTCTTATGTTATGAGATAATGAATGCTGATACTTGCAGCCACGTATATGCTAACCAAAACATATAGTGATTCTATTTTCACTGCAAAAACTATTCATTTTGGTAACCAGAAGGCTAGGTGCAATAAATATACCCTAGGGTGACCATAATGAATCATGCCGTTGTATAATCCCCTTCCTTTTGGTGTAGACAAAATGTATATATTGCTTCTAGCCAATAGAGTATGGGAAGGTGAAAGGATAATCACTTCCCAGATGAGGTTACATCATAAGACTCTATTTTAGCAGACTGGAGTGAGGTTCACCTGAAGGTCACATAGCAAAGAAGTGAATGTAATTCCTAGGAGCTGAGCACACCTCTGGGAGACACTCAGCCAAAAAATAAATAAATAAATAAATAAATAAATAAATAAATAAATAAGGAAGGAAGGAAGGAATAAATAAATAATAAATAAATAAAGAGAGGAGGGGTTCTCAGTCATCTAAGACATTGAATTATGCCAACTATGTGAGACTGAAGGAGGATGGTGAGCCCCAGAAAGAACACAGCCGGGTGACAGCTTAATTGCAGTCTTGTAAGACTCTGAGCTCAGTCCAGTGAAACAATGCTCAAATTCTTAACTTATGGTTATCACGAGATAATAAATGTATGTTATTTTATGCCTCTAAGCTTCTGACAATTTGTGATGCAGTAATTGATGACTAATATTTCAGGTTACCAATACTTCAACTGATGAGTTATTTTAATTTCACAATGACCTCAAATTTACCTAACCTAAAATTAGGCTTCTACGTCTTGCAACCTTAATAATATTTGTTTTCTAATGATTGGTAATTTTTATTAATTATTTCACCACTTTAGAGTAAGTTATGACATCATCAGATAAAACTTATACCACAGATTAAGCTTTGCAAAACTATCTTATTTTATCTTCCTACCTGAAAAGTGTCACTTTGTCTGGCAAAGATGTTTGTATACATTAAATATTAGCACCTGGTAATACTATGAAAAAATGGGCACTCTGATACAATGCTAGTGGGCATAATAAATTGTATAAACTCTTTAAAGTGTAACTTGGTGATATATTTTAAAGTCTTAAAAATATTCATTACCTTAATATACTGAATAATTCAACCCAACTGCCAAATCCAGTACTTGACACATCTCATCAAGTAGCACATATGCAAAACAAAACTTGAGTTTTTCCCTCTCAAACTTACCCCCCACCACAAATGCTCACTATTTCAGTAAATGTTACTTCCATTCACCTAGTTGTTCCAGCCTGGGAAATTCCCTTCCCTCACTCTCTAGATCATTCAAAATCAAGGTGTGACAATTTGCATCAGTCATGTCTACTCTCTAGACAGAGACACCTTTTAATAATATTATGTTATTGATAGATGTTAATAAGTAGGTAATTATTAAGAGAAAATTCTTCAATCACTTCTCCTTGCATGGGTTACAACAATCACTTCACCCAGCTTGTGCTTCATGGTCATATTGGTGGCTCTTTCTTTGATAATTCTGAGTAAATAATAACACATAGAATGTTAGATCTATGAAGACCTTAGATATCAATTATTCAAAAATTATTTTTTCATAAATGAGAAAACAGAGTCCTGAATATTTCAAAATAATGCTCCCTCAATTTAGTAGTGCCAATGATAGATTTAGAATCAATGTTTAAGACATTGTTAAATTTGAGTTCATTTTATCTGCTGCATTAAACTAGGTAAATTGATTTTAATATACTGTGTATTTTGTTTTGTTATAAAGCATATTTAGTTAATGCATGAAAAAATCAAGGCATAGAATACTGGGTACTTCCTATGTTGTTCTTTTCTCCTGAACTAAATCCCATACACTTTTTTCAATACAGATGTGAGTTTGAAATCTGACTCCATCAGAATTCTACTCCACCTAATGACTATGACTTAGAGTAGACTATTGCCCCTTTCACTTTTCTCATTTGCTAGACATATGTAGTAATTATATCTACTTCAAATTTGTTGTGAGCATTAAATAAACTTTGACACTTTATAATTGTTTGTATAATTTGGCAGAGAATAAATGCTCCAAACAAGTCAGCTCTCATGTTGAAACTCTTATTGTTATTTCTGTAATGGCAAATTAGCCAGCATAAGAAAATTTCACTGATAAGCTAATTTTAAGATTAATGCTACAGCAAAACTGTGTTATAATTCTATTTAGTGGACTATTAGTTTTCTATGCAAAATAGATCTATTTATAATTTCATTGTAATTGCAATGGGAATCCTTCTGAAATAATATCAAGTCACAGAACTCATTATTAAAACAATAGTTAGAGCTACAATATTCTTGAGGTACGGAATAAGAAATTCCACTGAGTTTGTGGAATTATGATTCATTATGTCCATCAAAATAAGTTTTCCTATAATATCAGGTCTAGTTTTTATGAAAATACTGTTACGAGAAAAAAAGAAGATTGATGCAAGTTTTCATCTTATTCAGATTAATTTTTTGGACTGTTCGAAATTTTTTCTTTCTGGTTTAGAGATCCAATTCTGCTATTGATTGCATTAATTGTTTAGTAAATATAATACATTTTTAATACAAGTAAATATAATACATAGGATATTTATCAACCTTGGCCATCTAGGATTGTTATTATTTTCTACTAATATTTTGCCTGTGCTGCTATGAGCGAAATGGAACTACTTATTTCCCACAGTTGTTTCTCAATAACAAGAATAGTACTTTGACTTGGGAGTACAATGATTAATGAGTGAGGCAACTGCTGGGCCACATATAAAGTCATCTAAGAACAATTTAGTTCCTACTCAGTGATTGGTTGCTTTTCCCAAGAGGATAAATACATAACGTAGTTGGCAGAATCTTAATTGCAACTATATTATGTCGAATTATATTCATACACTTAATCCTCGTTACATATCCAGAATATATGAAGTTCTACCTCTGTCAAAATCTGTAGTAATCATTAATTTATTTCTCATTCTTCAGATTTTCCCTTACAAAAATTTAATCTAGAAAACTGTTTTGCAATTGGCTTAATATTTGATAAAAAGAATTAATTGATGAAATATCAACTATTTTTCTTTCAGTCTAGTTTTTTCTACATTTGATCAAAATTTATTTAGGTTTTGCATTTGTTGAGTCACAGGAATATCATATCTAGTTTTTATCCTTTGTTTTTAGTATTTCTGTTTCTATATCTCAAATGAATATGCATTAAATAACACTGCAGTTTCATAATTCAATTACTTTATAAAATAGTATGAAGGAGAAAACAAAAAGGATTATGATGCATAGGGCCAATCCAGGTGGGGTCTATCTATATGCCTACCCAGGTTATATTAGGTTATCCAACATCTTCATTCAAAATTATTTTGTTAAGGTGAAATCAAGGTAATTAAGCATCGTGGTAATAAGAGTTCATACATTTCTATGCTTCAAAAGCACTTTACAATATTATTCTTAAATCTTAAAACTATGTATGGTAGTATCATTCTCCTTTTACAGAACTGAAAAATATTGATGCTAAGACCCGTAATTAAAATTGACTGGGACACACAATTAATTAGTGCCTGATCATAATGTGATCCATCTCTGCCTGATTCCAGAGCAGCTGCTCTTTCTATGGTAACATGATTTTTCTTTCAAATACAAGTATTGACTAAGAAAGCTGAAACACTAGGGGACATGGAAGTTTCTAGTGCTGAAAATGTCTGGAGAAGAGAAGAATCACTTGTTCTTGATTTTGCTTTTATGATGGCAAAAGGGCTCTGAAACAGTTTCAGGAAAATAAGTTTTGTTTGCATTATTTAAAAACTTCACCAGATAAAACATATATTCATGTGCATATACACCATAGAAGCACACATTATTCTCCTCATTTAGAATAATTACTATTCATAATTTTTATAGGTTCATAAATTTTTTAAAATTCTTCAGAATTCCAGGTGTGAGGTTTAGAACTTGGTACAGTAAATTCTGTTGTAATGATGGAAACAAGATATTTTTTATTATTTAATCACTATTTTATGTTTTTCTAGCTACAAACTATGCTTCTAATGAAATTTCATTCTCTCCAATCACAGATTGTCAGCTCTCAAACAGAAAACCTATATTTACTATGTAACAGTGTGACTTGGAAGTACATATTTGCTTATCTGTCATCCATACTATATTTGAAATTTCTTAAGAGCAGGAATTATTTCTCTAGAGCCTAACATGAACCTTAGTGTAGTATTTAAAGCATATTAGCTGAATGAAAGACTATTGAATAAATAATATTAGGTAATTAACTTTTTGACCAAAAACTAACATTAATATATTGGTTACTACTAATTTTCAAGTAGTCATAAACAAATTATGTGGAGGAAACATGAATGTAAACAAATGAGAAAACATAATTTTGTGAGCAGAAACGACAAAAAGATGATTCAGTGATTATCAGAAATATAGAGTACTCATTTAACCTAACCGATAAAAATGTCAACAAAGTTAAGATTGGAACTATCATATGAGATTGAGAAATGTCTTCAGCACAACTACCTCAAAGATAATAAATAAATACAATAAAATTGACTACTGAATGCAGAACACCAAAAATAACTCCTGGAATTATTTTATTAAAAAAAAAAAATAGGTCTGTTGAGAGTATAATGAAAGCTATTGTTGTCTGTAAATATCCTTATGGATTCAAAGAGATAATATCAATGAAAGATACATTTTAATTCATATTATGGATTAGTGTTTTACTTGTTCCTCTATTTTGACCTACTGCATAGACTGTTCTTAGCTCTAAAGTGACCTGACTTCTGTCCCCAACTCCAACATCCATGAAATTTAAAAAAAAACATATAATGACTAAAAGAGCTTAGTTTAAATAGGAAATGTATTTGGAAAATAATTTCTGATTTCAGAGGGCATCTCAGTAATACAATTTGTGTTAATGGTTCAATAGTTTCAAAAAATAAACTAAGCTCTTCATTTTTCCCATTCTCTTCATGCTTTGTGCTTTTAAATAAACTGGCTTGCAATGATCTTTTTTCTTAACATTTCTACATTCCTATGATTCAGTTGACTTCATCCTCTTTTTCCAATAGTTTTGACTAACGCAACATGAGACTGTCTGTAGTTAATGGATAAATGATAAAGATTAGGATGGAAGGAAGAGAACAAAATATACTGTTAAGCAGGGAAGCAAGAGTAGAAGTAAGATCCTTATTTCTACAGAAAAGAAGTGTTAGAGGAAGTTTTCTTCCCTGCTGTTTCAGGATGGATGTTGGGTCCATGGCAAGTATGCAGCAAAGGTCCGTTAAGAGACTCCGGGATTTGGGCTGGTGCCTTCTTTATGTTTAGCCGCACAGCTGGTGCAGGTGCATTTTCAGCCATAATAAGTAATAACATTCCCGGTGGAAACATTTGACTGTGGTAAAACAGACAGAAATCTATTACAAATGCGAGTGCAGTGTCAATGTTTACAGAAGGAGGTCAAATAACAGAATTTTATTTGGTAAATGTCAGTACTAGGAGTAGAAACATTCACAATATTTGCATTCTTATTAGAAAGATATGTGCAAAACCCATAAATATTTCATGGATTTTTTTTTTTAACTTTTATTTTTCTTCCCTCACAAGAAATCAGTTTTCTTGCCATTCAGTCTGTTTCTTATGTGCTTTCAGGTTTTGAGGTAATATGGTGAACTACAGGACAAAGAAAATGTTCAGATCATCTGTAACTTATTGTGACATACTGGACACTTATATTCAGATGTGAAACCTAGAACAAAGAATCTTCTAATGTGAATCCATTGAAAGGATTACACAAAGCTTTGGTTGGTCATCTTAAATCAACCGTTTTTGTATTGCATTGACTCATTCATTCTTCACAGAATTCAGCATAGTGAGATGAACCAGATTAACCACATGGGATCGCAACTTTTTTCTTTAACACAGGCAGCAAAACCCCCCCCAACATTTGCTATATAGTGAGGGAAACATAAATACATACATATATTGGGCAGAAATGTTGAAAATGTATGATTATTGAAAACCACAACAGGAGTGTGACATACTATGTTGTTAGTATTTTTGGTATTAAATTTAGTCATTGCTTTCTGTGAAAAGAATTAAAGATTGTCCTTTGATGGAATCGACCCTTTACTGGAGTCTACTTAATTTTTGCTGCGATGTTTGTCTATAGTCGAATGATATTTCCATGCCTCTGACTGCAATGTTCAACTTTACCCCACGAGCTCAGTGTGCCAGAAAGAAAGTTTAGGAAAATAGATGTACATTTTTGTATATTTTTGTGTTTTTCAATAATGAATAACAATAGGAAGTTTTTATAATTTAAAGTAATCATTTATTTTAATAAAATGTAGCACCCTAACTGTATTTACTTAAAATATAAATACTGTATTTTCTGTGGATGTCTGACCATTTTCGAGAACAAACTTGAAATCAATTAATGCAGTAAAAAGGTTAATATCACTATTCTTTATGTCAGCATCTAATAGCATTCAGAAGTGCTGAATGTAGAGATCATAGAGTCTTTGTTCTCTAGAGATAGGCTTATAAAGAAAATGAAGTATGATACTAGAAATAGGTTGTCTAAAAGGTTAGAAAAGTAAATTTAAGAAAACACATGCTGATTCCAGAAGTGCTACACTATTTTAACCTGATTCCATGTGAGAAATATTTTGCAACTTTCACTAAAAAACACTTTTATACAAATATTTTATAAGTGCAGTTTCTCGATTTATGGCTTGAAGGAGTCTTCACTGGTCAAACAACATGCTTTTGTAGAGAATCTCTTGTGAATCTTATTGAATATTATTAACTCCACTACTTCTATTTTAAGACATCCCTATCAGTGAAAGAAATGACCACTCTAAGCAGTGATGTACAAAGTTGGGAATTGCAAAGATACCTGATTATGCAATTGGACTGAAGCAAAACTATTTTAAAAATGTGCAGTGAGAAGATAAATGGAGATATAGAGGCTACACAAAGACTTGTGGATGGCAATAGTCTATAAGATAGATATTCAAACACAAAAATATACAGTTATCTCAGGTCAGCTTGGTAGGACTTGAATCAATATGATTAAAGGTCAGTTCCCTGTGATTTGCAGAAAGACCACAAAGCAAAACCCTAGCAAAAGATCTCTCCATGGATACATAGGTAGAATGTTAGTCACATACTTAACATGCTTTGAATGCATCAGAAGGAGATGCTTAAAGTCAGATATATCCCTATGAGTATGAGGCATTACCTTAAATTTCACCATTTGATAAGTACTCTATTTTCTCTATTTCATAATGGGATTGCTTGTGAAGCATAATACTGATTTCAAATCTTTTCAGAAAAAGAAACTAAAAGTACGCATTGATTATAAGATATATCCTAATTTCAGGAACATTACAATATAAAAAATTACAATTGAGGAAACAAAGCGTTTACTAAAAGTTAACAAAAATTAAATTTCAAATGTTGCTCTGAAATTCATATATTGGTTAAAGTCACCCAGAACTGTTGTGGACGGTATGGTGAGATACTCTGATCTCCTTTTTAGGACTGAGATACTCAGTACTCTAGCTATTAAGAGAATTGTAACTGTCAGGTTAGTCCCTGAACGTCATCCCAGTTTCAGAGACCTCTCTGAAATAGCTGAAATCTTACTGCTTTACAGTGTAATAGGGAATTAAAAGTGCCAAAGTTTTGAAGTCTTAAAAATGACTTTTAAAAGTACACCCTTGTAATGCCATAGAATTATGTGTCCTCACCTCAACATTTCTGAGGATAATATCAAGATATTTCTATTCAACACTAAGAGTAGACATGAGAAGGAAGAAATTCTTTAGGAATCAAGTAGTATTGGTTTTGAATATTCAAAAAATGTTAAGTGACATTTAAAAAGCTTTGCGAGAAAAGTGTGATTTTTTCACCCAAATTTTTTTTCTAAGTCAGTCCCAGAGTTGACTTAAGATGGAGATTCAGGAATTGCTTCTTGAGTATGACTTTTTAAAATTAATATTGGCCACTTAATATTATTTGTTTTGGAAATTTTGGGCACATAGCAACACTTCTCTCTTAAAAGGACTTAATTCTTAGAGGTCCATGAAAAGATATTTTCTAGGTCTAGGAAGTGTTTTGTTTTTTGAAAGTACTTTTTTATTTTCAAATCGCTTCAAAATTAGATAAAAGTAGAAAAATTTGAAAAACAAAGAAATCTAGTTCTCCTTCTACATACACACACACACACACACACACACACACATATATATGTACATATATATATATATATATATATATATATATATATATATATACGTACATATATATATATTCAGCAATGAGGTATGCATATGCATATATATATGTATCATATACATGGCTCTTTGTATTATAGACATAGCTCTTGCAACAAGACAATACACCAGCTCACAGGGCACTGTCTAAGAAGGAGTTTTTAGCCAGTAAACAAATCACTATATTAATACATCCTCCTTACCCAACTGATCTGGCCTCCAATGACTTTTTTCCTTACCCGAAGACAAAGTAAATATTGAAAGGAAGGCCTTTTGATGACATTCAGCACATCAAGGGTAATACGAGCACAAATCTGTTGGCCATTCCAGAAAAAGAGTTCCAAAATTGCTATGAAGGGTGGACTGGGCTCTGATATTGGTACATAGCTTCCCAAGGTAACTTCAAAAGTGACCATAGTGGTATTCAGCAATGAGTACCACTCAAATGTGAAAATGTAGCACATTTTCTAGGATGAGTTCAAGAACTTAATTGTCTGACCATATATATGTGTATGTGTATATATACACACACACATATATATACACACACATACATATATATATACACACATGAATATATATACACACATATAAATACATATATGCACATATACATATATATACACATACACATATATACACACATATATACATACATGTGCACATATACACACACATATATATATATATATTTACATATATATATAGTCAGACAATTAAGTTCTCAAACTCATCCTAGAAACAGTGCTACATACCTCATTGCTGAATACCACTATGGTCACCTTTGAAGTCACTTTGGGAAGCTATGTACTGATACCAATGCCCAGTCCACCCTTCATAGCAATTTTGGAACTCTTTTTCTGGAATGGCCATCAGAGCGGTCATCGTATTACCCTTGATGTCCTCAATGTCATCAAAATGTCTTCCTTTCAATATTTCCTTTTTCTTTGGGTAAGGAAAGAAGTCATTGGTGGCTAGATGAAGTGAGTAGGGAGGTTGTTCCAATATAGTGAATTGTTTACTGGCTAAAAACTCCCTCACAGACAGTGCCCTGTGAGCTGGTGCATTGTCATGAGGCAAGAGCCATGAATTGTTGGTGAAAAGCTCAGGTCATCTGACTTTTTCATGCAGCCTTTTGAGCACTTACAAACAGTAAACTTATTTGTCCATTTGGTACAAATTCATAGTGAATAATCCCTTTGATATCAAAGAAAGGTCAGCAACAGCGCTGAAACATGTTCATGAACTTAATTGTCAGACCTTGTATAAATATAGATAGATATAGATATTCACATAGATATAGATATATAGAGATATAATTTACATACATATATTTACATAACATGTTTGTGTACATATATATGAATTTAATATGTGAATACATGTTTATGCTTACATTAATATGTGTGTAAACATGCATCTATGTACATATATATACACACACATACACACACACATAGTCACACACATCTACATGTAGCACTACTCAGTTCCATGTTAGTAAATTCTTTTCTGACAGTAAAGTATCTGGCTCTCATTATCCTCAGTATGTTTGTTTATTTTCTCAATTAATATATTGCCTTCATCTGCCACCCATTCTTACAGTGTCCTCTGCTCACCCCTTCTTCGCTCCACCTCTACTTACTGGCTTCCTCTCCTGTCAGGTATACTGCCTCTTATGTCTCCTAGTATCATCCTTTCCCCTTAATTGCTCCTCTTTCTTGGATTCTGATACGTGCTCTCTAGATGACAAAGAAAAGGAAGGAAGGATAGCAATGGAAGAAACAATGGAAACAGACCTCATAAATGTTTTAAACCTCTATATCTATAAACAATTAAAGAATAATAATAAAACACAGTCAAGTGCTTTGTATTATAGACATGATTACATTCATGATATCTAATAATTTGGCTGGATAATTCTGCATCTTGATACAGTTTACTGGTTTATTTACTTTTATTATCTTTTTTTAACATGCATAATGTTTCACAACCATTTGCAAAATTTCACTTTTTAAAATTTTAACAATTAGTTCATATCTAGACATTCTTAGGCAGATTTGGATCATGTATTTAACTTTACTACTCGTTTATTTTATTGCAAAATACAAATATTTTCCCTCAACTAACTCAAGAAGACTTAGATTCATTTATCTGAAATGCGATTGAAATTCTAGAAAATGCAATACATATATCAATTGTAAAATATTAGCCACCTCTAAAAAGCCAAAAATAAACCTATTTGATTCCATAAATATACCGTTAACACATGCTTTAATATGCCATGTTTTAACACTAATAGCAAAAGCTGTAGGTTTCATAATTTTAATGTAATTATTATAATACCATGACAATAGAAAATTTGGTAAAATTGAGGAAATGAAAATGTTGCGATGACTATTAATTCCCAAATGTCCAGACTTCCACTATATGTAGAATAGAAACAGCTGCATGGGAAATGATTCTCTACTTAGAAGTAAAATAAATGAAATGATCTTTGGAATTTAAACTCTTTTGTCATTTAAGAATGCATTCATTGATTTTTATTACTTCTACTGTGTGCATCTTATGCTTGATTCAAGCTAAGTTGTAATATTAGATTCTGCTATCTAGAGTATGGCTAACATTTATTCAATAATTTAAATAGTACTATGTGTCTTGTTAATAACAAAATTATTATATTTTTATTTTTGTATTCAAATCAAAATTGTGGAATGTTAACCCTTGACAAGCCAAATAATTAAACTGTAAAATGACTATGCCAGTACAGAAGGTTTATCTTAGAAATGTAAAGTTTGTTTCAAATGTCTTAAATGATCTTTTTTTAAATATAGTATAGTTGATACTCATCATTTGCTTACCTGAGAATACAGTGGGTGTAAACTGAATGAGGGATGAGGGGACAGGAAAATTTGCAGGATGCATTTAATATGACTAAAGATGAAATAATTCAAGATAATTCATGTAGGAATAAAACTACTGTATGATAATCTTTGTTATATTATGTCATAAATGTACATAAGTGATTCACACCATGTTTTTTGTCCTAAGGAACTTGTTACAGTAAAGTGGTAAGAACAAAAAGACCAGGAAAATGTTGAGCCTCATCTGTAATCATACTGGAAACAAAACTTATTCCACTGGACTAGCTTGTGTGATGTTTCAATATTTACATATGGAACACTAATAAGTTTTAGTTTCTACAAATTACACAAAAGTTTATTGAAAGTGGAGAAGATACAGAGGAGAGTACTTAAATTATTTGGAGGGAGGAGGAGAGCATGGATCAATGAAGAAACAATTAAAAATTACTATGGTATTCTTCAATTTAGACAACTAAGGCCAAGGAAATGGAGATATGTCTTAAGATGCACAAATTCACAATTAGGTAGCATGTATAAAAAATCATTTCAGCTAGACTTCAGGTGATTCTCAATGATGGTTTTTCTGTAGTTTAGTTGTAATTTTTATGTGGTTGTGAGAGAAGGCAAATAATTTATAATTAGCAAATTATGAACTTTCTTACCCTTAGGAAGCAGAATTTACAAGATATACAAAAGTGTTTAACACGAGCTTAAGAAAACATAAAAATAATTAAGATAATTATTTCTTAAGAACTTATACATAAATACCCTTTAAATTTGTCATCTGTGTGAATAATCAAGCTTTCTTTATATCTGTGAGATATTTGAACAAAATAATAACCGGAATATGTGGGAAACTATCTAACCCATTATAACAACTAAAAGATTTCTAATATATGAAGAATTATTTCTTGAAATGTTGTGAAAGACAAGTGAGGAGAATTTAATAGGTAAAATTTGTCATCAGTAACCTTTCTTTATTGGATTCATTTTTACATTCAGCAATCTAGAATTCTTCAGACTGAATTTCAAAGTCCTTCTCCCTTTTTCCGCCATTTTTTTTTTTACTGGGATATAATGGAAAACCAGCTTTATGATAGCTTAACTAAATAACAGTTTTATTTTCCTCATAAGAAATATGTAGCTGTAGAAACTCAGGGCTACTACAGTAAGTCCATAATTGTCACAGGGGGTTAGTCACTTTCTATCGCTTAACAAAAACATCCTTGGGACAGGGTTTTTGTTCTCATGGCTTTCAACTTGTTGTTGCAAGATAGCTGCTTTACCTCTAGCCATTATGCTGCACTTCCATCAAGAAAAAAGGGAAGAGCAAACCACAAAACATAAATACCACCTAGATTGGATTCCTTTAAAAGTTTTCTAGGTAGTTCCACTTGTGTCTTTCACCTGTATAGAACTCTAGAAGATACTGAGAAATTCAGTATTTTTTTTCTAACAGACATTTTCCACATCTCTATTTGAATAAGTTTTCTTAGAATTGAAGAATAAGCAACAAAAAATGACTATTATTGCAGATTTAATAATATCTTATAGAATAATGTTTTATTTATTTTTAACTTTAATCAGTACTTATGTTTTTCTACAGCTTTAGGGTTTGAAAGCCAAAGTAGATTTTTCTAACAACAGGATTAAATATCTTTATAAATTAGGTTATATGAAGAATAATATAAGTAATATAAATAAAACCTATTGTTTTTTTATGTAATTACTGTATGCCCAACACTGTTCTAAGTCCTTTTCACACTCTTTTATTGAATCTTTAAATGCACAGAGCAAAATGTGGTATAAATGTGATTATTCCTATTATCCAGATGAAGACACTGAGGTATAGAAAAATCAATGAATTTAATTCCCTGTAAACAGACATCTAGGAAAAGGTAGAGAAGAGATTATTACCCAGTCAGTCTCTTACCAGAATCCAAGTTCTTAACCATTTTATGTTGGATAAAGATGCTAAGGCCACTGGTTTTATAAAAGACTTTTAAAGAAATGAAACTTTAGATTTGTGATTTGATCTATGCAGTTAATATTTATATATTAAAAGATATTACAAAATCATTCCTTGACATGGACAAAATTAATAATAAAGCCACAATTCCTGGAAAGTAGAACATTAAATATACAGCTCAGGGGCCTAAAGTTTAGATGAGGTACACAGAATTTGACCAAGCAGATAATGACATATCCCAGTGAGATAAAAATAGTGATATAAAAAGAATGTATTCTTATAAAATACTTCATAAGGTCTCTATTATTTGGCTACTTTCAGACTCACTTCAACCCTACTCAGTGTCTTTTCCTAAATCACCTCAGAGTCTCTGACTTTTAAAGTTGGAAAGATGACAATCACCTATTATGACCAACTGAAAGGTAAAAAAATAATAATGATAGGCAGAATATTGGGCAATTTTCTTATTCCTTGATAATATATTAATAAAATACATAATTTCAGAAACTTTATCAGTAAAATTAAATTAAGTTTTTGGCTCATGCTTCTGAGTTGGATGTACTAACTTATAGTAGACCAATACTTTATTACAACTAATATTTTTTTTTAAAAAAAGATAAATTATAAGAATCATAATATATTTTAAAGCTATCAGAATAATCTGAAAGAAATAAATATTAGATAAGCCAAAATTGAAGAGAAAAACAGAATTATTTGATAGAAATGGATGATGTTCAGCCATTTATTCCTGGGAGTATTTGCTGGTGATGGTTCTGTGCAGGTGGCTAGAAAGAGAGGCTTAGAACTAGAACTTAATGTTTATTAAAAAAGTAAAATAGTCTTCCAGTCAAATGGCAGAGTAGGTAAATGCTGTATTTGCCTTCTCTCACAACCACATAAAAATTACAACTAAACTACAGAAAAACCATCATGGAGAATCACCTGAAGTCTAGCTGAAATGAAGCCCCACAACTAAGGACATACAGAAGAAGCCACCTTGAGACTGGTGGGAGGGGCAGAGACACAGAACAAGCTGATCTTACACCCATGTGTGTCGGTTAAAAGTCAGGAGGGATATATCAGCTGCAGAGTTCCCCCCTAAGAAACAAGGGTTCCCAGCCCCACATGAGGCTCCCCAGCCCAGGTTTTCAGTGCTGGAAAGGGAAGTCCTCATAACTTCTGGCTGTGAAAACCAGCAGAGATTGTGGCTGAGAGACTGAAGGCTGCTGGAGTACCAGACACTCCTCTTAAAGTGCCAGTACATGGATCTACTCACAGGAAAACTCAGTTTCTCTGAGCTCCAGCACTGGGGCAGCAACTTTAGAGGTGCCGGGGACATATGGGGGAAGAACTAAATTACCTAACTTCAGGGCAAGGGCTAGAGGGGAAGCTTTCTCACAGATAGAAGTGCTGGCAGAAGCCATTTTTACTTTGTTGAGACCTCTCCCCATCCAACATGCAAATACAGGCAGATGCCATATCTGAGTCTCCATTACCCTAGCTAACAACATCACCCTTGCTGTGGTGATTATAAGCCTCCTCCACTCAACCTGCAGGCTCACCCAAGCTACTTCCAGTGGCTTTGCCATATAACAGCCTATCTTGCCTCATGCTGCAACTTTCCTAAAACCTCTCAAAGGTTCAAAAACCTCAAACAAATAGCACTTGGCCTCAGTGTTCTCCACAACTCTTGCTAAGTATCCTTAAGCTCAGCAGCTCTCGCAGCAGCTGACCTTGATTCAAGCTTAGCCTTTACCATGCATCTTATCTCTAAGCCCAACACAAGTGGCTACCACCCGCAGGTCACTTTGTAGCTCATACCAAGTGCCCCTGGGCAAAGCAAAGGAAGCAGCCGACTTTGACCTGCAACAGAGTCTCTCCCAAGAGGTCCCAGAACAAATACACCTGGTGGCCAGCTTCAGACCACACCAGAGCACCACCCAACAGCCTCCACAAACAACACACCCAAAGAGAAGACAGGACAGGGACTAGAGCCCTGCTAAAGTAAATCCTGCTCTGTAGAGTCAGGTCCTTCGCAATAGATCTTCTGCTATAGTTACAGCCAATTAGCCTATAGTCCTCACAACCAATAAGCCTAAGGGTCAATCCTTCCCACTAATATGCAAACAACAACCAAGATTAAAATACAACAAGAGGGCACACACAAGAGACACACCTGGGACACCCGGTTCTGGTGACCTGGGAGACTGCAACATGGGGTCCCCCAGGCCACTCAACTAAGAACAGGAGGCATAGCAGACTTACATGGAAACAAACACAGGGAGTCAGCCAAAATGGGGAGACAAAAAAGCATTTCCCAAATAAAAGAAAAGAACAAAGCTCCAGAAAAAAGAAAAAAAAAAAGAAAGAAAACAACAACAACAAAAAACTAAACAAAATGGAGAAAAGCAACCTACCAGAATCAGAGTTCCAAGCACTGGTTATTAGGATGCTCAGTGATCTCAGTGAGAACTTCAACAAAGAGGTGAGAAACATAAAAATGGAGATAGAGATTATAAAAAACAAAACAAAACAAAACAAAAACATGTCATAAATAAAGAATACAGTAACTGAAATGAAGAAATACATTAGTGGTAATCAACAGTAATTAGATGAAGCAGAGGACAGAATCAGCAATCTAGAAGATAAGGTGGCAGAAAACACCCAATCAAAACATTAAAAAGAAAAAAAGAATCCAAAAACATGAGGAGAGTTCAACAGTCCTCCGGGATAACATCAAGCATACTAACATCATAAAGGTAGCAGAAGAAGAGAGAGCAAGGGAATTGAAAACCTATTTGAAGAATAATGACTGAAAACTTCCCTAACCTTGCAAAAGAAGCAGATATACAAGCCCAGGGAATGTACAGTCCCAATCAAGATGAACCAAAAGAGGCCACACCAAGACACATCATAATTAAAATGCCAAAGATTAAAGACAAAGCGAGAATCTTAAAAGCAGCAAGAGAAAAGCAGTTAGTTACCTATAAGTGAGTTTTTATAAGACTGTCAGTTGAATTCTCAGAAACTTTACAGGCTAGAAGGGATTGACATGAAATATTCAAAATGATGAACAGCAAGGACCTACAGCCAAGATTACTCTACCCAGCAATGCTACCATTTAGAATTAAAGGACAGATAAAGATCTTCCCAGAGAAGAAAACCCTAAAGGAATTCACCCCCAAATCAGTATTACAAGAAATGTTAAAGTATGTTCTTTAAGAAAAAGAAGAAAAAATTTAAAAAAATTTGAACAATAAAATGTTAATAACTACATATCTATTAACAGTTACTTTAAATGTAAGTGGATTAAATGCTCCAATCAAGACATAGGATGGCTTGAATGGATAAGAAAAAAAGACCCTTACATATATTGCCTACAAGAGATTTGCTTCAGATAAAAAGACACACATGGAAAAAGATATTTCACAAAAATTGAAACAAGCAAAGAAAAAAAACCCAGTTGGACTAGCAATACTTATCCCAGATGAAATGAACTTTAAAACAAAGGCATAAAGGACCCATTAATGCCACTTCTGGGTATTTATCCAAAAAAAAACTAAAAAAATATTTTGAAGGGGCATCTGCACCTGTACGTTCAGGCAGCATTATTTGCAATGGCCAAGATATTGAGGCAACTTGGGTGTCCATGAATAGATGAGTGAGAGGTGGTACATATACACAATGATATATTACCCAGCCCTCATAAAGAATGAAATCTTGCTATCTGCAATAACATAGATGGAATTAGAGGGTACTATGGAGTCAGACAGAGAAAGACAAATGACATACGATTTCACTTACATGTGGAATCTAGAGAACAAAATAAACAAACGAGACAGAAACACACTTATAGATACAGAGAACATTTTGATGGTTGCCAGATGGGAGAGAGTTGAGTGGGTGGGTGACAAAGGTGAAGGGATTAAAAAGTACAAATTGATTGTTACAAAATAGTTACGGGGATGTAGGCTATAGCATAAGGAATATATGTATTCCTTATGTAAAAACTATGTTTGGTGTCAAATGGGTACATAATTTATCAAGGTGATCTTTCTGTAAGTTATAGAAATTTCTATTCAGTATGTCATACACCTGAAACTAATGTAATATTTTATGTCAACTGTAATTGAAAAATTAAAATAAATAAATAAATAAATAAATAAATAAATAAATAAATAAATAAAAGCAAAACATAAATTTCCTCCATCTCTCGATATTTAGGAAGCAAAGAGCAGCCATGATGGTACATGCTTCAAATTAACTGTGGTTATCTACGTCCGGGTGTTTGTCAAATTTTAATCCGTCTGTGATAGTTAGCTGGAGTATGAGGCTGGAGACTGGACCTGAAACTGGACATGCAGATAAGATGGGCAAGGTTGGACATCCATAAATTTTTATTTCTGTGGAGAGATCCAGCAGGCTGTCTATCAGAAGCCTGAGATGGCCACACACTAAGAACAGGAGTGTACCATAGGTAGACTTAGCCTTATTAAAATTAAACTCCATCTCAACCCAGATAAATTCCTGACAAAATTAATCAGTCAACTCAAACTATATGATTAAAAGAGGAAAGGGGAGACCTTCTTTGAAGGGGGATATGATCATCAGAAGCCCAGCAATTTTTTTTTTTTCTCATTGCTGGAATGCAATTCAAAATTGCTAGAGATGAGAAAAGGTAATAAATGTGACCCATAATCACATAATCAACAGAAAAGTAGAGAGTAGATATAGGTCCCCATTTTACTCAAATCTGGGAGTTAGCAGATAACTACTTTAAAATAACAGTTATTAATATATTTTAAAAAATAAGGAAGGAAAATGGGGAAGTGCACACAAATAATGGGTAATTTCAGCAAATAATTGAAATAAAGTCAAGTGGACCTTATAGATATAAAAATATAACATCTGAAATAATAATGGTTTTAACAGCATATTGGACAAAGCACAACACAGAATGTTGAATTTGAAATGCCCAAACTGAAGCATAGAGATTAAAAATGATAGTAACACAGAACTTAACATAAAAGATATTCAGTAAAATTTAAAAAGCATTAGAGAAAAAGGAATACTATATTTAAAGGAATATAATCATACCTAAAGCTAACTTCTTGGGCAAAATAATGGAAGCATGAAGGTGGTGGACCGACATCTTTAAATTGCTGAAAGAAAGTAACTGTCATTCTAGAATTCTGTATTACAGCAAAATGTAACCTTAAAATGAAAAATAAATAAAGAGTTTTAAACAATTATGAAGATAATCTTTGATAAGATAAGCACATCTGGACTAGAAACAAAACAGTTAAAGAATAAATAATAAAAAGTAACTCTCTTGGAAGTAAATACAAAACCCAAGACATATGGAAATACAGAAAGATACGAAGACTAGCAAAAAGGGTAAATTTGTGGGGGGAGATTAAATAGACTATGGAGTATTAAAACAGTATTTTTTGTCCTCTAGAATATGTGAGGCCCTAAGGAAACCCCTAAAGATCCAGACCTTCTAGTATTCATGTCCCTATATAATTTCCTCCTCTTTCAGGATCTTTGAATTGCTTAAAAACAAGAGAATGTGGCAAAGGGATGGGATGTCACTCCTAAGATCATGCTATGATACATAAGACTCCAACTTCCTAGCACACTTGCTCTAGGGACTCCCCCAGTTGACCTAAGGGTCTGTGCCAAGAACAGCAGCCAACCTCCTGGGACTGTGGTCAGGTTCTGGGACCTTATAATGGCTCTAGGAGCTAAAGATAATCTCCAGTTCCTAGCCAGCAAGAAGCTGGGGTCCTCGGTCCTTCTGCCATAGGAAATTAATTTTCCAGCAACTTAATTGAGCTTGGAGATGGATTCTTCCCCATTTGAGCCTCCAGATTAGAACACAGTTGTCTTGATACCTTGACTACAGCCTTGTGAGACTCTAAGCAGAGGACTTAGCTAGACTGTGACTGAACTCCTGACCCTTGGAAACTGTGAAATAATAAATACATTTTGTTTTAAGCACTAAGTGCATGATAATTTGATATGCTGCAGAGCAAGCCAACACTTGGAGTTTAAATTATATGTAGAACTACTATGCAAGGCACAAATGACATCAGATGTGAAAAATGTGCAAAGCGAGTCTAAAGATTTAAAGTTCTAGCTGTATTGGGGAAATGGTAAAAGTAATGTGCATTTGACTCTAATAAGTAAGACTGTATACTGTAATCTCTATGTTACAACCACTTTGGAAATATTTAGCTTGGTTGGTTAAAACTGAATATATGGACATACTATAATCCAACAATTCATTTTCTAAGTATATATCCAACATAAATTTATATATGTGTTTGATATATAAATTTATATATGTGTTTGATATATATTTTTATGAAAAGTCATATACCAAAATGTTTATAGCAGCAATATTCTTTATTGCCTCAAACTAGGAAATGCCTAGATGTTCATCAGTAGTTAATTAGACGAGTATCTGTGATTTATTGACATATGGATGAATTATAACTATATGCAATATCATGAATGAATTTCACAAACAAATGTTAAATAAAAGAAGTAAGATAGTAAAGAGTACAAGCAATATATTTCTATTTTTATAAGATATAAAACACATCAAAAATAATCTATGTTGTTAAAGTCTGGATAATTGTTACCCATGCAATAGTGAATCTGTGGCTAGAAAATAGAATTAGGGAGCTTCTGGTATGTTGGCAATGTTTTCTCTCTATGTGGGTCATGATTACAAAAATGTGTCCAACTTGTGAAAATTCAGCAGCTGTAGACATATGTAATATACATAGGAAAAATACATTTTCATAAAATATTTTTTTCCAAAGTATTTGCTTGGTGTTCACTTTGTAGGAAGCACTGAGCTAGATGTTGGGTGATGGTGATATTAGTACAAGTAACGTTCTTAGTTTTAAGAATTTCAAAATCTGGTGGTAGAGTTATGAAAACAAGAAAATGCTGAGTCATCAATCTGTGGGGGCCATGTTGGATATGCTTGTACAGCTATAGAGCATCAGAAGAGGAAATATAATCTCTTACTTGAAGAGAAAAATGAATAAGTGCTAGCAAAATAGGAAGTGGTAACAGAATGTGTGCTCTCCGTCTCCAACCTTACCCCAGAGGACTGGCAGTGAAGGGACTGTGAAAGGTGTGGTAGAAACTAAAGGGGAAATGAGGATCCAATCAAATGAAATATTTTGTTTTCTTTTATCATGGGAGAGCGTGTTCATACATATTAGGAAAGGATTTTTTTTTTTTTTTTTTTTTTTTAACAGACATAGGGTTTAAAACGTAAAGAAGAGTGAAAATTACTGATGCAATAAGGTACTATTGTAAATAAGGGGGTAAGGGGGGATAATGAGGATGTGAACACAGGTGGAGGAATCAACCTTGAAGAAAAGCCAGACACTTCTCCTGTATCTGCTGGATTTTTCTGAAACGTACTAGAAGGGTAACATGGGGCTGGGCTAAGGGAACTTATTCCTTGATGATGTCCATCTTGGCTTGCTAATCTGAGTTCCCATTCTTTTTATGTAGAGACTACTCTATGTAGCTGTGTTGAACTGTAAAAGACTGAGGCACAGAATTCTAGAACTTCCATGATATATGTGAATATAGGTTTCAGAGACTGCCTAATTTAAATTAGACCTATAAAAATCTATGCCTATGGGACTTGATAACCTAATCAATGTCATCAATGAAACTAATCAGAACTCTAATTTATACCATAGAACATATTAGTGCTACAAAACTGACAGATTAAAAACTCACAACTAGGAAAATATTTTTTGGTTTTGATGAAAATATTGTTTCATTAGTTAGAAATTTAGTATCTTTACTC
Source organism: Rhinolophus sinicus (assembly GCF_057876585.1). Classification (NCBI taxonomy): domain Eukaryota; kingdom Metazoa; phylum Chordata; class Mammalia; order Chiroptera; family Rhinolophidae; genus Rhinolophus; species Rhinolophus sinicus. Next base: position 152,214,575 of record NC_142501.1, on the reverse strand, counting down.
TGTCTGGATTTTCAGGTAGAATCATTCTCCTTCAATATATTCCTCCTTTTTGTTTTTAAATTTAATGTTTTATTTTCTCTGTATTTTAATGTAAGCCCTCATATCATATTTAGAACTTATATTCAGCTATACATATTTATTTCCTCAGAGATAAAACAGACTGCCACAAACCCAAAATTGTTTTCATTATATGGTTTGAATTAGTTGTATGGTCTAAATCCTTGCTACTGCAAGTGTGGTCTATAGACCAGCAGTATCAGCATCATGTGGGAGCTTATGAGAAATGGCCTGCTCAGTATTTACTCAATCAAAATCTTCATTTTAACATGACGTGACATTACACACAGGTAATTTGTGCTCACTTTAAATATTCAGTGTACAAGTCTAATTCTCCTTTGTTTTCCCCTCTTTCAGGATATGTTGTATTTCTATTGCTACATAACAGAGTATCACAAACTTAGTGGTTTAAACAACATACATTTAATATCTCATTGTTTCCATACTTCAGTAGTCTGGGATAGTTAATATGGGTCCTCTTCTCAGGGTCTCCTAAATCTAGGTTATCACCATGCTGTCTCCCTTTCTTTTCTTTTCTTATTGAGATATAATTGACATATGACATTGTGTAAGTTTAGGTATACGCTTACATATTGCAAAATGATTAAAACCAGAGCCTTAGCTAACACCACATGTCACATAATTACCATCTATTTTTTGTGGTGAGAACATGTATTATTTACTGTCTTAGTAACTTTCAAGTATATAATACAGTATATCACCATACTGTATATTAAATACCCAGAAATTACTCGTAACTAGAAATTTGTATACTTTGACCAACATCTCCCCATTCCCCCCAGCCCCCAGCCCCTGATAACTACCATTCTATTCTCTGTTACTATAAGTTGGGCTTTTATAGATTCCACATATAAGTGATATCATGCAGTATTTGTGTTTCTTTGACATATATATATATATATGTCTCCATATATACACATATATGGAGAGAGAGAGAGAGACAGAGAGAGACAGAGAGTCAGAGAGAGGGAGATAGATAGATAGATAGATAGATAGATAGATAGATAGATAGATAGATAGATAGATAGATAGATAATAGATAGATAAATAGATATAGATGGATATAGATAGATAGATATAGATGGATATAGATAGATAGATATAGATGGATAGATAAACAGATAGATAGATAGATATAGATAGATATAGATATAGATGATATAGATATAGATATAGATATAGATATAGATATAGATATAGATATAGATATAGATATAGATATAGATATAGATATAGATATAGATATAGATATATGATGGAATATTGTAGCACATCTTCTTTATCCAATAATCCATTCCATTGATGGACACTTAAGTTGTTTTTATATTTTGGCTACTGTGAAAAATACTGCAATGAACGTGGGAGTGCTGCTTTGTTTTCAAGATTCTGTTTTCATTTCCTTTCAATACACACTCAAAGAGGGATTGCTGAATCATGTGGCAGTTCTATTTTTAATTTTTGAAGAACCTTCATATTATTTTTCATAGTGGCTACATCAATTTACTTTCCCACCAACAGTGCACAAAACTTCCTTTTGCTTTATGTCATCACTTGTTATCTCTTATCTTTTTGGTGATAGCTATTGTAACAGGTATGAGGTGATATCTCATTGTGGTTTTGATTTGCGTTTATCTGATGATTGGAGATGTTGACCACTTTTTCATCTACTTGTTGTCCATTTGTCTTTAGAAAAAATTGTATTCAGTTCCTCTGTCCATTTTTAGATTGGATTGTTTTTTATTTGTTTTATTTTATTTTGTATTTTGATATTTAGTTTTATGAGTTATTTATATATTTTAGATATTAACCTCTTATCAGATATATGATTTACAATATTATATTTTTTCCAATTTGGTAGGCTGCCTTTTTATTTTGTTGATTTTTTTCTTTGCAGAAGCTTTTTAATCTGATGTAATCACACTAATTTTTGCTTTTGTTGGTTGTGCTTTTGATGTTATATCCCAAAAATCACTGCCAATATCAATATCAAGGAGCTTTTCCTTAGTTTTCTTATAGAAGTTTTAAGGTAACAGCTCTTATATTTGTCTTTAATTCATTTCATGTGGATTGTTGTGAATGGTATAAGATAGGGGACAATTTCATTATTCTATTTTGTGATTATCCAGTTTTCCCAACATCATTGATTAAAGAGACTATTCTTTCCCCAGTGAGTTCTTGAATGAATTGTTAAATATTTGTGAACTGTGAATGTTAACAAATATTAACATTCTGGGTTTATTTCTGGGCTCTTGATTATGTTCCATTGACCTATGTGTCTACTTGACATCAGTACCATACCGCTTGATTACTATAGCTTTGTCACGTAGTTTTAAACAGGAAATGTGGTGCCTCTGGCATTATTCTTCTTTCTCAGGATTGCTTTGGCTATTCAGGGTCTTTTGTGGCTGTGAACTATGCCTTTGGGATTTTGATAGGAATTGCATTAAATCTATAGATGGCTTTGGGTAGTATGGACATTTAACAATGTGAGTTCTTCTGATCCACGAATACAGAATATCTTTTCATTTGTTTGTTTCTTCTTCAATCACTTTCATCAAATATTTGTAGTTTTCGATCTTTCACCTCCTTGGTTAAATTTATTCCTAAGTTTTTTATGGATTTTGATGCTATTGTGAATGGGATTGTTTCCTTTATTTCTTTTTCAGATATTTCATTGTCAGTGTATAGAAATACAACTGATTTATGTATATTGGTTTTGTATCTTAAATTTTACTGAATTTGTTTATTAGTTCTAGCAGTTTTTTTGGTGGATTCTTTAAGGTTTTTTTTATTTTTTTAATATATGTATACCATAATTTTATCTGAAAACAAATACATTTTTACTTCTTCTTCCCAATTTAGGTGCCTTTATTTGATATTTTTGCCTAATTGCTCTGGCTGGAACTACCAGTATAAAGTTGAATAAAAGTGGTGAGAGTGGGCACCTTTGTCTTTTTATGATTATAGAGGAAAACATTTCAATCTTTCACTGTTGAGTATGATGTTAGCTATGGACTTATCACATATGACCTTTACTGTGTTGATATATGCTCCTTCCATGTCCAATCTATTGAGGGTTTTTATCATGAAAATATGTTATAGATTGTCAAATGTTTATTGTGTATCTATTGAGATGATCATATGATTTTTTTTTTAATTAAAGTTTATTGGGGTGACAATTGTTAGTAAAGTTACATAGATTTCAGGTGTACAATTCTGTATTACATCATTTACAAATCCCATTGTGTGTTCACCACCCAGTGTCAGTTCTCCTTCCATCACCATATATTTGATCCCCTTTACCCTCATCTACCACCCCCTCCATCTTTTATTCTACTAATGTAGTGTATCATATTGATTAATTTGTATATGTTGAATCATTCTTGCATACTTTTAATGTTCTGTTGAATTAGGTTTACTAATATTTTGCTGAGGATTTTTGCATCTATATTCATCAGGGATTGGTCTGTAATTTTCTTTTCTTGTAGTATCCTTATCTAGCTTTGTTACCATAATGCTGTCCTTGTAAAATAAGTCGAGGAGTGTTCTCTCCTCTTAAATTTTTAAAAAGACTATAAGAATTGACATTAATTCATTTTTAAATGTTTGGTAAAATTCACCAATGAAACCACCTGGAGTTGGGTATGTCTGTGTTGGAAAATTTCTGATTGTTAATTCAATCATCTCACTCATTATTGGTCTGTTTGGATTGTCTATTTTTTTCATGATTCTTTGTTGGTAGGGTATACGTTTCTAGTAATTTATCCACATCTTAAAGGTTACCCTTTTATTCTCCTCCTGTTAAGAGTTTGATATAATTTACATATTTTTATATTGTTTATCCACTAACAAATTATTGTACCTACAACAATTTTTAGCACTTCTGTCCTTTAACCTTTATACTAGAGTTAATTAGTTAATATACCACTATATTACAGTATTAGAGTATTCTGAATCTGACTATTTGCTTACCTTTACCAGTGTGTTGTATATTGTAATATGTTTTCATGTTAAAAATTAGCATCCTTCAGTTTTTAGTGTGAAACACTCTATTCAGTATTTCTTGTAAGGTAGATATAGTGGCGATGAACTCCTTCAGCTTTTGTTTATTGAAAAAAATCTTTATATTGCCATCATTTCTGATGTATAACTTGCTGAGTAAACTACTCTTGGTTGACAGTTTCTTCTTTTCAGCACTTTGAATCTACCATTCTCTCCTGGACTACACGGTCTCTGCTGAGAAATCCATTAGTCGCTTTATGGAGATTTACCTATAGGAGAAAAAATTTTTAGGATATGTCTTAGAGAAGATCATTTTGGATTAAAATTTGGGGGTGACTTATTAGCTTCATGACCTTGGATGTCTAACCTCTTCTTGGCTTTAGGATGTTATCAGCCATTATTTCTTTACATAAGCTTTCTACCAATTTCTCTCTTTTTTTCTCCTTCTTGGACTCCAATGACTCTGGTGTGGTTCACAGGATTAGGTGGGAGTGGAGGGGTAGGGAGGAAGGCAGAGAGGGACTCAATGGCTGGTGTCAGCCAAAGCAAATGCTTGTAGGGTGACAGAAGATGAAATCTGTAAGAGGTATGCAGTGGCTGTGCTGGCCATTGGTTTGTTCAGTGGTGAAATTTGCTGAGTTTGTCTGCAGAGGAAGTCACTGTGACTTTGATGGCTCCCACTATATGCTATTCATAGCCTCTTCTTTTTTTCCATGTCTTAGCCATATTTATGTCTCAGCTTTACCAACAGACGGGGTAAAACCGAAGTGAGATTTTGTACATTGCTTTGAAAGACTGACTTACTTACCCCACTCATCCTTTGCTGGTGAGGAAATCTTATTCTTGCTGGGAGTTCTCTTTTGTGAGCAATACTGGCTTGAAGCATGGAGGCAAAATGAAACTGTATCTGTTCTCTTTTTGTGTTATTGCTCTCAGTATTTTTTTTTTTTTCTACAATTTTTCTCTAGTTGCTTAAATGAACTCCAAAGCTCTCCCAGATATGTTTTTGTTTGTGGATCGTTGTCTAATTGTTGATCTTTGTGAGGGGACAGAGACTGGGGTCTTCTATACCACAGTTTTGGTGATGATACTCCATGCTATTTTCCTTCTGAAGCTCTGGGTCCTTTTCAAAGCTTAGGTGGTTGTTGACAATTCATTTCCTTGGAGCCACAGAATTCATGGTACCTGCTTCTTCAAGGTTCAAGGGAGAATTTCTCTTATCTCAGGGAAGGAATAAGCCCTCTTTTATTTATTTTTACTTGATTAGGGCAGGTCCACACCCAAACCCTTTTGATTAAATTAATGTCAAACTAGAGATAAATGAACAAGCAAAGTCCATTCACGTTCTTCACATAATGTAAAATACCGAGGGAAAGACATGTATCATATCCACAAGTACCACCCATGCAAGAAAGGAGGAGATTATGCAAAGTGTTTTATGCCAGGAGGTAGAAATGTTGAGGGCCATCTTACAATCTGCTTGCCCATGGATATAGCCATAAAACAAAATGGGAATACACATAAAAAGGAAAAGCATGATTTATTTCCTAAGACATACATTTTTAAACTTGTACCCAGAGAAAAAAAATAAATAAACATAATTATGAATATATATATATATATATATATATATATATGTATATATATATTAGTAATCACATGAGATTACAAATTATATACCAATTTTCATTAAAAATACTACTGTTAATCAAATTCACATATTCTACCCTTTTTATTAAAACTATTGGTTTATTAGAGCAAAATATATTCAATGTGCTTCAACACTCCATATGCACACAGTTGTTATTCTTTCCTCGGTAACCAATCATCAAAAAAAAAATCATAATTCTTCTTTATAAAATTAGAAGTGATTGATTAATTTCAGTATATGTGGATGTATGTTTTTGTTACTGGAGATTATCCAAAAGGAAAATAAAGAAGACTATCGCATGTTCTAGGCTATAGAAGGTTGAACCAAGGGCAACATTCTGTTGCTATTCTGATGGAAATGCAATTTTTCACTTTCAAACTGCTGTGATTTTTCAATTGTTACATTTGGAAGTTATAATTAGCAGTTAATGTGGCCAAAAGAGAAGCATTGGAATCTGTGCTAGATTTCAAATCTTGCCCTGACTTTGACATACAAGTATAATCCTTAATCATAAGGTTTTACTGAATATAAGTTGAAATGTGTTATAAATATAGATTCATATAAGTTCACCAAGGTTCATATATCATGATATCATTTATTTTGTATAGTGAATTATTTGGTTTTAGGTGACATCCTTTAGTTTTAGAGAAAATCAAAGGACACGGTTTGGCATATGTTGGTGGGAATGAATGTCTTCTCTAGGTTACACTCTTTTTGGTGGATGTCTCTAAGAGGTCTTTGTATTTTAGTGTGCATATGTTGGTGGGAATGAATGTCTTCTCTAGGTTACACTCTTTTTGGTGGATGTCTCTAAGAGGTCTTTGTATTTTAGTGTGCATTCAGAATTCCTTCATTTTACAAATGTTTACTTATAGCCTACTATATTCTAGCATTGTTGGATACAAATGCTGAATAAAACAATATATATGAGGTTTAAGTTGGGTTTTGAGAGGATTAACTGATGTTCTTAATTTCTCAATTTTAAAAGACAAACAAAATGGGTAGATGATGGATGGATAAAAACATAAAATAAAGGTTTAAATGTTATAAGTGGAAAGGAAGGAAGGAAGGAAGGAAGGAAGGAAGGAAGGAAGGAAGGAAGGAAGGAAGGAAGGAAGGAAGGAAAGAAAAACATGGACAGTAGGATCCTGGATAGCTTCCACTTTTTTCCATATTCAGGCCTGGTATAAAAATCAGTTTGTGGTGTCTAAGCAATGGAAAAGAGAACACTGGGACCTGCATTACTTTCAGGTCACTGTTGCCTACTCAGGTACCAAACACACCCAGAAGATGGGCCCAAAAATTGTCTTTAGGACTTGAAGTTTTACGTTCTATGACTTTGTTCTTGTTAAAGTGCAAACATCTGAATTTGTGTCAGTCATTCCTATTTTAGTATGAATGGATTTATCAGATCCTTTCCAAAGTCAATTTTGATAGTGAAGAAATCATGAGAACAGAAAGCCAAATGGAGGACTGGCAGAGGGGAAGGGATGGTGAGCACTCCTCTATGTTTCATCCTGTGACAAACGGGGTCCCCAGGCCATGTCAATGTTCTTTCAAAATTGGCTCTGGGGCTGCCGTCTTGCTCATCCTATGGCATTGCTGATCAGCCGCCCTTGACCTTTTTGCATCTATTTCAACTTCCAGACCAATCGCCCCAATACTAGTTTTCCCTTTGGTTCACTCTCTAACTGTTCTGAGAGTTCTCTTCAAGAAAACAAGTCTGGCTGCATCATTCTGTGGTTAAAACCCTCTTACCTAGCCCCTCTGACACAAGGGAGCATGAATCTCACTCCCCAGCCTGGCTATGAGCCCTTGGTCCTGCACATCAGGTTCTCACCATTCCCCAAACTCTGCTCTCCTCCTTCCCCTGATGAAAGCAGAGCCTATCACACTGCCTGCTATAGGTTGGGTTGATTTGAAATTTATCCTCTTAAAGAAGGTAAAGAGAGATAAGGCAGGATTTGGTCTTAGTTTGATCAGTGAAAATCCCTGACCATGGGCCTTGCCCAGGGCCACACAGCTGATAAGTGACAGTCCCCAAGTCTTCAGGCTCCAACTCCATGCTCCCCTCAGAGTGCTTCAAAAGAGGGAGGGAGATGGTAGATGAGACCATTTAATTCCTTGGCAATTCTAGGCAGAAACTGTATTTCTGAAGCCCTAAGCCACATAGGGTCTCCACCCTCAGAACATTGGCCCCATGTTCAATCATTCCATCTGAGTCAGGGGTGCAGACTCAGAAGAAATGCACCAACCAATTACAAAAGGCAAATTCTTAGGGTGAAGCCTCTCCTCCCACCCACACAAATAGTCTGAAATCACTGCCGAGCTGGACTCAGACTGCAGCCTTATACATGAAATGGGAGCTCCAGACCTTGATAAAGATTCTGACACCAAGGACTGTTCTGCACAATGAGAAGGGCATCCTCAGAAGCCCAGGAAAGTTCTGGCATGATTTAGGGCCAGGCCCCAGGCAGTTCTGTTACTGGCCATTAGGGGATACTTGGTCATTATTTTTCTCTCCTCTGGGGACAGATGTTTTCCAAGAGCAAGAAGGTTCTCTAGACTGGCAGGGTGGTGTTAAATGTGTTATGGAACAATAGAAATATTATGTAGCCTCAAAAAATATTGAGAAAAAAGACCTGCATTTACTATTGTGAATTGACTACAATATATTGTTGAGTAGGGAACAAAAAAGAAAAAGAAAAAAACAGGTTATGGAACAACAACAACAACAAAAAAAAAACATAGAGAACAAAATGTCAGCTTTCCTACCCATAGAGGTTTTGGACTTCCTAATATTCAACCTTAGATTTCTTCACATAATTTAGGCAGTATAGTAAAATCTACTTCTTAAATATTTGGGATTAAGTTAAATATCTGTGATAGTTTTCTTTTCTTTTTTTTTTTTGTCTTAAATTTTGGTTGATTCTACAGCAGTTGATAACTGATAGAGAAATTCATACCTAGATTACTGGAAGTGGCATGCTGCCTTAACAAAATCTTAAAACATGGAACATGGGCTTTAGGATGGAGTCGTAAGTGGAAGCTGGAAGGGCAATAAGGAACTAATAAGAGAGACTAGAAATAGTAATCTGAAAATTAGTGAAAACATTCTTTGTGGTCTTGAAACATAGAAAAAGAATCTAGTTAAATTGTGGAAGAATATTAAAAGCATTTTTTTGGTTTTATTATAAGAAAATAATGTATTAAAATCAGGAAATGGTCAAATTGCAGGTTTTATTTCGAGAAAATGTTTCCAAACCAGAGTTTCCTAAGTTGGAAAATAGAATTTGTTTGCATTCTCAGCCTCTCCACATGGCAAATTATTCATAATATAAAGAAGTGGCATCAGTGTTGCCAGTAAAAATGCCCTTTAAGGTTAAAGATTGAATCAAGAGTGTGCCTATAGGACACCTTTTTTAAGATTCAAGGCAGGGTCTCTGGACCATCTTAGCTAAATAAAATGTTTGTAAGAGTTGTAAGGGTGTTTTCACACAACATCTGACTTACAGTCCGAAGAGAAGCTTATCACTCAAAGATTTGCATGCCAGTTTTTGTTTAAAGGTGTGAGTTATAAATTGTTATGTAACAAATGCTTCAGAAAATTGAAAGAACTTGTCCACTTTGAACTAAAAGTCCCAAAGAGAAAGACCAAACAAATATAGTCCTCTGAGCCTCAGTTTCTACTTGCAACTACTTGTAAGCCAACTGAGAAACTTCTATTTTTTCTACTTGCAGGAAGCCAACTGAAAAAGGCCTTTAACTGCGAAGGTGGGTCATTTCTTATTGAGAATGGAGGGAGACCTGGGGAAAAGAAAAGAGCAAGCAGGGTGGAGCTGAGATCCTCAGAGAAGCATTTCCAGGAAGAGCTTAATTAAGGGGCCCTGACAACACAGACCCAGCCACAAATACGCACCTCTTTTTTTTTTTCCCCTTTTTGACTGTGAGTTTCTACTGTATTAATCCCACTGCATGTTGGGTGTTTGGGAGCAATAACTTGTGTTGTTTGTGTGTGTGTGTTTGTGTGTGTGTTTGTTTGTTTTTGTTTTTTGTTGTTGTTGAAAGATCTTCATTTGAAGAAGAGCCACACCTGAGGAGCCTTACTTGCATTCAGTTTTGGTGCAGGTGATAAAAACATGGACTTTATGTTGATATAATGGGATGAGACTTTTGAGGAAGAAATGAATGTATTTACATGTGGGAAAGTCATGAATTGTTATTAGGGCAGAGTGGACTGTATTGAATAGTCTTAAACTGTGATTACCAATAATTTCTCCCATTTCTGTATGTACATGCCACTCTACACATCTAGAGGTAGAGTAGATTCTCCCTGGGCAATCTGTGAATGGCTTTGACCACCAGAAATCTTGGCAGTGATGTTTTGTGACTTTGGAACCCAGGATTTAAGAGGGCTGGCAGCTTGAGACCACACGGCGGGAAGAAATTATTGAAGTCCTCTTGACAAGTAACACAAATTCAAGAATTTCCGCTCCTCCTGAAAATAGTTCAAAATATACAAAAGAAGGGGGATTGGATAGCTTATATAGCATCACATACTTAGGTATGCATTGACAATTTGAAGACTGAATATTGCTAACCATCTGCAGCCAATCGTAAAACACTTCAGCCTAAAGTCCTGGCCTGTGGACCTTCCTAAAAATACACTAGATGTACCATTGTTTGGCAGACCAAAGCCTACTAAGATCTCATTCTCACTTTAGTCTCCTAAAACACCAGGCTGCCCTTTGCTTCCATATTTCAAGGTCGATCTGATTAACCCACACATGGTCAGTCATTTGCTGAGGCCAATGAGGGCCAAACCTATTTTGTGAGTGCCTGTGACCCTGGCATTTTACAAAGCTCTGCTTTATATAACATGTCTGTCATTTGTGTGGCAAAGTTACAATTAGCTTTCCAAATTCGCCAAGATCAATAATCCCTGCTTGCTGAAAATCCAATTTCTAAAGTTGTTCACCTGGGCTTCACCACTTAAAACCACTTAAAACCCCTTCTCCTTCCTTAACCAAATCAAACAAACAAAGAAAAAAAACTCACGTAGTTCAATTGTCCCACTACTACCTGCTATGGAAAAGTGACTTATTTGTTAAAGCCTATTCCTTAAACATAAACACCTTGGATACACTAGTCATGTTATTTCTCATTAAGCTCACTATATATTTCTCAAGCACCAGGCACTACAGCAGAGCTAAAGAGCCAGTTGCTAATATTGCTTTTTCTGAATTAGGAAAGCTTTTATGAAGTCACAGGCTATATTGAAAAATGTCATCTGAGAGTTAGGATGGTCACGAATTACTAAACACAGACCAGAGCATGTTCTCTATTCATGCAGCCAGATTTCAAAGAAAACAAAAATAATGAACTGGACAATACCTGTCTAGTTCCTCATTCAAATTCACCTATCAGTTAAGTCATTCTTCTTTCCCTATAGGGGGACAGGGAGAGGGGCACAAAAGGGCTTTAGTATTAGTCCAAGCTCTATAAGGCTGTATCACACATGCAGCAAAAATCACTCCTTTCATGGAGCTATAAGAATGTGCGTTATGAGAGTATGTGAGAGAGTGGTGACAGTCTGTGAACAAATGAGCAGAAAAATGAGAACACTTTACACAGTGGTTGAATAATAAAAGAGCACTGTGCTACAGCATGCCTGGGTCCAGGGCAGGGCCACTTCAGAAAGGTTAGGGAAGACCTCTTGACAACTGAGCTGAATTCAAATCGATGGTGAGAGACATCCTTGCAAAGATCTGGGAGGAAAACATCTAAGAATGGAATGAGCTTAACTGGAGAGTGCAGAAAGACCCATGCATCCAGATCTTAGTGAAAGAGGGGGAATGTTAAAACAAAATGAGGGTTTGAGATGGTCAGGACTGATCAGGAAAGGGCCCACATCCCGTGCTAAGCAGGTTTCTTTAATGTCGATATGAGGAAAGTGGAAGGCAGAGTTTCATATTGCAGGTTTATATTTTTAAAGACCATTCTGTATGTAAAATAGATTTATGGAGAAAAGTAAAAGCTATTGCAAAAGTCCTAAAACAGATGATAGGGAAGATAGAGTGAATAAGGATTGGTTTAATATATATTAAGGTGTTGAAAACAGAATTTGATTATGGATTGAATATTAGAGATAAAGAAAAGGAAGACCTAAAGGATAATGCCAAATTTCTAAGCCAGAAGCAACAGTAGTTGGTGTCATTTATGAAAGTGGGAAGACTGAGAATAAAACAAGCTTGAGTAGAAAAATGAATGGTAGTTCTTTTATTTTTTTTTTTATTTTTTTTTAGTATATTAAGTTTGAGATGCTTAATAAAGATGCACAAATATACCTGAGTAGGAGGATCAGTGTAGAGGCAGTCATGGAGACCAACATTCTAGGTTTTTATGTGATAGCCTAGAGAAAGAAGATGTCCCAAAATGGAGCATTCAGGTATTTTCCCTCTTATAAATAGATTAGTAGAAGAGGAGGAGCCAGCAGAAGAGTCTAGAAGGAGAGGTCTTTTAATAGTGAGAAAAAAAAGGGAGAAAGGTGAGTAACAGAAATTGTTTCAAGATGGAAGAATGAGCTAACTCCCAGATGCAGAAGGCCTCAAGAAGTGAGGAAAGATGACATTATGAGTATGGCCATAGTATTTTCTGTTTCTTCTATTTGTCCTGTCTCTTTAAATTGAACTTTCAAAAACCACCTCAGAAATTCTAATTCAAAATGTCTGCATAGGGCTCCTAGGCCTCAGATAATTCTTATTCAAGTGATCTGAATGCCTTTTAAAACAAAAACAAACAAAAAAACAAAAAACAAAACAAAAAACAAACAAACAAACAAAAAACAACAAAAAACAAAACAAACAAAAAAACACTGGCATAGAATCATTAGGGAATAAATTGTTATTTGTAAGTAGCTAGAATTCTGTTTTAGTGTATTTGCGTGAATAAAAAGGAATCAGTTAAGGAGACATTACTGCATTTTTAAAATTCTTCCTCATGTTGTTACTCCTGAAGGTAGAATCAGCAAAGTTATGGAAATGTGGCAAGGGTAATGTAATCAATAGGATTTCAAGGCTCGCTGACAGGAGTGACTTGCTTTTATGCTAGCAATAAACTGGGAAATTAAGAAACAACAACAAAGCCAATTAAAACTAGCTGGCTTTTTATTATCAACATGTACTGGCAATTCTAAACTATGTCAGTGATAAAATACTTCTCTAAGGAATTGCTGCAGTTATTGTTAAGCTCTAAATATATGTTTATGTTTATATATCTGTGTATATATAGAATTTTCAATTTAGCACATTTTTAATATTTATTCTTTGTTAAACATTTTCTATGTGGAAATCAAATTGCTCTTTGCAGTTTGCCCTCAACACACATGGGCTCAACTACATTATGCATTTGTTTTGAAACTAAATTCTTTATGATTTGGGATTATTTTACTCACTTTGAGAGTAAGCATGTCTTAAACTCTTCTGGTGCTACATACTTCAGATATTAAATTGTTAATTCAAAATAAACAATGATAACACAGTTATTTTAAGGACAAAGGAAAAGAACATAAATTAATCCCATTCTGTCATTCAATTTGACCACTTGGAGTTTTTGTTTTATGTTTTCTTTTTTTCTTTCAGTCTCTCTCTGTTTCTCCCTGTTTCCTTCTCTCTCTCTCTCTCTTCCCTTCCTCCTCCCTCCTTCTCTCTCTCTCTCTCTCTCTCTCTCTCTCTCTCTCTCTCTCTCTATATATATATATATATATATATATATATATATATAAAATTTTTCCACTCTATCTATTGAATATGATTTTGTGAAGATCAGTGTATTCATTGACAAATTTCCAGAAGTTACACCTCAAAAATAGAAACTGTAGTTATTATTCATTACTGTGATGGACCAATATGTATGTATGTATATTATTTTCCCCGTTTTTAAAAAATACACCAATATAAATTATTTTAAAGGTTAATAATTTTTACTGTATGTTATTTTTATTTGTACTCTAATAATTATACACATAAAGTTTAATAACCATAAATTTTCCCCGTCAGCATTTTTGTGTGTCCATTATTATTATTATTCATTTCATGTCATGGTTAATACTGAAAATAACTTTGTTATAGAGAAGCGTGGTGTTAAAAAAAATGATCTGCTCCAGGTATATATGCTAAGTATACCACTTACTGCAATTTCTGTGGGGTCAAAGAGATTCAGGTTTCTAATTAAAGACCAAAGTGGTTCATGTGCATGAAAGTAAAATCTATGCCCTCATTTTGATCGTCAGGAATTATCAGAATGAAAAGAAAATAATGTTGATTGTATTTACATTTCTGAAGGTTCACTTGGAAGAAAAGAGAATTCTTAAGTAGTCATCAAAAGCCCTTTCAAACTAACTAATATTGTACAGACAAGGGCATACTTTTTATTAGATTACTATTAGATTAGAAATCCTAGGGTTTGCCCTTGTGATTCACGCATCAGATTTGGCCTTAAACTCCACATGGTGTTTTCCCATCACTGGTACTTGTAATATCACAGAAGTTGCTTATATCATTCCCCAGACTTACAGCTGAAATCTAATAGTAATTACCAGATGCCAGGATGTAATTACTATAAATCAGTGGCACAGACATGGTGATGGTCAAGGTGGGAGGCACTGACTCACAGAGAGATGGAAATGGTTAACAAAACATGGCATGCCTAGGGACAAAATAGATGGGAAGCCAACAAAGCTACTGGTGTATCTGTACGTGAAAAGAAATAAAGATTAGCTGAGCAGGAAGCTAAGAGCAGTCACATCGATTAAAATAATATGATCCCTTGCCCAGTTTATGGACCTATGCCGGCTGACTTAAAAGCCATTGACTAAAGGAGAATCTAGGTCCTCTAGTAAAAGGTGTAACACCACAAGAAGTATATATGGGAATGTATTTATGAGTCCTTCCTCATGGCTATTAATCTGGTTAACCATACACTAGGGAAAGGGAATGCCCACATAGTTCAGGGATTTTTAGACACATTATTTGAATTGACATTGATATCTGAGGACTCAAAACTAGGTCCCCTCTTAAAAATGGAGGTTCATGGAGACCAGAAAATAAATGGAATCCTGATCCAGCTTCATTTCACAGTGATAAGATGGGCTCACTCTGTGTTCATTTGACTGTTCCCCAGATACAGAATTGGAACAGATCTGTTTAGGAGTTGGCAAAAGATTATATTGGTTTCTTGACCTATGAAGAAAAGTCATTTGTGGTAAGAAGGGCCACCTGGAAGCCTCTGAGACAGCTTCCACCTAGGCCAAGAGAGTAAATCACAACAGCATTCAATTCTAAGGGGAATGGCAGAATTTAGTTCTGCCCTAGAAAACCTAAAGGATGCAAGAGTGGTGGTTTCCACTGTTTGATTCAGCAATCTGGCACCTGTGAAGACAAATGGATTTTGGAGGATGACAGTGTACTACAACAACCTCATCCAGTTGTATTTGCTGTGACAGATATCGTGACTTTGTCAGACAGATTAACATGGTCTTTGATACACGGGATAGGCCTGTGTGTGTGTGTGTGTGTGTGTGTGTGTGTGTGTGTTTGTGTGTGTGTGTGTGTGTTTTCCTATCAGAAAAAAAATCAGGAACTGCTTATACTCACTTGGATGTCCCAGGATTATGTTATGTCTTCCATTCACTGTAATAATGTAGTCTAAAGAGGCTTGGAGAGCGTAGATGTCCTACAGAATATCACACTGATCCATTCTACCAATGGCATCATGCTAACTGGTCTAGATGAGTAAGAAATGAGTTAGTAAGACAGGTGCTTCAGAGGATGGGTGATAGCATGAGGATTCTGGGACCTGCCGTATCTGAAAAATTCTTTGGGGTTCAGTGGTCTGGGACATGCTGGGATGTCTCTGACAAAAATACCCTATCCACACAAAAAAGAAGACCTCCATAAAGTACATCTCCTTATATTATGATAGCACCATATTTCTGTTTAGAAATATTGCCCAAACCATAAACAGGGTGACATGAAAGACTTCTAGCTCTCAGGGGGCCCACAGCAGGGAAGTGCTCAGCTGTAAGTCTGGGGAGTGATGTAAGCAACTCCTGTGATATTACAAGTACCAGTGATGGGAAAACACCATGTGGATTTTAAGGCCAAGTCTGATGCGTGAATCACAAGGGCAAACCCTAGGATAGAGGATAGCTGTGCCATTTTCAGTGCAAAATTGTATTTATTTGGGAACACAACACTTGATGTACTATTGGGCTCGAGGAGATAGAGAAGCTGATCGTAGGTAACACAGGCCCATGAGATGAGGCTAGAATTGACCATCTAATGCTGATTTATTTTATATCCAACAAGTCATACAGTCAAGAAACCCCACAATTATCTGTCTTAAAATGGAAGTAATACCTCCAGGATTGGGCACAGACAGGGCCAGAGGGCACAAGCAAGTTGCATGAGCAGTAGCCCAGATCCCTATATTATTTACCACTTTTGCACCAGCATTTCTCCCTCGGTGAGCATTTTTGGATAGTTAACAATCAAGGAAAGCCCAAGCTTGGTGCACAAATAGGTCAGTTCAGTATGTGAGAGCAAACTATAAATTAATGGTGGCTGCACCACAGCTCCAGTCAAGGGTAGCCCTAAAAGAGACACGTCTCCTAAAGTATAGAATTCTGGACAGTCATTTGGTTATCCGTTTTATGAGAAAAGAAAAGCGAACAAAATTAGAATACAAATGGATTCATGAGCAGTGAAAAAAAATGGCTTAGCCAGCTGGTTATTGGGAGTGATGAAAATGACTAGAAAATCAGATAAATCAGATGTCTGGAGATGAAGCATATAGATACACAATGGAAGTGGGGACAATGAGTAAATATCTTTGTATTGTACCACCACCAATGAGCATCTCCCATGGAAGACAGATAAAACAACCAAGGAGTCAAAATTCCTCAGACATTTGACTTCATCTAGCTTCTGTCATCAGGCAGTCTACCTGTCACTAAAAGTAAATTATTTATGTCCATGAGTTTATGGATGGCAGAGGTCTAGAACCTGCTAGTCTGAGCCTTAAAGTAGTAGCCATGATGGCATGGATAAAGAACATGTACAGACTGAGCAGCATTTATCAAGGTTAATATATCCACTGCTATTGTGAAGAAATAGAGACCAAGGCCATATCACTGAGATAGCAGCATCCCATGAGGTTACCTACAGCTACTTGATGGCAAGTTAACTACGTTGGATCCCTTGCTCCCCAACAGTAGCAGCAAGAGATTTTGGCAGGAATATACATATATTCTAGGTATGGGGTTGTATTTTCTGGTCACAAAATCTCAACTAATACCATTATTCAAGGATTTGGAGTGTTTTATCTACTTGCACAGGAGTTCACATCATGTTAGACCAAGGGACTAACAAAGCAAAGGATGAGTGGAGGGGGGTACAAGATCATGGGATCTACCAGGGAGATTAACAGAGTGCAAGACTCAGAAGCTGCCAGTGTGATGGAATGATGGAGCAGTCTGCTGAAGGCACAGGTGGAATACCCAATCACAGGCAATACTTTGTGAGGCTGGAGCACCATTCTTCAGGACCCAGTACACATGTTAATCAGGGACAAGAAGTGTCCCTACAGGTAGACTAACTGGATCTAAGGATCCATGGTTGGAAGCAGGAGTGGAGCCTGCGATCTGTGCTGTGTGACTTTAGAGGCCTGGTTCCCAAAGGAGGGTGCAGCAAAAGTTCCATTAACTAAAGGCTTCTGATTACCCATTTAGGGAACCAGCATACAAGAAAAAATGTCACCAACCTGGGTGGTGTAATTGACTCTAATTATTAGAAAGAGAAAGTACTTTCATTAAATCCTGCGTATGGTTACTCTCTTAAACAATGTTGACACGAAATGAAAAAAAAAAAAAAAAAATGCAGCAGTAACAGCTGAAACAGAGCATAATGACCAGAGGCTCAGCTCTCTCACAAATGAAGGTCTGTTTCCTACCACCAGGCAAACCTCTAAAACCGTAAGAAGTGCTGAAAGTGAGGGGAGTCTTGAACGTGAAGAAGCAGAGGGAAACAACAAATATTAGTTGTGGTCCCAAGACCAGTTGCAGCAACAGAGTCATAATTGTTCTTATCAGTTTCAGCAATGGATAGAGGTCCCCACAGAATCTGCCAGGAGAAGCTGCTCCCAGAACTTCCATAAACATGTCTATCCCAGTGGTCAAGAGGTGGGCTTTAGTGAATGACGGGGTACAACTCCCTGAGTCCCCCTTCATGATGAAGACATTCCTGGCTACTGTGAGCGCTGTCAGCAGACAGTACTCCGCTGTCAGTTCTCCTTCCCATGGCCTTGGCAGAAAACAGCCACATTATAAGAGTTATTCCCCCGTTTCAGAAAAGCCCATGTTCAATGACTCTTTGACTCAGGATAAAAAGGTCCAACACCTTAACTGAATCAGGAAAAACATTGGAGGGCCACCCAGTTTCAGACCCACTGAATATTCTGACATTGCATTGCAACCCTAGCAGCTCCTGCTTCCTTCTCTTTTCTTCTTCCTCAGGTGTTGATCCACAAGCACTTCCCAGGAAGCTTCTTGTACTCTAATCTTTGTCTGACTTGCTTTGTGGGAAACCGACCAATGACAAAGAGTGAAATCTTCACATTCTTTCTAAAATCTTGTGCTTTATATGTAAATGATCTTATTTTTATTGAATGAACTACAAAGTTTATTAAGTTAAATAAAATGACTTGGAGAAGTTTCATGACCCTTGATTTGCATAATTTTAAAATACAGTTATAAAACTATTTTTGCTAGGTATTATTCTTGTAAGTTGTAGCTCAAATGATTATTTAAATTACTGTCATTTTGTAATTATCATTATTCTTAAGGTTTCAATTACAAGAAAAACAAAAACAGACAGCTGAGTTTTTCTCTTATGCCTTAAAGACTCAATTTTTTGTCTGTTCTACTAATGTAGTCTAAGAATTTAGAGCGTTACTTCTCTGTAAAAACTGCAGTTTAAGCCCTCATAATGTCAAGACTTCAATGAGGAACATTTCAGAAGATAACTTTGTAGGTGAATGAAGAAAACAGTAGCAATAAACACAAATCCAAAAAAGACTTAGGATTTTCAATTATATAAGCACTTGAAATTTAAGGGTTTGACATTTTTTGTTATTGTCATTGTTTATTTGTTTTTGTTTTTGAACAAAAAAAAGTTTTTTCATATTTGAAATCTATGTTGTAAACCTGAAAAACAAATGTGAGAGGAAATTAAAAAAAAAAAAAAAAGAGAGAGAGAGAGAAAGAAACAAAGAAAGAAACAAAGAAACAAAGAAAGAGAAAGATAAGAATTCATCTGAGATTGCCAAATTTAATTTGGATAAACCTTGCACTTGCTTAGGAAATGATGTGTATTTTGGTAATCATATTAGAATACTTGATTGATTATACAATATGCTTTGTTTAATCACGGTGTGAAATGTAATTTTATAGCTTGTGGTGTTAATTGTCAAAGAGCCTTGGGCTGTTGATTTTACTCTATGATATACTTAATTGATTTGATTCATTCAATTGTACCCTGGATGTCTTTGATCCTTTGTTGCTATTTCTCTTGGTAGCGATAAAACAGAACTACGCCAACACCTCTGAATTCCTGTAATTAACACTTATCAGTTTTATTCATAGGATCTGTGACAAAATGTAAAGAGCATCATGGGACATACAGAAAACAGATCTGACACTGACATGATCAGAAGGAAAAGAATAATTTCATAAGGAGAACTGTAACAAAGGTCATGATGAGGAAAACACAGGTAAGTAAGGATAGCTTCTTCTAGATGAACTTCAGCCTAAAACTATGCTTTCACTAACACCCTCAGTATTGTACTAGGATATCTGTCTCTTAAACCTGACCTTCCCTTGCTGTAGGAACTGCTTATTATTCCCTTTGAAGTTTTCTGTTGTCTAAGTTAAATTTTCTAAAACAACTAAATCATCTCACATGACTTTTTCCCCAGATCTCAAATTATTTTTACTCTAGTTTTATTTACCTTCTAATTCATTCATGCACAAAATTACCATTGTCTTAATCATATTCAGTTTCCTCAACCCTCATACACAAAGCAGTATTGAGATATTGTATACTTTTATCCTTTCCATATTTCACAAATTCATCATGCCTAATAACACCTTAGCTCTTCGTCATCTAACACCAGAGTTATAGCAAGGACTGTTTAATTGGTCTTTTTATTCAAATATTTTAGCTCAGTCAATTCTTCCAAACTCTTCAGTTAGATTAATTATTCTTAAACACTAAACCACAAAAGTAATTCAGTCACATTTTCATTTTTAAAAAATAATTTCCCAGAGTATTCATAATTTAAACTAATTAAATCTGGTCCAAATCTATGCTTTCATTTTAAACCACAATTCTATATATTTACTTTCAGGGTGAATTTGTTTTTTGCTGTTATTAAAATCATTTTCAGCATCACAGCTCACAATCTCTTTTTTGAGTATTTCACTTACTCTTCTCATTAAGTGTATGAATGAAGGATAGTCAACCACTACTTACCAACTTCATATATTGAGCTTGCAGGTCAAACCACTTGCTTGAATTGACCCAATTTGCAAAACAAGGATAAAAACACACTTTTCTGACATCATTGGTCTTTCTAAAATTTTAATTGCTGCCTCTCTATTTCATCTGCTCCTTAATAAACTACTTTGTAGTACACCTTTACTTTGGTTCACACTTCTCCCCCTTCTGATAATTTATTTTCAACTAATTTAATCCTATCCTGTATAGTGTAGATAAAATTAAATGTCTAAAATAAAGCTTTCCTGAAAATCAAAAGACACATGATCTGTCCCTCCTTTGATTGCCTTCAATATTTATAGTTTCCAAATCTATTCAGTTATTTTTTCATATATTCATTCTTTTAAATATTAAAGGATAAATTGTGCCAATCATTATGTTTAATATCCAATGAATAAAATATGTTTGCTGGAAATGCTTAAAGGTACATCCCAATTGGTACTTATCATTTGTACTCTGCATTTTTATTCCTTCACTGTACATATGTCTCAACAACCCAATTATATTGTAGATTCCTTGATGTCAGGGACTACCATATCTTTACATATGAGTTGCACTTAACAAAGCTTTGCACACTCAATATTGCATTTGATAAAAGTGACTAATGTTACTAAAAATAATATACCTGGGCTTCACAGCAGTCATCTTTATGCTTATAAAAGAAAATGCATATCTAAGAAAGTAAAATTAATGATTGGTTTAATTAATAGCAAGGTGTAATGATAGGAATTGAGTTTTCTCACAAAGTTCTTGCTCATAACCACTTTGGTAGGTAAGCAGAAAGGGCAACACTACTTCACTTTTGAATGTGGAAAACGAGGCTCACAGAATTTAAGAAATCAGCCTGGGGTCACTTAAACATAAACAACTCAATCTGAGTTATTATCCAAATTTGACACATGTATATGATTCCTTCAATCAATCAAAATGCTTGGTGGATACAGACCCACACTTAATGCCCAACTAAACGCCAGGCATTGCTCTAAGTTATTTATATATTTTAATTTGTTTACTTCTTTCAATAACCTTTTGAGGTAGGCATTTTATTTTCTTCATTTTTCAGATGAGCAAACTGAAGTAGAGAGAGTAAAAATATCCTGCTCAAAGTATCACAAGTATTAAGTAGCAAAGATCAAGGAGTCAAACTCAGGGATTCTTACCTCAGCAGCCACGTTCTTCACCACTACACAAGTGCACCTCTTCTATTCATCACACTAAACAGAAAAAGTAAGAAATGAGAGATGACAAATTGTGCAGCTTGCTAAAGCCACACATATGCAGTGTGTTAGAAAAAATACATTATAAGTTAATAAGAGATTTTTCTAAAATTTAAGTAAGTTAAATCTAAATTTTATGCATCTTTTTCTTGGATAGAAAGGCTCAGAAAGAGCAAACATGATGGGAGGAGCCTTTGTTGGAAGAAGTCATCAAAAGGATATGACTGCTGGTTGACCTGGACCTGGGCAATTGTTAATTCCTCATCCCTTCCCCTGTCCTTGAGCTGTATGTTCTACCCATTGTTCTCACAATAAGAGCCATTTTCAAGGATGTGCCTTAAGAAAGTAGTGTGTCTTTGAGATCATCAGGACTGAATATGTAACTGAACCTAGTTAAGACTTCGACATAAACTTTTAACATTCTGGAAGGTGAGGGCAGAAAACTACGCATTTGTAGAGGAGCGCCCAAGATGAGCCTTGTAAGAAACTTCCCTTGCTTAGCTTATTAAACTCACCACCTACCAATCTGGAGTGGTCTGCTTCTTTGTTCAGTCTCTCCGTGCCCTTGCTCTCTGGGTATGGAGGCCAGTTTGTGAACTGTTCAGATAAGCAAACATAGTGATGCCAATATTAAACAATGTTCAATTTTCAGTCCCATAATCATAATATCTGCTTATCCTAGCAAACAGTTCCTTGGAACACAGTGCTGCTTAAGGCCTAAGCCAAAGATTATTTTGCCCTGTATTAACATTCCAAAGATTTGCGGCATAAGGTATGTAAGGCAGTTCCTCTAGGATGGCAGCTCTGGCTCCATTTTAAAATGGCTCCATTTTTATTTATTTTTTTAATAGAACCAGCAGCCTTGTTGGTACAGCAGGTTTTTGAATAATGTAGGTTCCTTCAGTGCTGTTTTGTTTTAACATTGATGAGGAAAAAAAAAAATCAATTCCTGGCTAGGGCCACTGTCTACGTGGAGTTTGCACATTCTCCTCACATCTGAGTTTTGCCTGGGTCTGTTGTTTATCTCCCACATCCCAAAGATGTAAATGTCAGGTGAATTTGTGTCTAAATTGTCCCAGTCTGAGTGAGTGTTGGTGTGTGTCTGTGAGCACACCCTGTACATGGTTGGTTCCTGCCTTGAGCACTGAGATGCCCGGATAGGCTCTGGCCACCATGACCCTGAACTGGAATAAGTGGGTTGGAAAAGAATGATCTTCTTTTTAAATATTTTTTTCTTAAGTGTGTATATAGCTCACATTTATTTTAATGTTTAATATTATAAGCTTTTTTGGTCTTTACTTAGAAGATTAGTGATGTTTCTGTGACAAGAAATAGTCTACAGGAACTTAGCTCTTGTTCATATCAGTTACCCTGTGGTAAAACTGGTTTTGTTACATGTCATTTTACTTAAAGCTGGAGTTTTCAAGGACCCATCTACAATATTAAATGGGAATTTACTGTGTTTGTTGGAGGCACCAGGGAATTCCAGGAAGAAGAAAGAGCAAATGGCAAGGTCCTGTAGAGGGAGAAGCTCAGTGATTTGAAAGAAAAGCAGGAAGTCAGTGCAGCTGGAACAGAGTTAGTAAGGGGGGGGGGGGGTACAGGGTATGAGGTAAGTCAGTGAGCAGGACCCAGATCCTGTAAGGCCTTGTAAACATTATTAGGGTTTTGACTTTTACTCTAGTTGATGTAAGAAACATCGAAACCTGTAGATAATTTTTATAAGAGTTTATGTGAGCCAAACTAATAACATATGCTGGCGAGCAAGATCTAAAATGCTCCAAAGTATAACACTTTTGCTGCTTCTTTTATGCATTTGAAATTAAGGAGAAAATGTAAGAAAGATTACATGCAGGTAGGAAAAAGCAAGGTGAGGACTGAATTACAGGACCGTTAACAAGACTATATGTTTCCCTGAAGGTAGTTAAGGCTTATTTTTAAGGTGTGTTAGCCTAGATGCACAGAGACAATGGACAGAGATGGCTTAAAAATTTTCTCTAAAGAAGTTATATACCTGGAACATGAGTGACTAGTTAGGAATTTATGATCAGATCACATTGGGAGGTTACTTAACATAGAATCCCCTTTTTTCCAAACTCTTGATGTAATAAAAAGGTATTGAAGGGTTTTAAAAAAAGAAATGGTAAAAGTATGACTTACTTTTTATCAGGAATAATATGATTTTACTTTTAGATGTTACATTACAAATAGACTGAAGGACAAGAGCTGAACTGGTAAGATCAGTTAAGAGGATACTCAATAATCCAGACAAGAGAAGATTGTAAACTAGATTGGGAGAATAGAAATAGATGTGATGAGAAATATCTAACAGGATTTACTGAAGTATTAGATGTGGT
This sequence comes from Rhinolophus sinicus, assembly GCF_057876585.1. Classification (NCBI taxonomy): domain Eukaryota; kingdom Metazoa; phylum Chordata; class Mammalia; order Chiroptera; family Rhinolophidae; genus Rhinolophus; species Rhinolophus sinicus. The sequence continues at coordinate 152,190,658 of NC_142501.1, read as the reverse complement.
ATGTGAGAGAAAAAGATAAGAATCAAGAATGGCTCTAAATTCTTTTCATTTGGAGAATTTAGAATTAAAAATTGCCATTAACTGAAAAGAAAAAAACTGAAGCAGGAGAATAATAAGGCAGAGATCAAGAACTCAATCTTGTTTTTGTGTGTTAAGTTTGAAATATCTATTACACATTAATATGGGACTCTGAATTCAGGAGAAATAGAGATACTAATATTGGAATCGTTAGCCTATAGCTAGTTTAAAATAGAGCAAATGAGAAAAGAAATTCTGAATGTTTCAGGTTGGGTAAAAGAGGTGGAATCAAAAAAAAAAAAAAAAAAAGTAGCAGTTATTGAGGTATTATGAAACCAAGCTGTACTGTGTCCTAAAAGTCAAAAGAAGAAAAATGTATCAAGGAAGAAGTAATGATTGACTATATCAAATACTGCCAATAGGTGAAATTAAATAAGATCTTAAAATTGTCCATTAGATCTAGGAAGGTGACAATCATTGTTGACTGATAACAACTAGGAAAAGTTTCAGAGGAGTGATGGGTTTTAAATTCCAATGAAAATGGGTTCAAAACATGATGGGAAGGTAAACATCAGATACAGAGAATAATGACAATTTCAGAAGTTTTGAAAAAAAGGGAAGAAAAGAAATATAGTACTAGCTCAAGAAGAAATGAGGTCTGTGAGTATCTCATGATGAGCTTCAATCTCTACCATATAGCTTCTTGCACAGGTTTTATTAACACTATGCTTTTAAAAAGTCAAGAATAAATCTAACAGGTATGATTGTGATGGATAATTTGATGTGGCAATTTGAAATGCCCGAATAGCTGATAAAACATTATTTCTGGGTGTGTCTATGAGTTTGTGCCCTGAAGAGATTAGCTGTTGAATCATTAGACTGATTCCCTTACCGATACAGGTGGGCATCATCTAATCTACTGAGGGTCTGAACAGAACTAAAAGGCAGAGGAAAGGTGAATTTTCTCTCTCTCTGCTTGTGCTGACATATCCATCTTCTCCTTCTGACATATCCATCGTCACCTGCCTTCAGACATCTTCATTCCTTGTTCTCAGGCCATTAAGCTCAGACTAAGATTTATGCCATGTGCCATCCCCCTCCCCCGCCAATTCTCAGACCTTTGAACTCAGACTTCAATCATCAGCTTCCTTGGTTCTCAAGTCTTCGGAATGAAGACTACCTGCTTTTTTTGGTTCTCCAGCTTGCAGATGGCAGATGCTAGGACTTCTCCACCTCCAAAATCTATTGAGCCAATTCCTATAATAGATGATAGATAGATAGATAGATAGATAGATAGATAGATAGATAGATAGATAGATGATAGATGATAGATAGATAGATAGATAGATAGATAGATAGATAGATAGATAGATAGATAGGCAGGCAGGCAGGCAGGCAGACAGACAGACAGACAGACAGACAGACAGACAGACAGACAGATAGATAGATAGATAGATAGATAGATAGATAGATAGATAGATATCTCCTGTTAATTCTGTTACTCTGGAGAACTCTGACAAATACAATAACTAAACTTGGAAGAAGATACTATATGGAGAAAAGGCAGGAAGTGTGAAGCTAGAATTCTTCATTTCTACTAACAAATATTCTATCTTCTGCAGTAAAGGTAAATGTCCTTGAATACCTGGTACAAAGTGGTCCTATAATATGAAAAGTTTCATTCTATACAGAAAATAAACAAACATACTATACTAAGAATATTCCCTGTAGAACCGGGACATTGACAGCAGAGATGGCAGATGCTCAGGAATAAAAATGATCTCATCAGACTAAGGCAGACACTCAGGAGAGGTCAGTAACAAAAAATACACAGAAATCTTAGCAGTTAGATGTCTGAACTGAGAAGCCAAACAGTAAACAACACTCTAGAAGGTAATATTTGTGCCGAAAAGCTATGAATGGTAGGGTGAACATTTATGCAGACTAGAATTTAAGGGTGGAAGTCTCATTTCCAAACTTAAAAAGCAAAACAAAATAAAACAAACAAACAAACAAACAACAACAACAAAAAGTGGGACCTTAATCCCAATACCAAAGAAGGAGATACTAGCTAATAGAACCAGAATACAACATAAGAAAAGAACGAAGGCAAGATGAATCAGATGATAAGAATGTAAACTATTCATGCAGGAGTTCTTCTGTTTCTTTTCCTGTGGGAGACTTGGGAAGATTAAAGGCAGAAAGCAATGTCGTATATTTTAGTCTTCTCAGGAGAGTGTTACCTTTGTAGAGCAACTACTCTCCACATTTGCTCTGTTGGGATTCCCTTGCACTATCTCTCTCTTCTTTTTGGAGGGCAGAGCAGTGGCTACTTTTTTTTTTTTTTTTTTTTCATCCTTTGATGTTGCTAGCAAGCTTTAAGTAGAGCAAGCTCTAAATGAATATTTTTTTGAATTGAACATAATCCTTCCTCACATATATATGTACACAGTATCACTATAATGTCTAATTTCATAAAGCTGTAAGTTGATGATTATTCTGAGCATAAAAACTATGAAGGAAGAACCTATACTATTGAAGTTTTCATCGATGTCAGAAGCTTTTTTCTTCCTTTCGTTCTCTCAAAACATTATCTAGTTTATTGCATAATCATTACTAGCATTGTTCATGTTCCCTCAATACAGCACCTTCTTAATTTTATACTCATTACCAGCAGCAATAACACATATTCAGCATATTCAGCAATGCCACATATTTGGTATAGAAAAACAAAGATTCAGAGGTTTCTATACCAAATTTTGAAAGATTAGATTAAGATAATTTTATGCTGAAGTAAAGGTCTGGGGAAAAAAAAAAGTGGTAGGGAGAGTAATACCCTCCTGCCACCCCCAAGATGTTTATGTCCTGATCCACAGAACATGTGGATATGCTAGGTTACATGCGAAGGGGAATAAGGTTGCAGAGAGAATTAAGATTGCTAATCATCTGACATTAAATAGGGAAATTGTCCTAGATTTTCTGGGTAATCCCAATAATATCACAACATTCTTTAAAATGGAAAAACAAGGCAGAAGAGAAGGTCAGGGTGATATGATGTCAGAAGAACTTGACCTGATATTGCTCATCTTAAAGATGAGCAATAAGGCCACAAGCCAAAGGATAAGTGTAGCCATTAGAATCTGAAAATGGTGAGGAATCAATCCTCCCATAGAGCCTCTGGGAAGGAATAAAGGCCCTGCTGAAACTTTCATTTTAGTTCAGTGAGACCCATTACTTATTTCTGAACTATAAAACTATAAAATAATACATTTATCTCATTTTGAATGACTAAATTTGCAGTAATTTGTTTCAGCATCAATAGTAAACTAACACAGAAGGGAATACTAAGAAAATGAAAAATCGGACGTCATAAAAATGGTGGCATGAGTGAGCCTCTGGAAATCTCCCCTGGAATTTACAACAAATTGAACAACTATGACTCCACAAGGGATTCCCTGCACAGCAGGCATGCAAGACTAAGAGTCGCACTAGTGAAATCATCTAAAGGTGGGACAATTGCGGGAGCAGGGAGGAGGGAAGGGAGAAGTGTGGAGATGGGGCCATGCGGGAGCAAGACGCAGACCTAGCTCAGTGCTCCGAGCTCGCTGCATCCCAGAACTACAGCAGCTGTGGGAGAGAGAAGAACTCGGACTGCTAGGGCTCCGCTTATGGCCCACAGGGCTGAGGGGACAGCATATAACACTGCTGAACCCAACGCTCACAGCAGAGACCTCGGAGCAAAGACTGAGGGAAGAAGGCTGAAAATGGTGGTTTAAGCCCGCACTGCCGAGCAGAGAATGGAAGCCTTAAGCACTGAGTCAAGCTGCTCCCTCCCTACCCTCCCAGAGCTCGCCCCACCCCCACCTGCCCAGTGCTAGAAGCAGAACAGTAGCAGTGTCAGATCAAAAGAATAGAATATTTGCTGTTCTGAGAACAGTGGACTGCAGACACAGATTCGCAGCCCAACTAGTTCCGGCAAAGGGGAGGGAGCTGTGGAAGCAGGACCTACTGTGGTGGTGGTTGCCGCCATTGCTCTGTGCCACCGCTAACAACCCATGCCGCCCCTATCCCCACCTATCCAGGGAATCCCTCCATTGTGTGAGAAGCTGGAATAGCGCAGAGAAAATATAACACTACATTGTGAGAGAGAATAAAAGGCTACAGTCAGAGAGAAAACAAAACATTCTATTAACACCTATTGGAAAACAAAAGAAAGACCTTTTTCTATTAACCTGTTGCAGAACACACTCCTATAGATGTCTAGGAAGACAAATAATAAATCATTAATTGCCATGAATAACCAAGGTAACAAGACAGCTCAGGAGGAAAATGAAAAGTCTCCAGTAAATGAACTTAAAGACATGGAAATATGTGACTTAAATGACAGAGAATTCAAGACTGCATTTCTTAACAAACTCAGTGAGATGCAAGAAAACACAGACAGGCAGTTTAATGAACTCAGAAACATAATAAAAAAAACAAAATAAATGTTTTACCAAAGAGGTTGAAATTTTTAGAAAGAGCCAAATTTCTGGAGATTAAGAACTCAATAAAAGAAATGAAGAATGAAATAGCCAGCTTAGGTAGTAGAGTTGACCAGATGGAGGATAAAATTAGTGACATTGAAGATAGAAACCTGGAAGTGACACGAATGGAAGAAGAAAGAGACTTGAGACTTAAAAGAAGTGAAATAACTCTACAAGAACTTTCTGACTCCATCAGAAAGAACAATATAAGAATAATAGGCATACCAGAAGGAGCAGAAAGAGAGAAGGGAACAGAGAATATACTCAAACAGTTGACAAGAACTTACCAAACTTGTGGAAAGAACTGGATACTTGAATCCAAGAAGCAAATAGAACACCTAATTACCCCAACCCCAACAGGGCTTCTCCAAGCCACATTGTATTCAAGCTGTCAAAAATCAACGACAAATAAAAAATCCTCAAGGTAGCCAGGGAAAAGAAGACGGTAACCTACAAAGGAAAGTCCAGTAGATTATCATCAGATTTTTCAGCAGAAACTCTATAAGCCAGGAGGGAGTGGAATCAAATATCCGAACTATTGAAAGAGAGCCAAGAATATTATGTCCAGCAAAGATATCCTTTAGCTAGGAAGGAGGAATAAAGACCTTTCCAGACATATAGAAGCTGAAGGAATTTTCTAACACACGACCTACACTACAAGGAATACTAAAGGAGGCTATTCGACCAGCATAAATAGGGGTAATTTGTGACAACCAAAACGTAAAACAGGGCAGAGTAAAGGCCTGAACTGGAATATGGGAATGAAGAAAGTATGCTGAAGAAAATGGAATATTCTAAATATCAAACTTTCTTTTACATAAACTTAATGGTAACCACTCAAAAAAAAAAAAAAAAAAAAAAATCCAGAACTGAAATATACAATATAATAAAAAAAGAAACAGAGGGAAAAATCATAGAATACCACCACACAGAAATAAAAGACAAAAACAAAAGGGGAAAGAAACAATGGAGACACAGTCTTAACAGAAAACCAAAGATAGAATAATAGGAAATCCTCACTTATCAATATTCACACTAAATATAAATGGACTGACTCACTGAAAAAAGGAACAGAGTAGAAGACTGGATCAAAAAACTAAAGCCAACCATATGCTGTCTCCAGGAGACACAACTCAGCTACAAGGACAAACATAGACTCAAAGTGAAAGGGTGGAAATTGACACTCCAAGCAAATGGTATCCAGAGAAAATCATACTGATATCAGATGAAACAGACTTTAGGATGAAAAAAGGTAACAAGAGACAAATATGGACATTTCATAATGATAAAGAGGACTATGCAACAAGAAGACATAACAGTCATCAATATTTATGCCCCTAATCAGGGAACAACGAAATATACCAAGCAACTACTAACAGAACTAAAGGGAGAAATTGACCAAAACACAATTATAGTAGGGGACCTAAATTCATCATTGACAGCTATGGATAGATCATCCAAAAAGAAAATAAATAAAGAAATAGCAACCCTAAAGGACACATTAGATGAAATGGACATAATTGATGTTCATCCTAGAACATCAGACTATACATTTTTTTCTAGTGTGCATGGAACATTCTCAAGATAGACCATATATTTGGACATAAAGGTAGCCTCAGCAAATTTAAGAAGTTGAAATCATACCAAGCATATTCTCTGATTACAAAGCTTTGAAATTGAATATCAACTGCAAAAAGAAAGCAGGAAAAAACACAAATACATGGAGAATAAACAACATAATTCTAAAGAATGACCAGGTAAAAGAAGAAATTAGAGCAGAGATCAAAAGATACATAAAAACCAATGAGAATCAAAATACACCCTCCCAAAATTTTGGGGATGCAGCGTAAGTAGTTTTAGAGGGAAATTGAAGTCATTACAGTCCCATGTCAAGAAACAAGAAAAATCCCAGATAAATGATCTCATGTTACACCTTAAAGTACTAGAAAAAGAAGAGCAAATGTAACTCCAGGTCAGCAGAAGAAAGTAAATAGTAAAAATCAGAGCAGAACTAAATGAAATAGAAAACAAAAAGACAATAGAAAAAAATAATGTTACAAAGAGCTGGTCCTTTTAAAAGATTAATAAAATTGACAAACCCTTGGCTAGACTAATTAAGACAAAAACAGACAAGACACTAATAAAGAAAATTAGAAATGAAAGAGAGGAAGTTATCCTGGATGCCACAGAAATACAGAGCATCATCCAAGAATACTATGAAAAAGTATATGTCACCAAATTCAATAACTTAGAAGAAATGGACAAGTTCCTAGAAACATATAGCCCTCCTAGGCTGAGTCACGAAGATCTGGAAAATCTAAATAGACTGATCACCAGTAAGGAAATTGAATCAGTCATCCGAAACCTTCCCCAAAGCAACAGTCAAGGACCAGATGGCTTCACTAGTGAATTCTACCAAACCTTCAAAGAGGATCTAATATCTGTCCTACTCAAACTCTTCCAAAAAATTGAAGATGAGACAATACTCCCTAACTCATTTTATGAGGCCAACATCACCCTGATATCAAAACCTGGTAAGGATAACCCAAAAAGAGAACTACAGACTACTATCTCCGATGAATACAGATGCAAAAATCCTAAACAAAATTCTAGGAAATTGAATACAACAATGCATTTAAAAGATTATTCATCATGAACAAGTGGATTTCATCCCAGGGGCAAAAGGATGGCTCAACATACAGAAACCATGAATATGATATATCACATAAACAAAATAAAGGTAAAAAATCATATGATTATATTAATTAATGCAGAAAAAGCGTTTGACAACATACAACATCCATTTGTGATTGAAACACTTAATAAAATTGGTATAGAAGGAAAATACCTTAGCATAATAAAGGCCATATATGACAAACACTCAGCTAATATCATAATTAATGGTGAAAAATTGAAGCCATTTGCTCTACATTGAGGAACACAACAGGGCTGGCTGTCCCCTATCACCTCTGCTTTTCAGTGTTGGAAGTTCTTGCCAGAGCAATCAGGCAAGAGAAAGAAATAAAAGACATTCAAATTGGGAATGAAGAAGTTAAATTGTTACTCTTTGCAGATGATATAAGGCTGTATATATAGAAAACCCTAAAGAGTCCACCAAAAAGCTCTTAGAAACAATTAACAAATGCAGTAAGTTGCTGGCTACAAAATCAAAGTACAAAAGTCCATTGCATTCCTATATACTAACAATGAATTCTCAGAAAAAAAATATTTAAAACAATTCATTTTGCAGTTACAACAAAAATAATAAAATACCTAGTAATAAACTCAAGGATGTGAAAGACATATATACTGAAAACTATCAGACATTTTTTAAAAGAAATTGAAGAAGACACACTGAAATGGAAAGACATTCTGTGCTTATGGATTGGAAGAATCAACATAGCTTTATTGGCAGTATTACCCAAAGCAATATATAGATTTCATGCAATCCCCACCAAAATCCCAATGGCATTTTTTAAAGAAATAGAACAAAAAGTCATCAGATTTGTTTGGAACCATAAAAAACACTGAATAGCCAAAGCAATCCTAAGAAAAAAGAACAATGCTTGAGGTATCACACTCCCTGACTTCAGCTTGTACTACAGGGCAACAATAATCAAAGCAGCATGGTATTGGCAGAAAAACAGACACAGATCAATTGAACAGAATTGAGAACCCAGAAATAAACCCTCATAAATATGGACAGATAATTTTTGACAAAGAAGCAAAAAACATACAATGGAGAAAAGACAGCCTCTTCAATAAATGGTGCTAGGAGAATTGGAAAGCCACGTGCAAAAGAGTGAAACTGGACTGCTATCTGTCACCATGTACCAAAATTAATTCAAAATGGATCAAAGACCTAACTAAACATGAGACCTGAAACAATAAACTGCATAGAAGAAAACATAGGTGCCAAACTCATGGACCTTGGGTTCAAAGAGTATTTTATGAATTTGACTCGAAAGGGAAGGGAAGTAAAAGCTAAAATAAATGAATGGGACAATAATAATGAATAATTATAAATGATAATAATTATAAATAATAATGAATAAATGAATAATCAAACTTAAAAGCTCCTGCACACCAAAAGAAACCATCAACAAAATAAAGAGGCAACCAACTGAATGGGAGAAGATTTTTGCATACAGCCTCTGATAAGGGGCTAATATCCAAAATATACAGGGAACTCATTCAACTCAACAACTAAAAAACAAACAACCCAATTGAAAAATGGGCAAAGGACCTGAAGAGACATTTCTCCAAAGAGGACATACAAATGGCAAATACATGAAAAAATGCTCAACATCACTAATCATCAGAGAAATGCAAACAAAAACCACAATGAGATATCACCTCATCAAAGTTAGAATGTCTATCATCAACAAGACAAATAATAACAAGTTTTGTAAAGTCTGTGGAGAAAAAGGAACCCTCACACACTGTTGGTGGGAATGCAGATTGGTGCAGCTGCTAGGGAAGGCAGTGTGGAGGCTCCTCAAAAAATGAAGAACAGAATTACCATACGACCCAGCAATCCCTCTCCTGGGTATCTACCCAAAAACCTGAAAGCATTTATTCATGAAGACATTTGTGCTCCAATGTTCATTGCAGCTTTATTTGCAGTGTCCAAGACATGGAAACAACCAAACGGTCCTTAGACAGGTGAATGGATAAAGAAGATGTGGTACATACACACAATGGAATACTATTCAGTGTAAGAAAATATGAAATAGGACCATTTGTGACAACATGGATTGATTTGGGATTATAATGCTAAGCAAAATAATTCAAAAAGAAAAAGTAGAGAACTATATTATTTCACTGGTATGTGGTTTATAAACCTGAAAATAAAAAAGGTCAAGACAAACAAATGAAGGAACAAAAGTGGATAGACATAGACAATAGTTTAGGGGTTACCAGAGGGTAAGGGGGCAGGAGGGCTGTAGAAGATGGTGAATGGGGTCTAATATATGGTGATGGAAACAGAACTGGTTCTGGGTGGTGAACACACAATGTGAGATATAGATAGGTAATGTATTACAAAATTGTACACCTGAAATCTATGTAACTTTACTAATTGTCACTGCATAAACTTTAATTAAAAAAAAAAGAAAACTAAAAATTAACTGAATACACATTATATGCTCATCTATTATACAAAAATATTTTTAAACAGTGAATAAGTCATGGTGAATGTCCTGTATGGCTTGTTTAGTAGGTATTTCATCATTACCTGAGTTTAGGATATGTTAAGGATCGGAGACAAATTACACATTCTGTGTAGTCCTATGACAAGGGCAAGAGAAAGCCCAAAATATAATAAAATAGCAAAGAAGATAGGGACAGAACATTGAAAATGCCAAGCTCTAAATGTGAGGTGAAGAAAGGTGTAGGAAAATAGGCTAAGAAAGATTAGAAAAGGTAAGGTAAGAATCTGCTGTCTTCCAGTGTCATTGATGATAATGGGAAAAATCTTGCAAAAAAAGTGTGGTCCACCATGTCAAGTCCTTCTGAATCAGATGAACACTGGCGGTTGGGTAGTCACTGTTGACCTTTAGTGGAGAACTTGTACTAAAGTAATAAAAATGGCAATGGTGCCTGGTGTGGGAGTTTGAGTGTGGAAAGGGATTATGGATAGCAAAGATATCGGTCAAGAGAGCATTGAAGTGGAAATATTTGTGTGTGTGTGTGTGTGTGTGTGTGTGTGTGTATGTGTGTGTATGTGTGTGTATATCTATATCTATATCTATATATCTTTTTTTAAAAACGCTTCTTTGTAAGATTTCATTAAATGGTTTGGAGCCAGAAGTCTCATACTCAATAATTTCCACCTCAATTTATGTTGTGGAATTTGTAAATATCTGTGGAAAATTAGTGCAATAGATATTGTTTACAACAATTAATGTAATGGCAAAGGGAAGGTACTTAAATATTGGTAAATTGAATAACCAAGAGAAATTTCAGGATGAATAAGCTCCCAAAAGCTCCATGCCATAAATATTCTACTTAAGCTCTTGTAATGTATCCAGTTTATGAGTCATATATCCAAAGACAAAGAGCTTCTTAGAAACACAGGTATGGAAACTTTTCTTTGAGAACCATACCTTGACAAGTGGTCTGTGAAAGTTGACAAAACAAATCTGCAAGCCATCACACTGATGTGCATAAGAGGGCCAAGTTTGTCCAGATGTCTAATATGGCACAGATGGGCAGGCAAGCCATTTGGCTGTGGTTTTCTTGTAAACATCAGAGAAAGCAGTACCCAAAGCTAACTTTTGAAGACAGTAGCCTTCCAACTGGGGAAATATACCACACTGGCTGACTGTCACAGCACTAACTGCCATCAGCACCCTGCTGTTCTGCTCCTTGGCATCCAGAGAGAGGTACAGCCCCTATGCACATAGCAGAGTACAGCTAGAAACAGCTGTCAAAACCTGTAGCAGCTTGCTGACTAGGTTCCATGACCTAGTTAAGAACTTGGACAATATTTTCCTTTTAAAGTTTGTAAAAGTTAGTATGCTTTTTATATGTAAGATGTCAGATATGGAAGGCATATAGCACCAAAGGAAAAACAAAGATGGCAGGGGAGGGGGAGGACAGAGAGAGAGAGAGAGACAGAGAGAGAGAGAGAGAGACAGAGAGAGAGACAGAGAGAGAGACAGAGAGAGAGAGAGAGAGAGATATTAGAGAGAGATTTGTATTGAGTGTTCTTCATGAATTTCTATCTAATTCAGCCACTAGGAAGACAGAACAAATCATTGGAAGATATAGAAATGTAAACATTTACAAACTTTGAAGTCTGAGTGTGTGCCAGTGTGTATGTGTATGTGTGTATGCCTGTGTTACCTTTTTACCTCTAAAATCTCTTTTGTGCTAATAGACATATACACAATATTTACCCTTTAACAATTCTAAGTCTTTAATTTAGATAAACAAAATATTTAAAGTGTATACATGTTTTCTCTTGCTATTTGCCAAGATGTCTGCCTTAAATAAAAGTAACTTTATTTAGAAAATAACAATATATTTGTAAATTAGAATTTTAAATTTTGTCTTCTCTTTTTATATTTGTAGCTCTTAAAGTACCCTCACAGTTTTTATGAGCTTACCACAGGATGGAAAATAAAAAAACATATATGAAGAAACAGCAGCATACAAGTTAAATAAACATAGTTACAATGTTCTCAAATTTTAGTGCCCTTTACAACATCAAGTAGATACCAAAGGCACTTATTTTCAGAAATGTACATTGAAGGGAAAGGAAAATAAAATGGTAATTGAGGAAAACCTCTTTCATATGGAACTTTGTCTAATCAGGCACCCACCCCCTTTTTTTCTGAGCTTTGAGAATTAGCAGGTTCTGTTTCTTTAAGCAGTTCATGTTTATCATAGTCACTTACTACTGAAAACCAAAGCTTACCCCAGATAATGACACATCATCCAATTAGCTCCACAAGAGTCAAACACAGATGGCAATCTCAACAGGCACCAGAGCATGCTGGAGTGAAACCTGCTCTGAGGGGGAAACCCCCTGACAGCAGCATGTAATCTGTGGACATGGCCAAACTTCCCAGCCAGTCACCCTGAGGGTCAATCCCACCCACTTACACGTCAGTAGTAATCACTGCTCAACTCTAACAGGAGGACACATGCAACTAACACTTGGGACACTCCTGGAGCACTCAGCACAGGTGACCAGGCAGACTGTGCCTCTGAACACCAAAGGGCACCTACTACATAAAACAACTTGATCAACACTGGGAGACATAGAAGATTTTCCTAATATGTAGAAAAAAACAGATCGGCAGCCAAAATGAGGAAACAAACAAACAAAAATATGTTCCAAATAAAGGAACAGGAGAAAGCTCCAGAAAAAGAACTAAATGAAACAAAGACAAGACCCTTATCAGATACAGAGTTCAAAATAGGTTATAAAGATGCTCAAGGAACCTGTGAGAACTTCAACAAAGAGTTAGCAAGCATAAAAAAGGACACAGAAACCATAAAAAAGAACCAGTAAGAAGTGAAAAGTATAATAACTGAAATGTGGAATGCTCTAGAAGAAATCACAAACTAACCATATAAAGCAGAGGATCAAATCAGCAATTTGAAACACAAGGTAGCATAAAACACCCAATCAAACAGCAAAAAGAAAACAGAACAAAATGAGAACATTTAAAGATATCTCTGGAACAACATCAAGAGTAATGACATTTGCATCATAGAGGTGTCATAACGAAAGAGAAAGCAAGGATTGAAAAAAATATTTGAAGAAATAATGATGGAAAACTTTCATAACCTGGCAAAGGAAATAGACATACAAGCACAAAAAACTCAGAGAGTCCTAAACAAGACAAATCCAACAAACAGGCCCACACCAAAAACACATTATAATTAAAATGGCAAAGATTAAAGTCAAAGAGAAAAATCCTAAAAGCTGCAAGGGAACAGCAGCTAATAACTTACAAGGACGCTCCCTTAACACTGTCAACAGATTTTTCAACAGAAACTTTGCTGGCAAGAACAAATTGGCATCAGACATTCAAAATGATGAAGAGCACAGACCTATTACCAAGACTACTCTACCCAGCAAGACTGGCATTTAATACTGAAAGAGAGTCAAAGAGCTTCTCAGATAAGAAAAAGCTAAAGGAGTCCATCACCATCAAACCAGTATTACAAGAAATTTTAAAGAGACTTCTTTAAAACAAACAAACAAAAAATAAATAAACAAAATGGGGGAAAACATATATATGAATAATAAAATTACAATAACTATGTATCTATCAATAACCACTTTAAATGTAAATGGATGAAATGTTCCAATCAAAAAATCGGCTGGCTGAATGGAATAGAAAGCAAGACCCATGCATATGCTCCTTATAATAGACTCACTTCAGATTGACAGACACACACAGACTGAAAGTAAAGAGATGGAAAAAAATATATTTCATGTAAATGGAGAAAAAGCTGGGGTAGCAATACTTACATCAGACAAAACAGACTTTAAAACTAAGGCTATAATAAGAAACAAAGAGGGACATTACTTAATGATAAAGGGATCAATCCAACAAGAGAATATAACACTAGTAAACATCTATGCACCCAAAATAAGAGCACATAAATATATAAAACAAATATTGACTGACAAAAAGGGAGTGATCAACAGTAACACAATTATAGTAGGGGATTTTAACACCATGTTGACACCAATGGACAGATCTTCTGGACAGAAAATAAACAAAGAAACAGCAGCCTTAAGTGACACATTAGACAAGATGGATTTAATTGATATTTTTAAAGCATTTCACCCCCCAAAGCATCAACTTTTCAAGTGCACATGGAACTTTTCCAAGATAGACCTCACATTAGGCCACAAAATAAGTCTCAATGAGTTTAAGGAGATTGAAATCATATCAAACATCATATCTGACAATGATGGTAAGAAATTAGAAATCAATTACAAGAAAAAACGCCTGAAAAACACACAAACACATGGAGGTTAAATAACATGCTGCTAAATAATGAATGAGTCAACAATGAGATCAAAGAAGGTATCGAAATATACCTTGAGATAAAAAACAAAAAGCAAACAAACAAAAAAACTGAAAACACAATCACCCAAAAATCTATGGGACACAGCGAAAGGGCAATTCGTAGTAATGCAGGTCTATCTCAAGAAACAAGGAAACTATCAAATAAACAATCTAACCTTACACTTAAAGGAACTTGAAAAAGAATACCAAAGAAAGCCCAAAGAGAGTAGAAGGAAAGAAATAATAAAGATCAGAGTGGAAATAAACAAAATAGAGTGTTAAAATATATATATATATATATATATATATATATATATATATATATATATATATATATACACACATACACACACATACACACACACAAAAGATCAATGAAACCAAGATCTAGTTCTTTGTAAAGATCAACAAAATTGATAAACCCTTAACCAGACTCAGCAAGACAAAGAGAAAGAAACAAAGTAAATAAAATAAGAAATGAAAGAGAAGAGACAACAGACACCATAGAAATACCAAGGATTATGAGAAAATATGACAAATAGTTATATGCCAACAAATTGGACAATCTCGATGAAACGGATAAATTCCTAGAAACATAGTATCTTCCAAGACTGGATCAAGAAGAAGCAGAAAATCTGAACCAAACAATTACTACTAACAAAATTGAATCAGTAATCAAAAACCTCCCAACATAAAAAGTCCTGGATCAGATGGCTTCACAGGTGAATTTTCCAAACATTCAAAGAATTAATACCTATCCTTTTAAAATTATTCCAAAAAATTCAACAGGAAGGATAGCTCCCAATCTCATTTTACTAGGCCACCATTACCCTGATTCCAAAAACAGACAAAGACATTACAAAAAAATAAAATAAAATAATAATAATAATAATAATAATAATATTAATAATAATTATAGGCTGACATCCCTGATGAATATAAATGTAAAAATTCTCAACAGAATAATAGCAATCTGAATTCAGTAATGCATTAAAAAATTCATACACCAAGATCAAGTGGGATTTATTCCTGGGATACAAGGTTGGTTGACTATCCACAAATCAATTAATGTGATACACCACGTCAATAAAATTAACATAAAAATCATATGATCATATCAATAGATGCATAAAAAGCATTTGACAAAATCCAGCATCCATTACGACAAAAGTTGTCAGGAAAGAGGGAATAGAGAGAACATACCTCAACATCATAAAGGTCATATACAACAAACCCACAGCTAACATCAAACTCAATGGGGAAAGCTAAAAGTTTTCTCCTTAAAAACAGGAATAAGACAAGATACCCACTTTCACCACTTTTATTCCACATAGTATTGTGTTAGACACAGCAATCAGACAAGAAAAATAAATAAAAAATCATCCAAATTTTAAAGGAAGAAGTAAAATTTACATTATTTGCAGATAACATGACACTATATAGAGAGAACCCAAAGGATTCCACCAAAATCTATCAGCTCTGATAAATGAATTCAGTAAATTAGCAGGATACAAAATTAATGTTCAGAAATCAGTTGCATTTTTATACACCAATAATGAACTGTCAGAAAGAAAAATTAACAAAAAAAAATCTCATTTACAATTACATTAAAAAAAAACCCCACAAAAAACCTAGGAATAAATTTAAACAAGGAGGAAAAAGAACTGTACTAGGAATACTATAAGATGCAGAAGAAAGAAACCGAAGATACAAATAAATAGAAGCATATACCATGCTCATGTATAGGGAGAATTAACTTCCTAAAAATGTCCATACTACACAAAACAATCTATTGTTGCAACCACTATGGGAAACTGTATGGAAGTTCCTCAAAAAATTAAAAATAGAACTACCTTAAGAGCCAGCAATTCCACTTCAGAGTATTTATCTCAAGAAATCCAAAACACTAATTCAAAAAACATATGCACCCCTATATTAACTGAAGCTCTATTTACAATAGTACAGATATGGAAGCAACCCAAGTGCCCATCAATAGATGATTGTCAACTGTAACTGGAAAAAATAAAGAAACAAAAAGGACATCAAGTATTGGTGAAGTGGTGGAGAAATCAGAACACTTGCACACTGTTGGTGGGAATGAAAATTCATTCAGCCACTATGGAAAACAGCATTGATGTTTCTCAAAAAATTAAAAATAGAACTAGCATATGATCTAATAATCTCACGTTTTGGTATTTACTCAAAAATATTCAAATCAGGATCTTGAAGAGATAGTAGAATTCCCATGTCATTGCAGCACTATTCGCAATAGCCAAGATGTGAAAACTACATAAATGTCCATTAATAGATGAATACATAAAATTTAGTATACACATACAGTGAAATACTATTCAACTTAAGAAGAAAATTCTGCAACATGTGAATATATATATGTATATATATGTGTGTGTGTATATCTATATCTATATCTATATCTATATCTATATCTATATCTATATCTATATCTATATCTATATATCTATCTATATCTATATCTATATCTATATCTATATCTATATCTATATCTATATCTATATCTATATCTATATCTATATCTATATCTATATCTATATCTATATCTATATCTATATCTATATCTATATATATATAAACCTTGAGGACATTATACTAAGAAAAATAAGCCAGTAACAGAAAGACAAAGACTACATAATTTCACTTAAACAAAGCATCTAAAATAGTCAAAATCACAGGATCAAAGGATGGAATGGTGGTTTCCAGAGGCTTGGGTTAGGTAGAAATGGGGAGTTAACTAATCAACAGGCATAAAGTTTCAGTTAAGTAAGATGAATAGTCTCTAGAGATATGCTATACAACATTGTACCTACAGTCAACAATAACATATTGTATATTCAAAAGTTTGTTAAGAGGGTAAAGTTCATATTAAATATTTTTACCACAGTAAAATTAAATTTTACAAAAAGAAATTGGGATATTGAAGCAAGACAAAGATTATGGTACTCAAACAAACAGTTATATGAGTAGGAGGATTGACCTTCATGGAAACTCAGCACAATCCTTCACTTTCAAAGGTTGCTTCTGAGATATCAGCTCCTTTTCTTTTCATAGTGGAGTCACATACTGAGGGAGGGAGTTCACATGGGAAACCCTGTCTCCCGATTTTTGCTCTCCATAAATAGGATGGACCTTAATTTAAATGTTAGATTGTAGACAAATACCAGATTTTAAGGGAGTCGTATAGTTTAAAAAACAAACAAGATAAATTTAAAACATTAAGAGAAGCAGAAATTGAAAGTGAGCTAAAATATACATTGGCCTTTATAATTTATGACATATAAGAACAGGACCTTAGCAAATTCAACCTTTTTTTTTTTTTTTCCAGTTCTAAAATGCTTATATTAACCTTTTTTTTCCCATCATATCTAATGGAGTATTTAAATCTGTGCACCATATTTTATTTGTCAGCTAGTCTGTGAAAATGAAACAACACAGAGAGGGACCTTTAGCTTCCACAAGCTGGGTTACCCATGGTATAGTTACAAAACCCAAAAATATTCAAGTAGTCTAGAATAAGATGGAATCCATAATCAATCTGAACTTTATAATGTTTATAAACATTTTGCAAGTGCATTTTTAATCTGAAGTTTTGGTTTACTACATATCATCAGATATTGGTTTTACTTTCCCTGAAGTATAATTTCAAAAACCCTGTGTCCCTTTAGTATATTTTGGATTATTGCTTTAAAAATAATGTTTTGAAGACAGA
The DNA here is from genome assembly GCF_057876585.1 of Rhinolophus sinicus. Classification (NCBI taxonomy): domain Eukaryota; kingdom Metazoa; phylum Chordata; class Mammalia; order Chiroptera; family Rhinolophidae; genus Rhinolophus; species Rhinolophus sinicus. The sequence continues at coordinate 152,172,830 of NC_142501.1, read as the reverse complement.
AACTACATCTTTGGTTTGTTTCCTGCACAGTGGTTTGATTACATGGAATGTGTTTGTTGAGAATTTTCATGATTGACATTCATGAGAAAATTTATCCTTTGATCTCCAAAAGTTATATAATATAGCTCTTGCTATGAAAAAAAAAATGGAGTCATTTTATGGTATTATGGTTTCTTTTTTGCTACGTAGCATTATGGAAAATGCATTAATTTGATATAAATAAAGATTATTAAAGTAAAACTGCATGTGTAGCACCCAGACACAAAAACTCACTGGGAAATTAAAATACGAATAAACGGATTACTATATATATATATGTATATATATATATATATATATATATATATATATATATATACATACATATATATATATACACACATATGTGTATATATATATATATATATATATATATATATAATCAGCACTATATTAAACTACATTGCATTGATTTTTTTTTTGCAATATCACATTAACCACAGGTGTAGTGGTTGTTATTCATCTGTTATTAAGAGATTTCTGAGTACCTTAGTGCAAGTTATAGACCAAGCATTCAGTAAATACTATTTAGAAATATAGAACAGGAAATAATGATGTCCAGTCAAAAAAAAAAAAAAAAAAACCCAACAAAAAAACGCCTTGATATCTTGTTCATTTAACAAGTATTTAAGGAGCTCCTTTCACTTTTGCATTTTGATATAATTTCAGATTTGCAGAAAAGTGGCAAAAATTGTATAGTTCCCATAAACCCTTCAACCAGCTTTTCCTTTTTATCATCTTACATATTCATAGAATGATAATAACTAAGAAATTAACATTGGTATAATATTATTAACTAAACTATAGACTTACTTTACTCAAATTTCACTAATTTTTCCATTAATACACATAGTTTTTTGTTGTTGTTTTTTTTCTTCTTCCAGGATCCAATCCAAGATTTCACATTGCATACAGTTGTTACATTTCCTTAGTTTCTAGTCTCCTGCAGTCTGTGACAAGTCCTTATTCTTTCCTTGTTTTACATAACCTTGACATTTTGAAGATCAGGTATTTTGCAGAATGCCTCTCAATTTGGTTTGCATAATGCTCTTTAATAATTAGATCAGGTGTGTATTTTTTGGAAGAGTACTGAAGAAATGATGTGCTCTTTGCAGTTTTTCCTATTATGGGGTACATGATGTCTGTATGTCATGTTACTGGTCAGGTTAACCTTGATCACTTGGTTAAGGTATGATTTCTTCACTGTATGAGGAATTTTTGATACCAGTCATAATCTTTGCCCTCAACTGGCCCATTGGTTGATGGAAGAGGAAAAAAATACATAAGTATAATATTTATATCATGAATTTGATAGATATGTTTATTGCTAAAGAACATAACTGAGAAAAACACAATCTATTAAAATTAGTCAAATTTTCCTGGAGTGTGTAACGTGTAAACTGAGACTTGAAGACAGAGCAGGAATTATCCAAGTGAAAAAAAAGAGCCCAGGAGAGAAAGGAAAAGATGTTACAACCATAGTATTCAGGATATGTAAATCCATAGATATGTTGGAGAACTGTAATCAGTTAAAGATGCCTAAAATATATATTACTTATTGGTGAATCTAGGTAATTAGACTGAAGAAGTTGTCAGGAATCAAATTGTGAGTGCATTGTATACTCTTCTGAGAATTTGGATAGCCTATGGACTTTTCATTTTCAGAAAAATAAAACTTAAAATGTTTAAGTATGTTAGTCAATCCCTTGAACAATGTTATCTTAAGCTTCTTTTCCAGTTTCATCCTCTACTAAACCTCACCATGCATGTTGTGGGTGCCAGTACTTACAACACTCAAATCTATCATATGCTTTTAGACTCCTGTGCTATTACTTTGGCCTGTGATGTTTCTCTATTCTGTCTGGCAGAATTCTACTTATTTAATAAAGTCCAGGACCAATATCAACTTCTCTATGATAACACTCCTTTGGGATACATTATAATGTTTCTATCATACTGGTATTATAACATTCATCACAGTATGATATTCACAGATGTTTATGTCAACTCAACAGAATATGAGTGTGGGAATAACACATGTATGCTTTCCTATTCCCATTTTCTATCTCAATATTTGGCTTAAGGTCAGAGTCCAATAAGTAACTGGTGAATGGATGAATGAATGAATGAATAAATAAATAAATAAACAAGGACTCAGTTTAATGGAAAACTCCAATTGAGTTAGTTATTTTTAGTCATTATTATAAGAGTTAATAAAATAATTCAGTTCAAGAGCATTATTCATTATATTTCTACAGATAGAATTAGCATAGAGAAATTAATGTGACTTCTAATTTCCTGTCATAAATATTCAGTGACATTTGGTGAGATTGCAAATGATTTTAGTTTCCTTCATAATTTATACATTAAAATCAAACTTTATAATTATAATAAAATAAATATGCAGTAAGTTATTACTGAGGTTGTTACATAGTTAAAGGCAAAGAAATGGAAAACTATTTTTATAGATTTCTCTAATTTTCTTCAGCACTTTAACATAATAATCATCATTAAAATTAGGGATCTAAACTCTTTTCAATTGATGAATGAGGTAATTTTTCTCACATCAAACCTGAGAAAGAACAAACGTTACTTAGAGGATATAATATAAATCTGTACATTTAAGCAGTCATTCATTAATGATAAAATACTATTGATCTAAAAGGTTTTAGTGAAGTGTTTACTTTTGCCAGTTTCTGGAAATTTCCCTTCAAATCAAAGAAACAGCTTAGCTCAATTTGTGTCTGAACTTTCCCCAATTTTTTTACAGCATTGAATTTGAATTAATGTCAATGAATTTCTTAAGCAGTCTTATATTATCCCATGTGGGAAATATGAAATCAGAGGCAAAAAGAAATTGAGTCAGTTGTTCAAAGTCACTACAAAGTCAATGTTGCTTCTTTCATAAAATATGGATTCCTGTGTTTTACACAGAAGTGGCAAACTGAGAAATTAGCAAGATATTGAGAAAATCATTAGAGCCACAACCTTGTTTTTCTTAAATTGATTTTAACAGCATGTCTTTAAAATTATGCTTCTCGTTGATAGTTCTTGCAGAGAAAGTTAGATAGTGACAATATTGAAAGAATCAGGGTCAAGAATAAATAGTTGTAGTGGCATAATTGCTTATATTAGGAAAACTAATGAGCAAAGGAAACCAGTGATGGAGGGGGTATGACAGACAAGATGAACATAAAAGAATCATTACACAATCAGATAAATGGTAAGTCATCATTTCCAGCGGTAGAAACAAAACATTCTCAGATTGGCAGAATCAAAGAGAGAGTTTAATGGAATAAGATAGTTATCACAAAGCAAAGATCTGAAAAGTGAATGTAAAATAATGTCATGTAGATCATGAAATCCTGGAAACAGAAACTATGTAAAAAAGACAGCAGAAGTTACTGAGTTTTTGTCATTTTTTGGAATTCTTAAACAGAGGATAAATGTTGTCTGCACTTATCCTATAGAAGAAGCAAAAATCCCATCCACATACTACTGGCACAAGAACAAAGCTGAGTTCTAAAAAAAACAAAAAGAAAACAAAATAAAAAGCTGTGCTACGGTGGATCCTTAGGGAGGAAAAAATAAAACCTGAGTTGAAGACACTATATCAGTCAAAAAAAGGAGCAGACTTACCAAGGTTACGACTTCTTCGAGATTGTGTATTTGGATGGGCATAAACAAAGTGTTTTATGATAGGTTTGACTGCTCTTATGAAGACAGTGTTCAAGAAGCATAACTAAAGAAAGGAAAGAGGATGTAATTCAAGCTTTTGAGAGAGAATTTAGTTGCAGAAGATAAATGTTTTATAGCATTTTCTCACAGAAAATGGAACTGGATGAGAATTTTCTGTGAGGCATACTTGAATGGCAACCAGCCAGAAAGGGAAAACATAATGATGGTGATAAATATAGAAGATTCTACTTATTAAGTTAAAAGTAAAGGAAAATGTAATATTTCCCTCAATACTAGGTTCCTTTTAGAATATGACAATTTCTACCAAAGGATTTATTTCAGACTAACTTTATAAACATTTGCATAGAGCGTGCAACTTTGATGAAAAAATACACATGGTGACCATTTCTTAGACAGATTATACCAAACTATGTCAAAGGACCATAGAACAAAAAAAAATAATAATTTTTTCAAACTATCTTTGTGCTTGAAGCTCTATGCTAGAATTATCAATGTCCTGCAGAGGAGTTTGCTCAAATAAGATGTACTGAAAATACACTCTTTTTGTTCACCCAAAAATAGAAACAAGAAAGGAGTAGTTTTCAGTTTTAATTTTATAGCTCTCCACTGCAGGGACTGAAATTAGATTAAAGGTGTTAAAATATAAATAGAACTTTGTACTATTTTTCCAAATAGTATAATAAGACATGTATATGGAAAAATAAGTACCTTAGTATAAGATTTTCATGTTAACACATATGAATGCTGGGTATTTAAAAGTCTAATTACATCAATTTGATATTACAGGTTTCCCAGAGCTAGTTTCCTGACATCATTGACTATTTTTATCCTTTGGTGGAAAAATTATAATATGAGTAATTCCAAATGTGCCTAATTTTCAATAAAATTAAATGACCTTTTTGGCAAGTTACGTATTTTCAAATATTGCTACATTTTCCTGTAAATGTTTTCCTCAGTTGGCTTCTACTCTTTGTTTATAGATATTTCTTTGTTCTCTGTACTCACATCCAGATTATGCCACCTGTGAAATTGTCCTTGTAGGAAATTGTAAAAATAGAAAATAAAATCAAACTAGAGAGTATTGTTGACAATGATAGTTAATATTTATTGCATGTTTCATACATGCCAAAAAATCGACTCTTTTATTTGTTTCAAACTTCACGATAGCCATTTGAGATACAAGGTTTCTTTCCATTTTACAGGTTGGGAAACTGGAGTTTAAAAAGCTTAAGAAGGTTTTCCAAACAAATTCTAGTAATTGATGAGGCCAGGATTCAATCTAGGTCCATCTGACTCTGGGTACTGAGTTTTTAACCACAGTGGAATAGAGAGGAAATAGATCTGAGGAGCCTTTAGTCATTTTTGAGGCTAATATTTTGCAATGTGAAACTAGATAAAGACTTTCTCAAATATAGGAGGCATATTTGGCCACACCCAAAAAGAAACTCAAATGCAGATTTTCTGCATTGCAAAATATTATTTAAGTTAAAGATTATCTCCAAAATATTTCTTAGAAGTGCTACAATAATCCCTGAAATATTACTCAGGACTTAAATAAATTTAAATAAATTTCTTCTCCTGCAGACTAAAGTTCTGCCTAGTATTCAGGGTAGTTCTAAGTTTTTGTGGCCTTCATAAAGAATGGTTAATGAAATTACTGTCCTGCCTTAGCTTTCTCTGAAGATATTTCAATACTTCTTGGAAGTGCCAAAGAGTACTAATGTATCTGGAAATAACTATAATTTTAAAGTATGTCAAAACAGCTTATTTGATTATTCCTTCGTCAAGTCTCCTTGAGTCAAATCTGCATTCTAATATCAGTCTTTGCATATTACTACATGGTCAAGTCCTGTGTTCCCCCTTCCAGAGATGTTTGCATTGAGCTCATCCCTACTAAAAAATAAACTAATTTTATGTTATCTTAAATCAGTTTTAGAGATTTATCAGCTGGTGTGGGAAAGTCTTCTTGTAATTTGGGAATCATGCATATAAAGTTAGTCTAGCCGCCTAGAATTCTCTAAATTCCACAAAGAGAGAGGTTAAGTGTGATGAGTATTCACGTGTGTGTGTAAGGAGAAGGGGTGAAGGTACAAAGGGAGGAGAAAAAATGAGGAGAGAGAGAGAGAGAGAGAGAGAGAGAGAGAGAGAGAGAGAGAGAGAGAGAGAGAGATCACAATATATGATTTCCACCCCATTTCTATTTTACCCTTCCCACATGTAGACCTCCAAGGAGGCACTAAACCTCTGATTTCCTGGGTCTTAGAAATACCCACAAAAGACATATTTGATATACACTTGAAATATATACAATTTCTATGTATTAATTATACCTAAAGACAACTGGAAAATAAAATAAAAACAATCTATTTAAGAATGTTCCTACAAATTAACCTCATATATTATTAGAAGATCAAAGAGTGAAGCTAAAAATTTATGTTTAAGAAAAAAAATCTTTAAATGATTTAAGAAATTCTCAATTCTATTAAAATTATCTATAAAAGTATGGAATAAAAAATCTACTTTTAGAAATTGTGATGATGTACCTGTTCCTCAAAGTTCCATATTGCCCCTGTTGTAGGACCTCTGCATTCAGTCTCAACTGTCATCATTCCCCGAAGTATCTCTTTCTATGCTGTCAGCCCAAACCAGTATCATAAAATTCAGGGCAATGAAAGGTCTCCACTCAGATAATCTGCTGCTATCTTTTTTTTTTTTTTTTTAATTAAAGTTTATTGGGGTGACAATTGTTAGTAAAGTTACATAGATATCTGGTATACAATTCTGTAATACATCATCTATATATATATTGCAATGAATCTGCTGTTATCTTAATATCACATGTCTAATCTGAATTCTTCCTTTTCCCTTAGACTTAATTTTTGCAAATGTTTACACATTCAATATCAGTCCTATACCCTAAATATTTCCTGGAGGTAGACTGAGAGATTCTTACTAAATATGTACAATGTCCTATCTTTTGCAGCTACCATGAGCATGTGAGATCAGTTTTCTTGGGAGATGCCTATAATGCTGTTTGGAGAATTATAGCTGCTCTGCCAGTCATGAAATTGGCAGTATAGTCATTATGATTCTTTCTCCAGGCTACTACATGTCTCGGTCCTCCTGGCATAAATTGTATAATATACTGCTAAGGTGTGCTGAGATGGCTCTTTCTCCCCCAACCCTGTGACTCACTAAGCAACCAGAATCCATGAAATATCTCTTTTTGTGCTCTAGGTTTATAGAGTCTCCTGGGTCCTTTAACCCATACTGTTCTTCAAGAGGATAAAAACTATTCCAAGTGATGGTGTTCTGGGTAAAAGTCATTTTATTCTCCTCTAGCCTCTGATTTCTTATCACTTAGCTCCTTCCTCAGTAAAGCTTCCTTCAGTTTTCCCACCCACTAAATTAATCTCTGTGTATATGAATGGAAATAAACATCCCATGGAGGGTGTAGAGGGGCAAACAACAAATTAAGGAAAGGTGTTTCTCTTTATGTTTTTCATATTACCCATCTTCATAAATGCAACCACCATCATCCCAGTTATTTAGGAGGGTAAACTGGTAATCATTCTAGATTCTTTTCTTCAAAATGCCACTATTTCAATCATTCATTAAATCTATTAAATCAACCTATTAAATATTTTTCAAGTCTACCCCCTTCTTTCTCAGGACTTAATTTCTTACTTAGATTACCTTTGTTAGCTTTTAAGCGATTCCATATGTTCAGTCTTCTTGTGGCCAACTGGAATCCATCCTGCCACACTCTGCCAAAATGATCTTTATTAATACACAAGTTAGACTGTTTTTACCGTATTTCCCTCAATTGTTTCCTAGCATTTCTTCAGGAATATTAAATTGTCCTATTTTAATAAGATATTGTTTAACAGTTATGTAAGTCAGGATCTGGCAAAGTAAAGGTGACAAGGTAACATAATTACAAGCTCCAGTGAACACTGAACAGCATGCCTTCAAGTTTCTAGAGATGAAGGTCTTTGCAAAAATAGTGCATTATGGGAAGGTCACAGGTTTTCTTGGTGTAGACAGCATATACTTTCCTGGCTGTCACTAGAGGTCACTCGGTTAATTTCCAGAAGTTTGTGACTTGCAAGAGGTGCATTATTTCTACAATCATTGCCATCACCTCCACTTATGAAACATCAACATCCTGTTTAGCACTACAGAAACAAAGCTACAGACCTCTGCATTTTTCCTGCAGCATCAGCATTTGTCTGAAAGATGTCTCTCGTTAGTGTGGTGCAGGTTTCCTTTGTTAGTTACTAAAACTTCATTTTATTTGACTATAGAATTGCAGCATTCTTGACATTCACTTGTACACCTTTTATGTAAATGATTTTCTCAGGATCATCTAGTGTTTTCCTTCTTTTTGCAGCTTGTACTTCTCACAGTCTCCATGTATCTCTTCCATGGTCTGAAACACACTCATTGTCTCTCTGTTTATATAAGCTCATTACCAGATTCACTCATGTATTTATATACTTACATCTTGAGCTTAAAAATAATGATAATAATGCCTTTTGTTTTCTAGGTGAATGATTCACCATACAAAGTGTTTAAGTAGACAAGTAGTGGCACGTAAACCCCATCCATGGCAAGAGAGGGATGGTCCTGTAATAGACATCAGGCCAGAGTAACATAATAGGTTGATCCATATAAATCTTTGTTAGGGTTTAATTGATAAATAAATCAATTACAGGGGCTTTTGTCAGTAAAACTGATTAGTAGCCCTTAATATTGAACATAAGCTACATAGAGAGAAAAAACAAACAAGCAAACCAAACAACACTAGGTCTAATGAGCAGAGTCATGATAGAAATCTTCATTGTAGATTCATAGCTTCTTTCCAAGTTCTGGGACATTAGTTAGTTCACAGATCTGAAACTTTGAATGAAGGAGAATTCGGGTATACACATGAGAAAGGACTGTCAATTCATAAGCTCACAACTTTGTCCTAGCCTTTCCCAAAAAGTTCTGTAGCCAATTTACACAAAATTTTTGTCTGGGGAAAGAAAAATATCATACAGGATCTTGTAGGTGTCCACAGATGGTGGCATTAGGCTGACACTAATTTCGAAGCATCCGTAATGCCAGTGTGGCCCACCAATTTGACTGGGGGCTTATGGAGATCAGGGGATAAAGGAAATCTGGGCCTGAGTCTGTCTCAAATTGTAGTGAGGACAGTGGTTCCATGAATAGATCCTACTATATTCCTGGGTGTATACTTAGCATATGCATAATTATCTCTGACAGAATCCTAACACTGTCTTTCTTATTCATTGAATGAGGCTTATGATAGTAGGAGGAGCCAAGAAGAAGCCCCTGAAGTTTCCTCTCCCTATAGAAAGAGTAAACTGAAAGCAAAATCTCCAGGGCCATCATATAGATTAATGTTACTATCAGAGATCTGAAAGATGCAGTGGTGTTGATCTCTATTATATCTTCCTGTAAGTTACCTGTTTGTTATAACAGGACAGATGGAACCTAGAAAATGAAATATGGTTTATAGGAAATGTGATCAGGTGGTGACACCAATGGGAGCTGCTCTTTCAGAGACATGATCTTTTCACTGGTGGTTACATCTAATATATGGCTATAGACACGATGAAAGCATTTTTTCCCCATGTACTGCTACTTTGTGCATAACAGAATCTGCTTGTTTGCAACTGACAGGGAAGCAGTATACTTTCACCATTTTTCCTCACAAATACAACATGTATCTCACTTGATGCCATAATTTAGTCTGGAGAAACTCTAATGATCTCACCATTCCCAGGGCATTTTATGCTAGTACAGTGAATTGATGACATAATAATTGGACCTGGTGAGCAGGAAGTAGCATATTCATTTATGTCCTGTGCATGCTACTAGGTGGGGAAGTGAGGCAACATTTTTCCTACCAAGCTTTATCATGGAGGAAGTGGTCTGCTTTGTTGTGATATGTTTGTTTTTCCATCAGTGTTGGCAGAGCGGTCTTAAAGGATTATGTAAGTGGTGAGAGGCAGAGCACAGGCACCCCTTTTGCTATCACGGATTATGGCTGAAGCAATGTGTACCTGTGGCCACTATTTTAAATGTTGGCTTCTTGATTCCTGGATTATGGAAGGTATGATGGTGTGGTCTATACACAGAAGTTCAAGCAAAGATTCCCTGAGTCCTCAACTTCCTGATCATGGCAGAAATTGCTGCATGTGAATCAGTTCTGTGGATTACTTTAGGGATCTTTTCTGTATGGCTAGTCTGGAGGCTGCTTTTTTTTCCATTAAAATTGTTCAGCAAAAATCTAATTTTCAATATTAAATCCCTTTCACATTAACCAACAAACTTGGCCCTTGTCAGCCGCCATTAAACCTTAACTGATACAAGATGTAGGCATTTAAACCATACACATATGTTGGGAGTAAGAATAGGTCTGAAATTGCATTTCAATGGTATTTTACCCAAATTCTTTTTCAATTACTTTTACCTCTATTTGGCATTACCTCTCCCACCTCCCCATATTAGATGCCAAAGGAGCTATACGTGATCAACAGGAGGCACTTAAGTCATCACTGAGCTAGAGCCTGATAAACCCAAATGCAAGAGGGTAAAAATTCATAGGAACACCTGGTTTAGGTGAGGCTATCTCCAAATCTGTCTTTTTTATTATGCTTTGTATCGTTCCATGCTATAAAAAATATCTATCAATGGACGTTACATGTACACAGAAATATAAAGAGCTGGAAAAATAATCATAGTCAAATACTTAGTTTAACTCTCTGAAGACTAGAAATGTGGAATTAAAAGAAAGAAAACTACATATAAGCCAATGACCCTTTTAAAGAATGGTGACCCTGCCTGTTAGTAATAATGATCTCCTCAGTGTCCTCTGAACATAAACAATCTTATTAATGATTCCTCTTCTCTGGAGAATGGTTTAGAAAGAGAAAGAAAAAGAGAAAGTCATTGAACTTTCTTCCACTGTAATATGAAACAATTACATATACAACACAGTGTCTTTAATAAAGTTCACAAATAATTTTCTTTTTTTTTTTTTTGTTTTTAAAGCTTCAGCAAATTGGGGAGGTTACTATCAGTGGCAGTAGTTTATAGGATGTGCATGTCAGGTTACTTTAAATCTTGCTTCGATTTAATCATTGTACAATACTCAGAGTAAGTTTAAACGAGACAATTTTATCCAGTGTTTATCTCTTTCTACATATTGTAGTTTTGTGTTTGACTTTCCTCTTAAAAACTCTGAGATTTAGATGTTTTCTCCTCTCAGTTTTATAGATAAAGATTTTGAGCTAGGGCATGATTAGATCACTTATCTATGGATCACAGTTGTTCTTTGACTTAGAAAAAAGAGGGTAGATAAATAATTCAGTAGTAATACAGAGATTGGCTACATAGTACTAAAAATTGGATGTATAAAATATGCATATTTCCAGTAGTGATGGTCTTGGATCCTGAAACTTTTGGCATGTCAGAAGGATTTAGTTAAGACAGAAGACTGTTAATGGTTATAGTCATTTGGATGAGAATCCAAAGCTCTATCTAATTATTTTAAGGTCACAGAAATCATCGCAACATGTAATTTTCTTAATTGATTTATGTGAACTTCTACATGTAGCTCCTTTATAGAATTTATGTGCTTTTATATTTGCTTCATTCATACAAATAACCATAGTCTTGGAAAACCCAAAGTAGAAAATTCACACTTTGTTTGTACAAGGTTGGGAAGGATTGACTCAAAAGTGGAATTAAATTTGAAGCCCTTGGTGCTTTTTTGATCAGAAGCGACTTTGAGGATGATGGTGTTTGAACTTTCTGTTTCTCCCTTCTACTTATCTTTGTTACCAAATCTGGTCTCTGAATGGAAAAATAAAATAAAAAAGTAATAGATTTTTTTGAGACTGGAAGTATTTTTTGGCAAATGTGCAGAGGAGATGGAAACAATTAAAGGGAAAATAGAATTCAGATCAGGACAAGAAGAAAAGCAAGTGGAATGTATGTCTGGCTTTGTCATTATATTTGCAAAACATTATGCATAAATTTAGATAGCAAAATCGGTAAGATTTCTCTGGGAGCTCTAATTGGTCATGTTTCCTTCACTGATGAAGCTAGGGAAATTGGTAATGCAGTATTTTTGTGACCTCAAAAAGAACCTTTCTCCTTTCATTTCTTCATTTCCTACACTGGATAGGCTTATGACAGCTTATCAGCCGAATATATTGCACAGTTAAGAGCAGGGCCTCTTTTTAAACAATATATTGAATAATGCCCATGGCCTAAAGGCTGACAATATCACCGCTTTCTATTTTTGATACTGTTATCATAAGTTTATAAAGCATGTGAGGCCAATAATGCCTTTGGTGGCCTAAAGTCTAATAATATCACCACTTTCTACTTATAAGATCATTTGAAATCCTTTTCAGACTGCTAATTGTAAATATGGTGGCTTTGCTGCCATATATTTTCTTTAGATGCATAGCAAGTAGTTGATGTGCCACTTCTGTTTTCTTCGAGGTCATGAATCATTGAGAAATTAACTTAGTTGGAAAATTACCATTTATTCAACAAACTTAGTTGGTAAAAGTTATTTCAAGTTTCATGCTCTGATGTAAGTGCTGTTTGTTTAAAATTCTGTTCCTTCTTGGAATAAGCATAAATAATTATATTTATAAAGTGCGTTAGTCAGTAACCACAGTTTTTTGACAGGTCATAACTTTACATAATTAATATCAGAAATGAAAGCTGCTACTACATATTCAATACATAATAATTGGTATTTTGAAACCACAAAATGATTCACAGTTCCCATATCCAGTATCTTTATAGTCCAATCTTGTGGGCAAAGTATGATGATATTTAAATATACAGTACTAGTATTTCAGTTACCCACTATTTTCAGGGACAACTTATTAGTGGATGTTTGGCAACAATATGAAGTCAAACAATTTGATAGCCTAAATTGTTTTAATTAATTAACTAATTAATTAAATTTACCCTTTTCAGCCAGGCTGATTTAATTATGCAGACATGTCCATAAGTCATTATGGAAACAAGTTACAGTATATGGGGTGAGGGGAGAGATAACACATAACAATAATTAAATGGTTTTTCCAAAGATATACATTTTTTTAGAGAAAAGATATTTCAGGATTTTGGCACTAGGAATATTGGGGATATTTTTGGTGCCTCGCCAAGTTACTGTGAGCATCAGATTTTAGCAATTTACGGCCAACTCCATTTCTGGAGACTAGCTCTTGACTGAATGTTGAACAGGCGTCAGCTTGTCAGATAAATTACATAATTCTCTCCCCAACCTCAGACACAGTCTGCCACCAATGACTGATTCACAAAGATTACAGCAAGCCAGACCATGTTGCCTCAAGGGAACAACTCAGTGGTGAAATTCATGTTCAGAGTTCCCTGTGTGATCAGCCACAGCTCCAGTCTCTGAGACACATCTCTATTCTGTTCCTTTTTTCCTTGAGAGCATTCCCTCAATCAACCATGTGCAACAAATTTATGTTTCAGGTCTTGCCGCTAGAGAACCCAATCTGGAACAATGGGTTCAATCAATTATCACTGTGAATAAAAACAGAATTTGTTCAAAGTGTCTGGTTCTGAATGCATGTCTTTTTCTTAAGAAGAATAGTGAATCTTAAAATAGTGAGTTTGGGTCTATATACAAAGCTGGTTTGCCTATTTTCCCTGGATTAAGTGTCACTACTCATTTTGTGTTTTGACATTATTTTCATCTTTCATTAAGCAAAGAATACTGAACACTTGGGCCAATTTAATGTTTGTTTCTAATGACATAATTATGGAAGCCCAAAACCATAAGATAACACATGTTTAAAAGCTGTCTGGCAAACATTCTTTATTCCTAATAAGTATTGAAATCACATGCTTGATAAACTTATGATAACAGTATCAAAAATAGATTTTCCTCTGTTAGAATCCTTACCTCTTATTAGTCAGAAATATTTATCTTGAAAGCCAGAAGTCTATAAACCACAATTTGTAGAGAGACTTATGAATATAAAGGAATTACATATACACCTTCCTTGACTGTTGTTCATACATCTTTTGTTTGAAATTTCCAGTGATATGGAATGGCTCTCTCTACTAGTCTATTAAGAATTTTATGGTTAAAAATATAGGTTTAGAATCAGACTGAAATCCAGTCCTGATTCTGTACCTTTTAACATAAGAGACTCTGATCAAGTTAATTAAATGTGCCCTCTTTTTTAAGTCTTCTGGAGGGCGGAAATAATAGTACCTGTGTTAGACTGAAAAATGTGCCTCCAAAATATCTATGTACTAATCTATAGAAGCCATAAATGTTACCTTATATGGCACATGGGACTTTGCTGATGTGATTACGTTAATAAGTAAGTAAGATAAAATGAGTATCTTGGGAGGAAGGGATTACCCTGTGTTATTCCTGTGGGCCCTAAATGTAATCACATCTGTTCTTATAAAAGGGAGACAGAGGGTGCTTTGACTACAGTAGAAGGAAATGTAGTGGCAGGAGCAGAGATTGGAGTGATGTGTTTTGAAGCAGGAGGACGGAGTCACAAGCCAAGAATAATGGCAGCTGTGAGAAGCCAAAAAAAAAAAAAAAAAAAAAAAAAAGTAAGGAAATGGACTCACCCATCGTGGCATCCAGTAGCAAACAGCCCTGCCAACATGTTGATTTAGCATAGCAAAACTGATTTTGGGCTTCTGAAGATTTTTGGGGTTATGAAGATAACTGTAAGGAAATAAAGTTGTGTTGTTTTAAGTCGTTAAAATGGCAATAGGAAACTATTATTGTGCCCAGCTAATTTTAAGTTAAATAACATAATGTATATGTAGCCCAAGAACTATACCTAGGATAGTAAGTACTCGTTTAAGTATTAGAGGGAAGAGTCTACACTTAATTCTGCATGACAGAATTGTGGATATTTGGTGCCCTGTGTGCTGCTTCTCAAACTTAGCTCATCAGGACAGGACCCCCTGCCATCGCTGATGCAACCAAGCATTTGCACAAAAAATAATAACTCAAAGATGAAATAAAATGTGGAAGTACTGTTATTTCAGAAAATCAGAGATGCATTTATTATTTATGTTATATATATAAACATATGCATGATAATATAAAGACAAAGCACAACACACGATTATATTAAAAAGTGCACAGTAGCTAGTGCCATTATACTAGACCTCATGTAAACTCTTTATGCTGATCGATCAAGTCTTACTTAAAGCATGCTTTCACTCATCCAGAGTCAAAGGTGTTGCATTTATCAAATAAATAAATACATATATTTACAAATAAATGAATAAAACATACATAAGCTTTCAAAGGACTGAATGCTATTGATGTTGACTGCCAAACTGGATAAAAATCAGTGTATTTTTATTTTTACTTGTTCCCTTATTGAATGAAAGAAAAACAGTAACAAAATACAATTATAGAAATATTTTTTAAATACAGATAAAATAAACAAAGTGTCAAATCTGTCACTTTATTTTGTCTAGGATACACATATCATTTTCGTAAAGAATGATCCAAACTTAATGAACTCATTTATATAGTTCATCATCTATTTAGCAACATCACACCTAGAGATTCAGTGGATACCAAGATATGATGATATGAATGAGTTTAGAATCTTATAATTTGTAGTAACAAAATGGTTAGTAACCTAAACTTTCTCAATGGAATTTGAAGTTCATAGTTTCAAAATATCTTAAATATAAGTAGAGAAAACATATGCGAGAGACAAAGGGAAAAAGCAGAAATCAATATTTGCTACCTAAATTAAACCTAATATTTATTCAGTGATATTTGTGAGCTTTTAAATCCCTCAAAAATGAAAAATGACACTTTAAAACAGGAAAATATTATTGCTTTCAATTTTTAATATACATACACATATAGACTCATGGAAAATAAATTAGAAAATGTCACTGTAAGCAAGCTACATATGAACATTCCATTTCTATTTAACAAATAAATGAGGGTAATTTGCATTTTCTGTCAATCTAGCTCAGCGTGTGGCTGGCCCTGTCTCAGCAGTGGCAGTCATGTGAGGAGGACCATTTAGATGCAGCATTTACTTTGGCACAGGTTTGGTTCCACACTCATGTTTGCCTCCAGATGGACAATCTCCATGTGCACATAGGTCTGCCTCTTAATTCAACTACTGAAATTCAGGACAATCCCCGCAAGAGCAATTGGGCAATACAAGAGCCAGCAGGAGCAGGAATGTGCATCAGCAAGCCCTTTTCCCTTCCACTTGCTGCCTAGTGCCTGGATACTTTGCAAAGACCCTGCCTTACTTTGCAACCAAGTCTGACAAATGCAGCTTCAGAATAATTCTCTCTGCCCATGGCCATTGTATTAGCACTAGTCCTCTGGTTTGCTGAGATTCCTGGTAAGCCATCCAAGAATATGTGCAGATTGTTATGAAGCATCAAGTAACCAACTGAGTTTCCAGTTGTGCAATATCTGAATTCATTAAAGTGAATGCCTTTATTTTAGATTTTCTATGAAGTCCTTAAGGGGGAAATGAAAGTATCCTTGGATTTGTGGTGCTAGACTGGCCCCTTTAGTGTGTCAAGCCCTGAAAAGAAGATTAAAAAAATTAACATAATTGCTGTCCAGAGGTATAAAATAAACAAATAACAATGATAAAGAATACTGTAAGACAATTCATGGTTAGATGATAAGCAATTGCTACAGAAAATATTGCTCTGAGTTTAAGACTGTGAGAGATTAGTTTGAATTAGGATCTGTGACAGGCAGAATCGTGGCCATTCAAAAATGTCCAAATCCTAATTCTAAACTTGTAAATACATTATATTACCTGGGAAGGGAGACTCAGTGTTGCTAATCAAATAACCATAAAATAGATTATCCTGATATCCAAGTGGATGCAATGTAATCATAACAATCATGTAAAGTGCAATTGTGGAATCAGCGTCAGAGAGGGATCTGAAGATACAACACTGCTGGCTTTGAAGGTGGAGAGGGAGCCACAAGCCAAGGATGTAGGCGGACTCAAGGAGCTGGAAAAAGAAAGATGAGAAATTCTCCCCTAGACCTACTTCCAGAAGGAACACAGCCCTGTGGATCTCTCTCTCTCTCTCTCTCTCTCTCTCTCTCTCTCTCTCTCTCTCTCTCTCTCTCTCTCTCTCTCTCTCTCTCTCTCTCTCTTTCTCTCCCGAATTATTACAGGAGCAATGAGAAACTGATACAGGGTCCTAGAATAAGCAACAGTAAAGGAGCATGAATACCCCCTATATGTTTGGTTACAATAAGAAATTTAGCTGATAACAGCTTTTGGGTAGGGATGTCCTGAGAAATAAGGTGTGAAATTGTACCTTGGGTCCCTTTAAAGGTGAGGCTAAGTAATGTCTTTCAGGTGGTGGGGGAGTAGGATGAACTATCAAGGTACTTTATGGACTTTTTTTTTTACTGCAGGCTGACTTGCTTTCATATCCTATCCTTCTTTTTTTTTTTTTTCCTTTAGAGTAATCCATATGGTTTTGCCTGGCCCCCTAAAATCCAACATTTATTTCGAGTTAGTTTTTATTTTGTTCTTGTCACTTCATGGAAAATACTTTGTTTCCCCTTTAGAGGACATATATAGAGAAATAGGCTTTTAAAAAAACATATGCATTAATAATTATATGTGTATATGGTTCCAAAGCACTGGGTTATTGTCACAAACACATAATTATTACTGCATACAGGTTTGCTTTTTAAAGTCTATTTATTAAAGAGATAAATATTTTAGGTGGGACAAAGGTTATTCCTATGGATTCCAAATTGGTCGCACTTCAACATACATCCATCTCCTACTGGGGCACTAATGAAATGCCAGAATTTTGTAAAGAAAAGAAAACAGCAATTTTCCCATGAGAGTTATTTTTATTCAAATATTTGATATAAAATAATTTACCTGGAAACCTTTACATTTTTTTTCATATTGATATGTTGTGGAATATAATAGAACATTCTTGTGATCTATTTAAATGATACAACATGAAAGTTTAAAAAATTTGCCATTCACAATGTGCTGTTTCACTTTATATCCCACAAGCATCCAGCGATTTAATTTACTATTCTGATGATCATAAGTTTTTTTCCTATGGAAAATTTACTTTTACTTTATACTTTATAATGTATTATTATTATTTTCCTACTCTCATTTTATACTGATAATTAAATGAGGTAATACATGTGAAGAACTTAATATGATGATTGACATATAGTGCTCAAAAACTAATATATATTATTACTACCATTTTGGAATGTTCTGTAAGCCAGGTATTAATATTCTTCTGGTACACGTTGCAATTATATAGAAAAGTTAAATAATTGAATGAAACTGGACTCTCTGTGCAAACAAAAGCTTTATCTTCCTTGTTTTGATATTTGTACTGCTGTGTATAAAATAATGCCTGTTCTATAGTAGTTATTCATTAATATTTTTGGACGAATTATGAATTTATATTAAATGCATATAATTCAGTAAGTTGGAAGTCAGGGGATATTTGTATTATAGTTAAAACAAATTGTGAGCCTATTTCACTATCTCCTAAAGAGTACAGTGAAGTCCCTTTTGCCTTGAGAAGTTAAGTTCAATTTAAAATATTTAAAATAATCTAGTCATACTCAAGTGGTTTTTTTAACACAATGTTCAAGAATCAGTCACTATGGTCATGTTTGGACTTGGATGAACAAGCTCATAGTTCAATAAAACAGTAAGAAAAATTTTATGTTCAGATGCTTTTTTTCTGTGAAGGGTCTACATAGTTTTTGTCAGCTCATCAAAGAGATTATTGACCAAGAAATATATTTAAGAAGTTGTGTTGCAGTTGGTTGGGGCAACTGACCCTATGACCACTTTATAGGAAATTAAGACCTCTGACTATTATACACACATATTTGAAGAGCAAAATGTAAAGGAGCAGAAAGGAAGAAGAAAGGGAGGGAGCAAGGGAGGGACGGAGGGAGGGATGGAATGAGGAAGGAAGGAAAGAAGGTAAAAAAGGAAGGAGGGATTGGTTGAGAATGACACTATAAAACAATGAAAAAAATAATTTTCTGAATAATTCAATTACTTATTCCATTACAAAATCAGTTATTGATCTAACATTTTGTGAGACTTTTTCTCTTCAAATACCTTCAGTGAAAAATACATGAAAGTCTAACTCCAAGGATCTCTCTAATACTCTTTAAGCCTCAAAATATTGCAAATTACTGTTAATCAGTTTTTTATTTATGTATTTAAATAGTTATAGCTTAGCATGCAATGTTTTGATGAGATAACCTGACCTAATCTAGGTGAGATATATGACAGAACATTCTGTTCTCACTTAAGTACCCAAAGACTGCTTTCATGGAGTAGGAAGCACAAAGGAGTTTAAATAATCAGGAGTTGGCAATGAAGATATAATAGGAAAAATCACATCAGCAATACAGACATATTGTGCATAACACAAAAAGTTAAAATTATACTCCAGTAAAAAAAGAGAAACTGAACTAGTATGCTATATTTGAAAAATAATAAAATTTGTATTTACTAGAATAAAAAGCATTATTATTCAAATACTGTTTTTAAAAAAAGTAATAGGTAATTATGGCTTCTGCTTTTAATTTGATGTGTCTTTTTATTTTCTTCATATTAGATTTTTTTTTTTGCCATTTTACTGTTAAAATTGTATTGAGAAAGTCTTGGATTTTATACTTCTCACTAGTTTGGGGAGTAAGTAGGCTATAAATCACTTCTATGCAAAACAATTTTTCTTAATTTAATTTTCTTCTTAGAACCCATTTGGTAATTAGGTTAGTGGACTGTTGTGCTCTGGAATAAATATATGACTATATTCCTTAGCTTAAATTGTTTTGACAATGAATTCGTAGAACTAGGACACAGTTAAATTGGGTTTATTCAAACACCAGATGCTTAAATCTTGAAATATCAACTACCCTCAATGATTTCCTAAGTCATTTGAGCATGATCGCATGAAATTCATCATCATTTCCCCAAAAAGAAGTGGCTCAAGCTGTGTGGTAGACCTTCTGTGCCTTATTCATTCAGCCACATGGGGCTCTGAGATATGGATTCTCTATTCTGGTTATTCTTGGAAATATCACTCAGAACTTGCAACAGGACACTTGGTAGTCAGAGCCTCAGAGCTGCATGTAGCCATTGATCTCTAAGGCTCTTACTGAAATCACAGAGCTAAAATACAATTCTATGTCTTCTTAAACATATAAACTTAAAAATAGCTACTGAATCAAATTTCTATTTATGGCTCTATTGGGAGTGTCATGAGCTTAATTTTGTATGGTTTCAATAGATGTCTACATTAAATGTTGAGGCTCTAATAGATTTTTTTTTAGTTCATATAAAAGAAACACATGAATATGTTGATTTTCTAACTCGGAGAAAGTAGAAATTTAAGAAGTTTAAGCTATTTAAGCTCATCACCCTTTGTTGAGATATTCTGGTACTGTACATGTAATAAAATATTATTAGAATTAACTTCAGTATTTCCTAATCTGTGACAATTTAATCATGTAATAGCCTAGTATTAAACTTAACTCTATGAATGGAAGTTTGCAAAGCTATGATATATAACACAGTACAAGTACAAAAATTGACAAAGAAAATATTGAATCCCTTTAAAGAAAGAGACTAATATCACGTTTTCTAAAATCATCCATTTTGATAAAGCTCACATAAATATATAATTATGTATTGCATACTAATAATAGATTATGCCTATCTTTTTAGTAACACAAGTCTTAATGGACTCTAAGATAAAAACATTCTGCTTTTACTTTAGTCACTTAAAATAAACTTTCGTTTTAAAACAATTCCACAATTATGACTAGCATTTCCTAAAAGAGCTTACTTAATCAGTAGTAAACTGAAATCAGCCTTAAATAAAATACATAAGGATTTACAAAATTTAAGGTCATATTTAAGTCATCTTCTACGATTACTGAATCTACTGACTTTAGGTGTCATTTCTTAATAAATATCTGAATGAAAGTTTTAATTAGGTATAATTTTACAAATATAATTTGTTGAGAAAAATATAATTTGGAGAAAAAAGAATTAACTACATATACTTTCCCACATAATAATTATTCTATTAAATATATAATGTCATATTATAGTATTCTACTATTAAGATGACTTCAGAGAATATACATTAATAGCTATTGTATGCTTATATGACTACTATCAATATTGAATAAGGAGATTATATAAATTCTTAATTGGAAGTCATCAAGGAAAGGTTCAGGTTTACTTTCCTTGACATATCCTATAATACCTATATTATTTCATATTTTATGGTGAAATAAATTAACAAATATGTTTCCTTTCCTGTGTCCTGGCTGCTGTATAGATTTCAATCTTTCTAAAAATCATTAAAAATAAAATTGTCTCTAGTATGTTTACCTTAGCTAATTATACTTAATTCTGATTCTAATTATTACACTTACACAATCTATGTAAAAAATAGAACTACAATTAAAGTTACAGTTTTCTTCAATGGGATCTGCTGAAATGTTCTGCAAGTGAATGTCTTCTATAAAATGCTTTCTGAGACTACTTGGGAAAGTCTTCATAGTGCCTCTTTCCGGCTAACTGGGGAAAAAGATATCTGTGCTGATTGTTGCCTGAGTAACAATCTTTTCTATCATCTGTACTCCACTTGCCTTTATTCAAAAATATTTCTATGTTGTTTTCATTTTCTGCCACAAACTATATCCCCATTGTTAGTCATATATTTGGCAATAGCAACTCTTGTTAAAGATATTTAATTTGTTTTATCTTTTTTAGATGGTGACCTAGATATAATACTGTAGACTTTCTTAAGAATAGACTATTTTCTATTTCTTCTGAAAGTAAAAGATGCGTACTATATTATAATTCCAGAAAAATTAAGCCATATTCTTTTAGGCAAATTATCACATTGCACCCACAAAACAAACAAACAAAAAACACAACAAAACCTGTATTCATTTGGTTTTTAACTTTTTCAAATTAAATATTTTTAATGCATTTGCTGTCAAGTCAGGAAATATAATTATTCATATTCACTAAAGAGAATATGATGAATGGGACAGATAATAATGGATTGAAGTGGAAGTAAAAAAAGAAACACTACTACAGAATTGAGGTTTTCTGAATAATTACAATTGAAATTCATTATGTAGAATATATACACACACACACACACACACACACACACACACACATATATGAGGCAGAAATCAATTAGGTTTTCCAACTCAATCAGTTTGTTTAATGAAAATAGGGAGAATAAATTGGGGGACAAAGTTCAATAATTGTTTTCCCTCATTACAAATGCCCATTAGTATGGCCTAAAAATATTTATCTTCCATACAGGTAGCAAAACTAATCTCTCAAAGTTTGATGGAATTTTTAATCTCATTGCTTTTTAATTGGCATTGAAGCACTTATAATGTAGAATTGAACACTAGATTGTATCTAAGTTACAACTCAACATATTTATTTTATAATATACTTGTGTTTGAGTTGTAATTCTCCTTCCAAATCTGACACTTATAAAGGGACAAAAACAAGCTCATTATATATTATAGAATATATTCTACTTCTTGTGATTTATCTACTATGTTTCTTGGCATGATCAAGGAAAGTTTTTGTTTGTTTGTTTGTTTGGTGTTTTTTTTTTTAACACGTTGCGTACGGATCACGAGAATCTTCATGAGGGATTTAAACCCCGCCGGACGCAACGTGTATGTCAACTGCAAATGTTTGAAAGATGTTATGTGTTAATAAGGAAGTACATGGAAAAATGCTGTTCCAGTCAGAATTCTTCTGATTGCAACTGACAGAAATCCAAATAAACTAACTAAAGCAGAAAATGGCATTTATCCTGAGGTGACTCACATAATTAACAGAAGATAAGCAGGAATCATGTAGTAATGTCAAGATTTTCTACCCCAACCCATGTTTTTCTTCTTTTCTCCGCTTGGCTAAATCCTTTCCTACTGCAGTCAAACTTTCTCCATCCCTCTCTCTCCAATCTCTAATATACCATATTCCAGGGAGAACTCTGACTGGCCTGGATTGGGTCATGAATCTACCTGTAAATTACATTTTGTGACCACAGACATGGGTGATATGGTTGACCTGGGCTACTGGCACAACACTATAGTATATTGTGACTGGAAGTCCTTCAGAAAAATGTGATTTGAGTTGGGGGAGTAACAGGTTTTTTTGTTTGTCTGTATTTTTGTTTGTGCACGTGTGCGTGTGTGTGTGGGGGGGTGTTTTAAGAGGGGTGTCTATTATAAAAATTAAAAATAATTATAGAAAGAACAAAATTTAGGAGACCTTAATATTTCACATTTTATAAATTTTATTTTTAATAAGCAATAACTGATTAAAGGTAGAAAATGAGACTTAGAAAAAGAAGGAAGCAAAGAAAGAAGATGCCTAACAGAATTCTTCTTATTTATGTATTCATTAGGTTGAAGATTACTCTGTGCAGATATAAAATAAAATCTCTTCTCTATAGACATTTTCTTGCCTATAACACATATGACTTCAAACATATTACCACTTCAACTTATCAGAAACAAGAAGGGTAATGGAATAAAATACCATAAATTCTCTGCCAAAATCATGACCTTTCTACATTGAAAGCTTCATAGCTTACCTCTTTCTCTGTCCCTATTTCTACTTAATGGTGAATCTTTTGAATATCACTGGCTCTGGAACATGACAGTTACTTTGTGAAAAGTGCTGCAGATTACAAGTGTTGATGAGATACACTTTGCATACTTGTGTAGATTGGCTTCCCGCATTGAATTCCATTTGAGACTTAGATTGGTTGAATCTTATAACTCAAAATTATGCTTGGAAAGTAAAACATACAAAGAAAACATACAAAGAAACCCTTCATTCACTGATTTTGCATGACTCTAGTGATCTTTATTTAAAAGATTATAGTTCAAACAAAAGCATCTTGGTAATATCAATTCATACTCGCAATCAGTATGTTACTTTTCCTGTTTAAATAAGCAAAACTACATAGACAACTCTGAAATTAGATTTCAAAATCAGACAACTGCTTTGGTTTGACCCAGCATAGATTCTGATAAATCATCCCTTTCAACATAGTGCAACCTCATAAGACAAGAAGAAATTAAATCTATTAAATTCCTGATCAGATATACATTATGTTTCCTTCCTATTTCAGTATCATTAGATTTCTCTTCAAAATATTAACACAATATTTAATAAATGTTGGATAGTTGCAGCATTCAGTCATCTAAAACCAGCTCATTTCATCTTTTTGTACAATATATGAAGTCTAATATTCATTCAGAATGTGCTTAACCTCAGAATATCTCATATGGGAATAAAAGCAAAATAGTCCACCAATGTGTGAAAATTTTTCTTTATTTTTTTATAATACAAATATCCATGAGGGGTATTATTTGTAATAATACTACACTGCCACCTTGTGGAGTGACTAGTTGAAATCCCATTAAATAAATATCATTGGTCAGTTGCCACCCATGGAGCTCAAACAAGTCTCTCAAGGATTAAGGTAAGAGCTAAATCAGAGTTATATAGGTAATTTACAACTACATGAATGGATACATTGTGGTAACAGATTATATAGTTTATGAGTGGATTCCTTACAAAAAATTACCCAAATGTAAACAACTTCTTTATAGAGGGATTTATTTAAGAAATTATTATATGCTGTGAAGTACATTTTTCTTGGAGAACAAAAAGCATCAGAATTCAAGTGCTGATCTACAATTATTAGTTCTTTATATTAATATGCTTTGACATCAGTTTTCCAATTACTAAAATGATGAAGTTATACTTTTATTCTCTAAAAAAAAATCAATACTATTATTCATTGTATGTATAATTCGTTTTATTAATTGTGCCATATATACATTCTGTGAGTTATCCTTTGATTTTTTTTTCTTCACATACGAACTATTTGCCAGGCAATGTACTTAGAAATTAGTCACGAGAAAAAATAATCCAATGTGATATTATCTGTTTATCATGCCTACTGTCTAGTAAAAAGTCAGTCAAATTCAATTATAATAAAAGATCACTAGTTAGGAAAAGCTGAATCCTCTCAGTTAAAAGTATGAATGATATATATTTCAAAGTCCAATTATATTATTTTCAATTATAAACCACAGAAGATAATTACGTAAAGTATTAGTAGATTTATTTTAATAAATTTTATGTTTGTTGTTTTAATAAAAGGATAAATATCTAAGACATTTGAAGTAACCATGTACAAAATATGCATTGCAAATAAAAGGAGATAAAATGGGTTTTATAAAATTCAAATTTCCACAATCAAATTTTTACAATACAAACATATCTCTAGATTTGCTTAGAAAAGGCAAATGCTAAATTAAATTTAGACTGAATTCTAAATTATTCTAACATAATTAAGATAATATTTATGTAGAAATTGATAAAATATTTATTTTTCTGCTTTTAGAAATGGAAATATTCTAAAATATATAATGATCGTGTTTTCAGCCCATTTATAAACATCAGGTTTGGGAGACTCACTAAAATATTACCAATAGAATCTTAATAGAGATAATTCTCAATAATATTATAATATCATAGGTAATGATTGCCTTTTACATGTGTCTGTATGTGTGAATGTGTATGAGCAATAACTTGTGTTTGCTATATATTTCTTTTTCAAGGTACCATTAGTCCAAATTCATACCCCTTCTATGCTAGCTACCTTTGGATTTCATTTTTGCTTCTCTACTGAATAATTGCACAATATCGTGATGGCACATACATTCCAGACATGCCATCATCACTCTTCTTTCCCAACTTCCTGGTTGACATCAATAATTAATAATGATATTTTTCCTTGCTGATTATCACGTCTTTTTAATTATCCTCTTCCCAACTGATTATATTGATCAAAAATGGCATATAAATTAAAACTCATTGATTATCTCCAAAAATTGTGCTCAGTATTGAGAGGTCAACTGCATTAGTCCATCCCACTTATATTTATTGCATCTTTCTACAAGTTAAAGTATTATTCTTGTCTGTATTATTTGCTGAAATTTATTTTCATACTTCAGAATGCCATGACTTGACCAAATGAAACCTAACTGAGCAAAAGAAACTGCTAAAAAATACAAAGAGGGGAAATATTAAGACACGATTCCAAATTCTAGATTTATGGAATGCTTTGGGGGGGGAAATCGCTGTCGGGCGCGGAGGCCTTCTCGCCGCGCCATCTTTCAGGCGGGCGGCCTGCGGGGTCTCTGCTCCCGCTCCCCACACAAGAACGCAGGATATGGTGAGGCCGAAAAGGAACACCCACGGAGCCATAGGTAGGGGAGTCATGCCACTATGGTCTCACTGGAGGCTGGGCCCACCGGACGCGTGACCTGCCGTCCGCCTTTCCGCCAACCGACCGACCGACGACTCTTCTCCACTCTCTCCTCTGTTCCTCTCTTTCGGCTCTGCTCTTCCGCTCTCCTCGGCTCTCCTCTTCGGCTCTGCTCGGCTCCTCCGCAATCCTCGGCAATCCTCCGTAGTCGCAGCAGTTATACCAGCGGCCAATTGGCTAACCGGCCACAGCCGAAGGCCAATCAGCCACAGCCGACGGCCATTCACCACCCGAGCCAGTACCCCTTCACGTGAGGCCAGAGCCTGTAAACTACTCTCTGGGGCTCTGTCCCCACAATCGCATATATTTGTCAACATATGTTTGGAAAATATATGAACATATATACGTATGATTTTGAGTTGTTTTCTTCTTGATTGAAATTTAATCCCCATAAAGGTAGGGACTATGTTTATCTTGCTCACCATTGTACATCTAACACAGTAGTACCTCGGTTTTTGAACGTCTCCATTGACAAACATTTCGGTTTACGTATGCTGTAAACCCGGAAATATATGCTTGGGTTTTCGAACATGCCTTGGAAATCGAACATGTCACGCGGCTTCCACTGAGTGCAAGATCCTGAGGCCTAGCTGTTGGCTGTTTTCAAACATTTCAGAACTTGAACGGTCTTCCAGAACGGATTACATTAGAGAACAGAGGTACCACTGTACCTAAAACCTTGTATGGTCCATTGATGATACTTAGTAACTATTTGTCTGAATGCACAAATGCCTGATTAATTAAAGGAATACTCATAACTACTATGATAGGACAAATATGGGATAGACAGCATGGATGAACACAATAGGATCTGCCCTAGCCTGGAATGACAAGGAAAGCACCCTAGTAGAAATGGTCTTTAAACTGTGTCTGAAAGATGCTTAAGAGTTATCTATGCTAAGAAGAGAAATTTGAAAATATTCCAAGTAAATCTATTGGCATTTATTAAGTCCTGGCGGTCAAGAAGAATTAGTTGTATTCAAAAATTAAAAGGGAAATATTACTGGAGATTAATGTGAAGAGCAGAATTCACAAGAGGCGAGTCTAGAGGCATAGGCTAGAGACAAAAAGAGTCTTTTAAGTTATAGAGAAGAGTTTGAACATTATTCCCAGGAAACTTGAAAGCACTGAAATGTAAACAGGGAGTGATATGATTCACTTTTCATTTTAGAGGTGTCACTTACTCTAATTGATGGAGAGTGTATTGAATAGGTGA
Source organism: Rhinolophus sinicus (assembly GCF_057876585.1). Classification (NCBI taxonomy): domain Eukaryota; kingdom Metazoa; phylum Chordata; class Mammalia; order Chiroptera; family Rhinolophidae; genus Rhinolophus; species Rhinolophus sinicus. The sequence goes on along the minus strand of NC_142501.1, from coordinate 152,145,391 downwards.
AAACTGGAGGGAGGCAATACAAGTAGAGATAGCAGGAAGTCTAGGCAAGAGATTATGGTGGCCTGGCCTCAGGTGGTGGGGATAGAGAAAAGTAATTGGTTCCTTGTTTGGACAAATGGTGGTGCACTGAACAGAATTAGAAATTGTGAGAGGAGCCGGTTTGTGGATTTAGATGAAACTAGGAGAATAGCACTAGTTAGTTCCGTTTTGAACCTGTTGAGTGTTTGATATATCCAATAAATATAACAGGTTGGCTGTTTGAAATACAAAATATGTCTATCACACACACACACACACACACACACACACACACACACACACACACAGATAGATCTCCACACGCACACAGAGGGTGCCAAAAAATGTATACACATTTTAAGAAAGGAAAAAACATAATTAAAATTGTAATACTCAACAATAACGATAACAAAAGATAAGTACAAGTCACACTTGACTTCTGCAATTACAAGAGGTGCTCAAAGTGGTTACCATCAGCATAATTCTAATAAAGTTTTTCTTTTCTAAAAATGTGTATATATATTTTTTGGCACCCTCTGTGTGTGTGTGTGTGTGTGTGTATAAGTGTATATATGTATATATGTGTATATATGTATATATATAATTATATATATATATATATATATATATATATATATATATAATTTTTGTATATGAGTATAATTTTTAAAATATCTGTATATACTTAAGAAACATCATATAGATAATAAATTGTTATAAATGAGTGACTACCATTGTCAAAGTGTGGGGATGAAGAAGACATAATGGAGAGTGCTAAAATATAATACCAGAGAGACAACAGAAAAAACAAAAAGGTAAAGTATAATAGAAAAACCCCAATCCCAAAAGACACAGAGAGAAGAGGAGAGTGATAAAAAGATGTTTAAATGTGTCTTAAATGGATTAATAGGAAGCTGAGATAAACTGCTACATATATTCACATGCATATAACCATATTATTAGCCTATAAAAAAATAAAGCTATCAATCACCAATATAGATTTTTAAAGTAACGATTATAAAATACATGCAGGGCAACTGAGTATTTAGTGAAACAAATATATGCATATATTTAATATTCATAGGTAACTATAAATGGATCATGACTGGATCATAGGTTCATGATTATATCATGATAACTGAGCACTGAATAAGCTATATATGTTGGAGCAAAATCTGGGATGCTACAGGTTTACTCTTTTAACAATATCACTGAATCTCTTCTGATTAGTATAAGAATATATTAAAGTTCAGAATCTAGTCTGCCATTCATTTGCCTAAAATACATATACAATGTTAGATTCTGAAAATAAGCTGACTTAAAAATGTAGAAATCAATCTAGGAATGTTTCAAAACAACAATAGCATGTCTCATTCATTATTTTTGCTTCAATCTAACCAGTAAATGCAATTGGAAAAAAAATACAAAGAAATATAGTAAAAGTACTGTAAATTTATTTTTATGATCCACATTTTGATTTGAGCATAGTGATATATAACCCTATTAGGAACATTATTATACCACCCAAGAAAAGTGATCTTATAGCATCTCATAGTTGCTTCCCTTATATTCGTTGTCAATCAAAATCCTAATTAATGTACCCCAATGTTCTTATTCACAAAGCAAATCCCAGGGTCTACCTGAGAGCCTTAACATCATGAAAAAAATTCTCCATTCCTGTTTTGTCACCCCACTGAGATCTATGCTCATTATCACTTCCTCCTCTGCCTTCCAATGCTGTTAGTGTTGAGAATTCTACTGATTCTTTATTCTCGAAATTTTTGAACTTTAGATTTTCTGGTCTATTGCCAAGGAGGTATGCCAGATGGGACAAGTCTGAGAAGAGGACATGATCATTGAGGGTAGAAGTTGCTGTGTACTATGCAAGACATACTTTTAATCTTTACATCAAATTGGCAATTTTTAAGTCACTGTAGAGATTGATTGACCCACAGAAGCTTTACTACTGTCAGTATTTACAACTCTGACCGACAGTGTCAAAGTCAATAGATACATTCAACCACATCCAATAGCAATAAAATTAGCTGGAAGCAGGCTAATATAAAATCTCACATTGTTAATATTGATTTATCCTGAAGTAAAATATTTCATTTTCTTAAAGTGTAAGCTGGAATATTTCTGAGAGTAAAAGCCAAAACATTTTTTTCCCCAATAAAATACAATTCCCCCCTCCCCTGAGGCATACCTGTATGATAGAGATTTTAAAAATGAACAGTAGTAAAATGTCATCATTTTATGATTTGCATTCATTCATTCATTTTAATTACTGACTGTTATATATGCGTCTTTAAGCATCTATTCAATAAATATGTTATGCTAAGCAATGGATGGGGAGAAGCTATACCATTTCCTCATTCTAAGCATTGCCTCAACTTTCACTTTATAGTTAACTGTGAAAGTTTAACATAACAGAATAAAAGAAAAGCAATGTTCATTAAATTACATCTAAGGTCAGCTTTCTGATTCCTACTCTTTTAGAATTTCACTGGTTATTATGATTATTTTTCTTTAAATTACTTCTTAAAAATATAAAACATTTGGAGATAGTTGTAACTCCCTGCATCTCTGCCAACTATTATTCTACAACAAGGAAACCATTATCTGAAATTATTTGCTTCTTATTCTCATATATGTTTTTACACTTGTATTGTAAATGTATTAACCCCTAAAGTATATAAAATTATTATTTTCACCTTTTAATATCTATCTATCTATAGTGGTTTGCATTATCTATATTCTTATTTTTGAGAGTACGAGATTCATTTATTTTAAACATTTATTCATATTAACATATGTAAAAGTTACAAAATTCCTTGGTGTGATTATACTACAGAGTAATCATTCAGTTTTTGGTGGACATTTGGGAAGTTTCCACTACACTGCTATCACAAAAACTGTTGCATTGAAGAGACATTTATGGACTCCTTTGCACATATGAATGAGATTTGGCTGGGGTTTATACCTATGTGTGTAATTGCTAAAATATTGAATATATGCTTGTTGAACATCACTATGTATTACAGGTTTCTCTCAAAAGTACCAGTTTACATTTCAACTAGTAGCCTATTAGTTTTTAGTGGGTGGAAAATTAGTGAGTCAATTTATCCAATGGTGTTAGAATTTTCAGAATTTTTTTTTCTTCCTTTTTTGAATCTGCTTTACTAACTTATAACTTCCAGGAAAGTTTTTTTCATGTATTTATTTTAGAAAAAAAAGTTCGTTGATTTTAATAACTGTCATATATGTACTTATGCCTTGATTTTCATTCATTCGTTATTTTCAATTTATCCATTATTTAAAATAATAAATAATAACATTTGAATAAAAATAAGGTAACTTATGAGGAAAAATTAATTATTTTCATATTTCTTTTATGTCGTGTTTTTAGGGAAATAAAAAGAAACCCATAGAGTTGTAACCTTATTATATTTTTCCTTAATTCTATTTCTCTCTTTCCACTAGGCAAACAATAATTTTCTGGCTTTTGTGCATATTCTTTTTTACTCAACATTATACTTTTGAGATTGGTCTGTGTTGATAAATGTAAATCTAGTTCACTAATTTTAACTGTCAAATATTATTCTCTTGTGTGAATAGATGAGCATTATTTTACCATTCCTCTACTGACAGGCAATACGAAGCCTCTGATAATGGGCCTCAGGATGCATAGCCTTGGACATGCCCATGTTCACTGTGGAATGACAGTGGCTTTGGCAGGGCTCTCTTTGAATGTGTATATCTAGCTATATATATATATATATATATATATATATATATATATATATATATATATATATATTATATAATATATATATATATATATTATATAATATATATATATATATATATATATGTATATCTAGATATATATGTATATCTAGATATATATATAATTCTCATATTGTTCATTCTTACCCTATAAGCTATTTACAAGTCCATGTTTTGTCTTACTGTATTATTTAGTGGACATTTATTTCATAGAGTTATGGGTTGCCCTCTTTAATAGCATACTGTCAAAATTGGCCGCTTATTTATTTGGAGCCATTTATGCTATTTTATTTCCCCTTTACATTCCAGATACAAACTCCTACATTAATATATTTGATGTAAGTCATTTACTATGAATGTTACTGAAGGCAGAAAAGAATGGGGCCATGGGGAGAGAGGGGGAGGAAGGGAAGGAGGTGGTAAGGGGAGGCAAGGGAGGGAGGAGGTAAGACCATCCTTAAGAAAAATTGCAGCTACCAGACCAGCCAGAATTAGATTTCAGTGACCAAGAGCAGATCCAGGATGGCATCTTGCCGCTCAAGTTGAACTTTAGCTAATTATAATAGATTATAACATTAGTAGCAATGCAGTTAGGGAAAATCTCCACTTTCTGTGCCATCATGACAGTTCCAACAAGAGCCAAATTAGAACAGAAAGCCGTCCTCCCAACAGGAAGAAGTGATCAGTGAGGATCCCACCTAGTTTCCTATAACACCACCTGTAATTCTTGAATGTACCGTGTTTCCCCAAAAACAAGACGTAACCGGACCATCAGCTCTAATGCATCTTTTGGAGCAAAAATTAATATTATATTATATATGACCCGGTCTTATATTATAGTAAAATAAGACCGGGTCATATATAACATAATATAATATGATTAATATAATATAATATAATATAATAAATATAATGTAAGACCGGGTCTTATATAAATTTTTGCTCCAAAAGACGCATTAGAGCTAATGGTCTGGCTAGGTCCTATTTTTGGGGAAACACGATATTATGCCCTCATTTTAGAAGTAATAAATTCTTAAGTCTCTTTATTCTTCAGGACAGTTGCTCTTATCCAGGCCTGCCTGCTCTCCCTTCTCAAGAGTGTACTGTCCGTTTTTCATAAACTCACTGCTTGCTTGGCTTATTCAGTGAGTTCTTGAACTCTTCCCTGTGACGATACCAAGAACCCGATTTTCAGCAATGGGAACTCATGCTTATGAAATCTATTTGGGACACTTTGAATGCATGAGGTTTTATTTTTGTAAATTATTACATATCATGCTGTAAATTTCACTTTGTTTCTTGACCTTTTCATTTAAAGTATATTTTAGTATCTACGTACATTGCTCTAAACAAACTAGTTTTCTTTCTAATCTAGTATTTCAAAGTACACTTACAACAATTATTTAGCTGTACTCCTGGAGATGAGCTTCTAATTTCCCTCCAACTCTCCTTCTTGGTTTCTTAAAAATCACTTTTCATCCAAAATCCCAGTCACACTGCACCTTCCATATACTTGGTCCATGATGATGAGAAAAAAGTCATTTTTGTTTTGGATACTGAGTTAAGGGAGGACTACATTGCTTGGTTTTTGAACCTCATGGGGGCTCAATGATATGTTTCATCTCTTACAGTGAGCTTTGGGTACACAGATCCCTGCTCCTATATCCTGTCTTGACCTGAATCCCTCATAGGAGACCACAAATCACCTTTATATTAAAGCTCTGGCTTTATTTGGTCTCCTAATCTGGTACTCGAGGCTATCTATTTCTTTTAAATTAGGCTTTTTTGGGGGGGTTATAATTTATCTAGTGTTTCTATTTGACATAATGAGATAAGGGCACTCTGTGCACCACCTGAGTTTATCCTGTTGCTAAAACTTCCCCAAGCATTGCTTTCCAAAATTTAATTCATTTACAAAGTTGGCCATTGAGAATTTTAACTAATGAGAACATATGGTGCTGTCAGTACAACAATAGCATACTTAGAATAAAATCAGTTATCTATCAAAATTAATCATTTATCCTTTTACGCAGAATAGGCACTGCAGGGATAGAACACATTGCAAAACGCACCTCCTGGAGTTGTAAAATGTGGCAGTATGGTAGATGATAAGAACAACTACTGGCAAAATAGAAATACTCCTAAAAAGGAAACATTTTATAAAATCAGTTTTTCTGTGATCAGGTGGATGAGAATAAATCTGAGCAAATATTGGATTACAGTTTGGAAGGAAAAGAAATGAGAGTTTTTAATCAGCACTGCCTTTATTCTTGGTTTCTTTTTCCTATTTTCTTCTCTCCAAAGCAAAATTAGGATGTCAAACATCAGTTCATAAAGAAAAAAAAATCCACATTGTGTTCCATATATCTTAATAGGTTCATTGTCGGTCTTATAATGTATTTATTAAAGTTAAATCTTTGTCAGATCATTTGAAGAATGAGAGGATGGAGGAAGTGGGTAAATTTGAAAGATTACCTACTTGTTCTGTAGCAATTTTCTGAAACTGTTTTGACAGGAATATCATTTTAATAGTTTTATTTATTTATTTATGTTTTCCCCAGTAATTGCTACTAGCAAGCAGAGGTATGGCAGAACTAAAAGAAAATTAAATATAGGAGTAATATGGTCACTTGACTTTGACTTTCAGAGCTCTGTCTGGATGTGCTGACAGTGAATAAAGTAATCTATAAATGACTTTTGTCTATGAGAGTGTTTAAGTTTCATTATTATAATATTTCATTTGATTGGAGAATAAAACTCATAATTATTTATTTTGATTAGTAATTTTTAAGCTAATTTCAGAATATGTACCTTAACGTTTATTTAAGATAATTTGAGGCTTCAGAAATCCCAGATAAACAAGTTTGCATTTAAATTTAGACATTATAGGATGACATTTATTCAAAATAAGTTAGGGCTAGAAGATATTGATTCAAAATAGAGGAATTTAACTTAATAATGCTACTCATACTGAAAAACAAATATTAGAGAATATCCTTTGTATAACATGTTTTAAAAGATGAGAGTTGTGGGAACTTCGTGAATTTGGATACTAGAATTTCATTTTTGGTTGAGGAATTACAACAAACTTTAAAACCAAATCAGTCATTTTGTTCCTTAAAAACTAGCCCTATAAAAATAAGAATTTTCAGCTACCTAAAAAAATGGTGAAAAGAAAAATACTGAATTCTCAAATTTGACATCTATAATGGTATTTTATTTTTATTGTAAAATAATATGTATGCAATAAATGGCTCAAATAATTGGAAATAGGGGGATAGTAGAACAAATATATAAAAATCATTTATAGAAAACTGTAAAATTATAGAAGTCCAACTAAAACATACTTAGCCTTATAGTCTTAGGTTGGTACAAAAGTACTTGGGCTTTTTTGCAATTATTTTTAACCTTTTACACCTCAATTACTTTGCACAACCTAATATGGCATAAAGCAGATGTGTGTGTGCGTGTGTGTGTGTGTGTGTGTGTGAAAGAGAAAGAGAGAGAGGTAATAAGCTGGTGGAATACTGGAGTGATTTGCTATTGATTTGTTGATAATAGAATAACAGAAACCTTGGAGATCATATGACTTAACTCATAGCTCTGAAGCTTGTTGGTGACTCAAATATGTTGAATAAATGTGTGGTTGAATGTTGCCACTTCAAGACTTTCAGGGACAATGTCTTATTATCATCAAAGCCAAAAAGATGTTTTATTTTGTTATTGCTGTATGTAGCTAAAATCTCTTTTACTTGAAGTTGATTGACTTTGGCTTGTATGTATCCCTACATGGATAGGGAGAACTTGTCAGCATTTTTTTTTTTTTTTCCCCTCAAATGCACAGACACATCAAGGCAATTGAGCTTGGTTTTAGCTACATCTTTACTCTCCAGCTACCACTTTTCAGTGGCATTTACCTTCATTGTTCTTGTTTGTTGATTATTTAGCCATGCATTTCGGGTTCCTTACTTCTCATGAAAGTCAATATCTTACTTCATAGAAACATTTAGCTGCCTCTTGTGTAAGTTTGACATTTCTCAGTGCCATTGAAGACTTCTTCCATAGTCCTTGAATAAAGCCACCTAATGGGAAGGACTGGATAAAGCATTATAATAATAAAGTAAATATGAACCTTTAATCAGAGTATAGTAAATTTATTTTTCCTGATCCTACTTACAAAATTCCTTCTTAATAATCTTGGTTTTAGCTACATCGATCTGATGTATATGCCTAAGAAACTGCCTTAGTAAAATTTGACATCATTAGATTAAGAATTAAAGCTATGTTTTTTTCCTTTCTGGTTTTAGAGAGGAAAATAATGCATAATGCAAGTCATCTGTGAGAACTTGTTGATGCTCTCTTAGAACAATTCTGTTCCAACGGAGATTTTTAGAACTCTGTTTGACTTTGTGTGTTATACACTAATTGTAGTACATTTTCAGGGTGGGCACTCCAACGGGTGTCCTCTGTAATTTCATAAACTTTTAGCTTTTCACTTGAAATTTGAGAATTGAAATTCAAATCCTAGTATAATGGGTTGTTTACATTTGTGAGATTCTTGAGGAGAGAAATTATGTCTTATTCTATATCAACTCTGGTATATAGCAAATAAAAATAAAAATTGTTGAAAGGGTTACTGAAAAAATTAAAAAGTATACATCTATTTAAAGTATAATGGGTAACATAGATAATGAAATCTAATAAATTCTTATCAGTTCATATGGTAGTCTTTGGAGGCAACTGAAATGAAATCTTGAGATATGATTACCAGCAATGATTATCATAAATTGTAGTGTTATTTCCTATGGAGAGGCAAAAACTCACTTTCTAAACTTAAATATATATGAATATTATGGAATTGAATTTGTATCCTTTAGGAGAAAGAAGTACCCTAAATGGAAGAGCTAGGGACGTATTCAGGCATTTTTTTTCATGACAGAATGTCGTGAAGATTACATTAGTTGCAGGAATATTTGTTCTTTTCTTTCTTCCTAAATTTTTGCAAATTTAAATTTACACAATTGTCCCTACTGAATATGACCATAAGTCTATCTTTAAGTAGATCTAGGCTATATATTTATTTTACAGAAAATTCATTATCTATAACAAAAAAATAATCCCAAAGCAAGTAATATATAATTCTGGAAAGTTGATAGTATCTATTATTATTGGGTTGGTTTTAATTTCTGTCCAAAAGACATAAGGAAATCTATTCTGTAAATTTCACCACATTTCCCCTAAATACTTCTCTCTATATATATAGAGAGAGGATATATATATATATATATATATATATATATATATATATATATATATGTATATGTATTATATATATATATAATACATATAATACATGTATTATATATATATATATAATTTTGTTACTCTAGACTCATAAACTCTCTAACAATTAATTGCACTTAATGTCAAAGTGAGTGGTAATTGGTAATCACTGATAATCAAAGTCAAGCTACAAACTTGTTACTTTAGAGAAGAAGAAGAAGAAAAAAGAATCCCTGTAGATGTCATGATAGTTCTACTTTACTTTGCTTATGAGAGATCTTTGATGGAGTGTGAGCTCACAATATAATTAGTTGGCCTTTCTATCATGTGAACATTTGTAATATGTGCTTTGGAGGCATGATGATGGGGAGAAAGCATAAAACATTTTAATACGTAAGCAAGTTTCACCCATCTGTGAGGAAAACAGATGACTTATGAGGCCTATCTCCCTATAATTAAAAACTACATACAGACCTTCTGTGGTTTCAGATGAAACAATGGTGGGCTAACTCATAGAACTGTGAAAATATATCCTGTTAAAGCAAGTAATGAAATTAGTGAGCTACCGACTATCTATTAAGTGTGTAACATGTTTATAATAACAATTATGGATGTCTTATTGTTGTTGTTCTGTTTTATTTTTACTGTTTCAGTGATTTTTATTTTGGACTTTGCTCCAGTCCATCACTACTTCTTAGTTACCAGTTGGAAGCATTGATCTGGCCTAGTCTTTAGCCTGAGGATTTACCCATCCAATCAAACCACCGGCTACATCCCATGCATTGGTTGGTATACAGTTGAACCTCTGGCTATTTCTTGTTCCAAGCAAAATAGAAAACCAGATGCTCTGTTCAAATTCTGCCCACTGGGAGGATTTCTGTTCAGCACTGTCATTCATGGGATTAGCGAGGCTCATGGGCATTGGGGCCATTTCCTCATGTTTTGCTCTTGCTACAGGCCCTTCTCTCTCTCTGGCTTTATCTATGGCTTGATTAGGGAAGCTTTCTACAATCAGTTGATTAAGAAAGAGAAAATGTGCCTGGTTAACACATGGTTTTGTGCAGTTTATAAGCACTACCTGAAAGTGGACTGCTGTAGCACCGCAGCTCCTTCCTTCCTGAGATATTCATAAAGGGCAGTGCTGAACAGAAATATTCCCAGTAAACTAATTTATTTCTTCAGGCCCTGCTTAAGCCTGATCAGGCACATACCCTGTTTCCCCGAAAATAAGACCTAGCTGGACAATCAGCTCTAATGCATCTTTTGGAGCAAAAATTAATGTAAGACCCGGTCTTATTTTACTATAAGACACAGTATAATATAATATAATATAATATAATATAATATAATATAATATAATATAATATAATATAATACCCGGTCTTATTTTACTATAAGACCCAATATTATATAATATAATATAAGACTAGGTCCAAAAGACTCATTAGAGCTGATTGTCTGGTTAGGTCTTATTTTCGGGGAAACACAGTACCACTTCCATTTGATGATGGAGTGCTGCTATGCTCACCCGGTTTTATGGCTCAGTGGGTCAGATATGGTGCCCAGTTGCCCAGTTATGGTGGTCAACTCAGTAACTTGGTGGTCTATAGTTAAACATTCAGTTGCTTCTTAGTCCCACTAGCAAGCAAAAAGCTGTTTCTTAAAAAGAAAGTAGCTACCTGCAGAAGATGGCAGGATTTTGCCCCCAAATCCTAAGAGTCTGCACTATGATTCACATATAAGAGCCTGTCAAAAGCTAAAAATAGCATCAATTTCTGCCACTGCCACTTCAAGTACCATTGGATCTGCTGCATAATATGGCCAAAATGGTAGAGAGCTGTCACAGCTGACTGGACCTATTGCAGAGCCTTCTCTTGTTCTAGACCCCCCTGAAAACTAAGAGCTTTCTGAGCCACATGATACCAAGAGTAGCACATGAGGGATATATTGCCTCCAAATACCAAGGACACACTCAGGCAGTGTTTTCTTTTGATTCTAGGAGGGACCAGATGCAGCAACTTATAGTTCACCTTAGAAGGGATATCTTGACATGTTCTATGTCACTAAAACCCTAGAACTTCCACTGAGGTGGAATTTTTGTCAGATTTACTTCTCATCCTCTGACAAGTGAGTAAGGCTAGAGTAGTTGCTAGTTCTTCCTCACTACATCCAATCAGCATAATTCCACAGCCTTATTATCCACTTAGGCATAAAGCTCCTTGATTTCTAATAAAAACAAAATGTGTTCTTTTGGAATTTGAACACCTCTTCATGTTTCACATGTTTACCTCACGTTTCAAGGCCTGATGGGATTTCAGTATAGTTATAGGTCTAGAAGCAAAGAGAGGTGGTGGAGGTGGCTTCTGAGAATTATCAGGGTCTTTCATAGAAATTACATCAGGGTTTAACCTCCTCAGACGAGGATGGGAAAACTGCTTCTCTTGTTAAAACAAGACTCACCAGAATTTAGGGGTTTAGTGTCCCCAGCTTCATCTGAATCTTTCTATAGGATCCCACTCCCATTTACAGGATCAATTCCTTCCTAATCAAGTCCCTCACTGCAAGGTCGGTAATTTATAATTTGCACTGAATTTTAGCCACTTGTAGTTTGAGGCTCTAGATTTGTGTTTTAGTAATCTCAACTCTGCAACTATAAGATATAAGGTTTTTGTTTTTCATTTTTCGGATTTTTTCAGAGAAGATATAGAAAATTTTAGTTCATTTATGTGGTGTTTCAATAGGAATTTGGAAGCCTTGAGCTTCTTTTTTTTTTTTTTTTCCCCTTAATTTGCCAAGTGCATTTTGGAGCAAATAGCTAGTTTCATTATACTTGTTAGTCTGACAAAAATATTCTAAGTTAACCAATACATGGTCACCCAGAAACTTGCTTCTTGTAAGTATTTGATTAGGAGTATCGAAAGGTGATATTTTGCCTACCTCTACTCTGTATCACACCATAAACTGTCATAGCTCTCTTTACTATTGGAAATAACCATCAGTGCCTTTAAAACTGATTAGAAAATAAATTGTAAAAACCCTGAGCCAATTAGGAAAACACAGTGTTAAGATTCTGTCCCTCTGAACCACTCTGAGTACCAAACTCTGTATTCCAAAGAAACATATGTGTGTGTGCATGTATGTGTCCATTTCTATTTTGTCCCCAGACATGTTTTGACCTCGTGTTCTCTTCCCCTCCATTATGAAACTTAATATCAGGTCGTTTTCAAACACACACAGTTTAAAATGTTGTTATATCAGGTAGTTAGAGTGAATTTAGCTAATGCATCTTTACAATTCAGATTCTGAAAAGTAGGGACATTTCCCAGGGTAACATTCTAATCCTAACTGAGTGGTTATGCATTCTGCCTTGCTTTAAAGGGAAATGCGTATGATGTGTTATAGTTCTTTCAAAGGTACTAAATGGGTTCCAAGTAAACTTAGTAACTGAGAATTCACCACATGTTTACATTGTCATTCTGGATCAAATGTAGTTCTCTGATAAAAAAATAAAATAAATAAAATAAAATAGTTTTGTGGAAGATGTGTGGCCTGGGGCTGAATTGTAAGTGGATGAACAAAGTTGTACTGATGTCAAACTGGGCCTGTATATTAACTGATGTGACATTGTAAAATACCAGCTTAATTTTGGGTAGAAGAGCAATCCAACCTTATTGTTGATGCCTGGGGGCTTAATGATTCTACATTTTCATTTGATTCACTTATTTTGATCTTAAATTGTGAGACTCAATTACAAGAGATAAATCCCATCTAGTCTCATGGCATAATTGGTTTTTGTAGAGTCCATTATCCTAATAATTATACTCTAATTGACATAAAAATGAAATATTCTGATAAGGAACATCAGGAAATAATAACAATAATTAATAGTAATTAAATTCCACACACTTTCGTAGAGCACTTAGGTTGGAGGAGATTTTAAAAGTAAATTTATCTAGGAATTAAGCAGAAATTATGAATACTTAGTATTCATGTTTTGTTTGTTAATTTATCTATACCAGCTAAAATACAATAAAATTCACAATTGAGAATTTTCTCCATACTTAAAATAATTCTGAGTGAATTCAATGAGTATATTTAAGCTAGAAAGTTTGCGTGCTTTTATTCAGTCATTCAATCCAATGTCTGGTATTGAGGTGAACTCTGAGGGAGAAACAATATATATGAGACATCCTGAATCTTAGGGATCATAAAATTTCATTAGAAGTTCAGGTCATAAGACGAGGTCTCCTGATAGTTAAGGTTCTGTGTACAGCAAAAGATATAGCCCCTGTTGGTGGTAATGGTGAGGATGGTGGTTGGGAATACCCTTTCTATCTACTCTTGTTTTTAAGTGGAGTGACGGCATATAAAGATGACATTTCCATCTCTATATTCTCCGTTACTCTCTTTTTTCTGAATCCACTGTGAAAAAGGAGTAGGCTATCTGATTAAGTTAAAATTGAGTTTGCATGGCCAAGCCCCCTTTTTGTTCTTTTTAGAATGTACCTGCTTGCATAGGGCATATTCAGTTCTGCTTCTTCATGCTGCAAATTTTACATGGCACATGTTCAACACCTATGGGGTGGACTTTTAGTTGCCAGGCATTTTCCATGAATGGTGGGTATAAGATAGTCTAATTCTGGGGTTAGTTTTAGAAAGCCAATTAGGCTATATATCTATAAACCTAAGCCATGTTCTCCAACATCTTTGTCATTTGATCTACATTAGTGTTTCGACGGTATATTGCTGAATAACAAACTAGCCCCAACATTCAGTGGCTTAAAACAAACAAACAAAAAAACAGATTTTTTTTCTCATAATACTGTGGATTAACTGAACTTAGTTTGGTAATTCTTCTGCCTCAATGGTTTAGCTAAGGTTACTCATATAAGCTGCATTCAAAGCAAGTTCAAAGCAAGTGACATTACAAGTCTGAGGTCAATGTGGGAGGCGATCTTACATGGGTGTGAATGCTAAGATGTGTTGTTCACTGGGAACTACCATGTGACCGTCTACCATAACCTACTTGATCTCTTTGCCTACCTCTTTATTGATTGTGAACCTGGATGAGGAGAGAGTTACCATTTATTAAAATCCTGAAACACTCTTATTCTTTCCAAACCTTTCTTCTTTCATTGATGCTATTTTTCCCTTGAATGTTCTCTACTTTTTAGTAATATTTTGTTACAATTCTATTGATTAATTAAACTTTATCTCCCATGTCTCTGCTGTGTCTGCTCCTAATTTCAACACATCTCATATATTTCAATGTTTACCTAGGTGTCTCTGAAATTAGCAAAATACATCCAAATCATGAATAATTACTTATTTTTATTTTCTTGGTGTCTATCCTTTCTGCAATAAGCAAATGTTCTATCTTATTAAAAAGTGATGTTTTTCACCAGATATTTGTGATGATTTCCTCATTATTATTTCTATAATTTTCAACTTTTATACCTGTTCTGATTATATGTGAAATATTTTTTTAAATGCTTCATAATTTTACTCAAGTGTAATCTATCAGGTTCCACTTTAGTGTAATCCATCTGGCACACTTTTCCTCAGAATCACTTATAAAAATGTAATTAATACAATACAGAGGAGTACCATTTTGTTTGAATTAGGAAGAATAGCTTCAAATGCAAAATAAATTTACATTAAATTAAATAAAGATATGGACAGAAAGGCAGCAAAATTGCCTTAATAAAGCACATATTATAGCAAAACCGTCTAACCACTGGGACCCCAGAGAGTGGATCACTTAGGCCCAGACTATTGTAAACAGCTAATAATTCAAGAAATATTTCTTTTTAATTTTCATACAAATGCTTGTGAAGAAAGCACTGTCTCATACATATAGGACACAAGGCAGAGGAAATAACTGGATTTTTCTAAATGTCTAAATCTAAACCAAACATGTAGGAGTACATACTTAGCTGTCACTCCAGATCTCTAATATGGAAGACATATCGTTTGGATTATTTTTTCCAACCTTGGGGACAACTGCACACTGATGCATTCATATTATTTTATTCTTTTCCATTCATGATCATGCCTCAAATATTAATAAGATATAGAGGTTCTACTAGGAATAATGGGATGATTAAGAAAATCTATGTAATTTTACTAACAGTTGTCACCCCAATAAATTTAAAAAATAATTTAAAAAAAAGATAACTGATCCATGCAATTTGGGAAATACAATAAATAAGCAAAATTTGAAGGAACTGGCTATGTATAGACTGGGTATAGAATATAAAACGAAAAACATGATAGGCTGTTTTCAAACATTTTAAGAATTGCTATGTGAAAAACTTAAAAATTACTTTCTGTTATGCTAGAAAAAATACCTTAAGATCAATAAATAGTGCTTATATGGACACAGGTTTGAACTCAATGAAATACATAACTTTCTAGAAATTAGAGTTATCCAACAATGAAACCCAATTCTAGACAAGAGAACGACCTTATTATATTAGCATTATGTAAGTAGATGTAGCAACTCAACAACTATAGAAGAAATTCCTACACTAGATGGAGTTTGAACTGGATGAACAATAGACTTTTTCTGACCATCAAATATTATTAATCATTTTCTAAACTTTATCATGATAACCTTAATAAGAGTTTAAGGCAATTACTCAAGTTAAAAGTGAAAAGAAATTAGTGATTATGTCTACATGTTTTAAAGTAAATTAGTAATTAAAGTTCTCTGAGTTAGATTTGGCTCTAATATTATTTAGTATTGTATCTGGGCATTTCTCTCTGTACTACAATATCACTGAAAAATAAATGGCCTGGTGTAAAGATTCAGGCACTTGAAACCATAATATTACTGCACATTCATTCTCATAGCCAATAATTCTATTCCTATTCACCTTCTTTGTCTTGAAAACTCCTATTGATTCAATCAAGACTCAGAGCATAGCCTTCTGGTCATCAGGCAGACATAGATAATCACTTCTGTTCCCCTAGCACTCTAATAAGCGCTACAAAAGAAGAATGTACACTGGAACATAATTGTTTGCTTATGCTTTTGTTTTCCTACTTAGATTTTTAGTATCATAATGTAGAAAACATAACTAAAATTTGAACCCCTCAGTACTTTTCACAATCACAAAAACATTAATTTCTGTAGACATTCATTACATACTTGTGCAGTGAACATTAGTCTTTCACCTTGTACACATATTGAAAGATATATGACCAAGAGAAGAAAAGAACCATGTACCATTGAAGCTGTCATAAATCTCCATATCTATGTGTGGTATACACTATAAAGCAGAGGCTAAACTGGCAGAATATACTGAATCTGGACCACAAACTATTTTGAATATTTGGCTTGCAAATGTTTTTTAAACTACATCGACTTCTATACTTTCAAAATTATATTTCATATGAGTATCTGATTTCCCTTTAGAAACAGTCAAAGCATTGTCCTTGTGTTTCCTGTCTGACACTTTAGACAGGACATACATTTTCTTATTTGCCACACTTCTCACAATTCCCTATTGTCTTCTGATAACTAAAGCTAAAATACTAGTTGACATTTATCAGCCCACAACCAGGAACATAATGCCCATTTTGTTCTTGGTCTTATTTGTCATTAGGGTTTGGGATCCCTGCTATTGATATTTCTTCTTAAGATGAAATCTGGTGCTTAGCTTTCTAATATAATAAGCAGAAACATTCCATATGCCTTCTTTCTGGTCAGGATTTGTACTCTTTAGAAGAAAAAATATCAGGAAATTTATAGTGATGGAGTGGAAGTAGGGTGCAGTGGATAAAGGTTTATAGCAATTAGTTTCATTTGTAAAGATGAAAATCTTAATTTCACTATTATGCTAATACAATGTAATGAATGTGATCACGCATATCCCATTTTTAACTCAAACACCATTAGCTAACCTATAATTCTTTGACTGCAAAGTGCTAAAATAGATTCATTCAAACAGTGGTAAAATCAGTGAAGAGAACAAACTGATAGAGCAGTTGTTAAAGAAACATCAATGAAAAGTGATATAGTATAGTGGTTTGGTGTATAGGCCCTGGTGTCAAAATTCTAGCTCTGATGTAACTAGACCAATCTCGGAAAATTAATTAACCTCCTTGTATTTCAGTTTACATGTCTCTAAAATGTGGAATATAAAAATGCTTACTTCTTAGTGTTTATGAAGTTTAAATAAGATAATACCCATAGAGTACATAGAAAAATGCCAGAAGTATCAAAAAGACTCAATAAATATTAGTTGTTTTTATATACATGGGTTGGAAATTGATTAGTGATAGTTGATGTTATGTTTTACTATTAATCCTTCTTAGCATAAGTACTAAAAAAGTAAAATTTGAAGTAGTTCATTTTCATAATAAATAAATCAGATGACAAGTATTTGATTGTTATTAGTCCAATGCCAAGCTGCAGAATTGATGATCAATTTTCAATATTTATACAGTGTTGCATTTAAGATAAAATTACTTGCATCTTGTTATTTATCCAAAATAAATGTATTTCAAATGAATCTCTTACATCCCAAACTTCACCTGGCAGAGTCTAGAATCTAACTTACAGAAGAGATCATTGAAGTTGCCTCCCAATTTATATAACTGTGTAAATGCTTAAGGGATGACTCTCCCTGCATGCTAACATAAGCTTCAAGTGAAAACTTTAAAATATTAGCAAATGTCTTCTAAAAACTATCTCGGGTTACCACAAGAGGGACTTGATATTTCTCCCTAGTTTTATCCAGGGAAAGGCAACAAGACTGAGTGTTACCTAGATATTTATTTCATTCATTGCTTAGAATTAGTTTTTCTTTATTTTGTTTTCTGTTTCCCACTATTAAATTTTCCTTAGTATTAAAACCTGAGGTGAAAGGTAATCTCATTTCAACATGGGCACAAGTTAGAAATTTGCTACTTAATCTAATAGCCTATATACAGACAGCTCCAGATACAATCTGTAAGATTGAGGGGAGTCAGAAAAGATTTGACAAAAGACATGTCAAATGATTTTGAGTGGGGTTGATGGCTAGCCTGAGATAGGAAATCATAAATTTTCTGTTACTTACTTTTGTGATTTTTTCCAGATGTCTTCAGAGATTATAGTTGCTCAAGAGTAATTTTTGTTGGTAATTTAGTAATATATGGTTTTGTTTCAAAAGTTTAAACAATGAAAGGTTTTACCTCCTAAAAATTTTTACAGGGCTCATGTCACTTACCAATGGTGTTTAAAACGGGTGTCATATAATTTATTGTTTAAACTGGGGAATATTTGCAAATGAAAAGAACTGTTAATAACTATACTAGGGATACAGGAATAAATCAGACTGGCTCAGGCAGACTAGGGTATACAAACATCCTGATTATAAGGATATTTACTAGCTATTTTCACTCTCAAATAACTCGCTTGGGTCAGCAATTGAAACTTTTAAAATAATTTTAAGAATTGTTTTTAAGTACATAGTTTAAAAGAGTTTTATTTAAAGGAAAACTGAAAAGTAACAGAGAAGAACTTGTATTTTAAAGCAAGGATGATGGTGAGGGTAGTTTTCCTTTCTCATTAATACCAAATGTACTGTTATAGGTGTCAAGTCTGGACTTTAGACTTGACCTTAATCTTATTTCACAAATGACAACCTCTCATCGCATGCGTCATGCAACAATTGAATCTGAAGTTAATATACATTTATCCTTCTTAACTAGCTCTCTACGAGACTATCTCATTCTACTAACTTTTGGATTGGTATAAAAGTTGACAAATCTTGCCTGGCAATTCAGTTAGGATCTATGTGGATTAGTGTATCTGTCCATCTGCTACTGTTTCAGTTTCCTTCTGAAATATTACTTTATGCAACTTCACAGAATTTGCTGGTTAATTTATTAAGTATCTTTATATTATATTTACATATTGTATGCAAAATATTGACATTTACATATTTTTCTGTAGAAACCTCTATTATGGGTCTATGAGTTAAGAATTTCATATCCCATACTTTTATAATGATATAGATAAAATCCTATACCCAAGAATCAACAAAAACCCTTCCTTGCCATTTTTTTTTCAGGTGGATACCTTAATTTTAGTATGTTTAGGAGTCTCATGATTCTATTTCCAAAAGTCTATTTCAGAAGTTACTGGGTGGAATTCAAAGACTTAGATATTTCAACAATATCTCAGATGATTTTGATATAGGTCATCCATGGGCTTTGTTTTGTGAAACTGCTCTGCAAAAGACATTGAGAAATGAGAGTACATATAGGTAAGCCTCTTAAAAGTTGTTCCAGTATCAGTTCCTAAGTAAAATTTCTTAACATTCCAATCAAGGAAACTTAATAGACTATTGAGTCCATTCTCGCACTCAGTAAATGTTTATTGAGAACTCTGCTGGATGCTGGTCATGGAATGGCACACCAGAGAGACAGGTTTTTTGTGTTTCTTTTTTCCTCCAAGAACTTAGTGGGATAGACGGATCAGGCAAGATGATAAGGACAACAATGTGACATATAGAGTGATATAGAAGCACATAAACACATTATTAACTGAAAAGAAATTCAGGGAAGTCTTCTCAGAGGAAATGTTATCTAAACTCTTATAAGAGCCAAACATTAGAATGATTTAGTTAAACAAAAGGAAAGGGGCGGGGGCGAATGATCATACAATGTAAGTCAATTTGAAGAACTGAATGATTAGACATCTCATGGTGTGTATGGGGTTTGCAGAGGATAGGGAGGGATGATGGTGAGAGATGTGACTTGTCTGGGAAGATTTCATAAGATCATGAAAAGGTTCTTAAACAATGTCACAGAGTTTAAATTCAATCATAATTCTTTAACAATTACTATTGTTAGCTTTTATTTAGTCCAAGTTCTCTTCAATCAAATTAGCATTAAATATCTCCTTCTGTTTTACGTGGACTTTGTTTCCAAATGATTTCTGGTGCTTTTCTGATATTTAGGAACTATCATGAGGATTAATAAAATACTTAACATGATTGTTTTTTTTTTGTAACTTTTTATACTCTAAAAAAAAATCATCTCTAAAAAATATATATACTAAAAAAAAAATGGTGGTGCTTTTATCACGGAAAGTGCCTTAGTTCAAATAGAATATTCTATGTCTGTTTTGTCAATAGTTTTATTATAAGTGTGCCATATCTAATTGCATGGATTCATCTTTGTTGTTCTTGTTTGTTTTTTTAATTAAGGATAAGCTCAAATGATGAGTTCAATACCCCAGAAGTTCAAAGTCATCATTAATTTTATGCCACTCACTCTTCATTTATTAGTGGTCCTAATTTCTCATCAACTCTGAAATATTTGGAGAAGCTGACCTATATGATTTGATCTCAGTTGCAAGTATTTTTAATTAATGAAGCTCTTTCACTGCCCTTATATTTCCATGAGAGCTTTAATATTGAAGCAATCCTTACTGGGATTTTTTTTTTAATCACCTTCATTTATAGGACCATTTTCATAGGTTGGTAAAATCTAGAAAGAGACCTTTTTAAAAATGATGTGCAAATCATATCAGAATGCAAACATAAATATTTCAAGTTGCTTATTACCTATTTAAATCAAATTTTATTTTAATATTGAACTAAAGATATCAAATAATTTGGAGATGTTTATGACAGGCAATCCCCTAACTAGTATACAGAAAATGCAATTACTGTCACATTTATTTTTTTTAACAGAAAATAAATACTACCACTTCCTAGAAATATGTTTTCAAATGTGTGTTCCATGGAACACCTATGCTACTTAGGTTACTAGCTTAACATATATCTATTGAAGTAGAACCTTAGAGATAAACCTAGCCATCAATATTTTGATACAACTAGTACATGATTCTCCTTTATATCAAAGTTTAAGAACAACTCTCATGGAAAGAGTTAACTGGTCAGAAATTTGAGAAGTTTCTCCTTTTCACAATTCAACATTACACCTATACTCTCTCAGAGTGTTGTGAATATGGTTCATATATACTGTATATGGAACCAGGCTATTTTATATACCACTATAGTGTGGATTCTTATTACTCTAATGTGTCATTAAATTGTGACTATTCTAATATAGAACAGAAATTGAGGATCTACAGTCACATACATACCGTGTTTCCCCAAAAATAAGACCTAGCCAGACCATCAGCTCTAATGCGTCTTTTAGAGCAAAAATTAATATAAGACCCGGTCTTATTTTACTATAATATATGACCGGAACTTTATAATATAATATAATACAATATAATATAATATAATATAATATAATATAATATAATATAATATAATATAATATAATAATATAGTATAATGTAATACTGGGTCTTATATAAGACAAGACGAGGTCTTATATTAATTTTTGCTCCAAAAGACGCATTACAGCTGATGGTCCGGCTAGGTCTTATTTTCAGGGAAACATGGTAGATGTCAGGTGGATACAAATCAGTTGCGGGAGGCTTATTGTTAGGTATAAAGAAAAGATTTGAGAATTATCATATTGGCTAAGAAATTGATTTTTAATATTATCATCAGGTATGCACGTCTATCAAAATTAAGGAAACTAAAGATTAAAATTTGACTCACATTTTCAGTTTAAAACTAAAGGGTAATTGAAATTTTAAAAATACTGTATTTTTGTATTGAACATTACCTCTTTTTAAATTTAATATTAGGATATCACACACTGATGTAGTAGGAATGTTTAACAACTGGATCCCCAACACCCCCCAAAAAAATCCCCTAATTTTTAGCATTT
This sequence comes from Rhinolophus sinicus, assembly GCF_057876585.1. Taxonomy (NCBI): domain Eukaryota; kingdom Metazoa; phylum Chordata; class Mammalia; order Chiroptera; family Rhinolophidae; genus Rhinolophus; species Rhinolophus sinicus. Next base: position 152,123,548 of record NC_142501.1, on the reverse strand, counting down.
GCTCAATATATTGTGTAAGTAACCTATGGCCATTTTCAAATGAGATACCATTTTATGGATTCAGAGAAGACTCATAGTAACATGCATTTTATAGTATCCCAATAGTGCAATTATAATAGATATAATTAACTTAAAAACATAGATAACGGTAAGGTGTGGCAATATAATTAAGAAATTATGACTTTTTAAAAAATTTATTGGGGTGACAATTGTTAGTAAAATTACATAGTTTTCAGGTGTACAATTCTGTATGACTTTTGATATTTTATTACCTTTGTTTTCATTGTAAGTGATTTTATTGACAGTTTACATAATTTAACTTTTAAACATGAATTTAACAACCAGATGACAAAATATGTGAATATTAAAAATTGGCTCTCACAAGCTGCTATGAGTTAAATCCAGTACACTGGCAGCATAGTGAGTTTGTATCCCTTTTGATATAGAAAAAGTATACATCACAGTGTGTGTATAAAGGTGTGAGTGAGTGTGTGTGTGTGTGTGTGTGTTTTCTAAATATAATACTTTTTTCCACTTGTAAATAGTGTATGTACTATAGTGTAATGCAATTGTAATCCTATCCTCCTATCTTTAGCTGCTACTGAGAAGATAATTATATTCTTGTTACTTGCGGAAAAAATAAAAATATGTAAAATACACCTGAGGAATAGTTAGGTGAAGAAGAAGGTCAGTTGTTTCAAAATAAATAAATAAATAAAAGTAATAATATAAACAAAAAAGCAGGAAAGCTCTAAGGCTTTTTCCATTGAGTCATATACATAAGATGAAGTCACTGGACACGAGTCTTCAAACTTTCTTATTTATATTTGGCTACTTCCATTGATTCAAAATTTCTCCTTTAGATATTTGTTGATATAAAATCTAGAGTACCAGTTGTGTTTGGAAGTCTGACATAAAAAGATTCTATAAAAACATATGCATGATATATATTTTTCAAATCCTGCAAACTTTGAACTAAGGGTATACTGTAATTCACCAACATAGTCTCAGTCTTAAATCTCATGGTTGATTACAATTAAACCTTTATTATTTAAACATGTCTATTTCTACCAAAGCAGTAGAGAACGGACTTTCTAAATGCTCTCCTCTAAGCAAAATACAAGACAGAGCCTTGCCATCATTCCCAGCCACCATCCACACAAGACTCTCAGAACCTTTGCTGCTATCATGTCCCCTACTCATACTGGTTGCTTGGTTTTGTCTTGTGGTTTTAATTATTACATGACAAGAGCTTATTTCATATTTCTCAAGCCTCCTCAGAATTGTCAGGCAAAATTGATAATTTTAAAAATCATTTCAAGAATGTATCTATGATATATGCTCATACAGCTCAATTTAAAGAACATTTTAAACACTATCAATGCAGACCAATATATTTTTCCATCTTTCCTTAATAATTATAAATTTCAACAATTTTAACAATTTAACATTATTTCATGGAGTAATTAGAATTTTTCAAATTATACAATTCATAAAATTTTGCTATGGTTGTTAACTGACAAATCTTCCAATGAATGGAAAGATTTTAAACATTTGCAAAATATTAAAGTGCTTTATTATTACATTAAATGTGTTTAAATCATTCTTAAAGTCAGAAGGTAATAAAATGAATATTATAAATGCTGCTGGAAGTAAAATACCTAGAGATAAAAAAATCCATTAAAATATGGAACTATAATATTGATAAGATAATTTTCATTTCATATATTCAAGCTCTTTTACAAATGGTTCTGAAAGAAATTAAAATTGTGCTGATACCTTCAGAGGTGTCCTATATGAAAATATATAATAACTGTAACTTACATGATAGATCCTTTGTTCATTTATTGTATATTTAACTACTTAATCTGGTATTACAGTTTGTTTGTTTGTTTGTTTGTTTTTAAGCAATTGCATGCCTGGAGGAATAGAAATCTATGGGAATTTTCACTCTATTTTCTAGTTTTTTTCTAAAGATCTTAATGTAAAGTAGTTGTCATAGAATGGATCACTTCTAATAATATTTGACAATTTGAGAAAATTGGTGTCCATTCAGTAGCTATTTCAGTATCAGCAGGAGTTTCTGTGACCTTTCAATTAAAAGGAATCATGCTAATAGTTTTATTTTGATATTTTTGATACAAAATAGATTTATTTTTGATAATTTTAATATTTTTGATACTTTTCACAAATTTCTAAATGGGGATAGAATGTTTCTTCAATATTATTGTTTTCCTTTAGAATATCTAAGTTATCTATAAAAAGGGGGGTAGTGAAAGTACCTATTTTTCTCTGATATTATTGGGAAGAATTTAAATAAGGGCTATAATAATCTTTGAACTATTTGGGACAAATATTTCAAAACTCTAAAGCAATATTAATAAGAGTAATAAAATATATTTGCACTTTCTTACAAACATGGTTTGGGGAAGGACAGTCTAAACAAGGTGCATTCAATTTTTATAATGGTACTTCTTCTATTTATTAAAAAAATATTTTTTCTGTTCTACAGTTTCTTTAGATGGGAGCTAATTCCAACCATTAAAAAAATACACTTTTCTATGGAAGTGTTTAAATGACTATTACTCCCGTTCTATTACCATGATTCCATACTGTACAACGAGAATTTTTTTGAAGGAAAACAAGTTTAAGCACTATTCCCAAACTCAATCATTTGGTTTATACATCTATACTATTTAGCTACCTGCACCTATCCTTTAATTTTTAATTACATTATATTAGGCTTTGTCAAGAACTGAGACAGAGAGAAATATTGTGAGAAAGAAACATAATCAAGGCTTGGAAGTTGCACAGCATCACTTGGATCACATGATATTAAGGCAATTAATTAATATGCAGGAAGGGACTATAATAGACTCCATCTTTTGATGGTAAATCACAAGGTTATGGAGTAATGTGTGATAATAAATATTATTGTGACCATTTTTGAAAAAATAGAATCTTCCACACATAGCAACCAGGACAGAAAACAAAAACAATAAGAAAACACCTCTCCAGAAAAATTAAATGATAATATGTCACCATGACTCCCCAACTATGAGCAGGTATTTTTACTAACACTGAAACAATCCCTGTGGTATTTATTGGGAGCTCTGTGAGAGGAGGCAGAGGGTGGTTACAGTCCTGGTGATCCTGAGCGCTCGATAAGAAATAAATCAAATTTTCAAAGTACTAACTCCCAAATTGGAAAAAAATTTTTTTTCCAATTGGAAAAAAAAAAAAGCATTTCAGGAAAAGCTGAAAATGGGATGCAGCATTTCACAGGCCACAATTTCATGAGTGCAAGAAAACTGCAGAAATGATCCTCTGAAAATCCAAAAATTACATAATTCAAGCTTTCTTCTAAGACAAAGTCCTGTTCTGAGGAAGAGCTTCTGAATAGAATCTATATTTAACTACACAGAAACACAAGACACAAAGGAAAGAGAATGTCCCGAAAAAAGTATGAGAAGGGAGCACAGCGGAAAGAGAACATAGAATGTTAAAGGGCTATTTTTAGAAATTTAAAGTAACAATAGCAATGGGAGTCCAAGAGTCAAGAAACAAGGAAAGCTAGCCTCACTTACTGGCATTGCTTAGGAACACTTTTAAAGAAAATCTTGAGTAACAGAGTTGGCTAAAAAAAAAAGTGTATTTTAAACATTATAAGAGTAGGGCTGGGAATTAAAGCAGTTGAGAAGTTCTAAGTATTTTAGAGTCACCTATTTACAAAGACAATTGTAATCATCAGAACTTTTCCTATCTACTGATTAAAACTTTTATTAGATAATTAATTACAAGGTTAGATTATTTAAAATATATATTTTAAAATTTCTTTGATTAAGACTCATAACCAATTAAAACCACTAATTTCACCATTGAGATCAATGTTTTTTTCCCACTCAGAGCACCAAATTTTAGTCTTATTTTTACACAACCTTGTATATATATCATACCTTGTCACCTGACATTTATCTTCACGCAATTAATACCTGATATAACTATGTTTGTCCTATATTTAGAATAAATATTACAGAGGGATTTGACTGTTTCTGATTGCTTAGTTTCTTGTAGTTTAAAAATACTTTTGTTTTGGTTCTCCAAAAATGATACTGATTGCCCCTTCACTAATAGGAGAGAAAAGATGTTTACTGAAATGTCCTTGTAATCTCCCAAGTAAAATAATTGCTATCGTTTATAGTTGCTCACCCCATTGTTTAGGGAAATTAATTTTAACCTTTGATAACTCCTTTATCCAGCAAGAAAATGTCCAGTCACCCTTATTTACAAGCGTTTGACCATTTTTACCTTTGCTGGAAAGTAGAAAGTTTAATTGATTGAGAATACTTCACAGATGTGTGTTTGTTTACTCTGGGTGAAAAACAAGAAACACAAACATTTATACTTTCTACAATTCTGTAACTTCATTGTCAATACGGTCCAATGGACAGTGGGTTAATTAGAGGGAGGTTAGTAATTATAGGCCAGTTAGAAGGGAGGTCAGCTTGCTGGGAGGCTGCTAACTGGCTCTAGAGCTGGAGATATTGTTTACAAGAGACAGGGGGAAATGAGCAATAATTGCAATATGGTCAAATAGACAGTGTTCCTTTTATTTACGTTTGGGTTTTCTTGCCATATGTTTACATTTCAAATAAAAACGCAGTTGCATCAAAAAATATTATAAAGTGCTCAATATTTGATTTACTAATATATGGACGTGCATTGTCCTCTGTCATTTTGTGGACATCATCCTGCAAACCATATTAAATAAAAAATAAGTTTTGTGGCCAAGATTATGGCAATGCTAAAGTAACAGACATTTAACTAGTCTTTATAGGCATGAGTATTACTGAACTTGAAAATCAATTGGGTACTGTCACTCTTGTCTTAATCTTATATAGAGGTGCATTTCTCGTTTCTCTTTTCCCTCACTCAGTAACTATAAGGAAAACACTCAAGTCCTGTCCCTCATCTTCCAAAGAATCAAACTGTGACTCCTTCACATCTGTCTCCTCTCTGTTCAGGGAAAGGCTGTGGAAGAGGTGTATGCGCCAAGGCATGACTGTAGGGGCTGAGAGTCTTTTCCTTTGGAATAGGACAATTGTCCCCACCGTGGATAAAACTAAGTTTTCTTTGCTTATTTTCTCTACACTCCAGAAGCTAGGTCATTCTTAGAAGAGATTGATAGTATATTATTTAGTTATAATACCTTAGGCTTATTTTTTTCACTTTGGGGAAATTATGTTCTTATACCAATATAGTGTGTCCAAATGATGTGTCTCCTCTGATAATGATTACATGATGACTTGGTTTCCAATTTATGTAGGTAATCAATTTCCTGCTTGGTAAAGTGTACAAATGAGCTCCAAGTCATTTTTATTATAGGATTAAAAAATACATTTTGTCACTGAAATTAATCTACCGTGATATATGCTACCAAGTTATTATGTACTTAGCATATTGGAGTGAGTGCAGTGAGGACATTTAAAGAAATGTAAGATTAGATTCTATCTTCAAGCATTTGTCTGGCTTGACAGAACAGGTCACCGCATGCAAAACAACAGTGCATTCAATAAGAAATATAAATACTCCTTTTCAACAGGAGTGAAAAAGAGGCATCAGAGTGTTCCATGACGCTGGAAAGCTTCCCACTGGTTCCTTCCCACCACTTGTAGCCTCACATCATAATTTTCCTCAGAGCCCCTCAGGAGGAATATCATGCATGTCATCATATCCTACATTCCTTTTTCCATCAGTCCTCACAAAATGTCTTGCACCATCAACCTTGTCAGCTCCCACCAGCTAGGCTCTCAGCTCCACCAGTGGCAGATATGCCCATTCTAATCCCATCTCCCACTCATACCTAAGTCCACAAAAGCATCTATTCTGGCCTATGGAACTTGTAGTATGACATAAATACAATCCCTATATTTCCATCTTCCTTAGAAACATTCCCTCCCACTTCAACTTCTTGATCTAATTGAAAACTGCTTTTGTCTTGGAGACATTAATTCCTCTTTGGTCCTTTCAAATGTGGCTGCTAATCCACATCCTTCATGTCACAAGGTTTGGAGATAATGTGGCAGTTTCCAATATGCATCACTGTTGCTTCTAGAAAAATTTCCCTCTCTTGTCCATAAAAATGCAGGCCTTGTATCATAGGTCATGAGATCATATTTTCCAGTACTGCTCATTATAGCAATAACCACAGGCTCCCCAAAGCACTTGGTCTCTGTCTTTGACTACTTCAAAATCTAGTTTACTCTCACTCTATCTAGTACAATTCCTGTCACAATTATTAATAATTTGAAATTCCACATAGACTATAACCTCATTGTTAAAAATAACAACACTCTCTTTGTAACTTCCTTTGCAGGCATTTCATTCTTGAAACACTCCTGCTATTTTTCTATGTCTCTGCTTGGATTTCACCTCCAACTTTTCTTTGGCTCTACTATGATTTTCTGTCCATTAACTAAGGAATATTTTAATGCCTACCCCTCGTTCCCTGGTGTTCATGTTCAGGTTTGCTTGGCTTAAATTCCATGGCCCGTTAGTATAATTACCTCCTTCAGATATTTTTACCTCTATTTTTCTCTCCCCTTCTCTGATAGTCACCAGATAAATCTCTGACTGGCCAAAACCCTCTATGTGCTTTTCTCCTAAACTCTAAAGTTAAATGTTACTGGAGAAAAATGCAATGAGGTCAACTCATCTCACTTTAATCACAATCAGTAATTGTAGGTAGAATGTTAATGCTGCCTAATAATTTGACCCCATTTCCCTATTTGTTTAATTTTCTCCTCTCTTCATGACTATTTCATACCTTTCCTTTCATTATACTTCCAGTATAACATCTATCATTTGCTCTCAGCTAATGATGTCGCTTCTTATTTCTTCAGAAAATACAGTCATCAATAAGTTCATAAAAAACTACATCCTACCTCACCCTACCTACTTCTGAATCCATGTTCCGTGCTTACTATAATAGATGGGCTGTTTTTGCTTTTGTATAACATCATTATTTCACCCCTTTCCTGGATTCGATCATAATTTCCCTCTACAAGAATATTGCACCATCAGCTGTCACCTCTATCCCTGCATTATCATTTTTCCCCTTTTCTTCTGGATCAACTCTCAGGAGCATATGAATAGTCTCTGATCGTTCTTGTTTTAAAAAGAAGAGACAATACTTCCTTTATTCCAACCATTACTCCATTTATTATTCCCAATTTTGTCACAAATCCTCATATCCTTACCTCTACTCACAATGCCCCACAGGAAATCAACCAGTAATCTTATTGGCGTCAATTTATACATCAATATTACCTTGGTTCACAAAAACACCATACCCCAACAGAATTTCTGCAATATCCTGATTGGTTTTCCAGAATATATCCCTTCACAGGCTGCTTCACAAAAGAGCTAAGGTGATTCTTCTAAAATATAAGTCTGAGCAGCATATCATTCCTCTGCTAAAAAAAAATTTGATCAGAGTTAAATCCAAATATTTATATGACCTACAATACCTGCAAGATGTAAACATCATCACCTTTTCCTATTCTCTCTCTGTTCTCATTTCTAACGTTTTTTCTAACTTTCTCTTCTCAAGCTACTTTGGCTTCTAGACTTAGGGCTTTTTTGCATGAAATGCTCCTCCAGATTTCCACATGATTTTCCCCATACTTCTTTCAGGTCTCTGCTTACATATTATCTTAGTATCTGGACCTTCCTAATCATATTATATGATATAGTAATAACAATTCATTACTTCCTGGCCTTACTTTCCTCTGTAGCGTTTCTCATTCCTTGAGGTATCATATAATTACCTGCATATTGCTTTATTGTTCGGAGACATTTTACCAATCTTACTGCCAAATACTTATACAAGTGCCTTTTATAGTCATTAAAAATCTGTTAAATAAATTATTCTGACAAATATAGTAAAAATTTCACATGATGAAATCAGATATTTTGCTTGTTGTGTGATGGACATGATATTATAAACGTATAACAAGTTGTACTCTAGAGTGAGGTTTTATTGAAGTGGGGGGTTTAAGTTTATTATAGTTTTCGATCTATAATCTATGACTGAAATAAAATTTCACATTAATGTATTTTCCGAGACTGATTGCATTAAGGTGTAAATGATGCCATATTGATAATTCTCACAAAAGACAGTTGTAAGTGATTAAAAATGGTGATACACATTAATGTTTCATGAAATGTAAAATAAAAACCAGTATCTATACTAAAATATAAATAATTACAACAGGAAACATCTTTAATGTGAAAGTTTCCAAAACTTACTTTTTGTCCAAATCCTTGGAAAGAGAAGTGAAATACAATAGCTATGTTGAATAACTTTTGTATTTTAGTCTGTCTTACAGTGGCTAGTGCCCTTCACCAAACTAGTCTCTCATGTTTTCTTTCTCTCTTGAGATGGCCTCTCTTTAGCCTCAAATCTTTATGTTGTGAACTTAGTTACCTTTAGATGCTAACAGACTGGGAATAATTTTATGTAACATCTGCTATACAAGAGGTTCAATAAATTGATTTATAGCAATATACCTTGCTCTGAAGAGTTCTATTGACTCTAAGAACTCATTCTTCTCAAAATGTTTATTATGGATTTGAACATGGATTGGGAACCCTTGACTTGGTTTATATTTTGAGAGAAGAACCTCATAACTTTGGTGATGGATTTTAAAAATTCCCCTGAAAGGCAGGCTTTGTTCTTTTCCTTCTTTAAGATGAGTTGCTTTTTAAATTTTTTATTAAGGCACTCATTTTATCTTCTTAGAATAGAGTTTTTGTGTGTTGTAAGAGATTTTTGTGTGTATCATTTCTTTCTTCTTATTGCATAGCAATATGTTTGCTGCACATACTAAGTGCTAATTACAAGTTATATAAATAGAAATAAACTATTTCTAAGGAAATGGATTTACTGCATGTCATTCAATTTGTGTTTCCTTTATTTGGTATGGCAGATCTATGTTATTATTATTTTTTTATATGTGGATTTAGGTAATAATCCATGTACAGCAATTACATTCAATATGCTTTTATTTTATAGCTGTGAAGCTGAGTAATATATCAAATAACTAGATAGATGGATAGATAGATGATAGATAGATAGATAGATAGATAGATAGATAGATAGATAGATAGATTGTTTTCAAATCCTTAGTGCACCTGGCTTTGATTTTTCTTATTGAAAAAAGAAAGAGGGAAAGATTGTTTCAAAGTTCTTTTCCAATTCTAAAATTTCATTACCTCAAAGCACAGGATATCTAAAAAGTTTTCCAGTTATATAGGGCTCCATTCTAGTACATTTAATGATAACCTGTTTCTCTCTCTCTTTCTCTCAGTTTATTTCTCTTTCCTAGTATCAGTAAAATAGGCCAATTCAATGCCAATTCTAGTTATTTACTTGTAGTGTGTTTTGGGTAAGTAACTAAGTCTGTCGGTAACCCATTCTTTTTATCTTTAAAACGAAGATAAGTATAGTATCTATTTCTTGGAGTGGTAAAAATTAAATTATATAACACTTGTAAAGTGAATAGTACAGTACTTTTCACAATGTAAGCAACCCATAAATCTTAGTTATATTAGTACATGTATTATACTCCTTTATTTCTTATTCTATTGTTACTTTTCATTCATTTGTTTATTCAACAAAAATTTATTGAATTGCTCTTAATTCATTTATCTATTCAACACAGCAATCTGTATTTCGTTCTAGGAACTTGGAAGACAGTAATAAAAAGCAGACAAAATGCTTGCTCAGCCTTGAGGTGAATATATTTTATTGAAGAAGACAGGCAATAAACATAATATATGAGTAAATTATATAATAGATAGAAAGTATAGATGCACGGAAAAAAACAGAGAGGAGGAGAATAAAGGGAATCCAAATTCAGGGAGGATGGAACACAATTTTAAATGGAGTAGTCAGAATAAGACTGAGAGATAAGGTGATATTTGAGCAAAGTTTAAAGTAGGTAAGTAGTAAGATGCCATGTAGATCTATCATATACTTTCACATGGTTTTCAAACTTTTATTCTAGTAAAAATTGTTTTCAGAGTACAACTACACTGACAATATTGCTCAGAGGGAGGATCATCTCCTCCAAGAAGGATTCTACCTCCTTGAGTCCGTACTAATCCCTCCTATATATTTCTACAAGGTCGGACAATTAAGTTCGTGAACTTGTTGCAATGATGTTGCTAAACTGAACTTTTTTGATATCAGAGGGATTACTCATTATGAATTTGTACCAGCTGGAGAAACATTTGACCAACTTTACTATTTGGAAGTGCTGAAAAGGCTGTGTGGAAAAAGTTAGACAAAAACGACCTGAACTTTTTGCCAACAATTCATGGCTCTTGTATCACGATAATGCACCAGCTTACATGGTACTGTCTGTGAGGGAGTTTTCAGCTAGTAAACAATAACTGTATTGGAACATCCTCCATACTCACTTGATCTAGTCTCCAATGACTTTTTTCTTTACCCAAAGATAAAGGAAATATTGAAAGGAAGACATATTGATAACATTCAGGACATCATGGGTAATACGATGCTAGCTGTGATGGGCATTCCAGAAAAAGAGTTCCAAAATTGCTTTGAAGGGTGGATTAGGCACTGGCATCGGTACATAGATTTCCAAAGAGAGTACTACGAAGGTGACAATAGTGATATTCAGCAATGAGGTATGTAGTACTTTTTCTAGGATGAGTTTGCGAACTTAGTTGTCGACCTTGGGCACACTAGATGAATTTTGATTCTCATTTTTGATAAAAATAACTTACTGGTTGATTAGAAATTTTTATTTTTTAATTAGTAATCAATTGACTTCATTGATACCTGGGCTTAAATGGGTGACCCTAAATAGTGATAGATAAAAATTCAATCAAAACAAGATGATTTGTGGTCAGCGTTTGCTCTGTATATTTCTATCATCTACTGTGAAACAGTTACATTACACTTTAGGTAAACTATTTTATGTAAACAAAAAATTCCTTTAAGTCTTGTTATTCACTCAATCATTTACTCATGAATCTGTTCCTTCTTCTCTTCTAATTATTTTCCATTATAAATTTGAGGATCCCCTGTGTGCTAGGAATGGCTCCAATGGCTTGGGCTACCATGGTGAACTGATTTCTGTGCATTCCCTACATTTCTTTCACCTTTAAGAAAGGATGTTTTCATCCATTTTCCAAAGGCAAATCCTGTAAATCTTTTCAAACTTAATTATTGAAGAAACATAATTATCAGTGTGGGAGTTAGGGTAACATATGTGATACTCTGTAGCACGTAGTACAAAAAGAAAACAGCTTGAGTAACAATACTAATATGAAGTCAGGAGAAAGGTCTTATTGATTTTCTCACATTTCTATGCATTTCAGCAAGCTTTATGTTCCTGGTTGTCCAAAGTGAACACATCCCACATTTTTCTTTCAGGTTACATAGTCAACTATAATTGTTTTAATAGAAATATAAAACACCAGAGCTCTAGAGATAGAAATATACATGTAAACAATCTCATGCTTTTTTACCCCAGATACCTAAATAATAAGAAAACATTTTTGTACATTCACTCTGGGTAATACAATGTTAAAGACTGTGCCCTTAACAAATTAAAGACATTTGCAATGGACGAACTGCCTTCTTTTTGTCCTATTTTACTATTTGTTTTGTACAGTTACATATTATTCTCTAGTTTAAAATGGCACAAAATTCATTTCTTAATATTTTTAAAACAATAAGAAACTTTAAAAATGTATTGTAGATAAATTTACCGATTGATTTTAATTGGTAAATCAAAGTTAAATTTTCATGATTCAATGCCAGAAAATAGTATCTTCCATAGTGGAAAAAAATTAAAATAAATTATGTTTTTGAAGTTAAGTATGTTAAATAAAAGAGTTCCATATCAATAAAAATTATGGAATCCAATACATTTCTAACTGGATAGATATTTTAATGACAAAAAGGAATCAAAACAGTATTTACAATAGTTGAGAGGCATGGATATTTGCCAAGAGAATAATGATTAGTGTGATAGTTTGGTGGGATTGTGGGCAATTTTTATTTTCTTATTTTCCCAATTTTTTCATAATACTGTAGTGTATAACAATAGTAGAGGAAGCATAGATTTTGCAATACCAGAGAGACCTGTGTTTAAACTCAACTCTGAGGATTTAGCTGAATAATACTTTAAAAGTTATTTAACCTCTTAGAAACTTTATTTTCTCATTTGTAAAATGGTAGTTAAGAACACCTACCTCATGGGATTATTGGAAGAACAATGATATAACACCCCAATAAATTAAAAAAAAAAAAAAAGAAAGAAAGAAAATTGCCTCTGCTTAATTTAGCACATTCTGTTGAGCGTTGGCTGAGTTAACAATATGTACAATTTATAAATATAATTTAAATCAATTTACTTTTAATTCAAACTTATTTTAAAGAACATCTCTAAGGCTATTAGTCAAGCACCATAGCTATCTTGAAAAATTTGCCCTTCAGGATTATTCTATGATTTATATATTATTTAATCCCATTTTTTCAGATGAGAAAAGTGAGTCTCCAAGGGATCAAGCCAATTGCCAATAGTAATCAAGTAATTAGTTTACAGAACTGACCTTTGAATCCAGATTTCCCAGACATAATACTGCATGCCCTTTTAACAACCTTTCACTAAACTACACAGTACACGGTAACAGCATGAGCTTCATGTATGTATCTGTTTCCTTCCTTCCCCAAGTCTCACAGAATGATGCAGAGGTGGTCCTAGTTGTATCTGTGCACATGGAGTCTGTTTTACAACTGTGGATCTCTGACATTAGAAAATCTCCAATCTTTTCAGAGGATTGCCAGCAAACTCGCCCTACTTCCCTCCAAAAAGAGATATTTGTATAATACTGGAATATGAAGTTCAGACAATTAAGTTCACAAACTTTCCACCATGTAAGTGCAAGCGAGGTAGGAAAGAAGACATTCTCTGTCTTTATTGTGCTGGTTAGGAAACACATTTACTGTCTGCCACAGAAAGAGACACTATCTCTAGTCTCCAAGGTTGTTTTCTGTGAAAACATCATTGAAAAAAATAGTCCAGGAGAAAACCTGTTAAAAGACATGTAGAAACACCGTGGAGAATTGCTTCCCCAACAGTTAGGTGTAGTGGGTATCATTGTCCAATTTGCCTCAACTGGGATCTTGATAGCATTTTAGGCAATTTAAGAATTTTCAATAATCTGCACTGACCCTCTGGTTTAGCTGGTTTTCCAAGCTTCTTCTTCAGATTTACTTCATTCCTTGCTACTACGTGAATTCCCTGGCAAGCCCATTGACTCAACTCAGGTACCCTCCAAACTTCCCTTAGGGCCTGAAAAAGTGAAATTCTAGCTCGTTCACTGACCAACCATGTTGTATTTCTTTGTTGACTTTGGTGTGGGCGTGGCCATTGTCCCCAGGTGCTGTAGGGGCAGCCTATGAGGTAATCTCAGTGTAAAATCTACATGCAAATATGAGCAAGAATCATTTATTTCCAGTTTATCCTTAACCTACACATCTACCTCTCAACCAGTTTAGGTCCAGGAAATGGAGATAAGAACCTAAGTGAGTTTATGCCTCTGTCTCCAACTCTTTTCACCACAATGCACTAGGATCAGAAGAGTCAGACTTCATGTTTCAACTTTTAATCTCCTTTTATGCCAAAGAGGTATCTATCTATCTATCTATCTATCTATCTATCTATCTATCTATCTATCTATCATCTATTACAAATGCTATTATTTTTCTCCCCTGACACTTGTTATTTAAAGCAACTTAGAAAACCCTTGCTCTCTTGTTCTCTACAAAGCCTCTTTCAACCATATTGCCTTACAACAATATCTTATATAGGATGTCTGAACCTAAATATTATTAATATTATTTTTCACTTTATACTTCTGTGGTGATGATCCAAATATCCCATCATTTCAACCCTAGCCCCGAATATTGCTTTGACTGGGAAAAATGTCACATATAGGTGTGAAAATAAATAAAGTAAACTCATTCAAAATGGAATTGAGAAGCCATGAGGAAGAGATTTCATCACGTATCGCTTGCACCACTGATTGCAACTTACATAACGAGCACCTCCCGCTTATTCAATCAACAGGAAGAAGGAAGAACCCTTTTTTACTGTTTGCCTCACTAATCGCCAACTGCTCATCCTCTTTCCCCAGCAACAACAATCATCCCATTACCAGCAACCAATGACATAGCGCCACAATCTCACCCCAATTTCCTCCTTAAATCTTATAAAAGCTGACCTTTCTTTTGTCTCCTCAGACTTCCCTATGGCTTGTCATAGTTTTCACATCTCAAGTCATAATTCCTTTGCTATTCTCAAATAAACTCAATTGCCACTCGAACAACTTTTGCTGTTTAATTTTTATGGTTGACACAGGAAAACTGAAAATGAAAAATCATGTCAATATATCTCTAAATATTATTCCACTAGCAACTAATTATTTGTTACATCTTAGCTTTCCAGGTTTAAATTCAAGATCACCATAGTTGGACAACACTCTCACCTGTCGTGTTTCCCGGAAAATAAGACCTAGCTGGAAAATCAGCTCTAATGCATCTTTTGGAGCAAAAGTTAATATAAGACCCATCTTATGTTACTATAAGACCGGGTCTAGAGTAATATAATATAGTATAGTATAATATAGTATAGTATAATATAATATAATATAATATAATATAATATAATATAATATAATATAATATAATATAATATAATATAATATAATATAATATAATATAATATAATAGACAGTGGTACCTCTGTTTTTTAACGTAATCCTTTCCGGAAGACCGTTCAAGTTCTGAAAACGTTAGAAAACCGAGGCACGGTTTCCCCATAGAAGGTAATGCAAAATAGATTAATCCATTCCAGACATTTAATATAAACCCCTAAAACTGCAAATTTAGCATGATTTCTTCTATCTAATGATACCATAGATCCATAAAATTACAGCGTTCATAAACTGAAACGTTTGTCAATGGAGACATTCGAAAACTGAGGTATTACTGTAATATAATATGGTATAATATGACATGTTACGATATGATACGATATGATACAGTACAATATGATATAATACCGGGTTTTATGTTAATTTTTGCTCCAAAAGACTCACTAGAGTTGATTGTCCGGTTAGGTCTTATTTTCGGGGAAACACGGTAACACTGATTAGGTTTCCCCATTTCAACAGTCATAGGTTTATGTCTGGCCCAACTACTGCATTCCAGAGAATTATTTTGTTTTTCCTCAGCACTAGGGATGGTGCTATATATGTTGGCATCATTGTTGTGAGAGTGAAAAATCATGCCGTTCTGGAAGAAATAACTTCTAGACAGAAGGCTGACAGGGTGACTATTCTTTTGAATTCTATGGTCCCTTTCTCTGGCTTCTTCTGATTCTTTGTTCCTGGAGCAATGGACAAAAAAATAAACAATGATAAATTCTAAAAGCTACATCTTGCATTCTAACTGCTTTCCATATTTAACTGTTTAATTCTTCTTTTACACATTAGTTATGACCATGTTTTTTAATTGTTAATATTATATTTTTTTAGTGCACACTATGAAAATGAATCGGTTCGGCCACTGAATCACTCATTTATTTTCAGCTGCCTAACATTCATTATTATCCTCCCCAATACTCAATTTTATATCTATTTTAATCTTCTGTATTCATTTTCAATGTAATGAATATAGGCAATAATAATTTCAGAAAATTATCATCTCTTAGCAGCATCAAACAATCCATTCCCAGTACAGTTTACATGTTACCACTCATCTGTATTTTCAAATATTCAGGAGATTCCTAAATATTCATATATTTTTGTTTTTAACTTTGGCAAATAAAAAAAAGGCAAAATATTGGCAAGAACTCCAGTCTAGAAGTTAGGAGGCCTTACTTTTCTTCTGGTCTGACAATAACTAAATATAAAGCCTTGAAAAAGATACAAGTTCCATGAATCTCTGTTGTCTCATCTATAAAGTGAGGAGGGTTGAATTATAGAATCCCCAAATCCTTTTCCAGTCTATAATCCCATAATTTTTTCTATTGATTATAATTACTTATCCAAATAAAAGTATAATGTAAACTAAAGTATAACTGTGATCAAAGGCTTTAAATAAACCTAACTGTAATTCATTGCCCCATTAATTTAACTTAAAACATCTATTGAATAAGTAAATATTAATGGCAAATATTCCTTCCTGAGTATAGAGTAGAATGAGTGACACGTAGTTCCTGTCATAAAGAAGCCTGTATATTTAGATAGTAAAATTAGATAGCATTTATTTGGTACTAAACCAAAACTGAAGTAATCACCAAATTAATTTTTAAACTAATTTTTGAAGATGTTTTTAGCCAAAGAGAATAAAGCAGTCTTGCTGGGGAAAGTGGACAAATACATGCAAAAAATAAATACATACATACATACATACATACATACATACATACATAAATAAGTAAATAATAAGTAAACTGGACCACCTTCTTATGCCATATATAAGAATAAACTCAAAATGAATTAAAGACTTCAATGTAAGACCTGAAACCATAAAAGAAGAAGAAAATGTAGGAAGTAAAATCTCAGACATTACCCTTAGTAATATTTTTACTGATATACCTCCTTGGGCAAGGGAAACAAAATAAAAAATAAACCAATGGGACTACATCAACCTAAAAAGTTTTTTTCACAGCAAAGGAAACCATATGCAAAACGAAAAAACATTCTACTGAATGGGAGAAGACATTTGCCAATGATACATCTGATAAAGGGTTAATATTCAAAATTTATAAAAAACTCATACAACTCAACACCTAAAAACCAAACAATCCAATTAAAACATGAATATCAAGAGACATTTCTCCAAAGAGGACATACAAATAACCAACAGACATATGAAAAGATGCTCAGCATCACTAATTACCGAGGAAATGCAAATAAAAACCACAATAAGATACCACCTCACTTCTGTCAGAATGGTCATCATCAATAAATCAACAAAAATGTGTCGGTGGGACGTGGGGAAAAGGGAACCCTGTGCACTGTGAGATTGAAAATTGATGCAGCCACTATGGAAAACAGTACGGGCTTCCGCAAAAAAATTAAAAAGATAACTACCTTATGACGCAGCAATTCCACTCCTGGGTGTTTATGCAAAGAAATCCAAGGCACTAATTAAAAAAAAAGTATATGTGCACACCTATGTTTACTGCAGCACTATTCACAATAGCCAATATATAGAAACAACCAAAATGCCCATCAATAGATGATTGGATAAAGAAACTGTGGTATATTTATACAATGGAGTGTTGCCACGCAGCAGCTTACTCATCTGTCTCCTCGTACCTGCCCCTAAAGAACGGAGAGTCTATGAGGCAGATGCTTTCAGGGACTTTGCTTCACCTTTGTGCTTACACCTTATGTCTCCCTGTTTGGCCCCAGGGATGGCTGGTTAGCTAATGACCAGTAAGATTCCCCACAGGGCAGGGAGGGGGGGGGGCAACTCAAGCCAGGTGTAGTCGAGTGGAGACCAACAGTAGAACCCATGGGGTTGACAGAGGTGGGCACAGCCCCCCACCTTCCCCTGGCTAAGGAGAGCCTCTGCCTCAGTGGCTGCATTATTTCCCACAACCTGCAGGGGAAGAGATTCAATGATATGCTCTCCATCTATCCATATGCATAAGGGTTTGTCCCTTGGGGAAGTACATACATCCTGAGACTTAGGGTTCTGCAGCCTGCAGGCAAGGGTGATCGGCTTGAATCAGTTTCCTATTATAATGTATAATATATCGAAAGATCCTGAGATTGACAAGCTTTATTCTCACCTAACTAATAAAAGCTATGCGTAGGCCCAATTAGGGACTCAGTCCTTAGGCTGGAGTCCCTTGGTCTTGCTTGCACACTATTCTTGGCTACTGTCTTTCTTAACCCTGTGCCCTCCTCATCGCTTCCCACAACCCTCCTCGCGCGGGACGCGACAATGGAGTATTAGAAGATTGGACAAGTACAGTTGGCAAATTCATCCTAGAAAAAGTGCTGCATACCTCATTGCTGAATATCACCACAGTCACCTTTGAAGCAATCCCCTTGGGAAGCTATGTACCTATACCAGCACCCAGTCCACCTTTCAAGGCAATTTTTGAACTCTTTTTCTGGAACGGCCCTCAGAGCTGTTGTCATATTACCCGTGATGTCCTCAATGTCATCAAAATATCTCCGTTTCAATATTTATCTTTGGGTAAAGAAAGAAGTCCCTGGGGGCCAGATCAGGTGAGTAGGGAGGGTGTTCCAATTCTGTTATTTGTTTACTGGCTGAAAACTCTCTCACAGACAATGCCGTGTGAGCTGGTGCATTGTCGTGATACAAGAGCCATGAATTGTTGGCAAAGTTCAGGTTGTGTAACTTTTTCACACAGCCTTTTATGCACTCCCAAATAGTAAACTTGATTAACTATTTATCTAGTTGGTACAAATTCATAATGAATAATCCCTCTGATGTCAAAAAAAAAAAAAGGTTAGCAAGATCGTTGAAAAAAATTCGTGAACTTAATTGTCAGACTTCGTACTCTGCCGTAAAAAATAATGAAATCTTACCATTTGCAACAATATGGATGAACCTAAAGTATATTATGATAAGTGAAATAAGTCAGACTGAGAAAGACAAATACTGTATGATCTCACTTATATGTAGAATCTAAAAAACAGAATTAACAAACAAAAAAGAAATAGACTCATAGATACAGAGAACAAACTGACGATTGCTAGATGGGAAGATGATTGGGGGAATGGGTGAAAAAGGTGAAGGGATTAGGAAGTACAAATTGGTAGTCACAAAATTGTTACAGGGATGTAAAATACAGTATGGGGAATACAGTCAATAATGTTGTAAAAGCTATGTATGGTGTCAGATAGGTACTAGACTTATTGGGAGGATCACTTCATAAATTATATAAATGCCTAACCACTGTGCTGTATACCTGAAACTAATACAAAACAATATTGAATGTCAAATATATATATTTGTAAAGTACAGCATAGGGAATATAATCAGAGGAATTGTATAGCTGCGTATGGTATCAAATGGGTAGTTGATTTGTTGGGGTTATCACTTTGTGAAGGGTGTAAATATCTAATCATTACATTGATTAGAAAATAATTTTAAAAATAGAGAAAAAAGTGAATAAAAAGAAAGAATAAAGCAGTCTTTGAAAGCTTAGTTGTAAGTGGATTAACGAAGTATTTTTACATTTTGTTTGCTTGATCAACTAATCCACTCATTCAACAGTTGTTTATTGTTTCTATACTTTATGGCAAATACTACATGTATACTAAATGTTGGTGAACAGAATGAAAAATATAATTGCCTATGCACTTGGTCTTTGGGGATATTTACATGAGTCACTCCCTCATTTCATTTATCACTAGAGGCTAAGCTCCCTGAAAACAGGATGAAGTGGGTGAGGGAAGGAGAAAAGGCAAGGATGATTCCTAGAACGTTTTGCCTGAGCACACTGGTGATGATAATGCCACCTCCTGAAATGCTGAAGACTGGATGATGTTCAGAGTTGCAGAGAGGAAAACAGGATTTCTATTTTGTGTTATATGTTTGAGAAGCCAGTTACGTTCGAAAGTGAACATGTAGAATTAGCAGTTGGATATATGAGTCTGAGGCCCATGAACCATTAGGACTAGAGATATAAATTTGGGATTGTTCAGCATATGGATGATATATAAAGTCATGAAGCTTTAATGAATTCACTTGAGAGTTAAAACTGACACAGAAAAGAAAAATTTTTCATTATCCTGTGAATTGAGACAGCACTGAATGTGTAAATTTTTCATTATCCTGTGAATTGAGACAGCACTGAATATGTTATAAACTTATAAAGATAATAGATTTTAGGGAAAAATTGATTTGTTTATACATTTGAGTCTGAATTGAAAACTAATTTTATTTCATGTATCTCTCTTATTGCTAAGCCTCATGGCATAGAATTGGAACTATTTCAAAGAGCTAGAAAATAAAATGGTGGGGGAGGGAGAAAAATAAGAATTAGTACAGAACAGCTGATGAAGGGGAAAAAAAGTAAGGAATTTATAGGACCAGCATTATCTTTCATTTATTTACTCATTTGCATTAAATGAATAACTCAAGTACTTAGTTTTTTTAGATGTTAGTTTGCTTTATGATTTTCTTTTTACCAATAAATAACTGATGAAATATTTCTATGTGAAGATGACTGGTGCTTAGAATTTTCTTCTATTTTTTGCAATTTACAGGAATGAAAAGAGTTACAGTTTTACAGTAGAAGTTAGAAATATTATCTAACTTGTTGACTTGAATGGAATGTATGCTTCTATATTTGCATTATTGAACTGTAGAGAGGAAGAAGGAGAATAGAAGTTAAGTTATGGGTCATGTTTAGACATGCATCCATCTTCATTGTAAACAGCCATATTTTTCTACTGGCAACTGGCACCTCTGATTATAGGGTCTCTATGTGAGCACTTCTTGAGGCTGATACTCAGGTACTTCTTGCGAATGATAGACTTAAACATTTTTTACAATTAACATTATGTTTATACACCTAAAGTATTATCAAACGTTCATTGTCTAAGTTCAAGCTATTTTGCTGGAGCACAGTCCTTTTTCTTAATAGATAGTTTTCTATTTCACCACTTTTATTGTACCTTAAAAGAAGATCCAGAAGCATATGTAGAGATTCTCAAACTCTTTCACAAACAGGATATGTAAATTAAGACCAAAAGTCATTATAAGTATTATTAGACAGGTGAAAGTTGAAAAATTGGATATTGCCAGATGCTGTCCTCAACATACATTAATCTTGGGAATGTAAATGATATAGTTCATATTTGAGTAGTGATGCCTTAAGAATTCTCCTAAGTATTCCAAATGAATTATTTCAGAAATCCTTAAAGATGCATATAAACGCATGTTCACCGTACCTTTACTCAGGAGATCAGTGAGTTGGAGGTAACATGGGTGCTCATCACTGAGGGAGTAAATAGGTAAAAATGTAGTAGATACACACATTGGAACAATTACAAGTAACAAACTAGGTGTACCAAAGCAATAAGCATAGCTCTTAAAACACAGTATTTAGTAGAAAAAAAGAAAAACTGAGATGTGTAACACAATACAATCTACTTTGAAATACGTATACACAGACATTTTGTAAAATATACAAAATATAATTAAACACAATTGTATGGTTGCTTATTGTTGGGAGGGGGATGAGATAAAGAAGGAAGAGGATCCTTGAAAAGACAAAAAACAATAACCTCACATAAACAGTGGCAAAATATTTGAAATATCATTGAGAGCATAAACACATAGACAATATTAAAACCACAGGACTTAATGAAGTCTTTTAGGGAATCATGTACAAATAAGGAAAAAAGAGTCCACATATTTAATTCTATAACACTACAAATATTTAGATGAAGGACAGAGACTATGCAGCAAAGGAGACAGGAATGAATGTGGAACTACAAATAATACCTAATACTTACATAGTCCTTACTGTTAAAGGAGCAATTGCCCTGAGGCTTTGAATGAAATGAAAAGCTGAGCCCAGAGCCATTCCGTGTCCTGTGAAGACATCATGGCATAGAATCATGGATAACAACAGACACTACTGCTGTTTTTGATTGTTAATTAAGAAAGAAAGATAAAATCATGTTCAGTAAACTTTCTAATGCATGTTATAAAATATTCTGTCAAGAACAAAAGAGACTGACTTTCAAAATCTACTGGGGGTAGCAAATGTCCATAATACAACACTCCCCACGGAGATCATGTTGGATAGTGAAGGTGTCATAATAAGTAATTATAGATTGCAATGATATGCTATGAAGAGAACATGACTTCTATATGTGTATGTAGATTCCTTCAATGTTCATAAATCATCATTCAAGGTAGATTTGATAAAAGCCAGGAAAAAAATGAAAAGATGTTAGAGAAATTATTCAATAGGATAGAATTTTAATACAGTTTTCCTTTCTTAAAATGTGTCTACATTTTTTGGCAACCCCTAAAAATGTATTTTAAGAAAGGAAGAAAAAACTGTATTAATTGTAATACTCAATATATATCAATAACAAAAGATGAATACAAGTCACATTTGACTTCTGCAGTTACAAGAGATGCTGAAAGTGGTCACCATCAGCATCCATCCAGACACTTTTGATTATGGTGAATTACTGCTTGAGCATCGATACCATCTCTTAAAATACTATATATATATATATACCAGAACTTAAATATAATCATTTGAAAGTATAACTTGAAAAATCAAGAGGATTCTGAAAAATTAGACAGGTTACAAAGGGGAAAAATCAACAACAAAAACAAGGATGAGTAGCTCTAGAAAAGGCAAATGAAGTGAAAACCACACAATCAGATGCATATTACACAATTCAAGGCAAACTAAGCAAGTCTATATGATGCTAGAAATAATATTTTAAAATTAAGTCCCAGATTGTTGGACATCTGCTAAAACCTTTCGGCAGATGATCAAATTGTTTCTGGAGACAATGACTGGGCTGATCCTACAGCTCAAGATTCCCTAAAGAGGGAAAAAAGGATAAAGAATAGGGCATTCAAAAACAATACTTAGTCTTCATAAGCATAGTTGTGTCATTCGCCAGTTTCATTGTACATAATGAAAAAAAATCATTCTACATAATGTCATCAAATAAATAATATTTTAATTGACAAACTTAAAAACATTTTTCTTATGTCAATCCCAATGACATAGAATTTTTAAAAGATTCCATTGTTTAAGTGTTTTAAGTAGCTGTAAATATACTAATAAAAGGAGATACCTAGGGAATCTCAAGAGGCCAGATGATTTCAATTGTTACCCATCTGTTTTAATAAGAAATGTTTGCCTGCAAGATGAAACCAACAGTCACAAAGCTATAACTTAGGAGTTAGACATTTTGAAAACTTTCTCTATTTAGGGAATAATTTCTCTATTAGGGAATAATGAGAAATTATGTGCCGTAAAGACATAGCCAATGAATTTGGAAAAAAACCTAAGCTAAAATCAAACTCAAGATTGATCTTGATCAAGTTTCTTAAAGTTCATCTCCATTTCTTTTCCTGTCAAAGATGAGTCAAACATGTTCTGCCTTCTACAGAGTTGTGAGAGTCACATCAAGGAGGGTGTAGGTAAAATGTGTAAACTGTAGAATGTCCTACAGGTGCAAGTAATTGTTACATCACATAGCTGACTTCAATCTAGTTCTAGGATAATCTATCATAATTTATGTGCCTGAATAACGTATGTTTCTATTGGCCAATGGACTTTTATTTCTCTCCTATACTAGGGTGACTCAAAGAGCAACACAATTTTAACATGTGCTATCCGATAACTAGTTTATATGTTTTTAAACACACTTGTAAAAGAACCATAATATTTATTTTTATAATTTTACAAATGTCCATTGTGTACTCCTCATGCCACGTTGCATATATAAACTTTGCATTCTAATTCATTCCAGACTGACAGCAGCATATCACTGTTATTGGATGGAGTGATATACCATATAATTAAATGATTCACACAGGATACTTTGCTATGAAAGATAATACTGCAATAATTTAAATTACATTTTAAAAATATTAATTTTAGTTGTCAATGATTGTTTTATTATTCTGGCAAACAGAAAATATTTCTATCGAAAAGCATTTTAAAATTTCAATTCTTGGCCACCATAAACAAAGATGCAATGAACAGTGGAACACATGTGTCTTTATGGATACATGTTTTCAGATTTTTTGGGTAGATACCCAGGAGAGGGATTGCTGGGTCATATGGCAATTCTATTCATAATTTTGTGAGGAACCTCTACACTTCCTTCCATAACAGCTGCACCAGTCTGCATTCCCACCAACAGTGTATGAGGGTTCCTTTTTCTCCACAGCCTCTCCAACATTTGTTACTATTTGTCTTGTTGGTGATAGCCATTCTGACTGGGGTGAGGTGATATCTCATTGTGGTTTTTATTTGCATTTCTCTGATGATTAGTGATGTTGAGCATTTTTTCATATGACTATTTGCCATTTGCATGTCCTCTTTGGAGAAATGTCTCTTCAAGTCCTCTGCCCATTTTTCAATTGGGTTGTTTGTTTTTTTGTTGTTGAGTTGCATGAGTTCCTTGTATATTCTGGATATTAGCCCCTTATCGGAGGCACTATTTGCGGAAACAGCCAAAATGTCCTTCGATAGATGAATGGATAAAGAAGTTGTGGTATATATACACAATGGAATACTATTCGGCGGTAAGAAAAGATGATATAGGAACATTTGTGACAACATGGATGAATCTTGAGAGTGTAATGCTGAGCGAAATAAGTCAGACAGAAAAAGCAGAGAACCATGTGATTTCACTGATATGTGGTATATAAACCAAAAACAACAAAAGAACAAGACAAACAAATGAGAAACAGAAACTCATAGAAACAGACAATAGTTTAGTGGTTACCAGAGGGTAAGGGGGGTAGGGGGTGGGAGATGAGGGTAAGGGGGATCAAATACATGGTGATGGAAGGAGAACTGACTCTGGGTGGTGAACACACAATGGGATATAGATGATGTAATACAGAATTGTACACCTGAAATCCATGTAATTTTACTAACAATTGTCACCCCAATAAATTTAAAAAGTAAATTAAAAAAAATTGCAATTCTTTTTAAAAATCGTAATATCATACATCGATATATTTATATGAAAGCCAAATTTATAAGTCTTCATATTTGTTTTCTGATCTTCAAAAATATAAGGAGAATAATTATTCTTGGCACACAGTCATGTACTTTAATTATTTTCTTAGCCGTAGATGTCTCTAATACCACATCAGTTATTTTTCTGAACAATGTTTGTTTTTTTTCCTCAAATATGGTCTAATTATTATTTTTGTCTCTCTGTGTTTTATTAGTCTATTACTTGGTCTAATTATTTCTTTATAAAATTGGCAGCAATATTCCTCAAACTTTCCTTTAATGGCTAATTGACTTTTCTCTGTAGTTCATGATATTTTAATCAAGAAAATATGCTCTGTGTAGATACTGACCTAGTTGATAAGCTAAGGAAAGATTCTACTAAACGGAAGCTCTCTCATGTCTCATATTGTCCATGTTAAAATATGTAAATATCTCAGAATTAACATTTTCATGGGTACTGAATTTTTGCCTCCACCCATACTCCCTTGCTTTGACAAATGTTTTATGAGTATTATATGCACACTCTGCATATAACACTCTTATTCAAACTGGATCCTATTTTTACTACTTATTCAAATTAGACCTCAGAAAGTTTGTGTAGTTCCAGAAACAATGAATATCAAGGAATATTTTCCTCATATGCAAAATTTACCTTAACACGAGGTTTGGTTATTTTTGTGTTTTATCAAATGGATGAGTGATAATAGTAGAATCTTATTTTAAAATATTTTTCTTGTTTTTAAGTAGCTTGTAAGGATCAAAATATTAATATATTGCTTTTTGCACTTTTATGAATATGCTACATGAGTATTAAAGATGGTAATTATACTAGTGGTATCTCATATATTATCACTAGTAGTAATAATAGGTCATTTGAGGATTATATGAGAAAATTCAGGTTAAGTGATTAGCATAGTTTCTGTCCCATAGTAAGAGCTCAATACTTTAGCTGCAGTTGTTATTTCTTTAGTGAATTTTCTGTTTAGTTCCTTTTTGCCAAATTTCAGTAAGTGTTTTATTCTTTCTCATTACTAATATAACATAATAACATAACACACACACATACATACATAAAGGCCATTAACCTTTGTTACATATGTTGTGTTATTCTCCAGTTTATCACTTCCTTTTAACTTCATACACTATGTAATTTAGGCATATAGGGGATGGTAGGACTAAGTGCATACTTTATTTAGCTACTAGGTAAATTGGCATTTCTTTAGACATAATCCTGAATCGGGAATTTAAACATTAGACATTTAAAGTAAGAAAAGATTAAATGAATCCAATCTTTGCCCTAGAAATATCATAGCTAATTCTATGTTGTAGTTAGGCAATAAACAATCAAACGATCATTTTTTTTTTGAAAAAAGCTTATTTTAAACTTTAATTAAAGTAAAACCTTAAAATTAAACATTGACTGCTCTAAAATTTGGCATGGTTTTAATAAAAGACCTGCCTTGAGCTCAGGATGACATGTGGAAAAGCAGGATTATTCACTGAAACTAATCTCATGTTTCTTTTATATAAACGTAAATCCAAAATCAATTTTGCTTTAACAGAACAGATTTGAGATCAGGACGACATATAAATGCTGAATCAACATTCAAGATAACAAACTATATTGGAGACACTCTTAATGCAGATTGACAGTCACTAGATGAATGTGCCATGATTGATCCTACTTCTTGTTCTAATAATTATTCATTCATTCATGTCCAAATGGTTTCCAAAGAAAATACTCTTCCCTTCCCTCCTTTTATTTTTAAATTATCTCCACTGCCCTAACATCCACATTTCCAATTTTAATATATTAAATACAATTCCTGGAAACCTAAAAGTCCTGAGAATTTTACTAATTCAATAATCTGAATAACTCCCTGGGAAATACGCAAATTAAAAATGATTAATATTAAGAATGTTATTTTGAAGATAATCACTGGAGGATTTTGTCGGTATATATGAAAATTTTTGGTTTCAAATGAAAGAGTAATATACTTTTATATTTTAATATTTCT
The DNA here is from genome assembly GCF_057876585.1 of Rhinolophus sinicus. Classification (NCBI taxonomy): domain Eukaryota; kingdom Metazoa; phylum Chordata; class Mammalia; order Chiroptera; family Rhinolophidae; genus Rhinolophus; species Rhinolophus sinicus. The sequence continues at coordinate 152,096,694 of NC_142501.1, read as the reverse complement.
ACTTTCTGTCTTTTAAAGCTACCCTTTCATTTCTGGCTTCACTGTAACCACAACTTCCTAACTTCAAACATGTATTACTTTAATCGCCTTGTAAAATGTTCTTGTTTTTAACATATCACTCATAGTGGTATAGAACTTTCATTTCCTTTTTTTTAAATTAAATTTATTGGGTTGACAATGGTTAGTAAAGTCATATAGGTTTCAAGTATACAATTCTATAATATATCATCTATATATCACATTTTATGCTCATCACCCAAAGTTAGTTTTCCTTCCATCACCATATATTTGACCCCCTTTACCCTCTTCTACCATCACCCTTTCCCCTTACCCACTGGTAACCACTAAACCTATTGTCTGTGCCTATGAGTTTTTGTTTCTTTATTTGTTTGATCTGTTCCTTTGTTACTTTCAGTTTTATATCCCATCCCAAATATGAGTGAAGTCATATTGTTCTCGACTTTTTCTGCCTGACTTATTTTGCTTAGCATAATAACCTCAAGATACATCCATGTTGTCGCAAATGGCACTATTTCATCTTTTCTTATGTCAAAATAGTATTCCGTTGTATATATATGTACTCCAATGTCCATTGCAGCATTATTTACAGTGGCCAAGACATGGACACAACCAAAGTGTTCTTTGATAGATGATTGGATATAGAAACTGCATTTCAATGGGACAATGATCTTTGACTTTGCCATTAAGAGTAACAGAATGTGGTCAATACTACCTTGACTGGTATCTTATAGGTTTACAAAGAAAGCTGTCCTCCCTTCACTGGCACTGTTGAAGCTGAACAGTTGTTTTCTGCATAATCTTTCCTCCTAGGATTCACACAAAACATACTCTTCACAATCAAGTGCATTGACCTTAGTCAGTCTGAACTTGGCCTTATATGATTGTATCTTCTGTGATATAGGGGACTTTTTTTGTTTTTGTTTTTTGTAAATTTAGTCTTGTGTGGCCCACCACTTGTATTGGAAAGAACACATCCCATAACTCTATATTGTTTTACACCAAGGGTGTCCAAACTGCGGCCCACGGGCCAACTGAGGCCCACGATCCATTTTTTATAGGCCCGCACCAAATTCAAAAAATATATTTAGTTTACTTAAATAAACCAGGTGAAGCAATACGTACTTCACCTCGAGTGAGTGGCCCGGCTGTTTGTGTATGTTACTGAATATGGCGCTTAGTGAAAAATGTTGAAAAAAGTTTGGACACCCCTGTTTTACACACTCCACGCTAAAGAAAGAAGAAGGAAGGTGGCTGAATAAGATTCTGAAAATCTCACCCTCTGCCCTTTCTCTCACATCTTGCTCTTTCTCTGTCTCATTCTCTTGGTATCTTTCCATACAAAAAAACTGATACTTTTATTCTGTTACTTCTTCCATAAGATTTGCACCACACAATCTGGCCCCTTTTAGAGGTAAATCTGAAAGCTAATTTTTCTTTCTGTTCCCAGTAATGAGACAATAAGAATGGAAAATAAGGATTCTAAATTGAGTATATCTTCTCCCTAGATGTAAAAATCTCCTTTAGTTGGATTGCTCAAGTTTCAATCATTTAATCATGCATGGAAATTATAAGAATACTTGAAATGGTCCATATCTAATCCACAATTTCCAATCCAGTCTTGATTGATATTAATACCAATAATATGAGATCATTCTCCTTGACTCCACTGTTTGATTCCTCAATTGATTATGAACTTAGAAGAGGTATAAGAGGGGTGTAGGAAATTACTACTAGTAAGCCCCAACACAGAAAAATATCCCCCAATCTATAGGTTCATATCTTGACAGTCATGTTAGCATATTTTCTTAATCCTGGCACAACTGAATAACTAGAGTTAAACATTTTTGACTCATAAATGGACTTATCAAATTATATTTCTTTAGTATTTAAAATTTGTACTGAGACTCTCCATGTATCTTGGAAACTACAAGGTGACCAACATTTGGCCTGCCTTTAGAAGGAAGATTAGAAGGATATAAAATGTCTGAAGAAAAACAAAAATAAATTAGATCAGAACAGAGCTATTAGATTGGTGCAAAAGTAATTGCATTTTTTTGCAATTATTTTTAAACTTTTAAACTGCAATTACTTTTGCACCAACCTAATAATGTATTGAAACACTTTCCATGGCTTGGTTTCCAGGTTTAGTTTGAGCTGAATTTATAATTTTGGATTCCTTGTACCTATATGGTACTTAAGTTAGGTTTAGGTGTCTTAAAACAAATAACTTACAGAAATACTTCTGCCTGTAGTAGACACTAACAAATAGTTAACTCAAAACAAATTTCCAAGCTCTTTCCTCCCTTTCTTCCTCCACTCTAAGAAAAGTTAAATATTCACCTCCCCAGCTTTCCTGGAAATTATAGTTAGGGAAATCTAAATCTACCTGGAGCTTCTATGAAAGTTTTGTTTTCTTCATAATAATGACTGAGAAAACATTCACTACACCTGGGTTGAATATTTCCTAGAACTTATCTTACTAAGGAAAATTACTTGTTAGCAATTAGCTACCTCAGGAAGGGAAGTATTGGGTCAGATAAGGTGTTCTTATATGATATTCTGTATGCCTTCTAAACTTTGATTTCAAGGTGGATTTTATAAGATGGTGTTTGCTACACAGTGCTCAATCATACCTATTCGAAAGATGAAATCCTAATTTGAAACTGTCATTATGAAAACTGTGGTTCTAAGGAGTATAAAGGTTTCAGGAGTAGAGCTTAAATCACTGTCACTGGGACCAGTGTTTAATTAGTTTTAGATATCTTCTCTATTTAAGACTGATATATTAACTTGCTGGAGCTTTATTTTTCATTACCAAAGTCGCAGACTGATTAACTTGTTCTATGATCTGTGTAATCAATTGTTTACCGTGAATTGTATCAACAGCTGCAGAACACAGTTGGAAATAACCCAGGAGCAAAGGAAGACATGACTTCAGGAAGAGAAAAACAAAATACAAGGAATCAAGCCAACTAAAATATAACTTATGCAAAGATGAGTTTAAAGGTATCTCTTCTGTGCCACTTCTTATGTATTAACAAGAATTAGTCACAGCTCTCAGGTCCTAAAGTAAAAATACTGATATCAAGCAGGAAGTAAATTATCTCTGAGCATAACTGAAAAGTCTGAGCACCTGTTTTTACACTAAAAATTTTTATTATTTATAGAAAAAAAATTATGGTGTGCTTCAGAGGTTTTTGCTGTTGTTCTAAATAATTAGAACATCTATTGAACCTCAAGTCCCTTTATTATTATTATTATTATTTGTTGTTGTTGTTGTTCTAATTTTATACATCTATTGAACTCAAGTCCCTTTATTATTTTCATATATGAAGCAAAACTCATCATTTTACTTTTTGATACATATATTAAGAAATGCCTATCTAAAATGATTTCTAATTTATTAATTCCCTCAGCTATATTTTGTTATTAACTATAGTGACAAATTATGCTGTGAAATGATTAATGTGAGCTATAAACATTGGAGTCTGCAGCAATAAATTACTTGTTATTCATTTATTTTTAAATTAATTAGTTAATACAACACAAAGGCAAATTATATTTTCAAAAAAATATATATTTAATTTCAAAATTATAAGCTTACAAAAAAAACACCACAGACAACATGAATAAGTGAAATTGGTCAAATTTAATTTTTTATCATAATTCAAATTTTAATTTTTTTTTCATTTTGCTTTTGAGTGATTTTATCACTTTTTTTTTCAGTAATTTCCCTTTTCCTTTCACAGTATTTGAGTTCTATAAAAAATGTTGGCACATCATGCCCCACCTCAATATCTGATTTTGGATAACCCAATTCATGACTATAGCTTATATTGGTAATGAAATCAGATAAAATTCATTCTATAGCAATTTTTTCTAAACAATATTTGTTCTATTAATTTGGCCTACTTCATTTTTCTTTCTTGATACAATTTTAATGAGTTAGAGAAAGTACAAAGTTACTTGTACTTTCTCTAACTCATTGATCTTATGATTGATCTTATTTACTTTAGCAGCATCACTTAAGAAAATTAATATGACTTCCTGAACAGCTTATTGACTATCTCCACTATATCAAATCATTTTCTCAGTAAAGATGAGAGATTGAGATCAGAATGTGCATATGGTGCAACAGGTGGAGCTATGGAACTAAAGTGAGAAGCAATGGGTTTGCAAACTTCCTCAAATTATTTGCTTCACTATTTTTCTTTCATTCTATCTATCTATCTATCTATCTATCTATCTATCTATCTATCTATCTATCTATCTATCTATCTATCTATCTATCTACCTATCTACCTATCTATCTATCTATCTATCTATCTATCTATCTATCTATCTATCTATCTATCTACCTACCTACCTATCTATATCTATCATGTGTCTATCAATCATCTATCAACCTTATATTATCTATCATCTGTCTATCTTTATGTCTGGGAGAAAAAAGGTAGAATAGTATCAGAATTTTAAAAAAAGTACAATATTGGAGAAACATTTTAATTTTTTCAATATAATTTCAAGGTCAGTTTTATTCAGGATATGTTAATTGCCCAAGTAATTGTTACTTTAAAGCATGTACAAATTCACTACAGTATTCAGAAGTGAATATTGATTATATATATTTTATTATAGATAATATTTTAAGCTTTAAAATGTATTTCCATTTTTGTTTTGAAAAAAAAACAAGTGAAAGGCTAAAATAATCAGAAAACACTAATATATTTATTCATTTACACATTCTTAAATTATTTATTGAGGTCCATTATATGAAAGATAATCTGTTATACATGGCAGATGATAAGATAATTAATAAGTTATGCCAAGATAGTTAACAAGTTCAAAGGGTTTACAGCTTACTGTGGGAGATAGACATATAAATACGTAACTACAGTATGGTATAATAACTGCTGATAAAGGAACTGGGATTAAGAAAATCATATGTACTTGAAGAAACTAAATCAAACTTGTATATGAGTTGAAAAGGGGATAGAAAGGGATCAGGGAACTCACAACAGACACACATATACAGATTCCTTCTAATTTCCAATATCACAATTGTCTAATTATATTCCAATTTTGGTTTAGTCAAGATTGGAAATTTCAATACACTTTTTTTATGCTATGTGAATACTCTTTCAAACAATAGCTACCTTGTGTATTAGTATATTATGTTTTCATTTCATCCTTTTACAATGTTTTGTTTCTTCTGAAGTCATTTGATGTTTTTCTTTTGGCTTTCTTATTTTTCCACCTACTTATCACTATTTCTTACCTAGTTGCTCTTCACAGGGTCATTTCCTCAGGTCTTCTCAAAGCTCATCACCATCACCCCACTTCCCCCTTCAGGCACAAAACACACACACATACACACTTTGGAGTCTCTCATCATCTTAATCTACACTGCACTGGAATTTCTAGGTTTACTACTCATTTTCATCCTGAGACTTCCCTCATTATCATCCTTGGAATTCCTTTATCTTTGTCCTGATTGGATACAATATTTCTGGATTCCATATTTTTTAATTGTTTTAGTTGATGCTTTTTGTAAGTAGATTATATCCTCTAGTTATGTAGCTCTTAATGAAAAGTTAGTTTTTTTATATATTTTAATATCTGAAAATACAATTTTTCAACCCAACAACTTATTAATGTTCTGGTTTCTGACTGATCTTTTACACTGTCCTATCTTTATTCTCTGGGAAGCTTTTAAGATCAATTAATAGTCCTCATATTCTAAATGTTTAAGAAAATGTTTAAAGAATCTGATTAAGGATTCTTTTCATTTGTATTCTTGGCTGTCTGGGTGATTTATATTTTTATTTTGGAGGAAATCTTTGCATTTATTTAATCATGACCTCTCTCTTTCCTATGTTTTTAATTTGTGGGTATCTTATTGAATTGGATCATTACATTTTATGTGGTATTTTCCAATATTTTTCCTTTTTGTTTTCCCATTTGTGTAATTTCCTCAACCTTATCTTTTAATTCTCCTATTTTTTAATATAGTAATAACGTTTTTATTTTAAAGAGGTATTTATTTTCTGATATTTCTTTTTTATAGCATTCCAGTATTGTTTCTCAGATGAAATATCTCCATTTACCTCTGAGTATTTTTCTAACCCTTTTCTTTTTCTTTGACTCCCTTGATTATCTCTGTTTACATTCAATTCAGTTATTCTCTTCGATTGTTTTGTTTTTGGTGTCTTGTGTTAGAGCCTTTTCTCAAATATCTGATGATCTGGAAACCTCCATTCATATTTAAGATAAACATTTTTGAAACTGGTTAAAAGGTCACGGGCATAGATTGGGCTTGTGAACTTGTGGTTCCTCCTATGGATGATGTGACTTACCAAGTCACTGAGAAAATCCTACAAAAGTAGCAGTCCTATAAACTACTGACTTCCTTTACTAAAGGGAAGTCCCCAGGGGAAAGAAAAGTGACCTGGTCTAATCTTGTCAATCTGAACTCTGAATAAAAACACTAATGATATTTGCTAGGAGTTCAAAACTTTAATGTCCTTACAGGATGTCCCTCAATAAAGATAATCTGCAGTACATAATAACTGAGGCTGTATGAAACAATGTTCCCTGGAGGATGTCACATGGAATATGTATTTGGGAAAAATTCTGGAGATTTGAGATAGTTCTAACGTTCTCTCTGTGTAGGTGACCCTGTGAATCTCACACAGATATCTTATACATTCTGGACTTGAGTGTTATGGACCAGGTAGAAAGGACAGGGTTACTACTCTTGATATCCTGGACATTTCACTGTCTTTTCTGAGCTTCTTTTATTGCCTGTATCATACAAATTATTAATAAATCTTGATATTATATAAATTATTTTATTTTTATGAGTCTGATGTGATGATCTGATCCTGTGTTAGCTCACCTGACTTCCAGCATTCTGATAGCTAAGCATGGTAAGAAAGATGAAATTCTTCCCTTTTAGTCAGTAGGCTTTTGCTTAATCCAACTTTTTTTTTTTTTTTCCATTACGACTCCTGTTCTTTACATATATTATGTCTGATACCCTGGTATTTGGAAACTCTTTGGTTCATTCCCCCTCCCTCCCCAGATATTAAACTTCTCTCTTCCTTGAAGGGGGAAAATACCTGGTTAGCAGGATTGGTAAGGAAGGGATAGAGAACTGTCAAACTTAACTTCATAAATCGTTTCAAGTAACCTCTTCATTTCAACTCTCTCATTGTCTCATACATATAGAGTTACTTGGGGGCTGCAATGTCTGAAAGTTTTGAGCAACCTCAGTTCATTTTTTTTTCAGTTAACATCCCAAATTTTGGCATCTTTTTTTCCAGTAACCTTTAAATCATCAGATTTCTAGTTTTGAAAACTGTGTTGCAAACTATTTTCTGCTGTTTCCCCTTTCCATTTGTGTTTATACTCCTTGTTTTAGTGGGGTTTTGAGTAGGCCTGGACATCAAATGCCATCTAAACAGATTGTTCACCATTTGTAATCCTAAATTTCAAAGGAAGTTTGATTTATGGTAATGGCAAGTTTATTTCCTTTCTGAATAACCCTCTGCAGATAATAAATATAAACTCCGGGCAAATTGCACAAAAAAGAAAAAAAAAAAAAAGAAAAAATCCTTAAAACTGTAAATGACCAAAAATTGGCAGACCATTAAAATTAGTCCACACTAGGAAGAATGGAATGACATGGAGAAAGTCTCTCATTTACTTTGGCTATTAGACTAAAGGCAGTTAAAGAGTATGCCATGCATGGTGGCCGAAACGCCAAAAGAAAATGCATCGTCATTTGATTTGAAAGAAAAAAAAATACAGTAACGAGTTTGGGACAGCCATAGTTGCTAGTAAGTGAGAGCACAAACTATACAACAAAAAGTAAGAAATGGAGAAGATCTCCAAACTGAGATTATAAACTATGTCCAGTTTCTGGAATAATAACTTTATGGCGTAGACTCTAAGCATTTCATCTAAGGATGAGATACCTCAACCAAGATTTCAGCTGCTATTCAAAGGGAGATTTCACCATACAATTTCAACCAAGTAAATGTCAGATTAATCTTCCATTGGTGACATCATCAAAATGGCGGTCTGAGGTGAGCCTCTGGAAATCTCCCCTGGAATTTACAACAAATTGAACAACTATAACTCCACAAAGGACTCCCTGCACAGCAGACAGGCAAGACTAAGAGTCTCACTACTGAAGTCACCTAAAGTTGGGAAAATTGCACGAGCAGGGGAGGAGTGCGGAGACAGGGGCCATGCAGGCGCAGGACAAAGACCTAGCTCAGTGCTCCAAGCTCGCTGCATCCCGGAATGACTGCAGCTGTGGGAGAGGGAAGAACTCGGACTGCTAGGGCTCTATTTATGGCCCACAGAGCTGAAGGGACAGCATATAACACCGCTGAACCACACACTCATGGCAGAGACCTCGGAGCAAAGACTGAGGGAACAAGGCTGAAAACAATGGTTTAAGCCCTCACTGCTGCAGAAAATGGAAGTCTTAGGCACTGAGACTAGCCGCTCCCTCCCAATCCTCCCAGAGCTTGCCCTGTCCCCACCTGACCAGTGCTAGGAGCAGAACAATAGTAGTGTCAGATCAAAAGAACAGATTATTTGCAGTTCTAAGAACTGTGGTCCTCAGACACTGACTTGCAAGCACAACTAGGACTGGCAAAGGGGACGGAGCCATGGAAGCAGGACTCGCTGTGGTGGTGGTCACCACCATTGCTCTAGGCCACCTCTCACAAACCACACCACCCTTTTCCCCACCAATCTGGGCATATCCCTGCAGGAGTAAACAGAGTTGCTGAAACACACAGGCTCTAAATCTGGTGCAGGAAGAGCTTTGGAACTTCAAAAGCTCTCCACACCACCACAAGGATGCGGCACTTTATGACCCAGGTGAATTGTTAACACATTGCGTATGGATCACGAGAATCTTCGTTTTTTTTCTGAGCCATGCGTTAAGGACGGATAACGAGAATTCTCGTTTTTACTGTTGACTCTTTTTACTTGGCATATTTTATTGAATTATTTGTAGAATAATTATTTATAGAATAATTTATTTGTAGAATCTATTATTTATAGAAAAATAATAAATGACATAGAAGCATTTATGCTTTAAAGAGAAGAGTGCATTTTAAAGTAGTTTCTTTTAAAAACCTGCCGGAACAGAGGGGTATGAGGGATTTAAACCCCACCGTACGCAACATGTTAACACAGGAGAAGCCTGCCTTCCAGGGAATCCACCCAGTGTGTGAGAAGCTGGAATAGTGCAGAGAAAACATAACGCTACAGTGTGAGAGAGAAAAAAAGGCTGCAGTCATAGAGAAAATAAAACATTCTACGAACACATACTGGAAAACAAAAGAAAGACCTCTTCCTATCAACCTGTTGTAGAAACCGCTCCTGAAGATGTATGGGAAGAGCAATAATAAATCATTAATTGCCATGAATAACCAAGGCAACAAGACAACTCAGAAAGAAAGTGAAAAGTCTCCAGAAAATGAAGTTAAAGCTATGGAAATATGTGACTTAAATGACAGATAATTCAAGATTACAGTTCTGAAAAAACTCAGACATGCAAAAAAACACAGAAAGGCAGTTTAATGAACTCAGAAAAAAAATCAAAGAACAACATGAACATTTTACCAGAGATTGAAATTTTAGAAAAGAACCAAATAGAATTTCTGGAGATTAAGAACTCAGTAGAAGAAATTAAGAATGAAATAGCCAGTTCAGGTAGTAGAGTTAACCAGATGGAGGAAAGAAACAACAACATCGAAGATAGAAACCTGGAAATGACATAGCTGGAAGAAGAAAGAGATTTGAGAATTAAAAGAAATGAAAGAACTCTACAAGAACTTTGTGACTCCAACAGACATGGCAATATAAAAATAATGGGCATACCAAAAGGAGAAGAAAGAGAGAAGGGAACAGAGAGTATATTCAAACAAATAGTTAATGAGAACTTCCCAAACTTGCGGAAAGAACTGGATCCTCGAATCCAAGAAGCAAATAGAACACCTAATTACCTCAACCCCCACAGAGTTTCTCCAAGGCACATTGTATTCAAGCTTTCAAAAATCAACTGACAAAAAATGAATCCTCAAGGCAGCCAGGGAAAAGAAGATGGCAACCTACAAAAGAAAGCCCATTAGATTATCATCAGTTTTCTCAGCAGAAACTCCACAAACCAGGAAGGAGTGGAAATAAATATTCAAACTATTGCAAGAGAGAAATTATGAGCCAAGGATAATATAGCTAGCAAAGATATACTTTACATATTAAGGAGGAATAAAGACCTTTCCAGACATACAGAAGCTGAGGGAATTTTCTAATACACGACCTGCACCACAAGAAATACTAAAGGAGGCTATTCGACCACCACCAACAGGGACAATTTGTGGCAACCAAAACATAAAAAGGGGCAGAGTAAAGGCCTGAACCGGAATATGGGAATGGAGAAAGTAAGCGTGCTGAAGAAAATGGAATACTCTAAATATCAACATTTTTTACATAAACTTAATGGTAACCACTCAAAAAAAAAAAGAGAACTGAAATATATACTGTAATAAAAGAAGAAACAGAGGGAACCATCATAGAATACCACCACACAGAAATAACAGACAATAAAAAGGCAAAGACACAATGGAGACACAGCCTTACCAGAAAACTAAACATAGAATGATAGGAAATCCTCACCTATTAATAATCACCCTAAATGTAAATGGACTGAACTCACCAATAAAAAGGCACAGAGTAGCAGATTGGATAAAAAAAACTAAACCCAACCATATTCTGTCTCCAATAGACCCATCACAACTACAAGGACAAGCATAGACTCAAAGTGAAAGGGTGGAAAATGACACTCCAAGCAAATGGTATCCAGAGAAAACAGGTGTAGTTATACTGATATCAGATGAAACAGACTTCAGGGTGAAAAGGGTAACAAGAGACAAAGATGGATATTTCATAATGGTAAAGGGGAATATACAACAAGAAGACATAATAGTCATCAATATGTATGCCCCCAATCAGGGAGCACTGAACTACACCAAGCAACTACTAACAGAACTAAAGGCAGAAATTGACCAAAACACAATTATACTAGAGGACCTAAATTTATCATTGACAGCTATGGATAGATCATCCAAAGAGAAAATAAATAAAGAAATAGCAGCCCTAAATGACACATTAGATGAAATGGACATAATTGACATTTATGGAGTACTTCATCCTAAGACATCAGACTATACATTTTTTTCTAGTGTACATGGAACATTCTCAAGGATAGACTATATATTGGGACATAAAACTAACCTCAGCAAATTTAGGAAGATTGAAATCATACCAAGCATATTCTCTGATCACAAGGCTTTGAAATTGGATATCAAGTGCAAAAAGAAAGCAGGAAAAAACACAAATATGTGGAGATTAAACAACATACTTTTAAATACCAAACAGTCAAAGAAGAAATTAGAGAAGAGATCAAAAGATACATAGAAACAAATGAGAATGAAAATACATCCTACCAAAATTTTTGGGATGCAGTGAAAGTAGTTTTAAGAGGGAAATTTGTATCATTACAGGCCTATCTCAAGAAACAGGAAAATTCCCAAATAAATAACCTCATGTTACACCTTAAAGAACTAGAAAACGAAGAACAAATGAAACCCAAGATCAGCAGAAAAAACGAAATAATAAAAATCAGAGCAGAACTAAATGAAATAGAGAACAAAAAGACAATAGAAAAAATAATGTGACAAAGAGTTGGTTCTTTGAAAAGTTTAATGAAATTGACAAATCCTTGGCTTGGCTCAATAAAATAAAAAGACAGATTACACTAATAAACAAAATGAGAAATGAAAAAGGAGAAGTTATAACTGATGCCACAGAAATACAAAAGATCATCTAAGAACACTATGAGGAACTATATGCCACCAAATTCAATAACCTAGAAAAAATTGGACAAGTTCTTAGAAACATATAGCCTTCCTAGGCTGAACCACAAAGAACTGGAAAATCTAAACAGACCGATCACCAGTAGCAAAATTGAATCAGTCATCCAAAAGCTTCCCAAAAGCAAAAGTCCTGGACCAGATGGCTTCACTAGTGAATTCTACCAAACTTTCAAAGAGGATCTAATACCAATCCTGCTCAAACTCTTCCAAAAAAATTGAAGAAGAGTCAGTACTCCCTATCTCATTTTACAAGGCCAACATTACCCTGATACCAAAACCTGGTAAGCATAACACAAAAAAAGGGAACTATAGACCAATATCTCTGATGAATACAGATGCAAAATCCTAAACAAAATTCTAGCAAATCGAATGCAACAATGCATTAAAAAGATTATTCACCACAACCAATTGGAGTTCATCCCAGGAACACAAAAATGGTTAAATATCTGCAAATCCATCAATATGATACATCACATAAACAAAATAAAGGACAAAAATCATATGATTATATCAATTGATGCAGAAAAAGTATTTGACAACCTACAACATACATTTATGATTAAAACACTTAATCAAATAGGTATAGAAGGAAAATACCTTAACATAATAAAGTCCGTATATGACAAACCCTCAGCTAATCTCATAGTTAATGGTGAAAAACTGAAGCCATTTGCTCTATGTTCAGGAACACGACAGGGCTGTCCCCTATCACTTCTGCTTTTCAACATAGTGTTGAAGTCCTCGCCAGAACAATCAAGCAAGAGAAAGAAATAAAAGGCAACCAAATTGGGAATGAAGAAGTTAAATTGTTACTCTTTGCAAATGACATGATGCTATATATAGAAAACCCTAACGATTCCACCAAAAAGCTATTAAAACAACCAACAAATACAGCAAAGTTGCCGGCTACAAAATCAATGTACAAAAGTCCATTGCCTTCCTATATACTAACAATGAAATCTCAGGAAAAGAAAAAAGAAATCCTTTTGCAATTGCAGCAAAAGGAATAATATATTTAGGAATAAACTTAACCAAGGATGTGAAAGACCTGTATGCTAAAACCTGTAAGACATTTTTAAAAGAAATTGAAGAAGACACAAAGAAATGGAAAGACATTCCGTGTTCATGGATTGGAAGAATCAACATAGTTAAAATGGCAATATTACCCAAAGCAATATACAGATTTAATGCAATCCCCATCAAAATCCCAATAGCATATTTTAAAGAAATGGAATAAAAAATCATCAGATTTGTTTGAAACCACAAAAGACCCCGAATAGCCAAAGCAACCTTCAGAAAAAAGAACAATGCAGAGGTGTCACACTCCCTGATTTAGCTTGTACTACAGGGCAACAATAATCAAAACACATGGTATTGGCAGAAAAACAGACATGTACACCAATGGAATAGAATTGAGAACACAGAAATAAAACTACATAAATATGGACAGATTATTTTTGACAAAGAAGCAAAAAACATACAATGGAGAAAAGACAGTCTCTTCAATAAATGGTGCTGACAGAATTGGAAAGCCACGAGGAAAAGAATGAAACTGGACTGCTATCTGTCACCATGTACCAAACTTAATTCAAAATGGATCAAAGACCTAAACATAAGACCTGAAACAATAAATTGCATAGAAGAAAACATAGGTACTAAACTTATGGACCTTTGGTTCAATGAGCGTTTTATGAATTTGACTCCAATGGCAAGGGAAGTAAAAGCTAAAATAAATGAATGGGACTATATCAAACTTAAAAGCTTCTGCACAGCAAAAGAAACCATCGACAAAATAAAGAGGCAACCAACTGAATTGGAGAAGGTTTTTGCAAACAGTGCCTCCGATAAGGGGATAATATCCAAAATATACAAGGAATTCATGCAACTCAACAACAAAAAAAACAAACAACCCAATTGAAAAATGGGCAGAGGACCTGAAGAGACATTTCTCCAAAGAGGACATACAAATGGCAAATAGACATATGAAAAAATGCTCACCATCACTAATCATTAGAGAAATGCAAATGAAAACCACAATGAGATATCACCTCACCCAGTTAAAATGGCTATCATCATTAAGACAAATAGTAGCAAGTGTTGGAGAGGCTGTGGAGAAAAAGGAACTCTCATACACTGTTGGTGGGAATTCAGATCAGTGCAGCCGCTATGGAAGGCAGTGTGGAGGTTCCTCACAAAATTACAAATAGAATTACCATATGACCCAGCAATCCCTCTCCTGGGTATCTACCCAAAATATCTGAAAACATTTATCCATAAAGACACGTGTGCTCCAATGTTCATTGCAGCTTTATTTACAGTGGCCAAGACATGGAAACAACCAAAATGTCCTTCGATAGATGAATGGATAAAGAAGTTGTGGTGTATATACACAATGGAATACTATTCGGCGGTAAGAAAAGATGAAATAGGACCATTTGTGACAACATGGATGGATCTTGAGATTATAATGCTAAGCGAAATAAGTCAGACAGAAAAAAGCAGAGAACCATGTGATTTCACTGATATGTGGTATATAAACCTGTAGCGGGCCAGCCGCCACGAGTCGAACGGTTCCCGACAAGGGGAGTGGGAATGAAAAAAAGACACTCACACATATGATGATGGCGATCGCGGACTTCAGTGATCCTGAAGACGCTGAGTTTATTTTGTCCCCAGAATTTATACCTTCTGTGGACGTGCAGTTTAACAAGCACAAAAATGCATTACCTAGTTAACAGTGAATCTTTAACTTTAACACAGGAGACACAAAATTTACTGAAACTCCCAAATGTAATTATCTTATCAATTGCCTTGAAAAGGCATCAGCCTTCTGTTCTGGGAACTGGCCACTCCCACCACATTCCTGACCAGCATGCAAGCACTCTCCAGATGCAGGCAGAGACAATTGCTTCAGGGGGAGGAAATAGGTTAAGTATAAACCAAGCCATTCTGTTAAGGCTTTAAAGTTAACTGCAACCATGGCTCCCCACATAAACCAAAAACAACAAAAGAACAAGACAAACAAATGAGAAACAAATACCCATAGACACCGACAATAGTTTAGTGGTTACCAGAGATTAAGGGGGGAGGGCGGTGGTAGATGAGGGTAAAGGGGATCAAATATATGGTGATGGAAGGAGAACTGATTGGGTGGTGAACACACAATGGGATTTATAGATGATGTTGTACAGAATTACCGTATGGCCCAGCGATCCCTCTCCTGGGTATCTACCCAAAAAATCTGAAAACATTTATCCATAAAGACACGTGTGCACACCTGAAATCTATGTAACTTTACTAACAATTGCCACCCCAATAAACTTTAATTAAAAAAATAAAATAAATAAATTGCAGATTAAGTGGACACACACACACTTCAAAAGAACACAAAATTCATAATCTCTAAAACATTCACAATCTCTAGCATGAATCCTAAACTACTTCAAAATATGAAGAAAAAAAGAATGTTTTCCACTCTCAAGAGAAAAGATAATCAAAAGACTAACACCAAGTAACTCAGATGGTGGATTTAGCATACAATTTTTAAAGGAACTATGCTTAAATGATATAAAAGAAAATAATTTTGGAGTGAATGAAAAGTTAAGAAATCAGAGCAGAGAGAAAGAAATCATAAAAATATGATTATGTGTAGAAATTTACAGTGATTTTAAAATTTGTATGGAAATACAAAGTCGTGTAATATTTAAAGCCATCTTGAAAATAACAACATAGTTGAATGACTTACAACAACTGATATCAAGGCTTACTATAAAGTTACAGGAATCAAAATAGTGTGATAATGGCATAAGGATTGACAAATAAGGCAACAGAAAAGAGTATGCATCCAAAAATAGACCTACACTTATAAGGGTCATTTCATTTTTGACAAAACACGAAAGCAATCTATTGGGGAGATGTGTGGGAAAGGATTGATTTATAAGCCTGAGTTGCTCAAACCCTGCACAGTCCTTAAAAATGCCTATCTTTAGGACTGGCCTTTGGCGGGCTCCTGGGAACTGAGTTCTGGGCCCCTGGAATATTCTGCCTTAGAAGAGTGTTTTATTATGCCTGATCCCATCGGCCATGTGGTATAAACTGATTAAATAATTTATTCTTACAATGTAATATATGGCGATTCATGTTTTTGCTCTGGGATTCTGGAGTCTGAGTAGCTGAGATCAGTAATGCAGGGGCTTCAACGCCCATGTGACTGATTCTCCATAAACTGCCTTGACACCAAGGCTTGGGTGAGTTTACCTGACTGGCCACACTTTATATGTGTGGTCACACATCATTGCTGGATAATTAAGCACATTCATGTGACTGCATTGGGAGAAGACACCTGGAAGCTTATACCAGGATTCTCCTGGACTTTGTCCCATGAGCTTTTAACTTTGCTGATTTTGAGAAAAGATCATGATAGAATGTTCTGGTTATTGGTAATGTTTTATACCTTGATAGGGGTTTGGTTTGCATAGGGGTATTTGTTTGTCAAACTTATTAAATTATATGTTTAATATTTATGCATTTCATCATACATAAAATTTATCTAGAAATAATTCTAAACAAATAGTCAATCTTGGTTAACGATATGTATGGTGAAGCTGTAAAGGTACCCTTTATGAATGTCAGTAACTTATTTTGAATTGCCTCAAAAGAAAAACAGAATACTGGATGAAAATAGGGACAGATAAGAGGATAGGTACGTACAGAAACCAAGTCAGATAAATGTTAACACTTAACTCTAGTTGATGAATATATGAGAGGTAAGTGTAAAATTCTTTCAGCTTTATGTTTAAAAATTGTCATAATAAAGTATTTTAAAAAACAACAGGTGCTGGTGAGGATGTGGAGAAAAGGGAACCCTTGTGCACTGTTGGTGGGAGTATAAATTGGTGCAGCCACTGTGGAAATCAGTATGGAGGTTCCTCAAAAAATTAAAAACATAACTACTTTATGACCCCGTAATACCATTCCTGGGTATTTATTCAAAGAAATCAAAAATACTAATTTGAAAAAATATGTACACCACTGTGTTTCCTGCAGTGCTATTCACAATAGCCCAGATATGGAAACAACTGAAATGCCCATCAATAGATGATTGGCTAAATAAACTGTGGCACATTTATATAATGGAGTATTACTCTTCCATAAAAAAGAATGAAATTTTACTATTTGTAACAACATTGATGGACCTAGAGAATATTATGTTAAGTGAAATAAGTCAGACTGAGAAAGACAAATACCATATGATCTCACTTATATGTGGAATCTAAAAAACAGAATAAACAAACAAAACAGAAATGGACTTACAGATACAAAGAACAACCTGATGATGCTAGATGGGAGGGAGGTTGGGGGATGGGTGAAAAAGGTAAAGGAATTAGCAAGCACAAGTTGGTAGTTACAAAATAGTCATGGAGATGTGAAATACAGTATGAATAATATAGTTAATAAAGTTGTAAACACTACGTAGCATGTCACATGGGTACTGGATTTATTGGGGGCATTACTTCATATATTATATAAATGTCTAACCACTGAGCATATACCTGAAACTAGTATAAAATAATACTGAATGTCAACTATAATTGAATATATATATTGATTTATATTATATTATAAATATATAATAATTATATTATATGATATATATGTATAACACATATTTATATGTATAATATATATACCATATATATATATGCACATATATATACCATATAATACAATATACTTATAAAATAATATACTTCTACTATAATATATTATATATGGTATATATATGTATTCTATATTATATACTATATATTATATAGTATATATATACACACACACATATGGTGGAGGGATGTAAAGTACAGCATAGGGAATATAATCAATGGTATATTAATAGCTATGTATGATGTCAGAGGGGTAGTAGACTTGGAGGGGTCATCATTTTGTGAGGGGTGTAAATGCTTAATCATTATGTTGTTTTATACACCTGAAACTAATACAAAATAATAAAAATAAAATATTTGAAAATCGGAAAATTGGAAAATTGTAACATTATAATAAATGCTCAATTCTTACTTTGCTTTTGAAACTGAATTCTTAACTTCAGTACAGTTTCTATAACAAAGGATTTTTTTTTTTTTTACATTTAAAAATTCCCTGTTGGTTGCTAAGTTATCTTTTTAAAAGTCCTGAAAAAAGTCAAGATATGGTTATATTATATGGAACAGGAAATTAACATCTCTTGTCCCCATTACTTTGGTTTTTAAATTGCCACTACTGATTGCTAAATACGTCAGATTTGCTGGTCTTAGAGCAACAGACTACTTTGGAATCTTGGGGTAGATTATATTAGTATAAATGCCAAATGGATCCATTAGTTAATAATAATAATAATAATAATAATAATAATAATAATAATAATAAAGTTACCTGCATGATTATGAACTCAATAAAGATAGGGAACTGGAAAGAATAAAATAAGAAGTTCTATTAGGCTTATTATAGTCTATAATGTTCCCACTGTCCAGAAATAGTCTACTGGAATCTGGTTATATTTAATGATCCTGATTTTATATTGTCCCTCTTCTTTCTGTTTAAATTTTTACAACTCCTTTAAATGTATTAGTTTTCAGTTTTCATCATCTTTTAATCTATATCTATTTCACACAAGCAACAAAATAAATGGCTAAATGAGCTAGATTTGACAATATGTTAGGCATATTCTCATATCCTTTCTTACAGATCATCCTAACATGCACATTGCATTTCACTGAAATACAGTACATGGACCTTAATATGATATATGAACTTAATAATATTTAAAAAAAAATCTAAGCCAGAATAGAATAAAATGTTTAATATGAAATTTTAAGATCTCTTCAATGTTTCTACTACCTTTATAGACACCAGCCTGGATAAACTATGAAGGTTTGCATTATCTTATTTTCACATAATATTATAATAAAACAAGTTTGGTAGTGACACCTGCAAAGTTTCTTAATATATGCAATTTCTTTCTTCTCACCCATTGATAGAATTGATCCTCTAGGTGACATCCTTCTTGTCACCTCAACATTTTTTATATGAAAAGTGTAAAAGCTTTTTTATTTTATTTTATTCAATTTAATGGGGTGACATTGGTTAATAAAATCATATAGGTTTCAAGTGTACAATTCTACAATACATCATCTGTATATTGTATTATGTGTTCACCATCCAAAGTCAGTTCTCCTTCCATCACCATGTATTTTACCCTCTTTACTCTCTTCTAACTCCCACTCTCCCACCTACTCTGTGGCAATCACTGAACTGTTGCTTTGTTTATGAGTTTTTGTTTGTCTTGTTTGTTTGTGGCTTTGTTTTATATCTCATATAAAGGGCTAATAACCAAAATATATAAAGAACTCATATAACTCAACAACAACAACAACAACAACAAGATCCAATTAAAACCTGGGCAGAGGCCCTGAACAGACATTTCCCCTAAGAAAACATACAAACAGCCAACAGACACATGAAAAAATGTTCAGCTTCACTAGCTGTTAGGGAAATGCAAACCAAAACCAAATGAGATACCTCACATCTGCTAGAATGACTATCATCAACAAGACAAGTAATAAGTGTTGGAGAAGCTCTAGAGAAAAAGGAATCCTCATACTCTGCTAGTGGAAATGTAAATTGGTCCAGCCATTATGCAAAACAATATGGAGGTTCCTCAAGAAGAATTACCATATAACCGCTCTTCTGGGTATCTACCCCAAAAATCTGAAAATATTTATCTGTAAAGATATATTTACACCAAAGTTCATTGCAGCATTATTCATAGTGTCCAAGACATGGAAACAAGGAATCCTTTGATGAACGTGTAAATTTTTCAAAGCATAATTATTTGTACCCCTTTGTCCTTCTAAATTACTTAATACCTATTTCTATAATATAATACTACTGTGTATTTGGAGATTGCACTTAGCATGACTCCATCCTTATGTAATACTATTTTGTTGGATCTGAATAACCCCATCCCGATCTCCTGAAATGGGACTAAATTTTCATAATTCACTCAGCAATTTCTGGTCACAGTAATTACTATGATGGAGTCATCACATTGCATGCAGCTCAAGGCTGTTTTCATTCAACGTGTGAAGGAAGAGAGCTTTCCTAGTCTTGTTTTGAATAGCTAGTATGTAGATGTGAGATTTGAATTGCTTTAGAAACTTTGCTACCAAAAAGGAAACTATCCTGAAGACTGTGCTGAGACACAACAGAAAGTAGAAGCAAATTATAAGAAATGAAGGCAAATACATGATCAAACCATGCTTTAAAATTAAGCTTTCTTAAGATATTTTTAATGATGTAAAGCAATAAAGTGCTTTATTGTTCAAATCCATTTGAGTTGAGCTTTACATTTTGTATAACTGAAATCATCTTAACTGAAGCATGTGCTCATGGCATTGCGTGGTTACTCTCTCTGTATCTTTGTCCCATATTAAATCATGAGGTCCAGGGATCAGTAGCCATGATGTCTTCAACTCTATATCTCTAAAACCTATCAGACAGCCTGATTCATATAAGAATTCAGTGAATACTTGTTTTTTTAAAAAATGAGTGTATCAGTATGATGCTGATGGCACACGGATTTTCAAAAATTAAACATCCATTCTTTTCAAATTTGTTGTACATACAGTTGAGCCTCAGTATTCACAGATCTGTGAATTTATCTACTCTATAAAAATTTTTGTAATCCCCAAATCAATGATTACAGTGCTTTTGCAGTACTTCTCAGAGACCTTGGGTACATTTGAGTCACCAGATATGTACGTGCCCAGCTGTAATTAAACACAGACACTCTCTGCCTTCATGTTTCATCTGTCACATGGAAATGACCAGAGGATGGAGATGGTAGAGAGCAGTACAGTGTGGTGCATGATGCTCCATCTCTAGGGTCAGAGGATGGAGAGTGTGGTGCATGGCACCTGTTAGTGGGTGGCCTCAGGCAAGTCACTTCACACTCTGAACCTCATTTTCTCTTTTATAAAGCAAAAACTAGAACCTAGGCATCCAAATTGAAAGAGAAAGAATAAAATTATATTTGCAGATGACGCGATCTTATATATGTAGAAAAGACTAAAGATTCCACTGTTAGATATAATGAACAAATTCAGCAAAGCTGCAGGATACAAATTTAGCACACAAAAATCAGTTACATTTCTCTACATTAACAACAAACATCCAGAAAAGGAAATTAAGAAAACTACCTCATTTACAATAGTATTTACAATATATTAAAATACTTAGGAATAAATTTAACCAAGGAGGCAAAATGGTTGTACATGGAAAACTACAAAATGTGACAAAACTTATACAAAACACAAATAAGTGGGTAAACATTTAGTGTTTATGGATTGGAAGACAATACTGTAAATAATGTCAATATCACCCAAAGCAGTCTTGAGATTTAATGCAATCCTTATCAAAATCCCAACACTTGTTGCAGAAATAGAAAAATCCATCCTAAAATTCATATAGAACCTCAAGGAACACCAAAGCGCCAAGTTAATTTTTAAGAAGAACAAAGCTGGAGGTCTCACCCTTCCATATTTCAATCTTACTACAAAGCTACAAGTAATAAAAACAGATACTGGCATAAAGACAGACATAAAGGAAAATTGAATAAAGAGCCTAGAAATAAATCCTTGCATATATGGCCAAATGATTTTCAATTATGGGGAAAAGGACAGTCTTTTCAATAAATGGTGTTGGGAGAACTGGATATCCACATGCTAAAGAATGAAGTTGGATCTTTATCTTATATCACATACAGAAATCAACTCGAAATAGACCAAAGTCATAAATGTTAGAATTAAAACTATAGTTTTAAAACTTTTAGAAGAAAACATAGGGGAAAAGCTTGGTGACATTGGATTTGGCAATAATTTCTTGACTCTGACACCAAAAGGACAGGCAACAAAAGAAAAATATAATAATAAACTGACTTCAACAAATTTTTTTTAACGTGTGCATCAAAGACACTATCAACAAAGTATAAAGGAAACCCACTAACTGGGATAAAATATTTTCAAATCACATGTGTGTGTGTGTGTGTGTGTCTGTGTGTGTGTGTGTACATATGTATGCATATATGTATATATATATATATATATATATATATATATATATATATATAAAATAAGGGGTTAATATAAAAATATATAGTGAATTCAAATATATATATAGTGAATATATAGTAGCCATTCAATTAATGAGACATGTTACAAGTCAATAACAAGTACAGTAATAAAAACAAAGAACCCAATTAAAAGTGGGCAAAGGACTTAAAGAGACAGTTTTCCAAAGAAGATATACTGAGAGCCAATAAGGACATGATCTTTATCATTAGGGAAATACAAACCCAAACCACAATGGGATAACAATCCACACCCATTAGGATAATGGTTATTAAAGAAAATCAGTGTTGGTGAGAATGTGGAGAAATTGAAACACTTGGGCACTGATGGTGGAAACATAAAATTGTGCAGCACTATGAAAAATGGTACGGTCATTTTTTAAAAAAAAAATTACCATATAATTTACAGCTATTCCATTCCTGGGTATATACTCAAAAGAATCAAAAGAAGGGACTCAGACAAATATTTGTGCACCCGTATTCACAGCAGCATATTTACAGTAGCCAAAAAGTGGGGAAAAAACGAACTGTCCATCAACAAACAGATGAATGGTGGTGATGTTTGCAAACAATGATAATATATATGATGTCACTGAATTGTATACTTCAAAATGATTAAAACAGTAAAATTTTGTGTTCTGTATATTTTACCATAATAAAAAATAAATAAATGAGAGAAAACAGAGGCAAATCTCTAGTGGAGAAGAATTCTAAATAACTTATATAGCTCATTGGCCATCATTAGTATCTACTCATAAGTGTGAGCTGAACGTAATGACTCCCTTCCAAAGAGTACAGCATTTGAAGGAGGAAAAAATAGTAACTTTGGTGTGGAGAAACCTGACAAATGCCACTTCAACCAAGTAATCAAGATCAATATCAACAGTGATAAGGCATATTGATAGCATGATAGATATGAGATAAGAATGGCACTTTTTCTCTGTGATCTTCCTTCCAGAAATCCACCACATGGCGAATGATGAGAAAAACCATCAGACAAAACACAAAGAGGTATGTTCTACAAATTTCCTGACTAGCACTCCTCAAAATTGTGCATGCCATCAAAAACAGATGTCTGAGGAACTGTCACAGTTCCTTTGCTTTGAGACATGGCAACTACTAGGTGCAATGTGATGTCCTTTGTGGAATCCGTAAGCTGGAAAAATATACTAGGTAAAAAACTAAGGAAATCTGAATAAAGCACGGACTTTAATTAATAATAATACATCATTGTTAGTTCTTAATTGTAACAAATATAGCATGCTAATATAAGATGTTAAAATAATAGGGAAAATTGGGTACAGGGTACATTCGAACTCCTTATTCTATCTTTGTAATTTTAATATAAATCTAAAGTAAAAAATAAAAATAACTTTATTTAAAAAAGAGAACAGTGAGAAAATCAGTAAGCAAACCACAGACTATCAAAAAATTTGAAAAACATTTATCTAATAAAGAACTGGTGTTTAACATATAATTATTCTTACAATTCAACAATAAAAGACAAAAATTTGAATATGGGGAAAAGTTATTTTCAATAAGTTATTTCCAGGGGAACTTTTTCAATTGATTTTTTTTTCCTGCATGAATATTTTGCAGGGAAGATAAAAGTAAATAGTCACTTTGTCCTCTAATGAACATACTAATATATTAAGAGAAACTCATATTTAACCAGACACTAAGAGTAGTATCATTTTGAGGACAATGAGTACTTTCTCTATGAAATGATGTGGCTTTGCTTTATAGATTATATTTGAGTGGATGAAATAGAGGGAGAAATAAAGGGTGAAGCCATAACTCATGAGGCTCAGATAAGAATTTAAATTTCATAGTCTGCCTAAACTGAGAAACTAAATTGCATAGTCTGCAAATAGCCAATATTAAGGCATTTATCAATGTTTTATACCAATTAAACTTTTCTTAAATCAAAGAAAAGTGCTTGTTTCTTACCTACTAAACCTCTGAGACTATATTGTTTATACAAATTTGTTTTATTTTCTTTCTTATTCCACTTTTAGAGAATGTCAATTTGTTTCACTAAGAAGCACTCTCTTTTTTTCTGTTTATGTTTTGTGTGATGGATGGGGTAGGTGGTAAAGTTCTGGGTTGGAATGGGGCACATATAAAGTCTAGAATTTCCCCTAAATGACCATATTAGGATAAAATAAAAGGGTAAGATTTGAAGGTTGTGGACATAATGCTTTGTTTCATGTAATAAATTGTCATATTTTAAGTTCTCAGTAGAAGCCTCTTCATTTAAAAGTAAAATTAAGTGAGCCAGATATTGTATTTGTTGCATATTTCAAAATTAGCCATTCAATTAATGAGAGATGTTGGCAAGGGTTAAGGATCAAGGACTCTGCATTATTCATTCATGTATTTATTATGTATTTCCTGCCACAGTACATTACCCTGAATCTATGTCTTATAAATAAGAATTGGGAACCTTGCAACACAGTGAATATCAATGCATATTAGTTGCGTAGAAATGTATTACATGCACATGCATTAAAGTCATAGCACATTAGATTTGGGACCTTATATTCATTTAGCCCAAATTTATCATTTTTCAAATGGTATCGGGTGGGCATGGGAGTTGTTTTGAATAACTGAGAAAAACAACTAAGTTAAATACCTTCTCAAAATTCTCAAGCATAGCTAGTTTCAGAACTAAAGTCAGAATTCGGTAATCTTTATTTTCAATGTAACACACCCTCCACTTCAGCAGCCTGATAATTTGAAAAATATAACAATTAATGTTAGTTATATCAACTTCAGGTAAAAATGTATAAACTCTGGTAAAAATTAAATAAAATATCTGTGGATATATATTAAACAATTATTTTCAAATATATTTTTAAATATTATTTTCCATTTTATATTTTAGGTAATTGAAAGGAAACCAAAGTATAGCGTAATGGGGGTCAAACACTTAACATTTTGCATTTCAAGACTTTTAAGTCTTTTTTCTTTCCATCATTCTTGTATCCTTAGTGAATTTTTTTTTCCTAAAAATAACTAATCGGGATAATATCTGATCCAATTTTGTACATTGGATATGTATAATACTATTCTTCCTAAAGGTGAGAAGGTAAATAAATTCGGACATTTTCCCATCTATAATAAATGTTAATGAATTCCAAATATTTAGCAAAATAAAAAATAATAGAACATAGTGAGGACAGTCTTTTATTTGAGGTTGGCTAAAATATCATCCCAAGTGTTTCCTTCCCTCTATTTCTAAATCTTCCGTTTCTCTTATCAATATACATAAATAATCTTAAAACTAACTTTAAATAAAATAAATAAAAGCTAACATTGCTTTTTTTAGTATTAGAAATTTTTTACTTCACCTTTTTTGACATATAATTGATATATAACATTATATTAGTTTCAGGTGTGCAACATAATGATGCAGTATTTGTATTATAAAATGTATTATAAAATGATCAAAACAAAGTCTAGTTAACATCTGTCACCTTACATAGTTATACATCAATATACATAAATAATCTTAAAACTAACTTCTTCTGACGAGAATTTTTAAGATCTACTTTCTTAGTAACATTTAAATATGCAATAAAATATTAACAATAATGACTATGTTGTACATCACATTCCCATTACTTATTTATTTTACAACTGAAAGTTCATAACAGTAAAAGCTAAGTTTAAATAAAGCTAATGATTATAAACAATTTACATGGTAGAAATAAAAATGAATAGGAGTCAGAAGATTTTATACAATATCTTGCATTGCGACTGACCTGCTTCACTGAACAATTGGTCCTTATTTTCCTTAATCTTGTGGAACAATGGGGCCAAAAACTTAGGTTTCTTAATGTTGTATATTTCACAAATTCCATGTTTATGAATTTTTTTACTACAAAAAGTGTCAGGTTTTGTAGTTTATTTCACTGATCTTACATTACATAAACTGAAATTCAAAAAATAATGACAATAACTAAAAAAGATTGTTCATTGAAAAATAAGTATAAAAGAACTCAAAGAACTTGCTATTACTTAAATTAATGTAGACTATCAATAAACTATTAAGTCACTACAATTTAATTAAAGTCTATTGAACACACCATTTATTACTTGTTCCTTAACTCTTCAAGGTAAATAATCATTCTTCCACATTTACTTTTAGAACCATTTTATCAAAACTCTAGCAGAGTTTCTGAAATAAAATTTGATTATTGGAAAGACATAAGAAGTTTTTATCAGCTGCCCTATATCAGGGTCAAATTATGAATATCTGAGGGAAGTTTAAGAAGAGTGGATCATTAGTGATTTTTGGTCAGGGAACCAACTGGATTTGAGGAATTTTTTAAACCATAATCCAGGTACTTGTTTTTTATATCATTTAAATGTAGAGCATCGATATAGAGATGTCTATTTCTTGCAATGTAACACATTCAATGACTTGAATCACCTTTGAAATGTACAGCTGAGCTTATAGGAAAATATGTAAAATCCTTATTGGCCAAAGAAGAAAGAACTGAGAATCAGAGTAATGAGAACATGAGACGACATTATAGTAGTTCTGGGTAGTATTGGTGGCTTCTAGTCTCAGGAAACAAAATTCTTAGTTTTAATACCCAGACATGGAAATGAAGGATGAGATATAGGGATAAACTGAAGTGAGAGGTTAAAGCTGAGTCTTCCACATAATGTCAGAAATTAGGATAAGCTATGCTGTCAGTGAAAAGGTAGCATACACACAAAAATAAATCTTACAGAAACTTATTTCTACTTTTAAAAAATTCAAAATGCTATAATTTTGTTTTATTTCATGTTACATTATTGTCATTTCCATTGAAATTACTTATTGAAAATATACTCATTCATTTGCAGGTTTTACCAAAATGTATTCGTTTACTTATTTCCAAATACTATTTGATAAGAGAGAACCATTTGCGTGTACGCAAAGCAGAGTTAGAGAAAGGTAACATTAAATGTAAGATTGTAAACCATTTTTGTATATTTATGCCATTTTTCGTACAATAATTAGACATGCAGAATAGCAATTAAAAATGCTTTTTATAGTCAATGGTGGGAGAAATCTCTTTTTACATATGATGAGAATAAACCATACATTTGATTGAAAGAATGGCTATTGTACATAATGCATCTGGAGCTTTTCACTTAGAAGTCAGATGTTTCATTCATGAATATTGCAGTCAGTGAATGTTAAAAGAAGGCAATGATTCTAGATTTATAAGGCTGTACTAGAATCGTATTTTGTAGGGCATCTGTAATAGCTCTATAATTACAAGGGAATTATATGTTCCTACAAATTACTTGATAATTATACTTGATATTACCAAGTAATTCAAAGATTAGTTACTATGTAACTTGCAATTTTGAGATCTCATTGCAATGTATTTCTTTCCTTATTTTATGAGTTTGCTGATACCCTAAATAGTGCACACTCAGAGTACATTTCTAATTATTTTTAGGTTACTTTACTATATAAATTTGTTTAAAAAGCAATTATTTTTCAGTAAGAACAAATAAATATGAAGGGATTACAACCATTTATCTTCATCCTTATTTTGTGCTTGTGGTGTATTTCAGCATTACATTCTCTTTGAAACAGATGGTTCTGTGAGGTAGGGTAAAAGTTTCTGACAAAAGTGACTTTTAGATCAAAATGATTAATCAGGTAAACTAATATATAATATAATCAATATGAAATAATCAAAATATTACATTGCACCCAAGCACTTATAACTATATTTAGATTGATAGTTAAAACCTTAAAGATCAAATGTTGTCAGATTACATCAGAGACTCAACAACATTTATATAACATTAATTGGCACATATAAATTATAAGATTTCAGAAACAGTGTAACTATAGAGCAACTGATACATGGATGTTTGAATATTTGTGAGTTTTAATAAAAATGAAGGAAAAACATGTTATAGAATGTTTCTTCGACATCCTATGCCAGTTAATTGTAATTAATGTTTTATATTGGGATTGTGAGATGCATAAATGTTTGCTTGCAAGGAAACAACCCAAAGAGCATGAGCTGGGTGCTGGCACTACACTCCTCTTCAGAGGTGAAACAAGAATCACTTCATTCAGAAAACAATGAGAGGAATTTAACCATATAGGCAGAGCTATAATTATAATTGGTGGTTTTACGCCCCTCAAATGAAAAGTCACCACTTCTTATTCAAAATTAATAATTTCAAGACAGTAACAATTAAGCATTAAACAAACATGAGATCAGGGTCTTTGCAACTTCATATGTTACATGCCTATGCAGCTGGCCAAGTACAAGAATCCAAAATGTTTGCTTTTGTGGCCAACATCAGCCAGGGCACAACAAAAGGGAGTCCAGAATGGATAATGCTTAGAAGTCCAAGCTAGCAACTTGAAATAAAGAAATATTCCTAACTGCTAAAATAAAGTAGAATTGAATGACCAATTATGTAGAAACCGATAATATGATTTATTTAATCATAAAATGCTTAGGGCATTTCAAAAATTCACTCTAAAAAAATTAACCATATGTGCTTTATTATTAAAAAGAAGAAAAAATCTGAAAATAAATGATGTAGATAACAATCTCAAGAAATCAGACAAAGGTCAGATTACACACAAAAATTTTATATTATAGCTTGAGAGAAAACTATTTTAAGTAATGAAACATTATGAAAGTCAGTGACTATTGATTCCTATAGAATCAAGCTCAAAACCTGAGAAAAAATCAGAAAATTCAGGGACTTTGTGTAGGTTCTGATTTAACAGACAAGTAGTGACCCAGAGGGAAAAATGACATTTGAAACTATTTGGATTACAAAGTAAGTGTACTAAACTAATAATGCTTGGTTCAGATTAGTGATGGGGATAGAGACTAATTATCTGTGTTCTGCATGAGAATTGTCTATTACATCAGACTAACATAAAGAGAAGGGAGGGAGGCAGGAAGGAGGGAAAAGACATGGCTACCTGCAAGAAGATGCTTGAGGATACAGGAGTGTCCTGTTAACTGGGTGAGGGTTAACTTTTTCCTGTAAAGCTGAGCAGCTCATTGGTAGTAAGATAGAGAATGCAAATACAAGTAATGAGTCAGAATTTGCTGTAACCCTGTCTGGGATTTTAATGTGCAATTATCTCAATTTATTCAGCATTAAATATTGACGAATACCACTTTAAGTAAATAATAATGTAATATGCTATAGTGGTTACAAAGATATACTAGGTATAGTAGACATGGATTTAATGCAAATATTTCACCTAAGGAATATTAGAATATTCAATAAAAACATGCATATGCATAACTCAAAAAAGAGTAGCAAAATATAAAAATGTATAAATGTCTGTGTATGTTTGAAAAAAGAAAATAACAAATTAACATATTCATCTTAATGAGTCAAAGAAAGTCATCATTTTGGGAAAATGTTTTCCTGCAGAATAAGAGGATATATATATATATATATATATATATATATATATATATATATATATATGCCATCTCATGAAAGAGTGATTCAAATACATAGGAAGCCATGTCTTATTCATGGAGAGGAAGTACTCATAATTTAAATATGTTATTTAACCCATAATTCAATTTAATCTGTAAATTCAATGCTAGTTGCATTGAAGTTTGGGAGTAAGCAACAGGAACAGAGGTTCAGAAAAAATTCCAAAGATTCACTTGGTAAATTGAACAAAATAAACAGAAAATTCCAGAAAACAAATATAATGGGAACTATTAAAATGTATTTAAGCATTAGTAAAACAATTTGGTAATGAAATAGACATAGAATGATAAGAAAAGGCAAAATACATCTATAAAGTTCATATAAAGTCTTTTAAATTAGTATAGTGATAGATTATTTAATAAATGATGTTGGTATATCTGCCTATCAATTTATTACATATATATATAGTACATATATATGTTCTTAACCTCACTCATATATAAAAATATATTCAGACTTAATCAAGATTGAAATGTTACAAAGGATCATAATATTTTTGAAGAAAAGCCAAAGAAAGTGGTAAAGAGGTACTTTATAACTATCATGGAATGAAGAAATGTATAGAGAGGAAAAATAGATAATATACTATAAATAAAGTTATATTATATTCTCATTACTTTTCACAAAGTCCTAATTCTCTCAATATATAATCAACTTTTAAATCAATAAAAAAAACTGTCTGAAATTGAAAAATGTGAACTGAGAACATGAACATATGGTTCACAACAAAAGATATATTCACGGATAACAACCATGTGGAAAGAGTCTCAACTTGCTCAATAAAAAATGCAAATTAAATCAAGGTTCCATTTTTCTTATTCTATTAGATTGTCAAGAGTTAAAGAAGTGGATTAGAGCCAGTATTGGGAGGTAGCATAGATACATGTTCTCATAGGCATTATTTTGACATTGTAAAATGATTCCACCTGTTCAGAAGACTTTGGTGCTATTTATTCACTTTTAAATGTATACACCAGCAGTTTTCCTTCTAGGATTTTAATATAGAGAAATACTTATGTTCATAAAAATGTCTCTACCAAGGTCTTGGTTGATCACTGTGTATAAGAAAAATTAGAAATGCTGAGATATTAATCAATTAGGGACTAAATTATGTCATACCAATTTTGGGAAATGCACCAAAACTAAATTAAGAGTACCATATATTAAGTGAAAAGAACAAATTGCAGAATGTTACTATAGTACATACCTACTTTTATAAATATATGTACATATGCATATATAATATAAATATATAAGCATATATACTTGCACATATACAGAAATATTATGGAAAACACACCAACAAGAATCATCAAAAATTATTACCATATAGTTGGCTTGAAGAAGTTGAGACTTATGTCTTTACATGTATTATGTTTCTCTGTGCTTTATGTATTTTTATTATGAGCCTGTCAATTTAATAATAATAATGAAATGGTACTTATAATATTTATTATTGAATAAAAAATTAACAAATGCTATTTAAAGGATTTGGCAAGACCTAACTTGATGTGGAGTCAATATTAGAAGGAGTTAGACTTTGGATTCAAAGAGGAGTCCAAGTCTCTAAACCTGTATGATTTCAATAATAGAGCCACTTTTGAAGAGACTGTAAAATGAAGGCTATCCATCATTGAGTAATAAAAGATTTTCATTCTCTCTTTTACATATTGGATTTGACATGTCATTGAAAATACAAGTCTTTAGCTAGCAACTGAAAATAATGGTGTGAGTCTCAACTAGAGTTTGAAATAAAACCTCTTTAAAATTGAAGTCATAGAATAATTGGAAGAACATAAGGGAAGCAATAACATTCTGATAAAGCTCTCATTTTACTGTGATGTACTAAATATTTTAAAAGTCTTAAAAACACAAATTATTAAATTATAATGTTATAATGTTGGATTTCTTCAAACTCCATCACAAAATTGGAAAGAGAAGAGGAAATTCAGAGGATTGGAGAAAGTTTGAAATAGTTGTTATCTGTAATCAAGAGAAGGAAGAAATTAATGTCATGATGGTGTTGTTAAGGTAGAATAAAATGCTTCATGGATTAATGAGATCACAGAGTAGTTTCAGAAACTGGGGAAGGGTGGAAATCTGTAGTTAGACATGGATTCCTAGAGCTCAATGTGTTAACAGGAGAAACTCTCAAGTAATTTCCAAGCCAATCTTCTGCTTTGATACAGAATAGGCTCAACATATAAAAGAATCCTGATTTGAATATGCAATGAAACATGACTTATTTCCAAATAATAATCATCAAATCTATAATCAAGTGAATGGGAATATATATAGCGAGAGATAGATATAGATATAGATAGATAGATATAGGTGGAGACATAGATGTAGATATAGATATATATAGATAGATATAGATATATAGATCTATATATATCTATATCTACATCTATGTCTCCACCTATATCTATATCTATCTTATCTATATCTATCTATCTATCTATCTATCTATCTATCTATCTACTATCTATCTATCTATCTATACACATATAGATAGATATAGTATTTTTGAATGTTCATAGTCTAAAAGTATTCCTCAAGTATTTATATTTGTTTTCTTTTATCCTCACCTGTAATCTGTATTTTGGGAAAGGTTTTGAAGAAGAAAATTAAGATTGCTTCTGAAATAGAAAGCATTCACAAGTTAGTATTAGTCACAAGCTAGAGAGTCTCTAGCAAAAATTAAATGACTGGTTAGAGAATTTAAGCCAAATGGTACTTTTTCAACAATAAAAATACATACTTATTGTTTGCTACAGGTTCTGTGCAAATGAAGCCTACCTTTGAATGAAAGCCACAGAATAAAACGGTGCTTCAGTTATCTCCTAGTTTATAAGTTATGCCCTCTCCTAAAAATTGTACCAAATTTAAAATATTTCATATTTGTTTTAGACTAGAAAGTCTAAACAGCCTGAGAGCAGTAAGGACACTTTTATTGGAAGCTTGACAGGAACTGAGGAAATTAGTGAACACTAAGAAAAGGTGACACACGTTATGAAAGGGCAGACTATTTGGCCACGCTGTTGCCTACAGTAATGTGGGTAGTTTGAAAATGTACCTAATGAACTTGTGGAAGCGGCTATGGAGATTTCCAGGCAGAATGTAGAGATCTCAAGTACCTCTTGGAACTCTCTATGATAAAATCTTGGAGGAGTGTAATGTATTAAGCAAGGAACTGTCTAGTTTCAAGGAAAATTTAAAGGAAATATATCTACCTAAGGACTTGCTTGGTTGGAAAATAAAATTGCTTCTCCTTCCAACTTCATCAGTTTGCAGAATGTTCTCAAAGTAAGAGATTGCCTCAGGGCAGCAATGAACTTGAGGGTAAAGATTATGCTGGCAAAATGTTTTCAAAGTAAAAAATTGTTTAGGGTAGCAGTGAAATTGAGGGTAAAGATTATATCCATGGTGGAGCTATAAGACTCTCTGTTAATATATCAGAAAGATTTAAGGCAATGCCTCCTGCACACTCTCTTCCAAACTAAAATGCTTCCAAAAATCATATGAGCCTTGACACCAGTTGTTTGATTGACAGCCCAAGGTAAAAAGCAGCACACCTTGAAGTCAGTTGTCTGTACAGCTTTTATCAATGATGCAAAATTGAATAAGATTCATGAAAAAAAATCTTTCATTTTTTTGAGTTGTATTGTCAAAGGTATAATTAGTTCAGAGGACAAAAATGAAAATAACATTAAAATAAAAAGAAACTTCTGGGTCCCTATATGTCAATGGTAAGGAAGTAGTCTAAAAAGGCTACTACTAGCAAACATTGGCCATTTTTCAAGGATAAGAAAGAATAATTCAGAGGGTAGAACCAAGAGCTAAGAAAGTAGGGCAGACAACCAAGAAATACCAACCCTTGGGAGGAGAACTGGTCCTAATCCACATACACTTCATGTTTCTGAGTAGAGATACTTGGTGACAGACACCTGAGTGAATCTCACAAATGCTATGGAGCAATGGCTACTATGTATTTCATTTTCCCATTTTTTAACTACTTTTGGACAACTATTACCACACAGTCATTACCATGACTCCTATTTATATTACTATATAACAACTTTGTTGTACATCTTTGTCTTTTTAGATACCTTTTTTATATGCACATGTAAACCAGTACATTATCCAAGTATTTTAGACATCTGATCACAATTTTGTAAGAAAAGTGGTACACTTGGTAGATCTTTGTAAATCAGATATATTATACAGGTTTTAAGAAAAAAAATGTGAGTTAATTTTTGAATGAAGTTATACTATATGGATAAAATGAGGTTAATGTGTGGCTTAAATACAATTCCCAAAATATGTTAATGTTTTATTTTGAATGGCAATTACTCACTTCTCTAGATTCATTTATGAAAAAATTCAACGGACATCATGAGCATTTCATAGTAACCATAACATCTCTGGTCTAAAGTTTCAGTTGTGAAATTTTCTTTCCTGGACACTTCTAGATACTTAAGGTTTTTCCTAAGAAAGAAGCAGCAAGTTAACATACTGTTTATAATTAAGCAGAATTCTGGAAATTATCCAAGATGGTAGAGTAGATAAATATTGTACCTGCTGCCTTCCGTGAACACATCATAATTACAACTAAATTATAGAATGATCAACTTGCAAAACCATCTGAAGTCTAGCTGAATGGAAGATTTATAACTAAGGATATAAAGAAGCCATGTCGAGAGTGATAGCAGGGGTGGAGACTCAAAACAGGCCAACCCCAAACCTCCGTGTGGCGGATGAAAACTGGGACGGATATCTTGGCCACAGAGGTTCCCTACAGAGGAACAGTCCCACACCAGACACCTGAGCTTAGAGTACTGGTGCCAGGAAAAGGAGCCCAATGACATCTGGCTGTGAAAAACAGTGGAGATTCTGACCATGTGGATAGGACACATCCTCTTAAAGGGACCATACAGACTCACTTGCAGGCACTTGCCCTGGGATCCAGCTGAGGGGCATTGAAAACATAAGGGGGCCAGACTGAGTTGTGTGGCTTCATGACGAGAGCTGTAAGATAGTTGCCATTTTCCCTGTGGGGGGGTCCTTCACCCAAGCAGCAGGCAGGCAGGTGCCATCTTTCCTGTGTTGAGCCCTCCCCCTTAGGTGAAATCTGAATCTGAATTGGTCTTCTAAGCTCTGCTTGTTCCATCCTGGTGACTCACTGAGACCCCACTGAAACCAACTCCTTACCGCACAAGGCTTTATCAGTCGCTGAAACTAATGGGAACCAGCAGGTGTCAGCAGGCCTTAGTGTGTCCTGGCTTTTGTCAGAGGTACCCCAGACCTGGTACTGAAGGCAGTCATCCTCCATTCACAGTGTGGCCTTTCCCATGTGCCTCAAGGTCCAGCATAGACAGCGACCAACTCAACCAACCGTGGATCACTTTGTAGCTCTTACCAGGTAGTCCCTGACTGGACACAGCCAATTGCCTACATGGGCCTGCAATGCAGCCCTTCCCAAGAGGATCGAGAACCAACATACTTGGAGTTTGGCTTTAGTGCACAGCAGAGCACCACTCCATTAGCCCTACAAGTGGTACACCCAATGGATAGTCTCAACAGGCACCAGAGCCAGCTAAGGCAAATACTGCTCTGTGGGGTAAGCCCCCCACATAGCAATCCATAAGCTGTGGGTGTGGTCAAACCCGACAGCCAGCCAGCCTGAAGGTCAATTCCAATCACTGATGTGTCAATAGCAAACAAGTTTCAACTATAACAGGAGGGCACACACAACACACACAAGGGACACATCTGGAGTACACAGATCTGGTGACCAGGGAGACAGTGCCAATGGGCCCCACAGAGCACCTACTACATAAAGTCAACCGGCAAGACTGGAAGACATAACAGATCTACCTAATACATAAAAACAGACACAAAGAGGCAGCCAAAATAAGGGAAGGGAACAAAAAAAAAATACATTGTAAAACAAACAAACAAAAAATGGAGAAAACTCCAGAAAAAAAACTACATGAAATGAGGCAAGCAACCTACCACAGACAGAATTCAAAACACTGGTTCTAAGGATGCTCAGATAACTTAGTGAGAACTTCAACAAAGAGACTGCAAGCATAAGAGAAGACATAGAAACCTTAAGAAAAGAACCAGTTAGAAGTGACGAATACAATAACTGAAATGAAGAACGCATTAGAAGAAATCACCAGCAGACTAGATGAAGCAGAGAATTGAATCAACAATTTGGAAGACAAGGTGGTAGAAAACACCAAATAGGAACAGCAAAAGGAAAAAAGGAGTTCTTTTATACATGAGAATACTTTATGAGACCTTGGGACATCAAGCATAACGACATTTTCATCATAGGGGTACCAGGAGGAGAAGAGAGAAATCCAGGGATTGAGAAATTATTTGAAGAAATAATAACTGAAAACTTTCCTAACCTGGAAAAGGAAATAGATATACAACCCTCAGAAGTACAGAGTCCCAAACAAAATGAAGCCAAACAGGCCCATATCAAGACACATTATAATTAAAATGGCACAGATTAAACAAAAAGAACGAATCCTAAAAGCAGCAAGAGAAAGGTAATCAATAACTTATAAGGGAGTTCCCATAAGATTGTCAACTGATTTATCAGCAAAAACTTTACAGGCCATAGGGGATTGTCAGGAAATATTCAAAGTGATGAAAAGCAGCGATCTACAACCAAGACTATTCTACCCAGAAAGACATATAAGTAACTTCACAGACAAGAGAAAGCTAAAGGAGTTCATTATCACCAAACCAGTATTACAAGGAATGTTAAAGGGACTTTTTAAGATAGAAAAAATAAATAAATAAAAATTACGAATAAAATGTCAATAACTACATTTGTATCAACAATTACTTTCAATGCAAATGGATTAAACGCTCCAATCAAAAACATAGTTAGCTGAATGGATACTAAAACAAGACCCTTACATATGCTTCCTACAATAGACTCACTTCAGATCAAAAGACACACATAGACTGAAAGTAAAGGGACGGAAAGAGTTGTTTCATGAAAATTAAAATGCAAAAATAAAATCTGGAGTAGCAATACTTATACCAAAGTAGACTTTAAAACAAAAACTATAACAAGAGACAAAGAATGACCCAGTAATCCCACTTTTGAGTATTTATCTAAAGAAGCTCAAAACGATAATTTGAGGGGATGTGTAGTCCATTTGTTCATTGCAGCATTATTTAAAATGGCCAAGATATGGAGGCAGATTGGGTGTCCATTGATGGATGAATGGATAAAGAGGAGGCAGTACATATATACAATGGAATATTGCTCAGCCATGGAAGGGAATAGGTACTTCACATCTGTGGAGGCATGGATGGACC
Source organism: Rhinolophus sinicus (assembly GCF_057876585.1). NCBI lineage: Eukaryota > Metazoa > Chordata > Mammalia > Chiroptera > Rhinolophidae > Rhinolophus > Rhinolophus sinicus. The sequence goes on along the minus strand of NC_142501.1, from coordinate 152,059,677 downwards.
TGGAGGGTCCATTGTGCTGAGTGAGTGGATTATGTCAGACAGAGAATGACAGATACAATGTGATTTCACTTATATGTGTAATATAAAGAACAAAACAAACAAGCAAAAGAGAAACACACTCATAGATATAGAGAACATTTTGATGGTTGCCAGATGGGAGGGGGTTTGAGGGGAGGGTGAAAAATGGAAAAGGATTAAGAAGTACAAACGGATACAAAATAATCATGGGGATGTAGGGTATAGCAAATAATATAATCAATAATTTTGTAACAACTATGTATGGTGTCAGATGGGTAATAGATTTATCCAAGTGATAGATGGAAGGGGAATCAGGAGATAGGGTGAAAAAGCTGAAGGGATTAAGAAGTACAAATTGTTAGTTACAAATATTAGTGAGGATGTAAAGTAAAACATAGGGAATATAGTCAATAATATGGTAATAGCTATGTGTAGTGCCAGGTACATGTCTCATCAGGTGGACTAGTCAGGGGGATTACTTGTTAAATTATACAAATGTTTAACCACTATGCATACACCTGAAATTAATATAAAATAATATTCAATGTTAATTGTAATTGAAAAATTAAAAGGTGGGGGGGAGGTGAACGGTAATTAGAGGTTCAAATTTCCAGGTATAAAACAAATAAGTCATAGGGATATAACATACAGCATGGGAAATATAGTCAATAATATTGCGATAGCATGGTACGGTGTCAGGTGGTTGCTGGACTTATGGTGATAACTTCTTTCAGTATGTAAAGGTTGAACAACTATGGTATACACCTGAAACTGATATAATATTGTAATTTTATTTTCAATAAAAATCGTTTTAAAAAAGGAAGAATTCGGATAATATTTACAAGGCTATAAGTTGACTTTCTACAGTTCAAAAAGAAGAATGTATGAACAAAATAAGGACCCTGAACAACCACTTATTGCATTGTAAAACCTTAGTGTTTTTGTGGGTGATACTGGAAATAAAATTTGCAGAATCTTGGAAGAGAGGCTACAAAAATAGATAACTTTAAGGCAGTAATATTGTCCTTTATAACTATATAAATTGTTGAGTCGTATTTTAAGCTTAATCATTCTGTTTGATTTTCAATCCACATAAATTGTACAAATTCTTACATAGAAATATAGTATGCCAAATAAAAATCATTGCCAAAATCTGAAAAACACGGTTGAAACATAATGTTAAACTAGCACATTATGATGTGTTGGTCCTTTTAAGGGAAAATACATTAAAACTGTTAAGTTTTATATCCTGAAAACAATGTAGCTTTATAAGTAATATTCAATCATTTTCATCTACATTTTTTGCAATAGGAATTCCGAGGATTTTTAGGGAATTTGTGTACATTTCTGAAACTAGATTTTCTTACAGTAAATTTTAATGCAACTTTATAGGGAGAAGAAAGTTGTTAAAATAAGTTTTCCTGCATTTTGAAGTAGTCCAAATATAGCTATTTCAAAACGGTAAATTGCTATACATTCAGTAATAATACCTGTGACAATTTGGCAAGACTTCTAGCCTTGTGTTAAGCATCTTTGTTTTGAAACATCAGTCTTTGAATAGTTTCACCTAGATCTCCTCTGTGCTCATTTAGAAATTATTGAAATATTTTCTAAAACATTAAAAAATGCCTCATAGACATTCAGCTTCTGTCAAAGGGAGGATATATATATATATATATATATATATATATATATATATATATATATATAGACATCATCATCTAACGTTGTTCTAAAGACTTGTCAAATCTGTACATAACAGAGAGATCGTTTCTGCATTATAGGCATGAAAATGGTTGTAATTAACTTCTCAAACCCAACTGCATGGTGAGAGGGATAATTATAAAATAATTCAAACCAATCTCAGCTTAATTATTCTGCACATGAATGGGGTGGGGGCATTTCCAATAGCCTCCTGTTGTGCTATTGGAACCAAAGCAAGCTTGATTAGTGCACATTATGTCAGGTTCTTCATCCAAATAGATATATTTACTCTCAAAGTAAAATGCGAGTGGTAACCTTTGTGAACTTATAGAACTATTTCAGAGAACTTAGTCTGAGGGTGTTTGAAAGAGGAGGATAGTTGATAGATTAGGTTGAGGTTATACACCTTGCAAATAAAGATACACTTAGAGAAGGATTCAAATCTGATTTGACAACAATGGCAACAAATTAAAACGTGTCAAGGTTTTGGACAGGTTTGATACTAAAGGGCCTTTTTTATTTGATTTGTGCCATTATAGTCTTTAGTGTGAAGAGAAGGAAGAACTGCAATCTCCATTAAAAGAGAAACAATACAATTGCTATTATTGTTGTTATTAGCCTGAATATCAGTGTATTTTTTCATGATTTTAAATTGTATGTTTTTTAAATTATTAAAAAGTTTTTTGATCCTTCTTTTAAATCAAAATAAAATGATAGAATACTACTGTTATTGTAATGAGGTGTACAGATAATTATAATAATGGATGAAACACAGTCAGTACAAAGCGATAGGCACTAAAGAGAAAGCTATTAGAGAGCTAATTAATATTATATAAGTGCTTTTTATGAAATGTCCAGTTCTGACAATCTTAGGGACATTGCAGGTATGCCTTACATATTTTTTTGTTTGTTCCTGTACTATGTCATCTTAAAATAATGTAAATATTTAAAATATCCAGAACACATTAAAATAAGATTGAAAAAAAAACACCATATAAAGGAGACTGCTGGCGTTAGATCTACAGAAAGCCAAACATATTTATCACAAACACATCTCAAATACTATAGCTCTGAGCTCTTGGAAACCAGGAATAACATTAAACAAGCAACATAACCCTCATTGACATAATAGATATGAGATGCAAAATATTTGTGGTATATAATTCTGAGAAGAAATAGTTATGGGGACTATTCAGTAACCGAGCCACATACCAGTTATTCTTTAAAGAATAAGAGCATAAAAGTTAATTATTTTATTTAGCCATTGTTCCATACTTAATGGAATATCTTTGAGAATCTAATCTTATGTAGACAAATATATAGTCTTAATGTATTTTATTTATATCTATTTTATAGCTGCATTCAGTTTTATTTTAATTGCCAATTTAATTTTCATTATTTTCTAATTCATTTGCTGTTTATTCTTTTAGTACTGATGAAATAAAGTATACTTTGAAAGTAAACTATTTTGATAGTCTGAAAATATTTTTAGGAAAGAGAGAATCAATTATCTCATTATTGTATGAGTTTATAGATATATGAAATATGTGGAATATTTTAAATGATAATGTGTAATTAAAATTAAGCGAATCTTACTTATTTTTCAAGTCTACACTAGGTATAGTTAGTTTCTGTAATCATAGGTATGTGTGGCAAAAACTATAGGATAAGCTCTTTAGAATTTTTTTATCTTTATTAAATCTATTTGAGTGACATTGGTTAGTAAGATTATAAAGGTTTCAAGTGTACATTTCTATAATACATCATCTATATATTGCATTGTGTGTTCACCACTCAGAGTCAGTTCTTCCATCACCATATATTTGACCCCTTTACTCTCTAGTAATCACTAAACTGTTGTCTGTCTACTGTTTTTGTTTGTCTTGTTCATTTGTTGCTTTTCGTTTTATAGGTTACATATGAGTGAGGTCATATGGGCTACTAAATAAGTCACTGCAAGACAGTTATCTTTTCTCATTCTTGAAATTTTGCCTCTTACTTCACCCTGTATCCAAAATTATTTAGTCTGAAAATGTCTTAATAAATGGTTCTAGAAGCAGAATTTCCAATGTTAGCTCTGAAAATGCTAATGGCAGTAAGTGATCATTTCATAGTAACAAATATCTCATAATGTCCTATAAGGCAATGACAATATTTTGGCCTACAAGAATATATAGGCTCTCCAAATTAAGCAGACAAAAGATAAAGGGGAAAGAAAAATGTATGTTTCAAAAACTATTTCAGTAGTAAAAGAACTATCCAATATTTTTGTTTTACTTCAAAATCCCCACAAATTATCAATTAGTTATGATTTACCTCCCAGAATTCAAACACTGCCAATCACATCACAGACACTTCTTTAGAAACTGTAAAGAAGTTTAATGTTGAGGAACAGAACTATTACCAATATTGTAGATACTCTCACTTAAAAAATCGTAGAGTTGTATGGCAGCTTATAAATATTTAGTCCAAATTACCTCCCATATGTAGGCATTTCTTCTGCCAACCCCATTAAGTTGAATGCTTCCAAAAAAGAAGTAGCTGTATTTTTTTTCAGGGATATGCAAAATTTCCTCAATGTAGCAAATCCAAATGATACTTTATAAAAAGAATTGTTGTTCTTGAAAGACCTACCTAAAGCAACAATAGATTGACCTAATTGAGAAGTGTGGTTGTGAGTGTGAGTGCGTATGTGTGTGTTTGTGTGTGTGTGTGTGTGTGTGTGTGTGTGTGTCTCTGTGTGTTTTATTAATATTGAGCAATTTTATGTGAAGTCCCGCTTTAAGTCTGTCTTTTGATAAAAATCACCCATTTTTTCCCCATACTAACATTAATTTTTGCTTCACAATCAGAATTCAATGAGATGGTATAATTATTGCCTGCTTTGATTAAGACAGTTTTTTAGAAATGTAAATTCTTCCTGCTGGCTGTTAAATTAATCTGCCATGTAGTTAGTAAAGAGTCCTAGAATTTACTATTGTGCTAGGCATTTTTGTGTCGCTCTTACATCTATTCTTACTGAAAAACCCAGATTCAGCTGCTTGCACATGAAAGCCAAAGTCCAAGAGACAAGGATTGGTTCAAAGAAAAGGAGGTTTACTTAAAATGCCAACATTCTGGGAAGATGGTGTGGAATCCTGTCTCAGAGGCCATCTTCCCTGTTCCTAGAACTGCCAGAAGGTTTTATATCTACATAAAATGACGTAGAACAAAGGAAAGGGAAAGTTAGGTGATTCCTGGGTGCTAACATCTGGAAAAATGCATCCTAGGGTCTGATTTGGTCCAAGATAATGTTATTTCAGAGCCAGTCATAGGGCTAATTCATATGTCATCTGGTGGAAATTTTCAAGGGAGTTGCAGTCTGGTTGTCAGCATCTAGAAGTCTACGGCCTGAAACAGTTTATTTTAAGTCTATGTTCTGGCAAATAACCAGATTAATGAGGTATGCATGTAACCTTGGGACAACACAGCAATTGAATCAGGGAGGAGGGCAAGGAAACAAAGAAAAAAGACAAACTATATTGTTAAATCTTGCAAAGTAGTCCGTCACCCTTATACTACTTCTTTTTTCTCCCTGATCCATTAGTAGCTGACTCCTGCAAACTAGATTTTCCTATCTTCCTTGTCAATGGACCAAGCTTCTACCATTTTTTCTCCAGATCCAAGGATTTCTTTATTATTGATGGTATTTACAGAATTTCTCATTTAAAACAACAAAATTCCTCCAAGGACCACACACATCCATCTGCAAATTGAATATAATTTACATAAACAAAACCCAGTATAGTCATCCCAGAAAGGCACAGAGACAGGATGGAGCTGCAGGTGGCTTTGCTGCGTCAGGGGCTAGAGAAACATTGTCCAGAAATTGGAGTGTGCAAAGTTGGGAGAGAAAGCATTTCTACCCCTTTCTCTTTCTGCATTAGCAGCATCTTCAGCACTGACTCTTTCTCATTTGTAGTTCCCAGCAGATCAATTCCCTGTGCTTCTGCTCAATGACCACAGATCCTGAGCTCAGGTCACCTCACTTTCTCCTTTTGTTTTTTCATCTCTCAGAATGGTTGCTGCTTTCTGTTTGCTAATCTCTGATTGTCTCACTACCTATTGTTTGCACTTCTAGCATTTCTAGGCATATGTGTATTATCCTTTCATACATGTCCTTTGAGTTACTTAGCATTCTTTTGGTTTCCTTGTTGGACACTTTCTTGAATGACTACTATTTTTTGATGATGGACCAATTAAATGACAATCTAGAGGGACAAATACGTTATATTAAGATTATTTACTCCAAAAAAGTTGTGCACAATAAAGAAAAAGGGATTAATGAGAATAATAAAAATCTGGCAAAAATACCTCTAGATGTTACTTTAGAGTTACTGTTCTGGTACAGAAAGACTTGAGCTAATACAGTGACTGTTTCCCTCAAAAACAACTAGAAGGTTAAATAAAAAATGTTCAATAAAAATGTATTAAGTTAACTAGTTCTTAAAACATTAACATATTTTATATTTCACATATCAGTAGTAAAAAGCAATCTAAAATACCATATTCAGTTCTGCTAGAATTTCTTGGAATTCCACAAAGGGAAATGTTCATTAATATCCATTCATTAGCAAACATTTATAAACTTACATAAGTCATATAGGTAACGTTAATTTCAATAAAGAAGTAAATGTGGCATTCTTTCAGCTTTTTCTACATTGGCACAGAATGTTTCAGTCTTTTCTGATACAAATCTCTAGAACATTTTTCTCTATTATTAAGTGCAAGCTTCTGCAAATAACAACATTTTGGGTGTTTTGATTTTATGGAATGTCCCTACTAACTAGTGATTTTTTAAAAATAAAACAAGTAATATTTCTTTCTAAAGCATTTTATAATTTACTCCATTTTCTCTTACAGTATTTTTCTTTTTTTCTTTTTTTTAACTTGTGGCAAGAGAAAGTAAGACAAAATATTACCTTTCCCTATATTTGTGTTGCCTAGAAATGATTCATATTTAAAGTTTATTCTTTCACCTTGGACAATCTGACAAGGACAAATGGTTCATATATCAGGAAATACCCTGAACTGTGAGGTGAGGCTCTCGTAGTTTGTGTACACAGTGTCCTACAGAGGTGACTATAATGACTATAATACATCATCTGGAAATGGGCTGTAGAAACAGGGTGAATCCACGTCCTAGGAACAAAGGTTATTTATTTCGGCTGTTTTGATAGGAGCTGCTAGAAGCATTTTTCTAATGGTCCTAATGAGTCTCTGAAGACCTTGTTTCTTGTCTTATTTCTTACAGTACCAAAAATAGAAGTCAGTACTCGTACAGCAATAGAGCTAGATAAATAGATTTAAGAGCATTCTACAAACCACTTTATTTTATGTTTCTTTTTGTTGTTTTTTTCGTCTTTTTTTTTCTCCCCTGAGTGGACTTTAAGACAGTTTTAACTTGTAATCTATGGTTATTCTTGATCTCCTCAGGAAACACCAATAGTTGATATAAAATATACATAACATATGCTAAAAGAGTGATTCATAGCCTTTAGGTCTTAAAGGTACAGTACTTCCTGCCCATGTCCAGAATTATTCAAATATATTTTAATACTATCCTCTGATTATTTATTTAGTGTACTCATTACTATGATTCGGAGTATCAAATACACAAACTGCCTCTTGAGAGAACAGTTTTGTTTACTACAAGGGTATTACCTGAACAATACTCTTGGCAATTTTATAATTTTATAATTTTATACTTTAGCTACACTTATTTTCAGAATTCTGCCTTTAACTAGAAATTATTCTTTATGTCTTAGTATTAGGAATAGAAGAGACTTGGATTTAAATAAGATTGGGATGATGCAGGCAGTCACTCTAGGAGGCTTTTTAAGTTGGGCTCTATCAATATGCACCCTGCTGGGTGACCAGTAATTCCAGATCAGCCATTTATCAACATAGATCTGAGACTAAAACATTTCATCCCAAGAAGAAATACATCCTTAAGAAAATCTGCTCAAATCTTAAAAACTCACATAAACTTAGTTTGGAACAGAGAGACAACTTAATATTTTTGAAAGGATAAATAACTAAATTGTTATGTATTTACATTGAATGACTGGTTTACTTTTTAGAGTAGGGGATATATATTTGTCTTAATGGCTCAACGACTTTGTCAAGCCACTTGGCATTTTATAATATGCCTCTTTTTTTTTACTTCTGAAAGGATATCACTAGTCACACTTCCTCCCTCCTGGGCCTTTATATCCATCTAGTTTCACAACCTGTTTCCTCCTTTTCTACTAACAATCTTCTATATGATTCACTTTCAATTAAAGGGAGCATGGAAATTACTATCCAACTTTACGAGTGATATTGTACAATTTTTTTCAATGTTCACTGAGTTCCTGAATACATCAAAAAAAAAGCACTGAAGACCCTATTCCATTTTTAAAAAGTGCATACAAGGGGGAGCACTTTCATTTCTCCCTCTTGTCAACAAGTGTACATTTTTGCCTTTTAACTATATGAAATAAATTTATGCTTCCCTCAACATTAAACTATAGGTTTTTGTTTATGTCTTGATATGATATTTTAAGTGAGATAAATAGGCTTTTATTTTTTTTTATTTATTTATTTTTTTTAACCATGTAACAAATGCAAAACTGCAATTCTGTTGAAACCAATCATGAAAAATGTAGACTTTCCCCCACCCAAGTTGGGAACTAGGAGAGAATGTGGGAATTTTTAAATCTGTATGTAATAGCCTATTTTAAAAATTGTTTTAGTAGTCCAAGAAAAACATTCTAATTGAATCACCATCTAAAGTCATTAAAATTTATGAAAATACAACAGAACACAATATGGATAGACATTAAAAATATATTGTCTTATCTATGAGTTAATTAAGTGACTAAATCTAGTCTTAAAAAGTCAGCATGTCATCTTACTGAATTTGAAAATAAAAAAAAAGTACAAGAAAAGTGTTTAACTGCGGGAGATTTAGAAACTTACCCTAATTATTATTGATTTTTTTTCATTCTTACATAATTTGGGAACAGGGATTACAAACAAACCTTTTAAATGTTCTTTAAAATTTTATCTATGGTTGAACTATATTGAAATTCCAAGCTGACTTCCCAAGAGAAGTCTGATTATAATCAATTGCTTCTATTGCCTATTTTGGTGAACAGGACCATTTATTTTACTTAACATGAGTGAGTAACTTACTCTTATGGACTGTATTATTTTAAATAAGTTTACGTTGCAAAAATAATGATTATTATTTTATTGTCTATTACATTTAGAATCAGAGCCACATAAAATACACATAAGGATAAGTTGTTACAAGATTTTAAAATATGCTGTTTTTTTAAACCATAGAAATCTATCAAATCTGCTAATACATCTGCAATAACAGCAACAATATTTCCGTTTATATAATCCATAATACTAATGCTTTATTTTCATTATCTATTTATAAATGGAGACCAAATATTTTCCCCTCAATCATAAATCTAAATGATATGATACACTATTGGCTATGTTTATCACTTTATAATACAAAAGTAGGTGTACTCTATTTAAATAACACAATAAGAAATAAAATACTTATAAAAATCATAGACTAGTGTATTTTAAGTGAATAAAGAAAAACAGCAGATTCACATTAGAGAAGAAGTAAACACTGTGATGGGTGAGAAAAACAGACCAAAAACAGATTTCACCGTCAAGATTTCAAGGAGTTGATCATCTAAATAGAAGTGATCTATTTAAAGGATATGGGAAATATTTTGACAAAATTTCACCTTTAATATATTTATACATTTAAATCTGATGGATAGAATACACAGATATAATTCAAGCATTCACATTTTTATGGGTTTTTAATTCATATTTTTTAATTCTTTACTTGCCTCCTTTCAGACAAGAATGATTCATGAAATAATAAATAGCTACATTTTGCTTCTCCATTAACCAAGACTATATTCTATTCCATAAATGCAAATAAGATCATCTTTGGATTCTTTGTAGGATGATAGCCTACAAAACCTCAATGGAGAAGGGAAAGGAACTGTTTAGGGTGACTTAAGGGTATATAACCAGAAGAAATGGAACTGAATGAAGTGAAAGAAAATCTATGCTGATCTTCAGATTGATGTCCTAAATTTATTAGACTGCACAGCTCTCTCCCAAGGGAAACGGTAAAAGCCCCATTATTTCAGTCACTTAAAATTAACCAGGCAGAATACCCCAGGATGTGATGTTAAAAATAATCCTGGTATTGTCAGAATTAGATGAAAGAGATGATCTAACAGGTCTTCCCAAGCATTAATTACCATAGTCTATGAACTAGTGATTGTGCCTGCAATTAGCACTGTTTAAATGAAAATGCAATTTCAATACCACAACTAGCTTCCCTGAAGCTAAAAAGGTTAGACCTAATTCAAAGTAAAAACAAACAGAGGAGGACTGGAGCCAAACTAAACTGTAATAAGTACACTTAGAAGTGACCAAAAAAAAAGGCTGTTTTTTGTTTGTTTTTTTATTTCCCTTATAGAAAGGAAACTTTGGTGGCAGTTGTGATTCACTGATTTGTTTTCAAGTTCAGGAATAATGAGCGTTTGGAGAATATAAGGCTTGGCTCTCTAGTTAGCCACTTGAAATGTGTCCATGTCTTCATTCTGCCCGTTTGTATGTTATCTTATCAAGCGATTTCTAAAATTTTCAAAATGTGCAAATGAATTCCCAATGATGTCTGTAAAATTAAACTGTCCAGAGCAATGAAGCACAGGATCTCTAACTCATCTGACATTCTTAGTAGTTATCCATGTCATAATTTAAAAAAAAAAAAAAAATTAACTTTTTTCAGATATCTGTGAATTATTTATTCTTTTTATCATGCAAAAAAAAAGTGGGAGAATTGAAAAGAGCGGCTCTATATTATTGACTCTGATTCTGAAAAAATACTTTCAAAATAAGAATGAGAATAATATTTGACTATCATACTTTCTAGAAGTGAATATTTCAAAATGGTATAATGAACACTGAATTGCAAGAGTGACACAGGGAAAAGAAAACCATTTTCATATCAGTAACTATGATCATAGAAGTCTATCTGATCTTTGTAAAAGGCAGAAAAAATAATTTGGCTGATTGTACTTTTGGTGAAAAGGATTAGACTGGCCATATTTTTTTCCTAATTCTTCAAACAAAATAATTCTTATGTTTTTGAACTCCGCAGTCATTAGTAAGCCACAGTCTCTGCCCTCAAAAAGCACACAGAATAGACTGGAGGAGGTAAAAACATGCACTGAATATAGCACCAATTGTAATCAAATAGTTTAATAAATTATAACTATATTTGACAGAAAGATGAATTTGACTGATCAAGGACAGAGCCACCATTTGCTAATCTGTAACTGTGTATGTGTGTGTATTGTAAAGACATGAAAAGGAGTTTTTGCATTTTGGAGCAGAATAAACAATTACATGTTGTCATGCAGGGTCTCAGCTCCTCCTCCCGGCACAAGAACACAGGACATGGTGAGGCCAAAAAGGAACAACAACAGAGCCATAGATAGGGGAGCATACCACTATATTCTCGATGATGGCTGGCCAAGACACAAAAACAAATATCTGCCAGTACCCAAAGAGGGGTCTTCCTGCACCCCAGTCTCACTGGCAGTGGGGCGAGACACAGGAAGTAGGATCAACGCCATCCACAATGTAATACACTTGCCTACTGCACTTGCTAGCCACAATCCGCACTTGCTAGCTTCTCTGCCAATCGACCCACTTTGCAAGCTGCAATTCACTTGCTAACTGCAATCTTCTGTCTGCTTTTCTGCCAACCAACAACCCCTTAGTGTAGCCACAGCAGTTATATTAGTGGCTAATGGCTAACCTGTAACAGCTGATGGCCACCCAGCCACAGCGGATGGCCATCTGATTACAGCTGATGACCGTCTAATAACCGAGCCAGCACCTTTCCACGCGAGGCCGAGAGTCTGGAAACTGCTCTCAGGGACTCAGTTCCCACACGTTAAAGTGAAGTATAAAATGTATGTGGGGAATAACAGTTTTATGTTGTCAAAGGGAGGAGTTTAGGAAAGAGTGGTAAGAAAAAAGGTAGAAAAAATAGGATAAGGATTTTGAATATAATGGACTCCATTCATTGGCAAAAGAGAACCATTAAAACAGTCTCTGTGTGTTCATTTGTCAGGTTGTTTATCTGGGGACTACCATGGTCAAATATGCATACTACAAAGATGACCTTGATAGACAGAATTGAAAGAAGAGGTTGCTGAAACCATGGAGATCAGTTTAAAAGCCAATGTAACAATCCAAACAAGAAGGTGAGCATTTTTCTTTTCCCCAAATTCCTTGTAATTGACTTTGGTCCCCTCTCTCCCCACACCCCCCAAAAACTAGACAATATTGCCAGATTTTGGATAAGTATGAGTCTATTTTAATTCAGGGGAAATGAAATGTCATTAAGCTGAAAAAGATAAAGGAAAGTTTATCCATGTCACTTATGGCAAAACAATTAGCATAATATCCTTAGCAGAATTAGTACATAAGCAGAAAGCTGAATTTACAAGGCTATCAGACAGAAACAGATAACACCCTGTAATGTAAGGTAATACAAAGTACAAAAGTTGACCTAGGGAATTTCAGCTACTTTTGTGAATTTAACAGGGCAAGAATGGGATCCAGTGTGGCTTCTCAGCTATTAGCCTGGAATACTGAAGAGGCAAAGCTTGGAAGACCACACAGCAGGTGCTTTTACTGAAAGCAGTGTCATTTCATTATCAAAAAGGAACATCTCACAAAAAATTGTTCTGAAGGAAAAAAATGTATTTTTCTATGATCACTTTAGAAATTTCTTTTTTCAGTCATATTTTCTTTGATGGCAGGAACATGAGCTTAGCAACATGAACATTTGCCTCATAGAGATCACGTAGCTATAGGCAGCTTTAAGGGAACACTCTTTTAATCATTTTTGAAACCACCTCTATCATTGAGTACTACTTGGGTATGAACTTTTCATTTTTTTTAACCAGTTGCTCTATACATCAATGGTGTATCTTAAACTTTTCAACTTAGCTTTATCACAAACACTAGAACTTTCCTAAAGCCCATTAGTACAGAAGAACATTACTATAGAGAAAGCTTAAACATTATCTTTAGAGGTATTTTCACCTGTCAGGTGTTTCTACAGCAATTGCTTCTACAATTATTATTGAACAAGCTCCAGTATGTCTAATGCCACAACTCCTTTACATAGCCTCTCTCTGTATATATATTTATAAAAGTATTATATATAAATGCATTATATATGTATATATATTTATTAAATATATATTAAATAATAAATACTGCACTAGTGAAGGTATTCCTTAAAATATACATCATATATTTATATATTTTTAAAATATCTATTTTCATTATATATAACATAATACATAAATATATTATATATAATGCAATTCTGTAATATAATGCATATTCAATAGTATGTATATTTTTATATATTTAAATAAATATATATGTATATATGTGTGTATGTGTGTGTGTGTGTGTGTGTATATACATATATGTATATATAAAATGTTGAGATTTGATATGGACTTGTTGAATCCTAGGCACTTAGAAGAAAACAAAATCTTCCAAGAGATTCCAGTCATAATCATTTTTGTCTTTGTTAACCTAGTTTCATGTGTCTAAGGAGCCTCATCAGTAATGGATAGTGTTAATATTGCCAGATTCATTCGGTAAGACATGAACTGTTTTTTGACCATTTTATAGATGAAGAAAGTGATAACTAGGTGTTAAGTAACTTACCTAAGATCACTACCTTGTTTGTCTGAATTCATTAAAATTTTCAGTAAACATATTTGAAAACCATGTTTGACAAACTTTTTGTGTATTTGCTTTATGTTATATGTGTTGAATATATTTTCTTTACCTCTCCTGTGAAGGAGGTATGATTATTCTGTTTTATTTAATAAGAAAACTAAGATAAGATAGAGTCTGACTGGTCCTGAGAATGAAGAGTGGGTAAGAAAGCCCTCAGCAGATCCACCATCACTGGCCTAGTCAAAATTACCATTAAAAAAAAGCTGCAGACGTGGTAGCAGGTTTTAGTCAATATCTCAGTGACTAAGCAGTGATGAAGGAACCTGGTTGCCAGTTACCAATGGGTCTCCCTCAATTTCGGAAAACCTGAATCTGGCACTACACAGGTGAGGTGCAGGGGAAGAAGGTCAGTGACCTCAAATTCATTACATCTTCCAGTAGCATAGCCTGTGAAAAATAAATTAAATAAATAAATAAATAAATAAATAAATAAATAAATAAATAATCAAATGACTAACACAGTGAAAGTTATTTTTATACAGAAGACTGCCATAAATAAGGTACAATGGAAAGCAACTTTGCAGTCTAGGCGATGAAGAGATATGGAGTTTGATGTTGTTGAAAGGGATTAGGTACAGCAGCGGCTAATTTTACAGATAGTGTTTCAGTTCAAGGCAGTAAATATGTAGCAGATCACAACTATCATAAGTGTTAACCACCCCAAATTACCAACAGCAGCACCAACACAGTGAGATTGAGAAAGGTGAATTCAAAAATGGCTCCAGGAAAGCAACCCAATAATGTCATCCTTATAGCAAATGGTGGTGATTGTCACCTTACTAGATGTGAAGTCACCAGGATCCTCAATCATAATATACTAAGCTTCTCTAGACAATAATGGAAAATGCTAACAACCGTGGTAAAGATAAAGAGAGTAGACCTGTAAGACAGACCGATGAAGATGGCCACTCCATAGAGGGCCTCTTTACCTATTACAGTCTTCAGAGAGTATCAATAAAGAGGATAAGGAAAATTGAAAAAATGAAACCCAGAGAAAATGGTCACCTCAATTTTGATACTGCTACCTCTTCAATTACCTACCCAGACATCCATAAAACACTTAAATTGCAAGATGAAAGAGAAAAAAATGTAGTACATAAATCATACAAAAAAAAAAAAGAAAGAAAAGAAAAGAAACAATACCCTTAACCCAGAAAACCCTAAACTCTTGCTACTCAAGGTATGATCCAGGGACCAGCATCATCAGAATCTCCTAGGACCTTGTTAGAGATGCAGAACACTCAGGCTCCACCTCAGACCTACTAAATCGGAGTCTGCATTTTAACAAGATTTCTAGATGATGGGTATATACGCCAGGCTTAAGAAGCACCACTTTTATTCAAAAAAGGGCAAAGAGACATTAGCATCAGATTCACCGGATAAGCAAAATGCATCTGCTCTGAGGCTGTGTAGGAAACCATTGATTAAATGCTGTCTTAGCAACTTTAACCTCATCCGATTTTGTTATTCAACCAGAAGTTACTGACATGAAATTATAGCAATAAGATTTGAACTAAAGGAGACAGAAAGAGCTCAGATGTTAGAAAAAAAAATGTTTAAAATGTATAAATTTGCAAAGGTTACTACCTTTGAAACTTTTCAGTTGGTTTGATAAACCTTAAAATAGTAAGTAAAATAATAATAAATATGGAAAACATAAAATTAAAATCACTGTGATCAAAAGCAAAAAGTGAATGCAAATGAGTACTCCTGTTTTTCTTAGGAACCAATTTTCCATGTAGGAGACAGATACTATAGGTGTAAGATTTAAGATATTAGAAAAAAAAGAAGAGGTTTTAGAGATGTATGGTGAAGTTCTTATATTATAAAGGGTCATGATTTCTTCATTTCTTTTCAAATGTTTTAATAAAGTAATATTAATAAATATAATATTATGTGGGTGTACATATCATATATATATCAATACAGATGATAGATAGATAAAACAAAAGCCACAAAATATTAACTGGTGAATGTAGAAAAGGTCCAGAATATGTTGTCATACATAAAAGCTATCAAAAGATGCTATCAAAGACAGCTAGAGTTGCTTTATCAATTCTCTTGTAAAGGCACCCACAGGTCAAAAGTGGAAAAGTGTGAGCATTAACAAGAATAACCACTGAAATATACTGAAACATAATATGTCTAATTCCATGAGTTTATTAAGATACAAAAATAATATATTAAAATACCCATTCTTCACTTTTTGAAGATATCTAGATCTAATTTGCTATTTGAGAACTGGTGAATTAAAGAAAATAACCAGACAATTATCTTGACCACTATACCACAGATAACCAAATTATTATTGAGATGTTTCTCTCTATGGAAAAACACAGCTAATAAAGAAAAAATATCATATAAAAATACCACTTTTTTAAGCTCCAAAAGAAATTCTGAATTTAAGCAATGATAATTAACTGCCACTAGCATCATAAAAAGACAACTAGCTAATATGTATCTCCTAAGGGAAGTACACAGCATTCTTGTCAAAAATAATCTAAATTGAATCTGACTCAAGCTCTTATGTTTTGAAAGAAAGAAAGAGGGAGATGGGGGAGAGAGAAAGAGAGAGAGAGAAAGAGAAGAAAAGTAAACTTCTGTCTGACTTATTTCACTTAGTATGATAATCTCAAGATCCATCCATGTTGTTGAAAATGGCAGTATGGCCAAGTAATATTTCATTGTATATACGTAGCACATGTTCTTTATCCAATCATCTATTGAAGGACACTAGTTGTTTCCATGTCTTGGCCATTGTGAATAATGTGGCAATGAACATAGGGATACATATATCTTTACAAATAAATGTTTTCAGATTTTTGGGGTAGATACCCAGCAGAGGGATTGCTAGATCATACCTAATTTTTTGAGAAACATCCATACTGTTTTCCATAGTGGCTGTACCAATATACATTTCCACCAGCAGTGTATGTTTCTATGAGTTTTATGTTTCAGATATTTTATCCATTTTGAGTTCGTTTTTGTGTATGAAGATAGTGGTCCAATTTTTATTTTGCATGTGGCTGTCCAGTTTCCTGAACACCATTTTGTTGAAGAGATTGTCATTTCTCCACTGTATGTTTTTGGCTCCTTTGACATAATTGACCATATATGCATGGATTTATTTCTGTGCTCTCTATTCTGTCCCATTGATCCATACGTTTTTTATGCCAAAACCCATACTTCTTAAATTAGTATAACTTTGCATATATAGTTTGAAATCAGGAAGCATGATGCCTCCAGCTTGGGTCTTATTTCTCAAGATCGCCTTGGCTATTTGGGGTCTTTTGGGTCTTTTAGGATTGTTTGTTCTATTTCTGAGAAACACGACATTGGACTTTTGATAGGGATTGCATTGAATCTGTAGACTGTGTTGTGTAACATTTTAACAATATCGATTCTTCCAATCCATGAGCACACAATATCTTTGCAGTTAATTGTGTCTTCTTCAATTTCTTTCATCAGTGTCTTACGGTTTTCACAGTACTGGTCTTTCACCTATTTGATTAAATTTATTCCTGGGTATTTTTGTTGTTGTTGTTATAATTAGAAATTAGATTGTTTTCTTCATTTCTTTTTCTGATAGTTTGTTGTTAGTGTACAGGAATGCCACAGATTTTTATATATCAATTTGTATCCTGCAACTTCACTGAATTACTTTATTCAAACAATTTTTTGGCGGAGTCTTTAGGGTTCTGCTACATAATATCATGACAGTTTTACTTCCTCTTTTTCAATTTAAATGGCATTCATTTCTGTTTCTTTCCTAATTGCTCTAGTTATGACTTCCAACACTATGTTTAATAAATGTGGCAAGAATGGGCATCCTTGTCTACTTCCTGATCTTAGAGGAAAAGTTGTCAGCATTTTATCATTAAGTATTATGTTAACTCTGGGCTGTCATATATGACCTTTATTATGTTGAGGTACATTTTCCACAGTTGTCTCCATGAACAAATAATGGTATGATTTACCTGATGCTTTTGTTGACTTACCTTCAGGTATGGACTCTTAAAACCCCAAATAAGTATCAAAATATTTCAGCATGTTAGACTTAAAAAAAAAAAAAAAAAAAAAAAAAAAAAAAAGACTTAGCAATCAATACAATTGATGTTTCTGCAACTTATCTTACTCTGCTTAGTAAATACATCTGCACACTCATGAGTTCTAAATCCTGATAGTAAACTTCTGTGCTACCTGACAGCTGTTTCTAAAACAGCTTTGTCCCTAATATTTCTAAATTTTCACTTATCAAAACACCCAAACGCGTTCATCACTAAAAGCAGATGTCTGTTAATTCAAGTGTACTTCAGAAATCCTGAATTGTCACAAGTTCATTTACAATCCAGGAAGGCAACTGTGATTTAATAAGGAACAAACCATACAGAATTTTTTTTTCAAGGAAAGCACATAAAATTGGAGGATGAATAAATTGGCAAGATGTTTTCATTTACTCAAGAGATAACCTTGAAATAAACTAAAAAGGTATGCTGCCAAATTGATCTAAACTGAGTAAATGTCATTGAATCACAGTTATGAATCACCTTCCCATGACATAATATGACACATGTACCTACAAATCAGTTTAATACAATGAGAAGAGAAATTAAGCTCCTCTATCTATTTGAAAACTATTTCCCCTGAAGCTCTACATGAAGTCTATATATTGGAAAAATTTTGATTTCTAAACTGTATTTATAATTTTTATAAGAAGAAACTATTCAAAACTCTTATTACAACACAAAATTTTAATTTCCAAATTTTATGTTTGTGAGGCTAAAATTTAACTTTATATATCTTTCATCTAGTCTTTTTAAATTTGAAAATCTCCTTCAAAAATCTACACAATATATTTTAAGCCAGTATAATAGTCCACTATCCCTGGAAATTATGTCATAAATAAAGTTCCTTGATAATTAATTATAACTAATGGCACCAGAATGCTCTCAAGAAAGCAATACTAGATTTTACCAGATTGATTTCTCTTTGTTAACAAATTGATAAACACATATTTATATTATTGTTCTATATAAATATATGATTATTCTTAACATGTATTTTTAAAATACCACACTGGGAGCAATATATACTCTTGATACTTTAAACCCACAATAACTTCTACTTCTGGCCATAAGGGTATAACTGCATTTTTTTAAAACTATATTTTACAAAGTTATCAATTTATAATGTATTGGAAAAAGAAAATTGGTCCTTCATTGCTGATCATTGGAGAAGCACATTTCTATTCTACTGCAGCCTAGATTAGAAGTTCAAATGGGTTCTGCCTTGTCCCCATCTTTCAGGGCTAAGCTTTCCCTTTACATAGCAATATACAAAAGGATGTTCAAGTACTCTCAATCTCTGTTATCTTTGAGGATTCATTAAATGATTACTGCACGAAACAAAACGTCTCAGACAAAACAAGTAAATCATTACTCCAAACTGAATGACCAATGGGCAGTAGGCTGGATGCTGGCCAGAGGATAGTAACAAAATGTGTATATTGGCCCTGAGTTTGTTTCCACACAAATTCCTGGTGCCGGGACCTAACCATCCGCATCTGTTCTCCCACCCATCCGGCATACCAGAGTTAGAGTTCAGTTTCGTTTTCTTTTCTTTTGTTTTCCAGTCCCTGAAAACTGAATTTCCAAGGCCCTGGTGTTCCTTCTCCTTCTTTTCTATTACTTTCTTAAATAAACATTTATCTAGTTTCTGCTTCTGAAAAACTCTTCTTAAGAAACATGTGTGTAAATCTTTTTGACTACTGCAATATCCACATCCCTTGTGTCTTCCTCTGTAATAGATGACTCAAATCTAACCATGCAGGGTAGAAAAAGAAGAGGTATATGAAGTGCAATTAAACACACACACACACACACACACACACACACACACACAAAAAAAAAAAAAAAAAAAAAAAAAAAAAAAACTGAGTCCAAGGGAAAGAGAAAAGCATACAGATTAATATTCTGGATATGATTGCAACCAAGTTTTCATATTTTTAAAATTTACTCTTATAAGAACTATCCATCATTATTTTAAAGATTTTAAACTGAAGAAGAATTACCTTGTCCAGGGCAAAACACAGCGGTAGGGCCAGCAATGAGGGTCAGTTCTGTTCAACTCCAAGCATGTTTACACTACCCTCAATGTTTTATAAGCAGTCCAATTCATTTCACTCATTCCACAATAATAGCATATGTGAGTAATTAAAATTTTTATACCCTTCATTTTTTTTTTTTCTATTTAGTAGCTAACCAGGAAGAATGCAAATTGTAGATGGCATGATCTGAACAATTCTACAGCATTGAAATGTTTATATGCTGGGCTTTTTTTGAAAACACGTGGATTCTTTAGGGACCTATGACAAATTTAAATTTGATCAAATGTAGGAACCTAGTTGTATGTATCTTTAAAGAGTGGCATTATCCAGAGGACAGATTTACTGAAAGTGTGGTTACTAACCTATGCTTAACCAAGCTAAACACAAAAAATCTATTTGCTTACTGTCTTTTAAAGGATTAAATTATATTAAAATTTACGGCATTGAGTTGGCAGAAAATTCATCATTAAATTCAAATGTCCATGTATATGCAAATTAATCTATTCATTAAATCAAGATCCTAAAAGGCAACAAACAAAATGCCAGCCTATAAGCAGTAAAACAAGCTCTGAGTTAAAAATCAATGCCCTGAGCATTGAAAGTAATCTGCATTAGTTATGACTAAGACCAAATCTTGAAAAAGCACCGTAAATAAATGAAATACATAAATAAATAAATAAATAAATAAATAAATAAATATTATATGGCCTACTCAGACAAAAAAAGAAAAAAAAAAAAAAAAATATATATATATATATATATATATATATATATATATATATATATATATATGTAGAGCTTCAGATTTAAAAATAAAATTATCCTGCAAATGATAGTCACATAAATGGGTGAGGTATTTAGAACACTTGCAAAGTAAGAAGGTTTAGGATATTGAGACATTACAAACTTTTTCTTAGTATATTAGAATAAAATGAATATAAAAGCAATATGAATCAGAATAGCTTATTAAAATGTCTATTTTTCCCCTATTTCCCACATATTACTTTTTTTCTTCTCTTTGCAGTAAGAACTGTATTGGATAAAAAGAATAAAATTTCATTCCATGTCCTTTGCCTTGGCCAAGCACAAATGACTTAGAATGGCATTTATCTTATTAATCTAAATAGCATTAGGGAGGGGAGAAATGAACAGAAGAAAAGAACAATTCTGATTTCTGAGGCTGTGAATGGAAATACTTATCAAAGAATATGGTCTAACCGAGTGATTCTCTGAATAGAAATAAGGGAACAACGTGCATGATTTGTTAAGGAGGTTTATCCTATAAAGTGTAAGGATGTAATTGTCTGATACATCAAACAAATAGAAGTATGCTGATTCATCCATTTAGTTATATCTGTGAAATGTCCTAATTCCCTTATTTTTTATATTTGATTTTATTTTGATGATATTAGTTCATATTCCAAAGGAAGTGAAATGAAAAAAGATAATAAGTTATATTTTACAAATGATTTAAAAATTATATTTTGGACTTTAAAATTTTATTTATGTTAAAGCTAATTCCATTAAGAAGCTATTACAATGTTTTTAATTAGATATCCATTCTCAACCACAGCACAAATAAATACTTTTTAATGCAACATAATATTTTAGGGTCTAGTACACATGAAAGTAAAGCAATAATGTTTAACTTGTGTTATGCTTCCAAATCGTCACTTATTTGAGGCAACATATTGTAATGAACCTTCTAGTTCTTGACTACATAAGCTCTATGCAAGCAGGGAGCAGGCCTATCTGGTTCACTGCTATATCAAGGGGATTTTTCTTTTTCTTTTCTCTTTTTTTTTTACCTTTTGGCCATATGAGCGTGTGGAGAATTGTATAGTACTCCATCTCTCTCCTAAAAATTCACAATGCCTATTATGTTAAGGTCTCACAAAAGTCTTGAAACAAATCAAAATAAAACAAAGCACAATAAAAACCAGTAACTAACTCTGTTTAAACCAACAGTTTCAAAATTCAAATTCAGAACCCTGCCTCTCCCTGCCCTGTCCCCACTCCCAGACATTCCTATTAATTCACCAGTGGCCTTTTTATGAAGACACATGGATTCTCTAGGCTTCCAAGACAAATGTAGATACTACCTAGTTAGATGTATCTTTAAAGAATAGCTTTCTCAGAGGATAGATTTACTGAAAATATGGTTACCTACGCTTAACCAAGCTAAACACATAACATCTATTTACTTATTTTATTTTAAGGGATAAAATTATATTTACATTTACTGCCTTGAGTTCGCGGAGGATTCATCATTAAATTCAAATGAGTATGTATAAGCAAGTTAATCTATCAATTATTCTAAAATGCAACAAACAAAATGCCAGCCTACAAACAATAAAACAAGCTCTGAGCTAACATCAGGAACTTGTATCTCTTATTATGTTTTACAAGTTTTGTTTATTTAAATATTTGCTTGGATGTGCTTTATATTTACTTTTGTTTCTTCTCCAAGTGTTAAGCAAGACTTTTTTACAGGTCTCCATCTGCTGGTCCTCACTTTGCTAAGCTACTTTTTATAGTGTGACACAGTTAAGGTTTAATTGTTTAAAACTCATAGACACTGAGAACAGGTTAGTGCTTCCCAGAGGGTAAGGGGGGAGAGAGGTTTGTAGATTAGGGTAAACGGTATCACATATATGGTGATGGAAGGAGAACTGACTCTGGATGGTGAGCACAATGCAGTGTATAGCTGATGTATTGTAGAATTGTACACTTGAAATCTATATAATTTTACTAAACAGTGTCACCCCAATAAATATAATAAAAACTTTAAAAAAGAGTTAATTATTTTGTAAACACTGCTTTGATTCTTTGATCATTTGCTTACTTCCCTGCTTCTCTCTTCACTGTCAATCAGACATCTAACTTACCTTTTCTCAGGTTATAATTCGAAGTCATCTTGGATTTCAAGTCAACCACATGTCAGATCTCAAAATTAATTAATACTGCTATCCTCTGATTCTTATGTCTCCTTCCTCTATCTGACATTTAGTCTGTATCTTCATTTATTCTATGGCATGTTATTATTTTATTTTTATTTTTTTTATCGAACCGGCAATCTTGGTGTTATTACCACCACGCTCTAACCAATTGAGTTAGCCAGCCACCCCAAGCATGTTATTTTTCAAAAGTGCCAAACAACATTTCACTTGTAATGAATTAAATTAATTTTTAAAGCAATGTAGACAGAGCAGTATTCAAATAATCCTATAGGTGATTCTTTAGGGGAATCTCATATGCAAGAGATTCGTAGACATAGATGGGGAGGAAAGTAGGGGCATCAGAGTAAGGGCAATGAAATATTGACAAGGGAAGCAGATTTCTACCAATCTGACAAACTTCAATTACTTCTCAGCTGGCCTATGACTGGTCTTCGATATGCAATTATGATGTGTATACAAGTATGTGTGTAAGGGGGAGTGAAGGACAATGAATGCATAAATTCATCTTTACACCTATCAAAACAAAATTAACACTTACCTTTCAAAAAGGAGAATATGACATGTACACTATATTTTATTCTTGTGTCTCTCCTAGTTAAAATTGGTGCAAATAAAAATATATATCTTCCCTTAACAATGGAGTAAGGTTTCAGAATCTGAGGCCAGGAACGGCAAAGATAAACATCTATACACATTTGTAATTTGTAAGCATTTTATTTGAAGTGGATCTTAAAATAAAACTATAAACAGTATTTTAAAATACTTTCAATAGCAAGATCTGTGTTGTATAAGAATTCCAAACAATTTAGCTAGATACCTCTTTCTGAAAGAGTTAAAGCATAAATTCCCACTCTAAAAGTATGTACTGTGCATTATGGCATCCTTCCAAAGACTACAATGTGGAAAGGGGTGGAGGAATTAATATTACAGTAGAGAAATCTGACATACACTATCTCAGCCAGATAATCAAGGTCAACTTCAACAGTGACAAGTCATGTGGTTAGTATGTATCCTTGATATGATGTGATGAGAATGGCACTTTTCCTATGTGGTCTTCCTCCTCAAAATCCATAACCAGTTTAATTATGAGAAAACCATCAGATATGCCCCAATAAAGGAATATTATACAAAACACTTAACCAGTATTATTCAAAACTGTCAAAGTCATCAAAAACAAAAGTTTGAGAAACTGTCATAGTCAAGAGAGTCTTCTTTGAGACCTGTTTACTAAAATGCAATGTGGTGTCCTAGATGGGATCTTGGTACAGAAAGAAAATAAATAAATAAATAAATAAATAAATAAATAAATAAATAAATAAATAAATAAATGATATTAGGTTAAAAGCTAGGGAAGTCTGAATAAATCATGGACTTTAGTTAATACTATAATAATATCAGTTCTTTAATTGTAACAATGTACTATAGTAATGTAAGATGTTAATAATAGGGGAAATGGATGTGGCTCCCTCAATGTTTTATCCTCATACTGGGAATAAAAGCCACAATCTTGATATAATTTACAAAATCTTTAGTTCACCTTTTCCTTGGTAATATGTATATCAGGATTCATCTAATATGTTCTCCATCACTCATGGTGACCCATCAGTACTGGTTTTCTTCCTGTTCTGTGAATATGCCCAGACATCTATATGTACATTAGCTCTTTCTTTTTCTTGGAATAGTCTCTATTTCCTGATCTTTGTATGGTTGACGTCACCTGGCAATTGTCATTGCATCTTAGATGTCATCTTCTCAGAGAGACCATTCCTCAGCGATTCCTCATCCACCCTCTATTTGCACTCTATCACAGCATTCTTATTTTCTTCTTTGGAGTTAATACCCTTGGAAATTATTTTGCTCATTGATTGATTTGCATGTTTATGAGCTCTTTAGTTCACTAGAATATAAATTTCATGATAACAGGGATGCTTTATGTATCATAGGGTATAGGAGGTGCTCAATAAATATTTGCTGATGGATGTATGAATCAGTATAAAAGATTTAGCCAACAAAGAGGGGGCAAGAATGACTCAGACTTCTTGGCTTTAGAAACTGAATAGTTAAACATTTAAGTAAAATAATAAAGGATGATGAGTATATTCGTAGGAGAGGAAGATGAATTCAATTTGGGATGTTTTCAGTTTGAGGTGCTTATAGAACATCAGAATTAAGATGCTCATTTGGCATTTTTGATTTGTCTGGTTCACAAAAAAAAACTTTAGGCTGGGAATACATATTAATAAAGCAAAAAACCATAACTCTTCATTAAAATTCATTTCATTGTATTAATCAGAGAAGTAAAATATTCTTTCTATTTGACAAGAATGGAATTTGAAATTTGCATCCCAGAAACTAATAGTCAAAATAGGAAAAACAATGGTGAGCAAAGAGCTTCAGTAAAATTTACTTGATTTTATCAAAACAAGTTATTTTTTCATTCAATATAATTCCTAATTTCTTTGTCTTCTTTTATTACTGTGAAAACTGAGTGAATTAGTAGGTCCATAGTCCCTCAAGGTCTTTTGTATGATACTATATTATGTAGAAGATATTCTATCCTGTTTTGAGAGTGAAATCTATTAAGTGTGCCTTATAATATTTACCCTTTGACAATGGAGCTTCTATGATAATAATTTTTTTCTCTAATGTGTGGAAGGCCCACAACTTGAAGAGAAGAGTGAAGATTAGCAGAATGAGAAAAAGTAGAGTGATACAGCCTTTTTTGCCATCCTACTTATATTGTAAGCATATGCCCCAACTCTTTAGATGAACATAATATGGATAGAATGTAACACCACTATATAAGGTGTGATATTTATATCACAAGAGTGATATTTATAGATATAGAACACCAGGTATTCTGTCACCTCAAAACAGATCTGCAAAGTATTATTAGCCTTATATTACAGATAAGGCAATTGAATTACAGCAGGATTAAATTAACTTCACAGAGCTAGCAAATAGCTGAGCTATGGTTTGAAAGAAAATATATCTTGATTTCAAAGACTATGTTCTTAGCACTATACCATGTTGCCTCCTTTGTCAGACTTACTTCCAATGCATTAACTTTTTAAATCCATTTAACAAACAGTTATTAATTGCTCACTCCATGCCAGACATTCTGCTATGCTTGGGGTACATAAATTAACTAAATAGACAAATATTCCTTCTCTTATTTTTTTTTTATGCTAACAATAAGCAAAGCGAAGAAGAAGAATAAATATATAAATTAGATAGATTATTGCAAGGTGATGATTGCTATAAGGCAACAGATTTAGGTAAGGGTAATCCGAATGCCGAGATAGGTGTAGGGGTTGTAATTTTAAATAAAAATGTCAGGATAGACCTCACAGAGAAAGTACCATTTGAGCAACTACTTGAAGGAATAAAAAATTAGGCATGTGGCTATGTGGAAGAAAGTTGTTCCTGGCAAAGACAGTAATAAATTCATATACCCTGTATCCATTAAAGTCTTAGCAGAGAATACATAGTTCATTCAAAATGGGTGAACGAAGAGTTTAATGAAACAACTATTTACACATGTGGTCAGGATATAAGGAAGCCACAAGAAAGAGTACAGGATCCCAGGTCCATTAATATAATGAGGGGGAAGGGAGAGAACAGTTAAGTACCTCACAGGAACTCTGGAAGCCTTTGGTTAAGGAACTCAGCCTGCTTGCAGTGATTCCACAGAGTAGGAGCCCGGGTAAAAATATGTGGGGACCTCTCCCCACCCTCCTCCTCATACTCTCTTGATGATCCCCATTGGCTGAACCCACCAGAAGCCAGAGTACATGGGAACTGTTGAGAGAGCACAGAGAGAGGTGGAGCAACATAAAGAGAGGATCTAGATAGGAAACCAAGGTCTCCAGATCCTAAGGTAATAAAAAAGCCTAGTCTTTTCCAGGAAGCATAAGTAGACTAGTGTGACTGGCACAGACTGAGTGAGAGGAAGAGTGGTAGGAGAAGAGTGAGAAATGTAATAGAAAAGAGGTATATTGTATCTAGGAAACAGTGAGTTTGAATTTCAGTTGAAATGTATTTTGAAATGCATGTGTACATGTAGCTATCAATTTGTTTTTTGAAATTTCCAAACATCCTTACTAACTTTATATTTTATATAAAAAGCTTACTTCTCATTTGAAGAATTTCCACAATTTAGTAGTTCTTTGAATTGAAAGAAAGCCAGAAACTCTTTAAAAAGAAATGTACAAGGGGGTGGTAGATGCAAAGGGGATCAAATATATGGTGATGGAAGGAGAACTGACTCTGGGTGGTGAACACACAATGTGATTTATAGATGATGTAGTACAGAATTATGTATCTGAAATTTATGTAACTTTACTAACATTTGTCACTTCAATAAACTTTAATTTAAAATTAATTAATTAATTAATTAATTAATTAAAAAATAAAAAGAAAGGTACATAATTTAACATTACAATTTTACACCATTTCTAAGACTCTGGGTCCTTGTCACAAACCAATTTATATTGAAGTCTGTAGTTGCTATTTTTATATAGTGTGATTTACAACAATGAAAGTAGCCTTTCTAAGCAACACATTTATCATCTACAAATTAATAATAGCAAGTCCTTCCTTATAATGTTGCTTTGAGTATTGATTGAGTTAATATACATATAAAATAGTTATTGTAATGCATAGCACATTCCAGTGTTAGCTTTGTAAGTCTAACAATGTTATTACTTTGTAGGCTAAAATATTTTTCTTAATCTTTCTCCAGAGTTCTACCTAGAAACTTTCAGAAATCTAAATAATAATTTAAGAAAAGGATATCTCCATCATGCTGTGCTTAGTAATTTATGGTAAAAGATTCAAATAGAGCACTTAGCCACTCTTATCTACCATTTTTGGTCTAAACATTTTACAACACTACTGAAGTACAAGAACAACTAGAATGAAACAAAGAAACAAGCAAACAAACAAACATTGAGTAAACTGTAGTTTCATTCAAGCTACACCGTAATAATTCAAATGTAAGCAAGTTTTCATTAGCATATGCCATTAAGAACTTCTGAGGTTTGACTCAAATCTGGCCCTATAATTTAAGATTTCCACTATTCAAGTATCAAGTTATCAAATGTATACAGTGTAGTGTTGGAAACTTCATATAAACGGGGCTATTCATTGAACTGTGAATTGTCTCTCTGATTTATTGTTTTGTCAATTAAGAACTTAGGAGCCTTTGAACTATTCCCTTCTGACAACTGGTTTTGACATAGAGCTTTCAGGCATCATCCATCCCAATAAGAACTGACAGTCCTAAGATTAAACTATCATTTCCTCATGAAGGTTGTGAAGATGCATTTACGTATAATTAGTATGCATGCTTTGACAGACCAGGCATTTGCAGCACTTTTTTCAAATAAAAAGATGAATTAAATGTAAATTATTATTTATAAGGTAATCTAGTGCCTGAATTTGACTATATGTATAGAAAAAATAATTCCACAAAGGAAAACAATAAACTAGGGTTACCTGTCTTTTAGGAGAAAAAAAAAAAAAAAAGACACTTTAAACTAAGAGCTGAGCTGTTATTCTTTCCTGGTTTGAAGTATTTTATTTTATTTTAGCCTCTTTAATCTTTATTTACGGAATGTTCTTATTTAGAAAATATTCTAACACAGATTTTTCTGTGTAGACAGATGGTTGCATTGGCTTGCCATTTATATCATAGTTAAAAAGTATTGTCCTGAGTGGAGTGCCAAATAGTTTCCATTTGCAAAGGGAATCTCTACTTGAAGTTTATCTAGCTTTCAGATAGTTACATAGAGAGGTGGGTAGATAGATGATAGATAGATAGATAGATAGATAGATAGATAGATAGATAGATAGATAGATAGATAGATAGACAGACAAGAAACGTTGTTTGGAAGGCTCTCCAAAACCAGGTGAAACCTTAAACATGGTATAGTAAAACCTAAGAAAATGCATAAAAGCACCATTATTGTTGAATTAGAGAACAACTTTACATAGTCTATGTTTTCTTTGTTATTTTGTACATTTATACGATTTCAAAGTAATAATCTAAGAACATATCTCTTCAGTCTCAATATGTCCTACCATAATCACCTTATTCAGTACAGTAATTAGCTTGCTACTACAAGCACTAGCTATGACAAGCCTTCCTTACTCCAGATGCTACTTTTTATATCTTTACAAAACACTGTTAACTTTTTATATTTTTACAAAACACTGTTAGAGATCTAAAATAATATATTTTGCCATTCTAGTTCATTGTTTATTGACTATCTCCTCCACTAAACCAAAATAACCTGAAGGATTATTTTTTGACAGGTGTTTTTCTAGTATGTGATAATTGCTCAACAAATATTCTTAAATAAATTAAAGAATTAATTTGAAGACATTCTTAAGGTTTTCTAATATTTTGCTTTGTTCTAAACCCTGGTATGTCCAGCAGAAAAGAGTATACATAGAAAAGAAAGACAAAAGGATTTTAGATACTACTGTTCTGTCTTCTAGCCTCTATGGCACATACTATTTTTCTTGTGTTGTAAGAAAAAGGTATAGAGAAAAAATATGCTTTAAAATCACATATAGCTGGGAGCTACTGGTCAAGATGGCAGAGTAGGTAAACACTGTTCAGGCCTCCCCTCACACCACAGCAAAATTAAAAATAAACTATAGAATAACTATCATTGAAAGTAGCCTAAAAAACCCAAAAACAAACAAAAAAAAAAGCTTTGTCCTGCCAAAAAAAAAAAAAAAAGAAAATAGCCTAAAGTCTAGCTGAACAGAATTCCTATAATTAAGAACATACAGAAGAAGCCACAACAAGACTGTTAGGGACAAAGACACAGAACTGGTTGCTCCCACACCTATGTGAAGTGGTTAAAAATCAGACAGGACATCTAGGCTGTGGAGTTTCTCCCTGAGGAGCAAGCCCCATGCCAGTCTCCCTAGCTCAGGGTTCCAGTGCCTGGGAGAGAAGTCCCCACAACTTCTGGCAATGAAACCCAGCAGAAACTGTGCCTGAGTGAGATGGAGGGCTGCTGGAATCTCAAGTATTCCTCTTAAAGGGCTTGCACACAGATTTATTTGCTGACAGATTCACTCACTACCATGTTTCCCTGAAAATAAGACCTAGCTGGACCATCAGCTCTAATGCGTCTTTCGGAGCAAAAATTAATATAAGACCTGGTATTATATTATATATTATATTATATTATATTATATTATATTATATTATATTATATTATGTCATATTATATTATATTAAAGACCTGGTCTTATATTATAATAAAATAAGATCGGGTCTTATATTAATTTTTGCTCCAAAAGACACATTAAAGCTGATGGTCTGGGTAGGTCTTATTTTCAGGGAAACACGGTACGAGGTCTAGCACTGAGGCAGCAGCTTGAAAGGCACCAGGGACATACAGGGAGGAACTGAATTGTTTGGCTTCAGGGAGAAAAATGGAGGGGCAGCTTTCCCCCATACAGAAGTGCTGGCAGAAGACATTGATGCTTGGTGAACCCTTTCACCCCCTATCCTGTATGCCTAGGTGGGCACAATATCTGAGTCTCCGTCAACCTAGCTAACACTGTTCACCGCACCCAATTTGTGGGCCCACCAAAGCTACTTCTGGTGTCTTTTTCATGCAAACAGCCTGCCCTGATTCATGCTGTGGGTTTTCCTAAAACGTTACAAAGGTTCACAAACCCCAAAAAAGCAGTATCTGGCCTCAGTATGCCCCAAAGCATTTGCTAAACAGACCCAAGCCAGGCACTGGTGACAACCAGTCTCGATCCACAGCTTATCCTCTACCAAGCACATCCATGACCAGCAGAAGTGCCAACCATTTGCAGATCACTTTGTAGCTCATACCTAATGGCCCTGGGCAGGGCATAGGCAGTGGATGATATTGGCTTGTACCAGAGCCCCTCCCAAGAGGCAACAGAAGCAATACACCCGGTGGCCATCTTCAGACCACAGAGAACCTCTCAGTGACCTTCACAAACACATACCCAAAAAGCAGATTCAGCAAGCACCAGAGTTCTGCTAAACTGAATCCTGCTCTATAGTGTCAGACCCTGCACAACAGCTCCTCCACTTTAATCACAGGCAGTCCTCACAACCAATTACTCTGAGGGTCAATCCATTTCACTGATATACAAATAGCAATCAAGGCTCAACAACAACAGGACACACACACAACCCACACAAGGGACCCACCTGGAGCATCTGGCTCTGGTGACCAGGGAGACTATGCCAGTGGGCCCCACAAGGCACCTACTGCATAAGGCCACTCTACTAAGACTGGGAAACATAGCAGCCCTACCTAACACATAGAAACAAACACAGGGAGGCAGCCAAAATGGAGAGAGAAAGAAACATGTCCCAAATGAAAGAATAGAACAAGCTCCAGATAAATAACTAAACAGAATGGAGACAGGCGATCTATCAGATTCACAGTTCAAACCACTGATTATAAGGATTATAAATGATCTCTTTGAGAACTCAACAAAGAGATAAGAAACATAAAAATGTACATGGAAAACACATAAAAGAACCAGTATGAAATGAAGAACACAATAACTGAAATAAAGAATATATTTAGGGAATCAACAGTAGATTAGAAGAAACAGAGAATCACATCAGCAATTTGGAATACAAAGTAACAGAATACACCCAATCAGAACAGTAAAAAAGAAAAAAAAGTATTTTAAAAATGATAATTTAAGTGTCCTCTGGGACAACATCAAGCGTACCAACATTCACATGATAGAGTACCAACAGGATAAGAGAGAGAGCATAGAGTTGAAAACAAAACTTATTTGAAGAATTGATGATGGAAAACTTCCCTAACCTGGTGAAGGAAGTAGACATAAAAGCCCAGGAGGTGTAGAGAATCCTAAACGAGATGAACCAAAAAAGGCCCACACCAATACACATTATAATTAAAATGCCAAATGTTAAAGACAAAGAGAGAATCTTAAAAGTACCAAGAGAAAAGAAGTTAGTAACCTACATGGGATATCCCATAGACTGTCAGCTGATTTCTCAGCAAAAACTTTACAGGCCAGAAGGGATTGGTGGGAAATAGTCAAAGTGATGAAAAGCAAGGATCTACAACCAAGATTACTGTACCCGGCAAAGCTATCACTGAGAATCGAAGGACAGATAAAGAGCTTCCCAGACATGAAAAGGCTAAATGAGTTCATCACCACCAAACCAGCATTATAAGAAAGGTTAAAGTGATTTCTTTAATAATAAGAAAGAAAGAAGGAAAAAAAGATTTAAAAATGAATAATAAAATTGTAATAACTACATATGTACCAACAATTACTTTCAATGTAAATGGAGTAAATATTCCACTCAAAACACATAGGGTGGCTGAATGAATAAGAAAACAAGACCCATACATATGCTATGTACAAGAGTCTCACTTCAGATCAAGACACAGACTGAAAGTAAAGGGATGATAAAAGATATTTCAAGAAAATCAAAACAGAAACAAAAATTTGGAGTAGCAATACTTATACCAGACAAAATAGACATTAAAATAAAAGCTATAACAAGAGAGAAAAAAAGGACCCAATGTTTCCACTTACGAGTATTTATCTGAAGAAACCCAAAACACTAATTCAGAAAGGCATACACATCCATAAGTTCATTGCAGCATTATTTACAATAGACAAGATATGGAAGCAGCCTAAGTGTCCATCAATAGATGAACATTTGAAGACGAGGTGGTACATATATACAATGAAATATTACTCAGTCATATAAAAGAATCACATGTTGCTTTCTGCTACAATATGGGTGGACTTAGAGGGTATCATGCAAAGTGAAATATGTCAGATAGAGAAAGACAAATACCATATGATTTCACCTATATGTGTAATCTAAAAAACAAAGTAAATGAATAAACAAAACAGAAACAAACCAGTAGATACAAAGAAACTTTTGATGGTTGCCAGATGGGAGGGTGGTGGTGGGACAGGTGAAAAAGGTGAAGGGATTAAGAAGTACAAATTGGTAGCTACAAAATAGTCATGGAGATGTAAAATATAGCAAAGGTAATATAATCCATAATATTGTAATAACTATGTATGGTGTCAGATGGGTACTAGATTTATCAGGGTGAATATTCTGTAAATCATATAAATGCCTAATCACTATGTTGTACACCTGAAACTAATAAAATATTGTATGTCAACTGAAATTGAAAAATAAAAAAAAGTATTTTTAAAAAATCACGTTTGTAACCATTCTTAATTTCCTCTTGGCAAATATTTCTAAATAAAAAATTAAATGTCAAAAAATAACCTGATTTGAGGAAAGTCCTATAACATACTTTAATGAAAAAAGATGTAACATCTTCTACATTCTATTAGTCCTAAT
Source organism: Rhinolophus sinicus (assembly GCF_057876585.1). Classification (NCBI taxonomy): domain Eukaryota; kingdom Metazoa; phylum Chordata; class Mammalia; order Chiroptera; family Rhinolophidae; genus Rhinolophus; species Rhinolophus sinicus. Next base: position 152,026,589 of record NC_142501.1, on the reverse strand, counting down.
TATTGTTCTTTTTGGGTAATATATGCAGACATAGAATCTATGAATTAGAGAGAGGAAAATAAAGAATTTGTCTGGTATAAGAAAATTGTGTAATTCAGAATAGAACGTCAGAACCAGCAAATAACATAAAAGGCAAACATATGTTCATAATAATGCTGCCAATGGTTACATGTGAAGAAGATCACAAGGACCACGGGTCAGAACAAAAGTGAGTAGATTCTATTAAACATGAGGAATCATGATACACAAGGTCTGGAAAATTTGGAAAAGGTGGGTTCTGTCCTCTCATTCCAGAGTGTTTTAAGCCATGATTTTCCATTTGTGTTTAGCAGAGGCCATGGGATACCTTGGGAAGCCACCATAGAAATATGCACATCCTTTGGGATTCTTCCAGACCATGGATTATTTTTAGTATTTTTCTCAACCTTTTCCACCCTCTGTCCACAAACAAATGACCTCCTTCCTTCAACTCTACTCTCGTGTTCATAGTATGGTATTTGTAAAATACCCCCAATAAATTGATAGTTAAATGTAACAATAGTTATACAGCAGACCACTAATAGTTACTAAGAATGCATTCCAAGAACTTTAAATATATCATCACTTTCTTGGAAATTTCTTCATTTCCATCACTACCTTTAACAAGAAGCTTTCTTTGGAAAGCATATTGTACATAATGCTAATGCATGCAAGATGATGGCAGAGATACAATGAGGATGGTTTTCTCTAGGCAATGAAGTCTTGAAAGCAGAGAAGACATCAATTTCTACTCATCAATTTACTTTGTGCATATCACATGTGGCTTGCATACAATGTGCAGAGTAAATGAATCCTTGGGTGATTGATTCAGCTCTGTAGGTTAGCTAAATAACTGGTATGAGTAGTCATCTCTGCATTATTACGAATGTAAAATTATGCCATGGTCCTTCAGCATTGCCCATTTCATAGATGTCAAATTCATAGATATCAAATCTGAAAAAGCCATAGACTCACTTTAAACTGATATATGTGACATATTCATATGTGTTAATATGTAAATTTTAATTTTTGGCTTTATCTAGACACATCTGAAATAAGCTGTCGACAAAAAAGAAAAAAATAATAAATGAAATAAACAACAACAAACTCCCATACTTACATTTTCTTTTTAAACTCAGCTATTGAAAACAGGGATTTAACTCCTCTAAGCATGAACATGAATTCAAGTAACTGTCTTCAACAGCACATTCGATCCTTTTACAGGCACACCTCGGGGGGAATCCAACCCATCTTTAATTAATTTAATTAGAAACAATTTTGTCAATTAACCTGATAAAATGGAACTGCCTATGGGCTGGCTGCTTGTGTGTCATGAGTCCTGCTGCCTTTTGAAAAGCCAGCTGGTAATTATTTGCCGCATTTTCAGGCAGTGCTTCTGTTAAAGGTAGTGTTTGCTGAAGCTTTATTAAACATGTTTTCTGCTGACATTCAGAATTCTAGCATTTCCTATCAAACTGTATTTGTTGTATGTTCTAACCTCCGCATGGCTGTATTTTCACATGTTCATGAGAAGTGTTAGATTTGGTATGTTGTGTTGGTAACATTTTCTACAGATAATTTAAACAAATATCACTTCTACTATGTAAAGAAGAAATTGATTTTCTGCTAACATAAACAGATACACACACACACACAGAAACACACACACACACACACAGACACACACACTTCTGGCAACACCAGCCACATCATTTTATATATCACTGTGTGTGAAAATTTTGCTGTACGTTTACTATGCTGGTCTATATAGCTGATTAATTATTTGAAATCCAAGTATTTAATCACTGATAAAAGCAACAGGACCCAGTTTTTTTTATAAATTACTGACCTGACAGAATGAAGATGATCAGTAAAAATAAATATCTTTGATACTAAAAACACAAAATTAGCCATCATATTTTTGCCATTGGCAACTACTTGAAGTTCATTTAGTAGCGGTAGCCAAGAGCGGGCAAAGACTGATAAAAATAACCTAACTGATAAATAACAAAATATAGAAGGTTCACAATAAAGCATTTTTCAAACGGTCACTATATTAGTTGTATTTAGATGAATGCTAGAAACTTATGAGATGACGACAGTAACAATCGAACTCAAGCTCTATGTGTACAAAATCAACGTATGATTATATATAAACAGATAAATTTTATGTATATATACATAATTTTAATATTTTAATACATACAAATATTACTGATCACCTCAAATAGTACTCAAAGTCTTAGCATAGGAGTGCATATTATATCCAATTCACAATAACACTCATAATATTTTTAATATTAAATTGCAAAATAGGGATTGAGGATGATAAAGAAAGTATATGGTATTCAAAATTTCTATGAAGACAGTAAAATTTCCATGACAGCTTTCTAAAATATTAGATGATCTATGAATAGATTAACATACCCTTGATTTTGTATTCTTATTATATATATTTATATAAAGTATATTACATATATTTATATAAATGTTTATATATCATTACATACACACAGATACATATGAATATATAATCATTTTAAGTGGTAGACCGTAACTCTCTTCTTAACACTGGTGAATGAATCATGATAATTTCTTGAAGAAAGAAAAACACCAATCTGATTAAAGTAGGAATAGTACTCAAGAGTATTTTAGAAGAGTCATTTTAGGATAAAAGATAAAGATATAGATGCATGATGAGCAGGGGATATGATAGAAACAGAGGGGGCAAGGAGGAAAGGGAAGGAGGCAAGCAAAAAACAGACTTTGACAGCTGTTTACACCAGATGCTTTAAACAAAAGTCATTGAGATTGGCAGAACTGGAGAACAGCTTTTCAATAAAATTATGCAAAATGGGTAAATTGGACAAAAAGCTTTTATGTTAGCAAAAATAAATTCCTTCAATTACTTTTAAGACTAAAAGCCCAAATTGCTTGAGATCCCAGAGCTAGACAACACATGAGAACTAACAAAAAATAGTGTGGAAAAAACATGATTCCAAAATGTGATTATATGAAAAAAACAATGGATTCATCACTTTTGTCTATTATTAGTGGTTCCTTGGCATGATTTATAAACTGATCGGCACATAACAAAATCACAGATAATCATTTAGGGAAATAAAAGAAACAATGAATGATGAAAAATACTGAGCCTAATGTAAAAGAACATTTAATTGCATACTTAAAGATTTTGCCAACCTACAATGATGGAATCAGGACATCCATATTAAATATGTTTAGACATAGTACTCTCCATCATAAAATCAAAGAATTCTATGACTTAACAATAAATCTAAAACCTCAATTATACTGCAACCAGGAAAATTATAAGTAGTGAATTTTTAATGAAATCCCACTCAAGTCAGTGTATTTTACAAAGACTTTTGCTGCCTTTTTTTTTTTTTGTAATTAATTCATTTGAGATAAAAGTATTTAAGGCAAGTCTTTGCTTTTAAGTAGGAGAAGCTCCTAGCCTAATTTCTTAATTTTAATTAACAAATGACTAGAGTCATTAAAAAAATAGTACTTTATATTTTTCCCAATTGTTTTTTTTTAGAACTGTAAAACAATTATGAAGAACTTCGTGCGTCTCCTCGTTCCCTCCTTTAACTTAGTCCTCATGTCTACAAAGTTTAGAACATATTTATTCTGTACCATGGAACTATTAAAAATATGATTTTCTTAATCCTATCTATTAATTCAGCAGGTCCCAGGAACCTGAATTGTTAAAGATCTCCCAGGAAATGATATTCATGCTTTCCACCAACTTTTTTTGTTTGTTAAAACAATGGTGTAGACCACACTGCCCCCATCCGAAAGCTCAGTTTTCCTTATGATCTAGGCCTTTAACTACAGACGGCACCTATCTTCCATGCTATTATTTAAAACCAAAAGTATATTGCTTCAGTGTCAAGATAATTTTAACAATAGCCATGTTACATTGCCAAAGGTGCATTTCTAAGACTGTAATACCTATGGAAGTACCTGATACATGAGAAAGCTTTTCATCTAGGTGTGGCTTTCAGGTATATTGAATATTAAATAAGTACCTAATACTATATTTATCAATATTAATGGCATCATTTACTTTTCAAAATTTTATTATTATACAAGTAATAAATGTGATGATAATCATTTCAAAATTAAGAAAAATGTGTATCAAAAAATATCCCTACCCACGCTCCTCCCACCAGCTCTTTTCTTATGATAAAAAGTATATAAATGTGATCAAGACATCTGTACTGAAAATTCTTTTATCACTGAAAAATCATATTTTGTATGTATACCTATATCAATGTAATTAATTATACCTCATTATCTTTAATACTTCATACCACTGAGTTTTATGGATGTAATATTAATTATTTCATCTGTCCCCTTGTGAGGTAATTTATTTTATCTCCTATTAATTTTCTCTCTGCAACATAATGTTGCAGACCACATCACTTACATATATTTTTATTTAATAATAAGCATATTTATAGGATGTATTCTAAAAATTGAAATTGCACCGAACATATTCTTTAGATAGAAATGGCCAAATTGTTCAATCAATTAAAACAAAACAAAAAACTATCAAAACTATCAAAAAACCCTCTATTTTCAATATGTGAGCTTTTTTTTTTCTCTTCACCTATATGTTTTGAGCTGAATATTGTAGCCCTTTTAATCTTTGCTTTTGTCAATTTGATAGGTGGAAAACTGTGACATCTTTTATTATTTAAATCTGTATTTCTCCAATTATGAAAGATCATAAACTATAGTATTATAGATGTAGTTATTTTAATGTGTTCTATCTGTTCATATACTTTTCAAAATTTTATGATTTTTTTCTTGTGAATTTTAAGTGTTCTTTATATCAAGACCTTAATTCTTTAATATATTTTGTGAGGAATCATCAGAAAGTAAGAACTAAAGTCTTATGAGCATGAAGTTCTTAATTTCCATAAACATGGAGGAGAAAGGGGCTAAATTTTACGAGAGATTTTTATAAAAAGGAAAATGAAGACTAAATGACCATGTCATAAATTTGCCTTGAACTACCTAACGTGAAAGTCTTGAAAGGAGTTGTATCCAAAAGGGAAAATTTCCCCAGATTCTTCTTTAACACGAGGTAGGAGCTACACTGTCTTCAGTGTTCTTTCCAATGAAAGACAGGAGAGCAGACCTAATGTCTATGGGAGTTAAGGAGGACTCTGTGTGCACCTAAATATCCAGTTAGAATGGTTTGGGAAATTTCAATACCAGATAGCTCATACTTCTTCCTAGATGGGAAAGTGCCTCAGTTTTTTTGCTTTTTTTTTTTTTTTGTGCTAGTGATTTTTTATTTTAATAAGCATGCCACTATTATTTTGTTATTTTCTACTTGCATTAGAAGTTGATGTTTCATATCATTGTATTTGAAATATGTTACTTTATTGCTAATTAGAATTCATAATAGTGGCAGTAAATCTTACAAGTATGTGTTAAACAGTGTTCTAGGCACTTTATATTTCAGTTGCATTCAGTTTCACAATAAATCTCTTTGGTGGTACAGGAGCTAGTGCTTTATGTATAATCCCTTGTAACATACCTGTGATAAGTAGTCTGATGCATTTCCAGGCCAAAAATTTAGAATTATTCTCAGATTTCCACACTTAAATATGAGCTTTGATTAACTTGCAACTAGTATCTAAATATTATAGATCTTACTGTAAAATACTTAGTCTGGAGATACTTGATGTTTATGAACTGAATGAAATGTTCATTTAGCCAAATCTGATTTAAGGCCTCTTTGGATAAGAAAGATAGTCTATGTACAGGTAAACCATGATTACCTGTACAGCAAATGCACCTTAGCAGAGACTAACATACATAATAGTGGAAGTGTGATCCACTGTTTTTTTCTGGCTATATTCCATCTAGTCGATTTTAGTCAGGTGTAGGAGCCTTTCTAAACCACCAAAATCTCTCTGAGTTTAGAGGTCCCGATCTTTAATTCTCAGATGATTTTGACTGTCCTGGATTGTCTTTTCAGAGTTTGACACCTAAAAAGCAAATGACCAGGCAACACAATGGCTGCTGTTGAACATTGATTCTTAATGGAGAAAAACAGTAAGAAGGACTCTTGGTTTCATGGAATTCTTGAGTGCTGGTAAAAGACTGTGTTTGCCGAGGAGTAGTCACGTTCTCTTGAGCATACTGCTCCTGTTCTATGGTCCTTCCTTTACTTTTCTTCTATAGTCAATGAAGTGTGAAGGGAGGGGAAAAATGCTGATCAAGTATGCATACAAATCTTTAGCCCAATACTTAGCTGCATATTTAATTTTTTTTAATTATCAAGAACTTTCCATTTTTTTCTGCTTCATAAGTGTTTTTCCACACAGAGCAGTGAATAATCCATGCCTGGCTATTAAGACTGGGACATTGGGTTGAAGACTCTTTAGTACCCTAGTGAAGGCATTTGATGAATAGAAGACCAGAGGATAATATTGTGGTTAGCATTTTGTCATCACCAGTAGAATGCAACAGAAACAAGTTTTTAGTGAACTTACAGCCAAATGTACATAAGAAGGAGTAAGAAGTCAAGGAAAGATTCCCATGTATGGTGACAGTTGAACATAAAGAGTGCAGGGCAAAAGGTTCACCTATATTCGTAGTAGAAATAAAAACTGATAAAACTTTTTGTAGCATGATACTTAGTAAGATTAGAGGTAAAGTATTTCTCATTCCAAGTCCATTTTATTTAGTTGAGATTCTTCCCAGAATTTTTTTATTTTTAGTTTTTGACTTACTGTAGACTTCAGAGTTATTGCAAAATTATTTTTCTCTCCTTGTCTTCATAATACTGATATTATAATAAACTGGAGGTTTTTATAATTTTTTTCAAAAACCACTTAGTAATGAGTTTCTAAATCTATTAAGCTGTGATCAGAAACTAATTCCTGTATCATGTTTGTCTATTATAGGATGTTTCACAGGCATTTAAAAAAGGTTCAGGAATATTGGAATGCAAAATCTAACTTAAGCATCTATAACCAAATCTTGGTTTATATGCATATATAAACAATTCAATATTTTTTACATTATTCAAACATTCTGTATCTGATAAATTTTAATCTACTTTTTTGTCATTGACTTCTAGTGATATGACAATATCTCAATGTAAAATTAAGTATTGAAATAGTCCATATTGATTGACTTAAACATATTGACCTGTAATTTTACATATAAGTGTTTTTTAACATTTTATGTTAAATCCCTTTGTTATATAATCAACAATTTTTATTTTGAAATTTATTATGCCTGAGATTAGCGTTGCCTCCTCCATTTTGTTTATATTTGCATAATATGTTTTGCTCGTCCTCTGTGAAATATAGATGTAGATGTGCTATTGTGAGGCTCATACCATTAGATTTTATTTCGTATTTTGCTGGAAAGTATTTTATTTTTACTAAGAGAAGGTCAACTCATTTATACTTGTTGGCAAAATTAGTTTTTTATGTTTTCATTTACTCATTTTTAAAAATATTTTCATATCTTAATGTTTCATTGCAAATTTTGTTCTTTTCCAGAATAGGTAAAGAAATAAAATATTAAAAGTTTGAAGCTAACCTTGGTTTTGCAGTCAGCGCCTTCAGGAATTTTCACTGTGGCACTCTAAACTGTATCTTAGAAAGTATGTTCTGTCTAGTTCAAAATGTGTATGTTCTCAGTGTTATGCTCATATGATTCTGTTCTCGAAAATAGAAAAAATGTAAAATCTAATAAATCAATTTATTTTTAGAAAAATATAGTGGCAGATGCTAAAAGTTCATGTCTTATTCTTTCCTGTTAACTTAAATGTCAGTTTAAGAAATGACTTTCTCCTGCTTAGAATTTATCTCTTAACTCAGTAATTCTCAACTGGGGGAAATTTTTACTTACCTGAGAACATTTGTCAATATTTGGAGACATTTTATTTGTCACGACTGGTGAAAGGGTGCTACTGGAATCTAATGAGTAGAGACCAGGGATACTGGTAAACATTCTACTTTGCACAGGACAACAAAGAATTATTTGGTTAAACCGTCAATCATGTTGAAATTGAGAATCCCTGCCTTAACTTAAAATTTTGTCTTTAACATTGGAAACATTCTGTTATTAAACAGGTCTGAAACTAGATCAAATAGTGAGGGATAAAAGGCAAACTAAAAAGTAAAATAAAATAAAACAATGAATTGCCACAAGTTCTTCCCTCTCTCATGGGCTGAATTGTGTAACACCAAAGTTCAAATGTTGAAGTCCTGAATCCTACTACCTCAGAATATGAGTGTATTTGCAAAACAGACCTTTAAATTGGTAATTAAGGTAAATGAGGTCATATGGGTGGGCCCTGATATAATATGACTGGAATGTAAGAGGAGATTCCGAGTCAGACACACACAGAAGGGATACCATGTGAAGGCACTAGAAGAGAACACCATCTATTAGCTAAGCAAAGGGGGCATCAAAAGAAACCAAACCTGCTGGCACCTTGATTTTAGATTTCTAGACTACAGAACTGTGAAGAAATACATTTCTGTTATTTCAGCCACCCAATCTGTGGCACTTTGTTAGGACAGCTCTAGCAAATTCATACACCCTTCTCTTGCCATGCAATTTTCAGTGTCCTCTCATGACTTGCTTTGGCTAATGCCATATTTTTTTTTATTTATTTATTTTTTAATTAAATTTATTGGGGTGACAATTGTTAGTAAAATTACATAGATTTCAGGTGTACAATTCTGTATTACATCATCTATAAATCCCATTGTGTGTTCATCACCCAGAGTCAGTTCTCCTTCCATCACCATATATTCGATCCCCCTTACCCTCATCTCCCACCCCCCACCCCCCGCCCCCTTAATGCCATATTAATAAGCATGATATAAGCAGAGACTTGAAAACTTCTGGTGCGTGAGACTTTTCCTTGCTTGCTCCTTTTGGAAACCCTGTGATTTTCTTCATATAAACAACCCTGGGCTAGCTTGCTGTTGAGAGACATGGCTCAGATATACTACCTACCCCATTCAACCAGCCCCATTTCTCTCAGCCAAGAATTATCCAACATCCAGAAATTGAGGCACTTTGATGAGCAGAATGTTGCTAAACTGAGCATATCTCAAAGTACTCATCTACAATCTTGAGTTAAATAAGCCACAATGATTTGGATTGTTTTAGGTGGCAAAAGCTAATCATCAGGTAATCAATAAAAATGCACAAATTATAGGTCAGTTTTGTTAGATATTAGCATTCCAAAACAAAAGTTAGATCCCATTTTTTACTACTCTAACTAGGAAAATTCTACCAGTTGCTATTGCTATCAGTGGGCATTTTTCTTAGTACTTTATTGTAAATCAGGTAATTTTCTTGAGACTACAGGATTCAGCAAATGTAGGCCAATAGCCAAAAGTCATTAAACAGTAGATATTATCAAAGGAAAAATGGAATGCCTTCGGTACTCAGATAAGTGCTAAGCTAAATTCAAAAGACTGATTATAACAAAAGTTCTGGGAATATATTTTTTATACCATTTATTATAGTGCTCTGTTTGACATAGTGTAGTATATTGCACCTATAAATCAGTTGTAGCAAATTATTTAATGATTCATTAACTATAGAATTTCACACATATTACTGTTCTTTAGCTAATGTTGAGTGCTTTTTCAATAGTTTAATCCATCCCTGAAGTGCTAGAGCACATACAGTCATCCATCACTGTAGGACACACAGTTTAAACTGCAGTTTTCTTATATTCTTTTATTTTATATAAAAGTAGCCTTATCAATAGTAGGTCAGATACTAAATGAGAACTGCCACTAAATATACAGTTATATGAATACATAAAAGGTGTGTTCTTAATCCATAATCCTTCTTTAAAGTTTTATCTTGTTTATTTTCTTATTGACTAGTTCTTTCTTCCTCCCTTGCTCTCCCACCAATGTACCTTACAGTTAAAATTTTAAGCAAAATAAAACTGGGAAATACAGTTCTAAAAGATGATTTGAAAAACTGTTTTTAAACATTACCATAAGACATATTAGGGACAATTAAAATAACTTGAATAAAACCCAATATTAATTTGTTTCTTCGAAAATTTTGCATTATTACTTTTATCGTTTGCATTACTTTAATAAACCAAATAAATTCCACACACATCCCAGGTAGACATTAAGTAGAAAAGAATTATTGGAGCTTGCATTAAATGAGGAGGATTCATCATGCTTATTTGTCCCTCTCCCTCTTGAAATTTAACTAAAATAATAATTAAATATTAAAGTTACTAATCCAGAAGGAAACTTCACAATTAAAATTGTGATTAGAATTTTAATTTTGAAAGACTCAGTTTATGGATATTGCTTTCCTTTGAATGCTTACTCCAAAACCTTGGGGTTATCCTTAACTACTCTGTCTCTCAAACTCCATGTAAAATGCATCAGCAAATTGTTTTACTGAAGCTTCAAATTATATTTGACTTCTTACCATAAATACAGTGGTTCAAAGCACTATCGTCTTTTATCTAGATTATTACAACAGCTTTCTAGCTCCTTTCCCTTCTCATACCCTTATTGCTTCCCATAAAAGCAACAGTGAATCTAAAATGAAAGTCAGATTATTTCAACCATCTTCTCAAAACTCTCCAATGTGAAGAAATTCTACTGCGCAAGAAGAACTAGTCTTAAGTGGCTGACAAGGCCTTTTATCATCTAACCCTTTCCTCTCTGAACTTCTCTCTCACCTCTATTCCTCTAACTTACTCTATTGTTGTTTCTAGAATACACCAAGTTCCTGCCTTAGGCCTTTGAATGTACTCTTCTCTCTCTGAAATACTTTGCTCTCAAAACCCTTCACTCTTTCCTTTTTTCAAAGTTCTCCTAATAATCCCTATATAAGCAAAGCCTTCCCTGTTTACCCAGTATGAAATAGCTATCCCCTACCCAACTCTGACTCCTTAACTCCCAGTCTGCAGTATTTTTTCCGTAGCGCTTATCATCATCTGATCTTTATGCCTAATTGTTTATTTTTAAATTGTCTATCTTTCTACACTTGAATCAAACCTCCATGAGTACAGAAACTTTTTCTGTTTTTGTACACTTTTCTACATCCAGTGTATAGAAAAATGCCTGGTATTTAATAGATTGGGTGAATATAAGTTTGTTCAATGATAAAATAAATAATTACATTGGAATATATCATATTTGAGAGGTTCTCTACCATCAAGATCTTTCATTCTAGACATCTTCACTTTGGCCTATTTTCTATTTCTGTCTTTTCTATTTTCTGAATTACTCCCTTCAGGCTTAAAATTGCTGCCTTCTCTTAAATCTCAATATCCAATCCATCAGTTGACAAACTCTATTATTCCATCATTTTGTTTCATCTCTTTGATATAGATACCAAGAAAAGCCCCCATGGTTAGCCTTCTCAGAGGTGTTATCATCAATAAATCTACACTACATTTCCATGTTAACTTCTGTCATGCTCCCTTGATAATGATCAGACATGAGAAATTACTATTATCTGTTTTCTCTGCTTCTATTTTCAAGCTGTTGGTTATTGCTACAAAATTTCACAAAAGTAAACTCTTTGGATGTACTATGTATTTTCCTTTATATATGTCCATATTCAAAATGATATTAGCTCTTTCAGGCTTCTAATATAATAATGTTTGGTAAATAAAGAATAAGTTAATTTTGAAAACACTGAAGAATTCAGTACAAAAATGATAATAAAGTATGTTTCTCTTTGACCTGCTTATTTTAAAATAGGTTCTACTTAACAGATATTGCTGTCTACTTTTTGCCGAATTATAGATCAAAATCCTCTTTTAAAGGAATGGGAATTTAATATAGTGTGCCTCAATTAATATATTAATTCTGTAAGACATTCCTATTTTACTAAAGACATTTAATTTATAGAGAAGTATCCATTGTTGCTATCTAAGTATTACCTAAGTGAATGACAATACCTAAATTTTATCATCTTGAACTAAATAAATAAAAAAAAGACAAATAATACAGATCACTGAGAGTAAAGCAGCAGGTATTTTCAACATTTCAATGAGGAACCTAAGAGGGGAGAAAAACAAAAACAAAAACAAAAATAAAATTATACTCTGAATTTGGAACCAATCAAATCTGCACTGCTGCTTGGCATAATGAACTCATTGTTTCTCTTCTGAGTCTCACTTATTTCTTCATACGGAAATATCTTACTGCAGATTGTAGCTATAGAGTCTATTATTAACTTCAAGGAAAATCCTATTATCACACTACAGAAAGGAGAATCATCTCAAACTATGAAAAGGCTTAAAAACATATGAGGGGGATTTCTGCTCAAGATAGCAAAGTAAGTAAATGCTATGCTTACCCTCTCTCACAACCATATCTAAATTAGACTACAAAACAACCATCATTGAGAATCCCCTGAAGTCTTGCCAAACTGAATTCCTACAACTAAGGACATACGGAAAAAGCCACCTTAACACTGGTAGGAGAGGCACAGATGCAGAAGGGGCTGGTCACACACCTTTGTGTGACCATTAAAAATTTGGAGGGTTACCTTGACATCAGAGTTCCTTCTTGGAGGAGTGAGGGGTCCTAGTGTCACACCAGGCTCCCCAGCCAAAGGTGTCAGTGCTAGGGGAAGAAGTCCCCATAATTTCTGGTTATAAAAACCAGTGAAGATTGTGGATAACTGAGACAGAGGGTGGCTTCAGTCCCAGGCATTTAATGCTTAGACTTACTTGCTGATGTACTCACTCACTCTGAGCTCCAATGCTGGGCACGAGCTCTGAAGGCTACAGGGACACACACGGAAGAACTGAGTTGTCTGGCTTAAGGATGAGGGCTGAAGGGAGAGTTTTCTCCTGGACGAAGTACCTAGTGGAATCCATTGTTTCTTTGTTGAGCCCTCCCCCTCCCCGGCATATGGATGCAGGCAGATGACATATCTGTTTCTCTATCAAATTGGCTAATGCTGTTTATTTGCACTGCCCTGGTGATTTCCTGAGACCCTGCCCCACCCAACTTTCAGGAACACCCAAGCCACATCCAGTGACTTTTTCATACAAACTGCCTGCCTTGACTCATGCTACAGACTCCCCTAAAGTTTCTCAAAGGTTCACAAAAACCAAATAAGCCGCATCTGGCTTCAGTGTGTCCTGTACCACTGGCTGAGCAGCCCTAAGCCAGGCACTAGTGGCAGTCGGTTTTGGTTTGGGGTTTGGACTTTCAAGGCATGTCCAAGCATAGTGCAAGAGGTGGCCATCTGTGGATGGCTTTGTGGCTCATGCCAGGTGGCCTCAGACAGGGCACAGGCTATGGTTGAACTTGGCTTTCAGTGGGTCCCTTCCCAGGTGTCCCTGAAGCTGGTATACCCAGTGACCAGCTTCAAACCAAGCTGGAGCATCACCCAACCACCTCCAAGGACACTATACCCAAAAGGCACACTGGGCAGGCACCAGAACCCTGCTGAAGTGAGTACTTGTCCATAGGGTCAGCCCTGCATAACAGCTCTTTCACTACAGTGAAAATATGACTAACCTGGCAAAGGGAACGGATATGAATGCCCAGGAAGTGTAAAGAGTCCAAAACACGATGAATTCAAAGACACCCACACCAAGACACCATTAAAATGCCAAAGGTTAAGGAGAAAGACACAATTTTAAAAGTAGCTGATGTTCCAGTCCACACAGACAATAGAACAAGGGACAGTTTCCCCAATGATGTGCAAACAACAATCAAGGCTCGACTATAACAGGAAGACACACACAATGCACACAACGCACACAAAGGACATACTTGGAGCACCTGGTTCTGGTAACCAGGGACACTATGCCACTGACCCCATAGAACACCTACTACATACGGCCACTGTACTATGACTGAGATACATAGCCCTACCTAATATATAGAGACAACCACAGGAAGGAATCCAAAATGGGGAGACAGAGAAACATGTCCCAAATAAAAGAACAGAACAAAGCTCCAGAGAAAGAACTAAACAAAATGGAGACAAGCGATCTACCAAAAGCACAGGTCAAACCACATAAGGATACTAAGTGATCTCTTTGAGACCTTCAACAGATAGATAATAAACATAAAATGGAGAAAGAAAATATAAAAAAGACCAGTTGGGGGAAAAATACAATAACTGAAATGAAGAATACATTATAGGGCGTTGAAAGTAGATTAGATGAAGCAGATGATCGAATTAAGCAGATGATTTAGAAGATAAGGTCACAGAAAACACCCAATCATAAAAGCCAAAAGAAAAAATAATCCCCCCCCCAAAAAAAAAAATTAAGACAGTTTAAGGGCCCTCTGGGACAACATCAATCATACCAACATTTGCATCATAAGGGTAGCAGAAGGAGAAGAGAGAGAGCAAGGAATTGAAAACCTATTCAAAGATATAATGACAGAAACCTTCCCTAACCTGGTGAAGAAGATGGATATTCAAGCCCAGGAATTGCAGAGAGTCCCAAACGAAATGAACAAAAATAGGCTCACACCAAGACACATCATAATTAAAATGCCAAAGGTTAATGACAAAGAAAAAAAATTTAAAGCAGCAAGAGAAAATCAGTTAGTTACTTAAAAGGGAGCTTCCATAAGGCTCAGCTGATTTCTCAACAGTAATTTTGTAGGCCACAAGGGAAAGGAAAAAAATATTCAGAGTGATGAAAAGGACCTACAGCCAAGATTACTCTATTCAACAAAGCTATCATTTAGAATTGAAGGACAAAGAGCTTCCCAGAGAAGTAAAAGCTAAAGGAATTCACCACCACCAAACCAGTATTACAAGGAATCTTAGAGAGACATCTTTAAGACAAAAAACAAAATAAAAAACTATGAATAATAAAATGGCAATAACCACATACCTATCAACAATTCCTTTCAATGTAAATGGACTAAATGGTCCAATCAAAAGACATAGTGTGGCCGAATGGATAAGAATACAAGACCCATTCTTATGCTACCTACAAGAGACTCACTTCAGATTGAAAGACACATACAGACTGAAAATACAATTATAGGAAGAGTTAGTTCATGAAAATGGAAATGGGAAGAAAAAAACCCTGGGATAGCAATACTTATACCAGACAAAATAGACATTAAAATAAAAGCTACAACAAGAGACAAAGAAGGTCCTAATAATCCTACTTCTGGGTATTTCTCCAAAGAAACCTAAAACACTACTTTCTCAAAGGAACATGTTCGTCCATATGTTCATTGCAGCATTATGTATAATAGCTAAGATATGAAGGCAATTTGGGTGTCCCTGAATGAATGACTGGATAAAGAAGATGAGATACTTATACAAAGTGGAATATTACTCAGCCATTACAAAGAATGAAATCGTGCCATCTGCAACAACATGTATGGATCTAAAGGGTACTATGTTGACTTGATGTGGTAAGTCAGACAGCAAAAGACAAATGTCATATGATTTCTCTTATATGTGGAATTTAAAGAACAAAATAAACAAACAAATGAAACAGAAAAATATTCATAGATACAAAGAATATTTTACTGGTTACTAGATGGGAGGGAGATTGGGGGAAGGTGAAAAAGTGGAAGGGATTAAGAAGTACAAATTGGTTGTTACACAGTAGTCATGGGGATGTAGGATACAGCATAAGGAATATAATCAATAATATTGAATAACTATGTATGGTGTCAGATGAATACTAGATCTATCAAGGTGATAGATGGTAGATGGGTTGAGGGCAGGGTGAAAAAGGTGAAGGGATTAAGAAGTACAAATTGGAAGTTACAAAATAGTTAACAGAATGTAAAGTAAAACATAGGGAATATAATCAATAATATGGTAATGACTATGTATAGTGCCAGGTGGGTAGTAGACAAGTCAGGAGGATCACTTCTTAAATTATATAAATATCTAACCACTATGCTGTACAACTGTATATAAATAATACTAAATGTCAACTGTAATTGAAAAATTTAAAAAGCAGGGGGAGATAAAGGGGAATCAGAGGTTCAAAGTTCCAGGTATAAAGCAAGTCATGGGGATGTAATGTACAGCATAAGGAATATAGTCAATAATACTGTGATAGCATGATATGGTGTCAGAAGGTTGCTGGAGTTATAGTGGTGATCTCTTCTACAGGTATATAAATGTTGAATAACTATGGTGTACAACTGAAACTAATATAATATTGTATGTGAGCTATATTTTAATGAAAATATTTTTAAAATACATAAAGTAAAATAAAAATAAACAAACAAATGAGAATTGATGTTTCTTGTATTCTAACTTGCAATTTCCAGTTAATGGATTTTAGCCTAGTTATGGTCATTTTTTACTTCTTTTAGAAAATACACCCCATCTGTTAATTAATGCTTGAATGGTCTATCTGGAACTACCAGTTTCTCTGGGATCAAGGTCCTATCTATTTTCTTCCAGCATTCCATTTATCAGATAATGCCATGAATACTTATTATTATTAAGACTTTGTTACTTCTCCCCAAATTTACTCAGTACGAAATATATGCTTACATTGTTCAATGATCATTGCTCGATTCAGTACCTTCCTTACCCTGATTATCTTCCTGTCTTTTTGGTATTATCTGATCTCAGGGCCCTTCTATTCCTGGAGAAACTAATCTGTAGCCAATTATGTTTTATGTCCTCTTGACGTTTTATTGTCATACTTTATCTGTTTCATCTTTAAACTCCTCTTCCTCTCTCTCTCTCTCTCTCTCTCTCTCTCTCTCTCTCTCTCTCTCTCTCTCTCTTTTTTCTCTCAGAAGTGACCTCCCATCTTTTAAAGGTAATTCTTTTACTTAATATGTGGTTTCCATTATTTCTTTTCTTCTCTGGAAAATTATTTTCTTCTCTTTTTTCCCTTTCTATGTCCTTTATTTCTCCTCTTCCCATAAATACAACCATACTCATTTCTTCTGTGAAATAAATTGAAAATAATTTCTTTGAATTCAACTACTATGTACTATGAACTACTTAATTATCTCTTGTATTTATGTAATTTACAAACTTCTTGAAAGGACAATCAGCAGTCCTTACTTCTACTTCTCAAATATCAAACCAGTCAGTCCATAATACATTATAAAAGGCTATTCTTACAATTTCATTCCACATTTTAACAACTGCTCCTCTCAAAGTAATCAATATCCTTATATTCTCCAGATTATCAATGACCATTTTTCAGTTCTTATATTTTACTATAGTACTTAAATTATCTCTTATTTTTAATATTATTTCAATCATTGGCTTTAATATTTACTTTCTTCTAGTTTTCTTCTTTTTGGGACCCCTTTTTCTTATCTCATCAACATGTCTTCCTGCATTTTACATCATTATTTTCCTAACCTACTATGAATTATTTAGGGTTTGTTTTAAGTCCTTATTCTTCTCTTTACATTTTCTCTTTGAGATATTTCATCAGGCCCTTACTTGCATAGAGATAATAAGTTGAATGAGATAGATAGATAGATAGATAGATAGATAGATAGATAGATAGATAGATAGATAGATAGATAGATGATAGATAGATAGATAGATGATAGATAGATGAAATATATAGAGATATAGATATACAGATATCACAATTATTTTCTCAAGTTCTGTAAGTTCATTAAATAAGATGTTGAAGACAATGACCTAAATATACAATGGCATGGCATGTTTATAACAATCATCAAAATTCATTATTTTCTCACAAATAAGCTCTTTATTGTAACTCCACTTTTAATAATTGGAATATTCCGTATTACAATCACATGGAATTAATATTTAGAAGTCATATCTTACTTTTTTTAAGTTTGTCACATCACATATCCAAATAGTAGCCGAAACCTATAAATTCTGCTTTCTGTTAAATTACCATTACCCTGCTTTGAATTATTACATTTTTGTTGGGTTATTTAAATGGTATCTTAAATGGCATTAGGGCCTTCAATATTTACTGGCACATCATACAAATAAACACCCCTGAATAATTACTAGTTATTCTCACTGCTTATAGTATTAAACTTTATATTTTTGTAACCTTTAGTATCTGAATAAGCAAATACTAGGTCAGACAATTAAGTTTGAGAACTCATCCTAGAAAAAGTGCAACATACCTCATTGTTGAATATCACTACAGTCATCTTCAGAGTACTCCCCTTCGGAAGCTATGCAGCATGCCAGTGCCTAGTCCACCCTTCAAAGACTTTTTAGAACTCTGTTTCTGGAATGACCATCAGAACTGTTGTCATATTACCCTTGATGTCCTGAATGTCATCAAAATGTCTTCCTTTCAATATTTCCTTTATCTTCGGGTAAAGATAGAAGTCATTGGCAGCCAGATCAGGTGAGTAGGAAGGGTGTTCCAATCCAGTTATTTGTTTACTGGCTAAAAACTCCCTTACAGACAGTGCTGTGTGAGCTGGTGCATTGTTGTGATGCAAGAGCCATGAATCGTTGGTGACAAGTTCAGGTCACCTATATTTTCCACGCATCCTTTTCAGCACTTCCAAATAGAAACTTAGTAAACTGCTTGTCCAGTTGGTACAAATTCATAATGAATAAGCCCTCTGATATCAAAAAAAGTTAGCAACATCTTTGTAACAAGTTCGCGAACTGAATTATCAGACCTGATAATAATGGACCTTTTCAATAAATATAATGAATACTTTACAGTACTCATTCATGTACCAATAAAACTTTCCAGTCCTTGAGCATTTCTGTACTTTCTTATATTTTGTCACATTTATTTTTACTGAAATATTTTCTAATAATTCATGTTTAATATCAATCTCTCAATCCTATATATTCTTCAAACCTAGGTCTAATGTTACTTCCTTTATGTAAAACCATTCCTAGTTTATCCCTTATGATATATTTATTTTTCCACAAATTTTCATGACATTATTATGCATTACCTTGGGGTATTTGTTAAACTGTTCTTTCTTAACATTCATGCATTCTTTTGAAAAATACTATTGAGCGTGTGATTTCCTTCTCATACCGACTATGAGGAAGCCTAACATACCCACTCATTTAACATTTCAACACTTCTATCCACACCATCCCCATTACACTCTATTTTCATAGCACTCATCAACTTCTAAAAGACCATACATTCGTATATTTTTGTTTATGGTAAAATATCTTTCTTTTGCATACTATGATAAAGCTTTATGAATACCAGAATGTTTTGTGTATTTTGTTTACTAATATAGGCCCAGTATCT
This sequence comes from Rhinolophus sinicus, assembly GCF_057876585.1. Taxonomy (NCBI): domain Eukaryota; kingdom Metazoa; phylum Chordata; class Mammalia; order Chiroptera; family Rhinolophidae; genus Rhinolophus; species Rhinolophus sinicus. Next base: position 152,007,346 of record NC_142501.1, on the reverse strand, counting down.
AAAATGATGCCCAACACTGAGTAGACATTCAACAAAAATCTGTTGAATTAATGAGCACTGACTCTATACCAAGTACAATGATTACTACAGTAAATTAAATAAACACAATTCATGGGTTGACTATTGAGGAGATTACTATTTAGAGAGGAAAATATATATTAAACACAAAATTAACCTTGCATTAGAAGTATTGAAAAGGAAAAGAATACCTAGTGTGTACATATGACATTTAAGCTGAGTCCTGTAAGATATATAGCTGTTGTTCTGCAGTGAACTATTCAGGTGGAAAAAAAAGCATGTGTGAAAGCAGTAAGCTCTAAAAAAATTCATGCAGCTTAAGTGGTGTGAATAAGATGTACACCAAGAGGTTGGAGAGGGATGCCTGGGTCATACCACGTAGAATGTCATTCTAAGAGCATTGAGCAGTCATTACAGGATATTAAAACAAGGATCATACTTATATGTTTTTTAATATCACATGACTGCTCTATAAGAAGTGGATTGGAGAGGAACAAGGGTGGATCAGAAAAAGAAAAACTTAGTAGCCTGTTATAGCATTTTATGTGGAGAAGATGGTGAATTTGATTAGGATGGTATCATTATAACATGGAGAAAAGTGAAAGATAGTAACTTTTTTACATATAAAATTTTAACAAAGGCTACTGCAAATGGCTTGAGGGCAAAACCAATAGTTCATACCTTCTGGCTGTTGTCTGGGTGCCACATTTATATGGAGGAAACATTAGGTTTGGATACAGATACATCAGAACTGTAGTTCACTTTTATCCTTTTTAAATTATGTAATTTTATAAAGTACTCAATTCTTTAAGCCTCAGTTCTCCTCCCACATATTGAGAATAATCACATACCACTTATGGAGCTTTGATGAAGGATAAATAAGATTGTGCATACAAATCGCCTAACAGAACTCATGATATGTAGTAGGTCTTCAATAAATATGCTCCCTTAGTGGGCTATATAGTTCTTTGAGTGTTCTTTTTACATCCAAATTTCCTCAAAAAAATGTAAATATTGGTATCAAGTAAATATGGTGGCAACTCTGGTTTCCTTTAAAAAATACAGTAAACAAACTTTTAAATTATCTTAAAAATAGGCTTATACATTCTCAAATGATTACAGATATTTAAAACCACTGACTAGAATAATAAGATATCTAAAATAAATGTGTTACTCTCCAATATTTATATATGCTTTAAACATGACATGTTTTAGTTTGGAGGATCACTCCTCCATAGTTCACTGAGTTTTATTTCCCATGTTTCATTTTGCTATATTTTTATGGGTCAAAAACAGAGCAACTAATTACTTAAAGACATGAATAGGGAATTTATTAAATGGGCTTAATAACATTACATTACTAGCAATTTTAGAATAATCATTATTTTTCTGCTTGCATCTATGAGATACATCTATGAGATGAATATATATGAGAAGGTATATTCTCATATACCTTCTGAGAATATACATGCTTTATATAGACAATGATTGAATAATCCTTTTTTTTTATTTTATAAATGAGAAAACCAAGGTCCAAGGTAATTAATTGGTATGCTCAATATTACATAGGTACTTAAAGTCAAACTTTGCTTAGTGTTTTATTTCTAAATTAGCTCAACTTTGGCTACACTAACTATTTCTTATAAGTTGTTTCAGTTTTCATAGATAACTTATTTTACTAACATTACACCTGACAACCCAGGAAGATTCAGTGAAAACAGAGAAAGAAAGCAAGAAGGGGAGCGAGATGGGAAAAGAAATGTGGGGAGGATGAGGAGGACTGGAGTTATTCTGCTACAAGCTGTGGGATGCCAAGGGTCACAGGTCACCTCCAGAAACTAGGACTTTTCTAGAATCATAGGAGATAGCATGGCCTAGTCGACACTTTGATTTCAAACTTCTAGTTTCCAGAAATGTGAAACAATAAATTTCTACTGTTATCCAGTTTGTGGTACATTGTTACATCAGCCCTGGGAAACCAATACGATCATTAGCATCATCATCTTCTGAACAGTTCTGCTGCTGAGCATGACTACTATGGGTCTCTGTTGTGAATTGATGTTTTCTGAACTCCTTCCATAACCTCTCAGAGGGGGAAATTCCTAGCGTGTCAGATTCGAGGAATTTCAGTTGTTCCAAAATAGTTTGATGTTTTTCGTCAGAATATAAAGAAAAGATAATTTGTTCATGGACATGTAGATTTGGAGGTTTCAAAACTCACTTTTATAGATGAGGAGGGCTATGGATCTTTGCTGGGTTTTTGGATTTCCAATGAAACATACGACTTTGGAAAAGAGGAAATAAATACCTCAACTAACTACCAGTACCAGGATCAAGAAATACTGCTTCAATGATCAAATAGACCATATTAAATTATTAGGTCATTGACTATGTTGCTTTTTTAATATGGACACAATTACTAACCATTTATCATCAATGCCTCTATTACACAATTTAGACTTACATATATTGAGGGATCTCAGAAACTTCAAGAAGCACACACGAATAAGTAATACAAAACCAAAGTATTGAAAAGTGTATTATTTGGTTATCCACATGGAGACATTCAAATTTTGATTTAACCTCATTTGATTGTAATGTGGCCCGTAAAAATATGGGGCAAGGTTTTAAATGGCACCTATTTAAAATGACATACCAATGAAACACAGCAAAATGAATCTCAGGGGAAGACAACTTAATAAGACTATAAATTTCTCAATATAAATTTAAATGAAATGCCTTATGAGATCTTGAAGGATTGCTGGTTAGCCCCTGGCTATCAGGGAAATCATGGAAAGGTCCCATGAGAACAAGAGCTTCTGAGATAGGAAGGTTTTCTGAAAAAGGGGGGTGTTATGTTGGGAAATTAATCTCAGCTGGAAAACCTAAAAAGGTCAAATTTAATGGGTTTTTGATAACCCTTATGTATATATGTGGTATTACCTAGCTTGAAGTACATTCTCTTTGTGTAATGGGCTTTGATATAATTTACAACAGCCACTCATTTTTTGATTTATAAGTGGTAAATTTTTTTAACCACCCCAGAACTGACATGCTATGTGTCAAATCAGAAAATGTTTCATTTCATATAAAAAGAAAATGCTTTCATCAAAAACTATTTCTTTCCAGAGAAATACTTGCAAACACATTTTGACATACATTTTGGGGGAAAAATTTCTTTTTTATTATCACAAAAAGTCACTTCAGGCTGTGCTGAGGTACTGATTAATGCTTGCCTGGATAACATTGAAGGTACTCATGTTTCACTGTGCTCTCTAGACAGGCATTAATCGCTTCTAACATACCATGTTGTCATTTCTGCTCCCAGGCTGAAAGCACTTAAAAAAATAAAAAAATTGTTTCAAACATGGGGAATAAAAAACAGTATTGAAAAAAAATACAAGTGGAAGTTGAAAGGATTATCATCCTTATTACCCAGTTTCTATTACCTAATTTATTTAAATTATTGCTGAATTGGGAGATTGTGCTAAGCCAACAGACAGGAAAACAAACCTATTTCAAATTTATGTCTTCTAGTATTAATAGAGTTAAAATTGAAACTGAAGTGAGGATTAGTATAAACTTGCTAGAACTTTGTCAGAAAATAAGGGTTATTATTACAGTTATCCTTGGCTATAATTTGTGGACAGTATTTTATGAGTTTTTGGTCTCCATTTGTTTGACCTGAATAAATTGTTTGGTGATGGCATCAGACATTGATTAGGGTATGGCAGCCTTTGGTTATGCCCCGTATATAGTGGTGGCTGAAAAACCAGAGGCATTCAGACATAATTTCTAGGCGTTTCTAATTTGCAGCTCCTGGAATATATTATTACAAGCTCCTTATAAAGATGTTATTTAATTCTCAGAACAGTCCTGAAGTATATCCTGATATTATCTTTATTTTGCAGATGTTTTACAAATTGAGGTCTACAGAAATTAGATAACTTTTGCAAACACACTAGTTAATGCATGGAAAAGCAAGAAATTTAACCTAGTTATATCTGATTACTTTCATTACACTCTTAGCCACTACTTTAAATTCCTTTACTGATAGCACTTTGAGTCTTTGAGATTCTTCACAGAAAAAAAGAGAACCATAGCTATGAGCTTTATAAATTTATAAATAACAAAATTGAATATTGATTAAAGGTAATGGGATGACACTCAGGAAAGTTTTTCACATGCATAGTACTTCAGCTGTTAGAATTATGTTATTTTTAAAAATATATATTCTTAAGAGAAAAATCATTCTTAATAGAAAATGAGGTGCATTGTCAAAGGAAAGGTGATTTCAACTGCAAATGTGTCCCTTCATCAAATATATACTTCAAATTTTATCCCTTAAATGTCCTACAATAAAATATAGTAAATATTTCATATTATTAACACATAAATAAACAAACCAGCAACAGGATGAGCATAGAACATTAAAGGGTGAGCTTGTTGATAATAATTATCATCAATTTTTATTGCTTTCATAACCCAGTATTGCAAAGGACTTTTTTTAAGTCTTAGAGCATTGCTTTGGCCATGTCCAGGCTTATACGAAAGAACATTTGAAAACTACAATGAAAGAGAAACAGAAAGTGAGAGAGATAAATGTTTACTTTTATCTGAAAGACTAGCCAAAATACTGTAATAACACAATCACTACTTTATAACTTTCTGATCTTTCTCTATGTTAACTATATTTTTTCCCAATTTACCTTGAGGATTATTTATCAGAAGAAAGCTTTAATTTATAGTGATAATATTGCAGCACTGAAAGTATAATATGGAAGTATATATCATGTGGAATGTACCACCATTTAGATATGCATGTACCTACTGAAGGACTACTTGGTTGTTTCCAGGTTTTGGTAATTATAAATAAAACTGCTATAAACATACATGTATAGGATTTTGTGTAGACATAAGTTTTCACTCCTTTTGGGTACATACCAAGGAGTACAATTGCTGATTGTATGATAAGATATGTGTTTTTGTTACTGAGAAATATAAGGTATTTTTTAACTTGAAAGTCAGTTTTCTTTTTTTTAATTAAATTTATTGGGGTGAAAATGGTTAGTAAAATTACATTGGTTTTAAGTGTGCAATTCTGTAATGCATTATCTGTACCACATTGTGTGCTCACCACCCAGAGTCAATTCTCCTTCCATCACCATATGCTATATACAGAGGGTGCCAAAAAAAGAAAATAATGTATGCACATTCTAAGAAAGGAAAAAAACTATAAAGTTGCAGTACTCAATATACTTGTATATCAATAACAAAAGATGAATACAAGTCATATTTGATTTCTGCAATTACAAGAGGTGCTCAAAGTGGTTACCATCAGTGTCCAGACACTTCTGATTACAGCAAACTACTGCTTGAGCAATATTGACCAAAGTGTCCACTTGTATACACTTTTTGGCACCCTCGGTATTTGATCCCCTTTACCCTCTTCTACCAACCCTCCTTCCCCCCTTATCCACTGGTAACCACTAAATCACTGTTGTCTATGTCTATGAGTTTTTGTTTCTTAGTTGTCTTCTTCCTTTGTTGCTTTCAGTTTTATATCCCACATGAGTGAGGTCATATGGTTCTCGACCTTTTCCTGTTTGACTTATTTTGCTTAGCATAATATTCTCAAGATCCAACCATGTTGTCGCAAATGGCAATATTTCATCTTATGGCAGAGTAGTATTCCATTGTCTGTATATACCACATCTTCTTTATCCAATCATCTATCAAAGGGCATTTTGGCTTTTCCATGTCTTGGCCACCTTAAATAATGCTGCAATGAACATTGGAGTACATATATCTTTGTAATTGTTTTCAGATTTTGGGGGTAGATAGCAAGAGAGGGATTGCTGGGTCATATGGTAATTCTATTCTTAGTTTTTTGAGGAAACTTCATACTGTTTTCCATAGCGGCTGTACCAATTTATATTCCCACTAACAGTGTATGAGGGTTTCTTTTTCTCCGTAGCCTCTCCAACACTTGTTATTATTTGTCTTGATGATGATAGCCATTCTAACAGGTGTGAAGTGATATATCATTGTGATTTTGATTTGTGTTTCCCTAATAGCTAGTGAAGTTGAGCATTTCTTCACATATCTGCTATCTGTCACCATATACCAAAATTAACTCAAAATGGATGAAAGACCTACACACAAGACATAAAACAAGCTGCATAGAAGAAAACATAAGTACTAAACTTGTGGACCTTCAGTTCAAAGAGGATTTTATGAATTTGACCTCAAAAGCAAAGGAGGTAAAAGCTAAAATAAATTAATGGGACTATATAAAACTTAAAATCTTCCACACAGTAATATGACTGGGATCATTGTGAGAAGGGGAAATTAAGACAAAGACACACACAGAGTGAAGACCACGTGAAGACACAGGGAGAAGGTGGCCATATACAAGCTAAGGAGAGAGGCCTCAGAAGAAACCAACTCTGTGCACATCTTAATCTCGAACTTCCAGCCTCCAGAATTGTGGGAAAATAAATTTCTGTTGTTTTAAAAAAACAAAACAAACAAACAAACAAACAAACAAAATCAACAAAACAAAGAGGCAACCAACGAAATGGGAGAAGATATTTGCAAACAATGCCTCCGAAAAGGGGCTAATATCCTAACTATATAAGGAACTCATACAACTCACCAACAAAAAGACAAGCAATCCAATTAAACAATGGGCAGAGGACAAAAAGATAAAGTTAGTTTTCTTGATTTACAAGAATTCCTAGAACACATGTTAATTTTCATAAAATCAAGCAATCGCCTTTCAATAAGTTATTTTTGAACAAATAATTTTAAAAGCAAAATGAGAAAAACTCTTTCAAAATATTATAAAAGTAACATGTAAAGTAAAATATGGAAACATTTTCATATAATTGTTATTAAGTAGATCGAGGCCTTCAAAATGATGGTACCAGTTTGCCCATTGTATTATTTATAAAACATCTGTAGTTGGAGCACACATTCATATGACCATTATGAAAAGTCTACTTGAGAGATGAAAGGAAAATTTTGCTTTTCAATGTCTAGCATTCATGCCTGCAAAGTTTGAAGCTACTTTTAGAGTACTAAATTTTATTTTGTCTCCTCCTCTAGATAGTAAAAGAAAATAGTCATGTTCCAGAAAATTGGGGCCTAGTTAATTACACAATTCTTAATATCTAATATGAGATAGATGATAGATGATAGATAGATAGATAGATAGATAGATAGATAGATAGATAGATATGATAGATAGATGATAGTTAAAACAGAAAGAAAGATATAGATAGAAATATCAGAAATGTTGTTTTGATCATGCATTGTGCATGAAGTTTCAGTAAACCATTTAAAAAAATAACCACTTCTTAAGTGAAGTAAAACGTTGAGTTCATTGTACAGAAAAACATTGTATACTCTTAAGAAAAAAAAAAATGATACTGAATTTGGTAAAATTTTATAGAGACCAAGAAGTTTAAACTATAATTAATATGTAACTAATTATAAACACAATATTGGTATAGAGTAGAATTTCATACAACTGATATGCATGTTCTTTATAAGGGGACATTTATACTGGAAAAGAGGAAAGCTGAATCTGTGCTAAAAACTGAATTATTTTTATCAATTTGTTATTCAACACTTTTCTGCTTTTCAATTTCATTTTGAATTGATTCCACACACCTAGTTGGTTGGAAAAACTGCAACTAACCCAAAACTTCTTAAGAGTTTTAAGCAAAGTGCCAAGTAAATTTTATATTTAAACATGTGAATAAAAAGATACATATATGTTTATTTATTTATATATATATATTTATATATACATTTATATATGTATATTTACATACATATATTTATATATATAAATTATATATATATATATATATATATTATATATGTCTATGTATATATATGAGATACAGTTCTTGTTTTACTCCTAGTCACATTCGAAAGAAAGAAAGGAAGGAAGGAAGGAAGGAAGGAAGGAAGGAAGGAAGGAAGGAAGGAAGGAAGGAAGGAAGGAAGGAAAAAGACTTTGGAAAAATTAGCATTTGACAGTGGTTCCTGGGGCTCCTGGGCCCACGCTTAGAGATGACTATGTAGCAATTGTTGGTATAGGCCATGGATTTGATTTTTCTAACAACCTCTTAAGTATAACTGGTTTGCTCCTCTGGAAATCCTGCCCCAATTTACTACTCACAGTGTAGTTTAGGACAGTAACTAGCATCCCCGGGGGAGAGTGTTAGAAATGCTCAGCCTCAGTCCACAATTACTGAATTCTATTTTAACAAGATTCCCACATAATGTGTATGTACATTATAGTTTGAAAAGCACTATCCTAGAGCATAAGAATATGGAGATTTTCTTCATGAAGTTAGTAAATATGTAATGTGACAAAATTAACTCTATCATACCCTATACCCTCTAATATTTTGTGTGCATTAACATGAAATAGAGGGGGGAAAAAAAGTTAAAATAGTTTATATGACACTCCCTAAAATACAAACATGTGAATAAAAAGATCATAGGAATTATTAAAATTTAAGATTATTTATTTTATAGCTGAAGAATATTGATTATTGGATTATATGAACTACTGAGATGATAATTTGTTTATATGCTCTCTGTCTTCATTTCTAATTTGAAAAATTATAGTCTTAGTTTGAATGCTATTAGGAATCAACATTAAGTATACTGGTTACATATATATATATATATATATATATATATATATATATATACACATATACATATGAGAATCTCTAAGAGACTCTTAGGGAAATAACCCTATAGGGCCCAAATTCTGCTAAAGAATGAGCCCTGTGTTTACTAAATCTGTCAGGAAAATCCAGGATGACTTCTCACACTCTTATTCAATATAAAGCATGGGCTTTTTTTGTTTCTTTTTCCATGATTCTTACTCTTCTAATGTGGTCATTTCTAACTTCACAATTCAGGTGCCTCATCTCTGCTGAGCATATTTTCTAATGTGTCACAGAAGTGGTAATTTATCTCTTCTTGTCTTTTATAACTGGGTATGAAACATTTAATAATTGACACTTTATATGGTCTGTATTAAATCATTTTGTCAGCGCTCTTTCATTTATTGGACTCCACACGATCATAGCTCTTGGTCTCCATGGTTTGAAAAGAAGCAAATCTGTATTGTCATGAGAAACATCACCTTCTTCAATGGTGGAAATGTCAAATAGTCATCGTGTTTGTTCTCTAGTTTCAAATAACTTGAGAAAAGGACAAGAGTTGCAAAAGTTCAGATCCTGTACTTCTGGAAATTACAATCGATATGGAAAAGTAAAGTACTGTGATTAGCGTGAAACAGCTCTTTACTAAGAGTTAGAAGAGTCAAACCGCTCTCTAATTTTTGACCTTGAGCAAAGCTTCTCTCTGCCGAGTTTGTCATCTATAAAAAACATTGGATTGTACCAGATGATCATTAACTCACATTCTAGCTTCAACATTACCTAATTCTATGTGAATGACTCATTTATCTCGGAGAATTAAAACATTGTGAAAACTGTTTTGCAAATAACTTATAGGCATTTAAAACTAAACATGAATATTGAAGGCCTCTTATTTTATTTATTTACCCTGAAGGCAAAAGTCCAATGGTGGTATTTGAAACACCATATGCACTAATGGCATAGGAATAACTGAGCAGGTAGAATTTTCCATGTTCTTTTAATACCACCACAGTAGTAATAATAGACACACACACACACTTTCTGCCGTAGTTTTTTCATGGGCATAGTCATATTAACACAAAGAACAATTGACAATTAGCTAAAATCTGGAAACAGGACAAATGAATCATATGGAAGATGAAGAGAGATAAAGATACTTCAGGAAACAAAAAGGAAATTGGGCAGAGGTTTATATTTGATATGTCTAAACTATATTTTTCTTATAAGTAAAGGATAGGTATGTAGTGTTAGAAAAAAAAAGCAAAAACAAACAAAACCTTTGTTTCCTCTAATGAATGGTATAGTCTGACACAGTTGCCACTGAACAAACTTAGAAAAAATAACAACTGAGTTTGCATCTGATATTTCCCAGAGGTGCAAATTTTTTTGCTGTTCATTCCTTCTGATAGATCTGCCATTTAAAAAGCCAATTAAAATTTTATTTGTAATCTTGAATTAGTGTGAAAAATGTCATCTAGAATAGGCCTAACACATGATTATCTCCTTAGCTTAATATGAATTCACCAGTTCGATATACTTCTGTCTCAGAGCAGAGAAGCAAAGAGAGTTTATTCAAAACAATAGGTTATTATGGTTATTATTAATGTAAAAAGAGTTTTATATTATTTTTTTACTGAGAAGTTTACTATTCAACTCTACAACTCTGCTATTGTAATGGAAATTGATACACAATATGGTGAATATTTTCTAAAGTCTTATTTGTGATTATATAATATTTGTGACTAATTGGCTGAAAGCAACATAAAATCAGGTTTCAGTGGTTTACTGGAAATTTCCCCTGTATAGAATATTATTACGTTATGTTCTTCATACTCTGCCCCCTAAAAAATAATTAAAAAAATACACAAATCATTTTTGTGTTGCTGTTTCAGTAATATCTATGTTTTGACTGATACTTTACAGGAAATGGTCAGAGATCGTTTTAAACTAGTCAGCCATGACTCAACAGAGCATTGTATTAATTTCTAGAACTAGAAAACCTACCTTTGTATTTATTTTATGGTAGAGTAAATAAATGAGACAATAAAAAAGAAAAAATAGGCATTCTTTTCTATATAAATTAGACCAGCTTTTATTTTTCATTATAAAATAATGCATCTTCATTGTAGAAACATGAAAAATGAGGGAAAATGTGAAAAAGAACATAAAATGAGTTCATAATTCTGACACCCACAAATATACGTGGGTTTTTAAGATCTTTTTAGTAATCATTTTGTTTTATTTTGTTTTTCAATCAAACAAGTCATATATTAATAATTCATAAAAAATTAAAATATTACAGAAATCATTGAAATCCCCAGCAAAAAAAACACACTCTGAAAACCAGTTTTACCTGTGAAGTTTATTTATCCTTCTAAATATTTTCCTGTGTATTAACACATCTACTATATAAATAGATGTATGACTCATTAAAGAGGTATCTTTTATTGTGATATAATCAAAATCATCAAATTTCTTCTTTGAAATTTTTTGTTTGTTTGTGTCTTCTGTAAGAGATTCTCTGCTATTTCAATGTCAAAAATAATTCTTTGTCATCTTTTCCAGTTTGTAGTCCTTCATGATTAGTTCTTTAACTCTTCTAGAGTGTATATTTTGGCATGAAATAAGTTAGGGTTTTAATTTTAGTTTTATTCATGTACTATGACAGATTTTATAAGACTATTTAAAAACCCATAAATTTTAACTGGTTTGTTAACATTTCTATCAAATAACAATTATGGCATTTGTTAAAATCTCAATATTTGTATTCTGATTTATTAAATCAGTAAATCTGTTTTAATTTATTCCACTTTCACTACTAGTTCACTATTTTAATTATCAGGAATTTGCAATATTAATATCTGTACAAGAGCATTCCCTGAAGTGTGAATACTTTTTTATGAATTTTCTGAGACATTTGTGAATCTTTCTTTTTTTACATAAATTTTAGAATCAGTGCCACAATTGAAAAAATAAAGTCTAGCTTGGGATTTGATTTGAATTGTAGAAGTGGCATAGATTAACTTAAGGGAAATTTACATCTTTATAATATGTAATTATTTCATCCACAAACATCGTATCTCTAATTATTTGGGACTTCTAATATATATATCAACTTTTAAAAAAACTCTCTGTATAAGGCTGAACAACGACCTCCAAAATGTCCATGTTCAAATCCTTGGAATCCATGAATGTTACCTTATATAAATGGGATGTATAGGTGGGTCACTTTCTGAGCAAATGTGCTTAAGAGAGAAACACAGAGGAAGATTTGACACAGAAGAGAAAGCAGTGTGACCATGGACACAGAGACTGGAATGATGTGTGAAGTTCTGCATACAAATTGGTTTCTGCTCAGCGAAACTGATTTTGGACTTCTGACCCTCCAAATGTAAGAGAATAAATGTGCATTCTTTTAAGATACCAAGTTTATAGTAATTTAATACAGTGGCCAATGTTATATGGATTTTGGTTAGGTTCACATCTCTGTTCTTTATAATTTTTTTTCAGTTGCACATAATATAAATGTTTCTATTGTATTTTCAATTGGCCATTGTAGTGATAAAGAATTTCTTGATTTATATATCTTGACCTAATATTCAACAAAAAGTATTAATGATCTTATTGATCTCTATAGATTTCTATGTAAATGTTCATTTTATAAGGTTTTCTTGTCTCATCCATTTGTATGTATCTTTTTTCTTTGTGTGCATTGATCAGGATTTTTATGTTGCATAGTAGTAGTGATTATGATCTCCCTTGCTTTTTCCATATCAAAGGGAATACCTGTAATGTGTCTCTGTTAAATATGTTGTTTGACCTGGATTTATTTTATAAGGATTTTTTTGAGGTTAAGGAATTTGCCTTCTGTGGTGGTTTGTACTCTGTCAGCTTGATTAAGCTCGAACTGTGTTCCCCAGAATGCATTTTTTTTTTTTTTTATAGTTCTAAGATAGAATAAACTGAAGGACGAATTTGCTTAGAAGTTGGCATTCATAAGTGAAGTAGTAGCTACTACTCACTGAGGGGCACTATGGTCAGGTGTGGGGACAGAAATGTGGAAGCACTGGCTGTTTCCAGTGTGTCCTCACTTCATCTGCTCCACATTCAGCTCTCCTTCCTGATTGCTACCATGTAGACTATCTGCAGTCCAGACTTACCACATAATGCTTGGTGGTGAGTCTACTCACCAACTTTTCATAGACCCAGCCATGAAACTTTCATTTCCTTATATGGGTGCATTTGGCAGAGATTCTTCATTCAAAGTATTAGATTAATTGCCTGGAAAAGACTCCAATAGGTTGGCTGTTTGATAGCTAAAATCAAGGTACAAAGGCGACTGACGTTAAATTCTGTTGACATGCCAGAAATTCTTGGTATACTGTAGAGGATGATACACAAAGGTAAAAAGAGATTGAAAGCTGGAGTGAATTTATTATGCAAGATGGTCTTATCCTCATCCTAATTATATCCTGTAGGAAATTGCATAGAACACTCTCTGAACACAGGCTTTGAGAAATACATACGTGTGTGTGTGTGTGTGTGTGTGTGCCATAGATAGATAGATAGATAGATAGATAGATAGATAGATAGATAGATAGATAGATTGAAAATGGAGAAATGCCAGGCTTTAACAGTCCTGTATTGACTCCTCTCTGCAGATCAGGAACAACAGTGACAAACGCTGCCATTGAAATGGAAAAGAGCCAACTGGTAGCATTTACTCACTAGAGTCAAGGTGCATGTGATTACCATGAGTACACAGAGATCATTTGCATTGGCTACTTGTTCAGGATGTCCCTGGACTGCCATAGGTGGGCAGCCTACTAAATATCATTGATTTGTACAAAGTAGAAAAGCTCAAGGCAGCTGAACAGAAGTCTGATTTGAATCACAATAAAGAGTCTCTACTTAATTCTCAGAATTGAGCCAGTTCAAAGATCTATTGCAACTTAAATTAGGAAAGGATGTGTGCTTCTGAGGAAGGATCTTGATACACTGACAAATTTTAAATCTTCCTTTTTAGCCTTCCCTAAAATGACCCGTGGTCTCTTATGATAACTGCACTGCAGAAGTAAAACTAACCAGGCTTTGGAAGAGTTTCTTGGGCACTGGCTCCGATGTGATCCAAAACACCATGGTGTTTTACCAGTCAGACTAGATGTTTATGGAGGTCAGAAGAATTAACGGAATTTTAACTCAGATTTATCTTACAGTGATCTGAATACTCCTCAGTATAACAACTTATGTGATAAAAGTTAATTTATCACCCAAAATCTTAAAACAGTCAAGACAACAAATGGCACAGACCAGTCAGGAAAGATGATATGATTTATTACACTAGGCAACTGTGGCCAACTAAAATAATTACTAAGAGGCAAGGGAATATGGAATAGATATTGGAAAAAAATATCACTTCACCTATGACCAAGTGAACAGCTAGAGGAACTAGAACTATGGGATATATAAGCATTTTTTCCTCACTTTGATGTTAACAAGTTATGTTTTCTTTTTCCCCCTGCCTTCTCCTTCATTTCTTTTTCCACTACTATTTAACATAAGATAGTTCACTATTTAAGTTACAGGATATCAAAGAGGGAATGCCACTCAACTAAAAGAGAAATGAATCATCATCACTCAAAGATGGATAAAGTTGCATATGAGTTCTGACAATTAAGTTCGCAAACGTGTTGCAACGATGTTGCTAAACTTTTTTGGTATCAGAGGGATTATTCATTATGAATTTGTGCCAAATGGACAGTTACCAAGTTTACTATTTGGAAATGCCGAAAAGACTTCATGAAAAAGTTAGACGACCTGAATTTTTTGCCAACAATTTATGGCTCTTGAATCACATTTTTAAGAGTATCTGATTGGCGACTTCTGCTGTCATTCAATTTCCTTACTGGAACTTCAATCTCTCTAACTCCTCTGACAATTGCATAAGGTTCTATTTCTATAGTAAATTCCTAATCCCTTAATTTATTTTGTTTTTTCTTATCTAATTGAACACTGACTCATATACTTTCGATTCTATGTCTGTTATTGCTGTGTGACAGATATCTCAAAACTGAGTAGTTTAGAACAATAACCTTTATTACTTGTCAGGTATCAGAAATAGGTCAGCTGAGGAGTTCTCCTGATCTAGTTATGATCAACTGACGTGTGTTAACTGAGAATTGTGTGGTTTGGAGCTGGATGGTCTAGAAGGCCACAATCAGGACAACTCATTTCTGCTCACATGTTCTTTTATCCTACAGTACGATAGAGTTTTTCTTATGGTAATATTAGGGTCTCAAGAGAAAACTGACCTACGCATGTTCTCTTAGTGAAGGCAGATGATCAAGACAGAAAGTAGAAAAGTTCAAGCACCCTTCTGAGCCTTTTTGTGCATCAAATCTGCTGACATCCTACTCACTGAAGGTAGTTACAGATAGCCATAACCAAAGCCAAATAGGAAGGAGATCGATATTTGCAGGGAAAGAAAGTGTGGATTAAAAAAGATCATTAACTGGGGCCATCCATGACATCGATTTGTCATATATTTCTAGTTTTGTGATGTGTGCTTTTATTCACAAAGAGGTGTTGAAATTTATCAAATGCTTTAGAAGTCAGTTAAAAGGTGTTATAATTGGTTACAATATTTGCAACATACAAAATCATCAAAGGATTTCTATTGAGAGTTTACAAGAAACATTTGATACATATAGAAAATATCAACTAGAAAAATGAGCAAATACAAAGCTAATAAATTAATAGGGAATAAACCCAAATAGCAAATAGGCATTGAAGGAAAAGTTTGGCTTCATTGGCAATGACTATGGAAAAGTTAAAATAATAATGAGATATATATTATTGGCAAAAACAAAAGTGTAAGTCTGGTAATAATTATTGGCAAGGATGTTGGGCAGCATGAAGTGTCAAGCAGTACTGGTGAAAGTATATATTGGTACAGACATTCTGGAGGGATTCTTTTAAATACAAAGGGAAATGCATGTGTATAGACACTGACTGAAACACAGAAATTTCACTTCTAAGTATATATACCAAGGAAGATTTCTTACAGGTAAATAAAGAGATTTGCATATGGCTGTTTATCATTGTATTGTTTATTATTACTAATATCCGTAAACAAAACAAATTCCCATGAAGGTGATGATAAATAACATATGGCATATTTAGATTTCAGGAAGAAAAAGTATACTCGCATATAAAACCTGTACATATCAAATACCATTTATCCCCAAAAATAAGACCATGCCTTACATTAATATTTGCTCCAAAAGACGCATTAGGGCATATTTTCAGGGGATCTCTTATTTTTTCAAGTCTATTTTTTCAAATCTACATTTATTCAAATACAGTCATGTCACCTTCTTCTGGAACATCATCATAACATACTAAACACGTTCATCTGACTGACGATCTTAACTGGGGCTTATGTTCAGGGTAGGTCTTCTTTTCAGGGAAACACAGTAGTATAAATGAACATACCTTAAATCCATACCTTTGAGCACTTGAGTGAGGAAAATAAGTTATAACAGAGTAAAACGCATTTGTGTGTGTGTGTGTGTGTGTGTGTGTGTGTGTGTGTGTGTGTGTGTGAATAAACTACATAAAACGGGATGCCTTTGGAGAGAAAATAAATGGGACATAAACTTAGCATTAATTTTAAA
Organism: Rhinolophus sinicus; assembly: GCF_057876585.1. Lineage (NCBI taxonomy): Eukaryota > Metazoa > Chordata > Mammalia > Chiroptera > Rhinolophidae > Rhinolophus > Rhinolophus sinicus. The sequence continues at coordinate 151,990,956 of NC_142501.1, read as the reverse complement.
AAATGTAAATAAATTACATAAGCATGTGCACACACACGAACACATACACACAAGAGAAAAACCTGACTGGGGAAGATTTACTAGGGCTCAAAGCTTATGCAATTTTGGGAGTTCTATTTTTTAAAAAAAGGTTACTAAATTATAATGATAAAATTAGGTTCAGGTGCTAGTGCAATTGCAAGTTCTTGAGACATATAGTTCATTAATTTCAAGCAATTTGAAATCTAGTTGTACAAGTAGGCAGGAGTCATAGCATGCAATATGTTTTAGTTAGGTAAGCAAATGTATATTTCTATCATAAAGTCAATGGGCAGTTATCAGAAGGATCAATTTTGTAGCGGGCTAGAAAATGAGATAACTGGTATGTAAGAATTCAAGTTCAGTCTACGTCATGGGGGTAAAACATATGAGAGAAGACAACAGCTTAGTTTGCAATGTCAAAGGCAAAGAGCAAAACAGGAAGGGCCCATGATATATGGAGAGAGCGGTGATGGGACTTGCTAGAAATGTGAGACATAGAAGCGAGTGAGGGATCAAGAATGACCTCCAGGAGTAGTGGCCTTTATTGAAATGGAAGACCAAGGGAGGAATAGTTTTGAAAGTTTATTTTGGAGTCTATTGAACATCCAAGTTGGCAGCTCCATCAAAAAGTCAGGATTGTGATGCTTGGGAAGTAAAAGGCTTATGTTAACCATGGGACAAGCCTTGTGATGTCCAGAAAGGCAGGCATATTTCAAAAGGCTATCCAAAAGAACTGCAGATATTTGAAAGAAGTCAGTATTTGTGCAATATGTTTCAAAAATCAATCACTGTGCTGAATCTATAGAAATTGGTTTATGGAGAGTATAACTTTCTTCTCTTGTTATGTGGTACGGTCTCTTCATCAGAGTCACCAGTGAGAGTTGGTGCCATGCATGTTCAATTAGCAAGATCAACATATGTGATTATACCATTGATCAATCTATAGTTTATGAGGTCCCAAAGAGAAGAAGCTGTTCCCAGCTGACACATCAGGTGACTCGTTGTAGGTCCTCAATAGTTATTCAATGTGTTCTTAGAAATCACAATTGTAAGAATCCTTTTGATGAATGTTCCTTCCTATTTACCCTGTTTCCCCCAAAATAAGTCCTAGTCAGACAATCAGCTCTAATGCGTCTTTTGGAGAAAACATTAATATAAGACCCGGTCTTATTTTACTATAAGACCGGGTATAATATAATATAATATAATATAATATAATATAATATAATATAATATAATATAATATAATATAACATAATAACAGGTCTTACATTAATTTTTGCTTCAAAAGATGCATTAGAGCTGATTGTCCAGTTAGGTCTTATTTTGGGGAAAACACGGTACTACATGGTAGATGCTATTAATACTTTGAAGAACTGTGGACTAATAAGAAAACCATACAATTCAACACAATATAATAAGTATAATAAAGAGCATAAATACTATTATGATTAAGCATTTAGGAGAAGGATCCATTCAGAGTGGGCCATCAGGCAAGACATTTTGGCTAAGAGAATGCCTATGTAAAGTCTAGAGAACAGTTGTAATTAGGCTAGCACAAACAAAACAAAAAATATTAATCATCCAGTCTACTTAACCACGAACAGTGGCAGTACTCACCTACTCAATTTATCTCTGCATATTTCTATGTGAGGAATGGTTTCCATTACGCTGGGGTTTAAAATATCTGTCTCCATTTTATTTTCATCCAAGATTGCATTTCTGCCTTTTGAAGCTGTACAATGTGTGTCTACTTCCTGTCACGTGACAGAACTCCAAGTATTCTTTTTCAATGGGTTATTGCCTCAATTCCTTTAACTATTTTTCAATAATATAGTTTTAAGACATTCAACATTTTAATCACGATCAGCTGCGTACTCACTTTCAACAATCTTCTTAAAAGATATTGTATATACCATTCAAGTTATATTTAAAATACCAAGGATAATTAAGGCAGAACTCTTTTGTTTTTAATAGTATTGAAAACAACCCTGCTAGTAGCTTTAAACTGGTGGTTTTCACATAATCCATAATTTGTGCAATCAGACACTTACATGTTTTATCAAAAGTTCCCATAGTTAAGCAGTGTCTAAAACAAACAAACTTAGAAGATGGATTTATTACTTAATAGATTTTATGGTTTCTTTGCAACCATTAGTGAATATTGTATGAATGTGTGTTTTGGCAACCGCATGACTACAGGGAATATGGCAATTAACATTACGGAGGTCTTCATTAAATTACTTAAGAACCCAGGTATGTGTCTCTAATGACAGCAACCACAATGCAACAAAACAAGTTCAGACATACACGTCTCCTTTAAATAACTTCATAGGTAGACCACAGTGCCTTAATCTTATTGGTCTTCAAAATATATTTTAGATTTAGAGCAATGATTCTTAAAAGAAGATAAAAAGACCTGTGAGTCAACTGTGAGCAGAAAGGCAACAGAAAATTGAATCATGTGTGAGACACTCATAAGCTCCTCACAGACCTAAATCCGGAGATTTGGGCTATAGTTGATATTTCATCTGCAATTTTTTTTATCAAAAGACTGAGAAAAAAAATCAGTTAAACTCATCAATTTTATGCTTCTCCCACCAAACTATCCGGCAAAGGAATTTTTGTTCTTTTAATTATTTTGTTGTTGTTCTGATTTACATGTGTACTAGGCATAGAAGTGGCTAGAGTGATCAGGAAATGCAGGAGGAAATGTAGAAGGTTCCTGATTGAGTCAGAACTCCTTTCACATGCCTGTCAAGAATGGCAATCCAAATGCTTTTCATGTATACTGAAACTTTCTTGTTCACTGAACAGCCCAAAGGGGTGTCGTTGGAAAATGTGTGTTTGAAGGGTGACATGAAGAGTGATTCAAAGCAGAACTTAATGAGTCACAGCCTATTAGCAAGGCTTGAGGAGATAGGGATGCTATAGCTACTCTCCTTTTACTCCTAAACTATTCTTACCTCTTTTGTTTTAAAATAGGACAATGTCTCCCATTTCACAGAAAACAAACAAACAACAACAACAACAACAACAACAAAATATATATATATATATATGGTCAAGTGTGAATAAATCCCTAGGCTTTTAGTTAGCAAACGTACAGATATATATGCACCACCAACCTTGATCTGGTTTCCAATTAAAAAACAATAACTGTTTTCTGTCTGAAGTTAATTTATCCACTTGTACTCTGAATCCCATCCCTTCTGGGTATTTTGAAGACAATATTTTCCCCTGTGTACTATGCTACTAAATACTTAAATGAACGAAATGAATTAATGAAAATAACCGTATAGAAGATACTCATGCTCTAGTGCATATGCCTGAAAAGACCTTCTTCTAGTTCCCAGGGCCCTTATCTTCATTGTTCATTCAAATTAAGTATTTGAGGCTTAGAAAAGGAAACAAATTTACATATGCTACCTATACAGATTATTCTTTTATGCAGGTAGATTGAAGTATTTCACAGTCAAGTCACACTATCTTGAGTTTTCTGAGACAAGGCTCTGTTTCTCTATAAATCTCTGTTGCCCCCTTTGAAAGAGAAAAGGATTTCCCAACTCTCCAGCTTTCTAAGTGGCTCTTCTTCTTTTTTTTTTCCTTTTTTTTTTTTTCAGACTAAAAAGGATAATAACTCAGGAGACATTGACTTGGATTTCAGCGTAGTGGGGGAGGAATAACAATGGTTATTGTGCTATGACTTCACCTGTATTATGTGACCTGGTACACAGGAAAATACAAACAAAAAATTCTGTTTATTGTTACTTGACCCTGCTTCACTCACTCAAAGAGATCAGGTCAGTTAGAAGCTCAATGTAGGTGAGGACATGCATATGCAGTCTTATAACAGGCTTATGCCAATGAGGAAGAGAAGAAAGCCATCTCACCTGCTTCTCTACCCCATGCCTCTCCAAACAACAACCAAAAACAAAAATTAAGGACGTGTACTCTTAACTAACATGTGATGGCTTTTCTATTTGGTGAATAGAAATTACTATTTCAATTTTGTTTCTCAAATAAATGGAAAAGGGTTATAATTATTTAGTAAAAAGCCATATTTGGAACCTCATAAAATAAATAATATCAGCATAATTTGTCTTTTGCCGATGGATAGTTGAAAGTTTTTCCTCCAAAAAATTTATAAGACCTACAAGCATATCGCAACTAGACAAATTCGTATTGTTATTAAAATTTCTTATTTATATACATTTAGCTTCATTGCGGAGTTTAATTCCAGGCTAGAAAAAGAAAGTATGCCCTTTCTTCAGAAGAGCACTCACTCTGGATAGGCAAACCTCAAGGAATGAAGCATATTTAGATATGAAGGTTTATATTAACAATAGAGAGTCCCATCTAAAGCATTTATTTATTTTGAGTTGTGTTTTTTTTCTTTTATTTGATTATATCCCAAATAATATTGGGTCTAGTGTTGTATTGAAATTTGATTGTTAGGAAAAAACAATGCATACTTTTTCTTTATATTTCTTAAAAGTACTTTGCATTTTTAGGAAAAATTTTGGAAGACTTTGAAATAGGCAAATGAGATTACTGGGGGGCTGTTTTAGCAAAACATCTAGAATTAGCTGATTCTGTAGGTGTGTGCTTGGTTGATTATCCTCTATTGGCCTATTTTGAAACTCTATAAGTTGCCAATAGTAATGCAAAAAATCCTTGTCCATAAAAATATAAATAAAATTTTGTCTGCAATTTATTTTAGCCCTGTAAGAGGATTATTCCAAATATTATATTTTATTGCCTTTTAGGCTAAGAGCCAATTTTTCACTATTAGCAGATTCCTATCAATATTACTAATTGCCTCTATACATGTATGTTCTACAGATTCTCCTTTGAACCTGTTTTAATCTCTAATGTTTTCCTTATTAATTAATGAGCTAAAGAGACTCTTATTAGTAGGAGTGTCATGATTTTACTTCTTTGAAAATTTATCTTTATCAACTTGCTAATAAGATTGTTCAAGAATGTAAAATCTTTGTTGTACCTTAACAGGGGTATATATTTTCTGATAAAGCTATCAATACATAATGTGTGAGTAAAATTTAGGTTTCTGGCTATGAATATAAGTGTGCATTTTCTATAGCATGATGGATAGTGTACCACTCATCACTGCAAAGAGTGCAGGACATACTTGATTCATTATAATCACTATCAGTAGTATTTCAAAAATAAAATAATAAAAATAACTATATATACACAAAATATACTTTGGGTTATTTGCATTTACTGGTATGATTTAACTCTTTTTATGCATGTGATGAATTATTTACATAATAATTGGAATTGTCTTTGGCATAAAATTGATGACTAAAGAGTTGAATAAGTCTTGAAAGTATGAAAGAAAGCAAAAATGTCATGGGGACTGAAACTGAAGTTATAAATTGAGTAATTATAAATATTCCTTTTCTGAGTAATGATTCTTTAAATGTTATAAACCCTTTTCCATACCAATTGGGTAGGTATTCATCTGTCTAGGTACTGGTCCAGGTATGTTTGAAATAACCACACATTTATATCTTTATCTGATAAGGACACAACTACCATGTTTTATCTCAAATAATTTCTCAAAATAATGTAGTCCTTTAGGTTAACTTTTTACAGCAAATTTTTCATAGCTTAAAACTACAGTATTCCTCCATCAAACTTAAAGTCCTCTCTGTTATAAGCCTATATCCTATCCTTTCCCAAGCTTTTCCTTGGAGAACCATTCAGAGCTGTGGTGTTGTGGGCTTTCAGTGGGATTTCCTTCCTTTGTCCCACCACATCAGGCTGTTGTAAGTTATAAGGAAGACGTTTTCCTGTCCTTAATAGCAAGAAGATCTAAAAGTTAAGATCTGAAAACTTTTCTGTGTAATTTAAAATTCCTTCTCTGTTGTTTTTTTCCATATTAGGTAGATAACCACTGCAACAATAAAGATTACTGAAATGGAAAGGATACAGACCGCTCTGTTACTTTTATTTTTTTGACATTGTGACCAATGAAACGTCATTACTATAACATACTATGAATAGTGAAGGAAAATTACCAAAATAAGACTTCTATTTATTTTTTATCATAATTTTTCTTAAGAAAGTATAACACACATTGTGTTCCATAAACCCAGTATGTCAGCATTACAAAGAAGCTTGTTAGGTATGCAAATTGTTGGGCCAAACCTAGACTTACTGAATCAGAATATAAGGAGGTGGACCCAGGAATCTGGGTTTTAGCAGGCTGTCCACTTACGTACAGTATTACCACATTAAATTCTGAGAAATACTGTTGCAAGCACCTGGAGATCTTGTAAAAATGAAAATTGTAATTCAGTAAATATGAGGCTGGGCCCAAGATTTTTCATTTCTAACTAGCTCCTGAATGATTGGTCTGTGCACCATACTTCAAATAGCAAGGTCCTATGGAACCAGAGTGAACATCTGAAATTAATCAGATCTTGGACCCTGCCTTGAATTTGCTTATTTATCTACTATGTGTTTATTTGAATGTTCAAAATACACACACAAATGCACACACACACACACATGCACACACTCTCACAGAAAAGTGTTTATTTTGGCATGAAGACCAAGAAAAATATAACGGACTTATTGGAAAATAATTGAAAACCTGTAGTTGTATAAGTGGTTAAAATATAAAACCTTATACATTGGTTGAGAAGGTATTTGATAGATAACTATCAATAAGAATGTGAAGAGTATTATCAAAAGTAACTGAAATGTGTATTTTACAAGTCATAGTAAATTACAGCCATATTTCAAAAGCAAAAACCCCATTTTGATGTATTTGCGTTAGAATACTGTTGCCACCTGCCATATCAAATTGCCTACACTGATGCTAGCGTGCAGTTGTTGATTTATCACCACTGTCAGCAGCACGTAATGCTCAGTCTCCAATGAGGTAGCACTCCTCTAACCTTTCCTGTTGGTGATTTAGACTTTCTCCTTTCATTTCTATTTTGTTAATTCGAACCATGCCTAAATGGGTTGTCATAGCATGTATTTGCCCTCCACTGTCACATAATAGTTCTAGCTCATCCAAACAGCTTACATCTTTTTCAGGATTCTCAGCTCCCAGTTGCATGATGTACTGGTGACCTTAGCTTCATTGGTATTCTGTAAATGTCAGAGATATGCTTGCCTCAGCTGCCTGGGCCCCGGTGAGCAGGTGGAAAAATGACCAGTTGAAAATGAGTTGTTAAGACCACTACAGTGAAAAGATTGATGCAATTAATTTTTCATTATGCACAGTGTCTGAGGATTCTAATCAGTTTGGATTGTTCTTCCTTTGAGGCACAAATAAAATGCAAATGGCTTTGGAATGAAAGGGAGCATTCTTTATGGTATAGACTTTCCAAAGCTGAAAAACGGCTCAAAACTAATCTGTGGAGTTAGAAATATTTTATGTATTAGACTCTGGCAGGCTAACGTAAGTTCTGTCTGGGAAATCCACACTGTAGCAATGGCAGGAAGCCACTTGAAATGTACTTTTCAGGGGAAGAACAAATGGGAACAAGCCCTGAGGTAAAATTTACGGGATTGAAAAGAGAGTAGAAAGGAGCAGAGAATTTCATTTGCTAAACTAATTGTGTAAATGAAACATTACGTATATAGATTTATTTTCATAATCCATGCAAGTACTTTGCAAAAACAGAAATGTAGATTTAGAATTTTCTTCAGTCTCATAATGAATTGTTTCCCCTTTGTTACACCATCTACTAAAATTTACTGTTGTGGATATGGCAACTATGCATCATTATTTATCATGGGAAGTCTAAAGTTAAAATTATAAATATGCTTATTTTATTATGTATCTAATTTTCTCTTAAAATAAGTCCATTCTAATTATAAAAGAAGTGACTGACTATCTTGTATTGTTAAAATGACCTCACAACCATGTTTTCATTTATTTCAATGAATGATGTTGTCTTTACATTGTATATTTGCTATCTAGATATTTCCTTTCATTTGGATTAAAATTTCTAAGAAAAATGTAGAGATATAATATAAAAATTAACTTGAAAATATTACTTTATTCTCTCTGCATGTGGTAGGTAGCAGAGTGTTATAAAATCATGTAGTAGTTCTCATTATTTCAAAATTAAAATGCTTATTATATATGTGGACCCAGATCCCCTGGCAGACTAGAGAGATAGAGAGATAGAGAGATAGCTAGATAGATGATAGATAGATAGATAGATAGATAGATAGATAGATAGATAGATAGATAGATAGATAGATTAGTAGAGATAGATAGATAGATAGATAGATAGATAGATAGATAGATAGATAGATAGATGATAGATAGATAGATAGATAGATAGATAGATAGAATAGCATGTTTAAATGTGGTCTTGTGTCTGTTACTAGCAGTGTAGCTGGTCTGTGGACAGTAGCACATCAAGACTACCTGGGTGTTTCTTAGAATTGCAGAATCTCAGGTCCCACCACAGAAATATGTAATGAGTCTGATTTTTAATAAGACATTCAAGTGATTTAAATGTCTTGTTGAATATATTCATTGAAATTGAATACTCAAATTAATTTTCTGATAATTGAGGATGTTTTCCCCCAGCAATGATATACTGCATTAGTACGTTATAGCTATACTCATGCATATATATTTAGCAAGACCAAATCCAAATGAATAATCTGGATTCAAAGACTAAGGAGACCGATGACTTAAGAGTTCAGAAATTTATTGTCTTCAGCTTATCTAAATAAGTAGTATAAAGGAAATAAGATATAAGTGTTCAAAATGTGTGAGGTAAGAAGAAACTTCCAGGAGGAGCATGGAAACAGTTTCTATGTCATATCTGCAATTTTGATATGTAAGCTTACCTATAATCGTTCTGCTTGAGAATATACAGTTGACTCATGAACAACATGGGTTTCAATCTAATCTCTGCAGGTCCACTTATATGTGGATGTATTTCAATATATACCTGTACTGCTTTTGATCTGTGCTTGGGAGTCCAAAGCTGTGGGGCCTACTGAATGCATTGAATATGCCATTTTATATAGGAGACTTGAGCTTCAGTGGATTTTGGTATCTGTGTCAGGGCCTGGAACCAATTCCCAGTGGATAATGAGGGACAACTTAAGTTTTGGGGGAGTAAAATTTATATGTGGACTTTTGATTGCACTGGGTCATCACCCACAATGCCCACATTGTTCAACTCGCAATTTGAATACATACCAGTTCTCCTTTCCCACCTAACTTTTTACAATTGATTTTTTTTTTTTGTTATTTTGTTATCTTAAGACAGACGTACCACTTCTCAACCATCTCAAATCTTATACCTTGGGGTGTAAAAAGGTCAAGAACATGACATACTGTATAGTATAAAATTTGACGTCTAAGAAGCTCTCTAGTGAAGGTACACTAAACAGGCAACGATTAATGTCTTTCTTATTTGTATATGCATTTCTGCAAAAGGAATAACCTGGCATTTGAAATGAGATAATTTTGGAATTTAGAATTCAGACAAATTACAGAGTGAGGTGGAGAAGGTAATGATAGTTTTGCTTAAATGATCCAGACTTTTGTTTTAATCCTTAAATTATTGTGAACATATATATCCTAATATACCTAAAATATGTAATTTCCAGTTTTATGGTAGTTATGCTGATAATTTTAGTGTCACGGAAACTTGCCTTAAAAACAAACAAACAAACAAGCAAACAAAACCTTGACCTTAATAGAGTAAATAATAGTAATTCTTGGAAAGTTTTGAGAAAAGTTTTTGTTGTTTGTTTACTTAGCAGAAACCAGAAAGTGAGATCGTACATAAATTGAATGGATAAAAAACAAGTTGTTTTTTCAAATTAGGATACTTTTTGTAAAATTTAAGAGAATCTAATTGATGAAATATATAAAATAATTACATAGTAGGTCATTGTGTGATATGTATCATATAGTTCAGAAGAAGTTCAACAATGGCATTGCTGCAACCAAATTCCTTCTATTCTCATCTCACTTTCATTATGAAGATTTCACAGTGCTGAGGAAGGTCTGAGATGGCGGACTAGGTAAACACTATGCCTACTGCCTCCCAGGATCACACCAAAATTACAAATAAATTATAGAACAATCAACCTCAAGAATCATCTGAAGCCTAGCTGAACAGAACACCTATAACTAAGCGTATAAAAAAGAGCCACATTGAAACTGATTGGAGGGGCAAATCCAAAATAAGCTGACCCTAAATCCAAAGATAGTTGTTGAATACCAAGAGGGACACCTTGGTGGAAGAGGACCCCCCAAAAGAGGGAGGGCTCCAATCCTCTCACCAGGAACCCTAGCCCAGGGGTCCTATGCTGGGAAGAGGAATTCCCAAAACATCTGGCATTGAAAATCAGAGGTGATTCTGCCTGTCTGTCCCAGTGAGATGGAAGGTGGCTGGAAACCCAGATGCCCTCTTAAAGGACTTGCAGACAGACTCATTCACTTGCAAATACTCACCTGGTTTTCAGGGCAGGGGTGGTGACTGCAGAGGCACCAGAGACATACCTGGAAAGACTGAGTAGTGTGGCTCAGAGTGAGGGCTGTGGGGACCAGCCATTGCCCCTGTGTGAAGCCTACCTTATGTGTGACCTAAAGAAGGGCACCATCTTTTCTGTGTTGAACCCTCCCCACAAAAAAAAAGGCTCAATCTGAGACCACATTTGTCTGGTGGGATATGCACATGTGCACCACCTTGGTGACATGCCTGGAACACATGCGCAGGACATCAGGAAGACTGGTCCATTGGACCCCACAGGACACATACCACATAAGTCCACGCAGCAAAGACTGAGAGACATAGGAGTTATCATTATTGCATAGACACAGACACAGAAAGGCAGCCAGAATAAGGAAACAAAGAAACATGTGCCAAATAAAAGAAGAAGAGGAGAAACCTCCAGAAATAGAAATAAATGGAGGCAACCAGCATACCAGTGACTGAGTTTAAAACACTAGTTGTAAGAATGTTTAAGGACCTTAGTGAGAACTTCGACAAAGAAATAGTAAGCATAAAAGAGGACACAGAAACCATAAAAGATAACCAGTCAGAAAGAAATAATACAATAACTAAATGAAGAATTCTCTAGGAGGACTCAACAGCATATTTGATGAAGCAGAGGACTGAATCAGTGATTTAGAAGGCAAGGTAGCAAAAAATACTCACTTGGAACAGAAAAAAGAAAAAATAATAATAACAGCTTTTAAAAAGATACAAACAAACACAACCTTGCAACAAGATCAAGCAGAACAATATTCACAGCATAGGAGTACCAGAAAGAGAAGAATGGGAGCAAGGGGTTGAGAACCTATTTGAAAAAATAATGACTGAACACTTCACTAATCTAGTGAAGGAAATAGACATACAAATTCAGGGAGCACAGAGAGTTCCAAACAAGATGAACCCAAAGAGATCCAAGCAAAACAAATCATGACTAAAATGCCAAAGGTTAAAGACAGAGAGAATCCTAAACGCAGCAAGAGAAGGACTAGTTACTTACAAGGGAGCTCCCATGAGACTATCAGTTCATTTCTCAACAGAAACTTTGGAGGCCAGAAGGGAGTGGCAGGAATAGCCAAAGTGATGAAAAACAAGGGCCTGTAACCAAGACTACTCTACGTAGCAAGGCTGTCATTTAAAATTGAAGGAGTTATAAAGAGCTTACCAGACAAGAAAAAGCCAAAGGGATTCATTACCACAAAGCTAGTATGACCAAAAATGTTAAAAGGACTTCTTTAATCAGAAGAAGGGAGAAAACAAGCAGTTCACAGTGCTTATATCTATAAACAATGAAAAGTAGGAAATGATTGGAAGCTGAAGAGTGCCTCCTAAAAATAAGTACTTTTCATTCTCTAATTCAGGAAAAAATCTGTCTCAATAAAAGATGCATTTGTAAAATTTAATATTTACAAAATTTGTAATATATTTATGTTTTGATCAATCATGTACAAATAATAATTGTAATAATTATTCATTCTGGAAAAAATATAATATTGTCAATATAGGAATGTATAAAAATAGAAAATAAAAAATAAAAAATTAAATACATACACATTCTTGTATGCAACATTTTTGTTTTTGAGAAGTATTAGAGAACACTCAATAAAGCAAGATCCAACATTAAATATGTTTCTTTAGGATAAAATTATCTTAGGAAGAGAAAAAATATGAGTACAAAGAGAAAAGAAATGTAGTTTCTTAAAGAAAAGCATGTTCATATGTTATAAAATAAATAGTGGTAATGTTGAATCATCATGATATTAGGTTCCTTTGTATACATTTAAAAGAGATGTTAAATTTGTATTTAAAAGTGTCATTATATGCAACATGCTAAAAGCTATAATCTTTGCAATTAGAAGCAAATTTACTGTGGAGCTAATGAAGCTTAAATTCAGGGCCCTTCATGTGCATAGACTTTTTCCAAGCCTGGAAGAGGCTCTAACAAAATGTTGATGAGGCCCTATGTACTTATTACATTTTCAAAAACAAGTTACTTTAACCACAATCGGTTAAGATCAGTCACATTTCAATTAGACTTACTGTGTTTCCCTGAAAATAAGACATAGCCGGACCATCAGCTCTAATATGTCTTTTGGAGCAAAAATTAATATAAGACCCAGTCTTATTTTACTATAAGACCAGGTCTTTAATATAATATAATATAATATAATATAATGTAATGTAATGTAATGTAATGTAATGTAATGTAATGTAATGTAATATAATATAATACAATATAATAGCAAATGTAATACCAGGTCTTACATTAATTTTTGCTCCAAAAGACACATTAGAGTTAATTGTTCAGCTAGGTCTTATTTTCAGGAAAACACATTACCTTTTATCCTTTCTATATATGATTTTTAAAGTAACGTTGGGGATTTTGTGATCCAAAATAAAAACTGAATTGGTGAGATAAATTTAGTTTGGGTTTAGTTTAATAAATTTATACAATTCAAACTCACTTTGTGTAGAGCTATTATTGCTAGTTGTACTGGTGTAAAAATGGCTTCCATGTATATTGTTAGCAGTCACTGTGACAACTCGTCACTAGGCCAGAAGTCATATTGTGATATGAGCATGTCCAGTGGCATTTAGTACTTGAAATATGTGGATAATGGAGGAGAAACAAGTTTGAAAAATCTAGATCCAGAAACTGGTCTGAGGAAAGTTCTTGTAGTCATTAGATGTATGCAACTGAAATAAAAATTCTCTCTTCCTGACAATGTATACTTGACAATGTCATTTTGACAATTAGAAATATACCATAAGTTCTTCAATAATTTTTTTGGGGGAAATGACACAAAATATAAATTTTCGAATGTTGGGGTGAGTAGGATAAAACTTGTACAGTACTACAATTAGTAAGTATTTTAAAGCCACATGTTTTACATATCTCTACCAAAATAACAGAAAATAAGTTTGGACCAACTATGTTGAAAGAGACTACTGATTGTCTTTCTTTTCGGTGTTGAAAGTATCACAAAATCATTGTCATATAATGGCACAATCAAAAAGTATGCTGGCAACAATACTAGGATCAAAAAGAATATTATAGATGAGTATCAGGCAGCAAATTAATAAAAAAAAATGTTGTTTGTGTGTGTTTTTCTTGAGATTGGTAGTATTTGTTAGTTTTTAAAAATTTGTAATTCATTGGGGATTCTTTTATTCTATATGAATATCCTTTTATATCTAATTTTATATTTATAATTTTGTGTTGTTTTCTTTAAAAGAGTTCACAACAATGTGTAAATTTTGTGTCCCACAAAATGGAATCCACTTACATTTGCACTTATTTACATTTAAAGAAAATATCTATCCATCTGTCATCTATCTATCTATCTATCTATCTATCTATCTATCTATCTATCTATCTATCTAGTGAAAATTCTTGGTCAGCAGTTTTGGAAAAATCTTTTAGAGCTTATCTAAATAAAACTATTTTTAGTCTCTTGCTATACATGTGAGCTTCCCAATGCCACTGAGGGGGAACAGAGTTTGCCACATCAAAATATGCTTTTTGGGGGGGCTTATGGATTATTTTAAGCTGGTTATTTTGAAGAAATCAAAGACTGCAAAAACCTCTGATCTTCCTGCTAACTGCTTAAATGTATTTAGATAGAGAATTTCCTAAAGGAAGGGATATCTCATCATGGATAACTATAGTTTAATGTAATTAGCGTGTGGTAGACAGGGAGAAATCTAGCAACGCCCTTTTGATCAAAGTCCTCTCTACATTTCACTGTTAAAGATGGCCCAGCAAACATTTTTTTTACCAAGCTTTCGCTGCTCTATCTTTGCCTTTCTCCCCTTTGAAGTCCCAAAGCATAATCCCCCTTAGCTCATCGTGGCATGTAAACCTTAACTGTCCTATGCATCCTCTGGCCTCATATTCTTATGGAACATCCATATGTACACACACAATTAAATTTGGTTAATTTCTCCTGTTAATCTGTCTTATGTCATTTTAATTATTTGACCAGCCAGAGAACTAAGAGGGGAAAGAGGGACATTTTTCTCCTCCCCACATCACCTTCTTTCCTATAGCAAGCAAGCCTACAATTTTGCTGTTGATATAGCCCAGACAGAAGGAAGATGCTCCACCCCAGAAGGCCTATGGCATTAGGTAACCTGTCTGACATGTCATTGGTTTGAGCAGAAGCCACATGGGCAGACAATGATCTGTACCCTACCATCCCTACCATACCATCTGTATAAAGAGTAACTGTACCACAGTTACATAGCTCTCTGTCCTGTTTCATCTGCAACATTATGCCCACATCAAGGCTAAGGTTCTACAAAAGAACCTGAAACTGAATATTGATTATTTTAAACAGATTTTTCAATATTATTTTATAGATAATCAACTGATATCATCCATGACTATTTAATTCTGTGACTATATAACTTTATGATATGATAAACTACCATCATTTTATTCAGATATTACTTTGAAAGAACATTTACACTAATTAAAATATATATCCATTAAAATATTCAGATGAATATGGAAACTGTGGTTTTAAAAAATCCGCAAAATTACAGTAGCTATATTAAAATGAAACAGATACTTGAAATTAACATGAAATTATCTCATCTTAAACTTCAAGTAAAATATAACAGGGTAGAAGGGGAATTTTTAAAAGAAGCAAATCTGAGAAGTTCACAAGTGAATCATAGTATTACTCAAGAACCATATTACACACAATGGTGTGAAAATGGGAAAATGAAATAGTTACACATCCTGGGGATCATAGAGTCATACAACATAAGAGTCTCCTGTCTGAGAGAAAAAGAAAAAAAAAAAAAAAAGGCTTCTGTCCAGCATCATTACTTCACGGATATTCTCATTTGAGGCCAATTCAGAAAACCGTATTTGAGAGCATTAGGCCTTTTCCTTTTTCTCCCCCTTTCTTTGGTATGACCTAGTTTGTCCTGTAGAGACTTCTCATTTTACCCACAGATTTTCAATTTATATTTCTCATTTTTGTGTTTTTAAAATTGACATTTATTGCTAAGGCTTTTTTTTTTTCAGTTATGGTAGAATGAGGCCTTCAGTATCTGAAATGTGTCCTTAAATAAATGAATAAACAAAAGATGTACGAGGTCTGACACTTAACTTCATGAACTCACCCTAGAAAAAGTGCTACATACCTCACTGCTGCATATCACTACGTTCACTTATGAACTACTCCCCTTGGGAAGCTATGCACCGATGCCAGCACCTAGTCCACCCTTCAAAGCAATTTTGGAACTCTTTTTCTGGAATGGCCATCAGAACTATAGTAATATTACCCTTGATGTCCTGAATGTCATCAAACTGTCTTTCTTTCAGTATTTACTTTATCTTCGGGTAAAGATTGAAATCATCGGGGGCCAGATCTGGTGAGCAGGGAGAGTGTTCCAATACAGTTATTTGTTTACTGGCTAAAAGCTCCCTCACAGACAGTGCTGTGTGAGCTGGTGCATTGTCGTGATGCAAGAGCAATGAATTGTTGGCAAAAGTTCAGGTCATCTAACTTTTCCACGCAGCTCTTTCAGCACTTCCAAATAGTAAACTTGGTTAACTATTTGTCCACTTGGTAAAAATTCATAATGAATAATCTCTCTGATATCAAAAAAGGTTAATAACTTTGTTGCAACAAATATACATATATATATATACACATACACAATTTTATATACATATACATACTTACGTATGTATACATTATACATAAATCAAAACAAAATTACATATATATGTATGTATAAGCTGACACACCAACACACACACATACACACGCACACACACATACACATTCATCACACACACACACATGCACACACATACTCATATAACCACACACTGCTTAATAATATAAACATTTTATTTTTAAATTATTTCCAGATATTGTAGTTTGGGATATTAAGAAAATACCTCTATTGTGGAAATGCTTGTCATTTAAAACCCCCTGAAAAATATCTGTAAGAGCATTAGACTCTAACTGCCAGAGTTTGATTCATTGGGAAGACCTATTGAAAATCCTGAGCCTGTTCTACTGGTTGAGGGAGATACTAAAGGATAACCCTTAATCTTAGTGTTTGACCTACAGGGTTGACTCTTCTTTCTCATGAAATTTACTACAGCAAAAATAATAGCCTCAATCATCTGGCACATAAGTCAGAGTACATTAAAAGGACACATGTTAAATCTAAAATTTAGTCCGGCAAGGTAGGGTAAACTCCCACATCTAAGAGTCATAGATTTCTCCAGGGTCTACCCTTGCAACTCCCCATCACTTTTGCACATTCCTGTTATAAAAGTGAACCTGTTGGAAGGAACTCAGAAGCCCCTGCTCTTCTGGGAAGGGCACCTATCTACCTATTTATTGTCTTTTAGTTTACAACTGTTTCATGTAACCATTATTTTATTTATGCAAATAATACTCTTATTTATGCAAACAAAGTATTATTTTTGGAGAACTTGGCAAAGTACACAAGGCTGTGTACTTGGCAATGTGCTAAAGTGCTAGGAATTGAAAGAGAAAAGTTCTTACTCATAGATTACATTGTATCATGAGAGAGAACACTCAGTCAAATGAACAGCAAATGAATAAAACAATTGAAATTTGTGGTGAATTCTATGACAGAAACCAATTAAAGTCTGAGACAGAAAATTAAAGCAAAGAGAAATGCTGAGACAGATATGGGTGGTGGAAATCAGACATTTTGGATCCTTCATTGTTTCTGTAGGACTGAAAGCCTCCAACTCAAAGAGGCTTGGTCACTCACTCATTGGTCACTCACTCACTAGACTCATTAGTCTAATCATGAGACAGAATTGTTTTACTTTATGGTAATTGATGGGGTGGGGATGTATCTCCCAGCTTTTGACGGGAATTTAGGGAACGTCTGAGATGGCTTCTATCAGTGGCCTCTTCTATCAATGAGTGTGTCATGGGAGGTAACAGGGAGTCTTAAATGCTACACAATACAAAGCGTAGGCAGTGGTCCTCAAAGTCTACACATTAGAATCATCCCAGATTTTTTAAATTTCAGAACATGGTACAGAGAAATTATACATGGATTTCTTGGGTTGGAATCCAGGACTCAGTATTTTTTAAAGCTCTTCAGATGTCGAATGAAGGCTTAGACCCATTGGATAAGAAAACAATTCTCTTAACTGCTTTTTCTATTTTTGCTAAGGCATCTGCCTAATATTTTTTTTTTTTTTTACAGAAAATTGGTAAGTCCCCACTATCTCATTACAAAAATTTCCTCTTACTCAGATAGAAAGTATGCTGAATCTTAGTACTTTATAATGTTAAATGGCAAATTTATGTATTTATGTGTGTGTATGTGTGTATACACAGTCCTAAAAACCTTAGTGAGACCTCGTAATTTAATGAACATACCTGAAATAATTAGAGCAAAGCTGTTTTTTGAACTATATTTTTCAAGAGGCAGAGGTAGTATGGTGATGGTTGTTTATTGGTAAATATAAAGGAGGCTTATTACTTCTAAATTTTAGGGCAAAATTTACCTTTTTGACCAAGCACTGAATATTCCATAATGTTTACCTCCTTCTGAACTATGTTCACATTTGAACACAAGATTTCCTAAGTTCATTTTATCTACAACATATGTGGTTTTCATTAAAAGTACTAAAACATTTTTAAGAAAATATATCTACCCCATTTTCTTAGACTGTAAATGGCATATGTTGCGTGTCTCCAAGCAAAATGCAACTGTCATTGAAGAAGACTATCCCTCTGATGACATAGGCAAAGGGAAGAGGTCAGGGCTGACTGCTGGTTCATCTCATTTCCTCTGGCACTTGCTTGTTTACTCATTGTATTGTATTTCATGAATGGATTCACTTTTATTTGTCTGTTAGAATTACTCTATTGATTTGGGAAGAGGACAATATCAAATGATTTTTGGCAAATGTCAGATTTTTTCCTATTATGACTAAAACTTCCTTTGAAGTTTATGTTATTCAAATATATTTTTTAAATTTTTTGATGAAGGTACATTTTCTAAATCAAATAATTTTAATCAGTGATGATTTGAAGTCATGGTATTATACATTTATAAGATTTAAGCTAAGGTCCTACAGGCATTTAGAGTACCAATCAATGTATCAGGTGTCTTTTGAATTGCATTTCCACAGTTTCAGTTATTTTTAGAACTCTGTAAGTCCTTGTTTTAATACAATATAGCCTTATAGGTGAATGATAGTAGCAAGCAGAACATCTCTCTTTCTGAATATCCATGAAGCATTTATTACTTTCCCCGGCAAGAAAAAAACAAAGCAAAATATATTATTGAGGAAGAAACTTCATTGAAACTGAGGTAGCCTAATTCAGGAATGGTCTTTACTGACAAAGAATGAGTTATTCTCTTTAGTGACAAAAGAAAAAATATTATTAAAGACTTCTACACAAAGAAAAATGGTATGAAAAAGATGAGAATAGGTCAGTGAGGGTTCGTTGGTTCAAGCAACTTAGATTTCTTGAAAAACTATTTTAGATACTTGGTCTTTGAATAACACGTACTGTGTTTAATTTATGCTCTGGAACTCATGAGAACAAATTATTCAAGTTCTCTAAGTCTTTGTTTCTGCATTTGAACAATGGAAATAATGGCATCCACCTTTCAGGGTTGTGTTGAGTCTATGGCAGAGCATCTGGCATATAGTGAAGACTAGGTAAGTACTAGTTCCCTTCCTTGAGTGCTTTATATAGTTTTTTGCCTGTTGGTGAGAAAAATGGCTGAAAGGTATTGCAAAAGTTTCTTTATCCCACATTGTTACTGTCAGTGAAGCAAAACTATGTAAATTTCTAGTTATTAGCATCTATTTCTGGTTCTGTGAATCCATAAAGTATCTTAGACCTGCTTTAGCCACCTGCCTGGTGTACCATAGTCCTATATTCCTTCTGTTCACTTTCTTTTCTCTGCTTTTGTAGCCTCAGGCAGTAAGAGGAATGGGTATAACAGAGAAGGCAAATTTCTCTCATAAAGACACGTCCCTCTTGATCATTTTTATGCTCAAATTCACCATCCTCTATCCTCACAGGGAATAAGGAATTGAGATTCTGTACAGTTTGCTATTGGGAAAATTTAGAGGACAAAAAGCATCTAATGTATGAAGAAAAGCCATATAATAAAAAGATAGCAAACCATTCTTCTGCATAAGGTGGTTAACATTTTGAAAACAATTTATTTGGCAGCACCACTGCATGTAATCATAAACCAACTCAAACAAGATGAACATATGCACATTGTTGAGCTGAGTGGTAGAATGGTTTTTCCAGCAGCAACACACCTGTGTAACAACATAATTTCCAGGTAAATAGCTGTTTTATTGCTAATTACAATTGCGTTTGACATACTCTTTAGAAGCTCCAGTCAAGAAACCCAACTATTTGCACATTCCTGACTGAAGAATCATGTCCCTACAGATGGAAAATTCATTCTCTCCTCTCTTTTGTTGACATCACACTTGCTGAAAAAGAGGCAGCCTCTGCAACTGTTGCCTAGATTCTCAGTAAATATGTAGTATTGGATGTTACAACCAGATAGTCTTCACATTCAGTCCCTTTACTCAACTTTTTTCATAAAGAGAAATTAATTGCTTAATGTGCTAACTGTAGAATTTGAGTAACTCTGGAGGCTGGCATTATAGATTATAACATGATTTGTTCTACTCTTCTTACTGCATACAATTCTTGGGATGTTTTTTGAGACAAGAGGAAAGCAATTATTTTTTAAGTTCTCATTTTATCTTTTATCTAAAGTCCTGATCCCTAAATCCTTTCATGATTTGAGTGAGAAGTTTAAGGAGCAGTGAAAAAATAAACAAGGGGCTTTTAAATACTATTGGTTTGAAATCAGCTGGCATTTAAATCTCTTTTACAGAGCAAAGATATCCTTATCAAAGCGATGCTAGAATAAAGCTGAATCAGGTACAGCATGAATTAACTCTTGCTCTTTAGGATTTTCTTCACAGTGTAAAAGGGACATTTCCACATTAGAAGAAAGAATGGAAACAAACAAAAAAAGTCAAAGAAACGTCTCCAAGTATGAACAGTTAAGCTCTCCATTTTACAGATGAAATAACTAAGAGAATCAGTGGGAATACACTGGTTTCAGTAAATTATATTGCTTAATTAATAAGTAATAGATCTGGGATGAGAATTTACTTACCTAGTTTATTTTGAAATAGAGCTTTCATACACTGGACGGCCCAAATTTAAAGACAACAGAGCAGTAAAATGTTTTTGTTGGTACAGATCTTGGCAAATATTTTCAACCAAGCACTTAAGTAGAATAAAAAGCAACCACATATTTAAATTAGTGAAAAAAAAAAATTAAACGTGTAGGTTTGTTCTAAAGAGAGAAGATAATTTAACCAAAATAATTGAATCCATGTATAATTTGAGATTCTCGGCTTTTTTCTCACAAATTCCACAAATATACTATTATTTGAAAAATGGTTTACTTGGAAAAATATTACTTATTTAGAAAACATACTAAAACAGTATGTTACGATTACTAGATATATCATTGATTGATCTCCACTTACTTCATTTTACCTATATTATTTCATAGAAGAACTGATTTAAATACTTGCAGTTATAAAAATTATAGGTCATAAATTCTAACTTCAGTCGACATAGTTTCTAAAATTCAAGTTTTCATATTGTAACGCCTACACAGGAAAACAAAAGCGTTAAATTTTGTCTGTGGAAACACTATCCTCTTGTGGCATGAATTGGAACTACAACAATCTACCTTTTTAAGGTCTGGATCCCTACAACGGAAGTTGGAATAGGTAGACTTTGAGAGCTAAAAATCACCTTAGCAATATTCTTATAAATTTTGCTAATCTAGTAATGTAGCCTTATTTTGGAGATATTGAACTGGTTTTCTGAGTGTTAAGTAACAATGGATTACAAACAACTCCTTTGAAATTTGTAGCCTTAAAAAAGCAAAACACTAACCAATTAGTATTTGAAGTTGTACTTCATCTTGACTAACATACTACATCATTAATGGACTCAGTTTTAAAGCCATAAACTTATTTTGTGTGAAACTGTACAATTCATGACTCATATTAGCAGCTTTAAAACTACCAAAACCCCCTCAATATTAGCATTTATTCCAGCTATTAACTGTTCACAAATTAAATTACAGAATTTATAAAAAGATGAAAATACCACATAAAGCCAGGCATTTCTCTATTCAAGTCCAGTGATAGTTAAAAATATGTCAAATAAGTGTTAGTTTCTTATCACTAGGTGGACAATGGATAATAACTAAGCCAGAGTAAGCGATCAGGGAAAAACTCAGTATTGACTTCACCTTGTTACAAATTTGAAATTTTGAGGTAATTAGGACTAATTTGGCTGACGTCAATCTTTGCATTGATGGAGGAAATACACGGTGGTTTTGCAATCTGTTCAGGACTATGAACAAGTAATAGCCCTATGTACCCAAACTCGAGCCACAGTGGGGCCTATGGCTTCATGTGGTGTCCCCTGCTTCTTGTGAGGACACTATCTGCATGCATTTACACTGCGTAGTAAAATAACAGTAACAATTGTAAATGCAGGATGAAAGGTCCATGGGGACTGCCTTTGAGTGAGAAAGGATGCTGTACAATTATATCTTTGTTCTCACTGATGTGGTAGGTTAGATTGTCGTTCAGATATATTCATCCCATCCACTCACTTCCGTAGCAGGAGTGTACTTACTGGTTCCTGGACATTGATATTAATAGTGTGACTTTGGACAACTGGATGCCATTCCCCATAATTGGGCACAGGCTAGAAATGTGCTTGTGAGTGTTTGCTTACTCACTTGCTCCTCTGCCATGATCATCATAAGAATATGCTTACCCTAGACTGCTGGTCCCAGGAGGATGACAGACATGTGAAACAGAGCCTACCTCTTCTAACCAAGCCCATCCTAGACCTATTGACTCACGATTGTCACAGATTTCTGAGTTAAATAAAGGGTATTTATTATATGCTGCTGAGAGGTTGTGGCTTTTTTTGTTACACTGCATACTGTGGTCATGTTTCATACAGACAACTTCCTTTCTCTTCGTGGAACATGTCTAATTGATTTACAGTCATAAAAGGTGGAATCTACATAATTTTTCAATCAATTCCCTTCTTCAATATCTTTATGAAGCTCACTCTTTTGATCCTTGAAATCAAATAAATGTCACCTTCTTAGAGGGCAGTTTCTGACTACTTTGTTTAGAGTATCTTTCGAGAAATAATCCTTTATATAGTCAAGGTGCTTATTTCCTTCACAACAATATTCCTTTTAATTTCGGTGTTCTTATTCATTAATTTATCCACAAGCCTCAATCAATATAAATCCTACAAAGGTAAAATCCTATCATTTTGTTCCCTGCTATATCTCCAGTTTTCTAGCTCATAGACTTCTTCCATTAAGTATTTTTGAATGAACAAATGAATGATTCATTCAGTCCATTAATACATTAATCAGTTTCATTACCTGATCTGGTTCAATTCCACTTCAAACATCACTTAAAAAAAATAAGTCCTCATTAGTTTAATTACTTCCATAATTGTCCTTTCATTTCACCTGTGTGTCACTTGTCAAGGATCCAGTAGTAGTGTTGAGAACAAATTGTTCTCAGTTGACCTGAAGTCCCATGCTCTGAATCAGGCAGATAGATGATAGATAGCTATAGATATATAGGTATCTCTCTCTCAATCGTTCTCTCTCTCTGTCTCTCTATGTCTCTGTCTCTCTCTCTGTCTCTGTCTCTCTGTCTCTCTCTCTCTACATATATATATATATATATATATATATATATATATAGTCAATATATATACAGTTTAAGAAAGGAAAAAAAAACTATTCAAATTGTAATACTCAATGTATACCAATAACAAAAGATGAATACAAGTCACGTTTGACTTCTGCAATTACAAGAGGTGCTCAAAGTGGTAACCATCAGAGTCCAAACATTTCTGATTACAGCAAATTACTGCTTGAGAAATGTTTACCAAAGTGTCCATTTGTATACATTTTCTTTGGCATGCTAAGTAGTGTGTGTGTGTGGTATGCGTGGGTTTGGTGGGTCATTAGGTGCTATTGTGTAGGTGGAGGCTAACCAGCAGTGTAAATACATAGGCTTGGATTAGAGCGACAGCGAATTCTAAGATTGTCAGTAGGATAATAATGATGAACCTAATGAAGGCGGTAGCTGTCCTGGTGCTCAGCAGGCCTAGTGTGGCACCACCAATTAGGTGGATTAGGAGATGTCCGGCAGTAATGTTGGCTGTTAGCCGTACGGCGAGGGCTATGGGTTGAATAAATAGGCTAATGGTTTCGATAATTACTAGTATGGGAATTAGGGGCAGAGGGGTTCCTTGTAACAGGAAGTGGGCTAGGGAGGCTTTTGTCTCATGGCGAAAACCCAGAATAATGGTTCCGGCTCATAGGAGGATAGCCATGCCTAGGTTTATAGATAATTGTGTGGTTGGTGTAAAAGAGTGGGGTAGAAATCCTAGCAGGTTTGTTGAGCCGATGAATAGGATAAGGGATAGCATTAGAGTTCAGGTTTGGCCTTTGGGGTTGTGAATGGCTATTATTTGTTTCGACGTTATGTGAATTAATCATTGTGGGATGGCAATGAGGCGATTACTAATTAGTCGGTTTGTTGAGGGAAACAGGATATCTACACACACACACACATACACACATTACATGTAAATATACACACACACAAACACACTACACACACAATATGTATATATATGTGTGTACGTATCCTGTTCCTTCTCATATTAAGGTAAAATCTTTCTGTTACAACTTAGGTCTCAACCCAAATCATGCTAAGAAGAGGGCATATAATGTTGAGTTAGTCCTTGAAAGATAGGTAGAATTTTGATAAGTTGACAGGAATGAGAACGTGTATATGTGAGTTAATAGAAAGTATATTTGGGAAATGGTTAATGAGTCAACTTGATTGGAAAGGCAGGATACATCTCTTCTTATCAGAATATCCATATTTACCAAACCGTGATCCACATAACACCTTCAAAATAGTTATTGATGCTTGTTATAGGCTGAATTGTATCTCCCCGCAAATTCATATGTTGAAATCCTAACCTCCTGTAAGAACCTGACTGTATTTTGAAATTGTGTGTTTAAAGAAGTAATCAAACAAAATGATGTTTTTTATATATATATATATATATATATATATGGTTACAAGAAGTGGAGTTCAACATTAGGAATAGAGGCAGTAAAAACGTAATGGCTGTATGCGATGTCAGATGGGTAGTAGATGGGGAGAGGGGTGTTATCACTGTGTGAGGATATAAATGAATAATGTCCATTACATTGTTTTGTACACCTGAAACTAATAAACAAATAAAATAAATTAAAATAAAATGAAATGAAAATTTTTAAAAAATGAATAAATAAGTAAATAACAAGAAAAAAAAGATGTCATCTGAGTGGTGTCTAATCCAGTACAACTGGCATCCTTATAAGAAGAGGATATTGGGACACAGACATAGGGGGACGACCATGGGAAGACACCAAAAAAAGTTGGCCATCTACAAGCCAAGGAAAGAGATCTTCAGAGAAAACAAACTTACACCTTGATGTTAGACTTCTAGCCTCCAGAATTGTGAGAAGATACATTTCTGTTAAGCCACCTATTTCTACTTTCCCACTCTGCATCCTATATTCAACAGTCTGTGTTTTTTGTTTTGTTTTGTTTTTTCTTTTCCTAAATCACAGAGCGAGTCATGCCATCCCCCTGTTTATGTCTCTGTGGTGACTCTCACGGTAAGCACAATAAAATCTAAACATCTTAACTTGAGTGCTAAGGCCCCATTTAACTGGCCATTTTTATTTTTTCTCACCTCCTCCACTTTTCATTTCACACAGCACATTTCAGCGAAGCTGAACTTTTCTTTCCTTTTGGTTTTTAAAGTACTAAGTGTCTTTTTTCCTCTCAGGGGTATTACACTAAATTTGCATTTGGTTGGGTCTTTTCCTCACAGATATTTTTTTATAGGTGCTTTTCCCTTATTTAATTATCAGTGTAAGCACTACCGCATTATCTGAGATTCCTTGTCCAAGCTAAAGAAATAATTTCAGCAAGGTAACTATCCATTACACTATTCTATTTCAGTATTTTTACATTTATTTGTTTATTTTCTGTGTCATCCTTTCAAGACAGGGACAGTCGTATGTTCAAATGTTTAATCTATTTTGAGTTGATTTTTGTGTATGGTATAAGATAGGGGTCTAACTTCATTCTCTGCAATGTATATACCCAGTTTTCTCAACACCATTTTCTGAAGGGAATGTCCTTTCTCCATTCTGTATTCTTGGCACCCTTGTCAAAAATCAGTTGACCATATATGTGTGAGCTTATTTCTGGGCTCTCTATAGTATTTCATTGATTATAGATCTGCTTTCATTCCAGCACCACGCTTCTTCAATTGCTGCAGCACTGTAATATACTGGAGGTGCCAAAAAATGTATACACATGACTTGTATTCATCCTTTGTTATAGGTGTATATTGAATATTACAATTTTAATAGTTTTTTTTTTCTGTTCTTAAAATGTGTATACATTTTTTTGGCACCCTCTGTATTATGAAATCAGGAAACACAATGTCTCCCAGCATTGTTCTTTTTTCTCAAGATTGCTTTGACTATTTGGGGTTACATATGAATTTTAGGATTGTATTTTTTATTTCAGTAAAACAAATGCCAGTAAAATTTTGATAGGAATTGTATTGAATCTGTAGATCACTTTGGGTAGTATGGACATTTTAACAATATTAATTTTTTCATTCCATAAACAATGTCTTTCCCTTTGTGTCCGCTTTAATTTATTTTACTAGTTTTATAGCTTTCAGTATACATGTCTTTCGCCTTCCTGGTTATCGTTATCTCTAAGTATTTTGTTTGGTTTTTATGTAATTGTAAATGGGATTGTTTTAATATCTTTTTTGTATAGTTCATTGTTGGTATATAGAAATATAACTTATAATTTTATGTTGATTTTGTATCCAACAACTTCACTGAATTTGTTTTTTTAGTCCTAAGAGTTTGTGTGTGTGTGGTGTGTGTGTGTGTGTGTGTGATCTTTAGGGTTTCCTGCATATAAAATCATGTCATCTGTAAACAGATAATTTTACTTCTTTTTCATTTTGGACACTTTTTTCCCTCTAATTGCTCTGGCTATGACTTCCAATATATGTTGAACAGATGTGGCAAGAGTGGACATCTTTCACTTGTTCCAGATCTTACATAAAAAGCTTTCAGTATTTTTTTTTTCCTTTGAATATCATGTTAGGTGTGCACTTTTCATGTGTGGCCTTTCCTCTGCTGAGATAACTTTCTTCTATACCTAATTTGTTGAGAGTTTGTATGATGAAAGGGTGTTAAATATTGCCAAACATTTTTCTACATATTTTAAATGATTGTGGGATTTTTATCCTTTCATTATGTTAATGTGTTGTACAGCATTGATTGATTTGCATATGTTTACCATCCTTCCATCCCAGAGATAAATCCCACTTAGTCATGGTGTATGATCCTTTTAATGTACTGTTGAATTTGGTCTGCTAATAATTTGTTGAGGATTTTACGTCTATATTCATCAAGGATATTGGTCTATAGTTGTCTATTTTAGAGGTGTCTTTGTCTGGCTTGGTATTAGCATGATGCTGGCTTCATAAAGTGAGTTTGGAAATATTTTCTCTTCTATTTTGGGAAGAGTTAAGAAGTATTAGCATTAATTCTTTACATATTTGATAGAATTCACTTGTGAAGGTTTCTAGTCCTGGACTTTACTGGTAAGTTTTTAATTATTATTCAATTGCCTAATTTGCTACTGTTCTGTTCAGAGTTTCTATTTCTTCATGATTCAGTCTTGGTAAGTTATATGTTTCTAAGAATTTATCCTTTTCTTTTTTTAGGTTGGTCAATTTATTGGCATATAGTTGTGTATAATAGTTCCTAATAATCTTTTTAATTTCTGTGGTTTCATTTGTAATGTTTTCTCAGTTTTTTTCTGATTTTGAGTCTTCTCCTTTTTTTTCTTTTCCTCTTTGGTTGGTCTACCTATGGGTTTGGTATTTTTGTTTATCTTTTCAAAAGTCAATTCTTTTTTTTATTTTATTGTTTTTCTATTCTCCCTTTCATTTATTTCTTCTCTAATCCTTATTATTCCCTTCCATCTTGTAACTTTGGGTTTAGTTCATTTTTCTCTTTCTAGTTCCTTGAGATGTATATGTAGGTTGCTTATTTGAGACCTTTCTTCCTTTTTAATGGGGCTGTATTTACAGTCTATTTCTTTTAGATAGCCCTGGCCTAGAAAAATAGCTGAGACATAATTGGTTTAAAAATATATTCATTGTTTCATCAGAGCATACTAAAGAAGGCCAGTAGCTGCTCTAAATGGTTTATATTTTATCTTTATAAGCTTGTGATAAAGGTTATTTTTCCTAACTTTACAGATGTGGAAGCAGACGAAAACAGATT
Organism: Rhinolophus sinicus; assembly: GCF_057876585.1. Lineage (NCBI taxonomy): Eukaryota > Metazoa > Chordata > Mammalia > Chiroptera > Rhinolophidae > Rhinolophus > Rhinolophus sinicus. Next base: position 151,962,868 of record NC_142501.1, on the reverse strand, counting down.
ACTCAATTTGTGGACTTGGAATCACTGTTTAAGTGAGGAAAAAATGAAAATAATAGCTGGAGTGATATACAACACATTTTAACAATGATACTCTCTAGGTGGTTAGAGTAATTAGTAACTTTATTTTTAAAAATCTGTATTTTGTGGCATGTTTCCATTTTTTGCAAAGAATAAGTAGTATTTTATATTTTCAAAATATTTTTTAAGAAATAAAGCAAAGCAATTATTAAATAATATTAGGAGCATGGAAACAATAGATAAAGAAGGACAAACAATCTTATGCTTATACAATTTAGGAATAGCTTCCAAAGTAATCTCCTTTATTCTAGTCCCCATATCATTAATCAATGCTAGAAGTAATAATTGGTACTTATCCTACCCTTGCATAAACCCATTAAAATTTTAGCTATTCTGAGGCCAGTCTTCTTGCCTTGTATTCTATAATCCTATCCTATTTCTTACATCTAAACTTGTACTACTTCCTTCGAGTCAATACTGACCATGCTTTTGTTCTTGCATTTTAAAAGAAAAGAACCAAAATTAGAATAAAACTAAAATAACAGCACTGGAATCCCCAATTACATTAAGCTGCTTTAATTTCTTCTACACACCGCCCCCTTTTTAACTAACAAAATGTTTAGTTTGTTCCCTAAGACATTCCATAACTTGATAGAACTATTACTACTTTGAGAGAAAAAGAATCCTTTGAGAAATAAATTCTATGATGACCATTAAATAAGGGACATAGAGTATCATAACAGAAAATGTGTTTAAAAACTCTTTAGCCACACAATGAAATTATCCTTCCTTTAATATTTTTTCTTATATTAGACTTTTATCAAAGCTGAGAGTATGTCAATCTCTATTTTATTAAAGCACTCATTGTTTGAATTGCTTGGTGTTTTATGTTTTCAGAATCAGCTTAAACAGAGCTCTCTTTGCTGCTGCTCATAAATTTCCACAGGTTTGTGGATATGTAAATTAGTCCTTCTTTTCCATTTACACTCTTCTGGAAAGTAAAATAAATATTAAATAAAAAATAACATTGGTGAGATTATTCGGGTCATATATAAATGACTAGCTTTGTCTGAGTTTCCTTCCTTCCTTCCTTCCTTCCTTCCTTCCTTCCTTCCTTCCTTCCTTCCTTCCTTCCTTCCTTCTTTACTATAAATAAGTGCACACACACTCATATTTATATACATATATGCGTATACCTTCATATATAAAAACACATGTCTATATACATATATGCATACATACATATGTGTCGTAGAAAAACTTTTCTTGGACTAAAAAATTTTACAAATGGTGTTATTTAAAAAGTAAATAGAATCTTAGCAAAAGCAATTCACTTCTACATCTATCCTCCCTGTATCAATCACCTCGTTTTTCTTTGCTGAGTAAAAGAATGACCTGCTGAAGCTTGCCACACATCAGTTTCCTGAGATGAAGCTTACTAGAATAAGAACATGATGAATTTTCTCATTTCCGTGTGTCCAATCAGTCTGTTCATAATCTGAGAGCACATCCCATGACTAAAGATGTCAGTTGTTTCTCTCCAGGATTTTCCAGTAGCCTTGT